>NC_073723.1:34509623-35945873 GCF_023634155.1 Falco peregrinus
ATCACATGTGGTAGTCTTTCTGTTTTTAATGGCTATCATTTGGACCTCTGAGTCAATGTCATGTGTCATTACATAATTGCAGATAGAGTTCATTAAGTATAAAACAAAGGGCAGAGCTCTAGAGATTTTGTAGCAAATTAATGTTTTATTGTTGGCAGTGATTGTTGGTCCAGAGACGCAGGAGAAAATGAGGTGCTGAGAGAAGAAAGCTCCATTAATTTTGCACTATAATCTCCACGAGTTTGTGTATTATGGATGAACTGAAATATCTGGAGATCGTTTTTAATTCTCCTACCCATCAGTTGTGTCCCTTAAGGAACCTGAAAGATGTTTAAGGTGAGAATAAATACCAAAATTGAAATTGATTATTCACTGGATTACAGAATTAAAAGTTCATTTGGGAAAAAAAAAAAGAAAAAAAAAAAGAAAAAAAAAGAGATGGCAGCAGTGTTTACTTAGAAATAAATAAAAGGAAAGTTACAAACTTTTTGGTTTAGAAACTTCGCTGAAAGAGGTCATAAAATAAACATGAAGAACGAGTTAATACAATCATCACTAAAAGCTAAAATTGATTTATTGTAAGATTGGGAGGAGACTATCTAACAATAAAGTATGAAATTTATGCATTATGATCCAGATTTTCTGACTCTAATATACTCTTCCATTCAAGATTCGCCAGGTTGTCAGTAAAGAAGTGCTTTTATAAGGAAGGTATTTGCTATGTTCATACACAATGTATTATATTTTAGTCTCTTCATCTAATCACTGAGTTACATATGCACAGAAAAAAATACTTAGACCTTTACTGACAGTATAGAATGATTTATGTATAACCTCTGTTGTTTGTTTTCTCCAATATCTTTATTGGGTTTTTTTCTCAGAAGTATCCCGGCCTTCCAAACAAAACAAATTAAATAACACTCAGATTGAGTGACTACTCCTTCTTCTTCATCCCTCTGTTACTCTTTATCCATAACAGTATTTCTGAAACAGCTGATAGTCTCCCCTTATGCTCATTTCCTGATTGTTAGATACATTGCTCATTTTTTAATTCAATTTAGATTTTTGTTTGGTTTAGTTCTGCTTTTTGAACTGGAAATAATTGTCCAAGTTTAATTTACTTAGTATGTCTATAGTCATAATATTTAATGATCCATTATTATGCAAGATCCCAGCTGCACAGGAGTGATCCACAGATTTGGAGCTATTGGGTAACTACAGATGCTTACAAAAAGGCATTTGCTAGCCAGCAAGGAAAGGCACTAAAAGCTATACATTTAATGTATCTGTTTGTCAAGCTTGGAATTGCAGTGCATGTGACCATGTGTTCAACCTTTTTGCAGGAGTTAGTGTGTTTTGGGGAAATAAAATAATGAAAATTATATTTAACCAATATAGTGGGAAAGACAAACAGTTTTACAATACACAGTATTTCTCAAAAGAGACATAATTGTGTTTATTCAGTATAACCAAATACAATGAGGCATGTTTTATCAGAGAAACTGTTTCAAGCTATTTACTTTAAGTGTGAAAGAGCTCTCTTAGAGTTAATACACTTTCTCTTGGAGTATACCTTTTTTTGAATTTCAGTAATAGCTGAACTGTGTGGAAAACACATTTTCAGTAATTCTACCTGTTTATGAAAATGCACATGATAAAATTGCTGGTAAATATAACTTCGTTTAAGAAATATTTAAGTACATTTAGTCATATGTGCTGAATTGATCCATTCTTTCTACAAGCAGAGACTGTCCCATGTAGTACCTCAGAAAGATCCATGGCATGCTTTACAGCCACATGCTAGATTTTAGCTTGAGTTCCACAGTTTGAACTCTGGCAGTATAAAACCGTTGAGTCCAGTGTGTTCACAGGAAAGTCAGCCAAGACAATTAAATTTACGTAATGTAATTATTCTATCAACTTCTGCCAACACCTACCTTACCCATCTTAAAAATGATCCAGACTTCCAGTTCTGCTGCCTGACATTTCCAGATATTTGCTTATTCTTGTTGGTCTGGCTATATATTAAAATACATCTATTTGCAATCATGCCTGCTTCTGTCTGTTTAAATAAGACCACAGAAATGCTAAAATCATACATTTTCAAGATTTTAGTTTTGTGGAAACCTGTAGGGTCTTTTCAGATGAGAAACACCCCATTGTTCATGATTATTGTAGTGACATGTAAATCTACTGAAAACCAGAGCTGGAAAATACGGAGTCTACGGGATTCATCAGCAGGAGAGCATGCTATGTTGTGTTCACAATTATGCTTCAGCTTGGAATATTTAGACATTAAAGGCAATGGCACAGGAAGAACTTATTTCAAGGCACAGATCTTTAGCCTTAATGTTAGCCAGATGTGCTACAGTATAGAGAGGTTTCCTGAAAACAAGCAGAAGGATTTAGTCTACAAGGTGGTTTTAACATGAAGCAACAAAGATCATGGATTAGACCTTGCAGTCAAAGTGCTACTATTCTTGGCGATAAAGAAAAAGAAATAAGGTGAACGAGGGCTGAACAGCAGTTAGCAGCTGTGACTGTTGCTGGTTGCTTATGGCTTTTGACAGTGTGGGTTGTTAGATTGTCATATATATTCCTGCAGACAGCTGTGGATGCTCTGAATTTGCATGTGTTTAGGAAGGAATCCAAAGGAGTAAAAGTCTTGTCAAGTGCTATTAATCACAAAATTATCACCTTTGATTCAGGTGGTCCCTGAATCGCAAGTTATGGATGACTGGGTGAGTGTATCAGAGAGATGTCATTGCATGTTCCCTTTGTGTTTATTGTGATGGAACAGGACAGGGCAGGGCAGGGCAGAACAGAACAGAACAGAATAGAACAGGACAGAACAGAATAGAACAGAATAGAACAGAATAGAATAGAATGGAATGGAATGGAATGGAATGGAATGGAATGGAATGGAATGGAATAGTGCAGTTCGAAGGGACCTGCAATGATCACCTAGTCCAACTGCCTGATCATGTCAGGGCTAAAGTGTTATGTGTTGATTTGCCAACGACTCCACTGGAGATAGGATACAGGCCTAGGTGATGCCTGGTCTGGTCCTGTGTACTCATCTTTATGAGTCTTTGCATTATGACAGATTGAACCCAGGAGACAAAAAGTAGAGAAAGGACGGGGTTTATCTTACTTGCATTTAGATGCCCACTTTGTACTTTGTAGACATCTAAACAGGATCCAGGTTGCTAGGTTCCATTTTTAATCAGTGCAGAGAAGTAAACAACCAAGTGAAGCTTGCCTTAGAATGTTCCTATGAGGGACCTTTATTGTGCCAGGTTCAGTGGTTCATATCTAAACAGATTTTTGCATTGTAGACATATACATCTGGTCAAATCAGTTGTTCTTATGTAATTCACTGAATACTAACCTAGTAATATTAGTACAGAAGTAGTAGTCTCAATATTTTTGTAGAGTTCAGGAAGTAACAAGGTACATATTAAAAAAAAAGAAAAGATCTTGAAGATCCATGATTTTTTATTTTATCATGTTTGATACCATTTCTTTTGGAAGTATCTCTAAAATGATTATAGGATAAAGGAGACTCTTCTAGTATCAGTCTCAGGTGAAAAGTCCAGGACCGATATGTACACACAGTAACACCCTGCTGAATTAATTTCTTGTCATGTAATTTGATTTCTTGTTGAAAGCTTATGGATACATAATATTGACATTACCATAAATATATATTTAAAACCAAATTCCTGGGGTTATGCTGCATGAACCAAACATTCCAGCTTTGCCATAATAGTATTACCGTGAAAATTTTAATTGTGGTATAGTACAGCAAATTATTGGCTTTCTAAGGAATTTGAACAAAAAAATAAATAAGAATAATCTCACTATTATGCTGCAGATTGCTTAAAATAAATATGAAATACACAATTCAACATACAACTCAATACCAAATCTGCAGAATATAATTTTATTGGCCTTCTTATCAAAATTAGTTAATGCAAATGTATTCCACAAATCACTAAGGCTGAAACGTAACTCATTCACGAGAAGAGTATCTCTGTTGACTTGTTGATTTTACGGTTTTGTTGCACTACGAAAACTGTGTTTGTTACATACTCAATTTCTTTCAAGAATGCATATTTAGTCTCTTTACTGAGGTCATTCCATTGACATTGATATTATACCAGTAATCACCATGATGGGATAGTACTCTCCAGTCAGCACTGCAGTACTGCCAAACTAAAATGACTGCTTCCTACTCTGGCCACCTCTATCTTAACACTTGGAGGTTTGTCAACGATTCAATATAGCCATGACTATTTGAAGTTTGGGAGGGGTTTGTTTTGTTTTGGTATTTTTTGGGGTTTTAAATGAAACAAAACGAAACAAAACAAAACAACACAAGTCAATGGACTTGATTGAATATTTAACAATGTAATTGAAGTCTGATCAAAAGAAGATCATTTCTGTCATTAGAACTACAGAAATTCTTCTCTTATAACACACAATAATGTGATTTGCAAGACCTGCTTTGGTGTACTAGCTAAGAGTTGAGATTAATTAGCCAACCTAGAATGTTACAAGCTTTGTCTATAGACCTGAGGTCCAGACTTTCTGGAGTATGTGCATTCTATTGGGAAACTCCTGGAAGCTTGAGCATTTCATTGACGACTTTTGTTGATGAAGTGATTATGTGTGTACTTAAGTCCTTTTGTATTCAGCTAAGTAGTCAGCCTTTGTTCAGTTTTACATATCCTGCTTGTTTTGTACCCACAACTTGATCCATGTCCTTCTGAGGTGGAGGACATTTTATGAGAGCTGGATATGTTCCTTCATGCCACTAAACATTGTTTTCTAAGATGTATTTTTGCAACCAAATTCAGATAAATAAAAAGGGTTATCTCTATCTCTGGGTGAAGAAGACAAGACTGGAGTATTGCATTGTACTGAAGGTAGTAACAGATATCACAAAGACTGCACTTTTAAATCACTGAAGCTTGCTACTTGTTTGTCCTTTTCTTTAAACTTTAATAACTGATCTCTGAGATACTGCCTGGCTTTTTATAGGAAAGCATTTTACAGATGTTTGGAGAGGACAAAGAACTGTTTGGCCTATTGAGACTTATTATTACATCATTCCTCCCTAAGTCGTTCCTAGATTGATGATGCCTCAAAATTCTGACCTGAAAATCCATTTCAAGCATTTATTACTGTTTCAATGAAAAATTACTTCCAAATATCGGTTTGAGTCTATTCCCCCTATTATAATTTTTCAAAGGACTCTTGTCTTATCTACATGCTATAATAAAAAATATCAGAGGTTGACATCTGTTCTGGCATTCCGAGCACATGATTCAGTTAGGCCTTCCTAAATACTTGTATCTCTAAGCTGTATTCCCCCACTTCTGCCAGTTCTCTTACTGGAATTTAGTCAATTAATCCTAAAAAATTGCTTTATTGACCTGCCTTGAAAGTTATAATACCTCTTACAATAAAAAAAATCAAACAAACAAAAACAAACAACTGAAGCTCAAAATAGGAGTCTAATCAGGTGAGAATAATGTAACTTTGTTACACTGGTAATGAAATAGCAAAACATGAAAAAATGTGAGGGATTTTAGTAGTAGTATTTCCAGAGAATTGCAGCTTTTCGATATAATATTTTTAAGGTTGTGTAAGCTATCTGAACTTTTTTTAATGCTAAAGTTCCCAGAAATCTGGGACTCAAAACAACTCTTTCAAATTTTAGACTTATTTATGCTCACAATTAAGATACGTTTTTGTATATATATTGAGCTGTTTTGTATTTGTATGGCTAATACTTTTTGTAGAGATGTATAAATTTTTGAGTCATTGGAAAGATAAACAATTAGAGAGCTGTGATCTCAGATCTGGAAAGATGATAAATACAGTTCATCACAAGCCTGCTCCTGCAAAGTATTAATCTTCTCTCTAAGCTGTGCCCATTCCCATAAGAGCACAATTCTCTTTTGCTTGGCAAGTTGACCTGTACAGAAAGAAGGCTGAACTGCCATGTGAAACTGTGACAGATACCTGACAGAATAGCACTTTTTTTTAACATTTAAAGGGTTTTGTTT
This sequence comes from Falco peregrinus, assembly GCF_023634155.1. Lineage (NCBI taxonomy): Eukaryota > Metazoa > Chordata > Aves > Falconiformes > Falconidae > Falco > Falco peregrinus. The sequence continues at coordinate 34,515,701 of NC_073723.1, forward strand.
TATATAATAGTAATACTGTAAACATGTGCAAATGTATGTAAAAAGTTAAATACTTGTTTACCCTATCCTTCATCTCTAAATATTGGATGAACTGGAACTGCTGTTGTTATAAGAGCTGAAGAGGTACAACAACATCTTTATCAACACTCACCTAATCTGTCACATTCTGATTTCTCAACTTGAATGTTTCTCAACAATGCAACTTCCCTATGACTGTCACTGAAAGTAATACCATATCCCACAGGGAGAAAACATTTTAAATGGCAACAAACTAAGAGAGATTTACCAGGACACTGGATTTAGCACCTGTAACTGGCTGTAATATTAACCATTTGATTTGCTATTACATGGAAAGACTGCAAATCTTCACTACAGTAAAGTTGTCACCAAAGTGTAGTTCTAGTCAGACTGATGTAGTAATGTTACAGCTGTATCTGTCAACCTTTCACTGTTAGCAGCCACTGCAAATGGCTTGCAGAATTAGTTTTTCTTCAAAGCCTGTCTGTAGTCCCATTACATTAGACTTACACATACGCGTACAGTTCAGTGTAAAAGCACTTGTAGTCAGTCCACAAATGTTAAGTTGGGCCCCTTATAGGAATGATGCTGAGAAAGTTATGTCATCTCATACAGCATGCTGTATGTTCTTCTGAAGGCTATCTACACCAAACACACAGTTCACATAGGTAACTTATTCCCACCTCCAGGACCAGCTAGCTCCGACACATTTGTAATGTGTGGATGTGGCACGACTGCAAACACAAATATGGTTATGCGAATGGGGAGAGGTCATGTTCTAAAAATGCTAGGATAGTCTGTTCAGTATTTTCAGGACAGCAGCTGAAGACATACAAATGCCTCAAAGCATAGTAAGAGATGTATATTTGGTTTCCAGGATCAGTGGTTTTGGCGAGTCAGAAACAACAGGGTGATGGATGGATACCCCATGCAGATTACCTACTTCTGGAGGGGACTGCCTCCCAGCATTGATGCAGTTTATGAAAACAGTGAGGGGAATTTTGTCTTCTTTAAAGGTAAGAAAAGAAGAAAAGTAAGATTTTGTGTAATACTTTTGGCTGTGATGATTTCTTATTTTTACTAATGATTTGTAAATCATGTTGTAAATTGGTAGCTAAATGAAGAATATATGAGTTATGTTTTCTCATTTTGGCAACTACATAAAGCTTTAATTTCTTCTTACCATTCAGAGAATCAGATCACTTACTCTTATATATTCAGTAAAAATGTGGAAGTATAAATAATAGACATACCAATGCAATGATATACTGTGAAATCTCTCTTGAAAGATGTGGATTCAGAAGCTAGAATGAACAGCTATTTTTTTTTTTATTGTGGTTTTGGCTCTTCTTTTTACAAATTAAATTTGCATATATTTAAATTACATTTGTGATACATATATGTCACTGTACTGCACTGTAGCATGTTTCATCTGAGAACTGTGATTGTGATGCAAGGATTTTCAGGTGGGGAGAATTAAGTATCTTTTTCATAGATATGTATTTAGTATTTTTAAAGAAGCAAAAACTCCAGAAAATATGTTGTATGGATTGAATTGTTGCTAATCATTCTTTTCAAAGTTTCACTCCAGGCATCAGCTGTTCTGCAAAATTAAAGTTCTTGAACATGCATCTAATTTTAATTTAATGAGAAAATTATCCTATATGTTAAATAAATACCCATTTAGCAGCTAGCAACAAAAGAGTGAAAACCATGTAAAGTATGTTTTATAAGATAATAATGTGGAAGAAGAAAGAAGGAACTGAATAGATATGTGAAAAATGATTCAGCTGTTTAGTTACGTGACTGATTCACTTGTTAACTCATTAAAAAAACAGATATTTTTTAAGTTGTTATATCAAAAATTAATTTTTACAAGTGGAATCATTAACAGGGAGCTAGACATAGTATTTTATTCACTATGAAAACATTGTCTATAGGTTATAGATAATAAAAAACAGAAGAAGAACTTCTCTGTTTTCTACCTGGGACATTAAATAATCAGGATTAATTAAAGGAAGCACAAGCAGCAGGATTGTGGTCTTAGAAGTCAGAATATTGTGTTCCTTTCCTTCCTCATCACCCCCAGCTTATGCTGTCTGATTAGGAGACTTGAACATCTACCTTCTGAGGAAAGGCTGAGAGAGCTGGGCCTGTTTAGCCTGGAGAAGAAAAGGCTGAGAGGGGACCTTATCAATGTCTACAAGTATCTTAAGGGGAAGGGTTAACAGGATGGGGATGGGCTCTTTTCAGTGGTGCCCAGCAACAGGACAAGGGGCACAAACTGCAACACAGGAAGCTCCACCTGAATGTGAGGAAGAACTTTTCTTTGAGGGTGACAGAGCACTGGAAGAGGCTGCCCAGAGAGGTTGTGGAGTCTGCTCTGGAGACATTAAAAACCAGCCTGGACGTGACTCTGCAACTTGCTCTTGGATTACCTGCTTTAGCAGGGGATTGGACTAGATCTCCAGAGGTCCCTTCCAACCTCAACCATTCTGTGATTCTGTGATTTCAGACCAGCTAGTTTTGTGTTTTCTAGCTGTTATCTTATGATACTTGGATTTTCTGTTGCAGGTATTTTCCCACCTGCTTTCTTTTCAATGTTCCTTCAATTATTTTTCAAGTGACATTTCTATTGTCCCTTTGTTTGCTATGGTCAAAAGTTCTCATGTTTCCTTCTGCGATTTTTCTGACTTTTTGCTTCTCTGCCACTTCCTCTACATGACTTCCAGTATCTACCTGATGGTGTTTGCATATCAGTGTAATTCATGGTTTTCCACTGCCACAGAATCAATAGGTTTAGCTGAGTCTTTTGTATGTGTGCCCTTGAAAATTCCTGTTAGCCAAGGATTTCAGCTGCCTTGTGGAACATGATTACAGAAGTATATATAAACAGACTGTAGGTAACAATTGTCTTGTTTCTTCCATTCCCTCACAAATTTTTTTCCTGGGAAGGGTATATGTCTTCCTCCCAAAGGTGATATAAATAGACAAGTTGATTATTGCTAAGATGATGACCAAGTAGATTATGTTATCCAGGTAGTGTGCTTTACCGATCTAAAACTGGTCAAACCAAGGATCTTTACATTTGAAGTCTTGCATACAGATGTGTTCACAAAGCACATCCTTAAGCCAACATGTAGAAAAAATAGAAAATACGGAGTGAAGGCTATCATAGAGCTTGGACTGGAATAATGTCACTATGTGCACCTCAGAGAACATTTTCCAAATCACTTCAAGACTGGTCAGTTCATCATGGCAGAAAAGTGTGGTGTTTGAGTGATGACAGCATTTACTTGCAGATTTTTGAAGTCTGCAAAGCTTCTTCTCAAGGTATCTGTAACATCCAATTCCCTGTAAGGTATAGAGTTTTGAATATCTGGTGTGTTTTGGAGAAACAGGTCAGTGTGTAAATATCCTCCCTTCAGAAAAGCCACTGCTGCTTCTTCAGATGCTCAAATGTTCCAAGGACACCTTCCCTCTCCATTACTCTCTTTCACTCACTTTGGAGGCTTTTTTGCTAGTGTGAAACAGGGCCTCCTGTGGCTGACTGATTTTCACTCATGCTTTCATACTTGTGGAGCAGTATCTCTACTCTTTGAGGAAGGTGAAGAAAGCAGTAAGCCAATTTACTCATCTGCCACTGCTAGTGAGTAATTTCCAACTTACTTCTCTTTACATGCCTACGCTGTCATAAATTCAGGATGAACAATGTTCTGTATTTAAGATGCACTCAGGATAGACCTTATGAGCTATCCTGTATTAAAACACACTGTTTATCTTTTTAGAAATATATAAATTTCATTTATTTTCAATAATCTATGCTCTATTTGATTTGTTTCAATCCTTGTCCTTCAGGATGGCAAACATCAAATTTTAAACAGTTGATTTAAATTATAAAACAGATTTAGATTTTTATTACTTTTTTTGATTACCATTAGAGTTTTCCTGTCTTTGTGTATACAGTTAGATTCATTCAGTAGTAGAAGTATAGATTAGAAAATTTATAAAAGTATTTAAAAAAATTATTTTTTTAAATGGGAGCTATGTTATAAAATATAAGTCATATGCAAATGATATGTCAGCTCAGGATGGAACATTTATTGATGAACCTTTGAAACGTTTTTATAGCTTATGATTTTGCTATGATAAATGTAGTTATTCTTAATTTGTGCTAATAAAATCTATCACTATATTCTTACCTATCTGACATTACTCTCCTGAGAATACTTGAGGATTATGCATAATGTGTTAGATATCTGTAGAAAATCAAGATGAATCAAGTTCAAGAATATTGGAACAAGTGTCTTCTTTAGTTTTGAAATGCCATTGTTTTTTATTTTTCTTTTCTTTTTAATTTTACCATTTTAACTTTTATTTCCTTTTTTATTTTGTTTTGTTTTGTTGGGTTTTTTGCATCAATATTTATTTTCACAAGGAAAAACAACTGTAAAAATTTAGTGGTGTGCTTGTAGTACAAAGTGATGCTTGCTTGTTATACATGGCTTAAGATATTTAGCCTGTCTCCTTGTGCCTTCTAAAGCTCATAAAGTTCATAGCAATATCTGGTGGTTGGCTGCTTATAAAAAACAGATGTTTAAATTGTTATTATTCACTGCTGGTGTCCATGCTGAATGATAATAAGAAGATGGCACCAGAATGATACTTTTTTTTCTTTTTTTTTTTTTTTTTCAATGAGGAAACGTGAATAGTAAAATTTATTCTGTGTACCTGTGGGAATTTATATGGTGCTAAAAATGAAATTGTCAAGCCATCTGCACTTTCAAATGTTATGGTAAACCAAATGTAGCAATAGAAATGCTGCTGTAAAACTCATACTACCAGTGCCACCATCATAACTTTCAGCTGCACTTATCCCACTGCTTGACAGTTTTATTTTGAAAAATAGATTTACTATAGTGTTAGATCATGGAGCAGAGATATGACAGAAACTTGATGTGGGAAAGAGAGGATGTGAATAAAGGAAGCATGAATAATAATTTGGGGATTTTAGTATGACAATATTTGATCCTGGCTTGAAAGACCAAAATTAAGAGCAAGGATGACTGAAGAAAAAACCTCAAACTTCAGGGTTAGATTTAACTGGCTTTGGTTGAATATGATTCCTAAAAGTTTTGAGAATTTGTTTCATCACTGTAACACAGTGATTAGATGCTATATCCCACACAGATCTTGCACTACACACATTGTAAATAACATGAACAAAAGTCTTGGTTGCTGACAGCCCAGAAGCACAACTATTTAGGATTCTGATTCTACAAAGGAAGAACTACATTTGCTAAAAACTGCATAATTGTTTGCAGTAGTTAGTAGGTAGTTAATAGTCTGAAAAATATCTGGAGTTAAATATTCAATATTTTAAGTGAAGCATGGCAATACAGATATCCTTTATTTCCAGTATTTTTTTTAGAATGTCAAATATACATGTTGAAAGACTTCAAATAATTGCAGTCACAGTTCATCCTTCTCAATTGTTTCCCTACAGTGATGATATTTGACAAAGCATTGTTGCAACAAGTAAGACATTTTGACTTTTTTATCACTTGCTTCATTCTCAGCTTGTGACTTTACCATTCTACTTGTTATCATACTAGATCTTACATTAGAAAATAAAAGCAGAGAGGTGAAACATTCAGCAGGTTGCCCAGACTTCCGGAAACATGTGGTGCTTTATTCTCCATGAGCATAACAAACCCACCAACTGACCTTAAAAAACAAATTTGTAAAATAAATACAATGGTTTCTGCCAAGCTAGCATAAGCTAGGACTCTGAACGATCATTAGTTATCTATAAGAAGGATCAAACTATAACAATTTTAGTTTTGTCATAAATTCTTTATTTCCATTATAATCACATTAATGAGGTGTATTGATTATTCACTAGTGGAAGTGCAATATGAGCTAAATGAAAGCATACTGATTTAAGGATTCATTTTTAATACATTTTAAGGTACATAAATATAAGCTAGAAATAAAAGGAGTTAATTCTCATCACAACCAGGCAAGTTTTGCACTGATTTTCGGCTCTAACTCCTCCTAATATTTGGAGTTTGAAAGCTTCTCAGTTTTTTCTGTTTTTTGAAAATCCTCTGATCCCACTTTCCTCCAGCTGAGGGACAGAAGCTAAACAGAAAAAAACCCTAAAACAACAGACCCAACAACAAATCACCTAAACCCCCCTGAAACAAACAAACAAACAAACAACCCCCCCAACAAACAAAGTGAAAACTGTCAGCCAGATGGAACATTTGGATTTCTTATATACAGTCCTTCCCATTAACAATTGACACAGTTCTAGCAGACCAAACGTGTCTCCAAAGCAGATGTTAAATACAATTCCCTCTAGGTAGCATCAATGGAAGTTTTGGCCATGTATGTTAGAGCTCTCAATGCCCCACTGTCTCCGTAAAATACTGTTAAATTTACCTTTTCTCTATTTACCCAGAAATAATTTGGTTCTTATTAAGAAATTATGTGAAGAAGAATTTAGTTTCTAAGTCTGCTGTTCCCACATCTACTGTTCCCTTCTACTTCAGTCTATATGAATATGCAACAAATTCCTGGCTTAGTTGTGCTGTCACTTATAATGGTGTGTGCTCAACCCTTATTTATTTTGGTATGAGCTGATCTTGTTAATAGGTAAATTTGACTTGTTGGGTATGGCTGATAATGATCTATTCCTAACAACCGGTGTTACGTTTATTCCTTGTGAGGCACAGAGAAAGGTAATAGCATTACATACATCACAGCATATGCCTCTCAATGCTGTGCAACAGCTGTCATTTTGAATGATCTTCTGAAACAGAAATGAGCTGGCTCAGTATCATTCACTGGATGCCATCTGTTGTTCACACCAGAAGTACTAACTAGTAAGGTCCAAAATGCATGACTTCTCTTATCGTTGCATTTGAAACTGTCATTACCATCTGAAGCCTTCTGTGTCCAGTCATGTGAGTTGGCAAAACCACATGGGAGGAGGGACAGTGAATGCCTGAAGATCCTCACCCAGTGTAATCAAGCTCTATAAGTGAATTTTGTAAGGAATCTCAGTAAGGGTACTTGCCAGGTTAGCACAGACCCTAATCCCAGGTCAACACAGACCTCAGCTTTCCATGACTTCTTAATAGACCTCTGTGTCTCTTTTATTTTCAGTACTTCAAATGGCTCTGTACATACTCATTGTTTGAACCCTTTCTTCCTTCAACTGGTAGGGAAGAGAAGACGAATCTTTTGACTGAACTGTAGCGTCTGTGCTTGGAAGTGGGTGACAAGCAGCTGTAAAGAAGCTGATAAAAAATTTACTCTGGAAACCCAGCATGGGAGGGACTGAAACTATATCCCCTCTCCTAATTAAAACTGTGATAAAATGAAAATATGCTTTAAATCACTACAGTGCAAACAGGGAGATTAAAAATCCCCTTACTTTAAACAAACATTTAATACCACTGAGGGTCAGCTAAAATATAAAACCAACTGCAAAACAACTCTCCAGATTTTCCCTCTTGGTGACTCTGGCATACACATGATCCTAGATCTTTGGGGTAATATTACATTTCCTTATAAAATATTTATACAGCACAGTACCTTAACCTCCTAAGTCTGTGTAACAGCCTGCTTAGCCTTACAGGTAAGTGCAATGACTAATATGGACAACCACGACTTTATCTCTTACCATCTCTTTCCAAATGTGTTTGAGTAAAATATATTTTTAACCTTTTCCCCATATATTTTAAATGTCATCATAAAAAATAACAATGGACAGACCAAAGTGAAGTATCCAACAGGTCAGTTCATATATGTATTCACAGAATCATAGACTCACAGAATCATTTAGGTTGGAAAAGACCTTTGAGATCATCAGGTCCAACCGTTAACCCAGGACTGCCAAGACCATCACTAAACCATGTCCCTAAACACCACATCTACAATTTTTTTAAACACCTCCAGGGATGGTGGTTCCATCACCTCCCTGGGCAGCCTTTACAATACTTGACCATAGGTCTTCTCTAGACCTTTCTGTGATGTAACTCAGAAGGGTCTACATGATGTCAAAGAATATCTTTTCCTTCAGTGATATTATTACCAAAAATAGCAATGCTTTTTAGAAACACAGATGAAGGTAGTGCTTTGAAGGAAAAATAAGCACATGGTTCCTACACAACAGAGGCCTCAAAGCAAGCTCTTCAGATAAGTACTAAAATGCAAATTATGCTCCCTTTTCCCTATTTCTAGGGGGCATATGAGGATCTTTATTCCCCTTTTTCAACCAAAGCTTTCTGTGTTTGAAAGTCTCTACTAAAAAGACACAGGTGAGGAGTGTATTTTGGAGAAGAATTTGAAGAAAGCAAAAATGTAAAAAGGAGAAGATAGTTGCAAGAATAAGACAGGAGGCACCATATGTTGAGAAGACCCTAGTAAAGATTCTGGAGGACAACACAATTATTGGGGAAAGTGTTAAACTAAATGCTTAATATGAGATGATGAACCGGGTGAGATAATTGTGGAAGTGTTCAGTGAGGAAGAAGAGCTTGCCTAGGATGCTAGAGCAAACTGAAGCTGGGAAACTGGAGTTGTGGGCTGGTGAGGTAAGCTATCCAGTTACAAGAGCCAGGAAGCATCCTCTCCAAAATGTATGAGGGGGGTACACACTGGCACAACGGCTGCTTCTGTAGACATGCATTCCTCTATATAGACAATATATTTCGCTAGTAACTGCAACAGTAGGGATTCAACCACTGAACACTCTGTACAGAAGGCAGTAGGCTATTCTTCATATTTAAGACAGTTTAGGTAACCTGAGGTTTGTGTACACACTGTGCTAACACCAGGTAGAGTCGTACAGCTACCTTGTATTACCAGCACCTATTAAGTCAGTTGGGTGGTTTTGAATGATTCATCACCCACAATCAGAGGTTAAATCTGACTGCCACTGGTACTAAAGGCAATCCCCCATTAATTTCAGAAACACAAGGTTTTCACCTATGAGACATCAGAACCTCAGTTTGTTGTCTTTAGGCCACACTAAAGAAAATATGCTAAGAAAAGTATCAGAACCTCAGTTTGCTGTCTTTAGGCCACTAAAGAAAATATGCTAAGAAAAGTATTTTAAATTCTCTGGCCATTTCAGAAATAAACCGGTCATCCTTTGTAATTTCACTTCTTGAGGAGAAGGAGAGACAGAGTAGTAAAAGTATATGGTCTCCATGAGGATAGGATTTTCTATTTTTTATTTATTTATAAGTTTTCTTACCTCATTTTGTCTTAAAATCCACTCTTCTTGCCTCATGAAATGCAAAGCTGTTGTGTGGTATCACTGTAAATGTATTACATTATCAACCACAGAGCCTCTTGGGATGACTTCATATTCATTCTGAGTTTGATCCCTATATAGTTGGTACCAAAATATTCTGTGGGCTTATTGAATGAAAGGTGTTTTATAAATGCAAGTTATCTGTAAGGCATATTTAATTTTGCATTATCTGCAGTGATAGAACATTTTTCATTTCATTGTGTTTGGCAGAACCACTATATAGCCCTTTGAGAGTCTTTCTTATTTCTTAGCAGTGTATTAATATTAATACTGAGTGTACTGAAGACTATATATGTATATTTATATGCTTTTGTACAGGTAACAAGTTCTGGGTGTTCAAGGACACTACTCTCCAGCCAGGTTATCCTCATGATTTGATAACACTTGGAAGCGGAATTCCTTCCCATGGCATTGATTCGGCAATTTGGTGGGAAGATGTTGGGAAAACCTACTTCTTCAAAGGAGATAGGTAGGTACAGGGATTCTGCAAGGAATCAATTTGGTGGATATTAGTTAAGCATGTTAATATTTTCCTCTATTTCTCAAAATGAGAAGTCAAGCTACTTAAACAGTTCATTTTCTGTCAATGAAACTTGGAAGGCCATGTTGTTTTCACATTTCTTATAACCTAAATTATATTTGTGTGACTATACTGAAATGAGTGTATGTATACCCAGTGGAAAGTTTAAGTATTAGAAATCAACAGGCACATCGTAGATGTGGCAAATTTAAATTTAAATATTCAAAGTAATATAGTTATGTACACTCTTACCTGCTCCTTTTTATCCATTTTTCTAAACTCTAGCACATAAACAGGCAAGGCGTGATCTAAAGCTTTTTAAGGTCAGTGAAAATAACATCTCTGCTACTATTTAAAAATGAGGTAAGAATGGGAAATGACAGCTAAACCAGGAAGTTAGAGAACAATTTGAGCAGTTCCTTAGGAATTATTTTAAAATAAATCTTACAGTTCCCTTCAGAAGCGACACTTATTTTTATGATTAATAAAGAACAGGAAAAGATGGTAAAATCTGAGTATTTTTCAGTCCTGAAAGAGACGTGCATTAGTCACTTAGTGTCTCTGTGTCTTCATTTCCCTGTCTCTAAAAATAAAGGAAATAATATTTGTCGGCTTTATAGAGATGTTAAGAGAACTCATTAATTTTTTAATCCCTACAAGTTATATGAAGGATGGGGTTGACAGATTTTCATGATGTTACCATTTGTTGATTGGTGTTTCACTGTGCAAATTCTAAGTGCTCAGAGAAAAATTATTATTTATTAATAATTGTAATGTTTGTATTAGTATTGTTAAAAGTATGATGACTGCTTTTGTTACTGTGCAGTATTTAGGATTTTGAGACACTAATAGTACTCATGGATCACTTAAATTAATTTAATGCACATCATAGAATATGTTTAGCACACTACAGTTGCTCATTTTTAAGCAGTACTAGAATATTGTACTACAGATTGCCACAACAAATTTTATTGTAAAAGCTTTTTTTTAAAAAAAAAAAAATATCCAGCACCCTTGATGAGAAAAGCAGATAACTAAGTAAAATGTTTGTGGTGTTTGAAAACTAGGTATCATTTCAAGCAATTAATTTCCACAGTAAAGAAGGTGGCCACCTAAATAAGTTGCTTGCCGTGGCTGAGTAGATTTTTAAAATATTAATGTTCATTTTAGGTAATAATTTTCCACCTCCACACTCCTGGGAAAGTATGCACAGTAGGAATCTTATGTGACCTGTACTCCTTTAGCCTTTATACAGCAATGTCCTTTTATATTTCCATGTACAAGCAGTTACTTATAGTCAAGACTTTCCTAAAACACTAGTGGTAATAACAGAAGACAAAAAGAACTATCAGAGAAAACATCTGGTGATGGAGAAGTTGCTACTTAGAGCTAACAAGCACAATAAAACTCAGCAGGTTATAAATGCCAGAGTGTTAGAAGAAGATAGAACAACATGAGCCTTGCAGAGATAATTGAGCTATTACAGGAGATTGACCACCAGTGGGAATAAACCCATATACCACTAAGCTTCTCAATGTGTATTATTTATATCACAGTTTTTTCTTAATGTAAAGTTAGAGTTGAATTCTCCTGCTGGTTTTAGTAGTATGTATAAGTCTACTGTAGGGGTGGATCTTTTCCTGAAGAAGGTATCACATGAGAATGTACCTTCCTGGTGGCAGGAGGTAAGAATGAAAGGGAACCAAAAAGTTACCAAAAATAACAATGTTCCTCCTTATGTAAGTCAAGGACCTCTATACTTATTTTATTTTGACATTAATCTTAGTTAAGGAGCTCCAGGGCAGAATCTAGACAGAGTTAAATGTCCCAGAACAGGGGTATACATAAAAATGTTAGAGCAATAGAATACAAAGCATCAAATATTGGCTATAAAATGGAAAGGGGGGGAGGGGTGAAACCAAGCCAAACAAAAAACTCAAACCAAGAAAAACACCAGTAAGATTTAAAAGTCCAATTTGTAAATTCTAATACTCAAATGTCTAAAGCAGCTCATGTATTGATTGTTATTATTAATATTTGAAATGATCCATTTAAAGACTAATGATAATTCTTCCTAATAATCGTATGAAAGCTAAAGAGGGGAGAAAAGATGACTACAGAAAACATTTTGCCCTTACTCATTCCTCTCCTACCAGAGCTGAGTAGTGTAGAACAAGATAATATTGCTGCATTTCTTGACACATGGTTTTGTCACATGACCCATCTGGTGTGACTGGGTTTTGTCATTCAGAATTTAAATGAATATTTTTTTCTTCATAAAGCTTAGTCATCCAATAGTTCAGAATATCATTAATAGGATTAGATACAGGAAAGAACATGTATAAGCAAATATTTTCCAAATTCCCTTTCTCTAAAGCCACGAAGTGCACTTTCATTGATTTTCCCTCTGTTACTTTATTATCCTTTGAGATATAGTAGCACAATATATGTAGTTCTTAAAGCTCAAATCACTCAAATCATTGCGGAGTCTGCTTGTGAGCATTTGGCATGCTAAAGAGAATCAGGATTAGGCTTTTCCTTACCCTGTAGACACACTCATTATTCCAGCACAGATTGCCTAGATAGTACCATGATCAGTCCTTCCCTCATAGGATTTGTCATCCATTCTTAAAAAACAGTAGTTTTGGTACTTTTGAGTGTGCACTGGCTGTGTCCTTAAAGATATATTTTTAATGACAATGTATGTTTTAAAAAGTCCTATAGAACTGTCTATTTCCATCATGCAGTCCAGTGGAAAAATACAGATGTGTAAAATGAGGAGCTCAAAAAGGTTAAAAGTTGGAAGAGAAAAAAGTAAAATGAGTGGAAGTATGCAGGTAGGAAATAGGGTTCTGGGAAAAAAGGACAGAGTAAAAGGTAAGGTAGTTGATAAAAAATGCAAACGAAGAAGAAACACAGAGTCAAAAGATGAAGAAGAACTGGTTGCAATCATATTGATGTCAGAGCTTTGTTTACTACTTCTACATGTTGTTTCTTTCTACATGTAAACTCTGAAAGATGTTAAATTTCAAAATAAAGGACATTGTTGGCTGGTTACTGATGCATATGTGACTAGATTAAGAAATCAAGCTATAAAGATAATTTATGCATAAGAAAGAAAAAATACAAATGTTCTTTAATGTAACTTGCTAACTCTTAACCCACTTGAAATCTGCCACCTTTTAATTTCATTAGAAGTTTAAAGCCAAAGAAATGCCACACAGGGAGAAATACAGAGGATTTTAGACCATTTCACTTTTTAAAAAAGATGTGGATTGATTAGAGTGTCTAAGTACCTTTGCAGGGACAAAATATCATCCACTAAATGGACTCTTTAATGTATCAGGAATGGTCACAACAAGGGTTTCTAAAAGCTGAAGTCAAATGAATTCAGATTAGAAAGAGGGTCAGGTTTGCTGCAGTGACCAGATTATCAATTGAAGGGATATATTCTCAGGCTCTTGATGTCCTGAAATGGCACGTGACTGCCTTTTGATGTGATTTTTCACATGGATAAAACTGATTAAAAAAAAACAACAACCCAAAACATTCTCCAAGACTACTATGCTCTAAACTGCTATGCTCTAAATGAGTGGAACGAATCAAAATATGAAACAACCCACCCAACTGATGTATCCAGATACACAGAGATACTAGACATACAAAATGTTAATTCTCAGAAGCAGCTTATAATAAGATATGAATAGCAATTTAGCCAGCTGCGTAACAACAAAGAAATTATCTGTACATGTAAATAAAATCACAAGTGCAAATACTTCTTACATGTTCAGGTTGCCTAGAATGTGCATGCGTAAGGTTTTTAAATTGGAGGAGGACTGGCTGGCAAAAAGGCACAAAAGCAGGTTGAATTTTGTATTACACTGTATCTACTTAATTATGACATTAAAAGCTACTGTACTGCATACATATAAGGAGTTAAAATTTCTGGGAGTATTTTAATCTGAAACTATGGTTGTTTTCATGATTAAAATGTTATCTAAAACATGAATGTATCTTTGCATATGTTGTATCTCTGTTACTGTGCAGACACACCAGGCATCAGAATTGCTGCAGTTAAAAGTGAGATGCATCCTGATTTGGTTGTCAAAGTGCAGAAATCTTTTATCTTCTTTCTGCTTACATGAAACTGTTGTCCAGTCAGCAAATAGATTTCCTTGTAATCAGGTAGTATGTTTAAAGACAAGAAGTCAAGCATTCCCATTTGTGGCTAGTGAATGTATCAAATATTAGAAGGAAAAAAATACCTAGTTACTCATCTGCTACCTTATAAATGATTTTTTTTTTCCCTCCCCTTTAAAAAAAAAATCAGGTACTGGAGGTACAGTGAAGAAATGAGATCCATGGACCCTGGTTATCCCAAACCAATCACAATTTGGAAAGGTATCCCAGAATCTCCTCAGGGAGCCTTTGTCCACAAAGAAAATGGTATGCAAACACATTCCTATTTTAATGATTTACTAACAAAATTTATGTAAGGTAGGGTAGTAGAGAGGTGATTAACTATTCAGGCTAAGTAGAGAAGGAATTCTTGATTTACAAACAGAATATTTCCTCCTGTAGAACTTGCTTTCATGAAAATGGCTGTTTGTTTGCATGTACCATTTAACACAGTGGAGAAAATCTTTCAAATTTAGTATCATAAACTTTAATTTCCATTCTTTTTTCCCCCTGTGTCTTAATTCACTTAATTATGTTTGTTCTCTGCTGAATTATAGTACCTTTTAAAACAAGCTTCCTAAACACACAATATCTCCATTTGAATTGTCAAGGTGTTGGCTGTTTAAACAGCTTAGAGGGTATTAATTTCATTCTGAACAACTAAAAAAGGGAAGAAAAATCTTTATCTAAGCAGAAATATCCTTAGGAATCTATGTAAATCAAAGATGTCATAAGCCCATGATGCAGAAATGCTGATCACAAGGATGTTAGCATGAAGTGCTATTACCTGTATCAAGATCCATCGTCATGTGCAGGAACCTAGGATCTCAGCTGGCCACACCTCCAAAGGAGTGAGAGCAGCCAAAATCTCCTCCGTCTTACGAAAATTCAATGCTACCCAGGGGCTGCTGGCAGGCTGCCAACAGAGCCCTCCATTGCACATAGATTAGATCCTTTTGATGGGAATAAAAATATGCATTTGTCATCACTGATTATTGGAGAACTCTTGTATGGCATTTATGATTTATTTATTAGTAGGTTCTGAGTTTAGTCTGCCTCATAGACAGCTCATGTATATATTGCCTTATTATTTTAATTTCCTTTTAATAAGCAGATAAAAAGATTTTTTTCCTTGTATGAATAATTTCAGTCTCCTATTTCAACCTCTAACTTGATCGAGTAATTTACCATGAAAATGTTTGGGGGCCTTTCCAGAAAAGTTTAATTGCTTCCCTGCCTTGTCTCTCTTTTTATCCAGAAGCAGAAAACCTCTCTGGATTCTGGCCTTTTGGCCTGGATGTTTTTTTGTGCTTTCTTTTATTTGTTTTGTTTTGGTTTTAACTGGAAAGTAGGTCAGTCAAGATGATATTCTGCCTACATCACATTCAGTAACTAACTGTAAATACACATATATGTGGAAATGGGTGCAAGCATTATGCATGCACTGAAAAACATAATGGGTATAATCTCTGCTTTCTTCCCTCCATTACTTTTAAGGCATATTTTTAAAGACTTACATCCAAAAGGAATGTAATACACAGACAGACACATATATGTATGTATATATGTATGTATGGGGTTTTTGCTTACCTTGATTGCAGGGGGATTGCATTCCTCATAATAAGTTTTCTGTACTGAGCTCTGGAACATGTGTGTCTCATTACAAATGAAAATTGTCTTGCTGTAACACTCAGACCAGTGGGTCTGAAAGTACTGCAGAGGCAGAGGACTCATTTCTGAGGCAGGACAGACTTGATTACATCAAAGCCACTTCTTTACCCCAGTGGCTGTGGTAGTCTGCCTGGTTCTTTGAATGAGGACGGTGGTAAAAAATGACGTGAGATTGTGAGGAGGAGAAGAGAAAGAAGGCATTCTTGTGCTTCTCAGAAAGCCTAAAACGGCCCCAGGGCAGAAAGAGGGACTGAAAATGATACCATAAAGTTCCCAAGAAGACCATTAAGACCTTTTCCCTGAAATCAAGTAAATAGATGTCTTAAGAAACAGTTCACAACTCCACTGTTGTTTGTATGAAGAGAGAAAGAAACAAAAGCAGATGCAATTAAGAAGTACCACAGCTTAGTTGGAAACAAATTGATTACATTTTGCCTGAAACTTTTCCTTTCTTTGAGCAGAAGCAGAGTTGATAAGGAAGTTTCACTATATAGCTTCATAAGGGAACATTTGATAGCATATCTTCCAGTGAATCCATTTCATTTTAAAGAGTACTTTTTTCTTTCCCTTGTCTTTCTATTGCGTAAACCATGTAAATGAACACCTGCAATAAGTCTGATCATAAAGGAGTTTCCTTTACTGTCCACAAAAATTTTCGGTATTCTTGCAGTAAGTGGCTTGGGAAAGATTAGAAAAAACAATTTTTTACTCTAGATTTTTGTGAAGGAGTCGATTTTTTTTTTTCTCCGTTTAGGCATGTTTAATAATAACATTGGATTGCACCTCAATGATCAAATACTAGCTTTTTGCAGAAAACTTAAATCTGTTTACACCTGTTTTCTCTGGGCAAAGCTGCTGTTATTTCATCCAGTATCTTTCTTCTGAAGTACAGCAGTAGGGTATGTGAATTAAAGAAGGTAAATTCTCATTTCTGACTAGCATAGTGTTGCAATTTGTTTCAGTAGACTTCCCACTTTGACGAGGTTGTGATGCTTTAAAGTCCTGGCCCTGAGGATTCCAACTCTGGTTGGGTTTTCAGTGAATGAGCAGATCATCTGGACCCTGATCATATTGATCATATTCTCTGGAATTCCTTTATTTTTATTTTTTTTAGTAATGGAAGAAAATAAAATCCTAGTTTACTGAATTAAAAAAAAATACCCCACTGTAAAGATAAAAAAGTTGTAAAGGAGATTGGAAAGACCTATAACGGAAGTATATTTCTTACATCTTTTTAATATTTTAATAACAAAAAAAACCCCCCACAACCCTTATTAACAGTAGTTTTGGTCTGTTGATGACATGTTTTGATCTGAAATGACTATGAATAATTGCGATTTTCTTCCTCAGGCTTCACATATTTCTACAAAGGAAAAGAATACTGGAAATTCAATAATCAGATGCTCAGGGTGGAACCTGGCTATCCCAGATCCATCCTCAAGGATTTTATGGGTTGTGATGGACCAACAGATCGAGATAAAGACCGACACAGCCCTCAAGATGATGTTGACATTGTCATCAAACTGGACAACACAGCCAGCACTGTGAAAGCTATAGCCATCGTCATTCCCTGCATTCTGGCCTTGTGCCTCCTTGTCTTGGTTTACACTGTGTTCCAGTTCAAAAGGAAAGGAACACCCCGCCACATACTGTACTGCAAACGCTCTATGCAAGAGTGGGTGTGATGTAGGGTTTTGGTTTTTCTCTTTCCTTCCCAGGAGTTTATGGTAACTTGAGATTCAACACAAGAGCTGTTATGCAGTTTCCTAGCTAGGAGCAGGCATCTGTCAGTCTGAAACAAAGCTGATCTTTAAAACCCAGGGGGTTGCCTGTCCTGCACGTGAGTGGCGATTCGCTCAGCTGGGAAGCTTCCATGCTACACAGTATCTGCTGTTTCTTCAGTCCTTTGTCTTTCTTTGTCATTTGATTCTAGGCCTTTCCTCTGCACGCTCAATGCCCTATAAACTGTCAGGATTAACTAATGAAGAGGAAAAAAATAAATCTCCAATGTTTCTACATTTTTCACTGAAGGCCTGTTCCCCTTTGAAAAAATTTTTGGTGAAAGTAAATTTTTTTAGAAAAACACAACAACCCATAATGGAACTTTCAGGAAAGTGAGAAGACCCAAAACAGCTTTGTCTCCAAAGAGGATTGCTTTCTGTCTGCTACGGATAAAGTCCTATACTCCTACTTCCAGTTTTGTCAGGTGGGAGACTCAGATGACATGCAGGACTTCAGACTGTTCGGACAGCCATTTTCCAACAAACAAGGGGCCAAAATATCTGCAATATAGTAACAGCCTTAATAATACATTCATTTTGTGTTTTTTACAGCTGCTCTGGGCTATGTCCTCAATGTTTTAAACTCATTTATATTCATTACTATATTCAAGCAAAACCTTTTTATTGGTGTGTTTGATTTTTGGTTGGTTTTCCTGCATAATCTTTCCCAAGCTGTACCAGGCCAACTGCCCCAGGCCTTTCATAGGTCTGTCAGGAGCACTCATTCCAAAGCACGATAAAAAGCAGTGTGTCTCTGAAGTGGATTTCAATGAACTAAAGCAACAGTCATGCTACAGAGAAAATTGATGCTGGTATTACATCGGTGGTGTAACCCTTTGAGAACTATTGCATCCGTTTTCAGAGTCTGGTGGATGTTAATCTTGGTTGTCATTAAATTATAGGATTGTGTTTGGGTAATACAGATTTTAAAAGAAAAACAATTTTTCAAAACAGATTTCCTGTGACTGCAAGTAAGTGTTTTTAATTATTTGCATTATTGATAGAAAAGCATTTGTAACATAAATAGTTACCAGCTACTTTTTGGTCAAAGGAACCAAACCTGTTTTAATAACTTCTACCACTTACCGAGATTTTTTCTGAACTGGCAGCAGTTTTATAGCTTAGCCTCTTATCTTAAGCATCTTGAATTTTTCTTTTAAACTATGTTGTATGATAATTCAATTTGCCTCTGCAGAGGCAGAGCTACAGTTTCAAAGGAAAGCAAAAATGGTGACTCTGATATTGCATGAGAATCCTCTGGTGTGTTACCCCTTTGCATGTTCACCATAGTTCTCAAAGGGTTAGTCAAATTTCTGGCCTTCAGCCGGACATGGTATCACTGACAGAGCCAAGGGACCACCAAAGCATCTTGTCATTCAGTGTAATTTTTGCTAACAGCAGTATTGTCATTTTCATGTGACCTGCAGAGCAGGTTTGTATCAATATTTTTTTCCTAGAGAAAAGTCAGCAACTGACAGACCTCTTTATTGATTTTAGGAGCTGCTTCTTGCAGTGGTAGGCTTTACAGTCACTGGGCTGTGAACTTATTAAAGATGGTCAGAATGATGCACCCCAAAAGTCAGACACCTGGTTTTTTATGAAAGCCAGGATTTGAGGGGAGTAGCTTTTGCAACAATGAACAGCTTGCCTTGAACTTGATTATTGACCTGTTGACTGTCATTACAAAGTTAAACATTGTCTTCTGTGAACAGCTTCACTGTCTGAATTTCCTTAAAGTGTACTGTCCTATCTCTTTGGTCTTTGACCTTTAACTTGCAAACTGGCACAAACTGAAGGGAATCTGGTGTTGCAAATGAGCTAAGATGAGTTTTATTTCTTAAAAGGCCTAATATGCATTATCCAAAATTCAAGGAAAAAAAAAGGTTGATGTGTTTTAGTAGAAAAGAACTGACATAAACCAAAATATTTATGATAGATCTGTAGAAGGGTATTTTGCTATGTATACGTGCACACTCTAAAAATGAACTACAGTAGAAGTTAATTTTTATTTAAATTGAATACAATTTTCAGTATAAAACTATAATTTCTACAAATAGTTAGTTATTAATAAAAAGGCTATAGGAAAGTATTGAAATACTTGAAATGGCCAGTATGGGCTTTTACATAAAATGAGACTTTTATACTACATCCAACCAATTTCTTACTGGTTTCTTAATCCACATAACAGGATCACTTTTTAGAGAGTGTAGGTATATATACATGTATATTATGGTTATTATTATTTTGGTAATGGATAGCTTGATTGCCTTGAATTTATATTTATATTGAGCATAGCATGAAAAATAGTGTGGCTTTTTTTTAATTACATGACTTTATATTGATTTGAGGACTTATTTTATGTTCATGTGTGGCATGCTATAAAGCATTGCAAACTTGTTTCTTAGGGCATAAACAGATATACATATGTATGGCTAACAAAAATGAAGATTAGAAAAAGATAGAGTTTTACAACAAATATGCAATGCGGGTGGCATTTTGGAGATGTTTTGTAGAGGTACTGCATACTGTAGGTTAGAAGTGCACCAGTATCAGCCCATAGCATTATTTAGTAAATCCAATTCAGTTGTTGCTGAAAATATAGATTAATTGACAGTTAAGTAACATAGGACATTTTATGCACATCAGCTTATTTGGTGAATTCAGAATTCTATGCCTGTTTGTCATATATATTAAAAAGTCTGTATGTGTTTGTATACCTATAAATGCACACAAACACACACATACACATACGTGCATATTTTAATCCATGGAGAGATTTTTATTGTCAACAAACTGCTATAACTTATGTTCTGCTGCAGACAGAACAAAATTATTCATGTTGCTGTTCCAATTTTGTCCCTTGGGTAGCTGGTGGAAAATACTAACAGCACTACTTATTCTGCATTTGGTTTTCCTTTGCAATAGGAGAACTTACTTTATATTATCTTCAAGTTGGAACAGCATCTCATCGGGTTTTTTATTCACTTGAAAATCTCACTTCAATTTTGAAATATCTTTCATGGCAGCTTTAACCTTTTGTGAAACTGTTTCCCTGACAGTAATGAAGTGCTGAGCATGTTGACTGTTGTTCTTTGATAAGGTAACAAAAGTGTTTGTATTTGGAGAATTTATCTTTAATTATGCAGGAAGGTAAGTGTGATAAGTCTAGTGCTTCTCATATGGTACATCATAGATACATGAATACATGATAAGTTGATTGTTTATTTTCTTTTACTTAAAAGTGCATATATGTTATATACAGAGAGAGAGAAAATATTATATTGGCATGTTTACGTCATGCAGAGCAAGATTGTGTCAGCATTTCTATTACATACGCCTCTTTTCAGTAGGTTATAACACAGTCATAAAGGTTTGCTTTAAGTAAAAGATGTAGAAGCAATTTTGTTCACAGTAATACCCAAATACATACTGGCTAGTTTCAAATTATAGAAGTTCAGAGTCAATTAGTGATGTTGCCTGATCTAGTTGTGAACTCAAATGAGTAAAAGTTTTAAGATGATGTTATTTTTTGAACAGTTGTTTTTCTACCAGGGCCTATAATTATGAGAATTAGGAAAAAACGAATTGAAAATATTTTTAGTTCTGCACTCTTGATTCCTGCTCATGTGCCGTAACTCTTTTTCATACAGTTTTTAATAAACATTTCCATATTGCTATTGTTATGATCTGTACTGTAGAACAATACAAAAATGAATATGTATTGTGTTAATCAGTTACAGTCTATCAAGCTGACTATACAGGGTTATGTATCTTCAGAATACTGTGGTCTGTATGATGCAGGAGGCCAAAGCAGATGATGGCAGTATTTCCTCTGGCCTTTTAATGTATAAACCTATGAAAAGGTTGTTGACTGTAGACAAAAAATAATTTTTATCAAAAAATACATTTAAAAAACTATGTAACTGTATATTTACTGGATAGGCTGGGATGGAGAGGCTCAAATGGCTCCAAAGGAGCCCTTTCAAGTCTCCTGAATAAATGTAATACATATTTTATATATTCCTATACACTTTTGTTCTTTTTCTTCTTTCCAAGTGGGGCAAAGGGAGGGGATAATTAAAGGAAAAGTGGGGGGGTTTTAGGCTAATTTTGTGAATGAAAATAACAGAAGCTAATAGATTCAAGTCTAAGGGGCAGACTTACACTTTTGCTTAGAAGTGTACTTCACCTCCCCAGCTGTTTGGTCGAGACTCCTGTGCCATTAGCACTGTGGGTTAAGAACAGAGTGTAAGGCTTAATTTTTGAATTTTCAACTTTTGGGGGGGCTCTTACTTCACAATCTTAATGTCAGTTAAATGTAGCTTTTGGTACCAAATTATATAGAATCAAATTCTAGCTTGTTGGTTAGAAAAAATTGTGTAGAATAGAAAGTAGGTCTGCCTATAAGCAATGGAAGCATTACATTCCTATTCTAGGTTGTTTTTTTTTTTGCATCTGAATCATTGCCAGGGCAAATAAAAAATACACATAACAAATTGAACAATGAATGTTCCAGGCACTGCATTTTGAAGAAAGTAGAAATGCAAGCTATCACACCATTAGCAGCCTAAATTTGAGATAGCATAAGATGACTGGGTTGAGGAGCAAGGATATGACTGTAGGGTTTTGCTCTGTCTTGGCTCCCATATCTTCTCAGAACATGGCCTGAGTTTTTGTCACCAGCTGCTGAGGTGGAGGAAGCCATGCACCGTGGCAGTAGGAGATGTGAAGCAGCCATTGCAGAGCAATAGCTCCCTGTTGTCTTTTGTTGTTAAGACTGTCTTTGGACAGCCCTGTTTCCAGAAGTGTAAATAGATGACTGCAGCCGTATGAGCCATAAGGAAGATCATTATTATCAGTGGAGGGAACAAATGTCACTGGCCACTTAGCTGTTCAGCTATGCTGAACAAGTCAAATAATATTGTCTGGGAGCTGAGGAACAGATAACCCATTATTGAATACAATGGTATAGCCGTGACTGATACACCAGCACTGTAATGTTAGATGCACTTCCTTAGCTCACACCACAGAGACTGCAGACAAACGGAGTGGTTCACAGAAGACCATTTAAACATATGTCAGTTACAAAATCAGGTGTAAATGAACCATATACTCATGAAATTGAGCTCTGATTTATGCATGTAACTCAATTGTCTGCCACTGGTGTCACGAACAAATGTTATGTGTGAATCAGCTCTGTCTAACCCATTCTTGTGACTTGCCATCTGAGAAGTCAGAGGCTGATAAAGACATTGCCATCAGTGCCATCGATGCTGAAAATTTCTGGTAAGCATCAAAAGCATACCATCACTTGTTGCAGACTGACTCCATGTGATGCTTGACCTAATGTTAAGCAGCAAAGATTCTGTATGATGTGGCACTATTTGATCTATCTATGTAACTAAGAAAGCTCAGTAATAATCAGGAGATCATATTCTGAAGGATCATCAGTATATGACAACAGCAAGCTTCTGTGCCTAAAATCAAAATGTATTTCAAAGAAGCTCTTGGACAGCATTAAAAACATACATCATAAACAGGACTTATTTCCCAATATACATAAGTTTTAGCATACAATCTACAAGATATAGTCAGTTTATTAACATTTGCGGTTGCAACTGCCCATTATGCCTTTTAGATATGACATTCTGTGAGAGGTGTTCATAAAGTATGTTTGCCCTGTGGAGATAGCCTTATGTACTGCTCTGGTCTGCCCACAGTATAGATGAAACAAATTTTAGAGACAGGGGAGACATAAATGAAGGAATGCTGATGTAAACTAGCATGCTAAAGACAATTTTCTACTTGTGGATATGCATGCAACGTAGTGCTACTTGCTGTCACAGTAAAACTACATAAACAATAATCATTACTCATACCAGCCATTTACGATGGCATGGAGCTTTCCAGTCACACAGCTTCGCTTCTTCACCTCCTTTAGAATTATGTTGTCCACAGATGATAATTATAATAGCCACTACATAAACCAAATCTTTCTGTTTAGTTAATAGTAATTTCTACCCTATGAAATTGCATCACATCCTTTTTATAACTATGACTTTAATCTCCTTGGCAAGCTATTGGCATATCTGCATTTGTAGCCTTTCATGTCTATTACAGTTTTTCGCTGTTGCAGTAAAATATATGCCGAACGTTCTCTCCATCTTGCCATCTGGCACTAACACATGGAATAATCATTTTCATTCTGTGCCATGCATGTGTCCTGGATCATCCATTTGCCCATCCGTTATTCTGGGAATGGGCTTTCTGGGAAGTGGGATTAGTGACAGAAGGCTGGGATAAAATAACTTCCTAAAGTACCTGGTTAGTCCTTAACAATATGACAATAGAGTCTGAAGAGTTTTTAGTGAAGTATTATATTACTTACCCACTGGCAACAGAAAAGTGTAACTCTGCCAATCAGTGCATGCCCAGATGGGTTCACCACTTGCAAAGAGTAGTGTGTTAAGTCAGAAAAGAATGTTTCTAATCCATATTTCTGTCCTGATGTGTTGGCATACTTTAGCACCCAGACTGCAAACACATTCATAGCTTATGTGGCTGTACATGAAATCGTCTGCCCTGTAAAAGGTGAGAGTGCTTAGGGTCAGCAGGCAACCAGTGCTAATGTGTTTATAAGGTATGAATACCTTTTGGTTCCCTTTTACATTTAAAGGAGCAAAGAAAAGAAAGTAGGTGTCTCCATAACAAAAAATGATGGTTTATAGTATTTTTTGTCAGTGTTCACAATTGTCTGATATTATATATAGCTCAAACATTACTATTGAAAAACTGATATATTCCAGCTGAAATGCATACCCCATATTTAGGCATACAATGAATCTGAATAGAGATGCACATGTTGTGTATGCTATGCTTGGCTATTGCCACAAAATTGTCAGAGTTCACATACTGATTATCTTCACGTCTTACGGGAGCACCATGTTGGAGTCAGCTCCGAGCAGTTTGTCTGCTTGGATATAAGTAGAGTTATATAACTTAGGAAATGGTACATGTGATTGCATGTATTCAGAAGACACCAGCAACCTACAGTGCTGTTTTAAATGATCATGAGAACTCCAGTTCATACCTGCAAGGCATAGCTGAAGCTTGTATTTACATGGTTGTGTTTTCATAAAGTGTTATGAACTCTGGCCATGCCTCACGAGGTATAGGAAAACTATTAAAAATATCTTTCACGATAGCTGTTGTCAGTACTCACACAGCTCACAGAAATACCTGAGATTGTTATGCTCAAGAAAATTTAATCTCGAGTAGGAATCCAGAATTGAAGGAAAGTGTGATGATGCAAATAATCTATTCCCAGCTCTTACTCTATGTAATGTATTTGGTAAAACACTGTCAACTAAGTATATGTCTAACATCCACCTTTACTGTGTTTCCAAAACCATGCGATCTCTTGTCAATCCATGCACAGTATTGTCTTACTGTGTCTGACTAAAAAACATTTTAAAGTATAGGTCAAGGATTGTGATACTCCCTTCTTGTTTTCTAAGGTACAGAGGTCATCATCTGCTATCAATATGCATTCCTTTGAAGGTGGTAGTCTTTGGATCACAGTGATGATGAATACAGATTTAAAGGAACACCCTATTGTTTTTTCTTTTCTCAGAGAAAACTTAAATTAGTCATGAACTTTCTTTCCACGACTTCTAGGATCCACAGGAAAACAAACTACCTTGTTTCGTCAAAGACTGCAGACAGACACAGAAAAACCAGCATAAGTACATTTCCATTTTTCAATTTAAGAAGAATATAAGAAAAGGAATAAAATTGTTTTGGCTTATAATTGCAAGTACCAAACCAGTTTGTCAGAAAGGGAAAGAGCCAAGGACCACCAACACCACTATAAATTGCCTTTATCTGCTATGTAATCAACAATAATATAAAAACAAAGGAGATGTTATCTGGAAGTCAGTGACAACTTTGAAAGTATTATTGGTCTCAAACAACAAGAATACCTGTTAGGCTGTAGAAAGTCCAGTGAATTTTGTATTTGGTGTCATAATCCAAAGGGCTTCTCAGTATATTTAGTCTAAACCTGACTAGAAATATATATAGTGAGCACGTTATCTACTGCAATCAAAAATCTATTGAGATTTAATCAAACTAACATCAGCCTGAATCTATGTGCAAAAACTTGTCACAGTGAAATGTTCTTACGTTTCTCTTCAGAAATTAGATTTAAAAAGTTGTCTACCATTTTAAGAACTCCACTGGATGAAATACTGAAGGACAAAGAAACCTTTACCTCATACATCTTGAACTCCATCATATCTCAGTCCTGAAGTGATGTAACAGAAGTACTTTTATGACCCTTAGATAGATCACATACTGCTATTTGTTTATGTAAACTGAAAAGTAAAATCAAACCTCCGCCCCCTTCTTTCACTGTGCCCTGACATGTTTCCTGACTAATTCAGGCACTTTTTAATTTTATCCGCTCTTGGTACACATGTGAGAAATGATCTGTTCACAGTACAGAGAAAGCAAGAAAATTTTGTTGTCTGTCTCATTGAATCACACACAACTTTTTACAGTCTCTCACTAGGAAATAAAGCTTTTTTGTGCCTATGGTGAAGAGGTAGTACCTTCTCAAAAACTCATGTGAACATCTGAGGACCCCGATGTAGATCTTTCACTAAGTCTTGTTCATTGTCCAGTCCCCCAGCACTGAGCTCCAAGTTACTCACTTCAGATTATTGAAGTCTCTGCATTGACACTTCCATCTTTGAGTCTTTTATAAAAAAAGACATGGTACAGCCAGCACTGACCATCATGGACTTCTTGTTTGCATCTTGGGGCTACTTGCCTGGTCACATATACAATGGTGTAGCAGAAGAGACCTATAATTTTTCATTCCAGCCACTGCATACCATTTGCATGTGTCGTTTATGCCATCTGTGAGAAGTGATGAGTCTAGAAAGCTGCATTTCAGAAAAGGTTTTATTATTTTTAGTGGTTCCAGTTCTCATCTTTAACTTTTTCCATTTTTCCTTTGCATTTGGATGCCTGTAATATGTATCATGTATATTCACACAAACATTATATGGCTAGACTCCTTCCTCTACCGCAAGTCAGTTCATACATATACATCAACTACCATTACATTACTGCTGTAGCATAGTATGCTAGCACTGTTGCATGGCAGAATGCTTTGCTGTTATGC
Organism: Falco peregrinus; assembly: GCF_023634155.1. Taxonomy (NCBI): domain Eukaryota; kingdom Metazoa; phylum Chordata; class Aves; order Falconiformes; family Falconidae; genus Falco; species Falco peregrinus. Next base: position 34,542,391 of record NC_073723.1, read on the forward strand.
ATTGTTTTCTGATTGAGCCTAATTTTTAGGTATCATAAATAACATATTTATGAAGAGCTCTGTCTGACATCTGCTACTGTAGTCTGGGAATCGGAGTGATTACACGGTTCAGTTACAGCTTGCAGAAAAAGGTGCAGGTGCTTGACTTCTGTAGGTTTATTGTATGTGATACGTGTTCTTATATCAGAAGCTCTTTGAGGGAGGTGATGCCTGCTCCTTGCCAGTCCTGTTGCTAGTATTGTTAGCAGTTAAAGCATGTACAGCTGGTTTTGTCGGTGTGTAGTCAATCAAAGTTTGATATGGATATGTATAAGAAGGGTACATTGTTTTCCATGCTTCACACACATTCTTGGTTTTCTTACTCGCACCAAGTGCTCTTGTATCTACCAGAACCTGCTTTCTTCCTTAGTTCTTCTCGTTGGGTGTTATTTTAGCAGCAGATTTTCCATCTTGTTGCCATTCCTTACCCCCTGCCTGCCCCGCCCCCCCCCCCCCCCCCCCCCCCCAATCCCTGTAATTCCAGCAGAAATTGTTCTGGTTCCAATACATTAACTAGAAGCTACTACAGTTCTGACTCTTCTCACACTTGCTTCTTTATCCTCCACCTCTGAGAAAGAGGAAATCAGCCTTTCATGCAGAGACATAGATTTTGGAACAGTTGTTAGGATAGCTCTGGAAGTGGTTTTATGCATAACATTATCATAAAATTCACACATTGTTAAACATCAACTCTTTTCAGGCACTGCTTCTTGAACCACCCAACAATGGTTCATTTAATTTACAAAGCCTGACAAATAAGTCAGAATATGGATGGGATGATTTGTCTGTGACACAAATTTCTCATTTTTATTCCCTTTTCTCTACATAGCTCCATGTGCATTTCATGCCCATGTTTGGCTCATTAGGATGTGTGTTAGTAACAGAATAACTGGAGCATTTATTTTCTTTCTGCACCTAAATTTCATTTTATTATTGTTATTTTATTTTACTTTATTTCTTATTTTATTGGCTCACACAACATTCTATACAGTAACCTTTTTATAACTGACATATGTTATTCCTTCAGGTAGCTTCTACTGACAAACACAAAGCTTGTTTGTGTGCAAATGCAAGGCTGACTAAATGGTGCTAAAGTGTATTATGACTGTCAGATATAATCAGGCAAAATTTTGTGGTGCTTAGACTGATTTTTTCATTGATTTTATTGATCAATGCATTGAACAGTGTTTTGTCATACACAATTTGTCTTTTATTAGTAAACCAAGACCTCATAGTGCATTGTTAAACAAAATGGGTTAATTAATCTATGTAACAGCTCACCAAGCTATTATCTCTTTAACTCCTTATAATGTTGTGTGGTCAAGGGGTCATGATAATAATCTCATTGCTGTAGACCATTAACATGACTGAACATTTTCAACAAAGTACTTATGTTTACAATGCTATAACCCTTTGACTGCTGCGGCAACCTTTAACCACAGAAAGTCACGTGCTAGAATCATCATTATGGTTCTTGCCATGGCAATCAAAGAGTTAAGGGCTGTGCAGTGATTTGTTTATATTTATTAATTTATATTTATTTTTTGTTTTCATTTGAGAAGGGGGGAATTGGGGTGGGGCAGTTCTTGTCTGCTGTAAGTGTCTTAACCAAGGGAAGGGTTAAAATGGCTTTTTATACTATTGCATCTTATGTACTTACCATTGTTTCATTGTGTTGTAATTAAAAAAATCTGTCAATAAATAAGAGAACAGAACAAAGTTTCATAAATGCATTGTGGTTTAATTGATATATATTACTATAAGATTTATAGCTGCTGTTTCTTTAGGTACTGTATAACATTACAGACAACTTTAGCCTCAGAAGAACGCCTAACCATGTATAGAGATATGGCTATATCTGGGTATGAGCAGGGTGAAAGAAACATTAGTTAATTTTCCTAATCAAAGTAGAGCAGGAAAAACTGATTTTTATAGAAAAGAGGTAGTGTGTGTGATAGTGTGGACCTGTTTCTGTAACGTCTGAAGGGCTACTCATTAGAGATTGCTGTCCAACTACTACAGAAATGAACAGGTGGCTGAATTTCCTCCTTTGTTCTGTGTAAAAAAAAACATGAAAAGCATAATGTAAGAAAAAGAGAAGTCTAATGATTCAGATTAAAACATATATGAAGAATAAAACCAAAAAATTATATAATTTTCTTGAAATTAAATCACAATGGAAGACCACAAGACTAAGATGCAAAGGACAGTTTTGTGAAACTTTGGCCATCCAACTCAGCTCTGCAAAGATCTGTGTTCCTCCTGTGTCAACAAATGTAATTCTTCTTAGGCTATACAGGATTAAAGGTTTTCTATGTCGAAGCATATGTATGGGTATAGGAAACCAGGAACAAGCTCAGAGACCCACCAAGGAAGAAGGCAGTGCTTGTAAGCTGATCCAAGACCCAAGGCCGAACTCTTCACATAACTAAGATACCTGAAACCTCTTCTCTATTCTATGTCAGAGGTGCATCTGTTTTACACTTGCTAACTCACAAGTTACTCATCATTCAAAAAAAAAAAAAAAGAAAAGAAAATTCCATTATTTAGCTGATTAAAGGAAGAAATGAAAAGAGATGAATAAAAGATGCTATAGAAGTCACTGATCACAATTCTCACACACATGAGAGAGGAGAAGGCCCCTGGCTGGGCCTTCTCTGCCGGCGACTGCTAGGAAAAACACTAGTTCTGAATGGAAGCATTTGGGGAATGTCTTAAATATCTTAGCAACTTAAGTTCATTGAAGTGTGCTTTTTCTGAATGATATGAATTAAAACAGCTTCCAAGCTCATTCATGTCTTCTTTATACCCTTCAATTCATAGGTAAATATGCTGCTACAGGCAGAAAACATCTTAATAAAAGTCTAGCAATCACAGTTAACATATGAGAAATTTGGTGCTATAACGCAATCTTTTCTCAGACTATTTTCACATAATTATGTGGCAGAAAATTAGATTTTTGTTTTAATGTTAGGACTCAAATTCAAGATTTAGCTTCCAGGAATTATTCTTCTGCAAAAATCTTTTCAATCAAAAACCACAACCAATAGTAAGTTAACCCATTAGACAAAACTGATTATGAATAACAATCATTCTTTATCACTGCTTGTCAACTACTTTCATGCTACTTATTTGAATTATTACAGTGAACAAAATCGACTAAACATCTGGACTTGAATAGCCATCAATGGAATTAAAATTTATGAATATATTATATATGACTTTCTTCATTCTAAACAGCATACAATGGCATGGAACATGCTCATTTTCCAATCAAAAGAAGCTAAAGATAGAAGAAACTTTGTATTTTGTAGATCACCTACTGAGCCAACCAGGAAAATTCTGGGTGCTTACTATCAGTTGTGAGGATTGCACTTGAATGAACATTATTCAGTCCTAAAGCCTAGAATACACGTGAGTCAAACTGCCTTTTCTCCAAGTATATTGGCAATGTACTGCTGCTGGTGGTGAAAATGAGTATGTATTGGTAAAGAGATTTTTGCTGTAAGATATGCAAGTTTAGGTGCACATTTAAACTGTGCTTCACTCATACAAAAATCTAGACCCTGAATAATTCCTAAACAATTTTCACCTGAGTCAGTTTCAGCCCAAAAGGAGGTGTATTATAATCCTCGACACAAAAATTCAGAATCAAAGGAGCTTTTCCCAGACTTAACAAAACTGTATTTTAATACTTCGGCATGTGTCGTGTTGAATGCAACATACAGACAATTTCACTTTAGTCCTTTCTCCCATGATTATTATTTTTTTTTAATCTGAAATATTCAAATTATAATTCAGGAGAACCAGAGTGGGCAAGTTTTAAAAGTGAAGCAGCATCCAATAAAACAAAAATAACAACAAAAGTATTTGAAAAAAAACAATACTTTTTAAGATGTTTTTGTATTAGTTTCTAATTTCTGGAAAGTTTCCAAGCTGAAATAAATATCATTGCTACCACACTGTTCAATATATTGATATGAAGTTTGGTTTGCAACTATTCATCCCTTTACAAGTCACTGCAAGAAACAACTCCTAAAGAGCATGCTTAATTTCCCAGATGTTTGTGTGAAATTACTGTAATTAATCATGGTATTGATTATCTTTCTTCACTTTTCCAGGGTTCTTCTATTTAAAATGTTCCCCGAAGTGACATGTAGAGGCATCCTTGTTATCCAGGACTTGCTCACTTGCTGTCTAATTGCTAGATAAGAGATTAATTGTGCAGTGCTTTTGTGTTGTGGTTCATAGATAATTCTTGCTTTGATTTTCAGCATCACTCAAGCATTCTTACCATGACAAACGACAAGTGTGGCTGCACTCCCCTTGTTTCTACAGCGGGAAGTTGTTACTCTGTCACACCGGCCAACTTCCCAATGTATGTTTGCTTATACTTTGATTAAAGTGATAGATTCAGGGTGAAAAGATCCTGAAGAGTTTTTCTATTCATGTTATTCTTCTGTAAGGAAATACTCTATTATCTGTAAATGACTGGTTTTACAAGGAAGATACGGATTATCTGAATACTGTCATAGTGTCAAATAACTTCCAGGTCTTTTTTCCATGTCAGTCTGCACTGTGTGCATTGCAGATTTTCTTTTGGAGTGCACTAGCTAGGTCTTTTAGAGATAAAACGTGGGTTTTTTTCTGGGAGGCAGTTATTCCAGGCATCACTCTGGCATATTAGATAAGATAGCATCGTCCCTGCTATATGATCCCAGCAGGTATAATACTTCCGGGCATAATGCATTTTCTGAAAATGCCTCAATTCAAAAAGAAATAGAACCTCACAGGTAACAAGTTCAGTTCACTTAGAAGAACAATGAGTTTGTAAGTCTTGTTTGGGTATAATAGACAAACAGTCAGGCACTGTTTAGGCTTAGAACTATAGCAAAATTAGACATAAAGAAAAGTTAGACCTTCTCCAAGGTCAGCCTAGTCTCTCAGAAAATTAGTTTGAGATACAGGGACTTAAATGCCCCTTAAAAGTCTAGCATAGGGCATAATGGCCAACTTGTAGCTCCTGACCTGTGCCTCAAGTAACCACATTAGGGTTCTACCTGACTATAATAGATTTGTACCCTAGCTGGTGGCCTTTAGAAGTTAGTTCCATTCCACATTGAAAAGACATCTAAATTTAGGAGTTAATTTAAGACTCCTTCTCTTCATAAGACATGTAAGTTAAATGAATTCATCCCTTTCACCTCTCAGCCAGGAGAACAGAGATGCAGACAATAGAAAAAGATGCTGGGAACAGCAGCACTCAGAGATCCCACACAATTAAAAGAAATGAGGTATGTCAGGACTGTCAGGAATCACAGTACAAAGAGAAAAAAAAAGGAAAATGGAAAGGAAGCTCAACACATGCTTCTTAGGAGTTTGAATCTCTGACAAGTGTTCGCGCACCTGAGTCTCCCATTTACCAGTGTCAGGCAGACATACACTGTTCCTGGTGTATTGCTGTGGTGGTTTGACCCTGGGTGGACCAGGTGCCCATGAAAGCTGCTCTGTTGCTCCCCGCCCTTGAGCTGGACAGGGGACATAAAATGTAACTAAAGACTGGTGGGTTGAGATAAGGACAGGGAGATCACTCACCGATTACTATCATGGGCAAAACTGACTTGACTTGGGGAAAATTAATTTAATCTACTAGCAATTGAATCAGAGTAGGATAATGAGAAATAAAACCACCTTCCCCACCCACCCGTCTTCCTGGGATGAACTTCACTCCTGATTTCTCTCCCTCCTCCCTCCAGCAGCAGAGGGGACAGGGAATGGGGCTGGGGTCAGTCCCTCACACGCTGGCCCTGCTGCTCCCACCCTCAGGGGGAGGCTCCTCACACTGCCCTGCTCCAGCCTGGGGTCCCTCCTGCTGGGTGCTGTCCTTCAGGCACAGCCGGCTCCAGCGTGGGTCCCCCATGGGGTCACAGCCTGGCCAGCAGCCCTGCCCCAGCCTGGGCTCCTCTACCCATGGCGCCACAGGCCCTGCCAGGAGCTTCTCCAGCGTGGGCTGCCCGTGGGGGCACAGCCTCCTTTGGGCACACACCTTTTCCGGCATGGGGTCCTCCATGGGCTGCAGGGGGACCACCTGCCTCATTGTGGTCTTCACCACTGGCTGCAGGGGAACCTCTGCTCCAGTACCTGGAGCACCTTCTCCCCTTCCTTCTGCACTGAGCTGAGTGTCTGCAGAATTACTCCCCTCACATATTTCCACTCCTCTTTCCCGTCTGCAATTGCCCAGCTACCACCATCACTGATGGGCTCATCCTTGGCCAGCAGTGGATCTGTCTTGGAGCCAGATGGGATTTGCTTTACTGGACATAGTGGAAGTTTGTGGCACCTTCTCACAGAAACCACACCTGCAGGCCCCCCACTACCAAAACCTTGCCATGCAAACCCAATAAAACCACTTCTTGATTTCTTTTGAGTTAACTAAAATTCAGGTATAGTTAAATTGCTCTTATCACCTGTAAGGAAGGTGCCCCCACTGATTCGCTGTTGAGATTCATGTGTGTAGCAAAGCCTTTGCACATTACAAACAGCACAGACAAGACGCATTCACTGAGCTACCCCATATGGATGTCAGTCAGCAGAACAGGACGTGAGAGCAAAAAGAAGCCTTGGAAGGGCAGCAGTGCTGAATGCCCTCTAACTGTAATACTGAATGCCACCTACAGCTTTTGCATGCATAGGTGTTTGTACAGCTTTTTGCTTATATACTGGCTTATACCATATAGCATAAGCTTATATCTGGCTGAGAAATGTGACTGTACTCTGTACACTCAGGTCTCGCAGAGGATGAGGGAACAGACAAATGAGAACACAGAGCATATTCCTAATGTAATAAAAAGATGGAAATGGGGGGAAGATAAACATTCTGTAGGAAATGAGAAAGGCAGTGGAACAGAGTGATTAGAAAGAGTAGTTCTGAGCTTTGCTTTATACAATATGGAAATTAATTTTGACAGCAGAATTTCCATTTGATTAACTTTTGGGAGAATCTGGACTGTGGATATTTTTCTGGCTGTGTCACTTATCAAGCCCAGGTACAATCAATAGTTAAAAAGGAAGCAGCAAAATAAATCCAGATCAACAGCACTGGGAAAGTATAAAATGCCTGCATGTGAGAAGATTTCTCCGCTCCTTTGATATGAAAGGGACATTGCCTAATGCCATGAAGTCCTAATGACCTTTGAAAATACAAACAGGGAATTGTTTTCTCATTTAAATGTTAATTAAAAGAATTGAACTTAAGTAGTTCAGAGAGACAAGAAACTGAAAGTTCTGAAGATTAAATTATTCCTTTGATGGGTCAGGCTACGTGGTATTGCGCAGTATGTGTGCCTCTGTTGATGCAGGCTGCAGAAACACTTTCTTCAGGGACCAAAACTCTTGCTTCATCTCTCGTACCTGTCTCCAGATTACACTGGTACAATCATGCGTGCCTGTTTATCTCAGAAGCTGTACAGTTCATGCAGAGCTTTCTTTTTATAGATAAAAGTAATTATTTTAGCATTGACAATCTTATTTCCCTGTGTCTGTTTCCTTTCACACTTTTTACATGGATTATTACAGAAGTTAGTCCCAGTCTGCAGTCTGGCAACCTCAGGAGTTCCTCTAAGGCTCCGTAAAATATTAAGTGGTTTTACAGCTGCTTTTTTAGTCTTGTGGCTAGAGTGAGAAAGATACCTAGGTGATGGCAACACTAATTTAATTGGAATAAGATTCAACTTTGAAGCACAGTCAGATTACTTTTTTGACCCTTGGTGAATCACATAATCAGCACTGGCCAGCTGTTGTGATACTCTGAATTAAAATGAGTAGACTTGCCAATACAGAGTTGCACGTCTAAGCTCTTCACATCCTGACCACCAAAAATACATTTCATAATAGTCAACCTGTTAAGCAAGGTAACACTTAAGCTTACTATTAAGAAGCACTGAGGGAGGAAGACAGTGCAACTCTGCCTCTCATCTAGACACCAGCTAGGGGAAGAGCTAGGCACATTTGGAGCTTTGGGTCATCATCAGTTGATGAACTGTATAAATTGCATATCTAGAGATGGGTGGCTTATTCAAGCATCAACCCCAAGGTATGGAAACTTCTGGAATCCAAAGCCCACTGAGGTCCAGGGGATCTGGGTCGTCTTAGAAATTAGATGGTTTTCACAGCTCAGTCTTCATTCCTCTGTGTCTAAAAAGATGTTTAATCTCCAGAGAGCTTTTGTTATTCATATACTCTAAACCAGAGAGAGAAGAATTTTCTACACTCTCTTTCCTCAGTATTTCTCAGTATTGCTTCTTCTTCAACATTCATTAGGAAATACTATGGCAACCAGTAAGAATCTGATTCTAAACTGTCTCTCCAGTCAATGCAGAAGAAATTTAGGCACTGTCTTAGATACGAAAGCAAAGACTCTTTGCAGCTGATGTCTTAGGCTGGGTCACTGATAAATTCTGTGAAGATTCTGTTTCTTTGGATTGCATTTGTCACAGCAAGTCCCTTCTGAGTAGAATAAGTTGGCTGATCTCCTTGCCACCGGGCAGGTAGTGAGGAGTGAGTAGAAAAGGTGAGAAATAGCCCTGCAATCACCAGGGTTGAAGAAGGAGGGAGAGTAGGTGCTCCAGGCATCAGAGCAGAGATTTCCCTGGAGCCCATGCAAGAGACCACGGTAGAGCAGGTTGGCAAACTGCAGCCCATAGAGGACCCTAGGCTGGAGCAAATTCATCCTGAAGGACTGCAGCCTGTGGAAAGGCCCCGCACTGGAGCAGCGGAAAAATGTGAAGAGGGAGGAGCTGCAGATAGGAACTGTTATGGACTGACCAAAACTCCTATTCCCCAACCCCTTCCACTGACTGGAGAGGACAGATGTAGAAGAGTCAGGAATGAGTGAAGTTGAGCATGGGGAAAAGGGAGGGGTGAGAAAAAGGTGGTGTTTTATTTTGTCTTTGTTTATTAATATCCAAACTAGCAATAAATTAAATTCATTTCACAGAATCACAGAATGGTCAGGGTTGGAATGGACCTCTGGAGATTATCTAGTCCAACCCACTGCTAAAGCAGGTTCACCTAGAGCGGGTTGCACAGAATCACGCCCAGGTGGGTTTTGAATGTCCCCAGAGAAGGAGACTCCACAGCCTCTCTGAGCAGCCTCTTCCAGAGCTTTGTCAACCTCAAAGTAAAGAAGCTCTTCCTCATATTCAGATGGAATTTCCTGTGTTGGAGTTTGTGCCCGTTGCCCGTTGTCCTGTCACTGGGCACCACTGAAAAGGCCTCATCCTGTTGACACTTACCCTTAAGATATTTGTAGATACTGATAAGATCCCCTCTCAGCCTTCTCTTCTCCAGGCTAAACAGGCCCAGCTCTCTCAGCCTTTCCCCATAAGGGAGATGCTCCAATCCCCTCATCATCTTTGTAGCCCTGCACTGGACCCTCCCCAGCAATTTTCCTGTCCCTCTTGAACTGGGGAGCCCAGCACTGGACACAGCACTCCAGATGTGACCTCAGCAGGGCAGAGCAGAAGGAGGGGTTCACCTCCCTCGACCTGCTGGCCACGGTCCTCCTAATGCCCCCCAGGATCCCACTGGCCTTCTTGGCCACCAGGGCACACTGCTGGCTCATGGGCACCTTGCTGTCCACCAGCACTCCCAGGTCCTTCTCCACAGAGCTGCCTTCCAGCAGGTCAGCCCCAGCCTGTGCTGGTGCGTGGGGTTGTTCCTCCCCAGGTGCAGGACCCTCCACTTGCCTCTGTTGGTCCCTCTTCACCCAACCCTCCATCCTGCCCAGATCCTACTGAATGGCAGCGCAGCCTGCTGGTGTGTCAGCCACTCCTCCCAGTTCTGTACCACCAGCAACCGTGCTGAGGGTGCACTCTGGCCCTTCATCCAGGGCATTGATGAATACATTGAATAGCAGTGAACCAGCTGAGCCTCTTTTTGTGCATGACAGTGATTGGCAGGTGATCTTACTGTCTATCTCAACCCACAAGGTTTTCCATCCTTTTTTCTACCTCTGCCCTGTTAAGGAAGGGGAATGAGTGAGCAGTGGGTGTCTGGCTGGTACACCCCCCCCCCCCCCCCACACACACAACCCCCGTTCCCCCCAGCTGTTCTTTAAGTTTATTTTATGTTATTTGAAAGTATACCTGGCATTGTTTCCCTGGCACAAACTTCCGTGGAGAGGCAAAATTCTGTATCTCTGTTAAGAGTGGAAGAACATGGAGAGGTGGAATTATCTTCTTGGGTGCAATTGTCACAGTATCATCTTGAGCTGAAATGTCAGTATAAGATGTTAAAGGATACTTGACAGGATGATAGTTTCAAATTTCTGCTGAAGTTAAGTGTTCTGAAGGAACTGAAAAAAGAAACAACTGAATTATGAACTGTGCTGTATCATGTCTTCTTAAAACTGCTTCTCAACTGGAAGTTGGTTAAACGACAACAATGTTTTAGAGAGCTTAGTGCAAAATTTGAAGAATTGCAGCCAAGTAAACTGTGAGCTCTAGTGAGCAACCTGACCTTGGTAGAGGGACTTGTAAACATATGGCTAAATATTATATATGAGAGTGGAATCAGAATTACCTTAGTAGCAGAATCATCTATTAGAGTTCTTGAAACATATAAATAATTCTAATGAAGTTGATACACTTTTCTGGATTTCCAAAAGGCATTTATTAAGACCCCTCTCAAACACACTTAAAGGAATTTGGCTATGATAGCAATGGAAGTTAAGGTTCTCAGAGGGATGAGCAAGTTATTAAACTATGGGAAACAAAAGACAACATTATTACCTGGTTTTCACAATAAAGTGACATTATAAATAAAAATCATAGTGTCTCTGCCAGAGAGTGTTATTCACTATATTCATAAATGATCTGGAAAGAGTTGTATGACAAAGTTTGCTGATGATGCTAACAGCAACAAAGACCAGGGATGAGTGTTAACAATTACAAAAAGAAAAGCTGCACAATACGAAGGGATTTGGAAATGAGACGGCATATAAATGAAATTATGTACAAGTGAAACACATATGCAAAAAAAATATGTATATATAATGATACTTTGTGAGCCAAGTATTAGTGTTTGAGAAAAAGTCTTAGGAATATGAGACAAATCTATGAAAGTGTCAGTTCAGAAACAGTCCTTCACTGTAGCAGTGAAGGAAAGCAAATGAGGTGTCAGAAGTTGATAGGAATGGAGAGAACAAAACAAAATAATAATAATTAAAAAATCATTATGCTTCTGTATAAATCCATTACATACCTGCATCCTGAATTTTTTTGAAGTTCTGCCTCTCTTTCTCCATTTGCATGTCAAAATACCTATAGTAGCAAAGCCATAATATCATATAATGTAGCTGTGTTTGGATAAAGGCTACAGGAATAAGCAAAGTTATCAAAGATGTATCTATTTTGTAAGAAATGACTACATATAGGAGGACTCTTCAAAAAAGGTAGCTGATGAGAAACACAAAAATGGTCTAAAAACCTGAGTTATAGTGTATAGAAAGTTACTTTTCACTGTCTTATCCTGTAAGTGAATCAAATGAAAATAACAAGTGGCAGGCTAAAAGCTAACCAAAGTAGCTACTTTACAAAACACACAGGTAAGATGCTAATCTAATTGTTACAAATTACCACAGACACTAAAAGTTGACATGTACTCAAAAAGTGAATTTACAAATGCAAACAAGAAAAATCTCTTTAGAACTATATAATACAAACGACCACCATGGGCACAGGGAGCCCTCCACGCAGGACCTGGCACACAGAGATGCAGGACTGTGGAAAAGAATAAGAATAATGCAAATTTAAGGTAGTGTCTCTGGGGAAGTGGCTCAAGATACTAGTTTAGATCCCATACTGTCATTTACATATTTATATATTGAGCTGGTAAACAAGCAGTATTTGTTATTATTGACTTGACTCAGTGAGGAGTAAACTACCAAGCTTCCCACTGCTTTGAGTAACTGAGACTTCAAATGTAAATATGAAGGATCTTCATTTACTGAACCCTCTGTTTCATATTAACCCATACATTAGTAGATATACTTAATATCAATGTTTAAATGGGATAAGTGCATGTAATTCTTTTCTGCCTCTTCACTGAAACCAGACACTATGATAATCAACTACTTGGGGGATGATGAGTTTTGATAATGATCCTGAAAATATGTCTTTGAGAGCTATCATAATAGTCATGCTCTCCGTTAGTAACTGAATCTTTACGCAGATGAAGACCTAATCTGAGACAAGGATTCCTGTGTATCACATTGTAACAGTCTCCCTGATACAGACCTTTACATCATCAACATTTCTAGTGAGTATGCCTTCCATGTGTTTGCACTCAATGTGATTCATGAAGACTCACTGAGGCCTGCTGATTACTTCTATATTAAACATTAATCCTTGAAATAGTTTTAATATATATTTTGCCTCCCTTACACAGTAAGTTAATCAGTATGATTCTATGTGCTCAGCCTATCACCTACTCATACACCTAAAAAAGTCAGTATGTGTATAGTGTATATATATATATAAATACAGTTATACAAGCTGGAAGATAAGTAAAACCTATGTACCTGATGTACAGTTTGCAATGAATGAGTGATTTTTTGTAGTTTCTGAAGAGAAGGAAAGATTTTCCCCCTAAGATGTAAGGAAATAATTCAAGATACATGACGGAGAAAGTGACTGATCAAGGAAGACTTTCTCAGATTACTTCCTCAGAGATCGTCACTTTATATGTAAGTTTAAAAGTAAGATTCCCTTGCTTTAATTGGATCTAATGCCCCTAATGGATTTAATAATGGTAATAAGCTATGACTAGCATACAGGATCTTGCTGGACCTTGGAAACAAGCAAGTTAACACAGGAAAATTTTGCCTTATAATTTTGCACTGGGGGTTCTGCAGTGGTTGCCTCCATAGTTAACAGCTGTTCAGATCTTTCACAATTTTTCATGAACAAATGGACAAGGAAAGGTCAAGATGGATGTGGGATGTGAATGAAATTTTTAATCATAAAAAAGTAACTTTGTTAATGAAATCGAAAGTCTTCCCTCAGTGAAAACTAAAGAGTTAGTTCTGATGTTTCATATATGTGCCAGTGTTTTGAATGAGGCCAAGGAAAAGTTATTTTTTTTCAGCAGCCTACATATTACTTAAAGAGATACAAAATAGAACAACAACTAAATAAAACCCAAAACAGAATGAGAAAAAATAGGTGACAAAAGAAATAGTACTAATATTATTTCTCTTCTGTCACCATTTCTTGCAGTTTCAGTACCCTGAAAAGATCAAAAGAAATGCATTCTTTATCAATAACACTTGGCCATGAATTTTTGATACATAACAGGAAACATATTGAATTGTATTTGTACAGTACTAAATTGATTCCATGCTTTAGATTTTCCTCTGGGCACTTTTGTAGAGAAGAAAGTCTTTTTTTTTTGCTTGTACTTGGACAATTGTGTATCAGAACTGCACTTCACCTTCTTTAAAAGATTCAGAGGATGGCCATGCTAGGAACAGGACATGGGGAAAAAATGTATTTGTGCTTCTAGTTGTGTCAATGAATCTGCTAGGTGTCTGTTTAATATTCCCCAGATCCAACAAGCTGTCAGGTTGGAGGTCAAGAAAGTATTGTGTTTGATTTCCAAATCAAATTCACAGAAACCAATAGCTTTTTGGGGCTCTGCTCTGTAGCACATGATATGGCACCAGTCTCCTTTGCAAGAGTTTTCATGTAATTAACTTTCCATTACTGCACAAAATAGGGCATTGGCACACTGATTCTGCAGTCTGGTGGCTATCTTCTCTCTGCCTGTCATACTGACTGCTGTTGGTATACTCCACAAGAGTATTGTGTTTGAATTTGGGTTTCTGGAGGCATGTGGGTGCTCCAGTGGGGATAAGTTTTCCTGGAAGGAAGAGTCAGGGTAAGGCTGCTTACAAGCCTGGTGCCTGTAGCTCCCTCCCTCTGCATGCAAGGTTTGATCCAAGGGTCCCCTAGGATGCCAAATCCAGTGAACTTCAGGACCCAAGGGAGTTATTATTCCCAGTCCACCAGAGACAAAGGTGAGTCATCCTGGCCCAGTCCCCAACAGCCAGCTCAGGTCTGGACCCTAGTGAGGTCAAACAGGTACCACTGATACCTACACACACACACACTTACGTACCTGTACACACAGCCAACCAACAGCAAACACAGACAGGAGACCACTGCCCTTACAGCCACCATGTGCCCACAACAGTCCCACAGGTGTGAATCACACCAATGGCCTGATCCAAGCTCAAGAAGTGGGCCTATGTGAACCTCACGAGGTTAAATGAGGCCAAGTACAAGGTCTTGCATCTGGTTTGCAGCAACCCCCAGGATCAATACACTCAGGGATAAAAGGTTTGAAAACAGTATGTTGCAGCACAAACAAACTAGTAGGCTACAACAAGGCTTTTACTGTTGGTCAGATTCTACTGTCCATGCTGTTTCTCCTTCCTCCAGAAGTCAGACCACACTGCTCCTCCTCCATCCAACACCTATCTCACCATCCTCAGTGCTATTTAACCACTTAGTGGGAATGAGCTACAGCTGCACATCGTCCACGTCAATCAACCCACTGCCTTTGAGGCAAGGCCACAGCTGCATGTTATCAATGCTAATCGACCACTGCCTTCATTCCTCTACAGCAGCCCTGTGGAAAATTACTTGAGGGAACAGGTGGACGAAAAGCCAGCAGTGTGCACTTGCAGCTCAGAACATCAACTGTATCCTAGGCTGCAGCAAAAGAAGCCTGGCCAGCAGGTCAGGAGAGGTGATTCTGCCCCTCCACTCCACAGTACGACATCCATCTCTAGTCTTCAGTAAAGGAAAAATGTCAACCTGTTGGAGTGGGTCCAGAGGACGGCTATAAAAGTGATCAGAGGGATGGAATACCTCTCTTATGAGGAAAGGTTGAGAGTTGGCGTTGTTCAGCATGGAGAAGGGAAGGCCTTATTGTGGCTTTTCAATACTTAAATAGGTCTTTTAAGAAAGATGGGGATAGACCTTTTAGTAGGGCCTGTTGTGGTCAGGCAAGGGGTAATGGTTTTAAACAAAAAGAGCATAGATTTAGACTAGATATAAGGAAGAAATTCTTTACTGTGAGGGTAATGAGACACTGGAACAAGTTGCCCAGGGAGGTTGTAGATACTCCATCCCTGGACACATTCAAGGTCAAGTCAGGTTGGACGGGGCTCTAAGCAACCTGATCTAGTTGAACGTGCCCCTGTTCATTGCAGGGGGGTTGCACTAAGTTACCTTTTAAAGTCCCTTCCAACCCAAACCATTCTATGGTTCTATGATTCCGTGATCCTGCCTCACCTGCAGGCTAATCACTTGCAAGGTTTATTAACAGAGCCCACATACATGCATTCACAAATGGGACTTTACAGTGGCTGGCCCTGAGTAGCTGCTCCCAGTCTCCCCATTACCTAGCCCCAGACCTATAGCCTCTACAGTAACTGGCTGCCAGACCTTATGGTATGACTCGTCAGCTAGTCCAGCCTGCAATTTTGTAGCATCATGCACACATAAATGGATCGCTCCAGGAGCTGGCCTTTGACCCTCAGCCCAGGCCCCAGTCTGTCCAGCTTCTGGACCCCCTTTCTATAAGTCCCCTTGATCCACAGTCCCTATTTCATAGCAGCCACTTAGACCACTCTTCCTACTCGCCAGCTAGTCCAGCTTCAAGCTCACTGGCAGGTCTCACACACACACAGAGCACACTCCCATAGGAAAACAGGAGACTGGTTTAATAAGAAGACTCAATAGACTGTTGATTACGTGCAAGGCTTAGCCAGTCAAGTGTGCCAGACCAGCAACTTGTTTGCACATTACTTTCTGTGGTCCTTCTCCTAAACATCCCATGAAAAATTTCACAATCACACAAGCCCTTTCAGCTATCCCACAAGTTTCCTTTTCCTCATGAGACTCAGAATAATCTTGTTTCCCACTTCTTACCAGTTACAAAACATCTGGATGAACCTCCTCAAAGCTTTGAGTGGTTCTGTCCATGGCCTGTCTCAATGAGGTACCTGAAGCTCTGATCTTTTATGTTGTCTCTGTTGTCTACGATTTATTAGGGTATATGCATCTGAGTCTTCAATTTATTACTTCTCCTGTCTCTTTTTCTAGTCTTTTGTCTTGAGTACCCACTAACAAGATAACCTCAGAAACTAAGCATCCTTA
The DNA here is from genome assembly GCF_023634155.1 of Falco peregrinus. NCBI lineage: Eukaryota > Metazoa > Chordata > Aves > Falconiformes > Falconidae > Falco > Falco peregrinus. Next base: position 34,558,656 of record NC_073723.1, read on the forward strand.
CTTCCACATATTCCACTACATCCATGCACTGCAGAGTAATTTATTTGATTCTTCATTTTAATTAGTGACTATTTCCTATATAGAGACTATATGCACATTTTCATGAAAACATAGCAAAGAAATTGTAGCAACAGCTATCTTTGAAAAATTCCCTGCATTTCAAAGCTTTGTTGGTGAACCAAAGTCCCTGTAATGATTCCAGAAAAGGTTTCAGGAACACTGATTATATCCAAATGTTGTAAATGTCTAAATCAGTTAAAATGTCTAACTGGAAGAAGAGTATGGTTCAATGTGCTTTAATAGCTATGCAATAATATGCGGCTCATTTTCAATGGGTAATTAGAACAGTTCACATGTACCTCTGCAGAGAGATACGTTTCAAACATGTACACTTACACCGAGCCCTTACAGTCCCAACTAAGACATTTAAGCTGGAGGATTAAGTCCTGTTCAGCAGGGATATTAAGCATACATGTCTGTGTATGTTTAAATACATTCCTAGAGGGAGATAGGGTCCTGAGTTTGGGCCCGCTTGTCTGAAGTATGTGATTGTAGTAGAAAGGGGCTGATCAACTATAAAAAAAACATGACATGTGATGTACTGAAAGCAATGATCATCTCATGGTCACCAAATATTTTTTAGCAGAACATTTTTTATGAATTAAAATAAGATTCATAAAACTGAGGTAAGGCAAATGTCTCTTCTGAGCTTATTGTGTACTAAGCAAAAGTTATTATGATGTTTCTTCAAGTTAATTTTGTTACCAGCTCTAATTGTTTCAGAACGTTTTCTTTTTCCTCATTATATCTAAAAGCTACTAATTTTAACTTGCTAAATGTATTGCAAACATCACTAAATGACAACATCCAATAGTTTAGCAGTTTCTCTGGCTTGGGAAATATGCAAAGTAGAACAACTATCAGCAGAAGAACTATTTGTCAACCTCTCATCTGCATCTCAGGGGTGTGCTACATACTATGTAAGATGAACAAATAAATTGTTTACTAGAGGCAGAGCGATGGCTGCCTTCATTTACTTTTTCTTACTACTAGCCTGGCTGGAAGGACTGATGTAGAAAATCCAATCTTGTTTTCTGTACAGGATGGCCTGCCTAACCTTGGAACTGAAAACTATGAAGACCTGCAGGATGCAGCTATCTGTGAGAGACAGACACGATGAAGGTAGTCATGGACTCCAGTTTCCAAAACATTGAACTTTTTTCGCTGCTGGGGGTTCCTGTGGGGAACCATGCTGCCAGGCCGATGCAGAGGCCCCAGTGCCAGAGAGTTATAGCTGGCGGGCTCAGCCAGCCTTGCTGCTGATCTTTGCTTTCCAAAGTCTCTCTTCTCACCATTAAAATTTTCGTATTTCTTATACTTCTTTCTAAGCTCTCTCTTCCTGTGCTTCAAAAGTCTTTTCAAAATTCCTTGCTTACTGTTTAACCTATCTATTTGCCATCATCCTCACTACTGTGTTCAAACTGGGGTGAAACAATCGCTCAGGCTGCTTTGGGAGTCCCATTTACACACACTGTTACACCATGTTCCTGTTTTGTCACCTGCCATTTCAGCAAGGTGAGCATGCCTGTGAGCACCCGAAAGACTGAAATATCTTACAACTGGTATGAAAGCAAACCCAAACCCACTTTTTTTCTCAATCACTCACAACATTAAGATTTTTTAAATGGAACATAAAAGAAGAAAGTTGGTAGAAAGCTCTTCTTTATATAGCCCTTTAGAATAACAATAATAATATGCAAGTAATATATATATTTGAGCCTTATAAAATAACTGAATACTTTCCATATGTGGTTTGGTGGGGGTTTTTTTCTGTTCTCTTGCAAAATATACCATGGAAATATTTTGTGTTCCTAAAGTTTAAACTTCAATTTTAAACATTTTATTCAAACAGATTTATGTACTCAATGAATCTGCTTTCGTGAAGTACATGCAAAAATAATTTTACTTCATATTCTTCATTACTTTGAGATTTCTTGGAACCTAAAAGTGTCTGGGCCTCTGAAGCTCACCATAAATTTAACAGTGACATATTTAGTCTAACTTCCCCTGTTGGAGCCTCCTCAGTTAACAAACATCTTCTAAGTCTTCCTAGAATATACACCTTTGAGTTTCAAACTGTATGTTTTCAGTCCCACTAGAACACAGAACAAAGATGTCCTTTCACTAGGATGCTATTGAAAGATGGTTCAGTTCTTCCATCAACACTAGCAGTAGCCAACACATGTAGCCAAAGAACTTTTTCCTGTGCCTGTTGGCAGAAGGATACAGACCCTAATGAATCCATTATCAGTAAACATAGTTGTTATTTTTATTTTTTTCAGGTCGTGAGATGCCAGTTGTGCATGTGAATGCACTACTGTTCTTGCTCTGAAAAGCATAATTTTGTCAAAAAAAAAAAAAAGGGATATTTCTCAGTGTGTATTTCAGAGGCTAATTTATAAACCAAAGTTTCCATGACAGAAGTAAAGCTGAAAGCATTAAAATGAAATTTCTATGTAATTAGTCATTTTAAGGCAACGCAATACAGAAATGAATCTGTGAGGTAAATGTGGAGTCCAGTTCTCATATAAATGGCTTCAAATTTAAATTTTCACACATCCTTGTGCCTACTTTGGACTCCTTCTCCTGTCATCTAGGTTCCCTATTTCTAGAGGGAACCTTTAGCTTAAGGGTCTGTGACTTTATTACTATCCTGACGATGGATTTGTGCAATTCTGAGTCTGTTAAAATAACTTGAGATATTTCAGGCAGATGTAGACACCCTACAACCTGTTTGGGGAGATATTACAATAAAGCTTTTAGGATCATATACCCGAGTTTGTTTTATTTAATGTAGAGTTTCTACAGTCTCAGTTCTTTCACTTCTGAGAAGGTATATCTTCTTTTAAAACAGTCATAGTAATATAAAATCTTTTTCCCGCTATGTAAGCTCAGTGCTGGAAGATTTATTTGAATGAATAGGCATGAAAAATAATACAGCTATGTTGCTGATATTTTTAGTTTAGTAAAACAGTCACATAACTGCTAACTCTACTTCCAGTGAAGAAAAAAATTCAATGAAGATTTTGTTTCCTAAAGAGATACTTCAGATACTGCCAGCTGAGAAGTCACTCAAAGATAAAGCCTGCTACTTCTTTTAAGTGGCCTCCACTCATAAACTAAATATGTCTATAAAAGCCTGTCAGTGTTTATTTTTTCACTTAAGATGCAATGATAAAGGACATACAAAGGAAGTGTCAGGATATATGGGAACTCTAAAGCTATGGAGTTTTTTCATTAACGTACAGCAGGTAAGTGAAAATACTTAAGATGTTGACATTGCATCTGAGGTTAAGTCTGAATAGCCTTTATTTTCCTGAATTATGTAAAGAAGTCCAAATGGTTTGAATGGTAGCAATTTGTATTGTGCCCTGACATAACAGGGCCTGAGGTCTGGGGGATAGGGAGTTATTAGCAGTTTACATTGATCTAAGAAAAACAATGAATCATCTTTTATCTCCCCTTTTTTTCTCTTTCCTAGTAAATGCATTTTAATTTTTAAGCTTGTTCTGCAGAATGAACAAAGGCTCCTTGACAGAGAGATGGCAACACAAGAGTAGCTGGCTGAAATTTAAGCTTAGTATGTACATCACTGGTTTAAGTAAACAACTTTGTTAATATGATTTTACATAATCCGGAACAATAGATTAATACAAATTACTGGAACAATTCTTGGTTGCTTAAATAACTTTACCTCCTAATATCAAATGAAAAAAAATCAGCCTAACTATTGGTAATGGTAGATATTTCTTTGTCATTCTAACAAATGTAATCTAAATGCCATTCTATTTATCAGCCTTCCTCACACTGATCTGGTTTAGTGACTGGAAAAATTAGACCCCCAAATTAGGTAGGCCCTATAATAAATAGACCATTTGCAAAATTCCATTCATGTTGTGCAAACCCACCTTATGTAGAATAGCGTAGAACTAGAATAAAACTCCAAGCATCATGTTTTATTTTTATTTAAATATAAAACTGTCATAACAGCACATAGTTTATTTTTTTTTCTCTTAGTTCAAATGAAATTTTGTTATGACGTGGGTCTAAGAACAGCTGCCATCAGCTTTAAACTGTCTGCTGTTGTCTTCCTGCAGATTAACATTTCCTTTGGATTGTTTGTTAAACAAGTTTCAGGAAAACCAACAAACATGTCAATTTGCTTTGAGCCTGAGAATGGGACAACTCGTTTTAATAGGTTCTTAGCTGCCTGTTAAAACTAAAGCTCCTCTGATTCTGGATGGAATGGATGTGTAATATACATCAATGGAGTTTGCTTTCTTCTCACTGGAGGGAACCAAGCAAGCCGAACAGTATAAAATAAAGAGAGGTGAATCACTGTGGTGGGCATCACCAAACTCCTACACAACATAAAAAGGCTGATTTACCAGGATTATAAGCAATGCATCTGGGGCACCTGTGCATTTCCTGTTTATTCTCTGTTTCTGAAAAATCAGTCACTTCAAAACTCCTGCTTTTGTAAAGTTAACTTTTAGCAATATTTGAACATATGGTAGAAGCTCCTGTGAGAACGAATACATTGCCATGCATAGTTAAATGACAGGTAAGTGTGAACACCTAAGTTAGAGGGAAATAGAAGTTATATTTAAATACTGTGCAAATACTGAGGGTCCAACTGATTCCTTGACCAATATGCTGAGTATGCACACCAATCCAATTAATAAATTACATTACAGAGAAATAACTGAAGAATTATTATAATTGAAGAATGTGACATTTGGAGGACAGCTAGGGATAGTCATAGCTTGCAGAAGACACTGCCCTAAGCAGGGGAAAGGAAACAAGCAATAGCAAGGCAGTAGTGAGAATACTTTGGTTGGCACCTATCATAGAATCATAGACTATTTTGGGTTGGAAGGGACCTTTAAAGGTCATCTAGTCCAACACACCCTCCCGGCAATGAGCAGGGACATCTTCAACTAGATCCAGTCACTCAGAGCCCTGTCCAGCCTGACCTTGAATGTTTCCAGGGACAGGACATCTACCACCCCTCTGGGCAGCCTGTGCCAGTGTTTCATCAACCCCATCGTAAAAATTTCTTCCTTATATCTAGTCTGTATCTACCCTCCTTTAGTTTAAAACTATTACCCCTTGTCCTGCTGCAACAAACACTGCTAAAATGTCTCTCCCCATCTTTCATACAAGCTCCTTTTAAGTATTGAAAGCCTGTGATAAGGTCTCTCTGGAGCCTTCTCTTCTCCATGCTGAACAACTCCAGCTCTCTCAGCCTTTCCTCTAAACCAGTTATCATTCAGATAATGGAAGTCACATAACAGATGATTTATTTAATGTCTATACATCTATCCATTAATGCGTACAAAAGAAAGAACATATTAAATGCACAAAACCAAACAAAGAAACAAGGAATAACATAGCACCTGAAAAGGAAAATGTTCAAAAGACTGAAAAGTTGATACTCATTATAGAGCCTGAATTCCTCCCGCCTTCTCCCGTTAATTGAAAACTAACTGGAAAATCTTGAGCCAAAATAGGTAAGAGAGAGACAACCCCCCAGAGGGGTGAATCAGAGGAGCCACATCCCCCTCTGGAAGTGCCTCTCCCTCCCCAACAGAAAAGAGATCTAGGTCTATTTTTCCAACACAGGTGTCTTGGATGGGGTGAATCTTTCCACCTCGTTAGATTCCACATTTCGGTACCATAGAAGTATTTAAAAACTCCACCCAGCTGCTAATTATGAATCCCTAATCATCCCATAATAATGTTTCTGTCAATTAAGTTTTGCCTTGTCTGCAGAGCCTGCTTTAGCAAGTAATATTAGAGCATAGCTACTTGAATGGCTAGGCAGGGAGAAGTAGCAGCTTCCTGCATCTCATAATTTAGACCTTCAGACCTTTCTTGGATTTAATAACTATTTATAGAGATCCTGGCTGGAACTAGACATGAAGTTTTCAGTGTTAAGAGGAGGTAAAGCAAAAAACTGTACATTTCCATTACGAATCCTTACCTTAGTTGGTGATGCTGATGTCTTAAAACTATTTTATTAAAGTGATTGGCAACAATTTTTATATGTGTTTGTTTGGATTACCCTTTGGATTATCCTTTGGAGCTGGATTCATTTAATATTTTTGGGTTCCAAGTCTGAAGCAGCTATCTAGATTCTTTACAGAGTTACTATTTTGATAATAGACTTATGGAGAAGTAAGATAAGGGTGTCCTCTCTGTGGATAGACTTTCTATAGCAAAGATGAATGCTACTTATTTTAGCTGCTTATTTTGTAATAGAATAGATGTCCCTATGTCTTTCCATTGACCTTAAAGGAAGTCTGATCCTCTGCAGAGACTTCCTGACCCACTTACTCTAGATGGATATTAATGTCAGTTAACATGATATTGTCCACATATGCCATTTTGCTAACCAGAAATAAGATGGGAAATATGTGTATTGAATCTGTATCATACTTGAAGTTATTAACCAGATTATAGAGTGATTGGGACTTGAAAATAACCTACATTTTTCCTTTTATTCCAATGCTGAAAGAAACAATAATCTCACATGCTATTATACGGCCATACTCATATATTACATCAGAAACTAGATATTTTGGGGAGAAGAGGGAACAATTTATGCAAAAAAACCCCAAACTAATATTGAATTTAAGATTAAACAAAAATGTTTTAATCTATCTTGTTCATATGTTGTGTCTATTGGCTGGGGCATGTGAGTGATTGTGTGTTTGATTGTCAATGATTACTCTTTTTAAGTCTAGAGGAACTGCTGGCTGTTGATGACAAGAAAGAAACCAAAGCAATTTGTTGAGGATTCTGCAGTGTACTATAAAGAACTGAAAAAGGGAAGGTGCCGAGAATCAACTTTAAATGATCCCCCCACTCCTCCTGCCCTGAAATTAATCTATGTAAAATCTTCTTTTGGCCTGATCCCATTTTTTTTTCCCCCGGTTCAGTCTTGATCTCTGTAATGTAATAAGAGCAGAGCACTATGGGACAGTCTGGATTGAAGAATTACCAGTTAATGTTGCTTAAATGAGAAATCATATTACATGACCTTGTTTTTTGAACTATTATGAGACTAGGAGCCAATGTCTGTTTCAAACAAGAGTCAGAATGCCAAAGAGAGACAGGAAGCACCGCTTGCTGTTCCTTGTAACGACAGTTTTATTTTTAAATCAGAAAAAGTAATCTAGTGATCAGAAAGATGTAAAAGAAAGCAGTTCAAACATACTGCAGCTGTGTATTACCTAAGAGAAGCCATCAGCAAGCATTGCCTTGTTGCTGGTACAGTTAAACTTCCATTGGATAGCGGCTAATTAAGAGAAGTGTTGCACTGTGCATGGGGAAAGGGTAGATTGATCCCATCAGGTGAAACAGCAAGTGCTAAATCAGAACACTTATGATAGATCAAGGAAACCTCTGAGATGTCAGCTGCATTGTTCTGGCAGCTAAACAGGGAGGGATAGATTCAGAAAGGAAAGAAAATCATGGCAAGGGCAAGGCCATGAAATATCAAATAAATTCAAACAATTGGGCAATAATAATATAAAGATATAAATTTCCCATCTTAAAAAGCAGGAAAAGTACCCTTACTAGATCATATCTCTGGGTGGAAAGCTGGCATCTTGCTGTATAGCAAAGCAATCTAAAAGTCTAAAGTAAAGTACAGTGTAGAGGAATAAAGCTGGGTTAATTAGCATTGATAATATACAGCTGTGGGCTGGCTTCAGGGGCGGTGGGTTGGCTGATGTGGATAAGGTGCAGCTGTGGCTGGTTCTGTTAAGTCTTTGGGCAGCCAGTGAAGAGAGGGCAGCTGAGGGAGAGAGAACATATACTCTGGATGAGGTGAGACAAGGAGAAGGCAGCAGAGAGACTGTATGAAGAGTGTGCTCTTATGAGATGGTAAAAGAACTTGTTGTAGCTTGATAGTTTGGGGAGTGCTGTGACAGTACAGGGCTTTGTGGTGTTATGGGTTATTGAGGAAGTTATTCATACTTTCCTGTGTAAGTAGGCTCATTTGTAAGTCATTTAGTCTCCTATTAAAAAACATGTGGCATACCTGCACACCCCAAAGCTGCTGAAGTACGTTACAGTGAGGGACTAAGGTACCGACTGTGTCAGCGTCTCTTTTCTAAACAGATTTTTTCAGGTGGCATAGAATAACCTGCATCTGTGTTATCTTTTTCATTTTAAAGTTTCATTTTTTCAAAATATTTTCATATCTCTATTCTGCCTTTGTAGTTAAGAAAATGAAAAGCTGAACATCTAATGACTGAGTGAAACATGCCTGTACATTCAACATAGTGGCAGGTGTCTGCTTAGAAGAGGTAAGAGAAAAGACACAGAAACAAAGGTCCAAGACAGCCATTATTACAAGCGTTTCAGGGAAGAGGTCCCAATACCCTTTGTGGAAAGCAGGCACACAAGCACCTACCTGCAAAAGAGGTCTGAGTCTCTGGGACCTCTGTGGTCAGAGGCATCTCCTGAAGCCTTGAATCTAGCTAAGGGACAAAAGTAAGGCTTTATTTGTGATTGTGTGACCTGAATAGAACAAAGGGTGTGAAGGGGGGGTTTGGACTGCCTCTTAAGTGGATAAATGCGTCTTATTGCTCTAAGCGTTGGGCTGTTGAGTAAGAGAGACACCTGCCTATATGGAAGGTCAGAACCTTTAACTGAGTTTTGGAAATGCTACTAAAACAAGTTTGAGAGATGAGCTAAACATGGAAATACAGGATTTGTGAATATTTCTGACATAAACAAAGAACAATTCACTTCTGTTATGCCATCGGTAGTTTTGCATGAGATCAGCAGTACGTGTTCAGTACCCAGGGTATTTTTACTGGTAAAAACTTAGACATCTAAGGAATTTAGGTCTCTCCAAGGTTAGCTGTCAGCACGTAAAGTTCATCATGGGAGTCTGTATTTTAAATACAAGTGTCTGAGGTGTCATCTAGGTATTTCAGCCCTTATGCAGTGCTAGTTCCTTGTGATTTGTCTGAGTTAAAATACTTAGTAGTTGCATATGCAAATTAGTAAATATTTTCAATCCAAATGCTGGCTAAGACATCTAAATCCCTACACAAAAGCTGAATAAGCAGCCTTAATGATTAGCACTTAGCTACCAGTTAATCAGGTTCTCATCATGTAGTAACACCAATTAGTCATTAAGGCACTGTTATTAAAGGAGGGTCATTTGAACAATAACATCACTAGATGCTTCTGATTGAAGATTTTATCAAATTAATGATGAAAGAAAAATAATCACAAATTTTATTGATATAGGTCAAGGCTCTCGTCTTGCACTTTGACTTCAGTGGATTTTTACATCAGAAGCCAGAATGATACAAAAAGTACATGGCATTTTTAAAATAGATCTAAAACTGTCTCAGAATGTCAGTCTGAATGGAGAGCCATCAACTCTTCTGTTTTTACTGGAGCTTCATGGGGATCTGTTCTTGGTTGTACAGTTTTTAAAGTCTGCCAGTGACATGGAAGACATAAAATCATCACAGATAAAATTTGCTGTTGGCAAAGATTGAGGGAGTGGTAAATATAATGAAGAATACAAGTCGTGAACATATAAAGCTGGATCATTTTGTAAATTGGGCACAATCTATATGTTTGTCTCACTAAGTGTAAGGTAATACATCTGGGAGCAAACAATGTAGGCTAGGTTTCCATGGGAAAAAGAGGAGAGTATGAGTCTGAGAGAGATCTAGTGGAGAGTCAGCTGAATGTGAGCTTCCAGAGCAACGCTCTGGTTTAGTGATTACATTCAGACAGCTGAACACTAAGTAGTAGGAAATACCTGATACCACTACCAGTGAGCATGACTGCTGCTGCTGAGATGGGTTTTGTGCCCAGCTGTGGTGCATGCCTTTTATAAAAAGAATATTTGTTAATGGGATGTGTTCCAGAGATGAAAAAAGGCCCAACAACTAAAAACAAAAGTTAAAAAAATATTGAAGCATAGGATATTTAAGGATGAGGCCAGTCATAGGTCAGTGATTCTTACATTTTCTTCCTCAGACAACTTCTTTGAATCTTTTTTCTTTATAATTCAAAGTAATCTATTTTGAATTACAGCAACTTCCTTTAAATCTTATTTTCTCTTACATCTAGACTCTTCACAGCCTTTTTTTCCCCCCCAGCTTAAGTTCAGTAGCCCTCTAGTTGTTTTCTCAGATTACTAATTATGCAAGCAAAGCTTTTCTGGTGGCAAGGTAAGAAAAGCCCTTTCCCAGCATTTAGATGTCACTTCTAATCCTTAGTCCATGTCAGTGCCAACAGTCAGAGGATGTATTTTGCCAACATAGTTGCCTGTAGTCTTTCACCTAAAGGTAGAGTGACCTGGAAGACTATGGCTTAGGGTCTAGCATGAAAAGTAGATATAAAATTGATAGTTATGCCCTAAATGATCAGAAGACCTGTTTCAGAGCACTGGATTAACCTAACATGCTTTACTTACAGATCATCAGTACTAGCTATTTTTTCTGGAAATTTTTCAGTTCCCAGTGTTTTCAAGAGCCACAATAGCTTTCCCCTGTAGAACAAAACAGATAAGGTCAGAGAGTAGATCCAAAATATCTCCGTTAACTTCACAGGGAAAATGAATCTCATTTCACTTGTGTATATGGAAGCTACAGCACAAGTGCCCCAAAAGCTCACTATAACACAGCAGATTTGGCCATGTAGTGGGGGGATGAAAAAAGTTACAAATAAATAATGGATTAAAAATTATTTTTATTGAATACATTTGTCACAGATTATTAAAGTATCTGAGTACTGGCTGAAATGCGAAGTCACATATGGTCAGATAAAATGTAGCAAATTCTTGAGAATATCTGCAGAAAATTATTCCACTTGGTCTGAGTTTCATCTGTTACCCTGAGAGTGTACCTCTGGAAAGAAAAATGTAAGATGAGGCTACTACAACTATAAATAAATAAAAATGATAATTCCCATTTAACATGATTAACATTTTCCCAGCCATATTTGTTGTCGTCTTCTTTTTCAGTCCATCAAAAGCCTGCATCAAAACCCCTCTCTAATACCCACACAAGAAATCAGAAAATAGTGGAATGAAAATCAGTACCACCTGTGGTGGAATATTGTACTGCACATGGGGTCTTGAAGTCAAAGCTTCCACCTGAGACAAGACAGAAAACAGAAGCTGAGGATATGCTCCATCTTCACACAAGGTGAGGCTTCAGGTGTAAGATGATGGTGACTGGGAACTCTGCATGCAGCAGTTTGCTTACTCTGTACTGACTACCTGACGCTAGTTCTTTCACTTTTCAGCTTTAAATTAGAGTTGCTTGCTGAGTTACTAGGCTTGGAACATTAATTTCTGTATATTAACCTGTCACTCCTATTTTATTCAGTTTTAACCCAGGGCGTCATCCAGTTATCCTTTATACGGTTATTGATTTTATTGTATTGATTGTAGGAGAGCTCTGATACATAAGAAAATATCAGTCTACCCTAACCCTGTTCTAAAACACAGTCTCACTATTTCCTAACAGGGAGATTTTCTTTTTTTTCCAGATCCCATGCATGTTTTCTGATCCATCTCCCTGAACGTCTTCTCAAGTAGATTTGTTTATCTTCTGTTAGAGCAGCAGTTGGTAAAATTTGGAAAAGAGCTCTCTAATTAAGTAGAGAGTTAGAAAAAAAAGATTCTAAACAGAAAATGACCACATCCTTTCTTCAGCAGTTTTGTGATCAGAAAATTAGGACTTTGAAAAAGAAAACAATTTGGATTAGTCCCAATTTTCGTACACAAACCTATCTACCAAGATATTTTAGCAATGAATAGAGCATCTTGTTACGTTTGGCTTTGTCAAATGCTCAAGTAAAGCTATTGTGTCTGGAAAATAAATCTTGTTCTGCTTATGCAGACAGGATGCCACCTTCTGAATTTTCAAAACAACCCTGTGGCAACAAAATATTTCCTCCAGACGGCAAAAATGTCTTTAATTTTGTCTCGCAAATAAATTACAGTACTTTAACCATGTCTGTTGCTAAAAAAGGTTGTTACCTTTCCAGAACTGCAGGCTGAAAAGAGCTTTATTTTCTGTAATTGTGTATGAAATTCTGGTCTTAAACTCAGTAGACTCTTGTCGCTGATTTGAGTGAAGTAGGAACTTGATAAGTTATATCAAAAGAAAGAATATCTATGTGTATATGCTAAATATGAGTATATAATGTATATACTGAAAAGAACTCTGAGCTTCCTTTTACATGGCAAATAAAATGTACAATAAAATCAATTAACCTGAAACTGAAAAGAGCTGCTGTGACTCATAGTTGGAAATACGGATGTTGTTTGGCTTTCACTCAAAGGTAGCAGGCATGCATAAACATTTCTTCAAGTCTCTTAAAATATAAACATGGGAAAAATGTAAACTTTGTGACTGCTGGAAAACTAAGTCTGCGTGTATAGGAGGAACTGGCTCTGCTATGGCGTCTGTAGTTGTGAGATTGTGCAGGTAGTAATGAATTGCTTATTTCTCCCGTAGAAGTATTCTGGAAAGTGGAGACTGGGGGAATGAGCAGTTATCAGAAGAAGGGAGAGGAAAGCTTATTTTGGAAAAGATCAGAGCAAACTGCATTTTCATAGCTGTATGCACTGTACACAGTGAGATTTGCAGCTCCAAGCATGTTGAGCAGGGGGATGACAAATATATGCAGCAGGGAATGTGAAAAGGAAAAAAAAAAAAAAAAAAAAAAGCTGTAGCTCTCTCGCCTTCCCCAGATGTGAGTATCCATCTTTCCTAATGTTAGGGCAGTAGATGTGGAAGTAGCTGACCTAAGGCTTGAACTTTTATTAGCACGTCTATGCCTAACCAAGACTTCTCACTTCCAAGAAGAGTGCCCTGAATACTAGAGCTTTACACCTTCCCTGCAGAAAATACAACATTCACTAGAAAATGATGTGTGGAGCCAGTGAGGGGATCCAAGAGATATAGTGTTATTCTAATGATGAGGAAAACCATTAACATGCTCTGCCATTCATGTCTTAATATGTGTTTGATACTAACAGCCCTTGAGCCCTTTCAGTGCTTCATCCCTGTAAGTTTAGCAGTCAGCTGTATACTGCACCTCTTGCCTGTTTTTAGCTGTTATTACGGCTGTACATTATAACCTAACCCTGCATATGAGAAAAAGTAAAGGAAAATTGCACTTATTTGTAGTGGAGAGAAATGTTTTTTGTTTGGGAAGCTGAATGTACCACCTGCTGTATGAAGGGTGGTTACAAATAGTGATACATATACATACTCAAACCTTCCCCCCCGCACAGTCTCACTTCACCCACACACCCTGGCTGCTCAGTAAGTAATTGTATTTAATTAAATTCAGCTTCAACTGCTTGACTAAATCCTGATGCTCTTCCTCAGACCAAAATCCTCTTTCTTTGATATTAATTCAGCTTTTCTAAGACTGTCAGAATCTGTGCTTGTTTATTTATCATTTAAAAGTACAATGGAAATAACAGTACTTCTCTGAATACAGAAAAAGACAGCAACTGGCTGGATGGGGAATTTTCACAGCTCGTAGTATAAGTATTATTGTGTAAATTTAGAATTTGTTGTGAGATTATTTGGGAGGTCTGTGAGCCCTTTAGCAGTCAAAAATGGTAGCGATGATTGCCTCCTAAATGTGCCAACAAATTCTATTTTGAACATCAGGCAAGGTTTCCAGAACAGATCTTTCCTAATGAATGAATTGTGATGGAAACACAGCCAGATGCACAAGCAGGTTTAGGTGTGATAGCATGACATGTTACCACACAAAACATCTACATGTCAAACACCTAATGAAATTAATCAACTGAAGCTAAGCATTTAGATTCTTGAGATAATTTCTAGTATGCCTAGTAATGGGGATTCACAGCAGCCAACAGGCTAAGCAAGATGACATCTCAACCGGCCTGTAGGAAATAACACTGCAACACTCAAGAAACAGAAATGTTGCAAAGATCAGCCTGAGGCATTACAGGAAAAGGTGATTTGATTTTAAAATGAAACCTATTATTTTATTCATTCACATTCACACCATCTTGCCCACATATTCAAAACCACTGAAACTTATGTGTCCAAGCAGCACATCTGGCACCTGAGCCTTTGCGTACAGGTGATCTGAGCAGGATTCCTTGTGATGACACAGAAAGCAGAGGGTCCTGACTCGTGTCTCCCAGCATTGTCTTGTGCTGGTTTTGGAGAAACTTTTTGTCCTCTAGGAGCTGACAGTCTTTCCACTTTTTCACATCAGAGTAATGAGGGTTTACTGACCATCATTTGTCTTTCAGTCTGGTTGTCCTAAGCAGTTGCAAGTAAATGTACTGTAAATCCTCTTAATCTGGGGGAAACAAGCATATGACATTTTTGCAGCCATTATTCTGACCGATGTTTGTTGTGCCTCTTACACTCCTGTTCAGAAATACTGGAGTGTCTGTATAGTGTGCAGATAGGTATGCCAGTGTGTGGGGGGGGCATCTCACCCCCTTTCCTGGCCCAATTTATGATCTTAGAAATTCCTGTTAGGCTTTAGTCTCTGTGTAATGAGTTGGGTGGTTGATCATCCCTTGACTGCACTAGCAACTCTTGCACAACTGAGGTAGGAAACTGCACTGTCTGGACCAGAAGCATCTTTTAACTCTAGAGCAACAACACTTGTTAGCCTGGGAGGGTTCCTTCTCTGGAACATAACATCCCTAGAAAGCATGAAAACACGCTTTATTATGGCTCCGTGGGATACCATATCACCACAATAGTGTTTTGAGAAAAAAAACTATTAATGAATGACTTGGATTGTGGCCAGGATGGAAAATTACTGATGACTAAAATCAATCATCTCTGATCCTATAAGGATCAGTCCTAAATGAGGCCCTTTGAGTTCTCCTGGACCACAGTGCGCTGTGAACAACATCTTCCTCTGAGTGGGACACCTCTCAGAGTTCACGAACTCCCAAATTTGCAATACTAGGGGGACCATTGCCCGAAAGCTAACGATGGGACTTGGCCTGATTTTCCTGCTTCTTGATGCTTAACCCTTCACCTGCTGAGAAATGCAAAGGTGTCCGATGTGTGTATTTCACTAAGCTTGAGGGGAACTTTTAACAGGTATACATTGTACATACGTCTCTATACTTTCTTTGTGTCTCTGTCTATGTGTGTGAATTCATTTAGAAACTTTATTATAAGTAATACCTTTTTTAATCCATATTTAAGCCCCATTTATAATTTAAGCAAATCCTATTTGATTCACTTTGTAGATGATAAATTAATCAATGATTTAAGTGCTGCTAAAATCCTATGATCAACCTTAAACTGTAAATATTCCTTATACCCTTTAGACATAAACCATTGACCAAGTCTGAGACTAGCATTAGATCTAGCAGCATCTGAGCCCTATTAAGAGCTTAGAAAGCAAGGGGGTCCACTCTGAACCTTATGACTCAGCAAGGTGGTCTCCCTCACTCTTTCACATTTTTAGTCTCTGTGTAAATCATTCCAGGTTAATTTTAATTTGATTCTTCTTTGTGTGATTTGTCCATGTAGTAAGTAATAGAGTAAACCTTGCTATTGAACTTTGTGAAGTCGCACCCCCACAAATTCCTGTTAAAACTTTTTCACTCATACCTTGCATGGTGATCCTGTCAGTGACATAACCTAAACCACTTGTTTGTGACAGTGTTTGATTATTTGTGAACATCAAGCCAGACTAGTCGATAAGTTGGGTAAGTGGCCTGGAAAGCAGGTATTAAATAGCCAGAAAAAAAGGATGGACACTGGAGAAACTAATGAATCTGCCAGTTGATTACTGGATGGACCAGGAGGACATGGGGTCTAGCGTTCACCTGAGGGACCCATTTTCACATGTGTGTGTCAGTGCAGTCAGTGCATGAGAAAACACAAAGTGAGATGTTCTCAAGGCAAATTACTGCATAGACTGGAGTGTCTAAGATGAGTTACCAGGTGGATCCACTGCATGTGTGTGTGTGTGTAGGTCTGTACCAGCAGCTGGAGAGGAGCTTCAATCATTTGGGTTCCTATGTCCAGTTGTTAACAGCTGGGGAGAATGGGAATAGGATCCAGGGACCAGTTCCAGTGCTTAGACAACTGAGTGTTTAGGCCAGTTACTGGAAGGATCCATGTCTTACGTATGTGCACATATTCACTAAGAGGTTTTTGTCCTGATGGACCAGAGAGGGGAACTGGAAGAGGCCACTGGTGCTGCTTGTGCACAGCTGGCGTGGCTGTGCACGTGGATGCGCACATTGTATATGTGTGTTTGTCTGTGTGCCTGTTGGGACTACATGCTCAGCCTCATTACTGACTGGAATAATGAGCTGGGTGGGACTGCAGCCACCGTGCCTCTAGCAGGCTGCTGGATTGGCTCTAACAGAGAGTCGTTCCTTTCCTGCTGTTTTTCTCCTCTGCTCTTCCTGGCAGCAATGCCAATGAGCTTTTCATGTGCAAAATGCAGAAGATTGATGTTGCTATTAGCTCAAATTTTCTAGCATGATTAATTACCTCAGTTACCCCATATAGGGCATTCTAAAGAAACACCCTTTTAGGAAGTGCATAGTACCTACAACATTCATAACCCTTTAAGCACTCTTTAGCTGGCCAAATGAACACTGTGGCATATAAAATGATTAATTGTATTTAAAAATGTGTGCCAATATTTATATAGTGCAATGGGATGGCATAATAGTTTCTAGGAAAGTGAATAATGGTTTCTGCCTTGGGGAGTTTACAGTCTAAATTTAGATCTGACAAGGTAAGTGATTGCAAACGCAAGCATGAGAGTTACAATAATAGGAAAGTTACATTTGCTATTTTCTTCCTTTCTTGTTTACAGTTGTTCCTGTCTTTGGAAGCAGTTTATAATTACTTAATTGGCATGAACTTAATGTTGCTCCGTAGTGAAGCAGTCACACAGAATACGTGTGTGGAAATGAAAGGATGTGATGAAGAAATAGAGAAGGAGAAGCACAAGACTAGAGGAAGGTAAAGAGAATAAAATAACTGGGTGACTACAGAAACAGTCATGATGAGCAAGGTGGAAAGAAAGGAGAAATAAAAAAAGTAAGGTAAGGAAACACAGGAGACCTGCTACAGAGCATCTGTAAGACTAGATAAGCAGTGACAAAACATCTATTACACATCCAAGGCCAAGATGCTGAAAAATTCAGTATGGTGTGTATTTGGAGGCCTTTGGGACAAACCCCTCATGAAGGTGGTAGGATGAGACAGAATGGGATGTCAGCATCCAATTCTGGTTGCTATTGCTGCTGGTATACAGGGAGCTATAAAGGAAGCTAGAGCTTGCTGTCTGCCTGGCTTGCAGTTTCTGTGCAGTTCTGTGATTACACAGGGGTCCTCTAGGGTAGTGGTCTCCAAATATTTTTGATTGTACACCCACACCAGTTAAAAATTTTTGAACACACACTCCCAATATATATATGTTTGTTTATTTAGAAATAATCTACATTTATTACTCTAACATTATATTATGTACATTATGAAACATACAACCCCCTTAGAAATTAAAGAAGAATGATGTAACAATGAAATAAAAACTCTTTTAAATTCGCTGTTTTATTTATTAATGCTACAAAACCCATTCTCTTCCCAAACCCCAATGGATTGCACACCATCTGGGGTGCAGGCACCCCAATTTGGAGACCGCTGCTGTGGGGTAGCCTTAACAGGATAAAAATGTGCGGCAGTAATATACATTTTTCGATTAAGGTCAATCAACAGTTCTTTTATCAAACAGATATTTTCTCTTCTGGAAGCATGCTTCAGTACTACCAGTAGAACAGAGAAAGTTGGTAGAACAGAGAAATTGCTCTATAAGCTGAGCAATGCTAGTTCAGCGGGCTCCATTTCCTGGGAAAACTCCCTCATGAATTGAAATGTGTGTCTACAGCAAAAAGAGAGGTATCTGAGATAAGAAAGGCATTCAAATTTAGTCAGTAAAATGGAAGAAGCTTTTTTGCTAAACCCAGGATGGAGCTAAATATTGACAACATTCGATCTCTACAAACCGTTAGATTCCTAAAATGAACTACCCTTTCTCGTTAGTAATTCATGACTCTGCTCCAGCTTCCTGTGATTTGTGGTCAGGAAGAATCCACATACTGTGGAACAAATGGTATATATTTTGTAATGTAAGTTTTGTAAGTCAGAAAAAGGCCACAAACTTAGCTGGTTCAGAGGCATATCTAGTTCTTTATCAGTGTCTGAAGAATATGCATAGCTGGTCTATGATAATAGGGAAATTTATTTGTGTACACATTTCTGTGTCCTGCCTATAGGCTAAGAAAGTTTTTTTTTAAGCAGTCTAGACAGAAATGTGAAAAAACTTCATGAGAATGATATTAACAAGACAAAGTCTGCAAAGTCTCACCATATACATTATCTTCCAAATGAAATCTGACATATATTGTATGTATGGATATTATCAAAAATTATGGTTGATGAACAAAACCACTGTCAATCAAAATTTTATATCAGGTGTGCACAATTTGCTTGGTTTAGATTTAAGTAGTAATTTTGAACTCTGTACACAGTTCAGTGTGTTGTGTGAAATACCTGCTATACTTTATAGATAGACAACATCCACACTGTGACAGATCAAAGAAAGAGTGTAGCCTTTTGCATGGCATGTAGAAGACTAACATTTATTTCTTTCTGCAAAGTATATACTGGTTGACACTGTGCTCCTGTAAAAAGAAAATAAAAGGCAAATGAAGCTCACTGGACCAGTGACAAAATAGTACTTCAAGAGTAGATTTGATAGCATGAGGACTGGTTGATTAGAATATATTAAAAATCAAATGTAAAGTATATTTAGATTATTTTGAAAAGCCAATTATTGCAGTTAAACTTGCAGTTTAAAACATAAAATTACCATGTAGCAATGAACGATTTGGAAACAGTTACAATGGAAAAACTAAACAATGTAGACTATGATTCAAGGTTATGAAAAAGTATTTTCTGTATTTCAATCACTGGCATAGGAATAATATCTGGAATTTTATAGCTGGACCACTATTAGAAAAAAAATATTTTTTTTTTAAACAAAGAGTAAAATTTTAGTCCTGTTGCAATAAATGCCAGATACAACATCTCACAGATCTCAGTAAAAACAAGACTGTTCTTACAGGCTGTTATGCACTAGTTCACAGCCATATAATATGGAATAGACAAGGCTACTTTGCTTTTTAATATTATCTCTAGAAGGTCATATGTGACAGTAGGAAAATATATTAGGTTGTAATTTTTATTACATTTTATAATTTGGGCAGTGTATGCCTACAAATGTGCATGTGCGTGTATTAACAGACCTTCTGATCTTTTATAAAACCCTGTTGTTAAACAGAAAACATCAATATTTAATCTCATCATATTTGGGAGTGATGTCTTATATTGCTGTAACTCCTTAACAGATTTTGCAAATTAGTCTATTGTACAACAGGATATGTACATTTCCTGCTTTTGTCTTTCATTAGTGACAGATAATTACTGCAGGAAAAAAAAAACCCACAATAATCATGCTAATCAGCAAGATGGATTTTCATACACTACACTATAAACTTTGCTATCCTTCATGATGCCAGCATGTAATAAAAATTCCTAGGCAACTCAATGAAAAAGAACAATAATATCTCTCCTATGGGTATTCTGGTTCTTCTTCTAAGAGCAAAAGAACAGCTGTATGGGTACAGAGTTGTCCCTCTAGCCACTGCACGTGATTCAGAGAAAGTACAAGAAGTTGCTAATGGTATAACAATATTCCTTTGATAAATCCTGCAAATGCTTAGCAATCCACAGCACAGGGAATTCTTGAACCAAGACCATATCTTCTTGTTTAATATCTCTTGATGGACTTTTTTTTTTTCCTGTGACTTTTCTTTTTCATTCTAAGACTTCTTCCTTGGAATTCCTAAAGTGTCTTAATGATGAACAGAACAACTGATTTATTGAAACACATTTCGGGGAAAAAAGAGTCCCAGGAGTAGATGAAGAGGGCAAGTATCTTTAGACAATCAAATGGGATCTCTGTGAAGAATAAGATTAGTAAAAGGCTTGTGACTGATCCCTGGCACTAAAGCCAGCTGGCAGGACACAGTCTACAGTTTATTATTACGTAGCATTAAACTCTCTTACCATTCAGAACAGGCTGCATGAAATTACTGATGAGGAATGGATTCTGGCCTACGAAAATCCATTAGTCAATTCTAAATATTGTTTAGGAGAGTGTTTTGGCTCAAGCCACACTCATGCTAAAGACCATACTGGAAATTTAAAAACTATACTAACAGTTTAACAGCTGATGAAGCTTCAGTGCCCCAAAGCCTTCCCTGGCAATATCTAATTAACTAAAAAAGGTGAAACCTGTGTGTTTCTGCTGGTGTTTTAAGTTCTGCAGGGTTGTGATAGACTAGAATAAAATGATCTTTTTAGCATGTCAGTTGCTATTCTAAAACAATTGTAATCTTGAGTAGGGAGTCTCAAATTTTAGTAGGAAATTTATCTTAGGAAAAGCTTTGGTATCTCTATTAGAAGTCACTTGTGCATACTGAAAAGATGCTAGAATAGAACTGAGCCTTAAGGAAAAAATAATTGCCCATTAGGATACATAGAATGACATGGAAGAAAATTGTTCAGCCATTCAAACATGTTTCCATCTATTCTCATCAGGGTCTGCAGAGATGTCAGCGTTTTTGTTATCAGTGGTACTGAAGGAGGATGATCTATCCTTGTGAAAGAGCCAGGCTGATCTTTCTCTCTTGTCCAAAGGAGATCATTAACTACAATGATAATCCTGATTGCTTAGGTTAGCTATTCTTCTCCATTTGCTCTTCTCATGTAGAAGACAAGAATTTAGATCCTGATTTCTGCTGAACACAAATGTTCCCAGCTCAGCATTAATGAAATATTTAGAAAACACAATGCAATCAAGACACATTCATTGTTCTGAAATAGGTGATGAGGCCTTCCAGCTGATGAGCTTAGTGTAAACTTCCTAACTAATTAGGTCATATAGATAGAAAACTGAAACCTTACTTTTATGTCTTCAGACTGCAGTCCATTACAAAATTGCATTTTATAAAGGAAATAACTTTTAGTAACTAGTTTCAGGAATTCTACCATGCTATAAAACTATTTTTTTTTCTAAAAGCCAGTTAAAATTACTAAGTAGTTGTATTCAGGGTTGCCAGGACACTGCAGTTGATAACGGTGTTGCTTTGTACCGCAGCACTGCTAACTTTGATATCTCGCAGATGGTATATAAACAGAAAGGACAGACAATCCTACCTCCAGTTTCTTAGGAAGTTTACTGAATTCTGTGTTCTCAGACTACTGTGCCTGGGTGGATCCTAATGCTGCTCCTTGCAAGATCAGGTCTGTATCAAGCTTAATCTTGAAGTCAATGAAGCTTCAGATCAGTATATAGATTTTCTGAGGTGAATCCCCTTGAATGACTGGTACATAATATTGTGTATAACTTCAAATATACAGCTGCAAATAACCTTGTCCTGAAAAATACCTTTCAGTGGCTTGCTGACTAATTACAGTTCATCAAATCCTAACGCATTTAAATTGATAGAAGAATGAGAAATCTTTGAAAGTCTTTTGGCATATTCAGGGTGGGGTTTGTTTGGTTTTTTTAGTTGTATCAATAAAAAGAAATTATAACATTTTGGATCACTAACTCTCATTATTTATTGCCTTTTTCTAGTCCCTTTATGACTTCTTTTTTTTTTTCCCTTAGAAATATCCTAATTGATGAAACTCTAAACCCCTTCAATATTAGAAAAACTTACTGCTGATATGAGAGTAAATGTATACTCATAGCACTAGTATCTATCAGTTTTGAAGACAATTTAATCAATATTATGCATTTCATAACAAGTCTAACTTCTTGCATCTGCAGTACTTGCAACTAACTGCAAGAGAGTTGCAAGTACTGTTGTGCTTTCATTTGCACTCATATTGCACTTAAAAGCATTGTAAAGCATGTTAAGGCCCCGGTCTAAGGTCAGGCTAACCAAACAGAGGATGACAAACTGTTGGGCATGACGCGACTTGCTGGAGGCGCATGAGGAATAACAGCACAGCAAGGCCATTTAGTTGCTGATGCTGACCAAGGTGGTCCAGCCTCTTTTCTTTGAACAACCACTGCTAAGTCAACATCTCAGGAAAGTAGTATAATGACCACTAAGGAGCCCATAAAGGATGGAGGATTCTAAGCTGACAAGAGGTAAACTGTTTCCAGTCCCTTCGCAACATTTAACTCATGCAAAAGTAGCAGAATGCAAGAACCTGCCCCAGGAAGAGGCTTTAGTTCCAGATGCAGCCCTACAACCACATCTGCCAGGTCCTGCTTACTCTTTTGCTTTATTTTGCTATTATCTTCAAAGAGCCTGTTCCTTGCCAGTCTTTTCTCTGCTAAAATGCAGGATGTTTCATGCTGTTCATAAACTGATGTTGTGACAGCAATTATAGGTGAAGAGATAACACCTAAGGTGTTTGACCTTATCTAGACTTATTTTATTGACTAATACATTAATACTGCATGATAATCCTACTTGGTGATTACATAAGGAAGATTATACCTGACGCTTCAATTCTGTAGCCCATTCATAAGGCACTATTTCTAGGTGTTCCTCATGCTGTAGTAGAGTTCATATATTGATTCTTGTCTCAGAGTCTTTTAAAATAATTTTCTGTAAGAGCTAGTTATTCATACTGAGTGAGGAGTGTGAGGAGACATGGTTTCTGTGTTCAAGGATATCACAAAAAATATTACCATTACATTTTGATTTACTGACTGTTTTTGCAAAATTATAGTTTCTTCTTTTATATTTACAGGCTCATGGAAAAGGCATTACGTTTGCATCTGAAAGTGATCTACCTGTTTTATAATCCATGTTATCTCTGTTTTTTAAGGGCTATGTCCTGCAAAGTACTGAATATTTTGGCTCTGATCCTGCAGAATGCTTACATGCATAAGACATCACACTGAAATCAGGGTTGTCTCAAACATACAGAGACAAGGACATGTTTAGGTGACCAGCATAGGAAATCTGTGGAATTAAAATATGCGGGTATATGATCAATACTGGAGATGGGTTTAAGACAAACTGCCCAGATCCAGAACAAAATATTATTTTGTATCTCAAAACATATTTTTAGTTTTATAAAAATCAAGTCCCTGTGGACTGCATGCATGGTTTTAAAACATGATATACCACAATGATAAAATCCAACCAGAAAGTACTTAGACAAGCTTCATCAAGATCTGCGATATGTATGTTGAGGAGTTTGGCCTAAACCTGTCTCTAATTACTGTATATAAGAACTGGGTCATGCAGTGGAGTGTACTCCTATGGTCTCAGAAAGGCTCAGGAAATTAACACCAGATACCAACTGTGTGGAGTAATTTTGTCTGTTCTGTGCTGCTCGGTGATGTAGATACCTCTGCCTACGCTTGCTGTACATTATTCAATACCACTCTCTTTGCTCCCTTGACAGATTTAGCATGACCCTTTTCACAAAAAAAACATGTATTTTCCCTCTTTCCAGTAGTTAACTTGAAAATATTTTTCTTTATTCTTCACAGACTTTTTACAGGCTTTTCCATCAGCAGACATTAACTCAGAGAGGAACAACAGCTCCAGTGAATTTACTCATGTGAGCAACAAACTACCTGTGTAAGGACAGCAATACCTTCTCCAAAATTTGCCTGTAGCTAAAGCAGTACAACTGTTGCCACTGCAAAAGAAACAATTTACTTACTAAAAAAATTCTCGGGTACAATTCAGCTGTATTATATTTACTAGCCTTGAATCTCAAGAGACAAGCGGTGATATGGCAAGTTCTGTGCACAAAGGTATGTATGATTGAAAATATGTACATACAGTTTTGGTTGCTGTGCAAGCTTTTGCAGTTCACCTCTTCACCATCATTATCTTTCAAAGTTTAGATCACTGTCAAGTTTATACCATTAAAGATGAGAGAGAAGTACTATGTGAGATGAATGACCTTGGCACATGTCAAATCCCAAACGTAACCAGTTTATCTTCTAACATAGTGTATAAAATTGCATCTAGCATTGTTTAATTCTTCCTTAAAAGAAAAGAGACAATGCATATGTTTTTAAGAAGCAAGGTCTGCCTCTGCTTAGTCAAACCCATGGTTCTTTATGTATTCATATACAGTCCTTTCTACATAGCCTAAATGCTGGCAACCATCCCCCATGTGTTTATATGTGTTTATATGAGCATGGGGTTTATGTAAAGCTTATTTCTCTCAATCTGTTTTCATGTTCAGGCATGCAAATCCTTAAACTATGCACTCAAGAATCAGTGCATCCAAATGTAGGGCTGGCTGAAATTTGCATGCCAGTAGAGGGCCTGGTGGGGCACCTGAAGAATTCAGCTAAGATTGGAAACTTTTATTTCAGGTCTTGAAAGGTGATAAGAACATGTATGCGGGACGTATAATGAAAATTGAGGCACAGTTAGAAATGTACCAGACAAAACCCATTTGATCAGTTTAGCTTATTTTTGAGAAATGACTATCATGTATTGCATAGGTTATGAAGGTTATGAATAACATAATAATTTTACTGCTGATAAGAACTGTGGAAAATGTAGGGCTACTTTACTGCTAGTTCCTCTCTAACATCTTCCTGCAGAGACATGCAATAAAAAGGATGAAGGGACTAGAGAGACTGATTTATTAGGGAGGATTAAAATACTTCTGTATGCATTGCTTGGCTAAATAATGATTAAGGGAACACTAGAAAATGCTGCTTAGCAAACAATTCTGTAATGGCAGAGAGTGGGAGTAGATGTATTATTATTTCTTAATTGTGTTGCAGTTGTGCCTAGTGGGTCCTGTTATGTCAGCTACTACACAAACACCCAGCAGGAGGCAGTGCCTAAAGAGCTCTCAGTGGGGACGAGGAGGAGGAGGAAACACCTTGCACCAGAGTCAGGCAGCAGTGGAAGTCCAGAGCCCTGCTGAAGACTGCTAATTCAGTGGTTTGACTGGTAATTTCTCTGAAACATACTTCTGCTTTGGATCCAGCGGGTGTACCA
This sequence comes from Falco peregrinus, assembly GCF_023634155.1. Classification (NCBI taxonomy): domain Eukaryota; kingdom Metazoa; phylum Chordata; class Aves; order Falconiformes; family Falconidae; genus Falco; species Falco peregrinus. Next base: position 34,583,836 of record NC_073723.1, read on the forward strand.
AGGATATTACTTCAGAAATATGGTCTGGCTTTCAGTGTGTTGAAATCGGTCCATTTGTAACTGTCAAGAATCCTGTAACACTACTGTACAAAAGGTAGAACTAGCCATCCAGCTAACAGGATACATACAGTATTAGACAACAAATGTGTTCATTATCCATGCTAATCAGCTCCACAAGTGAATAGCAAACTACAGCAAATGGACGTCCAATTTTATGTTGTTTTAGGTTTTCATGGCAAAATATTTTAGATGTGAAAATAATCTTTTCATTTGCAGCCCCCCAGCCCCTTCCACAATGAGACTGAACTGTTTTCTCTCCTTGTATACTTACATATAATGAAATGTAAGGTTTTTTGAATGCCATCTTCTGATTGTTCCAATTCATATCAAACTAAGCTTGTTGTGCTCATTACAGATCCTCCTGCTCAAGCCAGCCCCGTTTGGAGCCCATCTTGACTCATCATCATGGTGAAACCTGACTTCCAACACAGCCAACAAACCTTTCTTCCAACCTCTGTGCTGGTCAAAAGCAATCAGCTGCAGAGGAGAGGTCAAGTCTGGAGCACCATCAACATGTTCACAAAGCCAACATGGACTCGTTGTGCAAAGGGGGACCAGTCCTCACTGTCCACTGCTGCAGGCAATGCTCAACTCCATGGCACAATGCCTTGGGTGTCCCGGAAGATTAGAACCGAAAATGAACTATCGGACAATTAGCTATTTGCCTGTGGGTTAATAGGAATGACACAGGAACAAACTCATTATCTAAAACAAGACTTTTCATGCATGTTATCTCCTTGCAGACCAATCCAACACAGAGAAGCTTAGAGATTAAGCTTTTTATCCTTACAATTAGGCTTTATTGTCCCACAAGATCTGTGTCATAACCTCTTCTAAAGAGGTAATGGATGGCTTGCCTTCTGCTAATCTGAAAATAAAGTTTTTAGAGTACAGAAAATTCAGAAGTAATTTCTGTTCAGGGTGGAAAAAATACTTGAATTTCTCTGCAAGACAGATGTTTAGAGAGCCTCAGAGTAAATACCAGTACCATCTGGATGACATGTCACCCTACCCAGATGGAAAATTGCTACTTAATACTGGCTATGGGCACAGTTGTGTAAAAATATCATAAAATTTCAAATTAAACAATGTTGGAAAATCCATTTAAACTACCAGTAACTACTTCATCATTTCCAGGCGTTTGAAGAAAAATAAGAAAAAACCCAACACTGTATGAACATTAGCAGAGCTTGCTGTAATAACAGAACATGACTCTATATTCAGAAGTTATCAAATTTGGGAGGAACATTTTCTTTCAACTAAGAGATTTTTAAGTGCTAAGTTAAAATAATGCTGAAGAAAGCTGCAGCTTGTATTTTTTTCTTCTGGCAAGTGCCCCGATTGCTGTCTCTCATTTTCCAATAAGAATGGAAGCAATATTGCATAAGGACAATATGTAAAGAAGAAAATACATTTTTTTCTTGGAAGATAAGATTTTGAAATTATCTCAGATATAGATTTCAGAGTCTACCAAAAGAGCTGTGTGATTTACTTAACAGGAGCTTTGGAAGAGAGAACATGTGGGTTCCTCTATTCACTGTTTTATTCCATGCTTAATTAAATCTCTAACCTATGATATAGCAAAGTTTGAAACAAACAGAAACTCTTTAAAAGAGTTTAGAAACTGTGTTTAAGGCCCGCAGAGGAAAAATAAATATTTTGCTACTGACTCTGCTGACACAGCCAACACCGACAGTGGATGCTGCAGTATTTTTCTAGCCGTTCCCAAAAGTAACACCCAGAGAAACAGAGTTTCTAGGAACGACAGTCCAGACTCACTCTGATTCAGTTTTTTGGAATACAAGAGAACCCTCTCATAGTGGCAGTGAATGAAGTGAAGCTCTTGTTACGCTGAGGACGAAAGTCCCCAGGTGCTCCTTGGCTTCGAGGCACGTTTCTGTTTAAAGCAGCTTCTCAGTTCCAGGGACTGAGCTTTATGTAAACAACATTGGCTGTTAGGGAGGCTCCAGAGTATGGCTAAGGACAGTGCCTCCTTCCTTCCTTTTCCTCATGCCCTGCAGTTCAGTGGGCAGCACAGCCTACCCCTGCTCCCCGCTCTGCTCCCCCCAGACCTCTACAGAGAGCCCCTTTAGATCCCTGCTGCCAGTGTCTGTGCAGCCCTCCGGTGGCTCCCCGCACAGTCTGCTGCTCCGTCTGCCACCCGCCACTGGAGCAGGGAGACCTTCTTCCAAATATATCTAGGGCAGCCTGATCTGTAAACCTGGGGACATTTTTTTGTTTTCCAGTACAGAAGGGTACCCCTAAATAATCCTTCCTCTACTCTAAAATGGGAACAGTGCTGAAAAAGACACCACTAGACAGTCACTTATATCTCAGCAAGTCTATCGCTTCTGGAAAGGGAAATATCCACTGACAACCCAGACTGTTCAGCTGGCTAGTTTTGAGCTACTGACAGAAATCTGGCTCTCGGTGTCTGTGTTCACCAGCAAGATGACAGTAACTTCTGCAAACCCGATTGAAATGCTACATATAGAAAGAGAATTCACATTGTTATTTAATTTTAGAGAAGCATGGAGGGGTATATTAAATTAAAACCAATTGATGTAAAGGCTTTTGCTGCTAAACAATAGTTATATAATAAAAGAAAGATCTATTAGAATCAGAATACATCAGAGAATTTAAGTGGTTCCCATGTGAAAGCTGACTAGCAGGGCATAATGAATGCTAATTCTCCTTGCTAACTTCTGCTGCAGATTTGCTAAGTTTAAAAGCATGACAACTGTAATAATAACAGTTACACAATATTTCCTAACTGCCCACAAGGCAAACTCAGACCGTGGCTGAAAAGCTGTGCCAGATTCTCTCTTCATTTTGCTTATTCTCACGCAGATTCTGCAGGGTAAATTTCCTTTTGCTACATCTATATCCACACGTTGCCATCAGTTAGATGCTCGGGTCTGTATGTGGTTGCCTCCTGCTCTGCACAGTGATTGGTAGAAGAAATAGTAAATAATTTCCTACACTCTTTTTTGTAAGAGTTACAACAGCATTTCAACATTTACCTATGGGTACTTCTATTGTTCATATTAATGACTGAATTTCAATTTTGTCACCTGTTTCTGTAATGTATATGAAACTGGATAATAAGTTGCTTTTGTTAGAATTACTATCTTTAAGTCAATGACTCACAGTAGCTGAAACAACAGCTAAATTTCTGGCTCCTTTGGTTTGCATTTCAGAATATGATGGCGCTCATCATGTTTGTCAAAATGTCCTGAATTCAATGAAGGACAATCAAGCCACATGCAGGCTCAAATGCAGCAGTGTGTTATAAAGCTTACACCATGGTGTCTGTCCCCCCAGTGCAACACATCCTCTTTCTTCCCTTTGTCGTAGCCTAAAGCAGGTAACCTACCCAAGGCCAGCACTGTTATAGCCCTTTTACTGCACAAGCAGGCTTGTGATATGCTTAACATTCTTCAAACTGCTCTGAACACAGATGCAGGCATGTTAAATTGATTGACTGATCTGTGCTGCTTCTTATGTGGTTAACTGGCTTAACTCCAGGGCACACAAACTCCACCTGTCCTCTAAGAGCCTTCCTGCCCGGAAGGGTAAATTCCCTTAAAGAATACTGATTTCCTGGTAAAGAGGCACTTCCTTCTGCCAGGGGTATCTTAATTTTCCCAGCTACACTGGACATCATGACGTAAGCCACATAATCGACATGGCCTGAATTTGCTAGTGTGTGGTTAGAGCATACTCAGCATTAGGCTTCAGATTTGGACCAATGTTTAGATCATGCGTGGGATTCTGAACTATGTTACTAAGGTATTCCGGACTGTTCACTTGATTACTTGGCTTTTCCAAATGTAGTATTCACCTCACTTTTCTTTCCATTCCCAGATGACCATTTGGTATTATGATTATTTATCGTGTAATGGTTATCAGCTAATTAGCTGGAAATTCAAGTAGTCAGTCAAGAAAACCCTAAACACTCCCCTGAGCAGCTTAAAGCCCAACAGGAGACAGAATCAGAAATTCTTAGAAAGAAGAACTTTTAAAACCAGGCACAAGGTACCATAGTAGAATTGCTAAGGGAAAGATTTAAATTTTAGGAGTTTCTCTATAAATTGGAGTTAATTACATTATGCCAGATACAAACTTTCCCACTAAAATAACAGAAACCTGCATAAACAGAAGCCACTTATAAATTAGTTGGTGATCTGACTTGTTAAATGGTTGCCTAAGATTTAGGACTAAAGATTTGGATACAGAAATCTGTTCACAAAAGACAGTGAATCCAATCCTGTAACTTCTGCATTGATATAACTTCTCTGTGGATTAAAGTTTACTACTATGTGAATCTATACCCTGTTTTCCTAGAAAACTGAAATGAGAAGTCTCCTAGGAAACCTATGTGGCATGGATGGACAGTTTTTGTTTGAAAAACTAGCTGAATGCTTTGGTATGGGGATCTTCCTGTCATGTTTTTCACTAAATATCCCCATGCATTTGGTGATTCAAAATAATCCAGACTACAGTTTGGCCTCTGAGTTACTGACCTTAGAGGCAGAAACCCAAAGCTTGCATGCACAAAGAAGCACAGAGGAAAAAGTTTTGTCTTTCAAGACAAGATCTTCTGGAAACACAAATCTTTGAGGACATGATGGTTGACTCAGCAGTGAGTTGATGAGTACAGCCCTGGTCTCTTACAGTAATCGCTGCATCACTGCCAATCATTCCTTCAGAGGAGAGAAAAGGTGCCAAATGCATTTCTTGCAATTCTTGCCATCCAATTCTTGTAATTAAAATATCTTCCGTTGTACTTCATACAAAAGACTTTCCCAAAATATTTTGCAATTCTCATGCAAGCTATAAGCTTTCTGTAGCCTTCCAGTCTTACCTCTCAGACATGTCAATGGTGTTTTGCTGTCATTATAAAGCTGTAACTATCCTTTCTTAGGTTTGCTTTATAATTTGACTTTGAATTTAATATAAAAAAAGTCTGCTTTCAAAATGCTCTTGGCAATGAATTCTTCTATTCCAAGGAACAAGTAATAACAAGAGAAGTGGAGAACAGATTGTTTCTAAATCTTTCTTTTAGTTCTTGTTTTCATAAAGGTGAACAGCGAGGAAAGCACTGTGAAGCGGGATCCAGTGGGGGAGAGAGGTAGAATCAGGGCCACTCAGATCTGAGGGAAGAGGTTAATTTTCAAGCAAAGATGAAATCCATTTTTCATGTAGTATTTATATTCCATGAGCCAGGTTTTGCCCTGGATTCAAATTAAACCAAAACTTCCATGCACATTATATAGTCTAACTTCTGAATTTCACTTAATCACTTTAGTCACAACTGAAAATCAGTTTCTCAAACTTGCTTTAAAGGGTTACAAAACTTTTGGTTACTTGAATTCAATTCTGAATCCATACTGAAATACAGAATCTTTCACATGATTCTTATAGGGGCTTCTGAAATGCACTCAAATTATCTGGGTTGTGAGCATTTTATGGTGCTGCAACTTCAGTTCCAGCTATTAAATGAGGATAACGCTCACTGAGCTGGCAGGGAGGCTACCAGGATCAGTTGCTTTCTTTAAATGGCTTTGAATTTCCAAACACAAAAGTACATGAACAGTGTATATGGTATGTTTTGAAAGGACATGAAAGGGCTCAGCATCTGGTTATTTCTATTAGAGATGCTACATATGTAGACTGTATATTTAACTTCTTTAAATCACATAAGGGAAGTACTTAAGACAGAAACCAAACAAATCCATTTCAGGTTGTTAATACTCTTCAAAATGAGCTCATATTTGTTTTCAGTGAACACATAATTCTAGAGATCATTGCTTGGAATTTATAAAAATTTTCAAGCAATCTTCCTGCTGAAGAACTCTAAATAAATACAGATAAATTCTTTTACTTTATTATGTAATTTAAAAAGAATGGGTTATTCAATGAAGCTGTGTATTGTTGCTTCTAGAGATATTGGGGAAATGATGACATATTCAAATTTTTGATGATGTCTTACCTCTTTTTACTTAAAAATATCCAAACTTAGTAAGCCTGAAAGTTTAATATTTATAAATTATATTGCTTCACTTCTACATTGTGTTAGAATAAGTTTGACTCAATAGAACATAAGTAGGACAGAATAACTGCACTAAAGAAGTAGAAAATAGAGTATTACCTACAACACATGCTTTTTGGCATAATAACTGTTGAATTACTCTTTTATTACTTAGAATTTGCTTTCAGCTTTCTGAGGTGCCCATGACTCCCGGTAGAATGTTTGCAACGCAGATGTTGTGATAACAAGGTTGTATTGTATACTGAAATAACAGATGCACCTCAAGCTGGTCAAAGCTGTGACATGCTGAATTCCAGCAAGATTCCAGGAGGAATTATTTCATTCGTTCAGTTGATGGAGGATTCAGATTTCCTGGTTTGATATTACTTTGGAAAGGCTTTGACTAATCTTGTCTCCAAACCAGAAGATTCCATGTCATGACTGAACTGTGCTAGGTGTATGACGCATGGCTCAAAGCAAAAATGCTACGCTGTTATATCAGTTACCTGGACTGTAAACCTTCTTAGGTTCAAAAAGCAACAAAAAAAGAAAAAGTGTTTCACCTGAATTTTGAAGTGAAACTTCCCAACTGAAAAATAATGTAAAGTTTAGGAGCTGGGTGAATGCAGTTTGCATCATGGAGAAGTATGCAAAGTGTCATGATAACAGAGAAAGACTTGGAACACATTTTGTGAGTGTATTGTCTGCAGAATTGTTTAGAAATCTTTGTTTCTGACCATTTTTCCAGTGTCATATGCCAGCAATGACTATGATTCACTTCTTTGGAAGAACAGTGTTGACCACTAAGTCCTTTAATAGCAAACATTGCTCAAATCATCGTATTCATGAATCAGAACATGCAGCTTATAATGTCTGAGCTAGAGAGAAGTAACAGTACAGTGGGCATCTTCCTGGGTGACACGATTTGGTATTTTTGTGTTTCAGAATTGAAAGCTCCAAATGTTTTGAAGTAATTGCCACAATATTTAGGTATGTGCCTGATATAGCCTTGTTTGTTTGTTTGTTTCTTATACTGAAGTGGTTGGTAAGGTGGAGATACATTCAGATAAGTAATTTTATAAGTTACCATTAGAAATATCACATCTATTTCTATGTTGTTTTACTGAAACACAGAGTATGTGATAAAAGTATTTTCTTTGTATTTCACTACGGGAAGGAGTTAGATCTGGAACAAAGGCACTTTTCCACTAATGTTTTCTGAAGCATTTGAATTAACGAAATGTTAAAAATATTCACCAGGAAAGTAAAGCATTTTAAGTAGTCCTAATGAATTAAAAGAATTAAGTTTGGTTTGAAGATTTGATTTGTTTAGATTTAATTAATTGGTTTAGATTTAAGGTTAATTGGTTTACTGCTTTTCAAATTTTCTAGAAAATAACATCTGAGTTAATAAAGTAGCAGAACACTAGAGATAAAAAAAAAATTTGATCTGTTTACATTTTTTTTTTAATAAAAAAGTTGGAAATCCAGAAACCTGTTATAGGTGACCCTGCAAAAAAAAAAAAAAGCACTCTAAACTCAGATTTAGTTGAATGCCAATTATAACACTTTCAAATACAAATGATACAAGGGGTTAATCTCTATGTTCCACTATCAGAGGGTTCAGAAATCATTTTCTTTTGTAACCAAAGGGATTTCTGGGTTTTAAGATAGAGGAATGAGCAGGTTCAGAAATGTGCATAAGCTCTGATGGGACAGGAAGGCTTTTGCAGCATTGAACTTTATCCTCTATTATTAGATTAACATCACTTTGTAGTTTAAAAGGACAAGGCCAGTTGCCAGAAAAAATAAACAATGTGCATGTTAGTGTTAATACCTGACCTGGAAGATATTTCCATGTTCTGCAGAGGTCTGTCATTTTTAATTTTAAAGCATACAGAAACATAATTAGGCTGGATTTCTCATTAATAATAGAATATTTGAAATGAGAAAAAATTAGGCCACTTTCAAGCTGCCATAATACAGCATGCTTAGTTTGAAAACTGAGCTATTTCTCTCCACAAAAAATATAGCAGAAATATACAGGAAGAGACAGAAAGAGGTCCAAGAATGAGGTAAGACTTTCATTTGAGTTAAACTGATTCCAACTGTTCAGGAGATCGGACTCTGAAGAAACTCCATTTGTATTACTACTTTTATACTAAATTAGTATAATGCACTTTGCGCTTCTTTAGTGCCTTCCTTCTTCAACATGAATGTACAGAACCATCACTGAAAGTAGCATCACGGTAGATACTCAAGGACTGTAACAAAAGGGCCAGTGTTCCCTAAAGAAGTTACATCAAAAAGAAGGAAGGCATACGAATGGGGGGAGAGAAGAAGAGGTTAAGAGGAGGTGATTTCCTCAGTGGTTTACAGCTCCGTTTCACATGAGTAACCCATCCTGGTCTCATTCCTACTCCGGTCTTGTTCTTTCTCACTGGACTGACTGCTGCTCAAAAAGATGAGTGTGCAAAATTCTTCTGCAGACAAAAAACTTCTCCCAAAGTGTTCTGCAAGACTGGGGTCACTGCTACAGGCCAGCAATAGCTTAGTGTAGAGGGCTTTTATTAGAACCTCTGTACATGGTCAATGTTATTGATTAATGAATTAAACTGGAGAGATCTTACAGTGCTGAGCAAAAATAACTGCAATACATGAAATTTTGTAATAGCATGAATCCAGGGCAGAAATGAATAATCACCTACAGGTTTAAAAGTCAGAACACGAAGTTGTATAGCTGATTTGCTGTTGTTTCTTAGGAGGTATAATTGGAGTTCTGCAGCTACCTATGGGAATTATACAGAGCATTTGCCTCATATTTAGTTTTTCTCTTACAATCAACAGTTCCCTGCTCTGCTTATTACCTCTAACTATTGAAAACCTTATTTTCCTGCTATTTATTCTTTTCTTGTCAGCCTCACCATTCAATATCGACGATCATGAGTCAACCACAATGCACCCCAACACCTGCATTTGTTGTTCAAGATTTTTACTTAATATCAGCTGCAGTCCAGCCTTCTCTGAACCATAGTGCTTTCTGACATTCGCCATCCATAGATATTAAAAATGTTTGCTGGAATTGCAGTTCTTTATGTGAGATTAGATTTTTATGTTCAACAATTATGATTTAACAACAATCCTCATGCACACTATTGGGTTTGATTATCTAACAAGGACGAGCTTTAAATCACCTGTAAGAAGAAAGTATTTTCCTTCTCTTCTGCAACAAAGTTCAGAAATGTATTTACAAGCTGGATTTCAGCCTCCTTACTTATCCTTATTGAAGGAAGAGCAGATCTAAAAGTAAAAATGCAGAGCGCTTTGTACATGTGTGTATATGCATGAACCCCCTTATTAGCATCTAGACCCTTCATCCAATCTTAATCATATTAAATGGAAGAGTTGAGGACCTTGTTTCTATGGATCATAAAAGCAGTTTCTTGGATAAAGCAGACAAACTGTTTTAGGAAAAGTTTATAATGTGAAACCCTTACATTTCACACAGAGAATCTGACCCAAGAGCTAACATTCTATATAAAACAGTAGGAAAGTGAGCTTGGTTACTTCTGCTTCTCACAACGTATCTCATTTATGGTATTTTACTGTGCAGTAATCATTTTGAGAAAAAGAACCTTTGACTTCTGTGTTCATTACAAATGATGGTATTCACTTCGACTGGAGTCTACAAACCACTTCATACCCTTGGCTTTGTTCATGAAAAGCTGAGCGGGGCTCCTACATAACATCTTCCACTATGCTCTAAAATTCCGGCATTCTTTTTTTCTATTCTTGTCTCTGTCAAAATTACAATTCCTTCAAACAAGTCAAATTAAAAAAGGAAAGGCAAAAAAAAAAAACAAAACCAAAAAGGAAAAAGGAAAAAAAGGCACTACATGGTATAAAACAAAACCTAAGGACACATTGGACAAGGGGCAGGACTGTTGGTTTTAATCTACAAAGGAAAAGCAGTTAAAACCATGTGGTTCATAAGATCCATAATGACCAGTCTTTTATAATTTCACATAACTGGAATGCAGGATCCTATTTGACTACATCATCTTGTTCCACCCCTTCATGCAAAGACAGGGTTATTTTCTCTTTAAGCTTCCTGGTGTTTTCTAGATTTAACATAAATCTTTCACATTTTTAATGTCTTTTCTCTTTCTCCCCACCAGCTGTCTAGAAACCTGGTTCAAATGCTTTATAAGCTTTTTCCATTGCTATTTTGCAGATAAGAAACTAAAACCAGCATACGGCCTGAACTCTTTTGACATCTCTTCTTATACTGTAACCAGTGATTGCCACTGTCAGAAGAAAGTTTCTCAAGAGGGGATAGATAGTTTAAAGAGTGTAGTGTTTAGTTTTCAAGATCTGATTTCGACTCTGCTGTACCACAAATACATGACGCGACATTAAGGCCATACCTACAGCAGGATTTGGGTTCACAAGGTAAGATTTACATAACCTGCTGAACCCTAACCTTCATTGGAGCGATCTGTGTAACCCAGTAGTTCTGTTTTCTCCAGCACATTTCCTACAATACACAAAACGATGCATCAGAAAATTTTGCACATAACTAGTTACTCCATAAACAAAAAATCTATCAAAGAGAAAACAAAGTGCTAAAGCTTTATTCTCTGAAGTGCTGGGAAGAATATCGTTTTTAAATCAATGTCCTTTAAGTTCTTTTAAAGAAGATTTTACTGTCTGACATTTTGATGCTTTCAGAACAACAGGCATTCTGATCACTTAACAAACAACTTTATTCCTTTTGCAGCAAGATACACCTCCAGCGTCAAGTAATTTTCCAACAAAGATTTCCAATGTGAGCATCTTAATTGTACTATTTATCTTGAACTAGTCATATGTTTCAATAATAGTCTCTGTAGCTGGCAAACGATTACACACCAGGTCTGAGAAACAGAGGAGCTAGAAACCACAGGAGATATAGCCAATAGTAGTTAAAAAAAAAAAAAAAAAAAAAAAAAAAAAATTCAACACATTAGCCAAAGTAAATCCTAATCCTGTCACATAATTCACTGTGCAGCCTCTGTTTTTTGGGGGTTTTTGTTTGTTTGTTTTTTTTAAACTGCATCAGTTTAAAGGTGCAGATCTCACAGGATTTGTAAGTTAATTTATGAATGGTCAAATCCTGCTGGCCTTTTTCAATGTTAAAATTAATTTCTGGTGATTCTCAGGCATAAATGGTTGTAGCCTCAATATTTCAAAACTCTTGACACTTCTTCCTTCTCATGAAGACTCTATATTGAGTTAACTGAAAAATTAAAGTTGCTCTTAAGATACCGGTATTAGTCTATGAAAAACCACTCCCATCTTAAATAAATGACTTGGAAATCAAAGCTAAGTGGGATAGCAATAAGGTGGCCCTTCATTCAATTCCAAACATAGAGTATACTGAAAAATTGACATAACTTATATTAATCTACAGCAGTGTTAGAGTCTTTGAAACAGAAGATCTTTTGGATAACATCTTCAGTGGGAAATGGATATAAAGAATTATCCAATTTATTTTGTCTGTATATCCTCCAAGATTTGTAAAAAGAATAGAAAATAAGGAATTAAAAAAAAGAAGTAGAACTTAAACAGCTTCAAAAGAATACTAGCTATCATACAGAGCAAAAGCTTTTCCAGCCGCATAATCTGGAGAGTTCATCAGTATCCATACATAGATTATAGAAAAAAATCTAAAGTTAGTGTTACTATTATCTAGATTCTTTAGGGCATCAGACAGGAGAACAATAGCTTTAAGGTTGCTAATTATATTTTAAATGTTAAATCCTGGTCATTTTTTGACTGCAGTATAACATATTACAGACCAAGAGCCTTCCAACTAAACAATTCTATTTTAAATAACATGAATAATAGCTTTTTTGTTCAAAATTTTTTCTATGTTCTGGGCTACTTCTGTTAAAGAAAAAAACTTATATTTATTTACTGGTCCCCTAGAAATTTCTGTTTAGAGAGCTTGCTTTTTAACAGAGGTTCTTGGATGATTTATAAGGGTAAGAGTTGTCCAAAGTGATTTAATTAAATCATTTAAGTATCCCATAACACTATTTATCAATGTATTGTTGTGATATTGCTGTGGGAATCTCATAATCATATTTAATGGAGACAAAACTATATTAGGATTAAATATTAGTTAAATATTCGGAGAGAGCAGAAACACAAAGCCAAACTGTCCATTAACATCAGAATGAAGTCACAGCCTTCACAGAATATTTTTTTTCAATTTATATCAATGTAAGAAAGAAAACAAAACCAAATCCAAAGTATTTTTGGCTTTAGAACTTTAGAGTTTGTCTAATATAAACATATGGAGTCTGAAAGTTTCAACCCCTTTTTATTTTCAAACTTTCACCATTAAGTGAGTCAAAAAGTTCTACCAAAACCGAAGTCCATAAGATTTCTAGTTTTAACTGATCAAGTCTTACATGCTCACTCTTTCTTGGCTCAGGAATGTTTTTTGGTATGCAGAGGGGGTTATCCTGCATTCCAAGGTTAAACCTGTTTTACGCTGTGCAGAATGTCTCTTAGGAGGTTGTACTTATCCACTGCATAGCTAGACTGAGTATAAAGTACATACGTTGTATGGCCAGGTCTCGTCATTGATTTCAAGAGTATGACTTGAAATAATGTTCTTTATATTCTCTTTGTTAAAAAAAATCTTTCCAATCACAGCTGGTGACCTGAGTGTTAGGGAACAATTATTCAGAGCTTTTTACTGCCGTCTGATGTTCCTTGTGCTCTTCCAGTACATAGCACTGCTTTCACTCACATCAAACCTACTATGCTGGCAGTCAGTCCTGCATGCTCCAGGCCCCTGCATAGGGACCTTTAGTCCCTTTAGATGTCTGTAGTAATTTATTCTGTTATACCCCAAAGTGCTTGAACAACAGAGCTTTTAATCAGGTGAGCCAATATATATGTATGTGTGTATATATATATATAATTTCCGTATAAAATCAGAGTTATTTTGAGGTATTAATCCAGTTAAACTGGGGGTTGCTTTTGTTTCTTGGTTGTTGTGTATGAGAAAAATACAATAGAGTACTTAACAAGCCCTACATCTCCAGTCAGGCTTGTGGATGCTAGCATAAATCAAATGTAAATAATCAAGGCTCCACCTCCAGGCTGCACAGCCTGAGACTGAAGAGAAGAGCCTTCTACTGAATGCATAGGTTTTATGGAATTGAAACTTTCAGCTAACTCTCTGACAGTTGCTGGACCACTCATCTCATGCAGAGTCAGCAGGTCTGGGAGAAATACTTCTACTCAATACCTGACAGATGGTGCTGCTTAAGACAAGTCTGACTCAGCACTGGGGCTAAAAATATTTCAAAAGAGTTTGGAAGATTCTTTTCATTTTGACTTTCTCAGCTCAGAATGCATTTTGATAAAAAAATGTAACAGAATGACTTCTGTTTCCTGAACTGGACTGAAGACCATCGATATGGCATTCTTGAAAGATATTTGTTTCTCTCCCTGTCAATGGTTGCTATTTTCTTTTTCTCAGACATTGATGTTTGCGTCATTGCCCAACAATATTCTACCAATAAGAATGACCATGTCATGTGCAAGAGTAAATGAATTATATTTAGCACATAATCAATCCTAATCAATATTCATGAAAACCACGTATAGCAGAGCCATAAAACTGGACTGGCACATTATCATGCTCCACACCCATGAGAGTCACCACTGAAATAACCTCAGTTGAAAACCAACGGGAACAGAGTGGGGATTAATGAAGAGAATCTTCTTAAATTCTAGTCCTGGCCTCCTCTCTGCTGCTGTTAGTTGCAGGCAAGCCAAATACCTCTGTTTCATTCTCTAGCCTGTGTGGTTTCAGAAAGAGAATCCTGTGGGTCTGAGATTGTATCTTACACTGAGTACACAGTGGAGACCTAATCTGTGCCAGAGATTCTTACATGTTTCCATAACAAAATGAGTATTAATGAATGATGAAATCGATTACTGACAATAATTCCTTAAATAATCTTTTATTACATTTTTTTATTTTAACAGCTGGCTTGATAAAGCACAAGATACACATTCATTACTGTGCTGGCTCACCTTCAAGATCATTTTTCTTCATTCCTGGTCTTGCAATGTTGAACATGTCTTACAGATATCCCATGCTACATATCTCTTCTGTGCTTGCAAACTCCTTCACTTGCAGGCGGATAGTACAAGCATGTCTTCTGTCACATTAACACATTTGTTAAGTATTCAGTTTATTAGAATGGAAGACCAGTAATTCTGGCCTTGGGAACAATGTTAGGAAACTTGTTGATGACACTTCTTTCCTGTTTCCTCCCTTGTCTGTATTTGTTTATCTGCTGTCTTCTGCTTGTAAATTCCAGGTTACACAATCCCAGCTTCTTATCCCATATTTATATGGCATAAAAAACACCTTGCCCAAACTCCTATTCTCCTGATTTCACTCTTGAAAAGATATTCATTTTATGATGAATCCTAAATAACTGAAAAGACAAGAAAGCAGTATACTATCTTCCTAGGTCTAAGAATAATCTTACAATGTAGAAACAAAACACATCTAAAGCATATTACAGAGGGAGAACAGTTCCTTACAAAAATGGAAAGCTGTGGTCACATGCTTAAAACTGCCTCAAACGATGTAAGGGTGTAAGTTACTCTAACTACTAGTGATAGGTGCACCTAGGTACTCCTCATGCCACGTCACTAGTTCCCTGTTCTTATCATATCTCTTATGGGACATGTCAAATAAGGAAGACAATGTTGGAGTCTCCTATGTTTGAAATCAGATGAAATTATTTAACCTTCATAGCTTTAAAGTTATACTGCTATTTCTTAAGCCCTGCCTATACAAAATAATAACATTCCATCCAATTAAATGTTTTTGTTTAGATTTCAATTCCTTGGCCAGCTTGCGATCAGTAAAATTTCAGAAAATGCCCATTCCCAGTGAATTAATTTAGTGTAGACTAAATGTCAATTATGTGAATGTAAATGCTTGTTTGAACCAAGTAGAGTTGATCACTACTAGAGTGTGGATTACTCATTTATCTTTTCTTCTGCTGTTGTTAAATTTTCAAAGGTTTAAAATACAATTCATATCAGCATGTTGCAATCTTTTAATGAGAATTTTGATACAGTGAAAAGAAGCTCCAATGACATTTTCATTTTTGACATTCTTTTAAATCCATTCCTATAGATGACCCAGGATGAAAGTCAAAACAGAAATTTAATTTTCAGTGATCATCTTTTGAAGTAATTTTAGTAATTTTATTTAGTATAACATATCACAGTACACAACATTAAATTCTGTAGCTTTCACAACTGTTCCATCCATAGAAAAATTGCACATGGGAAGTTATTTATATGTTTAAGCTATTCCTTTAATATCTAAGCACTGTTTCTAAACCAGGCAAGCCCTGGAGCATGTGACTGTATCTCAAAGGCAATGAGTCTCTGTGAATAGTCACAGGAACTCAATTGTCATTCCCCCATAGGTGGTCTTTCTAGAAGAGGCTGAAGTCAATGAATAGGCTTGTGCATAGAAACCAGCATCAAATGTCTGTCTAGTAGAGTGCATCATGACTGAGATTTTCAAAAGTGGCTAGGAGACTGGAGATGTTCTGGGGGAAACAGGAACAGATCAACAATTTTGAGAGTTTGGTTGCTCTATGCCTTATGATACTAGAAAAAGTGCCATACTAGGTCCAAGGAATAATGCATGTGTAACCAGCTAGTCACTTTTGAAAACCTTGGTCTAATAATTTAAAGCCATAATCTGATCAGTAGACTTGGACTTCTTTACCTCTTTCTTTGCTTTTTCCTACAGGTGCTTATCTGACAGTGCACTGCTGCAAACACATTCTACTTCCAGTGGATGAATAAATTGGGAAAATGATAGCAAAAGAAAAGAAAAAAAGTTGATGGGAGCTTGGCTTAGATGAAGATTCAGAGGGCTCACATATAGAACAGCAAATGGGTACATTTCCTAATGGTGCAGTCAGATGCCTTCCATGAACTGACCTAATGGCTCATTGTTGCCAAGGTGGGGAATCCTGCTCCCTCCCTCTCCCTCTTTCTCTCTTACAAGTTTAGTTACATTACATGTTCTTGGCCTGGTCTTCATCTGGCTGCATAACAAGGTAATTCATTTGACTTATTCATCAGCTTGGGGTTTTTTTCTGACTTACTGAGATGAATTGATCCAGGGAGGACAGACAGTGGCTAGATGTAGCACAAGAAAAAGATATGTATCACTTAGCTGGAAGTGAGCATAGGGGATTGTAGATTGAAGGAAGGATGACCAGGAAGGAAAAGAACAGTGAGAGGGATTCTTTTGGCATTAGTGAGACAGCAGAAAGGAACAATAGTGTGGTCACACAATAGCCACCCTTCTGGTATAAAAAATAAATAAAATGCTGGCATCTTAGTTTTATATTTAGTTTGCTATACTAGTTGGAAACAGATGCTGAGTACATATATGTACAGCAGCTTATAGAGTCTTCTGAAAAATTAAAAGAAAATTAAGCAAGCTAAATTAACTATATATCAATTGTTTCCAGAATGTACTTATCAACAACATGGAACAGCATATAAAATTTTTCTGAAATGCAATCTGTATTCCATAGTATGGCTCAACCAAGAATAACACTATCTTTTTCAGTTTTCTCTATATGTTGGGTACATTCTCCAGCAGGGACTGATTATGAAATTTGCCTTGTGTGACCATAGTATTACCTTTTATCCATAGGTGTATGTGCTGTACTATTTTCCAGCAGACTTCTGAATTATATATGATGAATATTAAATAAGGCTGGACCAAGTATCAACGTGCAAAGAATTTTTGAGTTTACTGAGAATCTCATTATTCAATAACTTTCTTCCGAAAACTATTTAAGATAGTCCTCCATCTACTAATCTTGTACTTTTCAGAATGAGAAGCAACAGTAAATCAAAAGCCTACAAAAAAAGTAAATAATAAAACCCCAAAATTCAGATAGACAATTATGTTTAGAAATCAAACATGCATTCACAGAAAAGAATGAAAACTGCCTTTTTTTTTTTTTAAATTCCTTTTTTTTTCTAAACCAACTGGCTAAAAGTTATGATAATTTTAATATCTAATTAAATCACTTCTCTATCAGTTTTCCTGCTCCTCTGCCCCTTTCCCCCCCACCCCTATCCCCATGTTTATGCTGATAATCCAACTGGACTCTAGCTGCTACAGTTGTCTTCTCTGCCTTTTATATTACTGCAACATTACAAGTTCTTCTAGTTTTATAAAATTCCCTTGGTATCCTCCGGTTTGTGAAAATTCAAAGCATCAGCAAGCCAGACTCATTAAGCTCTTCCAAGACTTTTTGA
The DNA here is from genome assembly GCF_023634155.1 of Falco peregrinus. Classification (NCBI taxonomy): domain Eukaryota; kingdom Metazoa; phylum Chordata; class Aves; order Falconiformes; family Falconidae; genus Falco; species Falco peregrinus. The sequence continues at coordinate 34,601,318 of NC_073723.1, forward strand.
TTCATGTTATTCAGACAATCAGATTAAATATGTGTATCTGTAGTAGTTTTTACTATTCTCTGGGGCTAGTAATGACCGGAAAAAGCATTTCATTGTCCTCATCTGATACGTATACAGCATCCTGCTTCTTCCTAATTATAGAACATTAACATTTCTTGAACATGCATGCCTTTTCTTCATTATTGTTAACATCTTACCATCTGTGGCTAGTTATGAGCTTTTATCATCAACAGAATTACATTTTCTCCCCTAATATGCTTTATTGCCTTTACTTTATATCTATGTGCTTTTCCCTAACTGCACTCATGTACTGTGTTCAAAAGGTATACATACACTACATACAACATTATGTGCAGAAGTTATCCAACACTGTACCATCAAGGCCTATGTGTATGATCACCACTGTTACTACTGCAACTGCCAAGGATGATATTACTATCACATTGTAGTTTCATATTATTTAATTTATTTTTACTTGTAGTGACTGACTAGAACAATTTCAGAAACCAGTAAAAGTGTCTAGGAATATTTTATATTCCATGTTTTGATCTTCAATCTGAAATTTATATTATATATATATCAGAACACGTCCCTAAGTGTTCTGTCAATAACACTAAAAAGATTTGTTTCCAAGTTTCACCTATCCTTGAATTCACAAGCTCATAGACACTTCAGACCTCATTTCCAAATAAACTATTATGAATTGAAACAGTTAAAGTAGTTTATTTTCGGAGATATGCAGCTCTTTTGTTTAAGTTTGTTCACTTTAAAATGTGGGTTATTTACCACCTTTTCAAATCGTAAGTAAAATGGCAATGCATCTAGCCTGGGAAGGCACAGCACCCTTGCTGATTTTACCCTTGTAAATCAGTTCCTGACCTTTTTGCTTTAGATGCCCTCTATCTTCTGTCTGCTGTAATTGAACTCTCTCAAATACTATCAGGTTTTCAATGACTTGACACCAGGCTTTGGGTCACACCTCTCAATTCCTCACAGGACAGCCTTCTATTCATTATAACTCCAAGCAGATCATTACAGAAGCTACAACAACTGGGAAGTGAACTCACTTGGTGTCAGGTCCAAGTGAAGACCAGCTGCTCCCTGAGGGAGAGGGAGCCAGGTAAGCTGGCACGGTAAGCCAGGTTATGAGCAAGGGGGCAGAGCTGGGGGCTGGTAACAGGTTCGGTCCATCAACAGGGCAAGGGGCTGAACCAGGCCCAGAGACAGGGCCAAAGAGACAGCTGGAGACAATCTACAAGATACATGAAGGGCTCATCGAGATGATGGGTCTGATGTCCATCATCTGTGGGAGAGGGCTGCAGATAGATAATCCTACAGCCAAACTCAGACAGAGATTGAGGGTGATGGCGTTGGAGCCTTGGGTCCTAAAGGGTGGGTAGAGGTCCTTGAGGAGGTTGATCAAAGCTGTTAGAGGATACCAGTGCCCTCAGGGTCCTGACACTAAGAGGGGAGAAGAAGAAAAATATGTATGTAGGGTGACACAGGGGACTCTTTCACAGATGATGAGGAAGGTGGTGGCAAATGACCAGTGGGAACAGCTATTTCTAATGTAGTCATCGGCACTGCCTCTTACCCTGTCTGAAGGAACTGAAACTTTTTACTGAAATAAGCAATGTTTCATGTCCATTGACCCTAGTGAAAATGCCAAGCACCTTCCAGGACCATGGTGTATGAAACAATGATGGCAATACTTTGTTTCTGCATAAAACTCTCAGTTGCATAAGCTAAAAGTTTTAAGTTATTTTGGAGTTTATTGTCTTTATCAGCTCTTTCCTCAAAGGAGAGCATTAATTCCAGCCACCTCAGCTGCAGACTGCCTCCAAATGCCTAGTCCTAATTACTCTGCTGTTTGATTTTACTTACATATGAAAACCCAGATGTTTCTAATACTTGACATTTTACAATGGTCGTTTTTATTATTTAACTCTAAAAAAATCAAATTACGGCAGCATTATTCATGCACTGCCAGACAACGTTTCTCCGAAATTCGTTTCAGTCCACAGTTGATAGAGGTGCAAAGTTACCACAGATTATGCTGAATTACCTATTGTTATCAGAAAACCTATCTACCTATCAAAGCTTTCACTGCCAACAGTAGATCCAAAATGGGTTGTGGCTTTCAAATATCTAAATAAAAGGACCATTGAACCACCTGCCCCTAAACTGGCTCAACTTTGCAGCCTTAAGACAAGGGGAGACAAGATACAGGCTGCTGCATCTCAGTCACATATGCAAGGGAATTTCCATCACCATGTGTGCTTAGCAAGGTCATGGAACTGGGGAACTGGGAAATGGTATGAGGGTTGGGTGGGGAGATGAGGTGGGAGAGAAGGCTGACAGGTGCTACTGTCTGCCATCCTACACAATTACCTTTGTAAATTTAGGAATGCAACTGGAAGATCACATTATTAATAAATTCTAAAATAAAATTAAACTTGATGCCTGAAATTTTCACAAGAGTAACAAAGTTGTTGTTTGTTTGGGTTTTTTTCTTATTGTACACTTAATTTGGGATATGGGTACTGACAAAATTTTTATTTCTGCATTACTGTAATTTGCAGAAAGGCTTGCAGGTTTTATAGCTTGTCTCTTTTTCAGCTATATCAGATGTTTTAGTAAAAGATATAAAATCTCTCAGCTAACAGTCTCCATTTTATTCTTTGACAATAAAAGCTTCAACAATACTACTACGTTTGTGAGTATTACTCTGATTTTTTTTTTTATTTTTTTAATAAATGCAGCAGGTGTTAACAAGAGAGCTTTCTAGAGAAATAGCATGCATTAATTCTGCTCCAAACAAGTTAGAATCTAGGGTTTGTGGTAAGGTCTGTCTTTCAGTTTAATATCCTGTTTATACAATATAATCAGATCACTGGCAAGATTAACATGGGAAAAGATAAATTTCTCAAGCCAACGCTCACAGACAAAGTGTGATTGCATTCCATATAACACATACCAAGTTCAAGACAGCTAAGAAAGCCAATGTTTGTGTTCCAACTGTATGAGAAAGTTGTTTTTGGACATGGTAGCTAAGTGCGTGAAATCCTTCATTATTTAACTAGATTAAGCACCAAGGAAAACAACATTTACTGTCTGAGTGAAAGAGCAAGTTCCAGAAAACTTGTGAAGGATTTCAGCTTCAATAGGCTCAGGGACCTTGGCATGCATAAAGACACGCTACATAAATTTGATTTATATGGGCTTTTTAGTAAGCAATCCCAAACTTTTTAAAAAAAGACTCACAGCTTTTTCCACAAATGCATTCCTGTTCCAGAAAAGAAAGGTCTGACAATTTTATCACTGTTCTTCCTACTTGTATGCAGAAGGAACAGCTTTCTTAAAAAGTAATTGTTTTCAGAGTATAAACACAAGAACCTGGAATAAGCAGTAACATTTTACCACATGAATCTGTGTCCACAACAAAGATTCAAAGTCCACAAACCTAGTGAAAGCTGAGTGGATTTTCTGTTGCTTCAATAAATTATAAAGCAGCTCTAACCAAAGAAACATAGCGGGTTGCTAGAAGAAAAATGCAGGTGGTTATTTTATAACTTGTATTTGTCCTGGGTTGGGTGGGGTTTTTTGGGGTGGTGGTGTTGGTGGTGGTTTTGGTTTTGTTTTGCTTTTTTGTGTGTTCTTTGTTTTGTTGGTTTTTTTTTTTTCCATTGGGGTTCTGTGCTTTTGTGTGTCTGAGTGGATATATCTTGATTTTAGAATTGTATGGAGTTGTGTATGGGTATATGTATGTTGGTATCCAGAAACTTCTACTCTAGTCCCTTCCATAAAAGTAGAAAAAGTCAAGCAGGGTATTTCATATCAGGATGTGGAAGTATGCAGGCTATGATATTTGGGCTTTCCTTTTTTGCTGTTGTTGGTGAATTTCTTCAAAGAATGGTGTTAGAGCAGACTTAGATTTAATGGAAGGAAATTATTCTTTCAAAATATCAATGCAAAAATATAGATCTGAATGAAAATTAACACTTAGACAGAGGATCACAGGATGTGCTTAAAATTTATCTCTCAGCTACTCAAATATCATACCATTGATTTTTCTAATATCTTTATTTCACTAGTTCTTCAGATATGGAAGAAGTACCTAAGTTCAGAATAACTGAAATAAAGAAAATTTCTTCTTCAATTGTTTCAGCTCTGCTAATTCCCTAGCCCTTCAAAACAAATCTCATAAAATCCCAAAGCAAATTAATTTTTTTTCCCTTTCTTTTAAAGCCATCTTTTTTTTCTTTTCTCCTCCCCGTTCAAGTTCTGGTACTAGACAAATGATGTTGCTGGGCAACATTTAACTTATCACAGCATGCAATCTCTTTTAAACTTTCTTTGAAAAGTTCAGCTCAAGACTGCAAAATAATTATGGTTTGCAACTGTGTTCTGATTAGAAGTATCCTACAACATTTGTAATAGATTTGGTTGAAAGAGAAATACAATTTTCTTTAATTAAATACTGTGGATTACAAGAAATTGGATAGAAACTCTGTAGGCTGGTTTATGATGTTTTTATTCATTTTGAACACTGCTTGACTTTAATGGGAATAGCTAAAGAACAGGGCTAGGAGGTAATGGGACTCCTCGTGTGCTGGAACAGGGAAGGCCAGAGGCCATAACATTTGGTAGAATGTAAGTCCAACTTACTCTTCATAGTATCCATACAACTTCTCATTTCAAAGGAAGTATTCATTTAATATATCTACACCAATGGTTGTGGTGAACACAAATTACATTTCTGTCTGGGAAATGGATAGTCTGTCTGTGGTTCAAATGATAAACACACTTAGAAAAGGTAATTTTTTTTCCAAACAGTGGAATACTAAAAGCTTGGCAAAGTAAATGCTCAACTGAAATATCCTTGTCATCCTTTCCTTCAAATCAGGCCTTCAAATGTTGGCTCCTATCCCAGTTCAAACTGATCATAGACAATCTAAAGGCTTACAGTGAGTGAATCACTGCAATTTCTAGATATGCTGAAATAAAGATGAATATACAACTCTCCTATGTCCATGTACAGTCTTTAATCATACAATCAGAGTCTTTTTCTTTTCTCCTCCCCACCCCCCCCCTCCCCAAGGGCAATGTCATGTGATTTTTATAACTTGTAAAAGAGCATCTGTATTCAGCATGCCATGTAGCTGATATTTCCTAGTCTGTATCCCACCTAAAGCACTGGTTAAAATCAGAGAAAATAACTTCTTCAAATACATAGAAATACTACTCCAATATATTAATTAATTGGATGAAAGTTGTTAAATCTGAACTAACTAAAATTTAGAAGGACAAACTGAAATATGGACTGCAATAGTAGCAAGGTAGTGAAAAAATCAGCCACAATATGGTGGCAATGTTAAATTATTTTTTTTAAGAAGTGTCTTTTAACAGTTTGTAGAATATATTAGCAAGAGGGAAAGACTTGAGCCTGATGCATTCGGTGTGTACCTAAATGATTTAGAGGAAGATAAAACTCCATTGCTTTCATTTCCATGTCTCCAAGTAACACTAAACCATTTGGACCAGCAGACAGCATAGAATAAAAAGACCAAAGCTGGAGAGATTCAAATGGAACCAATATATAGCAAGTTTACACATATGGAAGTTCAAAAATAAAGAAAACACATTTAATAATGGTATTTTATAGAAGGCACAATACAAAACGAGCCAAAATATTACCAGCACAAAGCATGTATCTCATAGAAAAGCAAAATGTTGGTGTATGCCAAGACGACAAAAAAGACACTTTCAGCATAGGATCCAAAAGTTGAAGGAATTTTTTCACAAGGCCTCAAAATGACTATGAAAATACTTCATGAATACCTTAAATGGAGTATAAGGACCTCAGATCAGAAGAGCTATCCAAAAATTTCCCCTCACCACACTTCTAACCTGCTTACAAGCCCTAGCAGCTTATGTTTCCTGGCAAGAATTCTTTCAAACAGCTACAGCTGTACATGACCCGGAGCCTTGCAGTTTGATTGGCATCCTATCTCTGTATCTCACCTGAGGTTGCTTTTGATACGGAAGCTTAGCAATTCTGTGCCTCTGTTCACTAAACACCTTCTTGGGACTCTGTTTACAATTGCATTGTGTTCAACTCAAAGCACAGAGGCCACATATACCAGCCTGATTCAGTAGGTACCTACCTAGAAAACGGAAAACTTCCCTACGGTAAGTCAGAAAAAAGTGCTATGAATTAATAACCTTCACATTCAAGAAGAATGCCTGTAAGTACCAGGTTGAGAGATTTTCTAAGCATCGAGAAGCAAGTGTCACCCTTCCCCATTTCTGAAGGAGAGAGACCTGTGCACCCTGTAGGATGCAAAATGCTTGGGGAGAAAATGGTGAAGGAAATTTCTCCTTACTTAATGTTAAGGCTAAAGCTTGTGTTGCCTGTCTTGGATATTTAAGTGTCTCAAAGCCCTTAAAATCCTCAACAGCAGTTCACTTATTTCAAGCTTTGTCTAACCCATCAGGCCAATGTTTATCTTATTGCTTAACCTGTAGCTTCTAGAAGACCTAATTTTAGGTACATAACTAGATTCAGAAGTGCCTTTTCTGGAAAAATACATACTGATCTCTACTTATAGCTTTTCTGCACTCCAGTTTTAGTCTGACAAACATCTAAATCTTAAAGACACCAAACTTTCAGACATACTGAGGTCTACAGTTAATATGGACAGCATAATAGTGATAAAAGGGCAGTCCCCATGATTAGTTAGTACGTGTAAGACCTAGTGGTAAGCACTCTATGCATTAGCTGCTATAGATTTAAACTTGCACGTCATATGGCCCAAGAAACTTATATGTTATGCTCCACTGGGAAAATGAATGTTGAGATGGGAGTTTAAAAGCATCGTGGGGACAGAAAAATAACAAGGAAAACCGAATTGGAAAGGAACAGAGCCATTTCTTTGTCTCCTGCACTTGGTACTCTGAAGCTTCTTTTGGCTCCTTTTCAATCTCAACAACTCTTGCATTCCTGGTATATAGGGGCTTCATTTACAGTGCTGAAGCAGTTCTCGATTCTCATTTTTGATCCAGTTTCCAGGTTAGGCTACCTAGTTGGGCTAAGTCTGTTGAGGAGAAATAGAAGAGAAAGTCAAGTTTTCAACCAGAAAGAGGATCCCCTGGGTATTGATCCTACCTTCCTTAACTGTCTGTAACTCATGTTCATACTTAAATAGAGTCCAAAGAGCAGCATCGGAGAGCTTTCATCACTTAATCAAATGCCATGACACCTAACGTATGCAGACATGTTCAGACAGACCTACTGTTGTTCTGCCCAGACTCTGAGCTGGTCAGAACTAGAAGCTACTTAGCCACACTGGGCTGGTGCTGTGCCAAAGCTAACAAGCCATGGGCTTACCAGGTCAGGCATAGTGCCACAACAAACCTTCTACGTGGCTTATGGGTCAGAATAGCTTCATGTAGCCAGCCTCAGAGCTAACACAGAGAAATCTGAGTCTGTTTCTTCATGTGTGTGGAGATATATTCAGGAACATAGCTCCTCGCTAGACTCTTTCCTCCTGTCTGGGCCAAAGACTTTTCTGCCACAGGACACACAGTGGCCCAAATCCAAAAGCAGGGATGGTGGATACTTCTTTCCAAGATAATATAGGGGCATTTTATACTAGAATATCATGCAGTTTCTAAGGACCTGAGTTTCACTCATCCCACTCCCTGGTGGGCCCCCACTGACACCTCCTATGTAGGGGCGTGGCATCTTTAGCCAGGAAGCATGGCTGCCTGAGTCGTTATTGGAATCTGTTCAGGAAACCAGGTGCATTATGCTGCATCTTTTAGCTTGACTATATTACAGCCTTCTGGATTTTGACTTCATGGTGCTGTTTCAAAACAATTTATAAGCCAATCTAAATCACTTCTGATTAAGACTAAGCCTTAATCGAAGTCCACACTCCTTCCCATTTCATTCTTTGCCTCTTCATTGACAGCTGCTCCACAGCAGAAGTGAGGGGGCCAATTGAGCTAAAACAATAGACATTGTTTCACAAAGCTAATTTTACATGATGTTAGCACTGTGAAATGGTTTGCCAGTTCCAACTATATTCCAGTGTCAGGGAAGATGAGGAGAGTAAAAGTGACTTTGTTCAGGGTGCAAGGTGGTGTCACAACAGCAGCTTAGATTCATGATAACATTTTATGAAAACGAAAAAAGATGCACTCCCATACTTAATTTCAGACACCTAAATTAAATGGCTAAATTATGAAATCAGTCTCCTCAGACTACAACATGAACAACACAGAGAGACAGGCACTTCAACACAGCTATTTTGAATAGTTTTTTGGAAAAAACCCATCTCCTTATGAAGTCTAGGAAATCAAGACTCCTAATGTAACTACCTAGGCAGGCAGCTTAGAATTGGAAACAGTGACCATTTGCATGGTCACACTAAATGTCAGCTGTTAGTGACTAAACATGGGTTATACTTAGGGCCTCCATCCCTGGAGAAGACATGAATGACAGATGGCTAAGAAGGAAGATGAAATAATAAAGAGGATATTTAAAATAGTTTGTCATTCCAGTAATCCAGAATGTCCATGCTGTTAAGCTACCTTTCTTTTTTTTGTCTTTTTTTTCTTTCTTTTTTTTTTTTTTTTCAAAAATATTGCTCTTGAAGGGAAAAAATAATCCAACCAAAACCTGAAACCAAAATATTTTCCCCAGTGAGAAGGAAATCTGAATAGTGATTCATGCTACTGAGCATACCTATCAACTGGCTGAAGTATGTAATGATGACTATGCAGTCATCAAAGAAAGAACATTTTTGCACCTGCACTTTGAATTTGACACTGATGGGCAATGCAAGGGGGAATATGTATGTATGAGATTGCTTCATGGCCAATCTTCACTATTTTCTTGATTGACTGATTGGTTGACTCACTACTGAGATTCTCCTCTTACCACTTAAAAGATTCTCTGCAGTATGATTGTCAGTGAGAGGGGGCTTATTTTTTAGCAAAAGCAGTCATTTGCAGCAATCAGAGAAAGAAAAGCAGCCATAGTAAACAGCACTGGGAGATAAGACCTTAAATTTCTTGTTATTACTTACAAAGTCCTGGAACAGAATATCTGCAGCACAGTGCAGAGGGCAGGGCCAGGTCTTCCAGACTCTTAATGGCAGCTGAAAAGAAACCTTTTTGTCTTCATCTTATGTGATTTTCTGTTTATCTCAGGTTTAGCTGAAAAAATAAATGTTGCTTATAAGAATCTTTCCATGGCTGAAAAATTGTAAATAGATTATCTGTCTACAAATAAAATGTTTTAGCTAGAGCCTTTCTTCAGTATGGGAAGTTTGCATAACCCTGTAACCGCTATGACTGCCATGGTTACCTCTATAGAACAGTAAATAATACAAAGCAGGGACTCATTTCTGGCTCAGCACAGTTCACATTCCCACAGTTAAACTCTTCTACTGCCCAGGCCAGAAAGGTTTCATTCAAATGGCCCGTCAGGAGTGGTTTCTAGCCCATATTAACCTCCAAACTGTGCTTGGGTACTGCCTGTGAAAGTACTCATTGACATGAGTCAAAACTAGGTCAGGGCCATGCTAACAGTTTAAAAGTTTTATGGTAATGCCTGTTCCTGTGCCTTTACCCTTTTTTTATTAACTAGTGTAACTGTAGTCTATAAGCTAAGGAACATACTTGAGAGAATAAACTAAAATATGCCCAAATCAACACATTGACATATTGCATCTACTTTTTGGCTATAGCCCCATCATAATTTCTCATTTAGTTTAGTCAAGGGAAGATAATCTGCTGGCAAACAGAGGTGGAGCAGACTCAGCCTTGTCCATATCCTGTAAACTGTAACAGTTTGGATTTACACTGACACATTTATCAGCTTAACTTCTATCCTACTGCACTTTGAGAAAGAATATGAGAGAATCAGCCTAACTTTGTGGTTGAAAGTAGGTTAACACCCGCATTTAATGATGTTAGAGATAATGCTCAGATTGTTCAGCCTGAGAAAACTGGAGTCCCGTATAGGCACTAGTTTATCTTCTTTCACTGGCTGTGTTGGGAAGGAAGAGGAATAATGTCTTTAGCTTTGGCAGCAGGTTTCACAAAAACAGAGGACAGGTGCCCTGTGGGAGCTTTTAATGTATTAAGACCAGTCAGAATATAAGTCCATCCTCCTCAGGGATAATATCACTATATGAACCAAGAACTTCCATTATCTGCAGGAAGTTGTTCAGATGCCACATGTCTTTGTTGCTAGGGAATTTTCTGAGCAAAACTTCTATAAATGCTTATAGAATCTGTTCAGAATTGCAGAATTTCAAACATCAAACAAGATCTCAGTCTTTGAAAGGAGAAGGTCTGGATACCACTGAGACCCCTAAAGACAGAGGACGTTGTCCCTTAGTCAGTACTAAACAGACTTTCCGACTGGGTAACACAGGCTACTTACCAAACCATCCTGTTGAAACTTATATGATTATTCTCCTACAAGACACACACTGTTAAAGTTTTATATGTTTATTCTCCCAGAAGCCACACAACACTGTTACGCTGGCCTCTTAGACCTTTGCTAGCATCATGTTTAAAATTGCTGGTTTTTGCATTTGCTTTCCCCTCAGTTTATGCCTTCTGTTCTTATCTTCTCAAGCCCTTTCATTGCTTTCATGTGTTCTTTAATCTGCTTGGTTTAATTGCTTTAATCTTGGTTTAATCCATTTAACAATGGATTTTTCTGTTTGCCTTGCCCTTTCTCACACAGACATTTTAACAGTTCTGTTTTCTTTCTCCTTGTTCTTTTTGGTCTTCTGTTAGATGCTTTCTATTTCTTTTCTGTTTAGTACTTTTTCTCCCCTTCTTCCCAAGATGAACCTCTAGATAAATAGAACATAAACGGGACTTTCCATATACCTCTGCTAGTGTGAGATATTTACCTGGACTGGGGAAGTCTAAGGACCCTTGAAAACTGCCACCTACAAATGGTTAAGAAAGCAGGTTTTGCTATTCTCATGTTTTAGCTTTAACTATTTCCAGTAGTGAGTGAAGCTTTTCACACAGTAAGAGTTGATAACACACTCTCTTGAACTCTTCCTTTTCTCTCTGCAACACTTCTCTATTTTTGCAAGGCTATGGCAGACTAGGGCCTATAGAATATTTTCCTGGACATGTTATTTTGGAAGGTGGCAAGTGGGAATTTGGTGTCAAATTAATTCATTTTATTAAGTCACTGTGATATTTTATTTATACACATGAAGTACATAGTTTTTAAAGTCTATATGGTGTGGTTATTAAACCACTAGTGCAAAAGACAGAACTTTGATATCTTTTTTGTACTCCCTTGGGAAGAAGAAAGCCATAAGAGATGATGACAAAACAGTTACACAATATGATTTAGAAAGACTTGTGGTGGAATATCATATCAAAGAGAATGGTTGAAAAGAATCCTGCAGAAAGGGTTTAGTTCAGCCAACGTGTTTCTTTGTGAAAGTAATTCAGAACCATTTCTCACTGTAATTTCAAAATATCTTTAAGACTTTCAGTATATTAGGACACCTTTGTTCAGCTGGAGACTAAGTGTAAAATCTCTGGGTCTCAGAATTAGGAGCTTCTGTTGCTACTGTTGCAGTAGAATCACTGTACAACATGTATACGCCCCTACAAATCTCCTAGTCCTGAAGATGGTAAGTTACTGGTAAATGTAATTTTGTTTCTAAAACCCACATCCCTACAGTAAGTAGATACCAAGCAGGCTTTCATTAGGACTCATTAGCTCTAAGTCAATCTCCCGTAATGATTTAAAATATGGACAGAATGAGTTTGTACCAACTCATTACCAACACGGTAAACTCATGTCACCTCTGAGTCTCTGTAGAGCAGTATTGCATCTACCTATACAGACACAGTGTAGACCTATATTCAGGGCTCAGGGTGTTAAAAGTGAGTAGAGAGTCCCTAATAATTATATGGGGATTGCAAAAGAGAAAATACAGGAATGAAACACACCTGCACAACAAATTAGAAGAAAGGACACCTAGCTACACTATTATTTTTTTTTCAAAGAAAGTGGAGGTAGATGTCAGTGTTCATTCTTTATCATAAATCCTACTTGTATATTCAAAGATTTTTGAGTCATCTTTCAGATAGTATCTAATTTCTCACACTGAAGTGAGAAAGCTCAAAAAGAATGATCCTGTCCTGTTGATATTTCGCCATAACTGTTTATTGATGAAAAAATTGGATCTAGACTAATAAAGTTTAAAACACTAGCATGACAATCACAGAAGCACCTAAAGGAGACTCCTTAAAACTAGAGAAACTGTGGAATAGTTTGAGTGAAGTGATGGCAATGACAAGTTGATTCCTACCTGTGCTGAGACAGGACTAGACTGACAAGAAGGAAACCTTAAAAATACTTTGAAAATATTTTATAGATGAAAAACACACCAAGAGGACAATAACAACAATAATGCAGCAAAAATAATAGCAAAAATAAACTCTGATCAAGGGAACTCCCTGAAGTTAGAAGGGCTGAACTAAAGAAAGGAAAACGATGAATTTCAGAAAACACAGGAGAATGTTTTTGTCCTAATGGACTTGGGGCAAGATGCAATTTAGGAGCAAGCGACCCAATTTCAGTTTCAACACTAATATTTCCCCTGTGATTTGCTAAGCTTTTACCTAACAATGCATGTTTAAATAAAGAATGAGAAACAGAAGCCAAAGCTTGCAATTCTGCTGGTTTAGGATGCCTAGACCTATACTGTCATTGATTTCAGTGAAAGTTTTCTCAAGGTTAAAGGGGCAAAGGAAGGGGTGAAAGTAACAAAAAGCAAGGATTTGATCTATTTGGCTTTGGCATTCCATAAGCTAAAGAGGCAGGCCCCTGCTCTCCAGTACTTGTGCTTTCTTTCATTTCTGCACTCCCAATTTTACTATCCTGACAAGTCCTATGTAAACAGTCTGTTTTAACCCACTTGGTGACAAAGGGCTTTTATCCCTGTTGTCCTAAAATCCATGTCTCTTTTTCAGTCAGGCTTTCTTTGATGCAGGAAGTCATGTTCAGATCTGCACCGAATGTTAGAAGAGCTGGCACTGACCCCTGTAGCTGCACTCAAAGAGCTGTGGTCGATGGCTCAACGTCCAAGTGGAGATCAGTGATGACTGGCATTCCTCAGGAGTTGGATATTGGGACAGGAGCTGTTCCAGCATCCTTGTTGGTGACATGGACAGTGGAATTGAGGACAACCTTAGCAAGTTTGCCGATGACACCAAACTGTGTGGTGCAGTTGACACACTGGAGGGAAGGCATGTCATCCAAGGGGAACCTTGACAAGCTGGAGTGGTGGGCTGGGGCAAAGCTCATGAAGTTCAACAAGGCCAAGGCCCCACACATAGGTTATGGCAGTCCCAGGCACAAATACAGGCTGTGCAGAGAGTAGACTGAGAGCAGCCCTGAGGAGAAAGACTTGAGGGTGTTGGTGGACAAAAAGGTCGACATGGCCCTACAATGTGTGCTTGCAGCCCAGAACACCAACTGTATCCTGGGCTGCATCAAGTATGACCAGCAGGTCGATGGAGGTGATTCTCCCCCTCTGGCTGGCTCCTGTGAGACCCCACCTGGAGTGCTGTGTCCAGCTTTGGGGCTCCCAGCATAAGAAGGACATGGACCTGTTGAAATTAGTCCAGAGGAAGGCCATGGAGATGATCAGAGGGCTGGAGCACCTCTCCTATGAAGACAAGCTGAGAGAGTTGGGGTTGTTCAGCCTGGAGAAGAGAAGGCTCCAGGGAGACCTCATAGCAGCCTTGCAGTACCTAAAGGGGACCTATAAGAAAGCTGGAGAAGGACTTTGTACAAGGGCATGTGGTGATAGGACAAGGGGGAATGGCTTTAACCTGACAGAAGGCAAATTTAGATTATGTATTAGGAAGAAATTCTTTACAGTAGAGGGTGGAGAGGCCCTGGAACAGGTTACTCATAGTAGTTGTGGATGTCTCATTCCTGGAAGTGCTCAAGGACAGGCTGGATGTAGTTTTGAGCAACCTGGTCTGGTGGAAGATGTCCCTGCCCATGGCAGTAGAGTTGGAACTAGATGATCTTTAAGGTCCCTTCCAACCCAAAAAATCCTATGATCCTGTTCTATGATGCTCATATAATATTTGGCTCAGGCAAGGTAGCAGCACTGGGATATCTCAGAGCCCTGGTGTCTTTGGATGGCCTGAGCTGCCAGTGGATGACCTTTACCAGGGTTAGTTTTCAAGCTGTGTCAAGCCATAGCCTCTCACTTCAGGTTTCCCACCCTCGATGACACAGCTGTGTCCAGGTTGTCTGCAGATGGCTGGCAAGTGATATCAGTAAGCCGGTCTCAAGCCTTACGCACCTCAGAGAACCTGTGGGGGTTTTGCAGGCCCATTATATTGTTTATTCATTTGGGTTGAGGTTTCATGCTTGTGCAGCAGGGCACAGCAGAGACAAGCAGGAAAAGTGCTCCACCATCCCTGTTCTGCTCTGCTCCAGAGACCACTACAGTCCTTCACTGCAGCTTCAAGGACACAGGAACACCTGGAGGTTCTGATGCCAACTTCTTTGAGCTGCTGAACTGCTTCAGTTCAAAATTCCCTGTAGCAAGAGAGGCACAAGGATTCTCTTCCTAACCCTAAAATTTCTCCTGCCGTGGCAGACCACTTCAACCAGGGCCTGTTTGAGTATCTACCAACAGACCCTGGAATTACCACATACCATACCTCCCCTGGAGGACTTCTTTACTCTGGTCCTTGTGCAGACAGGTCCTGCACACTAAGCAAAAGGCTCAGGCCATCAGCTTCTGCTTCACATCCATCCTTTTGCACTGCATTCTCCTGCCCGCTGCAGAAGTTCAGTCCCCAGATACAGACATCTGGCTTGATCTCTGAGGTTCTGAGCAGTAGCTTAGCACTGAAGGAACTATGGAGGAAAGAAAAGCAGGCACTCTTGAAAAGATGCTTGTTAAAAAAATCCAAAAAAACACTTTCCTCTGCCAAAAAGTTCTGAAACCTGCTTCTGGCTCACATTATTCAATGCACACATCTAAGATCAGTATGTTAGGACTCCCAGGCTGAGGCAGAATAGAGAAGTGTGTCATCATTATGGTTCCTCAGCAACTTGCACCGGCCATGGCAAGAGGTAGGATCCTTTCACAGGTTTTTACTCTTAAATCAGAGCTATTGCCTCAAAAGTTTAACAAAATATCGTCTTACAATTCTTCAACTATATTTAACTTCTTAATAAAAAAAAAAAATGAACATAGCACTGGCCATGTTCCAGCCCTTCCAGTTGCTTTATTTATTGTTTTCTTTAGCTGCTTTGCTTTTTAATTGCTTCAGTGCTCTGAGTGGATGAATGCCATTGAGCCCTAGTGATTTACTGTTATTTTGCTTCCTGTGCTCAGCTAACAACTCTTGCATAGATACTCCTATCTTTGCTTATGTTTCACTTTGATTGCCCATGAAAATTAACTTCTGAACAGGAATTTCCCTACTCTGAAGAGTGAGGACTGGTATAAAGAATTCATTTAGTTTCCCTACAGTTTATCTTTGATTTCTTTTAGCTATTTTGTGATGAAACAGACTGGACTTCAGTCTGCAATATTTACTAAGTGTTAGGATATCTTAAAGTCTTTAGCTGTTTCTTTTTCACAATTCCTCTTTACTCCACCTCGATTACTGGTGAGCATTGTGCTATCATGCCGCTTAATGTGTACCATGTCAAAAGAGAATTTCTGAACATGAAAATTAAACCATCATGAAATCCATAAAAAATCCATAAAAATTATATAAACTACAATCAAAATTATGTTTTTCAGGCAGCAAAAGCTTGATTTTCCATATTTAACTACTATTTATGCCTAGAGAGGGAAAGAAAGACTGACGGCTAGATGGTCCAAGAATCAAAAAGCTGTGACTTCTAGAAATGAAACACAAGCATAAGTTTCCTGATATATGTAGATATTGCACATACAATACCTAGAAATATTGACCCAGTAATATTTTGTACTTACTTTGTGTTAAGAACTATACCCTTCTTACAGATAAAGTAGGTGAAATCTATCCAGTACGTGCCTCACACAAAAAAATATTACTCAGGATTTAATACCACCAGTTTTAAGCACAAACCTATTTTATACATGTCACCTTTAACAGGGTTGTGATCTGGATGCTGAGATTTTATAGAAAGACAGTTGCTGCAAAATATCACCTGGCATACAGCATGTACCCAGCATAAATATTTGTGAGGTTACACCTGACTAACTCTCTTCCTTTCCCATCTTACTCCTTCCCTTGCTTTTCTCAAGGAGAACAGGATCTGTTTTCAGTCCAGTTTATCAAATGGGAGTTTTAACATGTCCAAGCTTTACTTGCCACGGTAAAAGTCATCCTACTTGGTTCTGAGAGTTTTTATTAACCTTAGTTGGCAAAGAGCATTTTACTTAATGATCTGTTTTCTTTCTGAAGATCTAATTCATTAAAATATAGAGAGTTTTTATTAAGAAATGGAAACACTGAATTAAGTTTGCCTGCTGTTGTAAAACATTAAAGTAAGAGTTCAGTGGGTGCAAATCAAAATCACACTGGATCCTTCCTGTCTTAAAAGAATTTGTAGGATTTTGCAGTTCCCTGATCACTTGGCGTTCCTGCTGGATGCAATTGCTGCTACTGCAGGAAAATGTCAGGAATTATTTTCTCTTGAGATACCTTATAAGGAGACATTCAGTAATCATTTTATCTTGGATTCTTTGTAAGGCAATTAAATGTGAAGGAAGTCTGTAGTAAAAACAAACCTTTTTGTCATGATTATGAAAATAGCCACTTAGCTGAATTTATTGTTGCATAATTGTCTGCATGCAAAGGGAATATCATACTTGCTTTGTGTGATGCTGTAAAAGGAAACTATGGAATGATAATGAATAAAGAAGATTTGTTCAGTCATGAGAACAAGACTCTTAATATTCTTGTATAGTTTTAATGTGCTTTTTATCATTGAAAATATAGATGATGGTTTTCAACCTCATAAACTTCTACACCTTTAAATTAGAAATTTCTTTTTTCAATGTTAATTGATATTTTTGCAAAATAATATTTAAAAAAAATAGAACTGTTATCTACTCTTTCAATCCAGCAGATTTTAACTTTTGAAGTAATCTATATGATATAAATAATTTTTCAACTGTCTAAATTAATCCTGATAAAAGATAAGCTAATGTATGCTCTTGATTCTGTGGAACATTAGTATCTTCTCTCAGTCGTCTTTCAGGGTAGATGGCCAACTGAAAAAAACTTGTGTAATCAAACTACCAACAGCTAGAAAAATTAGTAAGTAGTGGATGGAATTAGGCAAGCTTGTAGCGTGAAGAACAGATTTTATGATCATATGATTTCAAACAGAAAACATTCAGTCCTGGCAGATAATATTCTCTCATACAACATCCGTGGACAGAGCTTGGAGGCCCTACCACACTGTGGTTCCCTCTTCTAGACATGTTCTGGTTTTTTTTTTCCAAATGTGACACATTCTTTCCCCACCTGTGCTCTTAGCAGCTGCCTTTCTAGGGAGGCTTGTGAGATATCTACCTTCCACACAGAGAGTTCAGCGTTCAGAGCTGTGTCCAGGTTAGCATGCAAACTGGACTACTGTTCATCTATGGAAAGCCATATATACATTGAAATATTTGATTGTGCCAGCCAGGAAAGAGTGTCCTGTGATTATCTTGCATTTCTTGTCTTTGCAGGGAGGAGATCCTCCTATCCAAGCAAAAGTCTTAACGCGAGACCTACAAACGGGAAAATGGACAGGCCCATGGGATTTAATTACCTGGGGATGAGGGTATACTTGTGTCTCCACAGATGCAGGGCCACAGTGGCTTCCCGCTAGGTATGTTAAGCCTGTTTTAAATCCTAGAATTGACAAGAGGACATCAGATACCAGCTGTTCTACAGACCCCTTGAGAGGGGAGTCACAACCTCTGGGTGACCCTGATGCGGAGCCTGAATCAGACGCAGCTTTGTGCCTTCTTAACTCAGCCTGAACAGCCTTTCCACACATCCTGCCAGGGGCCCTACAACGGATGATAGACATGGCCTTTTTGGTTAAAAACAAAAAGGGGGAATTGTAGAGGAATGAAGGCAGTGGCTTGATTAGCATTGATAACATGCAGCTATGGCCTTGCCTCGAGGGCAGTAGGTTGATTGATATGGATGATGTGCAGCTGTAGCTCATTCCCCTAAGTAGTTAAATAGCCCTAAGGATTGTGGAAGAGGGGGTAGGATGGAGGAGGAGTAGTAGTATGGTTTGACCTCTGGGAGAAGGAGAAACTGCATGGACAGTAGAATCTGGCCAATGGTAAAAGCCTACTAGTTTGTTTGTACTGCAACAATTGGTACCCCATGTGAGGCTGACTGATTTGGACTCCAACTGCAACAGACTACTAAAGACCTAAGTGGTTTAAGTCAACAATATGTGGTTGAACCTTTTTCCACAGGAAATATCTACAGCTCTGGAAGAGTAAGACTGCTGATTTTGTAGAAAAGAAGGGACTGACAAATTTGTCAGGAGAACTTCCATGCAAAAAGATCCAGGGATCATGCCTGAGCAGTTCTGCTTCACTACTTTTGCAACTATTTAGCTTCTGCTAAATGATGTGTGAGTCTAGAAATGAATCCTGGCAACTAGACTGGTACTGATTGTAAAAGGGATTGTAACCAAACCTTGACTCTGAATTTTGCATAAATAACAAATGACCATATTGCTTGGAGCTTTCTTTAGTGCCCTGTTGAATAATTAACAATAAAGTCTGAAAGGGCAAGACAGACTCTGCAAAGCACATTATCTGAAGAACATTTAGAAAAGGTTTTCTTTCCTTTATCCCAAAAAAAGCAAATGCCTTTTGTTGTTTTGACGCTTTTGTTTCATTTGCCCTTTTCAGCCATTCTCATCAGTACACAGTATTTTGCTTCATTTAAAATAATTGCTAATGAAAATATTGATATTTAGTTGAAGTATATTGATTTTGCTGCTGAGGCAGACAGTGTTGCTCAGTAATTAGAGAAGTAGGTTTTAAAGCTACAGTTGGCTTCCCAGGGTTTTGGTTTGTTTTGTTTTCCATATTACAGAAAATTATATTGTAGCCTGGAAAAGAAAACAATATCAAAAGCTCTACTCAAGTCGATACAGGTGTATTAAACAGATAAATATATTATCCTGTATTTATGGAGTAATAATATATAAGCTGGTGACAGTTAATCTGCTTCTGTTTATTTGTCTATTTCTTTTTATTACTGGGAGTCCCTGTAAAGAAGTGATCTGACATTGAGAAGCTGATCTGTCACAGTAAGACATGAGAAAGGGAGGATGTGCTGTGTCTTAGGCCACTAGGGAATGATGGTTGAATAAGCCTTATTATAACCAGCAATTCATAAGCAATCCAAAAACAGAGACCAAATATGAGCTGTATTTATGCAGTACAAACCCAGAGCATTCCAGCATGGCATTCTCATTGCAGGGGTTATAGGAGGTATGTGAGCCATTCAAGTTCATGAAGTCAGAAGCAAGAAACTGTTCAGCTGGTAGTGCAAATGTGAGAAGCAAGGGACAGACTCTCTCCAGCATGTAAAAGAAGGATCGCTCCTGACCAGCCTCATGTATACGCTGTAAGGAAGACATGCCCACCCTCAGCACAAGGGTGTTTTAAGTGCTTTGTAAGATTAATATTAATAAAAAAGACACAGCTAAATGGTCACACTGAGTAAATATTTTGATCAATACTGTTCAAATAGTACTATGGTTTATTACCCTTAGTCTGGTCACACAGCCAATATCTGGCACATTCCCAAACAATTTCCAACAGATGAGATCAGTGCTAGACAGAAGTACAGTTATTGTTTAGTTTATGTTGATAAAGAACATAAATTCTGTATACCTGAGTTTTATCTTAAAATACCCATTTATACTTTTCCAGTCAGACCAGTTTCCCGAGCGCTTTGTTTCAGGTACAGTTATTTCCCTGGCTTTCTCACCTTCTTGCACTTTTGGTTGTTGCAAGTCACTATTTTGTTCCTGACACATTCACATCTTAGACTAGTCAGCACAATGCTATAATGGACATGAAGGAAATAAGAGTTTAGTTACTAACTGTCTTTAGATGCAGTATAGGCTGCCATTCTAGCGGCTTGCAAGCCAATCTGTTTACTAGTTGCTGTAGAGTCATTTCATCTGGCTGCCCTTGGCTATGCATCCCAGTCTCTTCCTTGTGCTGGCATCAGTGCCTTCTGGGCCCTGCCTTCAGTGCAGTAAGTCAGCACAAAACACACCCTACCATAAAGGCAAGCGTTTTCTGCTGATTCGGCATTCTGCATCAGCTCAGCTGGAGCTAGCCCAGCAAGGGCTGATGGAAGGAGGGGGAGGCTCTGGCTGGCAGCACTGAGATCAGTTTAGGCTGCCATGGGGCAAACTCTTCCATGCCTCCCGCAGCTTTTTCTCCACAGTATCTGCACCTGTTTCATAAAGTAGTCTTTTCTATTTAGCGTAAATAGGAAGCAGCTACACTGTCAGTCAGCTTTTGCAGCATCTATCTTTACGCACAAACTGAAGGCATGGAGGCTGTCATTAATACCAGCATTGTAGCACATTTCTGCTAATTTAATAGTATTTTCAACAACTGGAAATACAATGCATTACTTTTGCATTAGGTGACACTTTTGCAGTATGTGATATTGTTGCAGGGCAGAGCAGTATGCAGCTAGGGAGGTCTAGGATCACTGATTAAGTGGTAAGGAACAGCAGGGAGAGGCCTGAAAACTGTGCTGGGGAGGGGCCTGTTGGGATGATGTGATATGGTATAATGGGTACTTGATCATTTATGGGCAGATTTGAAACAGCACAAGAAATGCGTGCTTTAATATATCTCCCAGCTGTTGGTTTGGGGTTTTTTTGGGAGGGGAAGTTTATGGGGGTTTTTTTGCATGATTCTGTATCCTCTCCCTGTGTCCCTTTGCTGGGGATAAATAAATTGTACTTTTCACATAAAGAAACCTGTTCTGCTCCTACTACTGTCTGTTGTAAAGCACAGTTTGAGAACCCTTTAAAGAAAGCAATTAGAATGCTAGTGCTTTTCCTCTCCCTGTTTTTCAACTCTTTATCAAACAGAAATTTATATTTTGTTCACTTAAAATAAAAGTCATAAAGAGAGCAAAACATATTTAGCTCTTGCAGCATAGAAAATATAGCAACTGGAAATTCATAATTTACCTAAATAGTCACCTTTGAGTTTTCTCTGAGGGAAGGCTTACATGAAGGTTTTTTAATATGTATACTTAAATCCATCCAGATCCCAAGCCTTTCACCTTTTGGTGTTTTTAATGGATGGCTCAAACTCTTCTGACAGCAGCAGGGTTTTAAACAAATCAGGTTTTGGAAGAATCAACAACTTTAAATGCTTGGCCCAGCTGTCATGAACTTCTCTGGATTGTGTTTACTTACATTAAGCTTCTCTCAGAAAATGCAGCATTCTTTCATTATTTCCTGAAATTTAATAATTACGATTACACTGCTGGTATTTTAAGGCAGACAACAATAACCAGGCGGAAGATGTCTGATGAGTCGAGCACTTCTCCAAGCTTATTCTTCGCCATTGATTTTAAAATAACATTTTGGTTTAGGTATTAAAATTTAAGGTTTTCTATCTCTGTGTGTCAAACAGCTAATTGTGAATTAGAGCATTTTCTGGGTACTCTATTCTGGAAGAGTCTGTAAAGTACCTCTGGGTTGCTGGTTTTAGTTTATTTTCTAATTTACTTTGTTTTGACGTTTTCTTTCCTCCAGTGATTTGAATACAATATTATATAGCTTTTCAGTATGGTTTTCATAGCTTCTCATAACAATGAGAGAGACATTTCCTCCATTGTGTTTGCTTCCAAATACATTTGAGTTGTTTCTTTTGTATAATGTTCTTGCAGAAGCAAGTTATTAAGCCTCCATTGGGAGAAATATAGAGGATGAGTTTCTTCTCCTTTGTTCATGAATTTAGACATGTGATCTTTCAACACAGTATTACCTACACCTCAGCAAAGTGTATTACTCAATAGGTATTTGGAGGCAAAACCAGTCCCTTTTCCTTTTTTCTGCCCAAATCCGTTATATCAAAATGATAATAAAAATATTTCTGGCTGGTTTTCTTCTAATTTATACCTGTTTTTATCCATATTACTCCCCGTTTACATCAAAAAAAAAGTGTGGAATGCATTTGATAGTTGTTGATGACTACCAGGCTCACATTTTAGCTCCAAGAAAAAATATGTAAAGATTTTAGTTTATCACATGACAGAGTGGCTAGAGAATTCCTTCAGCTCCTCAGACCTGGATTATAATATAGGGTTGTGATTCTTTATCTGTACTGTGTATGTTCCTTGTTCACCTCCTACGTTAGAGAGTTCTGGCATACAGTGGGACACTTTTATAGGTAATACAGTTAAACCACATTGTCCAAGGATAAGCAGGGGATAAGCCCAAGAAATATGCTTCCAGAGCATTATAAAGACCTATCATAGCAACCACACAATCATAGCATACATGGAAAACCACTTTTAATCATTCCATAATTTTCTAGGACAACATAGTTGTCCTAGAAATCTGGTTGATCCAAATATGAAAAAGAGAAATGTTCCTCTTTTCCTTAGCACCTGAATACATAACTGGAATGATCTGCTATTACTAACGCATACTGTCAGTTTGGACTAGTCAGATACAGTTACATGAGAGTTTAACATTTATCAACCATTTGATCACAATTATTGAAACAGGTCCATCAGAGAGGCTATGCTTTCTGATGTTTTCTGCTGGAAGCAGAAGATAAGAGGGAACAGAAATCAGAATACTAAACTGCAGACAGTCCCTATGATAAAGAAAAAAAAAATCCCAAATCCAGAAAGAAACCTTTTCTCCATCCCCAACACATGGTAGAATGATGAAAGCAACAGAGGGAGGGGATTGGTACTAATGAAGTATCAGCATGGCAAAAAAATGTAAGTAAGCAGGATTGTTACACAGCTGAGCTCTGAATGTAGATGTTTCCCTAAAAAGCTTCAGATGCTGCAATGAGAATAACCCTGAAATAACTCTGAAAGCCCAGAAGATGCTTCACATTTCTAGGAAATCTTGATTGTGCCAATGAAGTTAATAGGAGGCAAGCACTTATTTTACAGAACAGTTGGTTAGTTCAGCAGCTGTTGTGGACAAAATGGACGTGCTACTGAAACTGAGTGAGTGCCTGGAGATGAAGAGAGGAGATCTAAGGCAGGCTTTACAAAATAGAGAAACATCTAATAAGCCTAAGAGGCATTCTGTGTCATCTTAACTGCCCTGCCTCCTCCCCCAGTAAATACCATACCTACCTACCTACAGCCCCTGTGAGCTGTAAAAGAGTAGTGAAAAAGCTACTCCTCCACTGCTACAAATACTGTAAGATGAGAAGCAGAGATTATTGAAAAATAGAGGTAACAGATTATTATCCACTGTCCTCCTGACAATGGTCGTATCAGCAGACAAACCAGGGCTGTATTCTCCTTTTCCCACTACTGGAGGTGAATTGTGTGTCCATGCCCAGGTGTTGGCTGCCGGGGTCTGTAGGGTGGTCTTTGTGAAGAAAGGCTGGGGATGCCCTTTGCTGGGCACAGCTGGTTCCTGCTGCTCCAACAGAGCCACCGCAGCAGACAGCTGAGTCAAGTAGGTGGTACCTCTGGGAAAATGTATTTAAGAGAGGGCAAAAACACCACACAAGCAGGAGAGTGGGGGGAAAAAGTGAGAAACAGCCCTGTGAGCAGCAGGGTCAGAGAAGAAGGAGGGAAAGGAAGTGCTCCAAGCACCAGAGCAGCCCTTGCAAGCTTGTGGAGAGACCATGGCAGAGCAGGTGGGTCTTTCATGAAAGGCACTGCAGCCTGTGAGAATGATCTACTTTGGAGAGGTTCATGAAGTACTGAGTTCTGTGGGAGGGGTCCCGTCTTGGAGCAGTGGAAAAGTGTGAAGTGGAAGGAGCAGCAGAGAGGAACTATTATGGAGTGACCACAACCCCCATCCCTCATCCCCTCGTGCCAATGGAGGGAGAAGGTAGAGGAGTCTGGAGTGGAGGAGGAATGAAGTTGCACCTGGGAAAAAGGAGGATGGGGGGATGGTGTTTTAATTTTGGTCTGCCTTTTCACTACCCGAATCCATCTTAATTAGCAATAAACTAAATTAGACTGATATTCCTCAAGATGAGCCTGTTTTGCTTATGACAATAGTTAAGTTGGTAAGAAGTTGATCTCCCTGTCTATATCTATATCCATGGGATGTTTCATCCTCTGCTCTCCCCCTGCCCTGTTCTGGAAGGAGAGTGAGCTGTTGGGTGGGTGTCTGGCTGCTGGCCAAGGTCAGCCCCCAACAACCTCAATATTTAAAAGTCCTTTTGGAGCAATGAAGTGCTATTCAAAATGCCAGTTCTGTTTTAGCAACCTTATAGAGAGATTGGGCAAGGCTTGCTCCTACACCAGCAGAGTTTGACCTTCATAGGATCATGAGGCCCAGATCCTGCACTGTGATACTGAAAACACTATGATTTATTCTTAGAGATATATTATGCAAATTTGATGAGAATTGTATGTAAACTTGCCCCAAAATTAGCCTAAGGGGCTCACATTCAGCAGGCCAATGAGCTGGAAAATACAAGCCAAAAAGAAATGAGAATGAATTTTCTTTTTAGTTCCTCCCCCAGGAATTTCAGAAAAATTCAGATTGCAAACTGACAGCTTTTATCAGTGGATGTTCCTTTGTTATTTGTATGCATTTATTTTATATGGAACAGAGCAGTTTCTTCTGTACTTAATAAAGAGTGTATTTCTTAGTCGAGTCCAAAGAAAAAGAAAAGAAGAAAAGAAAAAGAGAAAATCCTGCTTCCTTTTACTCTAACACCTCCTTGTATATTTAAAGAGAAATATGCATACAAATGGCATTTTTGACAGCCTTTCCATGCAGAGCTAATAATGAAATAGCAGAGAATGGAAGACCTTTCCCTGTATGGAACAGAAATAGTAGACTAGAGAGAGAAACAGATGGAAGGGTAAAATAATGCTTGGATTGCTGTCAGCAAAAGTGTTGTAGTTGGCTTCTTTCCTGTCCCCAAGGAAGTCCTAGTGCTGGGATAGGCTCCTGCTGCCCAGCAGATGACATCAGTGTGATATGTTCCTGTGATGAACTGTGACTCCTGACTGTCATGCCGAGTCTCTCACAGGACAGCAGCACTTTATACGGACAGCGACGAACTTTGGACTTGAAAAACTGCTTCAGCCAAATTCTGTTATAACTTTTGAGCACAATAATAACTCTTAAGAGAAAGAGGTAGTAATAATTACCTCAAAAATACCACACATAAATAATTATTCTTATTTCTCTTAATGTGAGTTGCAACCTGCAGTTTCGAGTGACTATAAGCAGCAGTTTGGCTTTTATCAGAATCTCTCTCTCTGAGATAACTGTGATGAATTACATTTGAATCTTTCCTAAACTTCTATTAAGTTGACAATTAAGACAAAACAAGAAGCTGTGTTCTTCCAAAAAGTTTCAGATGGCGTATGTTTAGTGTAACCTGGCCCATTGAATCTCAACATTAAGAATGAATCACACATTGCAAGGTCAATTACAAGACTATAAAGATAAGCCAAAATTTTGATTTTAGTGAATGAGCTGTGGAGGCAAAATGTCCTACACATGTTTTAAAGCATTCATTGTGGCTGAAAGCAAACAAAATTATCCTGTGCCTGAATAGTAAGTTTCCGTGACACAATTGATCTCAATATAGGCTGCATTTTTAAAAATCCAGTTCCTGAAATTATTTAAGAATCTTAGTTTCCCAATTCTGAATTTTGTGCAGCTTGCATACTGAAAAATTAGAAAGCAAATAAACCCCATTTCTGCTTCTATTTTGAATTATGTGACTTTCAAGCCATTGACATAATTTTGATTTATACATTTTGAGGACCCAAGTTTAATGATATGATAACTCATGCTTTTTAGGTAGGTTCAAATATTGTTTCTTTTTTAGTTGGCTGGTTGGGCTTTTTTTCATCAGTCCAATCAGCATTGCAGTTGGTAAAAGAAAAATACCTTTTGCTGTGCAAAACCTGCAGACTTTAGAAGATGCCTGATGTTAAAGCTTGTGTCCTTTACACGCCACAGTAATGTCAATGGTCCAGTGTTTATCCAAAAATTTTTCATTTAATAAATTAATAAACTTCCTGGGTGAGACAGAAAAGGTGATCAGTTTCAAGAGTTTTGTTTTTTTTTTCTTTCATGAGAAATCAGG
Organism: Falco peregrinus; assembly: GCF_023634155.1. Classification (NCBI taxonomy): domain Eukaryota; kingdom Metazoa; phylum Chordata; class Aves; order Falconiformes; family Falconidae; genus Falco; species Falco peregrinus. The sequence goes on from NC_073723.1 coordinate 34,627,684, forward strand.
TTTGTAAAAATAAAGATGAAGAGATAAATAGGAAGAGGAAAGAAAAAGTGAAAAAAAGGTGACAAATGAAAAAATGCAGTAAAAAAAAAGAGAAACAAATTGCACATTAAAAAAATAATAATAAAAAAAAAACAAAACCAACTTCCCTCTTTTAAATGTCATCAAGAAAAAGAACTTTTTATTTGGTTAGTGCTATTATTCAAAAGTTGAAGACATGGGTACTTTTACGAAAATATGACACAGTTCTTGGGGAGGAGGAAATCCTGGGAAGTCTTCCAGAGCACCCCCAATACCACCATAATAAAACCTGTTTGTCTAGCTTGATCTTACTTACATCATTCGTACATGTAATTTTCCCTAAGCAGCCTCTTTCAGTGCTTCACCACACTTGTTGTGAAGCTTTGTGCAGTATCTAAACTGAATTTTCTTTAATATAGATCTCTCCTCATCATATTTCCTTGTCATGTACCATGGACACAGAGAATATCTTTCCTTTACTTTGCAGCAGCCTTTGTGCATCCCTGAGAACAGGAATTGTGCATTACCCCAGTGTTTTTCTGAGCTAAACAAATTTTTCAAAAAGTTTTCCTCATGTTTTCCAGACATAGAACATTCTTGCTGCTTTCTGATTGACATAACTCCTATTTGCAATGTTGTCCCCTAAACCAAAGTAGTCTATCTGAGGATCTAAATATGCTGAGCAGAGAGAAAAGTATTACTTCATGTGTTTGGCAGCATGAACTCCTCCTTATGTTGCCCAGGGACACATAATGTAAGTTATGTAACACTATGTATTTTATTGTATTTGCATTTTCCACATCAAGCCATTGTTGGCTCAAATTCAGACTGTGATAAAATACAAAAGCTCAGACTGTGGTTGCCTGTTACCCTTTTCTTTTTCCCTGATCCTGTATTGTCGTGATGATTCCTGCCAACGTGCTCTTACTTTCATTGAACGGTATCCCTTTTTTCCAGATCATACTTCTATTTGTCAAAATCATTTTGAACTCATTCTTCCCCTCCAGTATATTTGCAGTTCTTCCTGTCATCTGAAAATTCAATAAGAATATTCTTTGCTCCATCAACCAGATTACTAACAGAAATTTTAGCAGCACCAGACCTTGGCTAGATCCCTGCTGAAACCCAGTCAATACATTTCTCCATTTTGTCAGTAAACCATTACTAGCTACTCTGAGAATAGCTTTTCAGCCAGAAAAAGTAGTTTAATGTACACTGTGTCTATTTCATTTCATTTGAAATGAATTTGAAGCTTTCATTAAATCAAGCTGCATGGCACCTACCACTTCAGTTCATGTCTGTTACCTGTCAGAGAATGTTATTTAATTCTTTTGAAACAATTTCCTCCTGACAAATCCATATTGGTGATTGCTTGGGTGCATGTGGGTAGCTCTTGTTAACCTGGTCAGCCTTAAATTTTGCCCTTAGGGTAAGTTGTTAATTAAATACTCATCCACGCTGGAAACAGAGTTCATCAAGACAAAAGCTTCACTAGCAACAGTTCAAATTACTTTTTTTTTCTTTTCTTAAATGTCTTATTGAACTTTTACTTCTATCTTAAGCAGTGCAAATGGAATTAACTTCCACTGCAAATGGAAATAATTCAAACACACCCTTCTTGTCCTAGTCTTTTTTGGAAAACACAAAACTTTTTCCTTAGTAAATTGGCAAAACAAAGAAATGTAGAAATTGAGTGCTCTGTAATGAATTAAGAACTTTGGACATGTAATATGTTTACATTAATGCAGGCCAAATGGATGGATAATATTACAGGACGTACATTTTCACACAACATTAATATTGGAGGTGTCAGTCCAGCTGAGCTGTTTTTTGTAGATATGATTCACAGCCACTGTGATGATATTGTGTACTTTCACCTTAGCTGATTCCATGTTCTTGTGCTGTGTGTATTATTGTAACCTTAACCCCCCCAAAAAGCTTAGATTATCCAGTTGAGATCATTGGTTTTACAAGTCACATAACCATGTGAAAGATAATGAAGCATTGGGAACTGCCGATGTTAATTCAAATGAGATTATGCTAAACTAGATCTTCTTTTCACTTTAGAAACAAGGGCCAAGTAAAACAGATTACACATTCTGAATGAAGAGGTTATGATCTGACACAGATGAGATGGACACAGTGTTTGTACTCTGGAGGGATAAATAAGAAACTAAAATGACTTTATTATACTTCAAGAAAACTGGCATTAATTCCTAAGCAAATTAAAGAGTTGTTTGGTTTTGGGTTTTTTTCAGAATGCTTCTTGGAGACTGAAAAACCCACATTTTAAAGCTGATTTTTGCAAAAACTAATCTATTAATAAAGATAGAAATCACTTGAACAGGTAAGAGATTTATTATAAACACATTAAATTATCAAGTCATGTGAGGTCATCCACAGTTTGAGAGCCAAATCTTTTGCTACCTGTTCTTTACAGATTTTGAAAATCAACATGTACTTAAATATACAGCATGCAAGCTAAGAAAAGCTTATTTAAAATTACCATAGCAGAAGCCATCCATAGCATGAAACTGCCCAAGTAAAGTAATCTTGTTTTGTTGGCCTGAAGATTTTATTTTTGTTTGGGTTTTTAAGCATAAAATTGGGCTGACCTTATGACAACAGTCCTATCTCTACATATTTGAAAGGACAACTTCAATACCTTTTCATTAACTGGTGGAAAAAAAGGAAAACACTTAAGTGAAAGGATCAGAATATACAAGGATGGTGGAAGATCAAGAAGAATAACAGCACTGGTTAATTTCCGTTTAGGATAATTTAATTAATACATAGCAAAACTCCAAAACATTCTCTTCTACTAATATAACGTCCATTCTTTTGTGTTTCCCTCTTCCTGCCAGTCGACTGTTTATTTTATAGGCACTGAAAGAGAGATCTGTCCTGTTGTATGGTTCTAATGTCTTGTGTACTCCATCCACCTGAGGGGTTTGTGTAATATCCATCACCACTGCCACCAAGAGCTTATTTCAATTAAGTTAGATCTGCAAAGTCATACATAAAAAACATATTGTAATTAAAACAAACCAAAAAACCCCACTGCTACCATAATAAAGATGACTATAAGCCTTCACTGTGCAATTACTACTTCAATTGTACAGTCTTCCTTGCCATTTTATTTTGGCCCTAGTGTCACTTAAGAAGACAAGGGATCCACTGAAATTCTCCACTAATGATTAAGTAAGCCCAAATGAGAAAACACTTACATGAAGCAAGGGAGAAAAGACGAAGAAGGAAACTGGAGGAAACAGAGAGGCAAAAATGTGAAAGCCAAAACGAAGACATAAGGTTTGAGACAACGTTAACTTACAAAATATTAGCTCTATATGTAGGATCTTGCATAAGTACCACAAGAAAAATCCATGTAAGAAGCAGCGAGAGGATGGGGACAGGAGAGTAGAAGGCACATTGCTGTAGTAAATCAGGACTATCATACAAGCAACCAGTGGCACAGAGGGCTAGCTGTATGTCTGCTGGGAAACAGTCTTGCGGCCACTATGCCCATCAGGGAAGGCAGAGTTGTGCATGTAGGAAATAAATGAATGTCTGTGGATCACTGACTGCACATTTTTCTGTCCCTTGGATGGCTGCAGCCATTCCTGTGCATCAGCAATGCCCCAGGAGCAAGTGACTGTCTGTAGTGCTGTGCTAGAGTTGTTTCAGCCATTTGAACCTTGCTGTCACAAGAGACATCTTTCTGCTACCATTCCCCAATTTGTGTTTGCTGATAAATATCCCCTCTAGCATTCAAATGGCCCTAGCAGAAGAGAAGCCAAGGGGTACAAAGCAGATCTGGGGCATTATACCAGCAGTCTGAGAAGGAAAAAGGAGATAATTTCAGAAGAAAATTATGGTGACTTTTTCAGCATTAGAAAATGACCTTTTGATGAAGCTTTTCCTTGAATTAGATTATTTAGAGGGCTCATCTAGCAAATGCCAAGTAAACATTCTAAAAAGGCATATTCAGACCAAAATGATGTTATATTTAGACTGAACTTTATATAAGCAGTTTAGCCATTAATGAAATCAGGAAAAAGAGGCCTAGCACCATAACTAATTCCGTGTACAATATATTTTAAACTGACTAAATTCAGCCTATTTAAAAGATTTATTTCAAATTTACAAATGACATCAGAACTTTAACAATGTGGAAAGATATTTTAGTTCTGTACTTAGGGTGGTGAAGAGAGGCTAAAGCTTTCTCTAACCTTTTGCAGAAAGTCTGTCACACACCAAAGGACAGTGACTCAGCATACTCAGCTCCATCTGCACGAGAAACTCTCCACCTCCAGGCATTCTTTTGCATTACAAACAGGAAAAAAAAAGGTTACACCTCAGAAAGTAGACTTTTATCCACAAAGCAAGAATATTCCCATCATCAGCAAGGTATAAAACACGGGGAAAAGATGATTATTTGCAACGGATATACACTAGTAAAACACATTATTCATTAAAGACACAAAAATCCAAATGGGCATGCAAGACTTCCACTGTGGTTGTCTGGGGCAAAAGACCCAAGCTAACTGCAGAATATGCATTTCCCATCTTGATACAGAAATGGTTGTGTTTTTCATTCTGGTAGTCTGGGCAATTTCAGATCTTATGGGCTCTTTCCCCTCATTTTTAAATTCCTTTCTCATTTTAAAGTCTCCTTCAGTTTGTTTTTCCTGCCTCTTTTCCTTTCCATTCCCTTACTATTTCCCCTTTGTGCTTGCTTTGTGTGTTGGTCATACACATCTTCTTCACTTTACCTACCACACTTACCAAATAAACAAATGTAGAAGAAAAGTTAAATGAAATCTTTGAACTGGCAATGAATGCAGAGGAACAGAAGCATTGTCTTTGTTCTATGGTAAAGAAATTAAAGGATCTGTTTCAAACCAAAATGAAAGATGAAGTTCAAGGTCTATAAATGTAAATGATCCACACCTGGAAAAATAACCCTCCATAGAGTGATAAAACAATGGCTTTAGGATTAGCTGTTATCACTCAGGAGGTATAGTAAAATATCTTGGATTTTTTTTGTGGATAGATTTATTAGTTCACAGACTGCAAAAACATAAGCTGAATTCTCATGGCCATCAGAGAGGCCAAATTAACCTCAGAAAGTGCACAGAGAAATAAATAGGTAACATCTCTACAGGGACTGTTTAAACCCATGGTGCCCCTGTGCCTCGAATCGTATGTGCAGCCGCCAATTCCAGCTGAGGAAGAACTGGATGAAGTGCAGGTAATCAGAGGTATGGAATAGCTTCCTTACAAGAAGAGATTAAAAATATGTGAATCTACATCCTGGAAAAACAATAACTGAGGGTAGGGTGGTGCATGGGTATAAATCATTAATTACATGGAGAAGGCCATGGGTGAAAGTCTGTTCACTGCTTCTTATGGTATAGAATGCAGAAACTGAATGAATAAATGAAGTGATCAAGTTCTGGAAGAAATACTGTCACAAGCAGTATGCAGTACTGGTACTTGCACAACAGCAAACTGCTTCACTGTGAAATTTAATGCTGCAGAAGTTTGTTAAATTCATAAAAGTAATGTCTGTCAATTCCTGATATGGGAACTCACTGAAAGACATACTACTGAAGCATGAAGCCAGAGACAGAGGAGGCAGAGGAAAGGGGATATATCTGGTAAATATGATTTGCCTTTTTTCTCTTTTTGGCTACTGTCAGAAGTAGGTATTAGTAAAGATCTTAGTTTTTCCTAGCTCAAAATACTTCTTATTCACTTTGGTATTTTTTTTCTTTCTGCCTCTTTTTTCTTCCTCTTTTTCCTTTTTTTTTTTCTCTGTCAATAAGCCAGCCTCACAACTTGCTGAAGACGAGCACTAGTCTTCCTATGCAGTTTTGCTATATTAAAAAAAAATAAATTACACCTATCAAGGAAGTAGATAATATTTTACTCCTATAACTTGATTGCTTTTAAAAATAGAATTACAAAATCACTAGATGAAATAAAGCACTACACTTGGAATACTTTAGTAAAGCACTTGATGAAGTGAATAATGAAATCTTACCTGGAAAATTAATTCAAATCACTTTTGATACACATAAACATTGTTATATTGATTAAAAGCTGTGTAGAAGATCATAAACAAAGTGTACTGTTAAAGATGAAAGTGTTGAGTTATGAAGCAATGCCTCACCTTAGATTAAGTCTTTCTTAGTGTCTTTGTTAATGATCAAGTCTTTCTTAGTGTCTTTGTTAATGATCTGGAAAAAGGGAATAAACAACATGTTGATGATATTCATGTCCTGGAGAAGAATTAGAAATACAGTAAGGACAGAGGAAGGAAACAGAACAACCAGAAAACAGTAAAAATAATCTATTTCAGAAGCAGGCAGTTTTGAATATCTGTGAAGATCATAGAAGTTAGACTGTAAATCACTTGTAGAGAGGCAAATACTAACCCCTAAAAACTATCTAAAAATAGTACATAGAGGGATCTGGGAATTTAATTAAGTATTCCAGAATTTTGGAGAAGATTGTATTTTACTCTTATCAATAATTCCAGCAGCTTGAAAAAACACCCATGTTAAAGTGAGTGACAATGAAAAGCGTGAAGAATGCCAAACACAGATGTAAACAGGTTCCTCCACACTTATGACAAGCAGGACATGCTGATGAGAATTTCTTGTGCACCACTGGTGAGAGAGACATCGCCTTCCTCTTCACAGAATGGGTGTTTCTTTTTTAACTTTCAAAGGAGAAACAGGTGCTTTGAAACACATGCAATTCATAATCACTTTGATATATTTCCTTAAGGGGCAACCTGACAATCAGTAACAATAATGGAAATGGCCAGAACTAGACAGCTGTTTGAAAGAGCCCCACTGAAACAAAGGCTTCTACCTGCTGCTCATACAGACTTGTGTCATGCATGAGACCTGACAAGATTTGTATGTTTTGACCTTAGCATGAACGGTAAAAGTGCTATTCTGCCATATGAGGACTATCCTAGTACATTATATACACATAATGGACTCTGCAGGCAGGGGTCAGTTAAGGCAAACACTGAGAGGGAACACTATCTCTTATCAGTGTAGAGTGGGTACAGACTTGACAAGTCATGTACTCCAGAGATGCTTTCTTCAGGGTACAGAACTTTCTATTGCCTTGACAAGAAACTTTACTCCAGAGGACCTTATAGCAAAGCACACAAGGAAGCTGACTTTAATAGAATAATGGATTGCATTATCATCATCCATGATAATATCATACCATATTTCAGTTACCTCATCTTCAGTTTTGCTTCCTGTCCTTCCCTCCATGTCCATTTTTTCTTCAAGATTTTTTTGTTTCTTTTGGTTTTCTGTTCTTTTGCCTTTCCTCTTCCACTTTTGGTCCTGTTTTGTATATTTGTGTATTTACCACCTTTCACCCACACTTATCAAAGTAGATAAGGGAAAAGAAAGAAGATAAAAAAAGGAGGAGTTAAAAAAAACAAAGCAAAACAAACCCACCCTGGTACCTGGCAGCCAGTGGCTTGTCCTTTAAACCTGATAAATTTAGGAAACCCTGCCTACAGCATTTGTCATTTGACTTTAATTTCTTGCCTTCCAGGAGATAACTCCTGAATCCCTTCTGCTGAGAATGCCAGTTACAGATGCTTTGCTTTCATGATATAATCATAAAACTTAAAAGTTATTTCATCTCTTTGGAATAGTCTGTGTAATATTCCTTGAGAAACCCAGTGATTCAAGTGGTCTAATTAAAGACAGGATTTATTTAATAGATTTAATCAGATTCAAATAAGAGATAATTTGCATAATATAGCATATAAAGTTCTTAGAAATTTAAGCCAGAAAAACCCAGACATGTTACATCATTGTGTGATTTTTAGACTCCTTTTCATCTTTTTGAACCTTTTGTCTAGCCAGTCAGTCAGAGAAATATTCTTCGTGCTTTCAGATAGCAAGTATATTATTTTTCTCTCCTCTGTCTCAAATATTGTAAAACCTTTGGATTATCAAGCCCATTTTTAAACACCAACAACATCTCGTGTTCAAACAGGGACTAATATTACCCAGTGTTAACCATTATGCCTCTCCCCTTGCTTATTCTTAGCCTGGTAGTTTCTGTTAAAAGAAAAAAAAATTAATTGCCCATTTTCTTGTTTCACCTTTATATTTTAACGCTGCAAGAAAGAAGCCCTCTCTCCGGTAGCACCTACCCTTGTTGCTGGCCTTAATGACCATGATTTCACATGTTAATTGTCTTGGCAGGAGGTTAGCACGTTTTGCATGTTAATTGTCTTGGCTTTTAAGGATGCAGAGTTTATGCAATTATTATAATTTATTCTTGGCTTTAATTCTTGTCCGTCACGTATGACTCATGAATGGATTAACTCTTCTGTCATATTTCTTCCTTTCTGCCAGAGAAACACAGAGAAGGAAAGACCTTTAAGAGACATGAGCTGGAAACCAGAGAATATTTGATAAATCCTAACCTCCTGGAAGAAGGAAAGATCCATGAAAATACTTAACTGGACAGCTTTTATCTTGCAGTATTGCAGATATTAGACTACCAAATAAATTTTGTAATTGTAAATTTTTATGTTGGTTTGGTAACATTGATTATGTTTGATCATGCAAGGAAGTTTTCCTTTAAAATTCCTAAGCCAAATGGAGAACTTTATTGGAATGTAATTGCATTCGGTATTTTGTTTCCAGTACAGAAACTAACATGAGAATGCAATACTTCTCAGTAACCTTGTTGATGAAATAATATGAACATTTTTTTCTGTAGCTTTCCCTAATAATATTAATAATCTACTGCAAAAGTAGCATGTCTTCTACATTAGAAACTTTGGGATGGAAAGGTGGCTGATAAGTTTCCACAGTTAACGAAAACTGAATCTTTATACATATCCAAGATTGTGTGATAACAATGCAGAAGGTTAGAAGAAATACACTGATGAGCTCTACAGTTGCTAATTATATATTGTATTAAAACAATATAGAAAAAAATGGCTACAGGATGAGTAGTAAACAGAATAATCAGCATAGGTGTTTTTTTTTTTTTTTTCCCAGAACGTTGTTGAATGGAGACAAATCCCCATTCAAAGGACATTGTTTTCTTTCTCTCATTGTCACCTGAAAGAAGAGAAACCCAAGATTCAATGACCACCTCCTTGTTCAATACCATGACAGTTCAGTTTCCACCAAATCTTCAAGAAATCTCACATCCTTATTGGAAACGGAAACATCCAGACTTATCTAAAGCCATATATATTAAAACACTCATGGTTTTATATTTCAGGGAATGTATTTGATGTGTTTCTCATCCAGAATGTTAGGAAAATATATGAACAACTTTAAAAAAATCAATAGCTTTAAGTGAATGCATATTGTACTTCTACTGTACATATTGTACTCTGTTAGCACAATTATTACTTTGTGGAATATTTTTTTATGAGTGGAATATTTAGCACAGCTATAATTCCAATAAATAAACAAAACAGTAACTGCAATAGAAATGTGGGTAGATTTATGTGTATATATGTGGCAAAATAGAACTGGTTTACCACACTTAAAAGCTAGCATTGTGTTTTATTCTTTTCAATGGCAATCATTTTATAATACACATTCCAAATTTTCTATCACAGCAGTCAAGTGGTTCTCTTGAATCACATGCTTCTCTGTGTTTTAGATGCCTTTGAAAAACAGCCCAAATGAAGCAAATGCATAGGAAAGAGTATCTGCAGATACTGCCAAGGTTAAAAACAGATAAATAATAGAAAGAAAGAAAATAATAAATAAAGGCATAAAAATCAAAACTCACTGGCATAAAATACATAGATTTAATAAATATGGCTGTCACAGTTTTATATCAAAAGAGAAGGAGAGAGAAAGCAGATCAACCTGTTTTCTTGAGCATGGTATCTGTTACAAAACAGGTTGTGAAAGGTAGCGCATGTCCATCTGCTGAATTCATACTGCTCTCATGTGTTGGAGTTTTTAGATTTACTTCATAGACATCCCAAAGGAGATATGATTTCCAGCTTGTTCCTCACAGATAATTGCAGCTACACAGTTGAACTCCTACGCTCATATATAGAAACAGAAATGGACTCATCGTAAACGTGGGACGGCAAATACACAGATACTGTCCCTGGTCTGATTCTACTCCCACTGATGTTGCAAACAAAACTTGTTTTGTTTAAGGAAAGCAGGGTTTAATACTCGGTGTATAGTTCCCTTGCAAAAAAAGTTTTCACTACATTTCCTCAAGAGGAATGCTTCTTGGCTGAAATTCACCAGTGTGAATTATAGGTATAGGTATAGGTATTATTAAAGCCAAGCTATCAAAGATTAAGCTTGGCTTTGTATAGAAACACATTTCATTCCTTCTGTTTATTATGAAACATCTTCTGTTTATTATGAAACATCAATCTTCTTTCAGTGATTTGAGTCTAGATCCTGATTTCTTTACAGTTAACTGCACTTACTTCACTTACTTTCTACAGATTTTAATCTGTGTAAATATGATCACAGACTAGACCTCTCTGTATTTACCAGCTGGTCTGTAGCAGGTAAGAGATTCTGAGATTAATTCTTTCTAATTTGTGCATGGCAGGATTTGATAGCAAAATTTTAATAATTTGAACATGGGTAAAAAAATAACAATGAGCACAGTGAGATTTGACTAGATATTACTGAACATGCAACATGAAGAGGATGCCATATGTTCTAACAGAAATAAGCATGTTATCTAGCTAGAAGAGTGAAGTATTTGCTGCTTAATGTGTCTGATTTAATATATAGTACTGAATCACACTACTGACAAAAAGCTATTTCTTTAATTTAAATTGGACTATTTATATAAATACACTGTTCAATATTGTGTTGCATAGTTAGTATGTAATAATTCCCAGTCAGAGAATAAAGGTCAAATATTTATGTAGAGAGAATTTGTCCTAGGTCTGAATCCCACAACTGCCTTCTCTTACAAAAAGCCATCATTCAGTGTTCTACTACTTCAAATAAATAACTGATTTATCAATGTTTTTGTTTTTCTCCTTCTCTTTAAAGATACAAATCTCTTTTTGTCTCTGCCTATTTAATGCTTTTACAAACCTTTTCCACTTTGTTGATCTATTCTTTTTCTTCTTCCATTATTTTAGTTTCAATTCTACAGCTATCCCTTTCCCTCCACTACATTTTTTCCTCTACTACATATTTTCTTCTACAGCTTTATCACTTCTTTGTTTTCATTCTTTCCCACTTGTCTTGTTTCATAATTTTGAAATGGCCATTAATGAATATTAACAAGTACAGCAGAGCAGAATAGCCACACATCAATTGTTAATTTCTTGATGATGCTCTCAGTGCTGCAAAATTTTCTGTAGCAGTTAATTAAGAGCCCATAACTACTAGAAAATTTCTTCCATTCTTTTGATTGCTGCCTGAAAACAATCCAAAATGTTCAGAGATTAATGTTACCTACAGGAGCAATAGAGACAGGATTTTAGAAGGCAATTTCATTGGTTTTGCCTGTTGAGCTGTTTAATTTGGGATGAGTTTTTTCTTTCCATTTTTTTTTTTCCCTCCCAGTGGCTGCTATTTTACTTTGTGTTGCTCTGTAAGTGATTAAAATTAGATCATGCACCTCAACCTAGTGGCCAGTTCAAAAGTAGCTAGAAGGGACAGTTACTGATTATGTAACAAGAGAAAGGAGCTGAGAGGATAAGATTTGGAATGGACAACAAAAGAGTTTTAAGCTGAAGATAGATAGCTACAAAACACAAATTAAAAGAGCTAGATGTAGAGAAATGGGAAAGACAAAGATCTCCCTGAAGCGTTGGAATGTCTGTTCGTGTAATGGATTATATTTGACTAGTGGCTTGGCTTGAGATTTTCTTCTTCAGTTTTAAACACTACACCATTAATCAGTCTTTTAATATCACTCAGTCTAAACTCCAGATGGTCTTTCACATTTTGCCACACAAATTTCTTTATCTGAAAGGACTATTACCTTAAGTTCTCTAGTAGTAATTAATTTAAACCAAAGATGATAGGAGAGAAAGTTCAAGGATAAAGCATGCTAGTAAGGCCTTTAAGAGTGATACAAGCTTTCATCTTTTAAACTGCAGGTTTTGGTTCTCTTTTTGGGGAGAATCAAAGCACTGCTTCTGCAGGTGTGTTTTATCTCAATAGTCGACTCAAAGCTGAGTGACTATCAAAATAAGCCTACGATGCAAGAACCATGGGTAACATTTCTCACGTTAGATGTAAGTGAGCAGGCATGTTCACACAGCAGATTGGAAGCAAGATAGCTGTCCTTACTCAGTTGCATCACTTTCACTTCAACGCATCCAACATTTCTATCACAGTATGGGATGCTGCACTGCACAGTGCTGACATATCCTAAGAGCCAGAAAACCTGAGTTTGGGTTGGTTAAAAAAGCCATGCCTCTGCTGCCATAAGAAATTTGCAAGAACACTAGGTGTTGCCTAATAAACGTTAGATAGTTGCTATTCCATGCATGGGGAGAAAGGAGCACATAAAAGACAGTAGGAAGCAAAAGTGACAAAAGGAAGAGTTGAAGGCAGAGGGATGGACAGATCTGAGCTCCTGCACACTGCATGTTACCAATGGTCTGCTCCAATGTGGAAAGCATCTAATATCATTAGGTTCCTCCTACGCCCAAGCCATATGTCATCCCCTTTAGAGGACTCTGTATGAAAGTATTTCATCAGAATAAAGATTAAAGATACAATAACTGCAGACCTGACTATATTATATACCACTAAGGCTGACATTCTTTCACATAACCAGTGGGGCTGAGAGTGTTAAGCCTCAGATGCAAAGTGGCTGGTGGTTCTTCTCAAGCTCAGAATGGACGTGAGACTAATGGAAGACACTCACTTCCAGGACTATTGGTCCGGCAGATTTAATCAGCTCTAGGTTTGCTATTATGAAATTGCTATACAGATTTTCTCTGTACTGAGCAATTTAAAACTTTATTTCCATCCTTTGGCTCTATTTCCAGACTGACAAGTAACTATCTTTTTAATCAAGCACATTGAAAGTCTTGTTTCTGAACATTGTGTCTCTCAGTGAAAGAACAAACAAAACGAACACACAAACTCCAGAGGTTTCTTTCTCTAGGTACTCTGTTGCTTTCCTTAGTTCTGAACCTTAGTAAGGGTTCCTCAGGATCTTTTTATATCTTACTTGAACTCAGTTGTGAAAAGTCGATACTACTTGGAGCAGCTAAAAAAGCATATCCATTCTCCAAGGTACTGCAAAATGTTTGAAGTGCTTACCAGCACACCAATGATAGACAAAGAGGGAAAATAACACGGATCCAAAGAGCACAGAGGGGAGAAAAAAGAAAAAAAAACACAACCCACAACAAAAAAGCAAACCAACACACACACCCCAACAATACACTTGAAGACCATTGAAAACCATTAACTATTGTTACAGTAAAATGCAGCAAGAAACATAAACCATTCCAAGGTATTTTAATAGCTCTTAACTATACATGAAGGACCAGTTCTCAGGCAGTCATCTTTGAAAGAATGACTTCACTTGCTATATTTAAAAATATCAAAAGAGAGGTCACAATAAAACTGACTGAAATATCTTAGGTGCTGAGTGCTTCAAGGTTCATCTTTTGCCTGATTTTCTACTATGATATCAAATGAATAAGAAAAATTAATTAAGTCAGAGGAGCTCAGCCTTTTGCAAGTGGACTGATGGAAGTGCTCGACAGTACATCTTGACTGCCACATGGATCTGCAACAATAACTGAGCTGAGTTCCCAGGCACTATTTTCAAATTCCGTAAGAGGCTTAAACATACCTCTAGCTACTCAAACATCTTTAATAGCCTGTTTAACTATTTTCCTGAAGTGAATGTTTGATTGACTAAGAAAACAGGAATAAATGTAAAAGATATTATAATTCTTTTATGATTCTTTAGGTGAAATTAATGATTTATTTATTTTTTTTAAGATTTATGAGCATTTTTACCAACATCTCTTCCCCCTATTAATTTCTGTAGTGTTACATTATGACACTGGCAATGGGGTCCACAACTCAGTCCAGTACTTTGGTGATAAAATACCATCAAAACAGTATTCATCCAAGGTCTATTATTTAGTGGGATTTTAGATTTACACTAGTATTGAGGAGACTGTAAAGAACAGCCAGCGCAGGCTGAAAAAATGAAAAGAACACTTGAAAAAGGAGAACAAAGTGCCACTTGATTATTAGTAAAGTGTGTTTTAATTGCTAAGAAGACAGATACTTAAGAGACATTCCAAGTCAGTTATATCCAAGGAGGAAATTAAACCTCCTAGCTACACAAAGACTCAGCAGATTTTAAATACAAAAGGAAGGTCTATATAAAATTTAAATAAGAATATGTAAATTTTAACAATAAAACTAATCTCAAAGTAACTGGGTAAAACAGAATAGAAATACTAACAAAAAAAAAGGTGGTTTATTAACAGCTACTTATCTTCCTGCTTAATGTTATTCTTGCTATTCTGTCCTTTCATTCTAATCACACATGGATTTGCACACATCTGCACTCCTCTGAACACAGAAACCTGATCACTAGGAAGGAACCTATATGCCCAAAGCCTGGCTTTATTTGCTTCCTGATTTCCTCCAGTGGTCTTTCAGTTTCTGCAGTTCCTCAGGTTCTTTCCTTGCAGAAATCTCAATCTTTATTCTACAGTCATCTGATAACCTCTCTGCTCAGAGTCAGCCTAGCTCTCCCCAGATGGCTCCCTCCATGCATAGGGATCCACCTGAACCAGTCACTGCCTTATAGCAGGAAGACGACATCATAATAACTTGCAAGTAGACAATACAATCCTCTAAATGATAAGATAGTATCCTCATAACCTCAACAGCACAGAATGCTTGGGTTAAAGAGCTTGTATCCATACATGAATACCTACCAAAGCTGTTCTCTGCTATGTCTTATGCTGTATGCTGTCTGCCACGTCTTTTTTTCAGATTGTGGTTTGCTTTTCTTTCCATAAGTGGCAGAGAGGAATTTTGTGTAACTGTTGATTAAGAAGCCATTTTAAATTAACTTATTTTTATTTTCTGTTTCCTGTATTCCTCAGCACTGAGGGGTCTATATAATCTATAGCCTGACAACTACTTATCCTACAGTAGCAAACCGTGGAATGGCAGCTATAATCCAAACCTGATGAACAGGACCAAGATACGGTTTTCAACCATCTTCATTTTTTTCAGGTCCTTATCAAACAAGGACATTTTAGTCTTATCCAGTTGTGCATATTATGAAATCCACCAGCCCAAGCGAATGTTTGCTACCTCTTTTCCCCCTGTTTTAATGTTAAAATTCATTTCTTGAGTCCACCTTTTTAAAAAAATGTTACAGATCTCCCTAGACATACTTTTTTAATAAGTCCAAATTCTGTCCCCAATCCAGTAAACTTTATTCCAACTTCTAGTTTTGCTCAAGTAAGCAGGACTGACTATTTTCGCAAAATCTTTTTACATTGAGAAGTCCATCTAACAAATCTACCTTTGTCCTTTATTGTTTTAGTTATTTTATGGAAGAGAGCAAAATCATTAAATATTTCTCATGGCTTTCAGTACAAATGGATGTACTGAAATGAAAGAGGTAGCATGCTGTAAGTTATCTTTTGTATATCTTTGTATATCTTTTGAAAGTTATCTGCATATAGTGAATTTGATTTCTGAATCTTGCAATCTGCTGTTGGTGATACATGAGGGTTTCTCCCTTATGGCATCTTCTATAATGAAAATTAACAGAACCCTTGCAAGTGTTGCAGAACTTTTACACCTGCTTTTGTCTGATACCTGCTGTATTTCGAAGACAATAGATAAATTGTGGTACTGACAAAAAATCTGAAAAATTAATTAATGAGATTAAGAAAATTTTGTTTTGTCTTAGTTCCATTGTCTCATTTACAAACATCTGTTGGTCACTGGTGGAACTGACTGCAGTGGGCAGATGATAGCAACACGAGGTCACTTGGCTGCATAAGACTGAGTAGCTCAGCCCATCTGAGCTTTGCAGCAGTTTTCTCTCTCCAATATTTGAATAAAAGCCATCTTTTTTTCCTGACCCATTCCATTTCTCCCAGTTGTATGAAGAGTTAACAAGAGGCCACACACCATTTAAATTCTAGTTAAACTCAGTTTCGAGAACAAGTGGCATGTTGATCACCAAATGGCTCTTAACCAAAGACGAATTTTTTTCATCATCTGATGTGACATGTATCTTTTATAGTTATCATGGGACAGTGAACTTCCAATACAACTGATACCACTGAAAGAGCAAGCAATATTGTCTGCAGGAAGTACACGTTTTATTGTACCAGAAGCTCTTTATTTTCTATCAGTAGTATTTCCAGTGACATTTAAGCAAAGTATTATACATTCATAGCTATGCAAAGCAACCATGTGAAGCATATTAAGTAGGCTTTCCAAAGAAGCCAAGGGGATTTAGATGTTAAATTCCCACTGAAACTGAATAAGTGAAAGAGCCTAATTAATCTTCAGTCTTTGAAAATTCCAGATAAATAAAGCATTTCAGATACAAACATTAGCTGGAATTGCTCTGCTTTATATTGATTTATTTTTACAAATAAGCAAGTTTTGAAATAATTGTGGTAACATACCAATACAATTATGCATATGAACTAATATTGAGTAGAATAGGGTTATAGAACGACTTTGTCATATTTAAGGATTATTTAAAATTATTATTTTTAATGAAAACCACTATAAGATTAATGCAATGTAATAATTTCTGTGGGTATGGTGTCTTTTATTATGCACATCTTATATATCATGCTATTCAGAAAAAAGAAGTCTAGTAAAAGACCTAATTGATCATCAGGCTAATCCCTCCACTTCATAATTTACTTGAAGAGTATGCACTACATCTTACAGAGTCAAGATACAATTCCCTGGACTGGATTTGCTAGCTGCCCCATATAAAACTCCAGTGCTCGTTAGTCAACAGAAAGTTCATTTTAACATCATTTGAGCAAAACAAAAGTGTTAAGAAAACTCGTGCAAAACTGAACTCCTAAGGAAATACAGGATTTTGGGAGCAGTAATACCAGCTGTTAGGTTTTGTATGCTAGTTACTTCATTAAACTTAGATTTTTATGGCCTAGTTTGATTTTTTCATTCAAATTTGAACTTGTCTTGTGAAGAAATCACTGTGTCTGAAATACACTTGACTGCATCAATGAATTCATGGAAAACATATAAAACTTCGAAGAAAGTGATAAAACTACTTTGATTTTAAAGACTATCAAAGCATTTAAATATTCAGAAAAGTAGTTTTACTAGTTTAAATCTTTATAAAACACATTAACTGACAATAATTAGGAACCATTTGAACATTATTTCTGACTATACGCTCTAATACTGGCTGTACTCTCTACTAGGCCATGCCATGGCCGAGACAGCTATGCTAAGTGTCAGAGCTAACTGTGAGTTCACAGCATACAAACAACATCATCTGCACTCTATGAAGACTACTACCATCAGAAAACATCCTTATGTAAATAAGTGTAAGTTAAAAGAAAAAAAGGGGTCATTTCAAATTTTCTTAAGAGGAAAAATACTTTATTTAAAAAGATTGTATTTAATTCTTCAAAATAGAAAGCTTAAATGGAATGTCTGTTCACTCAGTGATGACATTGAGACATCATTCAGTGATGACTGAAGAAAAGACAGGGGATGATTTTGCTCATAGTATTAAAGCTGCTCTAAATGTGTTTTTTCCCGCCATGAAAATCTGAAGAATTTATACAAGCTGAAAAGTCTCCATAAATGTCATAAGGGAGGTAAAACAAGCTCAGAAAGAATTAATCTGAGGACAATTGGAAGAGTTTTTCTACAAAGCCTGACAAGATTGCTGAATTAAGAGCTCACTGGTTAAATTTCTCATTCGCGTTCTGTTGGTGTATGTTACCAAGAATAAAAAAGAAAATTACACACATTCATCTCCATGTTCTTAAATTCTATTATTCATACCAGCAAAATTGACCAAGCACCCCATCTCTTTTTTTCAGTATTCCCAAAATACATCCTTTCAGAATCTTATCAATCCCTGTATTTCTTCTTACTTCCTACCTCCCATCCTTTGCCAATAGTACACTGAGAGGGCTTGATTTTTGCATTGTTTACCTTACTAAGGAAAATAGCAATTGCTACATAAATGTCCATTAATTTACTACAAGGCTCAAATTCAAAGTTTTTTAGAGACTGAGTACTGCAAATAATGTAGAAATTTCCTTGTGCAGATATGCATATGCTTAAAGCAAAACATTAACAGACTAGGATATAGGGAATTGTGTTATTTCAGGATCCATTAAAAGCATAATAAAATCAAACTAAATGAATGCTGAAGTTAGAATTAAAAAGATACATCTCAAAAAATTCATAGATCCTTCTGAAGTTTCCCCCTTTTTCCTTCCATCATGGTGGTTTATGTTAATGAGATTTCTCTCTCAGTCCACATTGGGAGTATGACTTACTAGAGCTCAGCAGCTAGACAGTAGTAACTCGTAACAGCAGTAAGCTGCCTGCTGTATTCATCTGTCTGAAACTCTTACATCTCCATTCTCCCAGATGTTTTGGTCTTGTGAGCCTGATCCACCATTGTCATCATTAACTGGCAACACTGCTATAAAAATGGAGTATTTCAGGGCTAAATTTTCCTCCATTTGACTGACTTTAGCTGGGATTTAGATTTAGAGAATGTAAACTGTTTTTTTCACCCATGTGATCCAACATCCTGGTGACAGTTTTGTAACAGCTACAGTTCTGATCCTCAAACAGTTAAAGTAACAAGCAAAGATAAAATGACAGTATAAGTTGGCACAGTGCCTTAGCTTGTGGGAACGAAAAATCACCTTAGTCTTTTCTTCTCTTCCAGAGCTGTTAAGGATACACATTGATCCTCCAAGACAGATGCTACCTCACTATCAACTTCACAGAAAAATACTCCATTACAAAGCTCAAAGGGACAGTCATCCTGTGGGGGAACGCAGCTAGGGGGGATGTTGTGAGTTAGTTCCAGACAGCCACTAAGCACCACACCACCGCTCACTCATTGCCCGCCCTCCCCCAGCAGGATGGGAGGGAAGAGAAATGGAAGGGTAAAAGTAAGAAAATTTGTGGGTTGGGATAAGAACAGTTTAATAATTGAAATTGAAAGAAAATAATAATAATACTGTCATAAAAAGGAAAATAACAAAAAAAAAGAGAGGCAAGTAGACCCCAAGAAAAACAATTGCTCATCACCAACCAACTGATGTCCAGCCAGTCCCCAGGCAGCAGCCCCTGACCAACTTTCCCCCTAGTTTATATACTGAGCATGACATCATATGGTATGGAATATCCCTTTGGCCAGTTGGGATCAGCCGTCCTGGCTGTGTCTCCTCCCAACTTTTTGTGGACCCTCAGCTTACCCGCTGGTAGGGCAGTGTGAGGAGCAGAAAAGGCCTTGACGTGCATAAGCACTGCTCAGCAATAACTAAAACATCCCTGAATTATCAACATTGTTTGCAAAACAAATCCACCACATAGCTCCATACTAGCTTCTGCGAAGAAAATTAAGTCTAACCAAGCCAAAACCAGCACAGAGGATAAGGTCTCAAAACAGGCTTACTCCTGTATTAATGAGACCCTTCTGTGAACTTCACAGTCAGGAACACAGCCATTGTGTTATCAAATGTTTTACCTATTTGCAGTGAACGTTGCTTCTTTGTAGAAAGTTCATTGATACAGCAATATGCCTGGCAGCTACCTCTCAGGATCCTTAAATGACCTCAAGCAATGCTATTTACTCTAACTTTTTTCTCAGACAACTGAGTCAGAAGTCTTGACAGCAGGAGCAAATTGTTTGCTTTTATTCTATAACATTTTCAGAAAATTTTGTGATGAGCTTGGAAAAGGTTAGACATTGTTAAAAATGACTCTGAAACACAGGATTCAGCTTGTTTATAATTAGCTTTATTCATATTCCTTTTGTGCTAGAGATTGTTTTTCCTTCATTATCTTGCTATGTGTCTTGTCAGAAATTGTGAGTATAATCCTACTTGCAGTTTGTGAAAAAAGTGCAAGTCTTATTTCATTGGAGTTATAAAGCAAAGAAATTATTAAGAAATTACATTCAGGCCCATGTACAGATATATTTACTTTGAAGTGAGAGTTAATTTTTAAAATCTTCTGCTTGACAGTAAAATTTTTAGAAACTTTCAAACCTCAATGAGGCATTCAGACACCCTCAGTATTTCTCCAAGCCTTCAGCTTCCAGTCCAAAGGGTCATGAATCTCCTGTGGATCTTTATCTCAAATGGTGTCTGTGCAGATGTCTCAGAAACCACAGGGTACCTTTAAGTAGGAGTGTAGGTAACTGACTATATTTAGATAATTGGACTGAGCTATCCATATTAAAGAAGAATTGGAGCTGATGAAGGTAAATGCCAAGTGACAAAAGATGGAATTTTAATGGGCATAACAAATGTATGTATTGAAAGCTTGTGCTTTCTTTCTAAAATGCATTTCTATCCTGTTGTTAATCTTCCTTTGATTTCCATCTGCCATATGAGAAAGTATTTTAATATAATGGCAAATCACTCAGTTTGACCAGAAAGCCTGTAAAGTACTGTCCACCCCAAAAAGAGAGAGCTGAGTCAATATTAAAAATAGGCAAGTATTACTTGCTTCATCACTCTGCTCAGTGTGGTTGCAAGTTTTTTCGCAAAACAGTACTGGAACACTGACCTGATTGCAGCAAAAGTTTCAAGATTTTAGTGCCTAGAGTCAGCTAAGCATTTAAACTTATCCATACTCTTCTATCAACCATTTCAAGCTGCATTTTTCTGGAAAATCTCAAAGGGGGGGGGTGGGGGGGGGTGGGGGGTGGGGCAGGACACAGGAAGCAAACACCACCCACCCAAAATCCCGGATAGTTCCATGATATTTCTATGATTTTCTTTCTTTTACCTAGCTGTATATTTTGTAGAATGAAATGATTTTGTTTTTAATATACACCAGCATATGCTATAGTCAAAACCAAGATCTAGTAAAACTAAAGACCAAAGATAAAAAATAAGACTAATAGTGGTGGAAAGAGAAACTTGCACATCAATAACATAAATGAATATCTGAACACTACTCAACATATTTAACCTCTCCCCAGGCATCCCAGCCACTATTCTGAAAGCTACCAACATCTTTACATGCACTGGATTTTATTACATTTATTCAGAAAGGCTGATTTTCTTCTCATTTTATCTCAGCATAATTTCACTGATTTCACTAAGAATATCCAGACAGACACAAATTGAGACTAGAGGTGAGTTTTATGCTTTTTTCTCCAAAAGAAATTACTACTATTCAACATAATGTTAATGTTGGGGATTTCCCTTGTTAGGAATTTAGTTCCAGATTAAACTAAGGCAGAAAACTAAAGTAGCTGGGGTCACTTTGTTATTATTAAAATATTGCAAACTCTATACTTTGAAGTATCATAGCTGCTATCAATACAAAATTGTAAGATCATTTAAAAGCGGTATTGTAATTAGTTGTGGTAATTTCTCTTAAGTATCTGATTTCAGAGCATTTGGGTCATGTTTTCAAGGTTCTGCCTGTAAGCCTGAGACACATTTCTTACAACAGAACTGAAGAACAACAGTATTGGAGTATCTGTGAGAAACTCATGGAGATTTGTACCTCAGCAATTGTATTATTCAACAAGAAAATACTTTCCTAAGTTTATAGCTTTTTCATAGGTAGTTCATAAGCTCTGCCTTGACTTCGGAATTATTGGATGGTCCCTGCACAGTGGATCTAGCATAAAGCCCTTGCTCAGGGGGAACTGAAGGATTTAATGGGAATCAGTGAGAGGGAGGATCAAAGGGCGTCCTGCTAGACACACTATTGCCTTCTCACCCACTGTTTCTCTTGTGCAATGGTAGCAATCTGCATTAGCTGGAGAAGACCATGCTACTATAACTCTGGGAAACAGCTGTGGAGCCTTAAGGCTTGTTCACACATCCCCCTCTGACTGCAGCTGTGCAGGCAAAAAAATACTGTCTTGTTCCAGCCTGCCTCCAGTCGCCAGCATTTTAAACTTCCCAGCTCCATTTGAACTGAAGCTTAGCAGGGAAGGTTCAGATGAGCAGCTGATTTCTAGTGGTGGTAACCTATGTGTGAAGGGACAGTGACAGAGCTGGTAGGGGAGTGAGAACAGAAACTTCTGCAGGCAGAGTAAAATGATGTGTCAACAGGCCTTGCTAAAGAGGGATTTCTCCACCTCTTTGAAGTTTGCTTCGCCACCAAGGCTAAGAGCTTGTCTCTATTACTTCATTTATGTCTGGTGATTCACCAAGGGTAAATTAATGAAGAAAAAAGTGGTATTTTAAAATGCTTTTAATTAAAGATTAGCCAAACAAGTATTTACATCTGTGCTTCAGTGTACTAATGTGGCAATATCTGGATCTGATAATACTGTTCATTCTATGGAAGTTTTTGTCTGCTTTCATGGGAACTTTGTCGGTTTAGTGAAGTCATAACTTGCTACTTCCAAATGTTCTGTAAGTATTCAATGTTTGAATACTTCACAAACGAGTTTCTTAGGTTTTGTGAGATTGCAGATAGAAAGTCAAATTTTGTATCTGAAGGCATAAATATATAAATATTATTTATATATATAATAAATATACATAAATATATAAAAAATCTTTATTTCAAAATGTCATGAGAAGAATGCATTTTGAAGTTAAACACCAGGAATATGATAATCCCAGTCCTTCAAAACCTGAAATAATGCACTTAGCACCAGCAATTTTTTGAAGTGGGATGGGTTTGAAAATAATTAGTATTCTTCAGACTCACCTGTGAATTCAATTCCTTAATGTTTGTACCTTTTGATTTGAATTGAGTTCAGCAGTGAAGAAGCCTTGTCACTCATGAATAGCAGTTAGTACTGTACTTTGCCCTTTCCCTCAAAAAGCCAATAATCTATCACATTTCTGTTTAGGAAGGTATAAAGGATATATTCTGACTATTTTATGAGACAGTTGCTTCCAACTAATTTGTATAGACATTGGATTCTCTCACAGGACCAATGCACAGACAATCAATAATTAACATTGTCAGGTGGCTAACAGCCAGAACCAATTATGCTACAACGCAGATATCTTCAGCCTCTTATAAATAAAAAGGATAGTTGCTATAATAATGGAAAGCTGAAAAAGTAAATAGAAGAATTCTTCACTAACATGATAAATAACCTATTCCCTATTCAACTGACTTTCAACCTTCAGCAGTTTTTGTCTTGCTGCTTGCAAATAATCAATACTCTGAAGTAAGATCAACAGGACTGAAATGCCTACAGTCTGTCTGATCTGGTTTTCTGTAACACTAATTTTGTCATTAATTCCTTCCCTCTCCCCAGCTTTTCTTTACCCTTCATTACCATGGCATGCATCAGCAGTGACACAGGCACACTCTGATGTTAAGGTTAAAATTCCCCACAACTGGCAAAACAAAATTAATTACTTTTGGCTACACTTTTGTCTAACCCTACCGATGTCACTAATCACTCTGCTACAGACAAAACAACAAAGATCAGCAGGGCTTATTACAGATTCTCTATTGTAATTAAAATCATTCTGGTACCAGAGGCGTACTTTTGTCTGCCTGACTCATATGGCATGACTGTCATTTGAGTTGTCATGTGGGTGGCACCAAAGACTCGAGACATTAAAAGTATGAGCTTCCACAAATCAAGTAAATAACACTTTATCCTGTAGTTACTTTAGTGATTCTTGTGCTGGCTGATGAGATCTTTGCTGAAGATATTAACATATGCACTTGCACTCACTGTAGCAGCCATATTTCCATGGATGATGTTAGACACATGAGAGATGCAATTAATATGTGGCCCCATTTAATCAGTCACATAACAAAGCTGATACAGCTGGGCCCAGAGGACCATATTAGCGGAAAGCTGTCTTCTGCAGCAGCAGGGCAGTTGCTCTGTATCTCTGTGTGTGTGTGTGTGATTCTGCCAAGCACAAATCCCAAGAGCCACAACCATGTTACAGTCACTGCTTGTGTGCCTGTTTTCTCTTGAGAGGAATCAGTCCCCGTTCTCTCAGAGCTGTCATGATCTGGCTCATCTCAGGCAGCCATGGCTGGACTGAACTCGTTTGCTTATATTTTCTGGTTTTTGATCTGTCCTTTGATATTTAAGCCTGAAATCATCGCTGCACTTATGAACTATAAATGTTTAGATTCTTTCTTCCCACAGCATGCTGTCTTAAGAAGTGAAGTGTGTCTATTGCTGAGACACTAAATACAAAGCCTTAACTTGAGACTAAACCAGGCTGTGTAATTCATGCTTCTTTTTTGACAGGCACAGCTGGACAACAAGCAGTTTCTTCCCTTCCCAGGCTTGATGGATGCTCTTCCATTTTAAACAAGGAGTGCTTTCCACAGCATCCACTCTAAAGTTGCATGGCTTCCAACTCAAATGGGTTCCACAGGGTAGAAAAAATAGCATTATTTCATGATGCTTCTTGAAAGGAACCTGCAGGCATCTGAAGTTTAGGGAATTCACCCATACATAAAGCATAAAACGTCCATGGTGTGTATATTGGGTCTGACTGAAATGGAGTTAATTTTCCCCACAGCAGCCTTCATGGAGTTGTGCTTTTTACTGGTACCTAGAAAGGTGTTGATGATACACCAGTGTTTTGACCGCTGAGCAAGTCTATCTCTCCAGCCTTCCCCTGCTCACCAGTAGGATGGGGGTGGGCCAGATCTTGGTAGGGGACATAGGCAGGACAGCTGACCCAAACTAACCAAAGGGATATTCCATACCATACGACATCTGCTCAGCAATAAAAGCTAAGAGAAAGGAGGAGGAAGTAGGACATTCATTATCTATGATGTTTGTTTTCTGGAGCAACTGCTACACATACTGAAGCCCTGTTTACCAGGAAATGGCTGAACATCAGCTGCTGATGAGAACAGAGAATAAATCTTTTGCTTTCCTTTGTTTCCATGCATGGCCTTTTCTTTTCGTTCATTAGACTGCCTTTATCTTGACCCACAAGCTTTGTTCATGTTATTTACTGCCTCGCACCCAATCCTGCTGAGGAGGGGAGTGATAGAGCAGCCTGATGGGCACTTGGTGTCCAGCCAAGGCCAACCCACCACAGCGTACAATCAGAGAAGTCCAGGGTTTCATCCACTCAGCCTTATAGTTTTATTGCCCCTCCACTTTTGTCTCTGTTGTTGTCATTCCGATTTCTAAAGTGTGTCAGGAAGTAAAGTTGTCACATTTTAGTTCCCATGATACACATCTAATTGCATTTTCAGAGCTCTTCTTATCTTTTCTATCTCTTAAAGGAAACAGGCCAGATTATCAGTGGAGTAAATGGACCTTGTAAGACTGAAGCCTGTTTGCTACTCCACTGAAGGGACTGCCTAACTGAATGTCAGTTTTGGAACCATCATTACAGCCAGCTTTTATAAATTAATTATCCAACAATGACTGATAGTTTCACAGGAGCCACAAGTGGCGTTCTATATCCACCATGAACAGTAATTTTAAAATTGAAACTTCAGAGATTTTTTTGAATCCCTGTCCAGATTCATGAATATTCTGGATGATTTTCCAGTCTTCTAATTCAA
Organism: Falco peregrinus; assembly: GCF_023634155.1. Classification (NCBI taxonomy): domain Eukaryota; kingdom Metazoa; phylum Chordata; class Aves; order Falconiformes; family Falconidae; genus Falco; species Falco peregrinus. Next base: position 34,653,426 of record NC_073723.1, read on the forward strand.
CATTTTTTTACTTTCTTCCCTACTGTTAACTTCTCAAAACATTCCATCTATACTAGTTTTCTGATGAGCATGTATCCATCATAGTCTGTGTGTTCATTTCATTTGTCTTTCAAAGTGGTTTATTTATGAGTGTGGACTATTCTAGTTGTAGGCTGATTAATATTAGTCTTGTCACCTGCTGCATTATTGTATAGTCAAATGACAGCAATATTCATTCTGACTTTAGGTTTTGGATATAAGCATTCATTACTTCACACATTTTTCCCCCCTTACCTCCTTCCATATGTTAAAATTCAAACATACATCCAAAACAACAAACAAAAAAAACCCCAAAGAATCTGATAATGCAAATACCAAAAGCATTAATGAGGAAAATCTGTCTTGGTTTTACAATGCAAAAACCAGCAAAACTTAAACAGCATAGATTTAGGCACACCAGGGAGTTTGTCTTCAGATAATAACGACAGGAGTCAATGGGTCATGATGAAAAATTAAAGAGAAATGATCACAGAAAGATTCAAGTACACAGGAAAAGAAAAGTTCACAGTGTTGAACCTATCAGCCAACGCAGTTTGAAATATAGCTGTCCTTGCTTGGTACTAGTATGTGCTTCTAGCAAACATGAGAAACTATGTGTAATTTAATGGAAAAAGAAAACTGAATGTCTAGCATGTCAGTGTAGATAAGACTCCATCTCCAGTGTAAACATCATCAAAGACTTTCATCAGACCTCAGGCTTCACAGAATGAAGAAGCCAAACACCAGCAAGGGTACTGCCTTTCTGCTGTAAGGGGAAGGCAACCCTGACAATACTGCTATGGGTAAATAGAGCACTATACCATTTCAGGTGAGATTCTGATCTTGTGTATGTGCCCAAAGGAGAGAAAAAAGAATCATAGAATCACGGAATTGTTTAGGTTGGAAAAGACCTTTCAGATCATCAAGTCCAATCGTTAATCTAGCACTGACAAGCCCACTACTAAACCATGTCCCTAAGCATCACATCTACACATTTTTTAAATACCTCCAGGAGTGCTGACTTCCTTCCATTACTTCCCTGGGCAGCCTGTTCCAATGCTTGACCACCCTTTCAGTGAAGAAATCTTTCCTTATATCCAAATCTCTCTATCTCTCTCTCTCTTGCACTCCCTGATACTCCTCAACCTACTCATTTCCTCCAGCTCTTTCACTAAGTGGAAGAGTTCCTCTACCTGGGTGTACCTCCCACAGGTGTGCCCACTGCTGCCATCCTGTATGGGCAGAAGAGCAAGGCACGCCCTGCAGCCCAGCACCAGGGTGGCAGCATGTTCCCACCAGAGCAGCTGTATCAGTCACGGTGGGTGCTGAGCTCAGACAGACCATGGCTTTCTGCCAGGTGGATACCATTGCTCCCTGGCTGAGCTGGCAGAGCTTCAGCAGCCTTCCTACATGCCCTTCCACATGAACTGCCATGCAAGCTGCCATGCAAACTGACATGCAAACTGCTGTTGCTGACGTGCTGTGCACTACTTGCCTACCCTGGTTGTGAGTGCTTCCCAGGGGCTTCTTTTATGGGGGAGGGGGGGTATTGTTGCCATTGCTCCTGGCCCCACCCAAGTCTCTTCAGCTACTGTGGGACAGGCTGTGGGCTCCTGGCGACTCTCTTGACTTCCCTTCAGGTTGCCCTGGTTCAGGAAACCTCTATGCTCCTCGCTGGAGCCCTCCACCGCTGATCCTGCTAGCACCAGAGTTGCTGGCCTCAGCAACCGAGTTTCTCTGATCCCTGGGAAGCAATGGTCAGGACCCCATTGCAGCCCTTCATGCGTTATTTTGCTCATGGCCTGTAGATCCTACAACACTAATTAACCCAGTGAGAGGGACAAAAATAACAGAACAAAGAAAAAGCAATTTTATCACATCCTGTATGCGGATGAGTGACTCATCCTGAGGTAAGTCTTTTCCTCGTCCAGATGTGAATTAAGGTTGTGAAGGACTTTCTCAGGCCAGACATTCAAACGCTTACGTAACTGTGGCACTGCATGCATCCTCATAAACATAAAGAAATATTGCAAGATCAGGCAGAATAAATCCTGTACAGCAGCTCGCAGGGAAAATCTTAATGCATGTGCAACAATATGTTTTAATGGTCAAATAAGCACCAAAACTATTCACATATACCTGAGACCTATATACCATACACCAGTACACACTCATAATGCACTCTTTAGAACAGGTCTGTTCTAAAATGAGCTTCTAATAGACATAGGCTAATTTCATGATATACAAAACTAACTTTTGTTTGTGTGCTGAAAGATAAGCTTAGTGCACGATACTGCCCTGAAAGAAGGTGAAAGAGTATTCTGTAGTTTGTTGTTTGTGAAAAATTAAATAAAACAACCAACCAACCAACAAAAAATCCCACCAAAATACTTCCTAAGGAATCCAAAGTCATGGAACTAAACAATAGAAAATACACATTCACAGTACCTTTGTGAAATTTCTCTGATGTACACCTTCTTATCTGCTTCATTGTCATTGTAAAAATTTAAGTCTTGCCCCAGACAAATTGGAATTAAATAATGTTCTTTATTGGCATAGTGCAATGACATGAAGCCTTTACAATTCCACTGAAGGGAATGACAAGACAGAATATTTTCTGGGATAGTAACTTGGCTAGTGATGTGACAGGAAAGTCAAAGGAATTTCACTGTGTAATTTATAGCCAGCCTGATTTCAGCAGTACAGGGGCAGGCTCCTCATTTAAATTTTGTGTATGTATTTAAGATATGCAATTCACAGACAGTAGATTATTTGGAGGTTCTTTTGTGCCTACTGTTGAATTTACCACAGTGTCAAAAAGAAGAGATAAATTGCACATGGCACTCACTGAGTTAAGTGTAATGGAAGAAAGATGTTAGTCTCCACTTTTACGAATCACAGTCACAACAGTGTATTTCCAATTTGTAGGTACATTAGTTGTAAGAAAATTAGATTTCCTATTTCAGGCTAATGGTTTAGCTATGTAATGTGCTCCACTTTAAGTAGCTCTGGTTCCAGTCCATCAATTCCTCCCATCTTATTAATATTTAAATTCAATAACTGTTTTAATACTATTGATTTGTGAACTTTCCATATTTTAAATTGACTCTCTTGTAAAGATTTAGATTGCATCCTTTCTTTTCTCCATTTTCATTCAAGCCTACTTCCATGGGAACATATGAGAGAGGAAGCAGACACATCTGATAAAGCACAGAGAAGTCTGTTGATGGAATTCCTCTTGAGTATGTGGATGAAATACAAAGTAATTACTCCTCATTATTTTTATGCATTATTATCACAATAAAGTATCTATTTTTGCAGTTTCCCTGATAGATGACATTTGCTTCAACTGTTTAAGTATTTGAAAGAAAATTGAATGCAAAAAATAAACAAGCCTGTGAAAAAACCTGGTAACACAATACGGGCTGTAGTATTCTCAACACTTACCTCGGTCCACCAGCACTCTTAAAAACTGTATTATTCAAGATTAATGTGATTATCCATACAAATTTCATGAGTTTTTTAGTGTTATTTTGCAGTTTTGAATCTCTGAGATCTACTTACTCTTCTCCAATTATATAAAATTAAATTTAGCAGCAGGGAAATCAAATCATATTAAATAAATACCAAAGAAGCTTTTATCTCACACTTAAGTTAAATCCTTCTGATGATGCAAAAAAAAAAAAAAATCATATTTCTTTCTAAATACTTTTTGATTTGCACACTTAATAACTTAAGTGAGCCACCTCAAATGTTTTGTTTTGGTTTTTTTTTCTGCAGAACAGGGATAATTTAAGAACAAAATATTTTTACTTTGATTTTCATATACTGGTGGCCCAAGAAACCATTAATCAGGCAGATTACAAATATAAAGTGGCTGCTCATGACAAAGTTGTTTACATAGCTTGCAGAAAATAATATGCCATAGTTATTTTCGTATTCCAAACAAAAGAATATTATTAAAGTTGCAAAGGCAAGTACACCAAAGTTAGAAAAAGTAACCTTACTTTTTCCTGCTTTCACATTCAACTTATGGTACAGGCTCTAATTCTATATTTGAGTACTCTGACTTTGTTGACTCATCCAATGCGCTATTAAGGCTGTAGCTATAACCAACAAGCACAAGCAATCGTCATTCCAGCACCTCCTGTCTGTGCATTAGTACCATGTTCCAGCACCCTAGATCTGAAATTGAAATTCTGCTTGCATAGATTTTTGTTAGAAGTATGAAAAGGGAATCATACATGTGAGTAAAACCCTAACTGTTAACACCAATCCAGAGTGTCTCCTCCTGCTAAAGATCTCTGTGATACACAGCTTTTTATGCCTGCACGCAAGAAGTTTTCCTACGCATTCCTATGAAATCTCTGCCACTGTCCATTTTTGAAGAGCCAATGATAGCTCAAGCAGTGCATGGGAGAGTTCAGATGTCCTGTGGCTTGCTCAGGGAGAGGACCCCAAATAGACTGCAACGAGTCAGTCCAGTGAAATGATCTGGCTTGTGACTTTGATATGGAATAAAAGCTCGGTCTCCATAAGGGCAGATGCAGCGTGTGATATCCAGCAGCTATACAAACAGGAAAGATTTCCTGTTCCCACTAGCATTTTGTTAGGCCCTCAAGAAGGTCAAAGGTACGGAGCTGACCTGAGGCTGAAAGCCTGATCTGTTCAAGTTTCCATACTTTCTCAACTGCTGCTTGAAAGAGTCAAGTTACTTTTTTCTTCAATGGCACAGTCACTTTCATCCTAATTGGAGGCAGTGTGAGCGTTTGGTAAATTAAGAAGGCCTGTGCTGTTTAGACAGACTGCTCCAAGCACTTCAGCGAGACTGTGCTGAATTAGTTTTGGCTGGCTCTGGTTCTAAAAGAACATTCAGAGACAGAATCATTTTTTAGCTCCAAGCTACAACATATAATTTATGCTTTCAATTTCAAATTCTAAAATGTGGCAGGAGAGGTGGGGGGAAGTCAAAGTAGAGAGTTAAGAGGGGGAGGGTCAATTACTTGTCAAAAGATTTAAATCAAGGATATTGATCTGGCATTGTGACATACCTTTTAGATTCTGAAGATGTGTTTGTAAGAAGTCAGGTTTTCCTTCAGTTTAAGTGCAAGAGATAATTCAGTTCAGATTCTGCTTGTATCTCATTTTGTTGCTGAAAGATGGGCTAAAGGATTTTTTTGCAAAACACTACACATCCATATATATATTGAAACCACATAAGTGACTTTCCCTCTAAAGTATTATTTTCAGTAATGGCCTAGACACTGGGTTGAATTCCTGACCTCACTGAAGTCAAGTGCAAACCTCCCAGTGGAAGCTGACTTACTTATTCCACGTGAAGAGGAAAAGCTTCTAAAGGGAAGGAGCCTCAACCTATTGTACCTTGGAGTCCTAGGGGTTACAAAGCTTTTTGGTTAGATTTAACTCTACCTGAAAGAAGAGATTCAGCCCTGCTTCTCACACAAGGTATATGACCTACTCTCTCATATTTCATAGAAAGTCACTAAAACATAGATAGGAAATAAAGACAAATTGTTTGCTGTATCGTTACCTTGCATCCAATGGATGAATGCACAAGGAAAGGAGCAGTTTCTGAAGTGTTTATTTTATTTTTTCATATTATTCATTAATAATTTATTATTTTTGTTATAAATTTGCATATACACTTTACAATGAATATGAAGTAGGTGAATAATCCCCCTAAATATTAATTATTACAGGTACATTAAGATCCCTGTATTCACTTAGCACACTCCATGTATATTCGACAGTCCTTCTTTGGCAATCTGAATCCCAGATTATTATAAAGAAAAAAATATTATTCCTTAGCTCCTAACTTATACATCTTATATATTGACATTTAATTAGTCCTCCTCATAAAAGCTCTGGAGTGCACAGGATTTATAATTGAGGAGACTGAGGGACAGAACTGGGGGAAAAAAGTCCAAAACCTTACAGCAGTGCCTAGATAAGCACAGGAATTCTTGGTTTTCAGCATTAAATTGATCCATTAGATCATACTGCAGTGTGCCTTCTGTTCATGAATATTTCTTCTCCATCCTCTAGAAGAAATTACAAACATAAATCTTCTATGCACTGATGAGAGAAAAGTCTTTCTTTCATCTTAGTGAATACACATCTGGTACCTCCTATTCAAACAGATTGATTCTTACTTTAAAGACTCATTATATTGCATTATGCAAGAAAGTGTTTTATGCCTTGAGTTATAGTTGTGTGTGCTAGTGCATGTAACAAATAGTATAAGGATTTGAAATATTAATAACAGGAAATTTCTGACATTTTTTCCTTGTCAAAAAAGCATTTTTAAAATTTTTCTCATGACTTATCTCTTAAAAATTCAAAATCATCCATTTCATGGTGGAGATACATAATTCTATTACACAGGGATAGTAGTTCATATCCTTTTTGGTCAATGATATTAAATATCTGATCAGATTGTTCCTAGCACCAATTCGACACCAGTTGTGGTTAATCTACATCCTCACTATTTTTAATACAGTAGTAAATAGTTATAAACTTCACCAAGTCAGATATGTGGCACAATATTTTAGCTTGAAAGCCATTTTCCCAAACACTCAGATTTTTTTTCACTCTGTAGTTCTCGTTTATATATATTTTTTTATTTTCTTTATAATGCTTTTGAGAGCTGTCCTACATTCCTTGGCCATTTTATTGGCCCATAGCTGGGCAAGAAATATAAGAGCTGCTCCATAAGAAGTCTACTTCAAAGTATAAACTTCCCATCAACTTCTGTTGGCCTGAGATCAGACATCACAACCATGTTTTCAAGCTGAACACAGAGAAGCAGAAGCCTGTGTTACTGCTGCATTCCCTGAAGTCGGTTGGGTGCCCAGAGAAAATAACTTGCAAGTTTCTTAGTGCTTGAGTTTGGTTCACTGGCCACAACCTAACAAGATGGTCAGACATGCTTTAATGCATTTAAAATGTTTTGGTGGCTACCGGTGTACTTAAAATTAGCTGCATGCCTATGTGTGCTCCTGGAACAAGGTCTATCTTTAGTAAGGTAATGACTGTTTCTACATTAGTTGTTCAGTTTCCCTTGAGTCTTTGACGGAAAGGAAAAAAGGTCTTTGCCAAAAAGAGATTTAAATCATACACATTAAGATCCTAATTTAGCCAAGTCTGCTTCTGAAGAAGCATATCTCTGTTCCTCTGTGGAGTGTACAGAGGATACCTTGATGGGCTAGCATATCAGCGCTGATATCTAAGTACATATCTTTTGCCATAGTGTTCAACATCCTGTAAGATGCCTGTTTTAGCAATTTAGCTCAAAAACTGTGTGGGAGTGGAGAGCAAGAAACAGCGTCATAGGCACTCTGAGTGTTACAGCTATGTGTGACTGTCTCCAGCTGTGGCTCAATTAGATAATTTTCAGAGATCATGTGACACTTGCCTGGTGTCTGTGTGTGGCCTTCATAATTCAAGCTGATTTCTGTTCTTTTTTTTTTGCCTACACACAGAAAAATGGTTAATTTTTTTCTGAAGTGATGTGTTCTTAATATAGCTGTCATTACTTTAAATGTTTTCATAATAATATTGCATTGTGTGGCAGGAAGCAGAAAGGGGGCCAGAAAAGAACACTGGATGAAAAGCAGATGAATGAAAGCTTCAGTGTTGCTTTTCAAAAGATAGAACAAAGCTTCATTTTCTCAACAAGTTAAACCAGCATTTCAATGCATTTCAATTAATACTACTACATAGTTGAAAAATAACAGCATAAGCACTGAAAAAACCCCACTTCCTTTACCTTTTAATGTGCCTATGATGGCTAAACTAGTGTGTATAGGAAGGAAATAGTACTGCATTGCCGCGAACCAAGAATTCACGTGTTGAGCATTGGTGTAGCACACACTGTCTGGGCTGCTGGGCTGTTTGTGACCTGAAATGCCTGGGGCAAGGAAGCCATTCCATGATATATTTCTGTCAGAAATAAAAGTTATGCTACAACAGCTCCTTCCTCTTTCCCTGCTGCTTGTTTCCAGCCCCATTGCTGTAATTCACTCTCAGTTGCACTGATGTAACTCTGTTGGGTTGCACGGTAAGCCAAACAAGGAATCTGACTTGGAAAGCCACCTCCAAAAAACCTTGATTTAACTCAGAATATTTCACTGATCTGTTTTACAGCCCATCCTGCAGGCAGTAAAATGAAATGCAGAGGTGGAAATGTACAGCCTCTTCGACGGGAAGGAGGGTATGGGCAGGAACCTCTGCAGCCAGCTTCACTCCTGGGGAAGACATATGGCACAGCTACAGTCTTGGTGGAAAGGACGTTCCGTATCACTTAAGTATGCCGTTATGTGCTGCAAGAATGTGTCTACAGTTGGACCAGATGATTGTTGTAGATCTGTTCCAACCGAAATAGTCTATTTGATTCCACCATAAGTCCATGCCTACAGAAATAGTACCCTTACTGCGCCTATCAAAAAGTATAGTCAGTAGACTATCAGTATGTAATTAGCTCTGTGGATTTATTTCATTTTTAAATTCCATTCCCTCTCCCCCTAAACATGAATTAAGAAGTTGTTCATATATTTGAAGACAACCACAATTATAAAAACAGATTCTTATGAGTTTGGGGCCATCAAAATTTTGAAGGGGCTTTCTAAAAGTTACAGTGTTAAGAAGACTGCTGTTAAGCAGAATAACTCACCTTTCCTATATTTCTTTCCTGTTGTGTTAATGTCTTGTTTTGCCTTGAAAAGACAGAAGCAATTGAAGGATACAGAAGTCAATAAAATATTGGTACAATTCTTATGATATGTAATTTATGAAGCATGTAATAAACTTAAGTGTTAGTTCCAGTAAGCACAAACAGAACTATGCTAAATAAATAAGCTAAATGAAGTTTACTGAGGAAATATGAAAGCTACAGCAAAAAGCTGAAGAAACTCCTCAAGTGCATTTGCATTATGAGGTATGTCAAACAGATAAGCTTGTGAAGGAAAGAGATAACACAGGGATAAGAAATCTGCATATCATCAAGGATTTTTTTCCATAAATACCTAGTATGCTTTATTTGTATTTTGTTGAGATAAGAAATGGAAAGTATAATATGAGTGCTAGAAAGATGGTGGTAAAGGGTAGAAAAGTGGGTTGAAGAGGGAATTTCAACAATAGTTATTGAATGAAATTGGGGTGTAATTAGAGGGCAGTACCAAAAAATTACTTATTACAAGAAGAGTCAGAGGGCACAGTTATGCTGGAGGTAAGCCCTCAACTTTCATAACTGAGTCAGGTGACCAGTGGAAGAACCCTATATAATGGCTAGTACCAGACTTACTCCATAGATATAGCTTATTGATGAATTTTATTTTTTTATTATTTTTCTAATTTTTATTTCAACTTTTTTTGCTAATATTTACCATAAGAAAACATATATATGCACACATACATATAAAAAAAAAATTCATCCTTAATTTCATCTGGTGAGGGAAAATACCTGACAGGTACTATATACTTTGTTCCCCCAGGAACAGCAGTTTTATATGAATCAGTGAGCAGGCATCCTTATTAGTCTTTGCTACCTAAAATGCTTGTTGATGTTTGGTTTCTTCCTCAGTAAGCAAGGGTGGGTACTAACAATGCTGGTACCAGCTGATCCATTCGTGAGGAAGAAGCTCCTGTGATGGGTGCAAATGTATGTTTTATGGACAAGTGCCAAGGAGATGGTTGCCGGCACAGGCATGATCCTGACAGTACATGGGTCAGTTGCAGACACAGGGCAGCTCAGAGGGCACAGGCACTAACAGGAACTCGATACAGTAATCACGCTTTCTCACCCAGGGGCTTCATCTACACACTAAACTTCTGTCAGAGCTAAAGACCAGCTTACTATTTCTGAGAGTTTTTGTAATCTCTTATGGTTTTTTTGTCGTTCTCTATATAATTGCTAAAAATATAGTTGATTAGTCAAGCAGTTACCTCTTCCTTGGAAAATGCAAGCATTTCATAAATCCATTATTTTGGGTGTTTTGTTGTTGGTTTTTTTTTGACAGTGCTATGCAGCATACATGTGTATTGTGGGCTGCATCTTGCTCTTTTATGAGTTTAATGAATAGTTTGCCCATTTTTAACTGTGTTTACAGCTTGCCAGTAGTTCCCATCTTTACTCTTCTAGAAAGTGAACACTGTGAAATACTACTATTTAGAGTCTATGAAGTGTTTTTCATCAGTCATTTTTATAAAATTAATGGATTGGCCATTTATGTCAGCCTATAAAATGTATACATTTGGAACTTTCATAGACTATATTTTTTCTTCACACTCGGAAAATGTTTGTTTCTCCAGATGCTAGATGGGAGGGTTAGAAATTTTTTCCTGACTGGTGTCAGGAATGTTTACCAGAATGGTGTTACATAGTAGGCATCTCTCTTCAGAACATGGGGATAACAGGTGTATTACTGTGTTGGTATTGTGTTTAAAAAGACATGGTGCCCAGGGTAAATTTCACTTCACGAGTAGAGATTGGCCAGAAATATGGAAGATTACTGCTGCGTGCACATGGGATACAAGTCAGGCAGGTGTTCCACCTACCAGTCCAGGGGATTAGCTCAAAATTGTGATGCTCTTCAATGGATGCATGGGTGTTGAGACAAGACAACCAGGTGGCCCAATATAATATGGATCCCCTCCTGGGAATCCATCCTAACTCAAACCCCTGCTCATTTTAACCACTTTTCTTCAGTTTTCTAGAGTTACTTCAGAAACACTGCTTCTCTGTTGTTTTTTGTTGTTTTTTTTTCTTTTTTTTTTTTTCCAAAATACGTGTGTTGCTTGTCAGACAGAATGCCTGAATGTACTTTGAAGCAAAAGACATGTGTGTATACTTATTACTGAATAGCTTTTTTCAGTTGATTTCACCTCTTTCTGTTTATAAGCTGCCTGTGAACAGATTATGAAAGACTCCACAGCATTTTTTACATTAAAGTACTGTAGCATTCCTTTTCGGGACCATTTCCTGGCTACTGATAATGCCACACCACTTTCTGCCTTGTCAGAATCTGTCACTATCCATACACCCAGCACTCTAAACATCAAAATGATTTGCAACCAATTTACTGAAAAGCTCAGAATGCCTTCTGAAGTAATCTCTGCCGCTGGAAAAATGCCATTTTCATAAGAGGCAGCTTCATATTTATCAAGCTTTATAACACTCATATATAATAGATTGCACATAAGACTACAATACCTCACACTCTTAACATCAGGTGTGAGAATCCTAGAAAGGAGTAAATTATTAAAGCCTTGATGAAATCTGCATTAATTGAAACATACAGGTGCTATATTTTACTCAGCTCAACAAAACCCCAAATAATTAACCAGACTAATACACTTCAGTTGAAATATAGGTGTGTAGTCTGCATGGTGTTACATAGTTGCTTCCATTAGTTGTTCCTGTGGTAACCTGGCATCAGTATATAATTACAGACACAGCTATTGAAAGAGCTATGCAATTTCCTGAGTAGCTGGCACAATTTTTTTCTACTCAAGCCCACAAAAGACAACAATTATGTGTAATGGAATGCATTTAATCTCTATTGACATTCAATGGAATTCAAGGCAGAAAGGACCCCTATGGCAAGAACATAAGAAAAACTATATTGGGTTGGACCAACCATTGATCTTAGCTCAGTGTCCTGTTTCTAACAATGGTCAATGGCAAATGCTTGGAGAATAAACTATGACAAAGGTCAAAGATGCAACAGATGTTTTTTCTTCATATGCCTTTCTAAATCCCAGCAATCCACTGAGAGCTCCTGTGCAGGAGGTTACAGCTCCACTCTCCATGACATGCTAATTTGACTGCCTGAAAAAGATAAGCTGTTTGAACCAGTGGTAAAATAGAAGAAATTATTACAGAAAGAAAATCCCCACCCTAACTCCATTTTAAAGTTTCCAGATGTGGAAAACCTGCCACTGACTTAGTGAGGTGTCACTTGTTATCTAAACTTGGTGTTGTAAAAGGCATATCTCTCGACTGAATTAGTGTAGCTCCCACTTCCAGTCATTAAACCTTTGGTTTATGGTCTGTGGCACCATATTATCAAATTTTGGACTCAATTGCTGGTACCTTTAGATTATTACTGAATTATCACCATTTTTACCTACTAATTACTCAAGTGGAGCTCCTCAGTTTTCTTACTAGAAGGCTTTTATTTCACTAATTTAAGGATTTGATTGGACTCTCAGTATGGTAAGTCTGAATATCCTATATCCTTCTTGAAATGTGGACATCAGAACTGAACACAGCATTCAAAGAACAATCACACCAGTGCCAAACAGTGTTCATATAAGCTCATTAGTACTACCTCATATTACTACCTACACAGATCCTAAATATGTAGTTTTCCTTATTACCATTAATAATAAGACTGTCACATCTACCACTCAGGTCACTCTGAACCTTGCTTCTAACCCCTAACCTGAAAATAAAGAAAAGGAGTCAGTGTCTCCTCAGCATCTATGTTCTCCAAATGTGGTTTCCCTTGTTCCAAAATCAATGGTTTGTACAGTCTTTTTAAATACTTCTTTTCCTGAACTTATTAAATGGTCCAATCAATTTTTATTAGTGATCTGTGGTCTGCATGGTGCTATGCTGCCCAATACCTACATGTTGTAACAGCAAGTTTCATTTTTCTACTTTGCCACAGTTTAAGACACTATGACAAGATATTTATTAAAAATGTTTAGTGCTGCAGCCCCTCAGTCCCTTTTGATGACCAAAGTCAACTGATACAGCCCTCAGATCTGGCCTTTATTTTTGTTTCAGAAGGGGCTGTATATCCTAGGGCAAGAACTGATTTGTGGTCTGAGTCAGTCAGAGCATAGTCATCTTCACAAACTGATCATTACTCAGGTGATCATCTCTAGCTGCTTTGCACACTTTATTTTACCTTTGTTCCCTGTACTGTAGAATCCCAACCATCTTGAATGTCCTCTGTACCCCAAGACAATGTCTGATAGCTCTTCTGAAACTCTTTGATGCAGACTATCAGTTCCCAATAATTTTAAAGGTATTCAATTCTTGCGGGTGCTTTTAGAACGTTTTATTGAAGTAGAAAGAGCATGATTACCATTTGCCAAAAACCACTTTTATCTGGCCTTTTTTACCCTAATGATATATTTGTTATATATTCACTCAACTTTGCTGATTCCTCTGCTTCAATACTTTATATTCTATGCTTTTTCTACTGAGTAATGAACTAGCAGTAGTTAGTGTCTTCTTTTCTTCTTTTACTGTTAAAAAACCTTTCATGTTGTCCTTAACTTCGATGGACATAAGCCTTCTGTTCTTTTGCTTCCCTTCTCAGTTTTCTACAGTTTATATTCTTTTTTGGTTTATAATCACTCACATCAGCTTCCTTTATTTTTGTCATTCCCCTTCAGAAATTAAAGAAAAAACTGTCAACTTGGGGGTTTTTTCATTCATCATTGCAATCTTATTTCTTAACCATGCGATTATGGTTTTGGCACTTGTAGTGAAACATCCATTAAACTCTCCAAATTATCATTCACGTATTTTCAATTCATTGTTTCCCAGCTGACTTATCACATAACTATTTACAAGTTTTTAAAGCTATCCTTCCCACTAACTCAAAAAAAAAAGAAACAAAAAAAGCCACATGTGTGTGTGTACAGATGCAATGCCTGTGCCAATGTGTATCCTTCTAGTTGTATAAATGTTCTATTGTTACAAAAACTTTTGCAACTAAATAAACACAAGTTCTGTGATCATTTTTCCTTGTTTATCAATATGATTTGAATAAAGACATTCTCAGATAAAACACAAGATATGAACGTAATTTAGAATGTTGGCATTTCAATAATAAGAGAATGAGAGCTTTATCACATACTACTCAGATTAAAAAACACACCAAATCAAGTCTTTTTGCTCCCTGCCCCCCCATCCTGTCCCTGGTGGCTGCCCATGTTCTTATTATTAATTTCTCTTACCCTCTAAACAGGGTGATCATATACAAACTGCCTATTTGGAGTGGTCCCTGTCCAACATTAACATCCATAATGTGCCAGGGAATTGTTTGGAAAAGTGCTGGCTGATGCAGGCCAAAACCATGTCAGGAATTGTTCTAAGCTTTTAGCAGTATGGACAATGAAGCCCCAGTGGGCAGAAAAGTTCCTCTCTACTATAGGCATAGCCAGACGGTACCATTTTTAACACAATATACCACCATCCTCTTTAAATACTTTGGAACAACTGATTTAATGTCTCTAATCTTTCAAGAAAATGTCAGTGATATAATGTTAATAAAAAATACTTAATAGTTGACTAATAACACAATAGTATTTGTTGTTGCCAAGGTTCTTTATGCTAGTATAGACAGTAAAGGATTTCTTCATTTTACTTCCTACAGTGCTTTGATCAATTTTCTTCTCAATATCTTGATTTTATGCTAAGGAATTGCAGGTTTTTGCCTCCTTTCCACTCTCTCCTTGCTGATAATTTAGCACACTCTTGATCAGTTTGGCTAGTGACACTGATACTCTTTTGACTGAGATGGAGACCTTCCAGATTTCACAGCTGCTTCTTCTCATCGAAAGCGGTCCATTGCTCCAAAATACAAAAAGCTTCATTTTCTTTTTATTCAGCAGTTGATTTCCAGAACCATCTTCTTCCTGCTTTCTGGTATTCAGAAGACAGGAAGAATCTTGCAATTGCTTGTCCATTCCTTCTTCTTAGTAATCCTTCAGAACTATCTCATTCCCAGAAAGTCAAAGACTCCTTTCTGCTGCCTATCTTACCCATGAAGAATGATTACACACACACACACACACACACACTTATCTTAACACAGAACTGTTTCTTCTTTGGACAGTTTAGACCATCTCTGTGAGCACGTGTAGTAGAAACGAGCTGGGCTGAGAGGATATTTTCATTTGACCACCTGGCATTGAAAGATAGCTTTTGCAGTTTTTCTTGTGAAACTTCATTGATATTTATTTATTTATTTTTTGACTTGATTTCAGAATCAGTGTTTCTTTAACATGACAAAAGCTTTTGTATAAAAGAAATTATTTCTGCAGCCAGTGCATGTTGTTTGGTATCTCTTTACAAAACAGGGGTTTGAGACTTGTATATAAATTATATTAAACACATGGACTTCCAAATTTTAAGTGACTCTAAGGGATTAAGCATTATTGCATGAAGGGTATATCTTTCCTCATAGTAAGCATGAACACCGTGTCAGGTTTTTTTAATAATATTTAAAACTTCTTGGAGTTCATACATCTTCCCTACAGATGGTCATCAACATTCCAAGTAATTTAGGGTTATCTACTCTATACTGAAGTTGTTACACGATTCTTCCTGAAGCAAGGATAATTGCACAGAAAGAAAAGTAAAAGAACATGAAATAATTCTGTCTTTAGATGTAAAGAAAATCCATCTCGAGACTTATGGAATATATGAGTTGGATTTCAATCTAAAAAAATTTGGCTTAGTGAGCTATGGCATGGAAATCAATACAGGTGGCAAAATGCACTTAAGAAGCTGGGTAAACACTCACGTGGTTAATCCATGTGGAGCTTATTTCTATCTCTGCCAGTACTTTTTTAAATTGAAAGCTGCTGATGCAGCAGAGGCTGGATCCCTGGTGACCCAGAGCTCCACAGACACAGCAGGCCTGTGCCCACCTACAGTACTGGAAGTATAAATAGGAAGAACTTTTATGGAAGATCTTGCAGTCTCTCTGGTTGTAATCAGTATCCAATCTAATCTATCTAAAAGCTTTTCTGATTAGGGTGTATATTCATATGAGAAGCCATAATTAAGAAAAGCAACAGGGGAAACTATTATTGTCTGGCATATGAGATCCCTTGTGGATAGCAATAGCATTAACAAAACAATTTGGGGGCTTTTAGCTAAACACTCAGTGCTGTCACAGCAATGTTTTTCACTGGCAGTCTACATACAATTTTATCAGCAGTAATATTAATGTCTAGTTCTTTCTTTTGCTCTTTTAAAAATATGTAAACTATGCAATGCACTTTTTTTTTTTACTTGTATTTAAACAGGACACTTGTATGTCATCAGTGAATTTCATATCTATATTATAACAACCTAACCAAAATACCAACAAGCATTGGACGGTAATGAGAGATCTCACCAGCAAATGAATGGGTAAAAAAAAAGGCACACAGAAAAAAAAATATATCACAGGAAAAATTGCATTGAAGAGACAGGAAGAGATAAAAGGATAGGCCATACCACATATATCTGGCAACCACAACTCATCATTAGAAGTCAACTTTGATTTTAAAATACCATTTGGAGTCATCTGAGAACCAGTAGTCAATTATGCTATTTATAGGGAATGAACTATGGCAGCTCAGATATCACTGCCTTACTTTCGTCAAGTAAGATGTCGCCTTCTCAGTAGCAACCATATATTCAATCACCTTAATGGAAGGCTAAACCAGAGTTTAACATCAAGACAACAATTTTGATCCATTGTAGGAACCCAGGATTCCTGCAGGATTTCTGCTTATCTGGTTTCTGACAAGATACCCAGAAGGGCCTCTGCCCTTCCATATTCTCCCAAAATCCTTTCTCTTAATTCAGTTATTCTTTTGTTGGAAGAAACAAGGGGTGTGAGTGGAAGACAGAGAGGCAGAAATATCTTCCCTGATGTGACCAGCCACAGAACGATCAATTAAAGGGAGGTTTCTTTTTCAATTTTAAAGGCTTTCCTGTTCTACTAAGGGATTTTCCTATCTCCTACATTTATTACACAGAAAGCTCTCTAAATATCAGCATGTCCACAGGGAAGCACCAAAGTAATGTTCATCCTTTTCTCCCATTCAGGAAATCTTGTGGTATTTTTTACCATCTGTCTCTAATATGCTTTTCAAACAAATATTACGAATCATCAGTCTCCCCACTAGATATAGCAAGGCTTTCCTGATACCAATAAGCTTAAGACAACAAAACCCCCAGCCTAAGCAGAGGTGAGACAGAAAAAAAAAATAATTCCCTTTGCAATCTATGACTAAAATTGAGAAGAGAAATGTCTCGCAGATAAACTGTGCTTTAAGGAAAATGAATGAACATGCCATTCAGGCTGCTGAAATTTAAGCTTTACTTTCTCCTAAAAGTTTTCTGTTGTCAAAGTGTATGGTGACAAGGTAAAAAGACATTAATACTTCAGTTAATAAAGTCCCTTGACATCTGATAGACTAACCTGGTAAGTTTTTTTTTTAATACCAGCTATAGCAAGTGAAGGTGACCACAAGGCTGTACCGGATCATGCAACAGTGAATCAGGAAAGAATGAATTATTCAGCAGTCTAGGCCTTTTGGTACTCTATTTAGAAAGTAATGTCTAATCTATATCATGCAAATTACATAGATATTATGATCATGGTATCTTATCATATTCCATGATTTGTTCATTGTTTGTCATACATTATTTTTAGGCTTTTTATGTACATGCTTTGAGGCAGATTGAGAGATATCTTTAGGGTTCACCTCATTTAGTTTTCTCTCAGTGTCAGCACATGGAGCTGTTTACAGTAAAACGGAATTATGTTTCAAGATAATGCATTTAGTATGTGGTTTCTCTCAGTACCACTTCCAAATGTCACGTTTGCAAGAGATATAAAAATATACAAGTTAGAGACTAGCATTTTTCTCTGCAGACCCTGTATTTAGCTAAAAACTTCCGTGGCTTGATCTCACTTGCCCTCAGAAAAAGCGTTTAATTGCTTGCAAAAAGAAAGACAGAAATAAGCAGTCTGAAAAACTTTTGATTTTTTTTTTAACATTGTAATCTTTATGTAAAGAGAGGTAGAGCAGAGGTAGTGAAGGAATGGTGGTAGACTGATGGGAAGCCAATTATGGGTCCTGTTTCTCAGTATTGGCTTTAAAGCTGTGGGGTTGGAATATTCTAATTTTGTTCCCTGGAAGAGGTACCTAAACCTTCAACCAATTGAGAGTAACTCTGACACACTGATCAGCCTCAGGAGAGTACCTCTGTACTTATGAGGATGTATTAATCATAGATATTCATAAATAACCACTCCAAGATCTTTCAGGGACCAGAAAATCACGTGTTTCATAAGGACATGTATTAAACATACTTCCTCTCTTCACTATGTATGCCTAAATCAAGTGTGATTCAGCTGAGCTTCCCAGCTGTGTTGGTGTGGGTACCTATTTTAGCTGTGTCCTGACTGCCCATCAGGATGAGATCTGAGTACAAATCATTCTCCAGTGTGCCTTTGGTTTTACTGGAGCAAACTCAACCACCAACACAGGAAAGAAGGAGCAATAAAGCTTCCAATAACCTGGCACCCAAGGGACCAGGACTGTAGGCTGGACTTGCAGAGCTCACCAGTTCAGCAGTTCAGACAAAAACAAAGAGGTTTAAATGATGCTTAGTTTTTAAGTCATCTTTTCTCTGAAAGAAAGTGATAAGAAAGAAAAAAAATGTAATTTTTGCTTCTATCTTTCACTGGTAATAAATAATCTTAGATAGTACTAAATATTTGAAAGTAGATGAAAAAGAAAACTGATAGAAGTAGTTGCAAAAAAATAAACAAGAAAGTGCAGGTTTTAAAATGAACATCAGAAGAAGAATCACCATGACTACTGATGAAACAAAGCCTTTGCTGATCTGGATGAGGGTCTGGGAAATTTTTCTTAGTAAACTCATCTTTTGGACAACATAGCTTTTGCAAGGATTGTGTCTTCCCCAAACATCTAGTGAATGCAAAATTAACAAACAAAAGGCATTGTCATTCCTCCTTACAATTGGGAAACTTAAGCGTATGGAGGTGTGCACTGGAAAAAACATTTATCTACTTTGTCACATAAGTGGCATCTGTACATTTTAGATCTCAGGAGTATGATTTCCGAAATAACTCTATTTAATGAAAGTACAATAATGAACAATTTTGTTTGTACTTCTAGTGGAAGACAACTTCATGAAGTTAGCTTCATAATGATGAATTAAACATTTTGAGGGAGGATTTGGAAAAGCTTAAAAGTAATGCTTTAAGAAGCTGCATTCCCACAATATAGATACTATGTCTCTATGTGCCTGTTTGAGTATTCTTACCTTAAAGTCAGGAGGGGGCTCCTTCCACACCTCCTCCAGATCCCAACTAGCCCATTCCCAACTCAGCTGGGTATTGGAGGTCAGCCAGGCAAGAGTTCTCTACTAACTCTTCTTCTGAAAATTGCTGGTTGTTTTATAGACCTTTGGTGTTACTGACTCATGTTTTTTCTGTGCTTTACATCTGGAGTTGCCTGTTACAGCTGTGAATTGCAACGATCAGACCTGCCCTGCCCTTTAGATAAATGCCTCACCTCAGCCTTATTTTACAACAGACAGGAATCCCTGACATCTCAGCATGTTCACAAACAGCCAGATCTTAGGGAAATCAACCTCAAACTTTATTTTGATTTATTTGATGGGGGCAGGTGGATGCCCACCCCCAGCACAAAGTTAGAGGACAGCTAAAATTCAGACCAGCAACATCAGAACTGTATTGCTCACTAGTCAGAATACTTTTTCATTAATACAGGCAAGTGGGAAAGAGTTTGTAACTGAGTTGTCTTCATATTTTTGGTCATTTAGCAAATCAATGGAGAAGATGACAAATCAAACTTTTTTCTCTTCTACTGCAAAGTACGACTAAAGCTGAGTGTGGCTGGGGCTGGAGCTGCGCTTGTAGAAAAGACCTGTCGGTGATGCATTCAGTTTCAGTTTCTGTATGGTTTAAGCTCACCGACTTTGCAAGGCTTGGGCAGGACAGATGCAGATAAGAGCAATGGCTACAGTGGACACTGCCACCAGCAGTGATAATTTTAGAGAGATTTTTCATCACTTCCGTTGAAAGAAATATGCCACAGGAAAGGCAGCACAATTTTTGCAGATGGAATTTTGCCACAGCATTGGTGAACTATCAGGCAGTTGATAATACAACCTCTTTGTATGGAACAATTGCAGAGTCAAAACTTCTGGAAGCAGCATTAAAATGTCCTTTCCTCTCTGATAATCAAACCCTTCCTTCTTGTTTCCCCTCATACATAAAGTAGCCAACAGTATAAAAATATGTGCACTAAGCTAGAATGTTTACCCTTAGCTTTGGCACTTTCAGAACATTTATATACTTGGATAGGAAGTCTGAATTTGTGTTTTTTTTATTAGAATTAAAATTAAATCTCACTTTTCTTCTTCCTGCTATTGTGTTAAAGTTTTTACTACAAAGGAAGGTAAGGAGGCAATACAGCTCAGTACACTGGAAACCCTTTTGATCCTTCTGAGTGAAAAATTAAACTAGTCCCTTTTTTCCCCTGGAAAAAAAAAATATGTATGTAAGCAGCAGTCCCATTGAAGCAATTGATTATTCAGTTTCTAGAGTTAAAGCACACAGGGCTTATCTCCAAAGCCATCAAAAAGGTATCTTTTTTTATTAAGAGTGCAAGTAGAAAGAGTATTATTTAGTGTCTGAAAATAGAAGCAGCTATTTTTTTTTTATTTTCAGTGTACACTAAACAAACAAAAAAAGATGACTTATGTGTGAGAAAACCTTCAGACTTTAAAACTTAAATAATATCCTGGATCAAAATAGGTTTCACTGTCAAATTTTTCAACTCTGAGTACCTGACATTAGGTTTCTAAAAGGCCTGTCTTGGCCATTAAATTTACATGTGATGATTTCCAGAAGCTGTTGAGCATTCATAAACTCCAGCAAATGCAGGGGAAGCTGTAAGTGATGACTGCCCTTGAGAATATCGACTAAGACATAGGATTTAGTAACTCCAGCTTAGTAAACCTGGTCTGAATAAACATGGCTTTATCCCTGTTGTGGCCGTCAGCATCTGCACTGTGCTCAGTGTTGGACTCTGGATAGATAGTAGTCAGGGAAAATAAACATGCCAGAACTTGGCCCTTGAAAGGTCAGGCTGATGCTTCAGTCCAAGGAGATGTTGTTATAAACCATATACAGAGGTTTCTTTTTGCAAGCATAAGCCCCCTTGCTGCCAAGGCAGTCACATGCATGATCAAAAAAAAGTATTTCCTTTTGTTCTCCAGCTAATACGACATTTTTGCTAAAACCAAAAGTAGGACTTACAACTGGATCTACAGTTTTGCAGACATGCTGGCAGATAAATCACTGCAGAGAATTTTATTGTGTGGAAACAGATGAACTAAATATTTCTGTGCAACTGTTCAGTTTAATTTGCCAGGTTTCATGTATTATATCACTGTTTAAATTTCATTCTCAATACATTTATGCTATCTAAAGGCTCAGAGCAATTTTTTCACAGTATTGCATTTTTACAGGAGTTTTCCATGTGTCCTTGAACCTTGTATGATCTGAATCAGCTTACTCCTAACAAGTGTAAATAACGAATAATAAATCCTCACTGCAGAAAAGTTGAGCTGCTCATGGACTGTCATATATTCAGAGAGTTGTGTGAATTTCAGTTAACAGATCTCTCCTGTTTTGAATGCCTTATATAGTGTACATGGAAGTATAAAACTTCTGAGCTTGAAAGAGGTCTCCAGGAGATTTTGCATAGAGAAATGACCTCTTAGTTTAGTGAGAACTTTAATACTTCCCCTATCTTATGCAAGGAAACATATAGAAACGGTTCATTATAATATATTGTTCCAGTCCATCAGGCTATTTAACTAAACTTGCCTATTACAGCATTTCAGAGGAAATAATAAAATCTAAAGGAGATCCTTGGAAAATGAGATTGCCTTAAAGTCTGTCCAAATGTGGCTTCCAAGGATGCAAAAAGAGGAAGAGTACTCTCAATGAGTCACATTAATTACAGACGTAAGGAAGGTTTTGGCCACCAACATCAAAGAAAGAGAGAGATATAAAAGGAAAGAAAAATGTATTTCAGAAACAAATACAGTATTTCAGAATGAGTGATTATTTTGCAATGATGCTGATGTTTTTGACTTGGAAACTGCATTAGGCATCAGCTTACTGGGATGTGAGCAACTAAAAGAACAAAGACAAAATCAGTGCCATTGCAGCAAACATGAGGCAGTACAACAGCTGGCTCTAAGTAACCTTGGTGAAGACAAAAATCATCTGTTCAAGAGAAACCTGAAAAAAAACCATTAGCATTCATTGTTGCAGGGAGGCCTGAGAAGCAGTTCTGCTGTAAACTATATCTAAACTGCATATTTATTCTATAAGCCACAAATTTACACTATATAGGCAAGTTTTTAAGCTATCCCAATACCACAGTTCTTTCAGGACCATGGTAAAACCTTAATTGTATATATGCTTTTCCACATGTTCAGAGCAGGCATAAAGGCCACCACTATAAGAGGTCCGGCGTACTGCCACTTTTTGACATCCTTCTCAATCTTAACCTGGCATTGTTAGGGAACAAGGGAAAAAAAAGACTCTAGACAGGCTGATGAAGTCAACGCCAAGTACCTGACTCATAACAAGGGCTTTCCAGTGAGAGCCTAAAGCAAAGCTCTCCTCAATATTAATGTCCCAAAGGTTTAGAACATGTATCAGCAGCATCCATGAGTAGGACCAAATTATGTTTCCACCATGGATTAATACAGAAATCATGAACTTCTGAATGCAAAATGTAACCTTCAAAGTCTTGCATTCAGGATCTGGCAATGGTTCCGCATCAACTGAACATTAAACCTCCTTTTTATGAGGGCTTTACTCTGAAAATGCTCACCATGGCAGTCCTTCTCACACACACACTTCATCCTACTCCACTTTCATTTATTTCCCCATCTTTGCTCAGCAGCAAGCAACCATTTTTTCCAGGGCAAAAAAGGAAACAAAAATTGGAGTTCTATATAGTGGTCAACATAATGGAAACCAAACAACTTCCTCACATTTGCTGAACCGATGTTTCTAACACACTAACCAATCTTGTCACTCCTCCCCTGACTGGGAAAGGTAAACACAGACTTGTTCTGGCCTGGCCCTCAAAGATCAGGCAACAAAAACCAAATTCTTCAGCTTTCTGCTTTTGACCCTGTGAGAAAAACTCTCAGGACTCCAGGATCAGCTTCTTAGCAGATCCCTAGGAAACAGAAACTAATATAATTTGTCGCTTTAGGATGCTGATTCCCTGCTGCCACATGGAGGAGTCCTAGCTATTATTCATGGTCTGAAAGGATCTGACAGCTTGAGAGTAGCTGGTAATGTGTCAATGAACCTATGCACACTCACTGCAGGGTGCTGATTGTAGCTTGGATGGTGGCTTGAACTTGACTAGTGTAGCAAAAATCAGCTTCGGCTGCATGGATATGCCAGATGTTTTCTCACTGCCTTTTCCACAGAGGAAGTTGAGAGGCCTCCTTTTTGATCATATCCTCCCCATGAGTAACGAGGATGACTGATCTTGATACTTCACTAGAAAACCTGATGTCTTTGTATAAATTTAACTCATTGAGATACTTTTCCCTTTCATCTCAAACGTGGTGACAGCTGCCTATGCATCCACCACCTTTAGACTAAATCACTATGTGTTGCTGACGGGGAGGAGAGGAGACTCCCCTTCCCAGGGGACATGCCAGTGTGAACATCGTACCATCAGCCTCTTCAATGATTTAAGGCTTCTGACATTGCTTTGCTGTTGTGCTCCCCAGTCTTCACTGATTATCTTTCACTTCCAAAGCACACTCAAGACCATGGTCCTAAATTCAAAATTCACTGATGATTAAATGTCTAGCTATATCTACATAATTTCTATCAATGCGTCAACGTGTGAAATGATTTTTTTGAGACCTTGAAACTAAGAAAGCAGAATATGTGTTTCAGAGAAAAGTGAAGTAAAGTATTTTCAGGTGAAGTAGGTCAGATGCTGAAAAAAAAAATTGTAGAAGATATTTACTGAAATAGAGTTCTACTTCCTTGTAAGAAAAAAATGATAATATACTTTGATTCTTCCCTGTCATAGTTATGAATAAGGTTTTTGCTAGCAGAGAATTGAAAAATAATAATTTCTTGATAAATCTGTTTTATGTGGTCATGCAGATATTCATTATTGGCTGAATTGCTTATTTAAATGTTTGCTGGACTCTGATTTTAGTGGGACAGGAAGTCTGTCCAGTAATTAAAGAGCACACAGCTTAATCTCAGTACTGTCTGATGGATAAAAATTACTGAATTTATTTAGTTTTGATTGACTCTCACTTTTCAATTAACCCTAACAGGACTTCATTCTTGTTTTTTCCTTCCTTAGTGATTATTTTTGCTTTCTCAAGTTTGTGTAGCAGGAGCTATCATTTGGCTTTTAAGCATATTCTTCAACTTAATATGAAAATATTTTAACACTGAGTGGGAGCTAGAAAGAAAAAAAGGCTAGGGAGCTCTAATTATGCAAAAAATGAAGGTTCTATCGCAAATCCATTCACACTCAAGTAGACAAATCACATCAGAAAGGTCTTACTTGATTGGTTTTACTGTCTGATGGTCAAAAAATCTATCAACACAAGCAGGTACTGTTAAAAGAGTTGGAAACTTAAAGCCGCATTTGGATTTTTTCCAGTTTTTCATCTTTTACAGAAAAGTCATTACTGACTCTAGTTCTGTTGTAAAATCTTGCCAGTAACATTGTTATGCATAAAGTGACTTTTTAGGAATTCAGTTATCTTATAATAGATGTCAGTGTTACAATTCAGAGCGACTGTAAAACCGAAAGTGAAATACTAGTGGAGCTATCGTAAGTATTTTTAAAGAAATATAAGGTAATTCAAAACATGTTTCACTCTGTATTAATGTAGAAAACCCCGTTCTAGATAGACCACAAGCTTTCATATATAAATACTTACTATATTATTGATATTGAAAAATGAGTCCTTTAAAATATGGTATTGTCCTTGATTTAGAAGAAAAGGCAAAAAACCTACCATTTTGAAATTCAGTCCTGTGCAGTTAGCTACTAATTTGTGACCTATAATTATTTTTTTTTTCTCTTTACTGCCTTAAAACTTTACTTTCAAGTGTAACTGATAATGGAAGGGGTCATTGAAAAGTTGCTGCTTCTCTCTGGATCTTGTCGCATGAAATTAAGTTTAAATCTATGGTATTCACAAAATCTGAGAAGGCATCTGAGTTAGGCTGGATTGAGTTTATAGACTAGCAGAAATATATGAAACTGCATTAAAGGCAATTTAAAATGTGTTTCCTTGTTCTGTCTCTACATTAAATGAAAAAATTTTAGTGTACAAGACTTTCCCAGTCAATAAAACACGCAAAAAATCAGAGTTCAAACAAAACATACCTGCATAATACAGAGTGTAAACTATACATTGGTTTAAGAGCTTTTAGCAAACCCCCAAAATTTCACTTTGGGAGTAGTCCAGGAAGAAGGTAGTTCCAAATATTTTCAGAAGTGGTGGGAATAAAAAATGAGCTCATCTTAATATTAAATGTTTTTAAAATTACCTTTTGAAACATAAGAGATGTGCTATTTCTTCATTTTACTGTAATACAGGGTTTTATTGTTCTAAAACTCAATAGATATTATTGTTATGGAAATTAACATATTGTGAGACAAAACCCATGCAGTTAGAAGTTACATGCCCAATTTATGAGAACACTTTTTCCAAAACACTTGGTATCCTTTAACCATCTTGCTATAACACCACCAATTTACATGAAAGATTTTTTTAAAAAATCTCAGTTTCTATCTGCATCCATAGGTACCAGAACATCAAGAAATGCAGACCTTTTCTATCATTTGGCTTCATCCAGGTTGAGAAACAAGCTTTTTTTATATGAAGGAGAACAATATTTTCATTAGATCAGTCAGCAACGCTTTTATTGAGAAAAAATTAGCTTAGCCCAATGTTACTTGCATAATGAGATCCCTTTATAGCAGTAGACAGAGTTTTCAGTCATCTTCAGCTGTGGTCCACAAAGCAGGAGAGCA
The DNA here is from genome assembly GCF_023634155.1 of Falco peregrinus. Lineage (NCBI taxonomy): Eukaryota > Metazoa > Chordata > Aves > Falconiformes > Falconidae > Falco > Falco peregrinus. The sequence goes on from NC_073723.1 coordinate 34,679,388, forward strand.
ATGGGGTATTGCTGCAAGTTAATGTTTTTGAGAAAATCCAATGTCCCAATTACCTTCTTTTTATTTAGAAATCATTTTCCATTATGATGTTTGAGATGTATCCATTAATGAGAAAATAAAACAAGTTAACATCATTCAAAGAGCAACCTATCCAAGAAAACCTTATTCCATGTTTTCTGTCTCCTATACAAATAATGTGTAGACAATTCTATCAGGAGTAAGACAGGTACTGTTGCACCATTAGGAATATGTAATGCACATAATTTTGGAAGGCACACTGCTGGGCTAATTCTTATAAGATATACTTCATTTTTGGCAGATGATCACTGTGGAAAGAATTGCCTTCTTCAGATGTCAGGATCATTAAAAAATACAGCTGTTCTGAGAAGAAAGTCAGAAAACAAGGTGCATGATAGAAAAATGAAAAATAACAAGTAAATAAAGGCAACACAAAAATGGAAGCAAAAAGATTAATTTAGAAGACCCAAAATGGTTGGTGAAAAAAAGTTTTCCCTTCAGCCTCTTTATCATTGAAAATATTAGCTGCCAGCCAAGTTGATGAAGTGAGTTATGCAGAAGACAGATAACAGTCCTAGCTGTGTCATAAATGAATACTGACTGCAGCGAGGCAGACTTCATTAGCAGCTCTGCTGACCTTTCTTCAATTGATGTAAATAGGGATTTATAGTATCAGGAAAATGTAGATTAATTGCCTGAAGCCATACACCAGCTCAGTGTGTTTGTCTTGTAACAGTCTCCCTTATTTCTGAACCCCAGAAATAATTTACATACACGAAAGAAAAAACAAACAAAAAAACAAACAACCATGACAACTGAGTTTGTAAACTTAGGGATGCAGTTAATAGTGAAAATAAACAGAACAGAAAAGTGGTTTTAAAAGACTAGAATGTTTCACTTAGATGTGGAGTAAAACCAACCTCTTTTCTTATATGCTTTTGATAAGCCTAATCATCTGGAAAAACACTTTAAGTATACCCTATGTAGTATACCTATGAAGAGGGCTTTTTATGTTTCCCAAATATACTGCCTTTTCAGAGATCCTACAATTACTTTCCTAAGGCATCTCTCAATGAGACGTATTAAATCACTATAAATCCTACCAAAACTAAATTGAATGCTTTCGATAATAATCTCTCACACCATGATGTTCAGCTAGGTCCTTTAAGTCAGCTAGAAAAAGACAGACAAGAAATGATGAAGATGCATGAGTGCGCACTGTGAGTATGTCTGTGCACAGGTAAGCACAGGCAGATGCGGACGGCTGCTGTTACCCTGCCCACCTACCTGGAATGGTCTTGGTTTGATCTTGGAATAGTCTTGGAAGTCCAGTCATAAATGGGCATAGGCTACATTTATGCAAGGCAATTAAATAATAATAAAGAATAACCTCTTAAGGCATCTGAAGTAAACATTTAGACACCAAAGGCATTCAGAAAATCTCTTTTGCAAGGGTGAACAACTGGGCAGTTTCCCTGCCGGACTGCTATTTGGAAATGTTGCCACTGCTCAAGCCCAGACACTGGTGGGAGGCTGTGCTTGTGCCCCTGCGGGATTCACCTGGGTCCATCCCCTCTGACTGACTCACAAAGAAACCCACATCCCTGCTACTCAGGGGTGCGCTGAACAAAATAACAGATTATTTGTTTTCTGTTGTAAAACATAGTTTGAAGGGAAAATGAGGGGAAGGGACAAATATGAATGTGTTAAAGTCTAACACTCTTAAATCAATCTGTGACTGAAGTCTGACCAAAGCCCTTCAGTTCACTAGTTCTTTGTAGCAGCTAGCAGGGGAAGGTATAAGAGATGCTTAATGCTTTAAAAAAAATACAAACCCAAAACCCACACACAATTCTATTAGATTATTTTTTTAACAGGTTAATGGTATTGAAACATAGATATAATTATTTAAAATTGGTTTGCTATTGCTGTAAAGCAAGCTTTTCAGAATTTTCCTGCAAGAAAATTAAGAATTCGTCAACCAAGCATCTTAAAGGCCACAGTCTACACTCCCAGTGCAGGAAAGATATGGTGTGCTCCCTTCACATGTGATTGGCAGGTGAACGTCTGGTGTGAAAGCACTATGTACCATGTGCACAGCTTGAAGTTTACTGATTCTTTTTATTGAATAGATTGGATGGAGTTTTGAGAAGCCTTGGCCTAGTGGAAGGTGTCCCTGCCCATGGCAGAGGGTTGGAACTATGTGATACCCAACCCATTCTCTGATTCTTTGAGTCTTAAGATGTGGATTGCAGAAACAACTTCAGTCTTCAGAAAAACATCATCGAAATGCAGATAGTGAAAGGAAGAATTAGGTGAAAACTCTTATTCTGAAAACAACACAAAATGTGGGGAGAAAAAATTATTTAAACTCTACAAAAATGGTATAATACAGACAAAACCTTTTTTCTCCCTTCTAAAAGCATTTCTATAAAACCTTTGGAAGATGGAAGAGAAATCAATAATGACTACTGGGTGGCAAAGAACTGTCACCTTACTGAAGTAATTTTTTCCCTGCGGTTCACATTGGGTCAAAACCACTTGAAAGTTGTAGGCTAGTCTTCTAAATCACTTTGCAATACATGGTACCAATACTCATTTCTTATGTTTATCATTTGACAGCGTGTCTCAGAGAGACTTTGACATAAGATGCCAACCTGGTCAATAGATTAATTGATACAGTGATTCCCTCCATTGAAAGACTTTAAGTTGAGGTTAAATATTTTTCTAAAAGTTATACAAACTCTTACAAATTCAGAGCTTGATGCAATTGCTTCCAGTAAACAGGTGGCTAGACTAGATTTTCCAAATGGTCACTTCTATGAATTTCTGATTTACATATGTAAATCCCTAGGGTACTTGTGAAAAAAGAGTAAGAAGCCATGCTGAACTAGCATTATACTTCAAGGTTGGCAGGAAAATAGAGTATGAATTTTGACCGTATGGGAAAGTCTGGAGAAATACTGGGAGCCAAGATGTGGAAATCCAGATTCATAAACTGTCAGACACCTTAGCTTCCTCAGACCATCTTTTGCTGATTATAAGTATTATGTGGGATATTTTTTTAAAATGATGGATTTAAACCTTTCTTTCCCCCCCCTTATTTTTCTTTTTTCCTTAGCTCATGAAAAAAAGAAGGAAATCTAATGTCTTCTTTGTCTACTCCAGAAGTTAATTCTTTTCAAATGTAATCTTGTTAGTTTTCTTTGTTCATAAAAAAAAAGATGAGTGCAAGTGTAAGGAGTATTACTTGAAGACATACTTTCCTTGCTTGTAGGGCCAGCCAAGCACTTCATCCCTATATTAAATGCATCCTTATTTTTTGTACTTTTTTTCCCTGCAAAAATTAATGCAGTTTGGAATATGTGTGCCCACTTGCCTTTTGGGGCACAAGAGATAAAAATTAAAGCAATATATGCTATATATGCCTTGTAAACAATATGAAACTTCATCTACAAAAACTCCTTCATATAGTAAATGCAGTGCAATTTTGAACAACAATACAAAGAAGAGGTGTATTTTCTCCCATACTTGTCAACGCAAGACAAAACTTTGGTAAACACAGTCATTATAAGCCTTTAAAGTTACGCTGTGTAAATGATCTCCCTAGCAAGTTATACATATTGACTTGAATGACCTCAGATGGATTTCTCCAAGTCCTTCTATATCAATCACACTTATTACTAGATTATCAGTGAACTGATGAAAACACAATTGATTTAAACTCTGAACATCAATTGTAACTAACATGAAAAAATTCTTACCAAATTTGTCAACCAAGTAGTTAATGAATACTCAAACTCAAGAATCAAATATATGCTAAAAAAAAAAAAAAAGCTTTAACTTTATGCAGTACCCAGTACTCTTTTAGCATGAATAGTGTGAATCTTGCACATGCACCTATCTGACATGGTAGCCTATTGTTTATTTTAAGTGATTGATCCCTCTGTCTCAGTCACAAATTTGAGATGGAAACCTAAAGAAAAATTCTCACGATAAACCCAGTTACCTCCTCATTTCATTACATTTAAAATATCCACAGGATACGTTTTTTCTATTTCTTCCTTCTACCATGCAATTTCCATGCTGGATTTCCTCTGTGTTTCAAAAGACTGTAGACTTCCTTACAGGGAAGCTACAGTCAAACTTTGGCCATACCTTTTGCATCTATACATGCATGTTACTTAGGACTCAGGCCAGATAAGATGTAACCTTGTACAGCGATGCAGATATCCTTCTACTGTCAATTGATGCCAAAGTGAAGGGTGAAAAGATGTGACAGTGGATATATTTCTTGGTCTTACATTTGGTCTTTTTATTAGGGCTTAGATTTCCTTATGTTAATACAGAAAACTACCTCACAGAAGCCATATGAACTTTAAGGAATAATTGTATTAAATGTGAAAACTCTTCAACAGAAAGCATTATGACAGAGCAACACACTTCATTATAATTGCACATTTTGTCACTTAGACATTTGGCAAAAAAAAAGAAGCTACAATATGCTTATTTTGTTATTAATGCTTTTTATTTTCATGGAAATATTTTGTTCAGACTTTTCCTTAATTATATTTTATCCATCTTGGGAGATTTTTTTTTCCATGGCAGAAAGCCTCTGGCACTTGAATATTGGTGTTATTTGAAAACTGATGGAATATTGAGACCTGCTAAAAGAGAAGACAGATGTAATAGATGTCCTCAGAAACTCAAGAAAAGAATGCATGCATTGAAAGATTAAAAGAAAGATGAGCAAGAAAATGAACGTGGTTTTTAAATGAGAAAATCATCAGTCAAGCAAGGTTATTATTTAAAAGAGCAAGAGCCTTCACAGAGGTGATATAAAGATAAATGACAGATCTAATGAGACATTAAAAAATTAAAGAAATTAGTATAGAAGTTTCATGATTTATATACTTTTTTATCTCTAGACTGTGGCATAACTTCCAAACAAATTCTGTGATATCATTTTGGTTTTGCAATTTAGTCAAAGTAAACATACAAGTAACTAAAAGGAAAACCTTTTTTTAGCTGCTTGCCAGTTATTTAATAGCCCTTTATCAACCTGATTGCTAACTGGAACATGAAGAGTTGCTGGTGTCTTTGGGAGAAAAAGGCTTTGGACTGGCAATTATGAAATTGCTTCACTTTTTCTGTCAAAGCAACCACACAAACAGAAATCAAGAGGAGGAAAAGAAACTTCAAAGAGAATCAATCAACAATTTCCAGATATCAGATATACAACTAAATTCATACCCAGTTTATTTATTAATAAAGACAAGAATGTTGACTAACAAGGAAAAGGCAAGATAGTTCAGTAGAATGAGTAGGGAAATGGCTCTATCCAGTATAGCTCAAAAGTCCAAAGCAGATGGAAGGGGGAGAACAGAGAAAGAATCTTCCATCCTAGACCTCTGAAAGGGTAGACAATAGAAATTACCTTTCCAGCAGCAAAACTTCAGTAAATCTAATAAGTATGGAGGATCCTCTTTACTGGTGAATTCCAAATTATATATGTATATGTGTTAATTTAGGCTTCTACAGGCCAATAAAAGTGAATTCAGTGATATATTATGTTTTAGAATAAATTGCTGAAAGAATAATTTTAAACATTATGTGAATAATAAATGAGATGGAAACCAATGTTATTCTACCAAAAGTCAAACCAATTTAATACCTTCTCTGATAACTGATTTTTTAGACTAAACAAATTATGTACTTCATTTTTTAAAATAGCAGCAAAGCATTTATTCTACTGCTTCTAGAGAAAGGCTGTTACTTAAGGAAGACAGATGAGAAAGAGAAATATGAGGAGCTAAGAGAAAAATGTCATGGAAATTACTGAAAATGGGCATATCAGATGCAGGGTGGTTAACTAGTAATGTTACTGGGATATATAGTGGGGCTTTTTATGAACAACCTTGGCGTAAAGAATATAATGTATTGCTGCAATTTGCTAGCATCATTAAGTTGAAGACCTCACACAGGTGAACGATTACAATATTGCACACTGAGGGCAAAATATCTTGACAGCACAAGTTCTAAAGAATGAAAAGAAAATTAAGAATTGACCAGAAGAAGGTAAATTCATTTTCCTGTGTGTGGGAACTTCTGAGTTGGAATCAAATGAGAGAATATGAACTATGCTGTATTAACTGGTCACACAATGACCGTACCTTACCTATGTAATTTTAGAGTATAACAAGGTCTGAGCAGTTGATAGTCCATCTTATGCAAATAAAATTAATCAGATTCCTTAGTCATGCAAGACAAAAGCTGAAAAAGAAAGTTATTGATTGCTATGTACATCAGAGGCATAAATCCAAAGGTAGTTACGTCTTTAAACCAAGGCCAAATATCAGCACAAAAATAATTTAGTATATACTGATAATAAATACATTAAGGAAGGCAATTAGAAAGTGATAAATAATCATCAAAGAATTAATGTTCTGTATATTAAGTGTAAGTATTTTTAAGATATAAACAGTTAAGTACAATGCAGTAGATGCCTGTAATAACAGGCACCTCTGTCAATGACATAGTATAGTCAATAATACAGAAGGTCTCTTTCAGTTCTGGGGGTGGGTTAATTTTTTTCAGCATGTCTGAACTAATTTGTAAATCTATTTAAAAATATAAGGTATTCAGATCTTTGCACTGAATCAGGTTTCCCAAGAACATGCCAAAACAGAAACCACATCTTGGAGCATAAAAGTATTTTATTTTGCCTTTATTTAATATTTCAGCAGGAATTAGCATGTATACATTATCATTTTTATGCATCCAATATTCTGAAGTACTCTGTCAACTATGTATCATAAGTCAAGCAAATTACTTGGAATGTAACAACACTGAAATGATTTGATTGACCATCATAGGATGCAAGCAATAATTTAATTTGAAAAAATGACCGAGAAATATTTATAGCATGATAGGACAAAAGATACTGTTTTCTAAACCTCAGCATATTACTATAGATTTTTGCAGGCCTAGATAGTGTAGATAGTTGTGAATCTGTCTAGCTATAAATAGATAGAGAATTGTGGTCCTCTAGCTTACACGCTAACTCGCCAAAAATTAGGGTAAACGGAACTCACAAATATGGTATTTTAAAAGTAAGTTTATTTTACTGCATGTGATCTTATGATTTTACTTTTGCTTAGACTTACTATAACTCATGTATTCTTCCTTTTCAATTACTGAAATTAATTTAATAATTCTGTCTTTTAAACAAAGAGCAGATATTGCTGAAAAGCCAAAGAACTGCTTTGAAGTTAAACTAAAAGAAGTTAATCTAAAAATTTTACTATGGGAATCTAAACCATTTTCTGAACTTCATTTTGTGTCATGTGGGAGACCAAAAGGCATACTAAAACTTGTGTTGAATGTCATTAATCCTTAATTCTAGTAAATGTAAAATCTGCATGCTCAACCACTTTTGATCTATTGAGTGTTCCCAGTATTGGTCTTTCTACCTCATATACTAGCAAAGGATTGTTTAAATGATTTTTTTAGAATATCCTCTACATTTTTTCTGTGCCATATAAGCATACAGTAACACATATTTTAGCTGATATGAAAAACTTATTCATAAATATTTTATATGCCAAAATACCAATAGAAGACTTCTATTTGTTGACCATTCATTTATAAAGCAAGCAGGTTCTACCATGTCATATTAGACTAGAAAAGCCTTTTAGAAAATAGTATAAAAAATAATAACAAAAAAGCCCCCAACAGACTAAATTTTTCATGATGACAGGAGAATGTGGCCAAAATTATGAACCATAAATCAGTACTTCCATCATTGTATATAGTATTTCTGTTTGCAGAATGCTTGAGACATGTAAAATGAATGAAACATAAACTGAAGCTCCAAATAAGAATAGATCCTTCACAAAAATTCATTTGCAGTGTCATATCTAGGAAATTCACATCCATGGAAAACCTGTTGCACATGAGCAGTCTCCTACAGTAACTGAATGCACATGTTAATTTTCAGCTGTTCCTTTTGCTACCAGCAAGTTTCTGTTCTTAGTTTGTTCCTGCTGTTTTAAGAAATGGAATCCTTAAGGAAGGTCAGAACTTCAAGAACAGAAACCTGTCAAAGCAGGCCATGTGTGAGACAGCTTTGGCAATGCTTCCTAAGAGGATTTTGGCTCCACAAGTGTGTAACAGATTATGTAAAGGCAATGCAACATTTTAGAATTTACCTCAGATCTTCTCTTCAGCAGTTTGTTACCATTGTAGCAGGTCACTTTCCATGCTATTCCTGTGTAACTCCTTCCAGTGACTAACTCCACCTAGAAAGTGTTCCCAGTATTTTCTGGAATAGTCACAGTGCCCTTGTTTGGAGATATCTGACTGCTTGATATTCAAAAATTCCAATATCACATACCAGATATAGCCATGATATTTATCTTTATGTAAGGAATAAAATGTTCTGTCTTTTCTTTATGGTGAGTCAGAAGTTCATGATTATTCTTGTTGCTTACCTATTTCTCAAAAACAAAGAAACCAATCTTTCCTGACTACCTCATCACTCCTGACTTTTTTCTGTCATGATATATTTTCACCTGTAGGGGTTTTTTCCTTGGTTTTTGTTGTTGTTGTTGGGGTTTTTGTTTGTTTTTTTTTAATATTCCTTTGCAATTTAAAGAATTTGTATATGATTCAACTGCAATTCCATTATAATTTAGCCAATATAAAGTTTCTGTGTTGACTTCTAGAGGAATGGTTCTCAATTAGTTAATTGCATGGTTGTCATTCCTGTTTTTTATTAATTTTCCCCCCCAGATAATTAGTTACAGCATGTAAACATGCTCACCATCTTTTATGGTGAATGATCATCTCTGCAAGAATTTATCACATAACACCTTGTTGTTGAAGCATATATCATAAAACCATTCTTTCCTTGTTTGTTCATTAAGCAATCAGATTAATTATTTAAAATTTCATTCAAAGGAGAAAAGGCATTCTACCCTGTCCCCATGATCCTTAATATAATATGTGATCTCCAGGATCACTGTGAATTCAACAGAGAATCACTTTTTCCAAAAGTGGTTCAGAACCTGTATGTGATTTTAGCAGAAGAGAATTTCTATGTACTAATATAAGTCTTTTAACATCTAATGTCATCTATATAATGTTATAATCCATATGAGATAATGACAGCAGAAAGAAAGAACCTTTGAATTGAAGAACAAGCACAAAAAGAATTGATGCTTATTAGAAGCGAAAAAACACAAAAAAAATAGTTATGTCACAAAAGAGTAACATACTGTTTCTCAATTTTGAGAATTATACCCATACACTCTGATAAAAGATAAGATTAGTTGTATTAATAAAGAACTGTTCTGAAGTAGTGATTGCAGTGTGATCAGCTTCCACATAAACTACAGAGCAAAATACCAGTAACTTCTAAGTTGCAAATAAAATGTGGGGAAAAAATTAAAAGGCAGATGATGTGGTTACCACTTTTAAAAAAATAAAATTCCTGCTCCTAGTAACAACATCTTATTTAAAAACAAAAATAAAAGATTCTATGAGATCCAGTAAACAGTAAACTAAGACAAAGATTTGTGGGAGTTACGGCACTTGGCATCTCAAAAATAAGTGTGTCCTACATGTGGCAATGTCTGTAGATCTGCAACACAGACGGGCATATTGCAAAATTACGCAAAGCAAATAAAGTGCATACAATCATAGAAATTTAAAATGAAGCTGTAATTATGGTAGCAGAGGAGGTACCTATGCAAACTATGCCTAGTGCCAACAACGAAGATAAAAAAAGAAATCCTCTTACCGGTAAACTTCAGATAGAAATCCAGTGTTCCTGTCTGAAGATGTCTCCTGTAATAATCAAGTATAATCCCAGGAAGGGGTGGAAGAACAATCAGAACAACGACAAAAATCCAGAAGTACAACCACCAATATTCAACTTAATTTATCTGTAGAATAGTAAGCCTAGGGATATGATGAAAACCTAATTATTTGGAACTGGACAAAATTCTAGACAGCATAATATAGAGGAAAATTATTGTTCTGACATAAGAGAGAAATGGATGATCTAATACATATTTCCATCTTAATTTTTCATTTCTAACTCCTGTGAGGTTATGCCTCCCAGATAATGGAAACTTTTTTTTTTCCTTTGTAGTACAGTAGTTGGGAGTGAAAACTCTGTGAAACACTATTATTTCTATTAGAACAGAACCAGAAATAATATCCATTTTTCTCTTTCTACCAGTAAAGTCCCCTGCTGTGGTTATTATTTTACAGGAACAGGGCACAGCCCTGTCTGGAAGACCAAGGCAGCTGGGAACAAGATGGAATTATGCTGGCTATCTAAGTTTTTGGTAGGACTGTAACTTCTGCTTTTGCTTTGTGTATAGAGAAAAGGGAAGATGGATGTAAAGGAGGGTCCAAAATCCCAGCTGTGGCAGGTGTGGAACATGTGAAAGTCAGGGGCTGAGGAATCATTCTGGAGCAGGGGTTTAGAGAGGGGGCAGCTTGAGACATGACTGAAATTTCTAACTCTGCAGACATTCTAAAAGGTTCTGTCATCCTACAGAACCTATTATGGATGCAACTATAATCACAGCACCCCCTCAAATTATGCCAAGGACAAAAGCAGGAAATGGCTCAGTGCCTTAGCCACTGCTCCTTGCATGTTCTTTGCTGATCTACCTGTGAAATTCACCTTCATTCCTTAGAGGAATCTCAACTTCATGCCTTTTCCTCCACTTTTTAAATCTCCAGTATTTAGGAGGCAAGGACTGTGTTTCACCATGTAGACGTCTCATGTGAAGTACAACAGGGTCCAAATTCTGAGTCAAGACCCCTAGCAAATTTTTATTATCTGAGAAAACGTAATCTTCCCTTCAGCATGTAAAAGAAAAGCAGTCATTTAAATGAAAATTGTCACAGTTTATTATTTTTGTAATACTAAAGAATGTTTGTAATACCATTATTAGTTGAAATACTGAAAAAAACCTGGAATTCAGAGAACTTTTGCCACAAAATATAATCATAAATTTGACAATTTCCTTTGAACATTAAAAGGTGTATACCTTATGTATCTTCTGCATGGTGGACCTGATAACTGTCTTTGTATTATATAGTATTCACTACCCCATTGTTAAATCAAGAATGGATTAATGTTAGGTAATGCCATCTAAAATGTAATGAAACTTCAGTGACAAAAACTCTAACTTATTTATTTTTAATCTTTCTTGTAGGAAAGAAAAAATTTCAGATTTTATTCCTGCTTAAGAAGTGTTTAAAAATGTAATCAGTGTTATAAAAAAACCAAGGTATTCTTAGCCTATGATAAGCTTTTATACAGCCTGGTGTACACATCCAATTCAGTTAAAAAATCAGGAAAAGACAAGCATTTGCTCCTATTCTGTGTATTTTGAAATATGATTTGCTGTTCTCTCTTTTTAGTCTCTGTTGACTCTACTTTTATCCAAATGTAATATTATACTCTAGTGGCACAAATTTGGACTCTTAAATACAGAACGTTGTTTCTTAATAATCTCTTTTAGCATCTATCAGTTTCTTTCACTTACCTCACAATATATCTGGATTGTTCTTGTATTTGCCTCACAAATAAATGGTCTGTCCTTTCACATTAACTCCTCCCTCTCAAACATGTTCCACAGTGCTACTGATGCTCTAAACACTTAGCGTCTCTATTCAGTTTCTCCGTGTTTATTCTCCAAGGGAGTAGGAGCACAAATGCTGCCTCAGTCTATGAAGCTCCTATCAAATCACCTCAGAGATCAGACATAACTAAACAACTGGACTAAAGCCTTCCAAAACTATGGAGAGATCTTCTAGGAAAACAAAATTGATGTCAGCTATGTGCGGAGTGGAAAAAAACTTGAGCAGACTAACTTGCCATCTGAGTCAGTGATGCAGAAATGCACAGGTAGAGAATGTCTCAAAAACTTGAAGGCAACTGAAACATGTGCTGCGAGATCCTTTGTACAAATCAATGGTGACCGTCTGACCAACCTCACTATCCAAATGTATAAATTAAGTGCATGTATAAATTAAGACCATGTGGTACCCTACACGAGGGAAAACACGGAATCCTTATTCATTCTAGATTAAAGCAATCAGTAAACAAAATATAGAAAAACACCTTGGAAATAGTCCTTTAATCATTCTCCCTTTTTTCTGGACCCATGAGTCTTGCATTGTGTGTGCAGTAAACATAGCTGCATCAGAAGGAAAATAACAAGTACCTCTGCTGAACTGGTAAACTGAGAGGTGAAAAGATTTGGACTGGAGCCCTTTCAGGCTTAGAAAATACTGAACCTCGTTTCTCACCTTGTGAGTGAGTGCTTTTATATAAAAAAGTACCATTGATGCAACATCTTTCTTCCATGATCTTAAATAAAAATAACAACGGAAGTATAAGATACATAGCATGTATAGCTGTTAAGTATCTGTGTTCAGAGCATATCTATTACACTGAGTCCTGTAGTCTCCACCTAATTATGGAATGCAAGTTGGATTTTGATGGGACACAAGCAGTGAACATATGCATGGACAAAAGCAATAATCTAGACACACAGAAATTTCTAAATTAAGATAACTAAATGTAGACCCCTCTGGTTCTGACAGCAAGTAAGCAGAGAATTTCATAGTCGTCATTTTTGTTTTACACATCTCAGTACTACCTGTGATCCTTTATTAGTCCCAACCCTAAGTGTAGGCTTTCAGCAGGCACTTTTGCTGGAATAGCATGGAAAATTACATGTATATATTTTGCAAGTATATTTTGCAGTGCCAGACTGAGACATGATGTAGCAATTTTCAATACATTACATTTATTGAAAAAACATGGAAAAGGGTATATGAGATACAAGTAGAAGTTATAAACATGATAACATAAGGTGTATGTGTATTCTAGAGCGTACAAATATGTTCCATCTCACTTACCTTTACATACCTAAAATTATATGACTAAATTTGAATTTATCCTGGTTTCCTCTGTAGTCAATGGAGAATAATGAAGGCATCCAGAAGGCCCATCTTGGCTCCTGTTAGATATGTATTTTAGGATTAAATTAATCACTCTCTGCAAGTATCTGTTTCTTGCCTGTGATTTTAAGTGTGTTACCAGCTCAGACTTCAGCAACTCAAAGTTAAATGCTTCCATTTGTCCAGAATAACCCAACCTTATATGTCAACCTGATGAAAGGAAAGGAGCAAAATCCCTGAAAAAGGCATTTACTAATTGGTAAAAGAATTCTTCATTATAGTCTCACAATAGTTCAGAAAAAAAAATATTCTTAGCTAGCAGAACTTAGTTTCAAATAGTTCACACATCTGTAGTTTCAATTACATGCATATTGTTCTTTGCGGGATGCAATTTTGTTTTGCTGCCAACAGTAACAGAAAAGCTATTTCAGCTGTGTCAGTGTGGAACAGCAATGTCATCTAAGTCTAGTGACCTATTAAATACAGGTATTTGCACAGAGGTTGTCCTCCTCTCTCCCCACATACACACTTTTTCTCTCCTGAACACTTTCCTGACTGTGCAGCTTACCTGAAAACATTACATACAGCAGTGTTTTCTGTTGAGTTCAATTTTTAACTATGCCTTGTGCCATTAACAAAGGTTCTGATTTTCTATTTTGTAGCCTTTTCTTAGTTTTCTGGTACATTCCACTGCAGAAATGTTTGGCATACTTGCTGTATCCAGAAAACGGGAACAAAAGAGGAAATGGAGAACATTAATGGATATTGTTTCCAAGGAAACAAAGCATCAGAGAATATAAGAAAGTCAAGAGGGATGTAATTTCTTTTCCCCATGAAAACAAGGTAATAGAGGGAATAGAGAAGCTAATGAACAAATGACTTTTAGGTAAACAATCAGCCACTTAAATGATTATTTTATCAAAAGTCTTGCAATTCTGTCTGGTTTTGTCTCAACCACTGCCTTAACTTCACTTTTTTTTCTTTTTCTTCCATAGTGCTTCAAATTGTGAGAGGAGAAATGACATTCACTGCTTATGATGTCATACTGAGCAACAAATGGTTTTTGTTCAAGACATTATCCCTGGATATATTTTTTAATATTTGAAACTAAATCCTTACTGAATAGGAAGGAGTTCCTGTATATTTAACTGGGGGCATCAGGAGTGGGGGGCAAAACCTATTACAGCTTGCAGATATCCCTGATTCAAACAGAAATTGAGAAAATATTTTCAACCTAGGTAAATGGTTCATGCTTCAAGATTAATGAACGTTTTGATGAACTATTATCAAATAGATACTGTATTAGGTCATCATATTACCCAGGAGTTTGGAGCTTAACAATATCAGCAATCAGGTTTCCAGTTTTTGGACCAACAGTCAGGTGTAAGATTAGGCACCTGGGTTGACTTGAGATGCACAGTTAGGCCACGATCTGTCCCCAGTCCCAAAGAAGGAAGAAGGGATTGAGATGAGCAATAGGATACCAGTGATAGAAATAAGAAAATGACAAGATTTAAGGAAATAAGCCAAGCTGGAGATCCATAAGAAACTCCTGAGAGACAAAGAGAAGCATCAGGAGGCATGTGTAGGCTGCGCTTTCTGTTTTAATGTGTTCTTTGCAAATGCTTTGACTAAAGACTAATCTGGAGTGACTGACTGAGCAACAGTTTGGATGTGACCTTTAGAATTATAATTGAATTTTCGCCAGAAAGGCAAGTGACAGCTTTTTTCTTCAGCCAGCCTAAAATGAACAGTAATTTGCAAAGTTTTTCCATCACAGAAAAAAAAGTAACTGAACTGTATTGTTTGGAGGAAGTTTAAGTCAGAAACAAGCTAACTTGGCATGGACCCAGTCCAGACTACCACAAACTCTCGGCTTGGGAGCAGAGAACATCCCTTAAGAAATTTGTTTATTGCATTCATTTGTCACATGGCAAAGGGAATTAATGTGTGTTACAGTGCTGCTGGCAAACTCTGAACTGCAGGGAAGATGGCAGAAGAAAGGCTTCAAAGCTGTATGATGATACTGGAATGATAAATGGGAGCCCTTGGAGCTTTTGGGTCGTTTTTTGGGTTTTATTTGGGTTTTTTGTTTGTTTGTTGTTTGTTTTTTTCCAGAAAAGAAATGCTGTGGAAGAGAAAACTGCTCTCTGGGATCCTGAACCAAAAGTATCACATGAAAAAGTGAAGAAACTGGCCATGGTGAGACAAAAAACTGTGGCTAACTCCAAGATGCCTCCACATTAACATAATAGAGGTGCACTTTTGAAGCCAGTCCCCTAACTGGCCATACGTACTACACCTTCATTCACATTGCTGTGTGTAGAAGATTATCTGTCTATTAACAGTGGAAGGCAACATCCTCTGTCCTTTTCCACCCCTACAGAAAAAGATTATATGCTTGTAGCTATTCCCCATTTATATAGTGCATAGTACAATAACGTTACTGGACAACAAGTTGCCATTTGTTCATGAAGGGTATGAAACAGAAGCTGTTAACTGGGATTCTTGGTTTGCCTAAATAATTTTAAAATTACAGGATCTATTTCACCTTGACAGTCTTGGATTCATGGAAATGGTAAGGTACATCTCCTCAGATCACTGGGGTTTACACTAGAAAGGTTTTAATAATACCTTCCATTGCAAATACCAGGTTAATTTCATAGTTTAGATCAACATAGCCCAGTCACATTTTTTGAAAAAAATGTTTAAGTTGATAAAGGCAGGAAAGATGGAGGATGTACACTTCGGGACAATATAGAAGAAATATGTATTTCTTTCAGACTCTTCTAGACAACTTTTTGATGCTTAAATCTTGCTTGTTTGTAATGTCTATGTGTGTTTAATGTAAGATGGTTAAAAACACATCATGAAAACACAGAAAAATGGGTTGTAACAATTTTATGTTATTATCAGAGAACGTATTTAACATTGAATTACATACTTGAAGTATTTATTTCAGTGGATAAAGTTATCTTGACTCAATGTAAGACTTTCTCTGAGAAAGTGTGTTGAGTTTTTGGGAAGTTGTTTGGAAACCATTATCAGAGTGTTGAATACTGAATAGCTGAAATCAAATGAAACCCAGCGTATATTGTTTTATGAAGAATATTAGACATTGAGAGATTCAATAGAGTCAGTATCCACGCTCCAGAAGTTTTATATTAGGTAATGGTCTAATGTTCTACCTTCAAATGGGAACTTTTTCAATTTCTCAAAATATGTGGGATTTATTATGTCTATGTATACCATAAGTGCAAAGGTAGAGATAATATTTTCCTTATATAAGTAAAGTGATGTATGCTATGAAAACTTGGAAAAAGGATTATTATGTTAAAGGTGACTTTCAAATTACAATTTAATTATTTTTCAAAAGAATTTTTATGAGTTTATTTCCATAAAACAAAGATGTCTAGAAATGTATTAAAGGCAACAATGAGCATCATTTACATAATATAATAAATGGCTAAGGATGTTAGAAAAAAACATATTTTATTCAAAAATATTAAAGTAGAGGTGGTTTCTCTAAAATCCCTGTGAAGCGCTGTTCTTTCTCACTCTTTTTTTTTCTTTCTCATACAGCAGCTCCTTTTTTTCCATCCAAATTACTTTTATTTCATCAGCGCTGTCTTCTTTTCTCTCATAATATCAGAAGATTGTCCCTTCCAATAATATCAGTTACCAGGTGAGTCACCTGACTAAAATATCCATATCTTCTTTTTCTCATCATGACCCACTCTGCTCAGGGTTACTAACTTTTGATTACATTGTCAAGTTCTTAGATAGAAGTCTGTGGAGAGTCAGCTGAAAATATCAGTGAAAATCCAAAATTGTTACAAGTTTTTTAGGGTGATATTAGAGCATCCACCTAACTTTTTTCAAACAAGAATACAAAATCGGGCTTAGCAATCTTGATAGACATAATCATATACTTTGATATTACTCCTGAAGCAGAGTTTCCCTTGTAATGAGATACTATCTTTTTGTACCACTTCTATTTCAAAAGTCTCTAGTATTTGACTGGATAGTGTGCAGACTCACACTTCGAAACGTCTTGTTCAACCTCAAAGGAGCAACAGGTGGATTTAAAAAGACAGGGGGGATGTAACAGTCACAGGTGCTCACCTGATGAAGGAAGACCCCAAGTTTGCATTTTAGAGTATAATGCTTGCTCTGGGGAGCACAGTAAGCACTTGATTGTCATTGGGTCTTCCATAGAAAGAAATATGTGCTGTGCAGTGCTTGTTTCTGATGTTTTAAGCTTTCTTCTTCATTGTAAACATTGTTGTGGGGAGTAAAGTAAGAGGAAAGGAGCACTGGTGGATCAGATGGCAGTGCTGGTTCTTGCTGCCTGAGGGCATTCAGAAGATTTGGGCTGGCTTATTTCAAGCTGGTGGATTTCATTAGAATAACTGGAGCAAACAGTTCAGGTTTAGAGAAATATTCAGAATTAACTTGCTTAAATTTACACAAACAAAAGCTTTTAGGGGGGGGAAAAAGGCTTTCTTAATTCAAAATGGATGTTTAAAATCTGTACTTAAATCTCATAATAACAAGCAGATAGATAAAATAGAGATTGGCTACCCCTAATAAGCATATACAGATGCAGTGGTTTAGTGGTTGCATCAGCTACTAAAATAACCAAACACTGAAATAAAAATTAATGAAATTTTTTGAAAATCATACATTTCTGTGCAGGTTATTCTTTCTGAGTTCACCAACAAAGACTCTTCTTCTTCTGAACTTCTTCTGAGTTCACTCAACAGAGACATCTGCTCTTCTAAAATCTTTCAATGCTAACAAACAAATGCATAAGAATAAAACATGGTGAAATAAACAATGTATGAGGTCAATCCTTGTCAATGGATTCACAGTAATATTTAAATTGGAAGGCTTTCAGGTTAAGGTTTTGTAAAACCCAGAAAAACAGCACAGTTTGATAACTGGGCTTCATCTTCACAATCAATGGTTTACTGGCCAGCCTTAGCAAATCAATTTCATGATTTTTTTTTGTAGAAAGAGGTCCTCAGCTATTCAGAGAATTTAAATAGAAACCAATGTTCCACTTTTAATACCTTGCTTCATTCAAGTATGGACATGAAGATTTAATTTAAAATGTGCAGTGGTGAATTTCTAGAAAAATTCTGGCCCTTCTCTATAGTGCCATCCACAAATTAAAATCTACTGAAAGCAAATGGAGCTCATTCAAGCAGGACTGATGTTTACTAGAGCCACATAAGTTTAGTGGAATTTCTGATATAAAATAGGTTTATCTCTGTGAATAATATGGTAAATTTCTAAAATATTTGCAGAACTTCAAACAGTTCCATTTGCAATATCAAATGCAAGTTTTCTACATATAAGCAGGTAAAAAGCAGGTAGAAATAAAAGTTATTTAGAAATTGTCCCTTTTTATAGTAGGCTTTTTCTACGTTTTGAAATGATTCAAATTAATTTTTAACTCTTCTATTAGCATACTACTATGATTATTTTCTGTAGTAACATACTATGAACATGCATTATAATCCTGGCAAATGATTACATGACAAATGTTTGGTGGTTTTTTTTTTTTTATCTTTAGATGGTTTAATGCTGGATGTACTATTTTGACTCTTATTGTTAACATCTTCATAAAAGTTTGATATTGACCAAAATGACAACTTTCAAATACTATGTTCATGGCAGTTATATGGTCATTTGATGTCTCCTTTGGATGTTCATGTTTATCTGGTTTAAATTCACCACCCCACCCCCACCCCCCATCAACTGTTATAGACACTTGTTGATTGTTACAAAACTGTTCTTTCAGACTGAAATTGTATGGTGAACACAGGTAAAATCATGATAATTAAGAACCCTGAAAATCCTCTTGCAAATGTGTAACTTTTTAGCTCATTTGAGGTAGGGCAAGTTAGGACGTCTCACTAACATGTCTAGAAATACACTGTGATTTGGGTAAACTTAACCAACCAACATAAGACTATAAAAAGTAGAGAAGTTCTTCCCCATATTCAGACGGAACTTCCTGAGCTGCAGTTTGTGCCCGTTGCCCCTTGTCTTGTCGCTGGGCACCACTGGAAAGAGCCTGGCCCCGATCTCTTGGCACTCGCCCTTAAGATATTTGTAGATATTGATAAGATCCCCTCTCGGCCTTAAGATCCCCTCTCAGCCTTCACCTCTCCAAGCTAAACAGGCCCACCTCTCTCAGCCTTTCCCCATAAGGGAGATGCTCCAGTCCCCTCATCATCTTTGTAGCCCTCTACTGGGCCCTCCCCAGCAGTTCCCTGTCTCTCTTGAACTGGGGATCCCAGACCTGGACACAGCACTCCAGATGGGGCCTCACCAGGGCAGAGCAGAGGGGCAGGATCACCTCTCTTGACCTGCTGGCCACAGTCCTGCCAATGTCCCCCCTGATCCCACTGGCCTTCTTGGCCACCAGGACACACTGCTGGCTCATGGTTACCTTGTTGTCCACCAGCAGTCCCAGGTCCTTCTCCGCAGAGCTGCCTTCCAGCAGGTCAGCCCCAGCCTGTGCTGGTGCATGGGGTTGTTCCTCCCCAGGTGCAGGACCCTCCACTTGCTTCTGTTGAACTTCATGAGGTTCCTCTCCGCCCAACCCTCCAGCCTGCCCAGGTCCCGCTGAATGGCAGCGCAGCCTGCTGGTGTGTCAGCCACTCCTCCCAGTTCTGTACCACCAGCAACCGTGCTGAGGGTGCACTCTGGCCCTTCATCCAGGGTACTGATGGGTGAGTTGAACAGGACTGGACCCAGCACTGACCCTGGGGAACACCGCTGGCTACAGGCCTCCATCTGGGCTCTGCACCACTGATCACAACCCTCTGAGCTCTGCCATTCAGCCAGTTCTCAATCCACCTCACTGCCCGCTCATTTAGTGCACAGTTCCTGAGCGTACCTATGAGGATGTTATGGGAGATAAGTGTCTAAATCCTTGCTGAGGTCAAGGTAGACAACATGCACTGCCATCCCCTCATCTACCCAGCCAGTCATTCCATCATAGAAGGCTATTAGGTTGGTAAGGCATGATTTCCCCTTGGTGAATCCATGTTGACCATTCTTGATAACATTCTTTTCCTCCACTTGCTTTGAGATGACCTCCAGGATGAAGTGTTCCATCACTTTTCCAGGAATGGAGCTAAGGCTGACCAGCCTATAGTTTCCTGCATCCTCCTTCTTGCCCTTTTTGAATACTGGAATGACATTGGCACCTCAGGCACCTCTCCTGTGCTCCATGACCTTTCAAAGATGATGGAGAGTGGCTTAGCAATAACATCTGCCAGCTCCCTCAGCACTCGGGGGTGCATCTCAGTGGGGCCTCTGCACTTGTGGGTGTCAGGTTTGCTTAAGTGATCTCTAATCGGATGCTCCTCAACCAACGGAAAGTCTTCCTTTCTCCAGACTTCCTCTCTTGCCTCCAGGGTCTGAGGGCTGGCCTTAGTAGTGAAGACTGAAGCAAAGGCAGCATTCAGTAACTCTGCCTTCTCTGCATCCCTCATCACCAGGGCACCCACCTCATCCAGCAGCAGGCCCAAGCTTTCTTTAATCATCCTTTCCCTGCTGATGTATTTAAAGAAACCGTTCTTGTTGTCCTTGACCTCCCTCACCAGATTTAATTCCAAGTGGACCTTAGCTTTCCTCATCTTCTACCTGCACATTTTGAACAACATCCTTATATTCCTCCCAAAGGGCCTATCCCTCTTTCCACATCCTGTAAACTTCCTTCTTCTGAGCTTTGACAGAAGCTCTTTGCTTATCCATGCAGGCCTCCTGCTCCCTTTGCTTGATTTATTATTTATAGGGATGCACCTATATTAGGATTGGAAGAAGTGATGTTTGAATATTAAACAGCTCTCTTGGATCCCTCTACCTTCTAGAGTCTAAACCTATGGGTTTCCTCCAAGTAGGTCCTTGAAGAGGCCAAATTTAGCTCTCCTGAAGTTCAGGGTTGCAGTCTTACTTGTTGCCCTGCTTCCTCCATACAGGTTCTTAAATTCCATCATCTCATGGTCACTGCAGCCAAGGCTGCCCCTAATCTTCATATCCCCAGATAGTCCTTCTGTGTTTGCGAGTACAAGGTCTAAGGGGCTAAAGGGAGGTGATAAGAGGTTGAATATGAGTGATACTGGACAGAGCACCTTCTGCCAAAAACCAGCAGAACTTCCCAAGGCTGTGCTGCAATCATTAGTAAAATTAGCCATAGTAAGACAAGTACATGTATTATAGAGTGAAAAAGGTGGAGATGGATGGGGTTTCCTTGTTCTGCTGACTCAGGGAGGGTTTGGGGGAGAGCTCCCACACTTCTTAGCTGAAAGTAGGGAACTACATTCACTTCTTTTTATTTATACTCCTGTCAAAAAGATTTCCTCAGCTGCTCATTGTATTACCATTATATTCCTGGCATGAAGTTTTTGCGATAACCCTCATGAGAAGAAGGATGTTGCCCTCATCATCTTTCCACAGCTCATTTAGACATCTTGTAGTGCTGCAAAGATGACTGGGATGGGGATATTACTCAAAATAATGAATTTTACATTTGTTCACTTTAAAGACAATCATACAGGAGTTAATATTTTTTAAAATTTATTATTTTTTATTTGAAGACTTTACCAGTTAGTCATCAGAAAGGGGACAAAAAAAGTTTAAAACTCATGTATCAAAGTTCTGAACATCATCATTTTTCATAACATAGTTTTCTGTCACTTGAAATGTTTCTTGAAGAAGAGCAGATATGTGAAAGATTCTTTCCTTTGTATAAATGAGAAAGCTTGAGAGCTGGGGGAAATGGGAAGGAGGTAGGGGAGAGAAACTTTATTTGTGACTTCGCAAGGTCTGACTTTAATCTTTATACAAGTGTTTGAAATAATTCTAGAAAACTTTAACATCATAGAGATACATGGATTTCTCTCCCATGTCAGGTTTAACAGCAGCTCTTAGTGTACATGCGATGTTGAAACTCAACAGCTGAGGTTGAAAACCTCCCTGTCTTATTTTCTCCACAAATACGAGTAGTGACTACCATAAAGCAAATAGCTAGTCAGTTAAAAGAATATTTTAAAAATAAAATAATAGAAAACATTTTTTAAAACTCAGTAATTAATGTAGTAAGTCCATCTGGATGTCCTAATCAGAATTTCATTTTTATTAGCAAAAGCTGTTCTGCAAATATTTGTATATTTATTTCTTTTATTTCTGGTTTGCTTCAATTATCGTGCAAGATCAATGGTCTCATCTTATCAGTGCACTGCAATGCAGAAGGATGAATAGTACCCCCTAATTATCTAAGACTTTTGTAATTGGGATCCCATCTCGTTGAACTGAGGAGACTATGTTTTGCAATCATATGTCAGCTGTGCAACCAAGTGGAACAGCAAGAGAACATGTATTAAGCTGAATAACATACAATCTATGTAGGATCCAGAGAAAGCATATCAACTAATTTAATCTTTAAAGAGATAAGCAGATATTTTAAAAAGTGGAAATACTATATTATATTTATCTAATAGTGTTGATATCAAATTAATATTACTGTATTCAATTATTGTCACTCAGGTATAGATTTACATGAATGAATACGTATCCTTAGCTCAAGTCTGCAATCTTACTTCTGCATTAGTCCCCAGAGATACTAAGATTGCCCATGCATTTTAAATGTAGGTCAGAGTGGCAGCTAGTGTTTCTCCAAAGAGAATATTCTCTAATATTTGTCTCAAGATGCTTCTCTAAAGAGAAATTTTTATTCCATATTTTGTCTTATAAAATTGTAGGCTTCTGTCAACAAGAACTGTTTTATCTACATTAAAAAGTTAAATCATTTTTTATTTAGTTTATTTTAAATATAATTCACTAAAATTCAATCTCAGCCATTCTGTGGATGTAATGACTTGGTTAGCTGGCTGGGAACGGTGAGAAGAGAGAAGGACCTCCTCTGCCAGGCTACTAAACTGTAAGTTTACCCATAATTGTTATATAGTCCCAGCACAGAAAAAAAAAAGTGACTTTACTGAACACAACATATATCTGCACCATAGCCAACCTCATTGGCTTCAGGAAAATTGTTGCTTTTACATGCATGATTTTTGTAAAGAGCCCTAGCTCATGGCTTGTGGAAGTGGCTGGTTCAGCTGTACAGCTCCTTCTGCATCCTCAAAAAGGGCAAAAAGTGCAGTTCTTATAAGCATAGCTGAGAGGGATTTTCTAAACCAACATGTACATACATGAACTCAAGTGCCTCTTAGAAACTATATTAATTTATGTTTAAAAGTCTATCTGGAATGAGCCAAAAAAATAACATGATCTAGATCCTTCTAGACATCTGAGAAGCTGATACCTGATGTATTTCCTATCTCTCCTCTAACTCTTACCTCTTTTTTTTTCCATAAGAAAACAAAATTTTAGACTACTTGTCTTGGCTAATTTATATTGCCATTTGATGAAATATTGACATCTGTTTGATTGGCACAGTATCTAATTAACAGTATCTATTCTGCGATAACTGCCTACAATGTTTTTTTATACTGCATATTGGTTAGTGCTCTTCAGACCTCTGATGTGATGACTGCTATGTTTGAAGTAACTAGAGCAGAAATTTAGTAAAAGTTCAATATAGAGCCAAGCAATTTAAAGCCAGATTGCACCGTAAGCTAAAAGAGTGTAAGTTCTCTCTGTGTGCAACCCAGACTGTCTGCTTTGAGGTGGAATCCTATCAAGAAAAGCCCTCGAGGCCTTGTCAACAGAGGAGATCAACTGTGGCCTGGTAGATTATTTAAAGGTCATTATTTTGGAAGGATTTTTCAACAGAATTCACACTGCCTTTTTGAGTTATATGTATTAAAAAATACTAGTGAATGTATTAAAACAAACCAGCTCTGTAATATTAAAATCTTGTAAGGTTTAATTTTAATTATCAGTTACATTGCTATACACAAACTGGGATAAAGAGGGTGCTGAACACAACTGTTCAAATGCCATAAACTGCAATGGGCAGAACACAGCTTGTCTGCAGGACAGCCAGGATGGGACTGACTGACCAACTCCCTGCAGGTTTTGAAAAAATTGTGCCAAGCCCAGCTCTTCTCAAGACAAAAGGAAAAAAATAATCACAGCCTTGCAATTCCACAGCATTCTGTGGGAATATGAAATTAGAAATGGCTAAAAAAGACAGTATGACATAATAATAATATGGTGAGGTAGAATTGTTGTGTCTTTCTGGACAATATGAACGTTTCTTCTTGAATGAGAAATTAGTGGTGTTTTATACTTTTTCTCCATAGTTTTTGTGGTTTTTTAATTGTTAATTGGTGTGAAAAGAAATTTCTCTTTATGTGGACAAAAGGTGGAACAAACCCCAACCCAACAAAAATTTCTAAAGTGGTTACTATTTGCCAGAAAGCCCAGACACACAGGCCATGGAAAGCTTATCAGTTGACTCTGAGCTCTGTCTTTCCATAAGCAGCCATGTGTTCCTCTGGCATCTTTTTTGAGAAACCCTGCACCCTAGAATTTTAAAGATATCTCAACTCTCAAAATTTACTTGTTACTTCAAATAGGATAAGGAGGTTTTTTTCAGCACTCCTGAAGCATAACAAAAGTCTTCAGCTACTGCTACAACCACAGACTACATTGTAGTCATCTTTGGCATTCTCCATACAAAAATACAGAGCAATTAATCAAAAACATGTTTTTAATAACCATCTGTTAAAAGCCATCTGTAACAAACCCTTCAGTGTCCTCTGGGCAAGGATTTCCATGGTTAACTCTTTCCAGAAAGTGTTCATGATGAGTTTTTACTTGAACAATGCGCAAAATATTTTTATTGCCCTCTCACAAAATGCTTTTTTGAAATGCTGCAATAATGTTAAGGAATAATATCTTCTCCACAGTAGTTGTTGTTCATTAACCAATATCAATTATATTTCTTTCTTTAAAAAAGTTTTAAAAGGTCAAGAAGTTTGAAGTCATCTTATTATAACACAATATTTTTGATATATATGAGTTTGGAAGGAAAAAAATGAAAATGAACATACTACTACGAAGACCTCTTTCCACTCTCTTAAAATATGGTGGGTTTAATGGTAGTTTCTGTAACATCTCTCCAGAATACCACATCTCTTATCATCATACCACAACTGATTTATAAATATGATACCACAACTGAATTACAAATGCGCAGCATTTTCATTGAAAAATTAAGATGGCATTTATGGGGAATGTGGGCTGTGTACACAGCAAACATTGGCTGAATTAAAGAACAGCGCAATGCATATGTTTGAACTTCAGTTATACAAAAGTGTCTTGGGATGTGGCACTGCTCAGCCTCTAGAGATTAAACTGTTGCTGAATGAGATGCCTATTTCAAACTAGTCCAAATGTTAACAAATCATTTATTACTAAAAACTCTCAGAAGGTCGTTGATAAATTGAGGAAATGTAATTGTGATGAAATCTGTCATGTCTTGAAAACAAAAGTTTGAATAACACTACACTCAGTATAAAATACTGAGTGAACAACAGATTTCTTGCTTGTTCCTAGCCGTTATGCACAAATTCAATCTTTTTAAAGCAAAGCCAAACAAAATGCTTTATTTTATATACTTTTTCCTTTCAAGGTTGATTATTTCTCTAGGACATAGTGGGAATATCATTTTAGAATTGTTTAATTTTTGGAAGGGAAATGTACTGAAAATAATACAAACACAAATTTTGCTTGGACAGTAGTATGAAGATACTTAACGAATAGTCACAGGAGTTTGAAATGTTAGAATAAAGGCTGCCCCATTGAAAACAGATACTGAAAGAACAAATGTATTTTCATGAAGCATTTAAATAAGTATTGCAGTGAAAAGCACTGCTTGTGGCTAATTGGATATAAACGGAAAATTGGTAGAAAGCTGGGTGCATTGTTTTGAAGATGTTAACATTTTTAATATGATTGAAAAAATATAATTATGCTAATGCAGCAAACCCTAAAACAGTTTTTTTCTTTTGTCATGTAGTCAAATATGAATTATATTACTCAAATCCTATTCCACATGAGGAGAATGTAAAAATAGCACAGCCTTGTTTGTAAATAGATTATTGTTCTATTTAAAATTCAATGTCTGAGGCTTTGAAATACTTTCATAGTCAAGAATCCTTTATAATTTTATCTAAATATGTTTTTATTGAAGTGATTTTTTTTTTTCTGTGAAGTGAAGCTCCAGGACTGAACAGCCTGTCCCTCAAAACCTGTTTTCTTCTCCACAAAAGATAAAATTAGAGGAATTTGCAGTGCAAGGCTCCTTCTTAGAGTATTTTACTCACAACTTTGAACAATTCATAATGGGAATGCAGTACAGAAGGGAAGACTTTCTTGGCAACATAAGCAGGCTGAGTTTCAAGATTTGAACTAGTAAATAGGCATCTAGGTGAAGCTGAAACTATTGGTGTTGCTTTTAAAACTCTATACCCTTTAGGGTAATCCATCCAATCTTTTCACTTCCTCAGCCAGGCACATCACAATTAAGATGAACAGCAGCATTCTAGGGTAAGATGTTGCTTGGAGGACTTCACCTATGAAATCCTCCAACCTCTGTAATGCATGCTCACCTCAACCAGAATTCAGTCTGAAATAGCAAGGATTATTTCTGATTCTTACTATGTTTGTATAGGTAGAAGCAAGGAAACATTGTACCAGATATTGATTCTCTGATTTAAGGAAAGACTCCTCACCCTCTCTACCTCCTTTCCCTCTTGTCTTCCCCCCAGTTCTGAGTTCAGTAGCTAACTCTTTCCAAAACAATTAGTAATGCAAACTCCTGATCTTGTAGACAAAAATTTTCAGCTTCTAAAGCAGAACACAAGCAGTTTCATAACAAACAAGGGTTTTATGTTAATAAGAAAACAAAAAGCATACATGCTTACCTTATAAATATTATATATATATTTAACCTTACGTGTATATTGTATGTATGATATATGCACATAATTTTCACATACATGCATATATATGTGCCTATATTTTTGTGTGTATATATACATATACAGATATAGATATGCATACATAAAATAATTGCTTCTGTACTCCAGGGAAGCATTAGTTTCCTTGGAAGATGAGAACAAAACAGTAAGGTCTTTCCTGAATTAGAAGTTTAATTCCAGTTCCGAGTGGCCTAGTTTGCTGATCCTAATTTACATTGATAAATAACAATATTGTGGTGGTGCCTAAAAAATAATATTGTCTTTTTAAATAAAGTATGCTTAGTTAGACCTGAATTCTTTTTCTAAATGAAAGCAAACTTTAAAATATCTGTGCGTGGATCTCTTGTATTTAAGCAATCTATAGAAGGTTTTCCATTCCATAAGTTTCAGAGAAAGGCAGTAAAATATGATGAAAGATATCAAGTACTCAAACGTACAGCAGAGTATCTTCCTGGCTGTGTAGATTATTAAGACATAATGTAATTCATCCAGAAATTATAAATTAAGGTACATTTCCATGACTGACAAGAAAAAACATACGTGAAGTAAACCTGTTGTTTCATTCCCATAGATGCAGAACAATTTGCTCATGTTTAACTGCTTTCTTTCAATAGATTTATTACATGATAGAAAAGTGGACTGCAACCAAAATTTTCTATTGTTATATTAATAACATTAATAAAAGCAAGGGTTTATTAATGGCAATTTCTTCAAGTAAATACTTATTAGACAGGGTATAAAAGGCAATAGAAAGACAAGAAGAATTAATTAGATAATTGGTGAAAGAAAACTGTTATCCATTATATCCATGGTAGTGCAGAAAATAAAAGCAAAACCCCACAAAGGACTGAACAAATGGAAGTTCATATGCACTACAAATAAACCAAAGCCCATAACAATCCTTCAATTCAATTTACTTGGGGTTTTATTTTTTTTTTAATTTTTAAAAATCTCCTTGAGTTTCAAAAGCTTTAGATGCTTTTGCCTCAGTCTTTTCCTGGTGCACGGATTTTAAAAGCCAGAAGTTTCATCTGTTCGGTTCTGCATGAAAGCACCTATATCAGTCTCACAGCATCTATTTCCAAGAGCAAATCAACGAAAAATTGTGGAACAGTTTTAAATATGGCAGCAGAGTTCTGCCCTTGAAATACCTATGCTTGACAGGGATAGTGATTTTTCCCTTGTTATATAATAGTAATAAGCCTAATGAAGTTGTCCTTTTTTAACTGTTGGATAAGACTTCCAGCATTATCAGAGTAAAGTGAATATCAAGAGCATTTGTGTTAATCTAGTTGTTAGTCTCATGGGATGTTACACCTAGTGTTTACTCAATACAACATATCAGACCTAGTAATTCTTGTGCCCCATAGTGATTTGTCTTTTGACTTCTGAAAGATTTATTTTCTTGTATGTTATATTCTGTGAGATTAATACATGTAGGTGTGAAACTCTCTGGAACTGATGCATCTTCAGACGTGACATCAATGAAACCACTTGTGACATCACAACATATGGCATCCTGCTGCTAGATAAATAGCAAGATATAAAACATAAATGTTGAGATGAAGCCTAGGCGTTTATCCTGTGACAAGACTTCATTACAACAATTATTTTATGTTAGACTCTGTGATTGACATTGGTGAGATTTTCAGATTGAATGGATGGTGCTACAAGGAATAAACAGACTTTGCAGAATTATGCTTTTCTGCGCTCTGGTTGGCTTAAGGAACAGATTAATGAGATGCTTTGAGCAACAAGAAAGCAATCAGAGATGTTTTGGCATCTGGCAAGCTAATAATAAGATAATGGAATATTAATAAGATTTTAAATATGCAACAGTGGATTCACTTGCTAATGGGAAAAGTGAGGTTGGAGAATTTTTGTTTTATTAAAGGAATGTAGATGAACAAATTAAAAACCACCTTTTCAGAGCTGTGCAGAGTAGCATATACTGTGATTTTGATACTTATTACATGTAAACTAACTACTAAGTTGCTGATGAAACACAGAATCAGATCTAAAATCTTAAGTATTTACAGGCTGGGAACTTGCAGGCTGCAAGATCCCTACAGATCTGAGAAGAGTTAACAATGTAAGATTTTTTTTTTTCATTTTTACTGAATCTTAATTGATTACTACAGCTAATAGTTTCTTTTAAAATAATGGCTTCAAAGTTTTTCCAAATTACAAATGCTAGGGCAGTGAAATACAGCATTATTCCTTCTCTTTGTGTCCTCTATTTGCTTTTTCTTCTTCCAAGCTTTGACATCTTTGTCAACAAAACAGACACATTTTCATAGAGAAATAATTATAAGGCTGAGGGATACACCTATATAAGACATAAAACACCAAGCTTGAAGCCTAATTTTACTATAGCAGTTAACATGCATACTAATGACACTGGTTTATACCTGCTGAGCAGCCACATTTACAGAAATACACACAGACAGAAATCCCAGAGATGTAAGTGTACATTTCCAGAAGAGTACTGCAGAATTTATGATAACCAACACAGACTGGATTAGTAGAGCTGTACTTATGACTGTGGGTTCTGACTAGATATTCACAGTCATATTACTTTTGCCTAGGATCTGATTATAATACAGTTTCATACAGATAAAATAATTTTCAGTTTTACCTTGGTATTTGTAAATCGCTATAGACTTGCTATTTCCAATACAAATAGGAGATGTTTGCAGTTTGCAGTTTAATTGGCCAAAATCAGTGACTTCAAGCAACCAGTGCTAGTATTACTTGGATTATACAAAAAGTGACATAGATGGAAAGAAACATCTTATAAGTATAGTCCCAGAGTTGAAGATTAAGAGAAACTTTCCTAGATAAGATCATTTGTGGGTTTTCTGAGTGCATTTTGTGTCTTATTGAAAAAGCATCCTATGAAAGCTAGCAAATTTGACCATGTAATGGAAGCAACAGCACAAAGAAGGGAAATTCTAGTTGCATCCCTCTGTAGGGTAGCAATTAATATTTTTGAACTGTAGCTTTGACTTTAATTGTTTATTATTATTTGTCTTACCAGCTTGCCACTTTCACTATCAGATTGTCATCTTCTAATGAATGCAAAAATTCTAGAACGGATGAGTTCTTAGATACCTGTGTCATAGTTTCTTGGTTACCAGCATATCTACTGCTTTAGCACAAAAGCTGACAGATGGAGCATAGGATAGCCAAAGCTCAGAAGCGCTATTATTATGTTAGTATTATTAGTTAAAAGTCCTGAGTGCACTGCTGAATTCTTCCTATTGCCTTGGATAACTTTTAGAAAATTTTTTTGCATTATTTCCTTTTTATTTATTTCACTGTTTTCTTTTCACTGCTGTTTAAATGCAACAACTGGGACTACTCCTTCTACCCAATAACTGTTTAAAAAAAAAACCACAAAGCATGCATGGTATACTGCCCACTGTGTCCCCAAAACAATTCTTAAAATCAGTGTTTACTCTTTAATTTCTTGTATCAAAATCACACTACAAAATGTTTACGTCTCATAGTGCAAAACACATAGTAACATCTGTTCGATTTATACTGCTGACCTTCTGATTGTAGCAAGAAAGTTCTACCTGTTAGCCTATAAACAAGGCTCATAAAAGCTGATTATATATTTTACTGAGGATGAAGCATTAGAGTCCACAAAGGCTTATTAGTTTTTTGTCACACTCGCATGACATTACTCATAAAACAATTGTACAGATGGCTTTTGGGTGACATTTGGAGGTTAGGACAGTATGAGAAATAAAGGGAAGATATTTTTTCCTCATGAAACCACACATCTTATGATTAACTACACTGCAGGCAGGCATCCGTGCATCTAATTATTGTGCATACTTCCTATTTAAATCATCCTTTTTATCCTGACAGTTTTCCTCTCAACGAATTCTTTCCTTGTAGCTTCAGTTCAGCCTGATTAGCTTCAGAAACTCTGTTAAAGGGGAGGGGGGGGGGAAGACATTGTCCATTTCCTTTGCCAAAAGTTCAGACAATGTCTACATACATATTTACTGCATAATAATGCCTTCTATATGCTGTGAACTGCTGAAAAAGGAATAATGAAGTGTTAGCTGAATATTGCTAAGGCACATCACCAGTAAAGGGAACATACCAATCAGTGTCAGAAGACTTCTTGTCGTGTGAATGAAGTATATCGTGACGTATCCTGAATGTTTATATACAGAAGTAAGAAGGGTTAAGGAAAATTGCCCAATGTCTGCTTTTAAGTGAAGAGAGGAAAAAAGTCAGCAAAGGATTTATTTCTTTCTGATTTCCCACAGCCTTCCAGCATAGTCCAAGGTATACATCACAGTGGGCATACAATTGATTCCAAGATACATTTCCACAGCACCAGTGAGAAACCTGAAGTCCAAATGTCAGACAAGACACTATACTCTGCAAAGTGTGCGAGGCCTGGGAAGAAGACTCAGCTGACTCCAGAAGAAATTGCAGGGAAAAGACAGGTACTCTGAGGCAGCTAAACCACACAATTGTGTGTGTAACGTAAAATTGGAAAAAAACAACTTATCTTTTTATGAACTTGGTTTTGTTTGTTTGTTTATTTTAGTGAACAGAAAGAGCTCCAGCTATAGGTTACAGTTAGAAAGACAGACAAACAGCAGTTTATGCAATTTAGACACACATGGCATGTGTGTCATAACCATTTACTGTAATCTGGTATACTTAAGAACTGTGGCAGATGTCTAGTTTGTATGGGTAAGACATTCCCATTGGGAAGAAGAAAAAAAATTCTGGAACTTCTTAAATTCTGTCCAAATTGCCTGTCATAACACTGCTTTTCCTGCTCATCTAGAGCAAAAATAACTTCTTTTTGAAGTTAAATAGCTTTTTAGTCTTGGAGACTCTTTAAGATCCTCCTTCTTGCAGGCCGGACCTTTCCCCAATATCCAACTAAAGGTAACTTTGGTTACCTTCTTTTTCTCCTTCTTGGACGCCAACCTGCCTATGCCATCCTCTCAATGTTTCCCTTGAGGCCCCAAAAGTGTAAGGAAAATTTTAATTACCTATTTCTAAGTCTACTTGGAGTTAAAGTCATATAACTGTCCTAATTTCAGTATAGCTATTCAGACATACACCAAAAGTGAAAGAGAAATCACATGAAAACTTTTGAACTTTTTTTCTTTCTTATTATTTATATAAACCTATACTTCCCTGTGATTTAAGCTCATACAGAAGGATAAAAAGGCTACTGATAACTGATACTTATATGGAGTACACACCCAAATCATGTCACATTTCAAAAATGTGACAATTTCTTTTTTTACTAAATTTCCACCAGACGACTTATCTTTTTATTTATTTCTATCATTTTGGTTACTGTCAGTTCATTCTAGCTGACTCTTTTGACCTGCATCCTCTCCAAGACTTCCTAGAACACAGAAGCTACAGGTATTGCAATAATATTTTTGGAAGATCCAAACATTGCACACTTCACCCTAAGGTGTTTATTTCCCCAACATACAAATTCAATGCATTCTTTTGTCTTTATTTTCAAGCCCTTTTTTCATATGTTCTTGGTCTTGTCTCATGTCTTTCCTGGTTTTTTTAAGAGCCCATGCTTCTGAATCCCTTTTATTCACAAATTAAACCTATTTGCCTTAACAGTACATAGATGGTAAACATAATTATTTTGCAAAAATGTGATATTTTTCTTTATGCTTCCAAAACAAATTGTTTGCACGTGCATTAATATTCCAGTAGTGAAAATGAAGTGGTAATTCATTTTTAATAGATCTCACAGACTGTGGATTTCAAAATTAAGGGGCCCCCTACCCACAGAAATGCTGGTTCAAAATCTCTTTAAGTCATTTCAGCATGTTTATTTGTTATAAAGCCATAATTCACTCAGGTAAATTACACTCCAGCTTTCACTTGTCATGAATATTAAAAGGGTAAAGCAGCACCACACTGCAGGAAACAGTCCCCGCATTGATCTCACACTGGAGTAAATCAAAGGAATGACTCCAGTGTCAAGCTAGAATAAGAACCAGCCCCTTAAAACTAAAGCCTTGTTTTGAATGTAATTTGTATTTAGCTTGAGCTAGTGCATTTATTTTAAAAAACAATATAAACACTTTTTTTAATACAGGCATATAAAAGATTTGTCTTACAACTAGAGATCAAATTTGTAAACAGACAGTGCTTAGATCAATATTTCAAATTTGAATGCACTGAGAGATTCTGTCGCAAATTATGGGCTCAGGTATTATAAAGTAAACTAGTAGGGAGACACTAGGCTACTTCTATCCACTATTAGAGCAGGTATTAAAAAGCTCAGCTAAATCATTTCACTTTGAGTATTAATCTGCTTAATGTCTAACTTGCTCTTTTGCAAGGTAGCATTTTTATATATCTACCACACCCAGGTGCTAGCTTCCTGAGCAAACTGCCTACACATTTCAGGGTGATTTTTTAAACCACTTTTTTTTTAACTGTGGCTGATGTGTTGAATATCTTTTTCAGCTTTAGCTCCTGAGTGAAATGGAAGAAGGTTTTGCATTCACCTTAAGCACTTCATAACTTTGTGAAACTATTACAGTGGCCATCACTCCTGCATGAAAATCTGAATGAATTGTACTTAATGTTTGCACATTTTAGAGAACACTGAAAATATATGATTTTTCAGCTGACTAGGTGTCAAACTAATGGCACATTCTTTTTGCCTGAGACTGAGTTGACGTTATCTGTTCATAACAAGAACATTATACAGAATCCATAGGCTGTAAAACAATTAAGCCATTTGTTTTTATTAAGTTTTGTAGACCGTTCTCTGAATTGATATTTTCAGCTGAATGTCTTCTGTTACAGAAAAAATGCACTTCACTTAATTAAGACAAAAGTTCCCCCAAAGTTTTCCTATAAAGGCAAGATCAGACAAATAGCAAGAGAACAGTGCAGCCAGTGGTCAAATCAGTCCACTGCAAGAGTTAGAGTGTTTCATCTGCCTGTTTCCAGAGGACAGTGTGGCTCAGTTATGATCCAAAGGCTGAATTATTATAGCTGGGGGGTCCTGAGTTCATACAAACAATCACAGCATTTCAGACTGTGCAAAGAGATGCCTGTAATGACACTCATACAGTTCAATGAAGAGATCTGACCCAAAACTAGCACAGGGTTGGTTTTTTTCCCCCAAGTTAGTTTCCAGTTGAATCAACTTCTTGAATCACCTTCATTGAACAAACAATGTCCCCCTGACTTACTGTGTGATCTAGAATAAAATATTTTTATCCCTTTAAAGCAATGTAGCCTTCAAGCTGTCAACAGATGCAGTTTACAAACTTGTTATAATTCTCATTCTGCCTTTCTTTTCTCACCTATTGGTAGAGTCAGCAGTTGAGTCATTCAGAATAAAGTACCATTTCATGGGACTGAGACAGGCAATTTCTGGCCATTTAATTTTCAGAATATTTTCTCAGGTTGGGTTACTTCAGAGCAGGACTCTTACTCCTGCCTTTGAATAGCTTCTTACTGTATGATTAGACTGACTGAAATAAATGCTGTGAGCATTTATATGAACATATATCATGTGCCACTGTATGTGTTTAGTATGCATTTGAAGTTACATCAAAAGTGGCATATGTTTAACAGGTGCTAAGACAGATACCCAAATCCACACTTGGGACTTTATCCTGTTTAACAGAAGCTTCATAATGCTCTGAACTGCCAAATATATTGCAAAGGCTTTGAGGATTATTATAATATACCATGCAGAGAATCTCCATAATAATATCTTTATGTAACAATGTATCATGTCAAAAATCTCAATGCACTATTTTCAGGATATCCTATGAACCATAAAAGTGCATCAGGGTTTTATCATATTTCTTTATGTCTGTTACTGGCTAAAAAAGTGCTACTGGGAAGTACTTTCAAATATTTTAGAGAAACCAATTGCTTTTTCTAGATAACTATTAAAAGGAAATAAAGTTGAATTAAAGCCCACCACAGCAATTAAGGCAGCCTGCATAGGAAAACACTGCATATAGGTTGGGAACTTATAGAATACCCTATCCAATCCCCTTCACATTTAAAAGCCTAACTCCTTACGGTAGTTTTTTTAAAAAATCGGACACATTAGATCTCTTAGCTTCTGGGGTTAGGTCCGTCCTCTAAGGCTGAGAAAAATTCTTGAAAAGATATTAATAAGGGAAAGACAGGGAACAAAACTATATGACTTACAAATAAAACAGAAATAAAGAAGAAGCCCAGTAAGAGCCTGGAGTCTTTGTGCTGGATGTTACATGTATAATTGCTCATCAAAGGGCAGAATAAAATGCAAGTAGTTTGTGAGATTCCATGATAAAATGTTATTACTTGAATCTAATGTGTGCAGCTATAACAATTCTCTCTCTAAAAAAAAACCACCTTGTTGTTGCTTAATCTTTTTATTATTATATTAAAAGTGAATGAGATTTTAGAATTCTTTAGAAGGTTTTGGATGTTTATGCTTCAAAAAAAAAAAAAATTACAATATTAACTCATGGTATTGGTGTACTTAGGCTCATACCCCAATGTAAGAAAATTATTTTTTAAATTACCCCAAAGGACCCATTATAACCAGAGATGCTTGAAAGAATATAAGGTCTAGCACATGACTGAAGTGTAATGAGAGAACTCAAAAAAAGTTGTACCATACAGGAATTAAACAAAAAAAAGAGGCAAATATGAAGATATGTTTCAAGCTGAAGTGTAAAGGAAAGAGGCATTAAATCAAACAAATAAAATGAAGAGTAACAAAAAAAAAAATGGGTAAACAGCATATGGTTACAACATAAACTGTCAAAATATTGGTTCTGTTCTATATCCATCAAGTTTTTCATAGTATGAATTCTAATCCTGTATAATTGTATTCTTGTAGGGACATGGTAGAGGGTATTGATAAATATATCCATCTTCAGTACTGCAAAAATTGATTACTGCTCTAATAAAAAGCAATAATATTAGTAAAAAACTAATTAGTAAAAACCATGGACAAATCTGATAGAGAGGAATTATTACTATATATACTGGGTGGGTGGGTAATCCTTACACAGCTATAAGGTTTATTTTAAGGAATTAATGAGCATGTGGCTGAGAATGTCTTGGTTAACACAGCATACATGGATTTTCATAAATGCTGATAAATAACCTGCCCTGGAAGGTTTTCTTGATTAAAACCAGTTATAATGTTTTACCAGTAAAATACAGAACAGCAGACTCATTCAATTTGGAACTGCATAACTACAGGAAACTATCAAAGGAAAATATTCACACTCTACATAGTATCATTACTATGTCTTGCTACAATGATGAGTACCTTCAAAACATATGCATAGCATTATAAATCCAAATTCTACATTCTGAATGTATATATTTCTTTATGAATAGTCTAAAAGCACAAATTTTTGAAGGGAATGTGTTTTTTTTTAGTATAGCAATTTCATCTATTATGTTATATATCCTTTCTATATGAAGCACTTAAAAAATCACTAGTGCAGCATTTAATTTGAATTGCTTTTTTATAATTTAAATAGTAAGATAAATATATAATCACTTATTTCTGTATTACTGTGTTTGTATACATTAAATTTCTTTTCATATGTTATGCAGCAGCACATCTGGTCAGCCTCAGAGCATCTGGTAGAATTGATAAATGTATAGTCATATAAGATAGGGTGCTCTTGGCTGACTCATTTTGCTTGCTGTTTTGTATTCATTCTGGCTATTCCAAATCTTCCATATGCTTCTCAGTTACACACAAGTGCAAAAATTATAATATAATAATAATTATACCATCAAAATAAAAACAAATCCTTTCTTCTAAGCACAGAAGTCCCCAAGGAGATCATATTGGCCCAACAGTTAAACTATGCAGTACTTTATACTGATCTATGCAATTTAAGTACCAGATACCTAGAAATAAGTAGATACATGTATACAGTATTAGAATGTAGTTCACTATGTATGCATGTATTTCAAAAGGAATTATGGAAATAACATGAAAACAGGAAATCCTTTAAAACTCTGTGGTTTACCCTCTCTTTCTGACAATGTACTGACAATTTAGACAACTTATAGTCTGTATTGGGAAGAATAAGATAAAAGGTTCTTTCAATCTGTTCAGAGTAGGGGGAGTTTGGAATATGGAAATATGTGCATACCTCCTCTCTCATTCAATTGTATAGACAGAGAGCAGAAGAAAGCTGAGCAATATGTTGAGATGGAACTTTAGTTGACCATGAAGATGTTAGCACATTTTTCAGTACGGAAAAATTGGTGCAAAAAAAAGTATCTTTGTTAGTGCTGATTAGATAACAGATGCACAGTGCATGAAGCACTTAGGAAAGTAACAGAAAAAGAACCTGAAAATATGCTGGGGAAGTGGAATAGTCAATTAACTTCAGACAAAAGTTGACAATAATTGTTAAAAGGTAGTTTTACTTAAAGGAGAATCTTGAATATAAAAAACACGCAGAATTTAGGATTTGGCTTCTCTAAAAGCTCTGGTATCTTTTAGCATTTTTCAGCTCATTGGGCACTTGCTGTTCAAAAAAATTATCCAGGAATTAAAATAGCAGAAAGTATTTCAAAGCAGGTTTGAGTTCCACTGGAACAATTATTTGGTCCAAAAGCACTTACCAGCTGTGGTTGCAGAGAGTCCAAGACAGTTGGGTCCACATGCATTGGTATCACTGTAAAACAGTCACTTATTCCTGCTCATGAGCAAAGTGGTATACCTGACACTTACTAGTAACATGTATAAATGGAACACTGCACCACACAACCACTGTTTCTTTATATGTAATAAACTAAAACCATAAATTTCTGTATTAACTTTGCATTTAATCATTGTCCCAAAATGCCATTTACTTCTGGAATCAGCCAGTTTC
Organism: Falco peregrinus; assembly: GCF_023634155.1. Taxonomy (NCBI): domain Eukaryota; kingdom Metazoa; phylum Chordata; class Aves; order Falconiformes; family Falconidae; genus Falco; species Falco peregrinus. The sequence continues at coordinate 34,717,270 of NC_073723.1, forward strand.
AATGCTCTCATTCAGCTAGAGAAATTAAGAGGACACCTTAATAATTACCTAAGACTTTACACATTTTATTGCGATTAAGAAACACTTGCTACAGCAACAAACCCTAATAGTTCTAACTAGCTCCCATGGGGAGGATCAAAGCCAGTTTAAACAGGGTGAATTACACATACACAGACAGACAAAAGAGTCCAAGGGGGCTCACAGCTGACTAGGATAATACAAGCTGTTTTATATCAGATAGGAAGGAAACCTACCTAAAAGTACAAGTACGTTTTGTGGGTCTATGCCAGCTGTTCCCTAAGTCATATGAAAGCCATGTAGCCGCAGTCAAGATATTGCTGGATTAAAGGTAAAAATCCATCTCAGAGGCAAGATATGTTAGCTCAGGATCAGTACCATGCTAACGTGGCCACGTGGACGTGTCCCAGAAAAATCAGCATGGGTACAACAAGCTCATATTTGCCATCCATGAACAACTCAGAGGTCCCACATTTGCTTGCAGTGGAATAGGAGTTTATGAGAGATTAAATGTGCGCATATGGGAGGTTTTAAAAATCCTTTACGCTTCCCCCATCACAAATGCCTCATTCTAATTGCTAAATGAAAGTACTGGTGGATAGCCTCCCAGGTCCCTGAATGCAAAGCGCAGGTGCACGGGAAGCTGTGGGGCTGTATGTGGTCAGTATACATAGAGGAGCACACTTGGGCTGCTCTGGGAATAGCAGACTGACAGGGTATTCCCCTGAGGTGTGTAATGGTGAGACAGCTCTCCCTGGAGACTGCTGTCTCGGAAATTGTAAAGTATACAGCAGTGCAGCTGTCATGTAACTGTGGCAATGGCTTTCCGGGCAGGAGGAGTCCCTTGGAACACAGCTTTTGCAATTTATTTTTGTCAGGCAAATTATGCTAGTGTTGAGCTGCTGGAGTCCATCCCAGGCTGCGCAAGTATGAATGAAAGGTATGAACACTGCAGGCACAAAAGATTTTAAAATAATGTGCTATAACATCACAGTTTGTTATGTCCTGCTGTTTCAAGGAAGACATTCCAATAAGTTAAGCTAAACATGGTTCTTTATACATGCACAAAGATAAATCTTAAGGTAGAGATGCATTAATGCCAGACTGTTAATGGACAAGATGCTTAAACCAGTTAGTATGAAATGTCAAATAAAAAACAAGGCCCAAGTCTCTCCTTCTCTGGAAATACCTTACCATGGGCTGGAAGGGGATATTTGTCTCTGCTTGTGGTTGTCTGCAAAAATACTTCTCCTGGAGTTCAGCAATTATGATAATTTTAAGTTATCCCCTCCTCGTAAATGGCTGCAATAAGAGGAGACTGTTATTATGGCTAATACCTGCTTCCTCATACAAGTAATTTTACTGTCCTGCTAGAGCTGAAGGTGACGAAGAGGAAATACACCCACAGCTCTTACTTCCAGGTGCGTGCTCTGATCTCACACAGTGTTCTTTTGCTAGTTTTTATTGAAACTGTCTCACTACATAGGCAATATTAAATATTCATTAAGCCACAAAGAAGTGAAAAAAAGGAAGAGACTTGTATCTGGGAGGGTGAATCCTATATTCCAGTCCTCATTTCAATAAGCATTTCAAAATTTCATGCAAAGTGAAATAGGTTCACTAGAAAAAAATGGAAAGAGCTACCCTGAAAATGCCCTGTATCTTGGATTCTCCCTGAGAAGGTAAGTAAAGATTTCAGTTCTTGTAGGCAGAGTAAAAAAATTAAAGTTAGACCTTATGTGTTCAAGGTGACTGCTTTAACTGGAAAGCATCTGCTTAGACGTGATGATTCATTTTACTTACCCTTTCAGTGCTTTGTGTCAGACACAGAAAGCCTATGTGGAATTTGAAAAGCATCATTAGAAGGCACAGGAAATTGGAAGCCAGAAGTAGTGAAAGTTTGAGCAGGTTAAATTTAAACTTCAGTGGTGGTATATACTTGATGACACAGAAGGTTTCAGCATAGCTGACGTGTTGTTTCAGAAAGACTTAAAGTGAAGAGTACTTCTGTTTTAACTCTGGGTATTCAATCTAAGACAGAGACGCTTCCTTTTTTTTTTTTTTTTTCTTGAACCATGGCTTGAAAGAAAACCAGATGACAAGATTTTAGTCAAAGGTTATCAAGAACTGCACACACAGAATTTTTCTGGATGGTTTTGGTTTATAAAGTCCAGATGTTTGGTATTTTAAATAATTTAGAATTTTTTCTAAAGAGACATCAAAGAAAACTTAAAAGATAGTAGCATTGTCAGTTGCAGAAAATTGTAAAATAAGACACTGAACAAATACTTTGTATATACAATGTCAGAACAAATTAAAGGAATGAAAGTATGTATATGCTGGAATGTTTTATATAACTCAAAGGTCAGCTCCATACAGTTAAAAATATCCAGGGCCCAGACTTGTGATTCTGTTTGCTGTACTTGCTTATAAATATTTTGTATTGGTTATTGTTCTTCACAGTGTTTGTTTCACCTTGTGAAAGCATTATTGTTTTTCTTAAGTAATCATGGGACAGCTCTAGCCTTCAGCCATGACTGAACAGAGTGGATTATTTAGGGTTTAAATTTTTAGTCTGGCTTCTCTTCCCCACAGTACTTCACACCACTAAATATTCCTGCTTCATCAGCTGTTTGCATGTAGAAACATCCATGTGCACTCATATATATTCAAAGTTTCTCTCCCGTTACTAATTCTGTCAAAAAAAAAAAAAATATTCAGCCTAGAGAGCTGTCTCAAAACTTTTGGGAAGAGCTACAAGCAGGAATTAAAAGTAACTAGCAAAATATACCACAGCAAGATTCATGTCTTAGATTAGGCAATGTTTAAAAGTTTTGGCTACACAACTAAACCAATAATAACATCCTAGAAGGGATATAGTTTACACAAGAAAAATAAATAATTTTTCCCAATCACACAAATAAACTCTTTTTTTTTTTTTTTTTTTTAATGTCTGGAATATAGCACAAAGATTGTCATTACTCTTGGTGCACAAACTTCATAAATTATGGAGTAAACACCAACTGTCTCTCACCAGCACTTCTTCTCAAAGGAAACAGAAGACATTGCTAGCAAGATTTAGCCTGGAGCCACTCAAAGGGCAACATTGCTCCCAGCTTTTTTGCTCCCAAGGCAGGAAAGCAATTTGCTGCAGCTAAATGTAACAGCCCTTCTGTTCTCTCCAAATATCGTGCTGGTGAAACTCCCTTCTCTCAGACCCGATCTCAGCAAGTAGGTAGGGGATAGTTACTCCTTTTCACAAGTTAATGCCCTAAATTCACGTTCTAATTTAAGTGATAAGGGAATAAAAGCTTTACCAGAGAGCAATTCAAAACTTAAAGGAAACTCTAAATTACCACTCCTTCACCCAAAACCTCTTTGCATTCATGATAGAAGGTGAAAGGAAGAAAGCACCCACACCTGCTATGTGTGAATGCTTCTCCTTACTAAAGCAAAACTGAACTCCTGTGAAGGAAAGGAGTTGTAGTCCCACCATGGCCTCCTGTAAATGACTAACACAAGGCAGGGTCTTAACATTAAAGGGGCAATTTTCCCTCCGTGGAGTGAAAGTTCTTCTGAAGTTCAACATCAGACTCTAACTCCATGAGCACTTTGATACATAGTGCACATTTACTCAGCCACTAGACTTACTAAACTCACTAAGGTTACTTAACAGACTTTAAAATTCAGCGCGCGCATTGCTAGAATTACTAATAGTATGTTTAAGGCAGAGCTTCCCTAGAGAGACATGTGCTCTGAGGAAATCCAAGTGACACGTGAAGCTGAAAAGCACTTGATTTCTTGATTTTATGCACTGTTTATACATTGAAATGTATTTCAAACATTTTCTTGTTTACATTAAAATAAGAACAAACTAAGGAGAGTTTATAAAACTGGCAATAGGGAAGGTTTTTTCCAGCATGAGACTTGAAATAATAAAACTAGAACTTACTGCCAGTGCCCTGAGGGCACCACCAGCCCTGACTGCTCCTGCCCAGCCCCCCTGGGGTTCTGCCCACCCTGCCCATGGCCCAGGACCCCACGTCAGCCCGCCAGGACTATCAGTGCTTGCCTCCATGGTGCCGCAGCAAAGTCTGTCTCCAGCTCCCCGCAGCCCTGCCCTGCCTGGCCATGGGCTACCCTGAGCCAGGCCCACGTCGCGGCACAGCCTCGGCCCGTCCTCATCCCCAGGCCCTTCCCTGCCACCGCACAGGGAGCCTCCGGTGCTCCCAGACCCCCCAGCTGTCACAGGCCCACAGGTTACCCTGAGACTGTTTTTTGATATTTAATAATATTAAAACTAAAACCTTCCAAGAAGCCTTTGTAATGCTCTACGGCTGCCTCCTCTGATCAGCTACGGTCAGTGCATCTGCACATGGTTCAAGCACATGGAAAAGTGGGGAAATTGGTAAATAATCTATTTAATCAAAGGAGCCACTTCATACGCTGTCTGAACTGGCAGCTACACAGATAAAACTGCACATCTCCCCTGCTAGTTGTGGAGCTATCTTCAGTCTCCACAGAATGGTGTTAGAATCAAGACACTCCCACAGAAGACAGCCTTTGACTCATCCCTAAAAGCAAACAAGGTGCTTTTACAGCTGTGTAAAAGCCCAGGAATTTTAGACAGTCCAAGACTGAGGCATTTATTGCAGAGGATCACGTTTCAACATTGGCATCAACTGTTTCTCTGGAAGCTTTCATTCTGCTCACTTCAATCCTGATATAGGTCCATATATTAAAATCAAATAAGGAAATCCATCTGCTCTCCCATATATTACCAGGAGGCATCCTGGAGTGCCAAGACATTCCCAGAGCCCCAAGGCTCCAGCCTTCCCCTCTCCCACCCACCCTACAGCTGCTCAAGTGAGCTATGGCCCTTATCTGAGGTTTGCAGATGGCCCCTTTAGGTGTCAGTCTGGCCCCATGAAGAGTAATTGCAAGAGCTGGAGGAGTACAGCAAAATAATTACAGCTAGATATGAAGGAGCAAGATTTTAATAATTCATGAGATACACTTAAATTGCCAGATTTTAATTATATCTTTATCAGTTCCTTATTTAAACTTCCAGTGTAGCAGAGCAAGCGAATTTAACATTTCCTGCTATGGTGTACTACGGACAAAATTCTGCAAAATGCAATTCCTATGTTGACTGTCAAAATGACTTTAAATTTCTGATTAGTACTTCAGAAATACTTTAGAGGTGTATATTTACCTAAAGACCTAGAACGCAAATCCCTGAGATTTTCAGAAAACATTTTTTTTGTTCTAATAGTACTGGTTACATTTTTATCTAACATTATAGTGAACATAATAAAAAAAGGAACAATGTATTTAAGTGAACTGCAAGGTTATTCTTCTAAACAGATGGGTAGGCTTTGTATAAATTCCTGAATCATTAATTTAACAATAACATTGTCTGTGAAATCAAGCATTTTTGTATATTTTGAAGAAAGATTCTTGTACATTAGTTTTTTAGTTACTGTTAGTAACTGTTGGATCTTACAGTCAGGATTCACTTCCTGTATCAACCCAGACTTGACCTCACAGATGGTATGCAGAATATATTCTGCACACTGTATTTACATATTCCAACCAACAAAAACCATAGTAATGATGTATGATTTATGGCAATTAATGATAAATGATTATAAATTTTTAAATGAAGAATTATAATTTAATTTATATAAAAAAGGTCCAGCATCACATTCTTTTCCAAATCACCTGTATTAACATTGCCTCAATGTTAATATTTGAGTTTTGTATTGATCATACTATTTAAATAACCCAAAGTCTTAAACTAAGGTGCTAAAGGAAGCAGTATGTTACAGGTAGGACTATAGCCTTGTAACTGTAAGGGTTGTAGGGCTTTGGGATAGATTTTCTGGGGATGTACACAGCTTCACTGGAGACCTTTTCCAGGATGTTATCCAAACTTCTGTCAAGAATGACATGTGTTCATGGACCTGCCTTAAGGCAGGAGACTGGACCAGATAATACCCTGAAGTCCCTTCCAGTCATATTTTTTCTATGATTCTATGTTTTTCGGCTTGTGACTGGTCATTTATTGTTTGAGATTCCTTTGTTCCAGTTTTGCCAGCATAAACTTATTCAGATCTGAAACAAGGGGAAGAAATTTTCTCCTCAAGCCCAGTCCAACTTGCTCAAGGCTGGTTCAATAATTTGAATTTTTATTTACTTCCCTGCCAAGAGCCTCAACAGAAACAGATTTCTGACAGGGGACACACAAATCTTGGGGAATTAAGAAATTTAGTAAGAATTTTTTGCATGCCTGTTTATATCCGCTCTTTCTGATCCTTTCACTTGTCTCTTATTTCCTCGTTGCCATATTTTCTCAGTTCTAGAGAACACATAACTAGCTACCTCCAGGGATAACACTTTTGTCTTCTGCATAGGTAAAAGTTATTTTGCTGCTTCTGAGACTAGCTTGCACTCTTGGTTCCTCTGTGTTTAGTGCTGCCAGCTCTAGATCTTTAGTGGATTGTTTAAGGATATAGCATGACTTGAACAGTGAGGAATCACAGTCCAAGAGGTATTTGGGGTTTGGTTGTTGGTTTTTTGGTTGTTTTTGTTGTTGTTGTTTTGTTGGTTTTGGGTTGTTTTTTTTTTTTTTTTTCTGAAGATGTAACAGGTAAATTAAAAGAAAAGGAATATGAAAAGAAACAAGTATTTCAAACATGGAACAAGCTAACCAATTGTACAGCACCAGACACTGAAAGCCAAGAAATGGAGATAGGCTACCGGAAAGGCCGAAACAGGTAGAGCTGGAATATAACACAAAAGTCAGAATTCCTTGATGGGAATCTGACAGGTTTCTCATTTGACAAGATGGAGTCCTTGAAGGGTTCAAGGCCTACCTGTTTCCTCGCTGCCACAGAAATGGGGGCCAACATTCCGTCATTCTAGTCAGGAGATAATGCAGACAGCACTAACCAAACCAACAAAATGTTCCTACTCACATGGTCCTGTTTTGTTACCTCAAATTCCAAAAATAACCCTAATTACAGAGGGCCAGTCTAGCATTTATTGAAGTGTTTTGGTGGAATTCTGCTTGCTGTTGCCTGCCAGGCTGGTTTTTTTTTTTACATTTATCCTCATGGCCTAGCTTCCAAACGCTGTCCAAACAGCACTTCCAGTCTGCATTTCTAAATCACAGCAGAACTGTACCTAAGTCCAGCCATGCTTAGAGGAGCTTTCTTCTGGTTAAAAGTGTGCTCCTGAATAAAGGTCTAAGTTTCTATTACAGGTCTACCCATTTGAATAAAACAGTCATCTCAGTACATTTTTCTAAAAAACACTTTATTTTTGAGCCAGCTGCAACCGAACAGCTAGATACATGAAGGAACCATGAAGATGACGAGCAATGACTTACAAAAATAAGAACACCAACTTTCACACATCCAAATTTGAAAAAAGATACTCCACCAAAAACTTTGATCTTTTTTTTACTGATGATTTTTTGATTTACAAACAGAGGTCGTTCTGCTCCTGAATGTAACTCACACATTGAGAACAGAACAGGTCAGGTCCCCTGAACATTAGTGTCATGTGGCAGTCATAGCTGTGCTGACTGCTCCTCATCCCCATGTAGCTAGACGCTGTGCCGACCCCAGCATTTAAGATGTGAATATGTAACATTTTTCCCAGGCTGTATACTTGCTGACGGCCTAACAGGCTATTGTTATGACTCTTTAAAGAATAAAATGAGAGGTTTGGGGTTGGTCCCCTGCCTTTTTATCCTTTTGCAGTTGTCTGCTCCCTGTTTCTGTCAGCTAAGCAGTCCAGCTGTTAAGCTTTTGCAATACTAATCACTACCCACACATTACCCAAAGAACAACATCCCTGTTCCCACCCCTTCCCTGAAATAACAGGCTAAGGAAAAACATTTCAGACAACCAGGAAATTTTTTTTCTTTTTTTTTTTGCAAGAATAGGCTTTCTTGTGAGTTTTCCATCATTATGTGGTTTTGGCTGGCTCAGGGAGACCTTGCAAAGAGAAATGCCTCTCTTGCAATTTTAGGTCAAATGCAAGAGACAGCTAAAATACAAGAAGAAAACAAAAAAACTGTAACTACTTTTTTTCCCAGGACTCAAATACAAGTTTAAAAGGTTGAACTATTCTTCAACTTTATTAGAATCACTTTTAATTCTTTAAATCACAAACTACAGACAGGACAGTTAAAAGGAGGTGTCTTGGGATGATTGTTAATACCTGGAACAAAAGGAAGGTGACAGGAAATTACTAATATATATAGCTTAAAATAAACATGAATATTTGTGTCTGAACACTTTATTCCAATTGAGCAAGATATTTATTTTGTATATATACACATACATTACATGTGTTATTAACATTTATTATTATTATTTGTGGTTTACCATTTGAAAAAAACAGCAAGACTTGTCCAGTCAATCTGGTGTTAACCCTTCATCCTCAGCCCCTTGCAAACCTGTGCCTTGGCCTCTCTTCTAATAGATGATATCTAGTAACTGTGGTCAAAGGACCTCTGTTTGAAGTCTCCCCCACAAACAGTCCTGCACCCAGGCTCTCACACAGCATGGAAGTGGACTTATACCCAAAAATATATTCCATCTGGTCATGGGGAATACCAGAAGCTGACAGGTCCCTTTAATGATTTACAGGCAGATTGTACCTTTTAAGTGAATTAGTTTTGATGCTGACTTTGGTATCCAGATAACTTGCTGAGGTAACAAGATCTCCAGGAATTTTATGATTAAGGTCAATTGTTAGAGTTAGATGCTGAGGTATGTAACGTAGGAAATTTTCTTTTTATTTGTTATACTGAAGTTGCACAATAGTGATAAGCTCCAACTTTGAGTTCTCATTTATCATCATTGAAGAGCATTATAATTGCTCTGACCCTGCACTGGGAGCCAGTGTTCTCTATTTTTGGTAGTGTTTAGGCAAGAGATAGGAAAAAAATCTTCCCACTCAAACGTTACAAAAATTTGGTCTTCTACAGCAATTAAAGGGCAGTAAATTACAAAACCCAGGAAAAGCATGTCTTCATGTTTTCATAGGCAACTATTTTACTTTTTGAGTAATTACTTGGAAAACAAGTTCTTGCATACATGTTCCTGTGAAACTTTTCCACAGTAGTAAGTAGTTAAATAAGTATATAATGGCTTTGTTCTATATATTACTGTTTAAAGTATTTTAAAAAATATTTTCAAAGAAGTAATTTCTAAGCTCAGTCATCAAGAAAAAATTACCTTGGTTGTAATGATTAAAACCAGCTTCTAATTAATAATGTTCACCACTGTTTACTTTGTTCAGTAATAAATTTTTAGAGGCATAATTAACTCTACTTTCATTAATAAAAGTTTTTCATCTGTATATACACTGTATGGAATAGTTTGTATAGTATTTAAAAAGCAGGATGTTAAAAAAAATAGTGTTCTGACTACGACATCTATAGTTGTCAAATCATAAAAATAAGCTTGTTTCTAAACAAAAAATTACTTCCACACCATATGAAAAAATGAAGTTCATATAAGGTAAGTACCACACTGTTTCAATCAAATTAGAATGAAATCTTATTTTATAACCTAAACAGTTATTTTTTCTCAACATTTGGAGTAGTCCTGCCAATTGTCAGAAATCTTATGTTAGTCCTTTAAGAGATTTTATTTTTTTAATACTCATGAAAAGATGTGACAAAACTTACTTCTATGTATTGTTTCACATTTCTAGTTCTCACAGACATGGAGGACAAGTGTGAAAATGCAAGACAGGTATGGTAAGGACTGAAGGCAGGAGGCAAAGGCAGATGATCTGAATAATTTTTTTTTAAAAACAGTATCAAGTACATTTGTAATTTCCATGGTGATGCCATATTCTTACAAAATGGCATCATTTCATCATGTTCAGATGTTATTAAGCAGTTCATATCCTTTCTGATAAAATATATTTAAATCATAGGTGAAAAACCTTTGGATATAAAGTATTAATCTAGTAAGACTTTCGCTAGTTTATAGTTCAGTTCCCTAATTTTTCTTTGATATTGATATATTCACACTTTGCACTTCACTTTTCCTTTAGAGAGCAACATGCACTGTTTCCTGTTAAGTGGTTCAGTCTTGACTGAAATACTGTAGATGGCACTGCAGAGCATATGACATTTTTATTTTTTTTTTCAAAACAAAGTCACTCCTTTATTCTTCATGTTACTGCACAGTGGGTATAGGCATAAATAGAAAACCCTTCCTGAAATTTCAATTAAAAGATCGTTTCAGAATGTGGCTAATTAGATTGAGTCATGTGAAATGTAATATGAAACACAACTGATTAAAAGCTTTGTAAAATCAAAGATGCTCTTTTCTCCTTTATTTCAGTTGTGGGTCACCGTGCCTCTCCCAGCTATACAGACCTGCCTACTCAACCTTTGCAGACTTCTTATTATTCAGCATTAACACTGCTTATAATGAAGCCTTTTTTATTATTATTATTATTGTTTTTTATTATTATTAAATGATACCAGCTTTTGAGCTCAATACCCAAAGGGATTACTATGAGTCTGTGAGTGGCTATGTCCAGATTAAAAAGGGAGACGCAGTCTATATGGTCATTTCCTAGTAACAGCCCAGTCAATTCCATTGTGAGTTGGATACTTTCCAAACATACTAGTCTCTGAATGTATAATATATAGGAAAATGTAACTCTGGAATAGTTATGAATGCTTTTGCTTCTTTGAAATGTTAGGTGGGCATAGTACATCAGGTCTACCTGAAAAGCTTGGTTGATGTCCTAAGAAAGGCATCAGACTCACCCACTCAACAGACTGAGAGTCAGGGTAGGGAATTCATCAGTGGTTGTTTAAATTAGTCCATTTTTACTTCACACTGAAGTGGCCAAGGACCAAATACACATATTCCTTGCATAAGTACCTTTTTTAAAACCTTCAGTGTACTGCCGGACTTCTTACCAACTGCAACCATGTAAGGGTTGGCTAGACTCAGGGCTATATTCCCAAAGTTATATGCCTTTCTCTCAACAAGTTTCAAGTGCTAATAATATGGGCAAAGTAAATATGAGCCTCAGGCCTGAGATTTTGTACTAACATATCCGTTTTTTGTGATGTGACATCAAAAAAAAGACAGTGGAGGTATTTTAGACCTTTCAAAGACTACAGCAAAATAATGAATGAGAGAATGTTGTATCTTCTACAGGATACGTCACTGAGTCCAGTTTAGAAAAATACTGTCCAATTAATATTATGTCATAAGCATGGACATCATTCAAAACCCAGCAACAGAGTACCCCACGGTCTTGAAAGCCAGCCTTACATTAACAAAAGAAGCTTAATTTATTTAGCTTTTCAAAGAGAAATTACAAGGCAGACTTGATCACATTTTGTAAGTACACACAGGGATAGAAGGTTTATGATGGCAGGTTTTTTGATCTGGAAGACAAAAGGATAATTAACTACAACAGCAAATGAACCAAGAACTAGGCAAATTAAAACCAGTTAGCAAATGATAATTCTAAAAAGAAACCTGGCTAGGATGTAGCAGGTGGTTAGGAAACTAACCATTGAAACAGCCCACTAATGGGGGAGTTGATGATCTAAAACTTTAAGTCTTTAAAAGTAAATATATTTTAAGAGTTATGTTCTCATTCCATCACAAAGTTCCAAATTCAATACAAAAATTTTCAAATAAAGTACCATACCTTGTGTTACAAAGACCAGCTAGATAATCATGAAGGTCTTCTGCTGTCATAAAAAAAAAATATCTTTTCTAGTGCTGATAAGCCTGTACGTTTTATTTTGTTAAAGAAGAAAAAAACAACAACTCACAAAAAAACTTTCCATTTAAGACAGCATGAGAACATAGATTCTATATGAACCTGTGTCAGAAGACTAGCTATAATTTATAGGTGAAGAGTAATTATCTTTTCTGCTTCCCACCCTCTTGAATGAAGCATTTCACAGGTTTTACTGGAAAGAATATTCCAGATAGAGCCAAGCTACTTACATTATTAAGCTACTCCAGCCACTTACAATATCCTATTTAGTTAACCTTTTGCTGTTCAGCTGTATTCAATGTAAGGTACTAGTCTATCAGAGGCACAGGTCAAGATTTTGGACAGTTGAAGATTTCTGGTCAGTATGGCACATCACGCCTTCTACTATATCATCAAATAACTCTGGCAGTTCAGCTGGAATTTTGAGAAATGTTTAAAGGAGTTTTGAGACGTAAGGACATTTCTGTTTTTGCACAGATGGTATGATCATACCATGCTAGTTATATCACCTTTTCCTGCAGTTATTGTACCCTGATGTCAGCGCTGTGAACTAGAGGATCACTATTTAATGTCTAAGTCCCAGGATGAAAGCAGTGCCAAAATTTTCCATCATTTCCTTGCTCCCTCCCAAGCCATATGAAAAATCACAAGCTACTTTGTCCCTAAGAAGTTTTAATTTCATAAGTCAGAGGATTTCTGGTCTCATATACTTATTTGATTTTAGTATTAAAAAAAAATGTTATAAAATATTTTTTAACACCTATAAGAATATGAATTGCTCTCCTCCAGCACAGTCCAAAACACAGTATTAAATGCTGTGCTACCTTTCACAGCTTTTTAGAATAATTCCTCATTCTATTCCTCTTAATCAAATTCTAAAGGTCTTTTCCAAAAAGACCAGGGGAAACAAATATGCATTTCTAAATCAGAAGATAAATAGTCACAGGCAGTGATTCATCTTCAGTGAGCCTACATGTGAAAGTACTTACTGAAAAGGAAATGAGAATCAAGTGAAAGTATACCATTTGATACACTTTACTAGGATACTTCTGTGGAATTATCTGTCTCTGACAATTTAACGTCATAAAGAACATAATCATGTAAAGTGTACTCTGATGGTAGCAGCATCTGTGTTACATGTGTTTCAACAGTATGATTAGAGGGGGGGGAAAGAAAGCTAAAATTTTAATGAGTAACATTTCAGGACTGTTTTTTAAATTACTATGATAATCTATGAAAAGTACAGTGTGGATATATTTTTCTGTTTGTTTCCTCAACTTACACTGGGTTATTACCTTTTCTTGTTCCAAAGTATTGATAGGCTAGAGGGAAGGGGTGCTGTTCAGAGGGACCTTGACAGGCTTGAGGATTGGGCCTATATGAACCTCATGAAGATCAACAGAAGTCCAAGGTCCTGCACATGGGTCGGGGCATTCACCAGTATCATGTACCGGTACAGGATGGGTGATGAATGGATTGAAAGCAGCCCTGCCGAGAAGGACTTGGGGATATTGGTGGATGAAAAATTAGATATAAGCCAGCAATGAATGCTTGTAGCCCAGAAAGCAAATTGTAACATGAGCAGCATAAAAAGAAGCATGGCTGGCAGGTCAAGGGAGGTGATTCTGCACCTTTACTCTTTCTTATGAGACCCCACCTGGTATACTGCCTCCAGCTCTGGGGTCACCAGCACGAGAAAGGCATGGACCTGCTAGAGTGGGTCCAGAGGAGGACCACAAAAATGGTCAGAGGGCTGGAACATCTCTCCTGTGAGGAAAAGCTGAGAGATCTGGGGTTGTTTAGCCTGAAGAAGGCTCAGGCAAGGTCTTATTGTGGCCTTTCAATATATTAAGGGGCTTATAAGAAAGATGGAGAGAGACTTTTTACCAGGGTCTGTAGTGACAGGACAAGGGACAACAGTTTTAAACGGAAAGACTTAGATTTAGATTGGACATAAGGAAGAAATTTGTTATGATTAATGTAGTGAGACACTGGAACAGGTTGCCCAGAGAAGTTGTGGATGCCCCATCATTGGAAGTGTTCAAGGTCGGCTGGGACAGGGCTTTGAACAACCTGGTCTAATTGAAGATGTAACTACTCATTGCAGGGGGTTGAACTACATGAACTTTAAAGGTCGCTTCCAATGCAAACCATTGTGTGATTCTATGATTCCATGATTCCATTTTCATGGTGTTAAAACAAGTCATTGAAATTAATATACTGCCTTTTATAATACATAAATACTAAGACTTTGGGGAAAACATGTTTTTTAATACAGTTTTATGATATTTTCTAAGTCTGATGTGAAAGAAATTTCATTTTTGTACAAACAGTATTTAGCATCAAGACCCTACTACGGTGGGAAGTCCAATGTTATCAGCTCTTGCAGGGCAAAGTCTTAGGAAACACAGATAATTGCACACATGAATGGATAAACTTCTATCTAACAGCACATCACTAAAAAAGTACATTTCAGACCACTGCTATACTATACAATTTAGATTATCCGGCACCCTTTCTGTTCTGTGTATCATAATTTGTATTGATTTATCTTCATTTATTGTTTTACTGTAGTTCCTAAAGGCAAAATACCCATATCCTGCTGTGCTATTATACAGTCAAAGAAAACATTTTAAGATTTTTGCTTCAGCCTACAACTTCTATGTCAAAAAAAAAAAAACCAAACCCAACAACCAAAAAAAAAAAAAGGAAGGATAAAAGAGAAAGGCATTGGTTATAGGGATGAAGAACAAGAAAGAAAAGCAGAACTTACTAAAATAATGTTTATTAAAATATTGAGAAGGCATACTGGTAAAGACAGTCATTTCAATGCCACAGAAGAAAGGAAGCTAACAGCTAAGAAGGGACTGAAGAAAGAATCAAGATAATTTTAACAGAAACATTTTGAAGAGTAGCCATATGTATGATATTAAGAGCAGAAAAAGTAAACTGCAGTGCATGAGGTATGAAATGAGAGAGAACCTGAAGATCCTTAGATTTTGGAAGAAGCTGAAAGTTCATGTAACTAGACCTGGTAAATGTAGATTTAATCTGGATGAACAGGTCATGAAAAAAAGCAGAGATAAAGTCAAAGATGTACAGACTCCATGCCTCCAGTGATGTAATCCAAGACGATAGAATCTAGGGGAAAGACAGATTAGGAATTTACCTTTAGCCCTGCCAATCTTAAACCATACTGATAATTCAGTCCATAACTTTTTGATGTTACATACAAGCACTTTAGCAGAAATAAATGCCACCGGATAAGAAAACCCAGAAAACATAACAACATATATTAAGTAGCACAGAATCCCACAGAGAAAGAATTTTTGGCTCTTCACTGACCCTTTCAACCAGACATGATATGAGTAATGGCAGTGTTTTAACCATCACAGCACTGGTGTGTCTAGAAATATGAAAATAACTTAACTTTATTTTATCTAGAGTACAAAGCACTATTCTATACAAAAACAACAGGCAGCATGTGGCAGAGATTATAGAAAACAATGGTGTAGCACATTTCCCAAAATAAAACCACATGTAGTAGCCATTTGTGAGTTAAATCAAAATTACAGTTTTACATAAAGGGAATTATTGCCACCCCACCCCCATCCCCTGAGTTTTTTCCCATTGTGTTGTATTATAGCAGTTTGCAAAATATTGCAATGAATTTTCAGAGTAGTTTTGACATTACTATTACTCTAACCTTTATTAAATGTGGCAAAGGAAATTTTAAAAAAGACCCGTTCATATAAATATTGGTTTAGTAAGAAAATTGAACAGAATCAAGGGGCAGGCAATGGGATACAGAAGCAAAGACATGGAAGGCCCTGAAAAATTGATGTAGACATACCTAAATAAAAAAAAAAAAAGTATATCCCTGAAAAAAAACCCAACAGATTTATACATAATTCTACACAATCAGTTATAAAATAAAGGTATTGCAATTCTTTTTGATATTTCATCTAGGAAACTAGGTACTGTGTCAAGGCAAAATATCCTTTGCTGTTCTACTAATAGTTCAATACATTCATCTGCCAGTGGAAATGTAGGTCTTTTACAAAAGAGAAATATGGCAAAGATGGATGGGCTCCTCTTAACTAAAGAGGTGCCACACATCATTCTAGGAAATTACAAATGGTTGTATTTCCCCACATATGGAAATACAGTACATGTTTTATGGGTGACTTCTTTTAGAGTAAAAAGGGAAAAAACAGTAACAGCTACAGCAGAAAACATGTAATTCATCGAATCCCCTCTCCCTGTAATTGCCTCTATCTTCAGTAGTTTCACAGCAAGACCACTTTCCACTGCTACACAGGAAGATTCCTTGCACTTTGAAGGGTGATGGTTTATTTCCAAAGTCAAGCAAAGCAGAGAGGCACAAAACATCTCCATAAAGCTACATGTTCCACACAAGCACACACATCTAATGGAAGAAGAAAATTAATTCAGTAATTTCCACTCCTGATACTTGCATGGAAAACAGCACAATTTTGGAAAAGGTTAAGTAGTAGGCACAGATAAAGAGGAAGAATAGGAGTAACTGAGTGGATTTCAGCCCAGAGCAGTTTAGCACAGTTACCAAAAGTTCATCCAAAAAACACAATGGTTCATGTGGTGGGATCACTGCTTACAGACCACAAGTATTTTGGTTCAAACTTTAGTTGTGGTCATGCACAGAATGCTCTGACAAAGTTCAAGGAAGCTTTTATAAACTGAAAGTTAAGCATGTGTTCATCTGCCTTCCTGGAGTAGGCCAGAGTGTTTGTTGCCTCGCATGCTTGAGCCCAGGATGAAATCAGGCACCAAACAGAAGCCTGCACCAAGTGTGCCCTCAGTCCAGTGACAGCTCCCATCTGCGTAAAGAATGAAATAAAGGGCGTTCCTCAAAGTAGTTGTCAGAATGCCTCCACTATATAGCCAAAATGTGATGGCAAAGTCGGTAGTGGATAATTTTGTAAAACACCAGCACTATGTGAAGTGGTGGTCTGTTCAGTTCGCACAAGTTTTTCAGTTGCTAAAATGTATAAGTGTTTGACTTAGAATCTGCTTTCTCAGTTTCACTAGCCCTGCTTAGAATAGCTCTGCACACCACACAAGTAAGGCTGCAAAAGTAATCTAGAACATTTTGAAAAACGAGCACTATAAAAACCAGCTTATAGTAGACAGTAATTACTTTGTCCACTTTTTCCTCCTGCAGTTTATCAGAAAATTGCGCAATATTCAAATTTTCATCCTAGAACTCATCAGCTCCCTTTAATAAAGTCTTGGTGTCACAATCTCAGATGCATGACAGTTCTTTTTAGGCTGATGATTCCTGTCTCGTTGCAAAATTTTCTCCCCTGAAAACAAAAGGTTAGCAGTCTGTTTCAAAAGTGTTTTGAGTGGTTTAGTACAGCTTTTTCAAAGCTAGGCAGCTGAAATATCAGGTAATGATTTGAAACCTATATAATAATTCTACGGTGTGGTTTTGACTGGCATTTTTAGCTGCACTGAAAAAAGCCAACATAGCCATGTTATGCAAAGGACACTTTAGCTAGTAATGGTGACGTTATTGAATTTTCTCTATTTATGGAGGGGACAAAGATACAATGGAGGAAACATACCAGAGAGACAGTAGGTTACTGTCAGTATCGGATTGACATTGGATACATACATATGATTCAACTGTTATGGATTTTCTCTTCCCTGTTACACTCTCCATATGTCCTATAACTTGATCTATGGAAAGGCAGAGAAAATACCTGCCCATAGCTTTGCTGTTAACTCATGTGACTTCAGACTGATTTCCTTCTATTCCTGTATCTCTGTTAAGGCCCTCTTGATTTTAGTCTTTCTTGACCCTCTACATCTAAACAGGAGCTGCTACTCATAATGGATTTAGGCTTTCTTAGAGCAGTAGAACCATCTTTCTGTTACTGCCAGCACAAATAATAAAAAAAATAATCCTTTAAATAATTCTGCAGTGCAATTCATTAGAGTGGTTTAAGAATCTATTACACATTTCAGGTACTTTCTGACAGTGGTAACAGAAAAGCTCAATAGCTGCATGTTTAGTCACCTATTGTTCTAGTATATACGTGACTGAACCATGGGTAAGCCAGAGAGGGACAGGCCACCAGTAGCTTGCTTTCAGCAGGAACTCTTAATATTGAATACAGGTTCATTTCTTGCAGCTTTTAGAACTAGAGGAGTGAACCAGGACCCCAAAGCAGACAAACAGTTCTGTGTTTAATATCAGTTTTCTTACTTATACATGAAAGTGAGTGTGTGAAGAATTGCTTTTAGTCAGGCAAGTGGAGAGCGTAGCTACTTTCTCTGGCTGCACCACGTATGGGTGTTTCATTGAAACAAGATTAGAGCAAGGCAGTTTCCTGGATTTATTTTGTGAAAGAAGAAAAATATATTGATGTTAGCTCAGAAGCTTCTGAAGACCCTCACATTAAGAACAGTTTTGACTCAAGGTAGCCTATCTGGCAGAAAGGCCATGTTTGCTTTATTCTTCTGCTTGCAATTTGCTATATAGATGTTTAATATTCTCTTTTAAAGTCTGAATATGCTGGTTGCTGCTCTCTAGGGATGAGGGAAACTTCCTGGATAAGCCCAAATGTGCATGTGCTGCTGAAAGACAGTTCTGAAATACAGTTTGGGAGACAAAGCAAAAAGTCTGCAGGGGCCAGCAGCCAAGTGGCTGAGATGGTGGAAAGACAGAACAACCTACAGAGTTTGAACAGATTACCTGATTTGCAGAAGGATGCTTGTATGAACTGCCAGGCTAAAGGAAATGTATTTTGCAAAAATGCTCACAAATGAGATTTGGTTTAAGTCTAATGGTCAGAAGACCTAAACTTTCTGTTTTTCAGGGGGGATTTTTTCAGTAAAGCCTAGAATGGCTGACTGTGAAGCCTTTTAATCTTCCCATGTTAAGGAAAAATCTGTGGCAATATTCACCTCAGGGTTCTGACTTTCACTGAAGTAAATATTAACTGCAGAAAATGTTGATGATTGTAGGTCCTTGGCTCTTGTGCTTGCCTCCAGGAAAGAATTAAAGGAGCATCTATTGAGAGGGAGGTGCATCTGATTGTTTTGATTTTTTTTTTCCATTTGGATTGGTACATTGTTTCTTAACACCTCTTATTGCTTGAAGAAAGACAATATGTGTATGATCATTACCTAGCTCTTTAGGACAATAGCTCAAGCTTTTAAATTTGTATGCAATAGCTGATGTATAAAAAATTTAGATGTACATAATCTCATAGCTTTCTTTTCTAAATAAGCAAAATCAATATTACTGTTATAAACAAAAGATTATTACTCTTGCAGTGAATTTATTCTACAGTGCATGAAGATCATTGGTCTAAGTAGAAAAAGACCTGGCAAAACTGTTGTACAGTGCATGCTGTACTATTAAAAAAGGTATTTTTTTATTTAAGACATGAAACTAGGTGCTTTTTCTTTACACTGACTTTTCAAAGGAGAGAGTTTGTTTATTTTAATCTAAGTGTACCAGGATACCATGATTCTGCAAAGTCTATATACCTCACAAAAATCTGTTTCCTTCCTTGGTAAGTATATAACAAAGACATGTTTTTAAAAAACAATTGTTTGTTGGCAAGTAGCTGCATACTTGCAGTGTAGTTCGTTATTGTTAAGGAGTTTTGTTGAATGTTTTTAGGTATATACAATATTTGGGTAAAGGAGGTTTAAACCATGAATTTTGTGGGAAAAGTTTTGATGTATTTTTCCTGGCCAGTCCAAAATGTCACATTATTGAACCTTTAAATATTCCTGGGAACACTCTGCAGTGGTATTAACAGCCACATTTAAGTCTCAGACAACTGTTGTTATAGAATTAGCATTCTTCTTTACAAAGAGGATATACAAATCTAGGAAAAAATACCCGACCTAATATGAACCTCTTTCATTGATCCAAATACTGTGGTCAAATATCAAGATCGATACAGAGTGAAGAGGACAGCCAATGAGAAATGCAAAGACTGAAGGTTTTTCATCTGTTAAAAAAGGTCAGTGCACCAGGCTTGCAGCTAATGAGCCACAAGCAAGTCAGCTGTGATGCCAGTGCCAGGCTGTACAGCATGGCAGTTAGAGGGGATCTGCTGTTTGGTAAGGAGTCCAAATCCTCAGCTACAGCAGAAATGAGATAGCAAAAGGTGTTGAGGATATTATATATGTTAATTATTATATATATATTTTATGAGGATCTCTCTATAGACTAGCTGTATGCCCACACCATTCCAGCACCCCTGAAAAACTTTTGTTATCACTTGCGAATGGAAGAACTGCTAAGTATCCCCATTTCTTAATTCTCCAAGGTATTTCACAGATGTTTTGTAGTTGTTTCCATGTGTGGCTTGTAGGGTCAGGAAAGTTGACTACTTCTGAGGTAGGAGAGAATATCTTTTTGTACAGGAGAAAGATGGAATTGTCCCTGACAACTGAGATAGCAGAAGCAGTAAGGAATTGTCATTGCAACATAAAAGCTTTTTGAAAAACATTTAATAAACCCCCAGACTGATATAATTAATTGCTAAGGTACTGAGGAAGATATACATGAAACAGGTATATGAACAGATTAATTCGCTCAATGGTTAGGTGGGTGTGGAGTTGTTTATATGTGTAGTCTCTCATTATTAGAAACGTTATCACTTACATTTTTCCAATAAGATATTTAGAATCTAATTCAAAAAGCTTATAAGTGGCTTTACTTTTATTTAAAAAAAATATGTTTTTGTGCTAGGGAAGAACAATTTTGCAATAAATATATTACTTTTTCTTCAGGTGAGCCATAGCCGTTATACATAAAGACATGCCACTTGGACTTAAAAAGCATATTTAAATACTTCAATTCAATTCTGCTAGAAAAAGAATTCCCAAAGTAAGTGTTTTTCTTCTGATAAAGGCTACACAATTGTTGAGCTAATGTGTAACTAAATCTAGATCTGGCATACTCTAAAATGTTTAATTATACCTTTGTTCAGAATATGTCACAGAATTTTGGGCTCAGGAGCTCTATTATTCTGGGTTTCATTTGTGTCCTGTTAATCTAATAAATTAAGTATCTGTGGGGAAAAAAAAAAAAAAGTCTGGTGGTGTCAACCCAGGTAACTCTAAGTGATCCACTCAATTCAAGTTTGTGCCTAACGAAAAACATGAAAGTTTACAATTAGTGAATGAAAGAGTAGGGTATAGGATGCAATGAATTATCTGAGAGGATTTTTTCAGAATCGCTGTTCTGTCATATAACAGAGGGAACTGCATGAACCTGACCTCAAACTGTCTCAATTTTTCTGTGAAAGTGCTTGCAACCCACAATGCACTGTATGTCAACCACACAGGCTTTGCACCAGTTTGTAATGCAAAAGGTACTAGTTTTAATAATCCACATTGCAGCATGCATTTTGTCAGTATAGTTTATCACTAGGTGGCTGCAAGGACCCCATAAAGCTTCCTGAGCATACCCGTGCTTTGAGAAAACAACAGCTAAGTGCTAACACAAATGTTAGCAGTAGCGATTTCAGTGTAAGTGTGGAATTCCTGGTACAGGGAAAATGCATTTTCCATTGTAAAATGGAGAACCAAAACCTGATTGTAAATAATTACACAATTTTTGCAAGATCTGAGCAGAAATAAAGGTGAGAACATTTCCATGCAACTGAGACAGGGTATGTTTACAAAGCAGTCTATACTAGAATTAAAGCACAATCACACATGGATGCACTTAAGTTAGCAGATATATTAGGTTTGAATGGCAAGGTTTTGGTAACAGGAGAGCTACAGGGCTGGCTTCTGTGAGAAGCTGCCAGAACCTTCCCTGAAGTCCAATAGAGCCAATACCAGCCGGCTCCAACATGGACCTGCCATGGCGAAGCCCATTATCAATGGTGGTAGCGCCTTAGGATAACATATTTAAGAGGCAGTGGGAGGGAATCAATTGTGCAACACCAGCAGCAGCCAGAGAGAGGAGTGAGAATATGTGAGAGCAACTCTGCAGACACCCAGGTCAGTGCAGGAGGGCAGGGGGTGCTCAAGGAGCCAGAGCAGAGGTTCCCCTGCAGCCCATGGTGAAGCCCACGGTGAGGCAGGCTGTGCCCCTGCAGCCTGTGGAGGTCCATGGTGGAGCAAATATCCACCTGCAGCCTGTGGAGGACCCCACGCCAGAGCAGGTGGGTGCCCAAAGGCGGCTGTGACCCCACGGGCAGCCTGCACTGGAGCAGCTCCTGGCAGGGCCTGTGGCCCCATGGAGAGGAGCCCAGGCTGGGGCAGGTTTACTGGCGGGGCTTGTGGCCCAACGGGGGACTCACGCTGGAACCGGCTGTGCCTGAAGGACGGTGCCTGGTGTGGGGGACCCCACCCTGGAGCAGAATCAGAGTGTAAGGAGCCTCCCCCTGAGGAGGAAAGACCAGCAGAGATGTGTGACGAACTGACCACAGCTCCATTCCCTGTCCCCCCCTGCTGCTGTGGGGGAGGAGGTAGGGAAAATCAGGAGTGAAGCTGAGCCCAGGAAGAAGGAGTAGGGGGAAGGTGGTTTTTTAAGATTTAGGTTTTATTTTCTCATTATGCTATTCTCATTTTGTTTTATAATAAATTAAATTAATTTTCCCTGTCAAGAGTGTTTCACCCAGAACAGTAATCAATGGATGGTCTCTCCCTGTCCTTATCTCGACACATAAACTTTTTGTTATATTTTCTCTCCTCTGTCCAGCTGAGGAGGGGAGTGATAAGTGACTTTAGTGGGTACCTGGCATCCAGCCTGGGTCATCCCACCACAGGAGAACAGAATTTTGCCATGCTTTCCCTTTAAAGTTAGGGAAGATTTTATTGTGTTGTGTTAATACTTACTCAGCTTTCCCCACCTAAGTAACTCTCATGTGTGCAGCAAAATACTCAATACTTACCTCCATTATAATGTCAAAAAGTAGAGTAAGCTTAAAGGAGATTCAAATATAGTCAGGCTGGGGAAAAAGAGGTGTTTGCATGGTCCAGTTTTGGGCCCCAGAGGATTCAGATCAGAGTTTTGGCTCTCTGCCACTGTTCATCCTCTGGCAGAGCTGTGACTTGCCCTCTCTCTTTCTATTCAGTATAAAAAGTGGTGTGGTAGAAAAGCCACCCTTCCACCATTTGACAACGGCAACAGTGGGTGCTATGCTTCTGTATGTCTTAAAATCCTTCTTTGATAGAGCAATATATATATGCGTATACACACGAACACACACATACATATATACAGATAATTTTGCAATTCTTCACCAATTTTTGCTTTTCAAAATAATGTTTAATTAGAGAAGCTGAGAAAATAAGGTCTATAAATCTCTATTTGACAAGCTACAGTTCTCACCATCCTCTTCTGCAGTAACCTTTTTTTCAGTATTCAGCAGTTCAAGTCAGTGAGATTAACAGCTTCCCTGTGAGAATACTATGACTTGTTTAAGAATCATAAAGGGAAACAGTCTCCCTGCAGCCAGTCTAGCAGATGTTGGTTTGAAAAGGGCCTCATATCTTTCTATATTCTATATTAATTTACATATATTAACTGTATACCCAATACTAGTAGAAATAGTGAGCAAATTTCATCCTAAATTTAGTATATAATTCATGCTCACCCCATCTTCAAGAATTGGAAATTAAACACCTACATTAAATGTCCCTTGTGCCTAACAGAATGGCTATAGAGACAATTTAGAAAGATTAACTTTAGTTTAATAGATCCTTCCACTAGAACAATGCGGGAGAGAGAAAGGAGTCTTGCAGGAGGTGAATCAGGACACCTTAAAAAACTCTTGCTGACTGGTCGGCTTTGAATGGAGGCATAGTAAGCTCACAAGGCAAAAGGTACCCTTTAAGAGATATTTTTTTAAAGTTCTTTGGTGGAAAAAGCAAACAAACAAAAAAGCAATAAAAAGGCAGAGGCCTTTGAGTTGATACAGATTCCTCTCTCAGAAAAGTCAGCTATATGCTTAGGAGAGAAGTGTTTATAGAGGAGGTGTGTATTTCCTCCATAGTTTTACAGATTTTTGGACACAGTTGAAAAACCTAATAGTCTAATGATGGTGCGCTGGAAAGTCTGTATTACTTTTTTGATGGCACCAATTAATAATTCAACTGTTTCCTCCTAAAAGGACAGCTGCCCTAAATTACAACTCATAGTTACTGATGTCTCCTTGTGACAGCCTAGCATTTGCTGTCAAGTTAAAAAAATAATAACTGCCAACATAAAAACCTTGAACTATCAGAGATACTGTGTCCACACCTGTGGAGAATGCTATATCCAGGCTGGAGCTATTCTTATTTTCCAAGCAACTCATCAATCTCTCCCTGACAAAACATTTAACCTGTGTTTTTTCACAATAGGTTCTGAAATAGGCAATTAGATGACACGATGTTTTCCTCAGGGTGATGCATTATGTACTAAGACACAATTGACCTTCAAGGCATGAGAAATACCAGAAAACAACTGCTCTTAAGCTGTTAAAATGTTGGAATGAGCTCAGATACCAGGAAAGGATGCTTTCAACCAGCTAACCAGCTACTCCATAAGTAGATGACCGTGTTCCTTCCCTCCTACACTCTGTGAATTAAAGTAGATATTTTACATTATAACTAAAGCTAAACTGGACTTCAAGGCCAACAAAAGACTTACTTTTATTGCTGGCAGTCTGAGATGAGAACTGGACTTCTGGCTTTTTATAGAAGGGGTTTTAGATTGTATGCATAATGGAAGATATGAGGTAGAGTGAATGGTTTGTTTTATCACCATTCCAGTTATCTATTTTTAACTGTTATGTGGATGCTTGCAAGACAGAAATATTGGTCTCTGTAAGGAATAGCTGGAGGAAGGAATCTGGTTAAACACATGCATTACAGTAGTCCTCTTTATAGAATATCAGTTTTGGAGGATATAATTATAGGTTATGTTCCAGGCAATATGTGTTACCTACCACTAAAAGGTACACAAAGCTGCTGGCTTTAGCCTCCCACCCCTCCCTGTGTCTTCCCTCCTGCTACAACAGCCATTTTTTTCACCTCTGACCCTTTGCTCAAGGGGTGCAGGGGTAGAAGTTTATCACTCCAAGACTGCATCTGTCTGTGGCGTGTTTCTCACCAACATGATAGCTTAGGATATCTTCTCTTTCTTTCTCCTCTGGTGATGTATTATATATATATATGTTCAAAAGAAATCATTGAAATATATGTTTGCAGAGTAATGGCAGAGTCTTTTTTTCCTCCCTTCCTCTTAGATTATTCAATCTCCTTTTTTACTTTACTGTACAGGGAAGGGAATGTAGGTTTGTCATGAACATAATGCCCTTACAAAAGGATAGTTTTCCTCTTCTAATTATTTTCTTTTCCTCGTAGTTAATATAGACAAATACGTGTTTAATTATGTCATTTAGAAAACAGCTTCCTTCTAGGTCCTCTGAATACTACCTGAATTTCAATGTATTTGAGAACTTAGGTTATCTGCTATTTATATAAATGTCCTAATGCCTTATGAATGTACTTCTGTGCATTTGTAATTTACAGAAATCTTTTGGGAGACCTTTTAAGAAATTAGGTGTTAGGTCTAAGAATTGACATAATCATCATAAAATGACACCTCTATTGCATCTGATTACTATGGACAAACCTTGGACTTTATATTGTGCTCATCCGAAGGAAATAAAATATAATCTGTCTCAAAGGATCTATTTCATATAATTTCAGTCATTTATAATAGAAGTTTAAACCAGATAATTGTATTGTATTAGGAAGGAATTAAGTTATCATATGTGGTGTTATCAAGTTTCTGATCTGACATTACAAACTAGACTGTGTTTCATTTATGTGGTTGGTCATATCCCTGACAAAATACATCTTATCCTCAAAGAGGTTAAACAAAAAGCTGAAAACTACTGTGATCCCAATTAATCATTCTCAACATGCCTAGTATATCTATATATTGAACAAGCAGATATATTTTGCAAAACAGGGAATGACCTGTAATGAATAGCTAAAAGCATGCTTCTTCACAAGCCTGTTTCTATAGACTGTTTTTCTGGTCAGATGACACTATTCAAAACTATATGGCAAGCCAAAAACACACTGAGATTCTACACTTTTTTAATGCACTTGTTTTTATTACCTGACAAAGAAAGAAACATACTGTTTCTTATTCATATACCCAGAGATACATCAAAGAAGTGACAGCACCAAAATGAAGTGCACAGACACTTAGACTGAGTAAACTGTTTTAAGGCAGATAAATTCCTGGATTGGGGTTTTGATTACAGTATAAACAATTTTCAGTTATAAAATTAAGGAGACAATAAGTATTATGGGTTTAGAAAACTGTATTTTGAATGGCTAATTTCCTTCAAAATCAGAGACCTGCTAGAGAAAAAAAAGTGTGACATTTTGCAAAGAAAAGTATGTAATATCAGTGATTATACATACGATTAGAATTTTTGTCAAATACTTACAAAATTACCTAGCTTTTTATTTCAGAATAGAAAAACAAGGGAGTTTCCATCTGCATAGATTCTAGACATGTTACTTATATTCATGTCACTGTTTATTAACGTACAGCTACTCTTAGATTTGATGACTCCTTTCAGTGCATTGACAGTCTAGGACCATGAGTTCGGGTATTATATCCTGTTACATTTTGCAAGGAGTAAGAGTGTTAAAACGTATTACATAAAATTTTAATGAATATTTGACCTTTGGGGTGTAAAAAAATAGCTCAGTTGAGGTTTTTTGTATGTTCTTTCTTATGAGTTCTCTGTTTGAAGGTATAGTAAAGAATAGTGCTTTTATTTTTATACCAGGAGCTGCAGTCTTAAACTTCAGCTGGCTATAAAATACCTTTTGGTGGGCTGGGGGCAGGGATGGGGCAGAATGTGAACAAGATGGTATGAATTTATGTTTGTAGTTGAAAAACTGTAAGGTTCAACAATGTAAAAAATATTGTGATGCTATCTGGTAAGTGGCCTGAAGAAAGACTATATGTGCACAGAACCATCTATTTTAAGCCAAGAAGGAATAATTTTGTACCAAATGGAGTATTTAGGCAGAAGTTCTGTCCGCTGCCAAGGAATTACTTTGGACATAAGGCCTGATTTTGAAGTAGTTGTTTCCAGTTGTACCTGCTGCTCTGCAGCTGCATTTAATTACAAACTCACTCTGGAGAATTCAAAAGTCTAATTATCAGGTTTCCACAAAAAAAACCCTGATAGACATCCGCATGATAAAAATGGAAGTTCAGCTTCTGGGATGGACTTTCAACCATAAGGTAAGGGGAGATGCTTTTCCTAAGTACATTATGTAAAAGCTTCTGGGAATGAGTACCAAATGTTGTACCCCTACAATGAAAATCTATGATGAACCTAAGCTGATGTTAATATTATGTTGAATTTAATATGAATTAGACAGACCATTGTGCAAAATAAAGAACGGAACTGTATCTCAAAGAGGATTTTGTTTGTTTTTGTTTGTGGTTTGTTTTGGTTTTTTCTCAATAAAAGCTTGGTTTAAAGCTGGCATAAGCACTTTTATTGTCATAACTCTGCTGGACAATTAATCTCTGGAAAATCCATTCAAATGTTAGTCTAGTTTCTTTTAGGTCAACTGTTGGCATAGCTGCAAAAAGCAGTGATGGTACTCATTCTAGAATACACTCTTTCATTAAGCAGACACCACACTGTTGTGATAGTATTGCCTTTTGAATGTCTCCTCACAGATAATGTTGGATTCATGACACTGGGAGAATTCTGGGGCTGACCCAAATGCACTTCCCTTCTTGACACTCTTCTTTACTCCTCTTGAAGCTGTGGCACTACTGTATCATGTATGTCCTTACTTCAAAGCTGGTTGTTTTAGGGGCCAGCAGAGCAGGCAATGTGTGTGTTAACAACTTAATACTTTTGACATACAGATCTGTTCCTGAGGTAGGAGCCCGACTTCAAACCGCTCATAGAGATAGCAGAAGGTCATAGACAAATTCAAGTCCATTTTCTGATAACAAGCATAACGCAACAACCAAGATATTTTTGCTCATACTGTGAGACCAGTCATACTCCTGATCATCTGAAAAGTTACCACAATATTTTTTTTTTCTGGCTTGGGAGTCATAAACTGATTACAAATCTGCATTCTTTGCACAGTCATGAAAAGATAATGCGGAACAACTTCTTTGTGAGGTTTCTTACACTGTTGTAGAGGACAAAATTAGTTTCTTCCTTCTCTTCTTCTCCACTGAGGTTTTCTGTAATTTCCCACCTCAGCATGACTTTGGAAGGAAGGTATCATCTCTCTTTGGAGAAGTCACAGGCAGACAGGTTATCTGTCCTCTGCATTATCAGACATACACACAGAATAATTTTGTACGTTAAGGATGGTGAAGTATTGACCTTGGCCAGAAGCCAAGCACCGCTTGCTCGCTCCCTCTGTCCAGGGTGATGAGGGGAGAAAACAAGATAAAAGGCAAGAAAACTCATGGGTCAAGATAAAGAGAATTTAATAGTGAAGGAAAGAAGGAAGGGAAGCAAAACAAAGGAAATCACTCACCATCTCCTACAGGCAGACAGATGCCCAGCCACTCTCCGAACACTGCCTACCTTGGAAGCCAATCCACCACCCCACCTGCCTTCTTCCTCTGTCTGTTTTATTGCTAATCATGACATTATACGGCATGGAATATCCCTTTGGCCAGTTTGTGCCAACTGTCCCAGCTGTGTCCCTTCCCAGTGTCTTGCCCACCCCCAGCCTCATTAGTGGGGGCACAGAGTGGGAAAAAGAGACAGCCCTGATGCCGTGCAAGCACGGTTCAGCGATAGCCAAAACATTGGTGCCTTATTAACAATGGTTTAGCTACAAATGCAAACCACAGTAGCATATGGACTATTATGAAGAAAGTTAACAGCCAGCCATATTCAGGACAACCATGTAGGTTCACATTATGTTCACATCTGATCCATCTGGCCATGCCAAAAGACCATATCTTACGCTCCCCTCTTTCGCTTTCCCAGGCCTAATGACATTTCTTCCCAGCTTCTTCTTCATATCAGATCTTCTGGCTGTATAAACCTGATCAGAGTGTGAGTGTTGGGGGGGTGGGGGTGGGGTTGGGGCTGTTAATGTGTGAGAAAATATACATTTGGTTCTTTTCCTCTAGATCAGTTTTGGTGACCTGCATGTGAGACACAGCGAAAGGTAAGACCACCCCTCTCCTTAACAATTGACAGCTGTATTGGATAGACTCTAATGTGAAACCATGTTATGTTGCCCATTTTGAGTTGGCTGTTAGAGTATATGGCTGAAAAGAGATGGGGTCTGGTTAGGATGGCTGCAGGGAGTAGGGGAATAAGCTGCAATTTTGATGTTTGGGTCTTGTAGCCTTTATTATTTTGGGGTTTTTCTTGGGGAGTGTTGAGGTTTTTTTAACCTATTTATTTTTCTATCCACCTATTTTCAACTCTAGGGCATGCTTTCTCACTTTGTTAATTTTTTATAATTAATTGAATTTTCCTTCTACAATGCCTTTGATCCTCCCATTATGCACAGAGAAAGCTTTGTAGAACTGATTGATAACATGGAGATATGGTTTGTTTTGAGGTGGTGCTTTTCTTACTCATGTGTTATCGGTTTGGCTCCTTTTTAAGAACATTAATAAATAATAAGTCTAATAATAGTCCTTGCAATACCAGCAGGCCATTTGGCAAAATCTAAGAGTCTTCATCACAGAGGGACATCTGGTCACTTTTAAACTGAGCACTGACAACACTTGTCATCAGATTAAACACAATATGTGGTGATTTTTTTACTAGAATTTTGCATTATCTATCCTACAGCTACAACTTTTATAAATAAAACAGAAGTTTGAGGGTAGCTCCAGGGAAAGGCAAAAGCATTCTGGTGATGTAAACACTAATGAGATTTGAGTTTTACATTCAAGAGGGAGATGATGGTAGGATACTGCTACTGACATTATATCTGTAG
This sequence comes from Falco peregrinus, assembly GCF_023634155.1. NCBI lineage: Eukaryota > Metazoa > Chordata > Aves > Falconiformes > Falconidae > Falco > Falco peregrinus. The sequence continues at coordinate 34,747,072 of NC_073723.1, forward strand.
GACTGTAGCGTGGCAACCACACTTTGTAGGATAATGTAAGTATCTATGGAAATGTCAGTGACTGAGCTAATTACTGCATAAACAAAATGAAGCTTTTTTACTTCTTTTATCAAAGCTGCCTAAGCCACAGCCACATACTGATTTTTAATTACATGAATGTTAATATTCTTGGTTTTGACCACTGTGGATTGTCCTGATTGATGGGTTTATTCATTACTATAATTAACATTATCACTGGTAAACAAACCAATAGCTTATCAGGGGTTGTTTTTTTCCTTTAGAAACAAAGGATATACTGATAATCCTTAACCTCAGATAAAAATTTACTCAATAACTAAACATCTATATTTACAAAACTTCATAATATTCCTTTTTAAGATATTCCAGAACAATGGTAAGATGTTATAATACAAGGCCCTAATAACAAACATTTTGTAGTGCCTTGAAATTCTGTCATTCTCTTTGCCTTTCTCCTTTTATGAATTTATGGTTAACCTCCTTCTGAATGAATACAAAATAATCTTGATTACTCAGTCTTTTCTTTGATTATTTAGTCTTTCATGTTCTGATTTCAGTTACTACATTATTTCATAATCCCTTCAAGAGAGCATGGTTTAATTTATAGTCTCCTACACAAAACATATCACCACAAACCATGGGCAATAAAATTTTATCAGATAATGAAACTGTGTTAAATAACTATTCTCTACAAATAATTAAATTGATTACCTGGAGAGCCCACAATCAAAACTAGAAATATTTTCTTTTAAGAGCTTCAGACTTCATTTTTCTGTTTTGTTCTCTCTTTTGTAACTGCTAGTAATGGCAAAGAACCACTTTAAAATGTCTCAGCTGTATTTCTAAAAGAAGTTGAGTGCATACAAAATTTAAAAGTCACAGGACACATGTTAAATGAGCCCATTAATTTAGTATTAGCCCAAACACTTACCATGTTAATGCTATTCTTATTCTGGGGTTCTGGTGATGTGATTGTTTCAGGCTTTGAGAAGATTTCATTATAAGAAGCGTGAAATCTATGTCCAAAAGAACGTAAAAAGAAAAAAATGAAATAATCAATCAGATATCATTGTAAGAGAATTAATAAAGGAGCTTCCATCGGGACCATGGTAGCAACTAAATCTTCAGTCCAAGTAATCCTTGTTTCAAACATGGAGAAGACAAGGACAAACAGGATGGTAATGTGGAGAAACTGATCCCGATAAAGTTCACATCAACTGATAGTAATTTCATTGGATAAGGTGTTGTTCTCAGGTGGCCCCCATGGGGCCAGAGGGAGAGGTAGGGGCAAGATCCCTCTGAAGCTCAAAACCTGTCCTTTTTATCATACTGATAACACAGTGGGAAGTAGGCAGAGATGAGAAATGCAGAAAATACGTGAGTGGGAAGCAGAAGAGTAAGGAGAGGGATTTCAGCACAGGTAAAGTCTGCCAAGAGTCCTAGGAATTACCATTTTAGCTCCACTGCAGGGAAAATTAGAGTTTATGTTCAAAAAATTGGTTTTGTGAACTTATCAAAGGCAATGGGGAAGTCAGAGTAAAACAGGAATCAAGAATATGGAAGCCGCAGGCTTTGGGTGCAGCCTACTGTCCCCGTTCTCTTGCTCTAAAGGTCAATTTTTTGCAGCGTATGTCTATGCGTGGAAGTAATTTCTACTGGCAACTCTGCTGAGATTTTACCCTTGAGAGGAATGGCTGAACAGTTCAGAAAAGACAACAGAACCTTGGCACACAGCTCGGCAATTGTGTCCTGTCTGAGTCACAAAAGGTTTGATAAGAGAGCGCTGAATACACAGGCTGTCTTTGTGCCAAGCTACAAATATACTTTAGAATCATTTTAAACCATTCAAAATCTACCACTAAGTTTTACAAGGATGGATAGCTGAACAACCCTTATTATAACATTATTTTCTTCTTGTCATAAAGTGCATAAGACAGAATAATCATATTCTTGCCTGTCAAAAGCATTGGAATGGTACATTCCAGAAGTGGGTAAAATTACTTTACCCACATATGTTGCTACCTAAACTAAAATGCCTGTGATTAATCACTACTACCTTTCTTCTGGCATTAATTAAAAAAATGATGAGAGGAAAGTGCAGAGAAAGGAATATTAATTCCAAGTAAAAAAATATTAATTTCAGGTAGAGATATTGTTGGGGAGAAAAATAGAAGAGTTCTTGGATCCATTCACATCTGACACGTTAATCACCAAAATTCTAAAAGTAATTTCCAGATAAAATTAAAAGTGCTACCAGCAGTCACTTCGAACAATTTCTATACAAAAAAATAATTTTAAAAATGGTTAAGCATGAGCATCTAGGAAGAACACGTTAATGTGTCAATCACTAGAAAGGATGAAACAGATGAGGAATGTAATTAGATGTACTATATTCAAGAGAGAATACTGAAATAAGTAAATGTATTAATATATAATTGTTAAAATAAAAATAGAAAGAAATTTCAAATGGCATAAAAGTACTAAGAATACCCTTTAAAATGTCAGAGAAGGTCAATTGATTTGAAAACAATGACAGAAAGATCATTACATTCTTGCTTTTATGACATAATGTTGATGTTAACCACTAAAAAAAGGTATTAAGACTTTAGCTTCTACAAATCTCACACACTACCTCCTTTTTGACTTTGTTTACTTTTTTAAACTGCTGCATCCCATTCCTATATTCAGTGCCCAAACTCTTTTATTCCTTATCTCCTTAATCTTTTCCCACCATATTGTAACTCCCAGTCACTTCTGAAACCTCCTTGTCAGCATTCAAAGTCCTTTCTCCTTGAGATGTCTTTGCCAGAAGACTCTTGGGCTATCATAATATTTAACAATAAGCCACTGCTATCTCTTTATTTCCTCTAAAGGACTTGGAATGTGTAGAGGTCTTCAAGAAGGTTCTAGGTTTTGCTATGACATGCCTAAGCAAAACAGGAAAGTTTGCCTTTAACTCCTATCTCCTGTGAGACCTATTTATTTTTTCTTAAAGAATATGCATACATTTTTAAAATAGTCTAGCTAAAGAAGAGGAAGAGACCTACTTGTAGAGGTTTGGAGCTATAAAACAAAGATAAATGGCTTGAAATTTAAAATTTAGATTAGCCATCAGGAAGAGGTTTCTAACAGTGAACACCACAGAATAATAGAATAAATTACCTGGAGAGGTGCTGCAGTCTAATGACTTCACTGAGCAGGTGAGATTAAGCATGCTTGTGGGAATAGAGAACAGGAAAACTTTGTGTAAATGATTTACTGGATGAAATGTCCAGATAGTTTTTAGCCCAAAAGTATAAGGCTATGATTCAGTCAAGGTCACTGATGATAACACAAGTTTTGCAGAAAATTTAAAAGGGAAACGAAGCTCATATTTTCTTTATATATTTTTTACCTTCCTCTTATGCCTCTTGCATCTCTTACTAGAAGAATGAAATAATTCATGTTTTTTGGAACACTATGTATGAAAGAAAAACAAAATTACATTAACTTAACAGAAATGGCAGAAAGATTTCCATCCTCTAAATATTATAAACCACTATTTGTCTAACTGCTGTGGAAGATATCTTATGAAGTCTATCCATGGGTCAGGGTTCACTACTAAGCTGAAACAACAAGATTCAAAATTTTAGATTTATTCTCTGCATTTCAGAAAATCACTTTCTTACTTTTTAAAATTTGTGCTAACAGCAGTCACAAAGTAGTACGTGGAACTCCAACCAGCCATGTCAGAGTATTCTTGTCATGTATCTATCCATATACACTAAAATGATTTACTGCAGAGAAGTTATGTACTGGTTCATAATCTTCAACTAAAATGACTGTTCACATTTCAGTAATCATTGACATTTAATGGTACTTCTATTATTTGTTTATTTATTAATATTTTAATGGATAACTAGACAAATCTGAATTCTATAAATTTCCTCCATATCTTATGTGTGCACTCCATTTTTCTGTGTATTATCCCTTTACTTAGATTAGATTAAAAGCTAATAGCAGACAGCAGATTTATGCTTTACTGCATACTTATGCAGCACACAATACAATCTGGCTGTAATCCTGATGTGCTTTTACTTGCTACCGCATTAGGATCAGGAGGGTGTTCAAGAGGCTTAATATGTAGTTTTCAGGTTGGACAATCAGTTTCTGTCCCTGTTACTGTAACTGAAAACTGCAACTTTGTTTCTGAGGTCAGAATCAGGCAGGTTCTTTTTAGCTATATTCAGACTTTAAAACGAAGATTTTCTACATTTTCCTGGGAAACTCAGCTCAACACATCTTTCCAGGAAATATCTGAACTGCTAGAAAACTTGCCCTATTTTCCTTACTCTAATTGTGTCAGTTTGGAGCCCAAAAAAAACATAACCCAGTCATAAACCATCCTATGATGTCCACTCATACAGCACTCCTGATAATCAACTTGCATATCTCTAGACTAAGGTGCAGAAAAAATGAGAAATCATTTTACAGATCCATGGCCAGAGAGATCCCTTTTTGCTCCACATCTGATAAAAATCAAATAGACATGTTGTTTCTTCCAAAGTCAATGTTAATATATGCATGCAGAAGAAGAGCCAAGTTTTGGTGTGGTGTTTATTAAATAAGAACAGTACACAAAGAATTCACTGTTTCTGGTGAATCCCTTCACCTCCATAGAGAGATCCACAATCATAACTGTGGAATACAAATCAATACATCTTAGGATTTCATAGGAAGGCTGAATTTCAAGAGACATGAGAAATATGGGAGGCTGGTGCCAGCATTTTAATCTCTTCGTACAAAATTTGGAAATACTGTGTTGATCTCTGGGCAATTTAGTTATATGAATGTTAATAGTTGACATTTTTCTTCTCCATTTATGTGATATCAATGAAATGGTACCTCTGCTCTCAAGAGTGTTGATAAAATATTCCTTCTGAAGAAATATGTAAATAGCTAAGTACCATTAGCAGCTAAATTTGGTATTCCAGTGCAAATATAATAGCCATTGCACTCCAGAGGGGACAAATGTGAAAGCTTATCCTTGTTTTCTTCTCTTATCAGAACATACTGTACATTTTCAGAGAGTGTTATCTGCTGTCATCAGGGTAGGGCAACAACCGCTGACCCTTTTCCTCTTTCCAAATTGAGCCTGATCAGTCCAGTCCAGTTGATATCATACAAGACTAAAAGATAACAGCAGCAATACTTAAATATAATCTTGTTCTTTCTAGTTAACTCTCAGTGGAACTAACCTCTCCACATTTAGTAGTTTGCCCTTGAGAAACATTTCAATGCTGTTAGCAGAAAACAATGCTCTATTAACCCCTTGTAGTGTTTACAAGTGGAAAAATAGTAAGTTTAACAATTAGTCATGTAAAAGAGCAGTATCTGATATCTTGGTAAATGCAACACAAATATAATAAAGAAATTACAAGCCTATGTCACATAAAGGAACTTTCCATGTATAAAGACAGTACTTCTTTCTCACAGTACCTTGGGAGAGAACAGTTACCTGAGGCACACTTTACTATGACAAAGAAACTTCCTTTTCTGTACTTAGCTTAAGACTAATATTCTCCTTTCCTCTTGCCTTCTTTCCGTTGTTTCTTAAACTGTATCTTCAAAAGCCATTCTTTTCTACCTGTTTTTTTAGCAGAAATTGACTGGAATGCTAGGTACTTAGCATTATATCAGATTATGGTGTACTTTTTTTTTCTGCTGGTGTTCAACTTTGACGTGTATTTTCACTTGCACCTTTTGAGAGATCTGCATACCCTTCCTGTATAACTGAAACAACATGACAGTTTACTCACTGCTTTTGTAAGAAACTAACAAATGATTCCAAGGTTTTTCTTCTAGGTCAGCAGTTTGCAAACAGTCTTTCAAATTCCATTAAAATGTTTTATTTCCCCAGGGGTCTGTGGATAATAAAAGGGAGAATATTTGTACTTAGTATTTTTTTCTCTTCAGAAAATCCGAGTACATGTAATAAAACCAGAACCTCTGCTAGTGACTAGGTACTCCAAATTCCCCTTACTGATGAATGTTTTCAGTAGAAGTCTGATTACTATGTTGAAAATAACCTGAGAAATTAAGTTTATTTGGGGCATTTATAGGGTACTTGTTAGATATGAAAGTAAGGCAGATTATCCTTCTGTTTTAAATTGTTCTCCTAAGCCAGTACAGTTCTATGCTATTAAGAATCAACACTGAATTATACATATAATTTTTAATTTTGATGAGCATATATTGCATGGGATAAAACTGTGCTGAATATACTGCTCTTTTTCTCAATACAGAGTAAACAGCATTTCAGAATACTTGATCCTTGGGTGAATTCAGAAATATTTAAGACTCGAACTACCTCAGCTCAATCAATAATCAGGTTCCTGAACAATTTGAACAAATCTGAGCTTAAAATGCTTAAATGAAGAATTAGGGAACCACCCTACATATGACAACAGTTAGACCAGAAGTTCACTAATCCAACTGTGTTCATTTCAGAAGATTGCCTTTCTATTAACATGAAATTAGAGACAAAATTGTCTCCTCATAAGAGTGCAACCTTGAAGAAGCAAGTGATGTTTCTGAGAATCATAGCAAGGCTGTCCTCCTGTAAGGTGCCAGGATGATCAATGATAACCAGTTTCTGTAGGTGCTGGAAGCAAAGCTGGGGGCTGCCTGGCTGCAGTAACAGCTCCTACAATGTGAGTGGCAGATACCAGAAAGTCTAATGAGATTGCCATACCCGGATAGAATATAGTATTGAGATACTAGTTCCAAAACTTCTGATAAAGATTAAAAAAGAGTAACTTTTGGTTAACTGATTTTTTTCTGAGAACAGGTGTCCATAAAAAAACTCTGTAGTCACAGCCAAAAAAAATCTAAATTGACATTAAATGTATCACTTTAATTTTCTTTGTGACTTGTGGTTTCATTTGGTGTATTTCAACAACCTCCTCCATTGAGAATCACTCTCTGAAACATGAATATAGAAGTATGAAAACAAAGTATAGAAGCATGAATACAGAAATATGCCTGAATATCAAGACACCTCTGCCCTATGCACCCCATGATCATATCACTTTGGAGGATTACTGCAATCTTTGTTTAATATTCTCTGCAACCAAAACCATAGGTAACTTTTTCATTTCCAAAGCAAGGACATCTCTGGGCATTTAAATGTGGCCTGTTTTGTGGATTTTTTTTAGTATGTTAAAGGAGTAATGGAAGAAGCTTCACTATGAGACTAAACAGGGTGAACAGAAGATGTTGAGAACACTCCATGTTCTAAAAAGTCCCTGTGGTGCAATTCACAGTCCATGGACTTCAGAAAAAGACCCAGCATACCCCCAAATACAATGATCCTGAACATGAATAATTCCTTAGGGAACAGTATGCAAACTGAGGCAGGAAGATATAGCTAAACTTTGGTTTTATTTTTGTTATCTCTATATATATTTTCAGATAAGTAGATAAAAAGATGTTATCAAAACTTCCACAAAGTCTGGGAATTACATAATTATAAAAGATATTGGTTATCCTTGAAAAAAAAATTAAGTGATAAACCAGAAGAGGAAGATCCTTGAGGGCATGGGAGAGCTGAAGCATATGTGGTTGCTGAAGGGAAAGAGGATCTAGTTCAGACAGCATTAGTTTTATGGTCAGAAAACTGGATTGGTAGTCCCATAGATAAAAGAATATAAAACACAGGTTTTGTAATTCTAGTGTGTTCCTACAGATCCAGAGCTGGAAACAGTGCTCTTTTTTTTTTTTTTTTTTTTTTTTTTCAGCTTAGAAAGTTAAGGGCACACAAGGGTTAAACAGCTGGATCTTATCATGGCAATCTGATTAGTGTCTAACAGGGAACTCACCCAGATCTCCAATGTGGAGATACATACCCTCTCACCTTACTTGGTATTTCAGTGCAGCTGGTTACAATGGAAAAAAAAAAAATCCTATTGTTCTGCTGTGAATGTGTACAAGAAATAGAATGATTTACCCACTCTAACAAAAGAATAGGAAAAAAAGAACTGCTCTAAAACTGAGGTGGAACTTCTGTGGTTTAGATCTTTACAAACATATAACCAAATGTCTTATGTTTTCAGTGTAATCAAGAAGTCAAGCACAAGAACTGTTTTTCGTCTTCAGCACAGAATATATAAGCTGTTCACTGAGAATCCTGGAAGCAAGTATGCTTGGTCAAAACTGACTTAGGGAAATGAATTTGTTTCCTTGGTGTAGTGTATCGGGGGGTTGCTCCATGGGTACAAATAACCACACCACAAAGCAGCTTCACCACAAGCTCAGGTGGACTGCAGTGACCTACATTCAAGACAGTATTTCTGATTTCTGCAGAATATATTAATTCATTTTATCTGCTCAATCATAATCAAAATCTGTTCAGTCATAATAGACCTGCCTGAATGAGACCTGCACTACTGAATACAGTAAGAACAGGACTGGACATACAGTGTGGGGTTTCCTAAATAGTTTACTGCAGTCACAGATCTAAACTAAAATAAATTGGAACATAGTCTTCACTCTCCCCTTGCCATATTATGATCAGTTCTGAAACACAAGGATTTTAAGAGGTAAGAACTGAATTCCATTTACTCTTGCCTTTGCTGACATTCTACTCCGGTAATTGCACCGCTAATGAATTAAGTGTTTGAGCATGTTCTCTACTCCCCAGAGCAATTGTTTTAGCCTTTCACATATCTCAGCTCAGTACAGTACACAAACAGCAAAGCTTTCTGTCAGGTTACTTCTGACGTAGGATGCAATCATTCATGGATACATAACATGCTTGTTTTCTTGACAAACTGAGCCTGAATAATTGAACTGTATGTATCACTTTACCCTCACATAATATTGGTTAGAAGATATCTGAGCACACTGGTAATATAATACATATGTACTTCAACCAAAAGCTTTTTTTTTTAATGCTGAAATCACAGTGGAATAGGTAGTTATTAAGGAGGAGATAATTAAGTCTTTCAATGCCATTAACAAAGTATGGTTTCTGTACATCAATAGTATCGTTGAAAGTGTAGTTTTTAAGCCTAGCAAACAGAGTCTGGAAGATTCATCAGGTTCACCAGGTTTATCACAGAAAACTGGAAGGATGAGTAAATGATATTGCATAAGTAACGTAACATCCATGGCCGGTATTTTGAAGATATACAAATACTGAAGGCTGCTCCTGCAATATCTAAGCTGTGTGGGTCTTCCTACCTATGTTAATATTCACCCTTGTGCCTAGATAGATTTTGGCATTGGAGTTATCCTCAGAAACCAGCTGATGGGCAGTCAGCTATCCAAGATGTAAATAAGAAGATAGTGAAAAAAGACATAGGTAGCTAAAACCTGGCTTGGCATCTGGCCAGTCATTTTCAGGTTCAGATACCCACAGTTACAATTTCCAGTTGCTTGTCATTACTTGCTTCCTACAGATTTGTGGGTTTTAAGATTTGTTGTTGTAGTCAAGTAAGGAAGGAGGCTGAGCTCTCTACAGCTAGTTACTGTCAAAATCAGGTTTATTAGCCTCAATTCTTTAAAATACCATTTCTTTGTGAACACAGCTATTTTTGATCAGTTAGACTTAAAAATAGAAGCACACACATGGGAAGCCTTGTGTGTTCGATCTATCTGACCAGCTGTGTGGAGTCACTGAGGGAAGCAAGCAGTTGATGATGCTACTTCTTGAGAACAGTTTTTTACAGATGACGCACATAAGAATATATGGCTGTTCCCACCACCAGCAGTATTCTGGAATCTTAGCTGATGTTATAGCAGCTAATCTCCCTCCTACGGTGGATATAGTATTCAAATAACCAGGAAAAGATGCTATGTTCAAGCTTGTTCAAAGTTCCTGTGTAAGAGGTACTTCTGCAGCATGGTTCTCCCTCATAGTACTGTAGATATCTCACATGGGTCAGATTAACCTCATTCTAAAAGTTTCTTTCTGTTCTTACAGAGGATGCCTGGAGTCATCAGAACAGATACAGATATCTGCATTGGAGATATCTAAAGACAGGGAAAGTGATCCTAACCTGTCATTATGTGTAAGTCCCATGAAAAGCTGGATTTACGGCACTTTTGAAAGACTGATCGTACCTAACACATTAATTCAGACCTCTTGAGGTGTTGGGGTTTTTTCTTTTCTTTTACACAGTTCTTGATTAATCTAAAAGTCATAAGGAGTTCTGGGAATGAAATGATCTGGACCTCAAAGGTACACCTGTGTTAATAACTAAATCTATCTGAGCCCACACTCGGGCATCTTTTAATTTACAAACATTTATGTAGCCTAGGAGTCTTCTCCTTGCCAGCTGAATATCCTAATCCTCTACCTATGGTTTTAGGATTTCTCACTTGCCCCTGAATGAAATCTTGTATTCCTGCATGCCTTGCAAATGGTCTTCAGGAAGAGAGAAAGCAAACTGATGAAGAATACCTTTTTGCTTGATGACTAAGAACATTTGCCCAGAAGCTGAACTACTATGCAGTTATAGTTACATTGTACAAAGAAACATAAATACAGTTGTTCTGAAGCTCATTTTAACAGAGACACCTAACTGAAATAACTACTCAAGTCAAAAAGAAAACTAGAATTTAACTTTTTTCTTTCCCACTTCTGTGAGATGGTTTATTTTTCCCATTACGCAGCATGCTAACACTCATTAATGCCCTCTACATGAGATGAAGGCACCAGGCTCCCCATAGTGAAGCCCACTTAGCATAATTGAGGACTTTGCAGTCTTGAACATAACCATGTTTCATTTTGTGCTTGGTTTCAAGGCCTAAAATGAGGTTTTTAGGTTCCTCTCCAAAGATAAGAGACCAAGAAGCAAGGCAAATGCCAGACACTTTGTCAAAGTGTATTTTTTATTGATTTTTCATGCAGAGTGAGGATGAATCCATCCTTTGAATCCTTGTTTCACTTATTTTTCACAGGCAGGCTTTGAAGGACCCCACTTCAGGCCTATTAGATACTTAAAACATTATCTGGTGTCTAACTATTTTCAAAACCAGCTACCAAATTCTGAAAGAGAAAGGACATAAAAAGATGCTCTTGAATATTCGGCTAAATGTGTATTAGGTTGCCTTCATTTATCTACAGATCAGTTATTACCTCTTCCAAATCACTCCTGAAAGTGGGATTCAGATGTTTTCATAATTTTATCCACAACATTCCTATACCCTGTGTTACATGGTTTGATCATTATACAATTTTAGAAACGCACAAATACTATAACACTAGCATTAGGAAATTCCATAGATTGGTCAAATATCAGAATAGGTCAGAATCACAGAATCACAGATTAGAATTTTTCTTATTCCATAGTGATCATGTTCTGACACTGTCAGTCACTTGAAAATTTCTTAAATTTCAAATAGCCACATTGAGCTAACTGTGCTGTTCCACGAGTTAATTCCTATTCGGTGTAACAGTGATCACATTCAGACTTCTAAATCTGAAAGCAGAGATGAAGAAACTGTGCTTCATTTACCCCTACAAAGCAGTACTTTAATCTTACTTCAGAAATAGTTGTAATGGTATCACCGAGGCCACTAATACAGGAATGTCTCCCAAACTAAAATAACATGCAAGTCCACCAATCTGAAAAAAAACCACAGATGTTCGTTCGCTGCTGTGAAATTTTGAACATGAAAAGGTACTGTGGATAGTTACTAGCACAACATAAATTTTTGTACTCTAAATTTTAAAGTTTTTTTTAGTTGCTACCTGGTATTAAAACCATGCAAAACCAAGAAAATAAAATTGACTGGAAAACAAATTCAAAACTCAGTCTTTGCTTTGAGTTTGTGACTGCCAAGTGCAGTATGAATGACTTGGCGGGTTTTTCAATTTCTTCCCAGCTGTGCAACACTCTTAGACTTCTAAATTAGACCCTCTTTGGCAAATCAATAAGCATTTACATTTGGAAAACAGTAGTCCTCATCAAAAGAGGCCAGGTTGTGGGAAAGTAATTACTCTTAATGTGGAAGAGAACAAGAAACCAAATCATAGAAAGAAAGATGCATTAATGAATCCATTTTCCACAGCTTCACAGATGAAGGGAAAAATAATTTGGCTCAATATGACATAATAACCATTTGTATCATGAAACAGACAGGAACTTAGTTCTTCTAACTTGAACCTAGCACAGGGTTTGACATTATTCTTTAAAAATAAGGATAAACAGTTCAGGCTTCTATTCCCTGGAAACACTGAAAACATTTGGCTTCATTGCTGTCTCTAGAGTCTGGAAAGATCTCCTTTGAATCACTGTGACATGGGAACAGTAAATGTTTAGTGATTTCCTGCTATGGTATAATATTTTGCTTCCAAGTTTTTTCTGCCCAGAATGTTGAATTCTCTAGCACTAACACTTAGTCTTTCAAAAAACAAGGTTTTTTAACGAACATTTCAAAACTATAAAATATGGCATCAACACCTAGGAAAGTCACCAAAATAACACTTAACCATTATGGAGGATTCTTTTTACTTTAATAAATGTACACAGCTATTCACATTTCCATGTCAAACAATAAATCAATGGAATCATATTCTAACAGGCTGCATAGTGCTGATAACCAACAGAAAGAAAGTTTTGAATCAGTAGCAGAAGTTATTTTAATCTCTAAAGTCTAATTCTAGATATAATGACAGCTCTATATTTTCACCTTGAAAGTTCAAGCGAGTTTACGTGGACAAAACTGTCACAGTTAAACTGATATCTGGTACTTATAGAGGGTTTTCTATCCTTTTTTCCTAGTGTAAAAATTAAAATGGTTTTTTGGGGGGTGGATTTTAATTTTCTTAACTTCCTACTTTCTGCAGACATCATCTGGCAGGCAACAAATAGTAATATTTAGTATGTTCCAGGATAACTAGTGCACAACACTGAAATAAAAAGAAAGATGTGTTGACCTAACCAAACTATTCTCATAAAACATCCTCCAGCTCTCTTTTGAATATGAAAAATCATGTTAAAAACTACACAATAAGTATCTTCAAAAGAGACACTGATTGGGAAATAAATTGAATAAAGCTTTGCAACAGTTTAGATTTTTCTGTCTTCTCTTGGATGCTTTACAAAACAAAATCCCCAAGGAAACAGCATTCACATAATTACAGGACAATATATGGGACTTTCATATTCCCTTCTCCATGAAACCTGCATGGTAAAATTTCGTATGCCATTGCACTAATATCTGGTACGAAACAAAAACACCTAATGTAGTAGTCAAATTCCATGTCCCAAACATTTTAGTTTATCCATGTTTAATGATCATAACATACAAAGCGGTTTGATTTTATTGATTTGGTATTTAAAATAAAACTCCTTAGCTTTATAACAATTTTTGGAGTGAAGCAGCAGATCTAAAATTACAAATCCTATGATTTCATAAGAGGTTCAAGGGAATTAATTATAAAGAGCATGGAAGATGTTTTCACATCCCTATGAGCCAATATATGCTGTCATTTCCAGCTGTAATAGTTTAATGTGAAAAACAACAGCTTTCAGTTAACACAGACTTATACAAGATCGCAAAATTATTTCCACTCATCACCTCTCTAATACATGTGTAGGAGTAGGGATAGTTACAAGCAGTTTATCTTCTCTTTTAAAATTTATATAATATAGAAATTAACTACTGATTGAGTTTTCAGTTCGTAAAGGAACTGGAGGGCCTTTGAATAAAAATAAAGAAAACCAGAGCACTGAAATTCTGGCATCCCATCCCACTACTGTGAACTGTGCTAACAAAACACAAAAGTCAATCTCAGTGACAGTATTTTTTAAATCAAGCTTTGCAAATGAGAAAAACACAAGACATATAAAGCTCTTAACAAAAGCCTTTCAAAGATCTTTCCCTTTCAAATACCCAGAAGAGTCCTCTCAAAAGTGTTTCTCTGGTAGACTGAAATATAATTCTCTCAAACTGAATCTATCTCTTACAATGGCTTCCTGTTTTCCTGCCAATCCACATATAGATATTGCTTTGCCATGACTTACCCAGTTTCTGCATTGATATATTTAGATCAATAATGACATCTGTAAGCACTACACAGGTCTGAGACTATCAAATATAATGTAATTTGCTTTGTTATACAGTTAAACTATACCTACTTCGTTTTTCATTATCCCTGAACTATTGAAGTTGCACCAGATTGTAGTCTGTCTTGTCAGGCATTTCCATGCAGTGTATTCCAGCCACAGCTTTTCCTGTCCACTTTTCCTATCCTCTCTTCCCATATATAATTATTGTAGCAAGCCGAAACCAGCACTGGTGAAGAACCACCGTGCTTAGACCACCATTTACGACCTCACTCTCACCTATCTTCAGTGGCCTTATGACTTATTTTTACCCCCAGTGCAGTGTAGTGGAAAAGCAAGGTTTGTTTTTTCCCTTAAATATACAGGTTAAGTTTCATCAGAAATCTCTGCATGCTTCTGCTCTTTTAGTTTTTTAACATCCTGTAAGTGGAGTACAAAAACAGTAATGGCCAAGTGAATTCTCCCAACTATAGACTTCAGTCTCTAAGGATGACAATCAAGAATCTTTCATGAGCTCTGAATTCTCATGCATACAAAATTTTCTGCTGACAAAAAGCCTATGTCAACAGTCTTTAGCAACTGTGTAGTTATAGTTGTTTGTAACTTTCCTGTGTTGTACTACATTTAGTGTTAAATAATTTCCATTTCAAAATGGAACTAAATCTCTAAACTGTGCTCTTCCTTGTAGCAAGTATAGCATTTTACAAGTAGCATGGTGCACCACGAAAACCCTTGAGATATATTATTTATGGCTTAAAACAATACTGCTGCCAAACAGTGTTTTCTGACACTAAGAGAGGATTTTTGGGTGTCAAACTGGTACAGTTAATATCTGTTTGTCCTCTGTAAACACTACTGCTTTTAAAAGCTTTTGCTAGTATTAATATGAACCATTGAAAAACTTAAGTGGTTGCCAGTCCTTGTAACTTTAGTACCTTTCATTGGTTTGCTATTTCAGAGAAGTGAGTTTCTACTAGCAACAGATGAATGGAAAAATTCTGAAATCTCTTTTCATAAGACCTGCTACTTGAAGGACTGTAATAGTTGCCTATTTTGTACTACACTCTATAAACACTAGCATACACTACAAAGAGTATCCTGTTTTGTGGTCCATTCTTGGACTATACTTTTTGTCTCAGTTGCTACATACTTTTCAAAATACCTTTTTAAACAACAGAGCATCTTTAAAAAGATGGGTGGAATCTGCTTAATTAGAGCACATTTGCTAAAACTCAATTAAGTGACCAAAACAATTAAAACCTTTCTTAACTTCTTAACGCTAACTTAACCTTTTTGCTGACATTTGTTATTTGCACATTAGTGCAATTTCAAATTCAACAACCTCCCTTGGACATAAAGAGCAGAAAATTCGTGCATAAAAAAGAAAATAATTAAAATCTAAATGGGATGGAAAGAGAAAAAATATAGTTGTTTTTAGATCTTCAAGATTCTGTTCTAATGGGTATCTCAGACTGCCTCACCAAAAGCTGACTCGTTAACTAGAATCATGTCACTCACGACACTCAGTAAAATACTGTAAAAGCAGCTCCTAAATATGTTGAGTTGCAGAGCAGTCATGAATTTGCATATATAAGTATGCTGTTGCCTCGGCCATAATAAATTAACTTACTTTATCTAATCAAAACAATTCACAAGGCACAGAATTATGATGTGAACTCAAAATCAGGCATCACTGTGCAACATCCCAGATAACTGGACATTCAAATTAAGTCTCTCTCACGCTGTTTGAATCCATTGTGTTTCTGATCATTCCTGTTCCATCTCATCAGCATACTTTGTGCTGAAAATTGATTGGATATTTAAACTGTGTTGTGATGCATAAATATAGCGACAACATTGATTTTTCTAATGAATCTAGTTAATTCCTAGTGTAGGAGCAGTACTGAAAAACAGCGATACAACCTTTTCTGATGGGTAAAATATATTGAGAACATCCTTTTCTTTGCCACACCAAGTTCAAGCTATTTGTATCTAAGCATGTTTTCCAAATTTGTTTTTTCTCTAAGTAACTCATAATAAATATCATGACTAAATATGAAAGCTAATATTAATATTACAAAGCTGCAAATAGAAATGTAACAAAAAAAGGGAAAAGATTATACATAATTGTAGTCTAATATAATTGATTGTAAGAATGAATGTGGTGTACATTTTTCTTTCATCAGCTTAGAATATCTGGGGGCTTTTTAGTGCCGTTTGGTGTTTTGGTGGAAGTTGCTTTGATTGTGCTCTTATTTCTTTTAGATATATGGAATGGGATGATTTGCTTATATAAAACCTCATGACCTGGTCCACCACCTTCAAAATTTTTTACCACAGAAGCAGACACATTATATCAATCTCTATGTCTAAAATTACACTTCTATAAAGTTTTTAAACCATACTTAGTAGTTCATCACAAGTAACTGGAGTAAATGTGATCACCCTCTTTTTATAGGTAGGAAAACTAAGACAGCAGAGCACTGAACTTTATTAAAAGAGGACAGTGACCTTATGTACTGGGTTTCAATGGGATAAAGTTAATTTTCTTTATAGTAGCTTCTGTGTGGCTATGTTTTGGATTTGTGCCCAAAGCAGTGTTGATAACACACTGATGTTTTAGCTATTGCTGAGCAGCGCTCACACAGCGTCAAGGCCTTTCCTGCTCCTCACCCCACCTCACCGGCCAGCAAGCTGGGGTGCTTGAGGAGCTGGGAGGGGGCACAGCTGGGACAGCTGACCCCAGCTGGCCAAAGGGATATGCTTTACCATATGATGTCACACAGCAATATATAGCTGGGGAAAGAACGGGTGATGTTGGGAGTGATGGCGTTTGTCTTCCCAAGTAACTATTAATACATACTGGAGCCCGGCTTTCTGGGAGATGGCTGAACACCTGCCTGCCAATGGGAAGTGGTGAATGAACTCCTGGATTTGTTTTGGTTGCTCATGCAGCTTTTGCTTTATCTATCAGACTGTCTTTATCTCAACCCACAAGTTTTCTCACTTCTACCTTTCCAGTTCTTCCTCATCCCACTGGTGGGAGGAGTGAGTGAGTGGCTGCGTGAGGCTTAGCTTCCCGCTGGGGTTGAACCATGGCATGGGTATAAAGGAACCTTCTAGCAGCTTTTCACAGAGTCCACCCCTGTAGTCCCCTGCTAAGAAAACCTTCCCATGCAAACACAAGACAGATGCCTATGAGAAACTTCAACTAGAAAGAAACCTCACAGAAGTTGCTACCAATCCTACTGACCAACACTGTCCTATGTTTCCTGTCTTCTCTACCACCTAAATTTCTCTGCTCTTTGTTCTGTATTTATTTTGTAGGCTTCTTGGGTCAGTGGCTGTATTTTAGCACTATCTTTCTACAGCACCTACTGTAAAAGAGTCTCAGAAAGTTCAAAGAAAATATAAAGAAAATTTTTGTCTTGATCTCCCTGGTCAGTACCTTTGATACAGTGATTTCTGAGAGCTATGAGATAGAATTGGGTCCATTAGATTCAATTTAAAGAATTTAAAGAGAGTATGAGGGAAATAGCTCATACTCACATGCAGTAATTAAGAGGAATAATTTTTTTAGAAATTTAGTGCAGCTTTTTAAGCAAGTGTCTTTTGATAATATTTATATGCTATGAAAAAATAAAATTGAATATTGCTGTTGTGACTATTTTATGACAGCACTGAGAATATATTGTAAATTTTTATGCTGTCACAAAGCATAGATGCAAGCAATCCCCATGTACAAATATTGGTAGGTGGACAAATTGACACGATAGCTCTCACTCACTTTCTGCTTCACTTTGTGTTATTTTTTCCCAGACAAATGTAAAAATATTGAGACAGTAATTTTTAGAGTATTATACTACTTTGTATTCTTAGTTAACAAGTTAATATGTAGTGAGCCATGCAGTAAAATGAATACTCTCATCATAATCTTGTTCAAATCTAATTTCCTCTAGGACAGTTTGAGGAAAATCCTTAGCTGGTGTACCTGTTGTAATTGCACTGAGTTCAGCGTATATCCTTCATTTATAAATATATTGAATCTCCAGATTCACTTACCTGTATGATAGCTGTTTGGAGAAGCATTTGAGCTTCCTGATCCAGACTTAGGAAGAAAATAATAATAAAAAAAAAGATTAAAAGTAACAAAGTCTAATAGTTTCCAAAACTGTTTTTTCTTAATGCCTGTCTTAACCACTCTGAAGTCCAAATGCTGAAATTCACTGTCTCGATGAAATGCTTTCCTGTAAACAATGGGTTTAGTTTGTTTTACTTCTGCACAAAGATAACATTTGCTTTTAAAATAATTTTCATAAGTGCTAAACGGTGCCCACAAGACATGGTTCATTGTAATGATGGCATAATAAGGTTATACCTTATGGTGCAGCCTAAAAGACTCTTCCTTAGTTTGGGAACTAGCAGTTGTTTGCTGTTAGCCTATTACAGAAACAAATCACAGTCCTACACTGTTAACTGGCTCTTTGAGACACCCCACCTGTTCCCTTCAGGGGCCAGGGAAAAGCAGTACTGCAATGCGTGCAGAGCCAGCTTCATCTGCTCCTCCAAAGCTGAAGGGGGTTTGGTTCTGCCTTGTATAATGGATATATCTACCCCTAAATCTGTTTGGAAATTACAGAAACCCCACTTAGTCTACAACTCTTTGAAACACTTCCCATAAAACTCTTAATATAGCTTCTGGCATACACACGTAGACAGACAGCTATAGAGTAAAAGGTAGATAAAGTGAAAAAGCTGAGAGAAGTCTGTTACCATAGAGTTTCTACCATTTTAAAGGAGTGTGACTGAAAACTGAATCTTGCCCAAGATCTGTTCCTTACAACACTTTGCGTTAAATCAGACTTATAGCTCTAGGTGCATTAAGTAGACAGCTAACAGTAAAGCAACTGTAGAAAACTGTCAGGTTGCTCAGGGCCTGATCCTGCAAACATGAACAGACACACAGAGCTTTATGAAAGCTAGTTTTCCCAAGGAGGTAAATGAAATGACATGTAGAAAATGTATTTATTCCTGTGCATGTCTGCAAGGATGGATCTTCTATTTTATAACTTCTAAAGTCATGAAGCAATAAAACCAAAAACACTGAAATAGCCTGATTTGCCCTATAGTGCTGGAGAGAGTAACTAAGAATAGAGATTGCCACAGAGGAAGTGAAATATAGGATGCAGGTCCGTTGAGCAGAGCAATCGGTTTCTGGCTTTCAATTGTACTGGCAGAGGTCATCTCCCTGGTGACAGAGAGATCAGTTGCTGCTGGCAAGGAGATTTACAAATGGTTATGTACAGGATGTTCTATGACTCTATTGCATAACTGTAGGTTACCAGTAGTCATGCTTTTCAGCAAAGCTATATGTGGGTTATTGGATAATCATTACTTTCCTCTAGTGACAGGAATGCATTGCCCAGTTTGAACTGCTGACAGGTAGGTATGCAATGGATGGAGCAGAGGTCGAGCAGGCTGTGCAATATGAATGGTGAAATAAAGCCAGCATCTTCTCAATCTCTTTCTTTATGATGTTGACCCACAGACCCCAGCGTGGGTGGACTGTCATCCAGGATGCACATCATGAACCACTTCATTGCTCAGAGGGAAAGACTTCAAGAACATGTTTATCTCAAGGCAGGTCAGGCCAGAGGGCTTTCACTCTTTTCTTTTGCAAGTACCAGCTTTTCTCTGTAACTCACTGCCTCGTCCTACATGTGCCAGCCTAAGATCAAAAGGGCTGCCTGCCTCTTCTGAGGCTGTAATGCTGCTCTAATCCCATCATTAAGAAGCACTTGAAAGTGTACATTACTGGCAATTTTATGATAAATTCTGTACCTGGAGAAGTAGACAGAATTTTAGCTTTGGTTAACCTCGCAGTCTTCCTTTTTGCACCTACTGTATAATTTTCTTATCTGATTGTAATTATGCCCAGGTGTCCTCTTTAACCATAACTTTTGACAAGATGGTTTGTTTTTCTCAATAAATGATGACTGACAAGTAAGAACTCCACTTCCCATTTCCCATCACTTATACAGTGAATAACATATAATGAATCAAAACTCAACCTCCCTGTCTAAAATAACATGCCATTAAAAAAAAATAATAAATTAAAGCTTTACTAAACTGTGGCAAATATGTCTTATTTCAACTATCAATAACAGCTGCAGTAACTTTTATTAATTTATTTTAGAAGTTAAACTGTCTTGTACAAATGAAAAATATTTAGCAGCAGAGAAAAACCCTCAGCAAAATCTAGAAACTACTGCAAATTTCAGCAACTCTTCTTCTATCAGCAGAAAAAAACTCCATTTAACTAGCTCTCAGTAATTAAATAGCACAAGAAGAAAACTGAATACAGAAAATATTAGATATCCTTCTACAAAAAGGCAGAAAAGAAGAGGGTCCCAAAGCATGCAACAGAAAATTATTAAGTTCATAGATTAATTGTTGAGACTAGAAAAGAACTTAAACTAGGAAGAATAGTAACTGGCTTATTTATAAAATACCCACCAGCAGTCCACTGAAAAATACTAAATGACTTTCAGGAGTCCATCCAGATGTGAAAGTAAAAAAAAAAAAAAAAAAGACCTTTAAAAAAGCAGTATCTCTGCTTTTCAAATGGTAACAGAGTTAATATCTATAATTAGTATGAATGCTTCAAAACAAAAAAAAATACTTATGTTATTGGGAAGACCTTTTTCACTGAGTGAAAATTTTGTCTTTTAACAACAAAAGCACTCTACCAGATCCTACTCATCAATGCTAATTTTAATGAAACTGCAGAAAGTTGGAAGACTCTGCTTCTTGTCTTTAGATGTCAACAAACTCCAACTGTTTAAAGTGTGCAAGACCAAGAGATTCAGATAATCAAGTAGGGTCAACCACAGAAATATTGTAGCCATAGAAAGGAAAGAATAAGACTTGATGCCAGCTGCTTTTCTTTAAGCTGAAATTATGTTAGAAATCATCCCAGCACAAAAAATACAGCATCAGTAGTTTACAGGACTCAGGATATAATGAAGTTAGTTACCAGGTGAAAAATATTTCCAAAGTAAGCATCTTATATCAATATTGCAGCATCTTATATGGGAGAAAATTAAACAGTAGTAGCAACAATGGAGAAATTTAGTTTAGACAAGCAAAGGGGAAAAAATTGAAAATCCATCATGGTATTATAACCTCCCATATTGATTTGAATATTTCCTAAATGAAAAATATTTTTGCATATAAAAACACTGTTTGGTCTCAAAAATACTAGTGCTGTTACAGTGATGTTTTGAAAGTATGACCTTAGATGTTTGGGTTTATGTTATCTTCATGTTCCTTGACAGTCTGACCCTACAGTTTTACTCAGTGGCTTTAATACTGCCTTTCAAAATGTTATTCATCAGTACTTTCTGTATGTGTCTCACTCTGCATGTGCAAGATGGAGGTGCAGTGATAAAATACAATGAGCAAAAGGTATTAATCCTGCACTCTTAGATCATTCTTGCTCACTAATGCATCATGAAATATTTATTCAAAACAATCCAAACTCCGGTTACTTCTAATCACTCTCAAAAAAACACAACAGGCAACAAGGACATTTCCTTTTTCTCCACTGAAGTATGTAGTTTCTTCTTCAGAAAGCATCTACTGATGCTCACTGATGCCAACCTGAGTTATGAACAGCCACCATTCCCATTGCAAAACTAGTTGCACTGCAGCCCTGAAAAGCCACGGAGAGAGTGTTATAGTATTAGGAAAGGTGGTTGCTTGCATTTGTCAGAAGTCTTACACCTTAAGATCCAGAATTCTAGCAAACGGAAGCTGTTACAAGGAATTGAACTGAAATGAAAGGGTCTCTTTGCAGACGGATTACCTACAAAACACTTCATAAGATTAGGGTCTGACACTCACTCTGCAGATAGGTTCAGCAGAAAACACATGCAAAAGAAAAATCCTGTATTTAGTGCTTATCTCAATATTAGAAAACTGAGAAATGTTCACCAGATATATAGTACATTCACTGACAAATCAGTTGTCCTCGTATAAAAAGTCACATGGTGAAGTATTGTCTTCTGAAATCAATGACAGTACTCTCAATGAGTTCAGAATCCTCACGACTTCATCAGCCTTATATGTATGTGTAAGTACAGGGGATAAAGGGTGGCTGTGACTTTTACTTCTGAATGTCCCCACCTTTTGGAAACTGCATCCACTGTGTACTAATCTTTGCGCAGTATACATATCACTGTCAATACACTTCTAAAAAAATAAAAAATCCTGTCTCGGAGACTGAAATTCATTTTTTGGATTGATTTCTGGCTTTTTTTCGGTGGTCTATTTATAATTTCAAGGAGTATTGAATATTTGAACATACAGAAGAAGAAAGCTTTTTATCCCCTCTAGCAGACATTCCAACTTGTTAGCTAGGTTCTCTTAACATTATGATGTCTTAGGCTGCAAATTTGAAAAAAAAACCCTCACTGATTGCAAGCATTCCTAATGCCATTTTATTGGATTCCTATTAAATAGATATAACGTGTTAGGGTATATTGCACAAAGCTAAAAGAAATACTTCTAAAATACATAGAAGTTACAAACCAGTGAGATCTCTTGATTTCTAATCCAGCACTCATCTTTGCATTGCTTTTTACATTGCAAGACCAGTAGCTGAACAATATGCAAAAATATATGCAACGAAATGAGAAAAATCATATACTTTTCCTATAAAGTTACACTTTATCAAATATCTTTAGCCAACACACTGATAATCTTATCTCTAAATGCTTTTAGGCCACTTCCTATTAACTCTTGGTAAGCATTTATGAGACACAGTCCATTGCAGCAGATTCCTGTTATTGATCGCCCCTGCTCTGTTTTTAATCTTTTACAATGCATTAAATTCCTTTTATCTGTATATGTACAAGACCCCTTTCAATTAGTTTAGTTACTACTATTGCAATAGCATGTCTGGTATCTATGTAAAATGTGCAGTAGTCAAAGAAAGCATTGCCAATACACAGGGTACTTTAGTATGACTGGGACTACTCCCATTTTTAATGATTTTAGTAGGAGAATCCTTACTGCTTTATTTCTCAGTATTGTCTACATAACACTTTGATGTTTTAGATTCAAATCAATTATCAAAACATATACCTTGTTATCTGTTGCCTACTGAGTCTGGACTTTTCCTCCTTTTTTTCTGTTTTTAGGAAGAAAATATGGATTTTGCAATACCAACTTAGACATGCAAAGGGCTCAACAGAATAAATAATGCAGTTTTCAGGCTAAGCACTCCATTTAGTGCTTTTCAGCTTTGAAGGTGACATGGGTAATAGCTGCAAAATCAACTGGGCTCTTTTTATTTCACCTAGTATCACCAGATCAAAATAATACTACTTAAACTGAGACTGCAAACAAATACCCTCTTTTTGTTTTTCCTGTCCTAGTTTCTAACAATTCCCCAAAGAAATAAGTTCCTTGATGTTAGCAAGAAGAAAAAATTATCTTCCATTTATGAAGGATCCTAAATGGCCAGGAGTGTGACCAGTGAGAAATCACAGGCTTCAGTACAACACACACACTTATCAGAATCTTGCAAAATCAGCTTTCTGAATCTAGTTTGGTATAATGAGTATCCCGATAAAGCACCAGTACACTTTGGTATGAAATGCAGTACAATTCCATTCTTCACAGAAGTGTGTCATCATTGAAAGAAAAAGGATAATTATATTTATAGGAGAAAATATACCTAGGAGTACTTTTTATGTGTTATATTTTCATATAGAATACCTTTTTTTCATTCTTAGAGAAGACAATGACATTTAGTTTTGATAAGCAGGTAAAAACCAAATTTTTCAGTTTTTCAGTGGCTTATTTTATTGTGCATTGGTAATTGACACAATTGTAATTGGAATTATGTGTGTTCATTTAAAATTGACCTTGCTGAGCTATATTTATTTTCAAAAGATGTCTCCTACATCCAGAAACTCCTATTCAAACATTGGCTTATCAAGCTCTACATTTCTTTCATTTTTATGAATAAAGCTCAGCTCTGTTTCCTAACTAGGATAGCCTAAAGATTGAATCTTAATCTGTTCAATATTTTCTAGCATATTCTATGGAACCAGAAGATTCACACTGTATCTAATACTTATCTTTTCTTTTCTTTTTTTTTTTTCTTTTCTCCTTTCCTTCACAAAATTAATTTAACAGAGCATGGTAAGTCCTGAAATATATAGCTTTTTTCTTTACACTATAATGGCTAATCAAGATTTACTTGGTTTTCTGCAGTGCTATTTCATGTACTGCAGCACCCCCTTGGATGGTCTATTACCCTGAACATCTCTAGTGCCTAAAGAAGAGAAAAGAGCAAAGAAAAATATTTGCTGGATCACCAGGAACGTCTGGCTGCACTTTTCAATTTGCTAACACAAGCACTCTTAGCTGCATCCTGCCAATGACTATCAGCCAAGGAATCTGCCATCATTTTAGGATATGTGCATGATTGCAAGAAAGGGGGAAAGATAATCTTATGAGAAGACCATGTCTTGGAAGAATGTGCCTTGTGCTGGTGGGTGTAGTGAGCCACAGCAGAAGACATTGTAAGGAGACAGTGTCTTTGAGCAGAGTATAATCACAGACCTTGACTGTAGAGACCTGTATGTTAGCATGAGGAACAAGTATAGAACCTGTACTGCGACTGTCTTTGACTCATTCCTATGGCAATGTGTAGGAGCATACTGCTCTCAGTGAACATCAGTGAGTACTGGATGAGCTTGGCTTATTAACTGCAACAGAGAAGCTTTACATGGTTCCCAGACAGTGCATGTGGATGACTCTATCTATAAGTATTGCTTTGTCCTGAGATTAAGCAGCCTACCTGCATGAAACAGCCCTTTACCTGACAGCAGAAATGATTAATGGATTTGTTTACCTCTAAGAAAATCTGGTAAATGGCAATGCACCTGACCATGGACAGCATCTGCAGAGTGTGCCATGATCAGCGTGAAAGTGCTTGTCTGATGCTGCAGCAACCAGCATCCCCAGCATCACCAAGGACATCAGATTGCTATTTCCTATTCTATTGCTTCCATTAACATCAGAAAGGACATAAGTTTATTATCACCTTTTCTACCATTTTCTTGCTATCACCTTTTCTACTATTTCTATGCTTTCCACAATAAACTAGTTAATTAGCACTTGGGTGTCCATACCTTCCTTCTTAGGATACAAAAAGAACTGGTACCCCCCTCAGTGCAAAACAAGTCAGCCCATGAACAGACTGTAAAACTGAACGCAAACATTGCCAGGACCTCCCTGTCAGAAAGGTCAGTATTAAATCACCCATTTTTCCTAAGTGAAACTAAACTTTTTTCTCCTTTAGATCTGATCAATGCTAATTATTCTTCTTTTCTGTATAGAAAAACTGTCATATACTAATTCTGTGAGTTTGCTCTACAGCACAAATGAGCATTACTAACAGTGAATAAAAGAAATCACACTAAGGGAAAACCTCTGTATTTTCACACACCACTAATAAGGCTTTTGAGTATGTTCTCTGTGATGTTGGCAGACTAGATCAGATGATTGATCATTAACCAATTTCCAAGAAGGCCTCAGGCAAGAGCAGTATCAAAAAAACCCACTTTAAACACTATAAGCTTCTATATGTAAATTAATGGGAAATAGGAATACACATGAACAAGCTGTAGATTATCCATAAATTTTTAACTTTTTTTTTTCTTCCCCTATAACTGTAGACAGTTCTTGGAAAATTTTGTAGCTTTTACTCATGGTGGGGGTTTTGTAGTTTGGATTTTATTATATGGGAATCAATTACAATGCTAACACAAAGAGCAAGTTTAATGAACAAATTTTCATACCAGTGTACTTGATTTAAAATTTTCACTTCTTTTCAAACAGCAGTATTTCAGGGTTTGGAAACTTGTGATAACTAAAAATGTAGGTTTGCTTCAGAAATCACTCCGCCCATTTCAGAAATCTTTATAAATTATCTCAAACAAAATGGAGAGAGAAAGTGGAGATTTGGATCACTGATCTAGAAAACACTTTAGCTGAATATGGCTTCTCTCTTTTTTCTTGGATCAATGATACTAAAGTGCTGTGGTTGCACACAATGGATGACATGAAAAATGAGAACGAAATCCAAAATCTTACCTAAAAAAAAATCGAATTGGATCATTTACAGTTTTGCTCTACTTTGGGGGCTTAGACGCTTGGGAAAGTTAAGAAGTACCATCTGAGCTGCAGTGCAGTTGCTGGCCATGGGTCTAAAAAGATCTGACCTGCTAATTTAAGTTATAAACTCATTTATCACTGGGGGATAACCTAGTTTGTGTTACTTTCCTTCTTCTCCTGTCTAGTAACAAATACAGTTACTACAGAGCAGGAGGCATATGGAATAAGTTCCCCTGGGGTAACAGCTTCACCCACTGGAGCCCTACCTAATAAGTGCTTACATAAAAAGGATAGATTTGTTCTTAATGCATACAGAGAGTGAAACCTACCGATTTATGTCATAAAAATAGCTGTTAGTGCTTTGTTCCCTGACTAGACCTATGGAGTCATGTATCTTGGAAGGAATGAGTTGGATTTCAGTGTTTCATAAATTTGAATCCATTACCACCAGCTCAATCCCATTACCTTCAAACGTTGTGTTAAGGTTTCTCTACATGAGAGGTTACCCTGGAACAGCCATTTTCCAGCTGTTTCTCCTGATTAACTCCAAGAGTGAAACCCTCAGTTTCTGGAATAAGAAACATAATTGGAATAAGACATTTTCTGGGATCAGGAAAATTGCAGACGGACTTAATCAAGATGAGTTAAGCCACTTTAAACTGACACCTTACCTCATTCAAAGTAAGTTTTTATGTATAGGAATTATGAACCTTAAGTCATAGTTTGAAGGCAACAGAGTTACAGTGAATTTGGATGAAAAAGTTTCCTCTCTCATAAGAATGCTCAAGACCATTATTATTATGTTTGTTAATATTTTTATCTATTGTAATTATTCCATTCTCCCATAAAAGAGGGGGTGGGCGGGAAGAAACCCACAACATTTTCAAGTAGAAAATATAAAAATAAAATGCTGACATAGTAGACTTGTTCTAAATGGCCATGGCCTGTAAAAGAAAGTAGTTTTCAATTAATTGTTTCTCAAAAAAAAATCCTATCTGTGTCAAAGGTTAATTGCAATACAGGAGAAGTTCATTTTCTGAGAGGAAAGTAACCTGTTGTCATGCTTATCTCCTACATTTATTATTCAGAGCTACTGACTAGAAGACAGCATATGGGTTTTTTACAGACACAAGCAAATTACAAACGTTAAATGAGTTACAAAATCTTTCTTCCAGAACAGACACTTATTCCAGCTTCACCTGAAGTATCTATAGAATGCTTTATTCTGCATTAGATTTTTTATTCCAGTTTTACCTACCTGGATGATATTTTTGTAGGTATTAAACTTCCAAGGTACTGAACATGAGGCTAGATACCAGAAAGATAGTTTGTCCTTTCAAAACACTGTCTATATTTTCCATCATTAGTTAATTCATATCCTCCTTCCATCTCCTCAAGTAGAGATGCATTGCCCTCTTGGTATTGCTGACTAAAGAGACTGTTTAATTACTTCCCTGTGAAAAAAATTATTTTCTCAAATTGCACTGTTTGTAGTTACGGAACATTGTCTATTTTTAAAAAGAGACTCAAAAACAAGGCTCTCCAGAGGGATCTAAGGCTCTCCAGAGGGATCTGGGCAGGTTGGACCGATGGGCCGAGCCCAGTTGTAGGAGGTTCAACCAGGCTCAGTGCCGGGCCCTGCCCTTGGGTCACAGCAGCCCCAGGCAGCGCTGCAGGCTGGGGCAGAGCGGCTGGGAAGCTGCCTGGGGGAAAAGGGCCTGGGGGAGCTGGCTGACGGCCGGCTGGGCATGAGCCAGCAGTGTGCCCGGGGGGGCAAGGGGGGCCACAGCATCCTGGATTGTGTTGGAAATACTATGGCCAGCGGGACTAAGAAGTAGTTGTCCTCCTGTACTTGGCACTGGTGAGGCCACACCTCAAACCCTGTGTTCAGATTCGGGCTCCTCTTTACAAGAAAGACACTGAGGTGCTGGAGCATGTCCAGAGAAGGGCAATGGAGCTGGTGAAAGGTCTAGAGAACAGGTCTTGTGAGGAACAGCTGAGGGAACTGGGGTTGTTCAGCCTGGAGAAAAGGAGGCTCAGGGGGGACCTTATTGCTCTCTATGACTACCTGAAAGGAGGTTGTAGCAAGGTGGGTGTCAGTCTCTTGTCCCAAGTAACAAATGATAGGGCAAGAGGAAATGGCCTCAAGTTGTGCCAAGGGAGGTTTAGATTGGATATTAGGAAAAATTTCTTCACTGATAGGGTAATCAAGTATTGGAACAGGCTGCCCAAGGACATGGTGGGATCGCCATCCCTGGAGGTGTTCAAAAAAGTTGTAGATGTGTGCTTAGGACTTTTTTCTCTCATTTCAAGCATCATGTAGAATGGAATAATTCATATCAAACCAAGCAATAGCTTAGGCAGCTAGCAACTCACAGATGAAGGTAGGATTGTCTGGGACAAGAGCAAAGGAGAGAGGGCAAAAGAAAGAAAGATGCAGAAAAGGAAATACAGAGAGCAAGGGAGAAAAAAAGAAGGGAAAGGGAAGGGTAAAGAAGAAAAGACAACCAGTCAACAAATGTCTTAAGAGAAGCAGCCACAAAACATAGAGATTATGGAAAAGCTGAGTTAGAACGAGAAAAGGAAAGAATGTAATGTCCATAGTCTTATCTATCTTTAATCTATTCTTACAGTCAATTTAGCTGAGTAAGAGCTTATCAGAGTTTAACTGTAAGAACTGGCAATAACAAACCAAGGTCAGCAGGCATTCATTTGTCTATGGCTAATTTCAAACCAGTTCACCTATATGATTTCTTAGGTCTGTTTGCTGAAAGAATGCCTTTCAAGCGTACATGTAAATGTCTGATACTAAACAGCAAATTTTTAGATGAACTCAAAGGAATATCTTCATATCTTCAAAGGAATCTTCAAAGGAATTTTGCAGAAATACTGAATGTTCTGAAGCTTTGAAATCTAAACAATACACAGCAAGAACAGCATATTTACCTTGAAGAAAAGTGAATTGTGAAATTACCATTAATTCATTGCTCATATTTGACTCCATCTTTGAAACAGGTAGCTACCTGTTGAATAGAAGAATGCAAGTGAAAAGTCATCTGTTTCTTTTCTGTCTGGTAATTTACATAGCAATTTACTTTGTTCAAAGTGTAACAAAACACTGCTGACTCAGAGTACTAGCATTCTTAATGTTTTACTGAATTAGAAATATATAAGCTAGATAAAAATCACTAGAGGATTGAAATCTAATCTCTGATATTGATAAAACAGGAATTTCAGGAAACCATAAGTAAAATCATAAAATAATTCTAGGGAGAAGCCTGATTAAGTGTAACAAGTTTGTGCTGAAAATATAAATTTCTATTAATTATATAGTAAATGTAACTTCGACCCTCCTGAAATAATGAGTAAAAATTCTAGACACCTGGAAATGCTTAGAAACTGAAGCACAACTTAAAAGAGTACAATACTGATTTCCTTTTTCTTACATAAAATAAGGGACATTTGTACAATTGCCAGTTTTATAATGAGTAAAATTTTAGAATACATTTTCAGGCATTATTTGCAGGTTCAATTCCATGTACAAGTGTAGGACGATTTCTGACTTTGCTGCACAGAAAGTTAAGAATAATATACTAAAGACAATTGCAAAATACTTTCTTCAAAAAAACATTGTCTCCTGGGTGTCTGCTCCTAGAAGCTCTGAGGGACCTGTGGGATTTGCTGTGGCAAAAGGTTATCCAGGAACCTTAGGAAAGATGTAAACATTTCTTCATTTTCCAGGCACTGACTACAGGCACATAATTTTCTATCACAAGTAAAGCTCCTCTATTTGTCATTGGATAAGGCAGCTATATTAAATCAGAATCTGTTTTCCCAAAGAGCTCCTGAGAATGAGAAAGGAAAGCTTCTTCTTCACAGAAATGTACACAATAATCCCTTAAGTATCTCTTTTGAAAATGGCATTCAAATGGTCTAAAATTACCCCAAAAATTATTTCCCCCCCCCCATCTTTGTATTTCATATAGTTAGATGGAGAGTACTTGTACAGCTAGGGAACAATAGAACCACATAATGTTACAAGAGCATTATGCAGTCAGTATCATTATCCAACTTAATAACACTGGCACCTGTGATGACAATAGAAAAAAAGAAACCTCTATATCTCTGTGCAACAGAACTGTCATGGCACCCATTGATTGCAGTCGCTAAGTATTCAGGACTTACACTGTCAAGGGACATTGCTTGCTTTTTTTTTTTTAAAAAAAAAAAAATAGTCAGATCACTTCCAAACACTGAAACTGACATTGGATTTTAGGTACCTTTACTTGGTGGCAACAGTTCACTCTTATATCCGAGGTGGGGCTCCAGCTATTGCAGCTCCTAGATAAGAACTGTTTCCATAGGAGGCTACAGTGCTTTGCTCCTCATTGCCCAAGCTACCACATCTCCCTCAGCAAATTCTCCACCAGAAGGGAATTTAGCTCAATTTTTTGCAGGTGCAGAAATACCAGTCTTACATAAAACTTTGCCTGTCATACACTGTGTCCATTATGCAATTTTAAATGTTGCATAAATATATACCAAATGCTATTAACTCTACAGTATAACCTTTGAAATAAATGAACAGGAAAGTAGTGGAATAAAAAAAATTCTGAAATTATGCTGCATTTCTTTTCAAACAATTAAACTGCCATCTTAAAATGCAGCATGCTAATTAAAGGTTTTGTGAAAGTCTGATTCGTCTCTTCCAAGGTTATGCAAGGAAACAGTAAAAAACAATGTTAGTTGAGGGTTTTCAATGAAGTAATAAAAATAAGGCCAGTTATTAGTAAGGAGTCCAAGGCCATAAGCAACATTTTGGTGATCTGCAAGTGTTCAGGCCAAATTGCAGCACCCTTTAGTGACTGGTAACTAAAGAAGAATATTGTGTGACAACACATGCAGAAAAGATTTAATTTTGTCACAGGCATGCAAACAGCTTTCCGGTTATTATTCTAAGAACAGAGGCTGAAGAGAGATGAAGTTGGTTTATTACTTCCTAGAGAAAAAATAGATTACCTTATATTCAATAATTGCTCATTCGATTCATTATAACAGTCATATTTGGCTCCCACCGTCTTATATGACAAAACAGTACAAAAAGCCAATTATTTGAGGGGTAAATACAGATTCCTTTTGACAAGTTGGTAACTGTGTTCATTATCAGGCAATATCAATTTTTTAATTTAATTCTCCTCAATCGGGAGAAGAGATTTTAAAAGAACGTGTCACTATTACAATGTAATTATTTCCTTGTACCCTCCTATTATTGTCTTTATTTATATTTAATGTTTTACCCAAAGAGTGGTAATTAAATATTGAAATAAAACTGTACAGTTTGGGAGCATTCTCAGCATGTAAATTAACACAAGGTAAAGAATTTTTACATCAGAAGTGTTATTGTGAATAAATAGAAAAATTAAATTTGTAATATACATGCAATACACATAGAATACTGTTGCCTAGCTATTTTTGAAAACATTTCCTGTTTTAAATTCAGGAATATCAAATTATGTAGAAAACTTGGCCCATATAAATTATATTCATGAATACAACCAGATTTTGTCCTTAAAAGGTTTTTGGTGATCCTAGACATTAAAAAGAATATAATGATGACTGAAATACAACACTTGTAAGTGAAATAGAGTAAGTAATATATATAATAAATTCATAGGTGCATGCAGCACTTGACAGATATGAATGCATCAATGAGAATCCTGAAACACCTTTTCTGTATTTTCCTAGATATTTAGTTTAAGAAATATTTAATCCAATTCAATATGTTAGTTATTTCTACAAAGACACAGAAGCTGGACAAAGAAACAGAAATAAGTTGTTTGTAGCCATGAATGAACTGATTTTCCATTTGGCGAACAAGCCAAAATAAAAACATCCCACTTTACTCTCAGTTGTGGAAAATGAGGCACTTTTATTTATAAATCTTTTGCCAAAAGAAACAAACCTTCAATTCACTGTCACAACCCCTCATGATTAAACAAATATAAATGAAGTGAAACAGTCAACTCTTTTCGGTCTACAACAGTATGTTTCTTTTCAGTTTTCTGAGAAATTTAGAGAAAAATATAAGACCATACTCACAAAGCTGGCAGAAAAGCATGAAAAGTTATTTTACACTTCTTTTTTATCAACTTCTTACTGGTAAGAGCACTCAATTTCAATTCTTTTCTCTTCCTCTGAGTGTTCAAACTCCAGCTCTCACTTCCCAAGAGGTCCAACAGATTAAAAATACATTGGGAAACCAGAAGAGGAAGTCTCCTTAATCTCTACTGTCTAGTCTGTTCTATCTTGTATAAATAATTCAGTATTCATTACAGTTAACAATGGAGGATAGGTACCTCCTGTTTACAAAGAGCATCAGCCTGGACTCAGGACTCATTCTCATTTTCTCATTCTGTATTTCAGTGACTATTTAAGTACTTTATCTGAAAGGCTGAAGATTCAGAAGGATGGAAATGGGCGATCCACTGTTTAGCATGTCCTGCGTAAGAAACTGACAGATTTGAGTTAAGAAAACATAGTTCAAGTCTTTATCCTGACAGAAAAAAAGAATTCCAGCATATGTCTCCCACAGGCCCTGTAGAATTCTCTACTCTACACAAACCTGTTCTTTAACTGAAGGTAATGGTTTCATAAATTACAGGTTAAAGCCAAGTTATTTTAAAGTAAATAATACATTTATTTACGCAACTAATACAGGACCTATGGTAAGTGGAAATGGGATAAAACCCAAAATAAGTTATCCAAGAATCATTGAATTAGATTAGCCTCATATCTATAGCCTATAACATAAATAGGGAAATAACATCAGACATATGGTAAAACATCTGATAGATTACTTACGGGAATTAACAAGTGGGAGAACATGAGAGCTGGTGAAAGAATTGTGCGGTGGATAGCGAACTGACTGAAAAACATCTGGTGACTGACAGATCTGAGAAGGTAATAATCAAGCTGAGATCGATTACTAACAGAGTTAGACAAAGATTATCATAGTACAGATCTTGTTTAATATTTTCATTACCTTACATTTCATGCAGC
This sequence comes from Falco peregrinus, assembly GCF_023634155.1. Taxonomy (NCBI): domain Eukaryota; kingdom Metazoa; phylum Chordata; class Aves; order Falconiformes; family Falconidae; genus Falco; species Falco peregrinus. The sequence continues at coordinate 34,780,398 of NC_073723.1, forward strand.
CATAAAAAGTAAAGGTTAGCTGATAAAATGTTTTTGTGACACAATGTGAAGCAAACCACAGCATGATACGCAAGTAACTTTAGGAATATGGCGATAAACAACATTACAGCAAGCTGATAAACTTGAGGAGGAACATGAGTAAGTTTTGCTCTAAACAGTTGGAAGAGAAGAAACAATGCGTGATGTTGCTGGGTTATTGTTGACAATAATGTGACACATCCATCAAATAACAAATGCAATTCTAGGATGTATGCAATGAGGATCCCAGAGTACTGCAAGCCATATGAAGTAAGACAAAAAGGTCTTCTCTTGTTTGGTTTAGTATGTGATGAACTGAGATGTGATATGATTGTTCTACATAAATAAATGGAGTGGTTAGAGGTAAACACAAGAGAAGAAGAAAAGCTATTTAAAATAAACAACAACATTGACCTAATGAAAATATTTCTAGATGGGCCATAAATACCTTTGAGCTAGAAATTAGAAGTTGTAATCATCAGAGCCAGAATATTCTCTAACAGCTTTCCAATAGGAGTAAGAAGGGCAATAAACCAACTCAGTTTTAAGATGAAGCATATCTCAGCAATAAAAATGTTGTATATAAACATCTGTTTCAACTAATGTTTGCCAAAACACAGACAAGTATCCAATAAAAGTTTGCCTAGTGTTCTTGCCAAATTGCCCAGTGCAGGAAAGCAGAGATTCTAAGGATCTATGAATCTGAGATGACTGCTCCATGACATATGTTTTGGAACTGGGGATTTCAGAGTTTTGGAACTGGGGACTTCAGAAGCATTGAGTCTCAGTTTGAGATTATTATCTCTTCAAAATTCAGAAGCAACCTGGTAGTTCAGGAAGTTCAATGTTGCATTTTCACATCCCCCTTTGTAGTGAAGTTTGCATTGAGATACTGAAAATTTCTGGGCCACAGGAAAAAAAAATACATTTTCTAACTATCAGTCAGTTACGAGAATGAAGAGGATGAAGATTTGTTTTAAGCACTGGAACTCCTTGGGAAGAGGGGGTTGACCATAAAAGTTTTCCTGTTCTACCGTACTTAACAGATACTGATTTCAGGGGACATAAGATTCCTCCACCCAACCGCAACCCAAAATATAACAGAAAGGGCTGCAGCGGTTTAGATTTGGCAACTAAGTATAATCCTTACACATAGCAAGCAGAACATGGCCAAACTTTCCATGTATGACAGAAATTACAGCAGCTGATAGGCCTACAAGAACTTGCAAGTAGTAAAAAGTACAGACACTGAGCAAATCTTTACAATCTTTTCAGCAAAACCCATTACAGAACTGGTCATGCTCCCAAAGGACAGTAGGAGCAAAATACCTATAGAATCAGGTCGTAATGCTTTGACAGTCTACAGCTCCTCTGAAAGAAAACCAGAGAATTTAGTTACATTGGAATTAGGTCTTCATTCAAGTAAGATGCTGATCAGATTTAGATTTGTTATTATCTGAGAAAACCTAGTTTTTCAGAGAACTACACCAGGTGGTTTTATGTCAGTCATAAAGCCAACACTGATAGCAGCATAAATCTGCAATGTATCACCCACTGTTTAGGCACAGTCCTAAGATGTGTTAGTGCAGAGCTGCATCAGGAACAGCTTTGACAGAGAGATTGGGGATTGCTGAGAAGCACGACCAGCTTCATGGTATGCACTCAGAACAGCGCACCTTGTCCTCTGATGTGCTGTAAGTTTTAGGTGCAGAGGTAGGAACTGGACTATGTTCCTAGTATGTTTCCAGACCCTATGGGATAAGTACATCATCATGAAAAAACTGCCCAGATTAATCTTTTCTGCTCCAACCATCAGGAAACTTTCCTTCTTTTGACTGTAAGTGACACTGTCTTGTCTAGATACATCTTTGGCACCTCATATTGTCATTTTAGAGGGTCACTTTCGCACCATTTTGATTTGGCTTTATTACCATAGGTGTAGGATTATGTTCTCATGGCATTAAAGAACGCGGCAGCAAAGTATTCTGTCTGAAATTAAAAACTAATGAAATATTCAAACACAGGCTCTACAACCTCAGCATACTATAGCCTTTATTTCCATACCATAGAAAGACATTGTTGTGCTTGTTCATATTGAGGGAATTTATGACTTTCCAACAACTAGTATTTACTCATTTACAGTCATTGGGTTAACAAAAAATTATGGGCAGTTTTATTTGGTTAATTCAATGAACGCAAAGCACTTACATGACTCATAGGCAAATCATCAATATAGTATTTCATTAAAAGGTAGTTTCTAAATGACGCTTATAATAAGACATATTAGATATGAAAATGAACATAAAAAACAGTTTGAAAGCAAGGGGATTGTGGTAATCAAAATTTATTGCTGAATATTTTGTCCCTTAAATCTAAAGGTGAACTATGAAGGTACAGTCTGATGATTTTTTGTGATTAGTGAATTTCACGACCTTAAATAAACCTTTTTTATCTCTCATTTTATACAAGCAGAAGTGCTTATGTAGTCAGCTGCCACATTTCAGCTGTGTAGTGGCTTTTTATTAAGCTGTTTCAAAAAATCATGGGCATTTTTTTGTTCTCTGCTTACAGTAAAAACATTTGCAGAGAAAAAATGGAGATTACAAAACCTGAGTCTATTTCTTTGTGTTATCATACTGTTTCTGCCCCTCCCAAGCTACAGCTAAGAAGAAAATAAAAGAAAAAAAATACAAAAGCTCTGAAAAGGATTGGATATTGTTTATCTAAAAAATCACAACCCCAACTGACCTGCTAACAAAAAAAATTAGAATAATAATCAACAACCCATTGCTAATGTCACATCAAAATAAGATTGCTGGTGCACTTTGCTATGAATTCTGATTTTTAATTCAAAAAAGAGAAAGGAATGGTGATTGAAAGAAGCAATGTGAAAAATAAGATATTTTATAGTAAAATTTTCTTACTATGTTATATACGGAGTTTCTAATAAAATCTAATACATGAAGTCTAGATGTGTTCAAAAGCAAGATTTGATTCTAACATCTAAATTCTGAATAAATCAGTATAAAAAGACCCAACTCCAGAGAGCGTGTGAAGTATCCCACTTTACAGAAAGATATAGGTAGCAAACAGGAAACATAAGTTAGAAGTGAGATTATAGGACTTCATGTAAAATCAACAGTCATAATATACTAACCACCCACCTATCAAAAACCCAACACATTTCAGGAAAAAATACGTCCTTATGCAAGAGAGTCTGATCAGCCTTTTAGTGTGTGGTAGGTCAACCTTGGCCAGCAGGCAGATGCCCACCCAGCTGCTCTCTCACTCCCCCTCCTGAACCGGACCCAGGAGAAAATAAGATGGAAAAGCTTGTGGAAAGAGATACAGTGAGATTTCTTACTGGTTACCATCATGGGCAAAAAAGCCTTGATTTCATTCCTTCATTCCTGACTCCTCTGCCCACTGCCCCGCATCATCAGTGGCACAGGAGAATGGAGAATGGGGTTTGCAACCATTCCATAACAGTCCCTTTGCCACTCCTTCCTCCTCACACTTTTCCCCTGCTCCAGTGTGGGTCCTCTCCAAGGGTGGCAATCCTTCAGAATAAACCAGTCCTAGTGTGCATCCTCCAACTGCCATAGATCCTTCAGATAATATCCAGCAGCTCCAGCATGGTCCCATCCACAGGCTGCAGGGAAATACCTGCACCCCCATAGGCTCTTCCAGGGGCTGCAGGGGAATTTCTGCTCCAGCACTTGGAGCTCTTCCTCCTCCTTCCTCTCTGAACATGCTGCTCGCAGGGCATAATGAGGTTGAAAGAAACTGTATTTATATCATGTTGTGATAAAACACAAAATCAAGCCCAAGAATTATTCCTTTCTCAGGATCTGTTTTATTAAGTATGCCATTTTATGACAGCATACTTATAGAAAAGGGTGAGCCTAACAGAACTTGAAATTTGAAATCTAAACAGGTCTAAAATCCTTATAAAGCACATTAGGTGAAGGAATCTGCCAGATGGTGTAGAAGATACGTTTATAAAAAGCACCTTCATGTGTGAAATGTTAATTTTCTACAAAAAAAAGACCGGCGTGTATTTGTCTTGCTTCAGTTAACCTAATTAGCATGGAGAAACAACTGTATGATAAAGCTATCAATGCAATGGTAAACAAAAGACAATAGTCTATAAATTGCAATGGCATTCAAATATTCTTCTCTTTCTGTGAAACCAGCAGCAGCAAAAATTTTATTACTTGATTTATTGTCTTTCCATAATGAAGCTTCATCATTGTTGTGTGATGATGACAATATGATGTCAGGGGTATGACTAACGTAATGAATCCTAAAATGAATTGTTTACAGTGAACAGAAACACAGTATTAAAAAAGGCTAATCTTGTATATTTTCTGTGACTGCAATTAAACATGCGGCAAGGGCTGTTACACACTATTTATATCTTTTAAATTCAGAGGTAAATGAAAGTCTCAATGCAGTGGGGAATATCAGCCGACTGTACAGCTTGATCCATGTCACATGAGATGGTGCATATATGATATCAGCCAGCAATGAACAGGAGAGAAGAGAAAGTTCTCTTTCCACCCTGAGCTCTTCTTTCCAGTCAATCTTTATCTGAAAATGTTCAAAGTAAAACCTCAGTGTCACACAGGCCTTGGGTTAATATGCAGCACGGTGACGGGTGAATGTCATGTAACATGGATAAAGTCCACTTAAAACTATTTGACATGAGAAAAGCTTGCAAGGTAAAGGCCTAACCATCTTCAGAAATGCTGGCCTGTTTCTCATCCACCGCTGCTCTGAGATCTCATTCCAGGACTCCAAACAAATCTGAAATTTCCTACATTGCAGAGAAAACACTTGCAGCCTAAAACTCAGAATTTCTAATACACCACCAAGACTGTATCAAAGAGAAGCATGCAAAGGAAGACTTGCCTGTCTTTTTTTCTTTCTACCCCCCCCAGCCTCCCATAATCTTGGGAAGAGGAAGAACTAGGTTAAACAGTTTGATTAAAGCCAGTTATGTGGACTGAAAAAAATCACATCTCTTAAGCTTCTCCCATCTGTGTGAATGAAGGGGCATGCCAAGAATGAAAGCCTTACTGCATACTTAGCGTGTCATCAGCACCAACAGTGCTCATTTTGACAGCTGTTGCAGTGGCACTTGTGAGTGAGGAAAGAATCTGAAGAACACCAGCTTCATATGATCCTGTGAAGCTGGCCTACAGCAGACTTCCTCATTCTTCAAACCTGGTTGAGAAACAAAGGTTTCTATGTTTAGCAGAACACTATAGCTGTGCAAAATTAATCCACTGTAAAAGGTTAGTATTTGTATTCATGTGCATGCATACACACACAAAAAATGTATACTTTAGGGACTTCAGACATTTTATTTGAGATTATTTCACTTCTCCAAATGTTGCTGTTCCATGAGAAAATGGGTCATAACTTTCAATTTTACTGCCTAAGAATACTCAAACACTAATTTACCTCAAAATTTTGACTACAAGTAATTAATTTTTTTAATTTTTTTCTTGAAAATTTGATTTGGTATGTTCAAAAAGGCCACCAGCCATGCAGTAAACCTTGATGTATTTTCCCATTTGACTTAAGCATTACTTTACTTGATGGTTAAGTCTTATTAAAATTACTGAAGTGACAGAACTAATGACTGAAAGAAGATTGTGTAATTTGATCTTCTGAAAACTGTGGGATATTGCTACAGTGCTTTTTTGGGGGGATAAACAACTTTAACTTCATTTATGGTAGCTAGCAATATTTGGGTTCACCTCTGATGTAATGAACTCAGAAGACAGAAGTCAACTTACTAAAAACGTACCTCCTCCCTTAGTTCATGTAAGTGCAATGAAGTGCAATTTTTAGAAAAGTTACTGTTTTAAAACAAAGTGGCATGTTGCAGTCCTGTGCCCCCATCTCCATTCGCTGACAATTTCCTCCATGTGCTGATCCACATTTTGTTTGTAGGAACAAAGCAGAAAAGCAAGAAAATTTTAAAAGAAAATGGGTACTTGCAACTGCACGGAAGGCAGCGTAGCAGCTGAAAAAGATCTGTGGCATTACCTCCAAGCAGAGTACTATTCCTATTCTGCAATTAGTGTTATAGAATCTGACCTGGGCACTGCGTAGAGCATCACAAATCTTAAATTTCACATCTAAATTATAGAGCAAAAGTAGCCTATAGGCTTAGGTTGAAATTCAATTTACCAGTAATTTTCTTTGCAACTAGTGTATCCTAAAAGCTGGCTCTGGGTAATCTATACTGATTGACCCAGTAAGAAAGGAAAGGGGGAATGTATGGCTATTTTTCAGAATTCCCTCTGTTATACATGTACATATATATCCAGAATACATAGGAACCCCAGAATTCTATCTGACTGTGTTGCCTCAAGGGCCATATACCTTGCACCATTTGTTTGTAGCAAGGTCACATGGCAGACAATAAAGAGGCAAGAAAACCTGGGGTCCTTTGTAAAAAGTGAAAGACAACAAGGACAGTATGACATTTAGGCATTCCTAAACTATCTTCTTTTTTTCAAAATACTTTAAAATTAATTTTATTTCCCTACAGTGGTCTTTTCTTTTTTTCTTTTTTTTTTTCTTTTTTTCTTTTTTTTTTTTTTATAAATCCCTATTATATTGTTCCAAAACAGAACCACTTTTTCACAGAAATGATGACATTTGGTTAGCTGTAATAATGGTCTTAAAAGCACATCACTCTTCAGAAGCACCCTGACTCTCCTACCCACCCTTATCACTCATGCTTGGATATTTCCAGATGAGCTGATACATTGGAGGAATTCAGCTATCGTAGACTGCCTCCAGCTCAGCCAAGCTCTTAAACTACTCACTGTGTTCGTGTGGCATTTCTGATATCCACAGGGAGATCCTCCAAACTAGCCCAGCCACTGTGAAGCAAACAACATTCAGCTTTTCTGCCCAGCTTTCCCTCCTACCTCCATGCTGTGTCCAGCCACACAACTGTGCCCATCTTTTTGGACATATGTTTTTTGGGTTTTTTGGTTGTTATGAAGGTGGAAATCTTTTGGTTTCCATTGTTGCTGCTGTCTTTTCAGGCCTTATTTGTTTTATGAGAAGTGCTACAGGTGCCAAAACAGCACTCTGGCTATTCGTATGGGCCATATTTCTCTTGCAAATAGCACATTCCTAATAAATACCATGATTAGAATTTCAAATACTGGAAACTGAAACCAGCACATCTTGCATGCATAAGGGTAGTGAACCTTACTATATCAAGCCCTCAACTTCTGTTTGCTCTATAGCACACCTTTCATAAAACTATACGGTCTTGATATGAAGTTCTTACATAGCATGAGATACACCAGATCTCTGAGTAAATTGTTCCAATTTAGTTACCTTTTTACTTAAAAAGCCTGTGTTTCATTTTGTCCACATTTTTCATTTTCAACTTTCAATCTTGGAATCTAGTCTTTCTGAATGGTGTTTTCTTTCTGACACATTAAGGAATTATATTCAGTTAGAAATCTGTTCCCCATGCATTGGTCAGGTGGCTTGATATTTGGATAAACTGAGTAAATAGAAATTCCTTACTCACAATTTAAGGCCTACGGGTCAGAATGTTTAAGTGTTTGCAATGCTGACTAAGCAAACAGATTATTTTTTTATAAATTTTGTAAAAAAACTTTTCCAGATTTCACTGTTCTTTCTAATCTATTGACAACCTTTTGAAACTGCAGATTCCCCAAATGAACACAAAAGGATGCATCAATTTATTTATTTTTTGGTAATTTTAATGTATTTTAGCTATTTCTGTGACTATTATTTCCATCATACATTCAAAGACCAGATTAGGACACCTGCTGATTATGCTGGGACCTGATATTTAGCCAATTGTCTATCATTCTCAAATCCTTTCTACACTTGTTACTTATAGGGATATACTTTTCCATTTCATGTCCACAAAGCTATGCCCCTTACAGCAGACACATTGTCTTCCATTTGGGGATTATAAAACATATAAATTTACCTCAATGCACAATCCAGACTGGTTTGTACTATTAATTTATCCCCTGCACTGTTAATTATTGTTTCAATATATGTCATCTGAAAATTTTGGCAAGAATGTACATTTTTTTCTTAATGGAGAGACAATAAATCCCTGCGTAAACTCACCAGGAAATTTCTGACAAGAGTACTAAAAAAAAATCCCAAGAAAAATGCTGATTTTTCAAAATGTTATTGAATTTACCTTTTCCCAGTGGTATCTCCACAAGTACTTTGACTTCTCTGCAAATATTACAGAATCCAGAACTAATAAATCTTACAAATGCACTTATTTCATGTAGTTTTACTTGCTTTGCAGCAAAAAAACCCAACACACACAAAAAAGCATATTGCAATAAGTTCTCTTGAATAAAAAAATTATAAAGAAAGCTTATAATACATTGTGAAAGTATGTTTCATATATAGACTTAAGTCAAATCATTAATTCACTGTTAAACCCCATCCAGCTATACTGTCAACAGCTGGAAAGCTCCAGGATATCTATGGGGATCCTTTCAGATACTGTTAATTTGGGGTATAGGATCATAACTTTAACATAATTATACTTAGAGTTGTTACTTTAGTAAAGCTATAACAATGATGCACATAAATATAAATCAGCTTCTATGAAATTATGATACGCTTAACTAAAAGCCTCTTCTAAACAAGGCAAACTGATGTTCCTATAAAAAAAAAGTTTTCCAACAGTACTGAGTATTTTTCTCTTGAAGGCAAGGTGATTTTATTAAGAATATACAAGGCTTGAATTCTAAAGTTTTCCAAATTCTTTTCTTCCTTCCCACCACAACTGTTAATGCCCATGATGACAAAGAAAAGCAGTAAGGCTATTCCAATCCCAAAAACAAGTCAGAGCTTTAAATTGAAGTAAACTTGCTTAATTAATTTCAAGTTAATTTAAACCTGTGACAGAAAAGGACCTAATCCAATACTTACAAGACATTTTAACCGCCCTTTTTATAAATATTTTCTTACTGATATGATTCTGGTTTATTCCATCCCATTTTTATGTCATTGGAAAAAGAATTATTTCATAATTCTGCTGGAAGTCCTTGTAACTGTTTTTTTTGTTTACTTATTTATTTTACTGTTCAAACAAAGCTACCACAACTACAATGTTTATTAGGCCAGTACTAATAAAACTGGTTGAAGAGCCACATAAATAGCTGGGAATGCATTATGTTATTCCAGTCTCTCTAATTCAGACCCTAAAGTCACGAAACTAGGCAATGCTTCAATGAAGCTATGCTAACCTACACTAGTTGTATCCTAAATTTCGTGAAACAATCATAATTAGACACGGATCAAAATGAATCACTGGTATAGTTTTGCTATTCACTGAGGTAAAGCAACTGTTAATCTAATTCAAATTACCAGCTAACCCAGGGTTAGTATGCTTTTTCTACAGCCAAGATGGCTTTGCCTCTGCCTCTCACAGAATAGAAAATAAGAATAAGCAATAAACTGTTACCTAAATCCACAAGTTTCAGAGGATCAGAGGTATTTTGGATGGCACCTTTTCTAAAAAATCTTGGAAGAGTAAAGAAAAAACCCAAACACGGTAATTGCTTTTCATGGAATGAAAGTCTTTAGTAGGTAGACTTTATCATTGTCATTAATGTGAGAAGAGAAAAAGCAAGGCTTAGCAAGTCTGAAAACCCTACCTTTAATCTCCATTGAGGATCCAAATGACATTCCTGCAACTGGTACAGAGAAAATTCATGCTCAACTAAAACTGATGTACCAATTAAAAGGAATCATTTTGAGAATCATGTAAGCAGCAGAGAAAACACTCCTAGGCATCAGAGGAACCATCAAGTGACTACAAGCAGTTGGGAAAGATATAAAACTTAAGAAAAGAAACAGTCAAGAAAATATAAACTGTCAGAAAAAAAGACCATGTAGAAGAATGAAGCATGACACGTTTGTGAAATGATGCAATACACAAATTAAAGCAAAAGTGTGATATGATGGAGACCTCAAGTACATCAAGTTTACATTTCATAAGTCTTGAATGAAAAAGCAAACAAACACACTGATGTAAGGTAGAAAACAATGTTTGATACAGCAGTCAGAATTCATTCATTCAGAGGAAGACATTATGCTTTGATCTCCTGCTGAGGAAGTGTCTCAAAAACCAAAATTTCTAAAAAAGTAAAGTAAGTTTCACTTAATGTAAGATTCTAATAGTTAATGTAGCTAGTTTACATTAATTGTTTAAGCTCCACTTACAGTCAAAGTATAGAGATCAGCACTGCAAGGAAATGATTAATTCATTCCATCCATAACTAGGTAACTTGGAAGAAGCCCTCCACTCTGCTGCCTCATAGCAATAATGATGGTCTACACAGCTATGCTAGTGTTGAAAATGTACTTTTAGTTGGCTAAGGGTAGGTGAAATTAGTCTAACCCCTTTCCAAACTTGTTACTTTCAAGAAATTTAGATCAGCTCCTCCAGGTATGGCATTTTAGAAATCAGACAATTAGGCAGTTGGAAAGAGGGAATGGAACTTCGTGGCCAGAGCTACAATTCAAAAACATGTTTTAAAATAATTTGGATGTTAAGCAGATACTGCTATTAGTAAGTCATCATACTCCTAGTTCTATTATTTTTTATTTACAAAGATGCTTTATACAGAAATTCCCAGTTTAACCTGTCTTAAATTTTGTCCAATTCAGAATGGAACAGAGTTGAATCTCAGGTGAAGATTTCTAAAACAAGAAGTAACTAGTTATCCTAAATGTCAAATCTTGGGGAAAAAAAGGAGAAAAAAAGAACATTCTATTTGTATTACATGCTTGAAGGAATTATGCCAATATCTCTTGGCAAATGTGCAAATCCATTTCATCTACAAATAAGTATATCTTTTTGTTGTATTTGCATATGTGTTTTATCTTCTAGGTGATCAAAAATACAAATATTACCATTTATAGCTCTTTCTGGTTAATTATACATGCCACTCTTTTCCTGGGTGTTTATTCAGTTTTAATCAAGGAATTTTCATCGGCTTTTAAAGGCTATTTTAAAAGAAAAAAAATCATAGACTACATGTATTTAACATTAAATATGTGTAATCTATAGCTATTTTATATTTCACCTATGGTGTAGCTATCCTAAGCTCATATGAAACAACTTTATGTAATATGAAAATGGTGCAAAAGGTCTTCTGCCTAGCTGTACCACAGATCTTCCCATAGTACAGATTTTATTTTCATTCAAACTAGCATGTAGCTCTACAGTTGTAGAAGGAATGAGCGGCATGAAGAAATGTGACCAAGGGATTCACTGTCCTTAAAGACAGTAAAAAAACACCAGAAAGAGGACAATTTGGGAAACGAAGTATAAATAATTATTACTATGTATTTCTTACATAACTGGTAGATTTTAAGACAACCCTAGAACACCTCCAGAAAGAACTCACTTCAAAACATATGAAATACAGAATATAAAATAGGGTCATGTGACAAATATTTTTACTGGAGTATCTCTTAGGGCACCTCATATAACTTAACTTCCCTTCAAGTCTATGCAGATAAACTGGGTATCACAGCTTCATGAGTTGTATACAAGTATTTATGTGCATACACACATATGCACAGCCACAAACATCCTAAAAATCTTCATTAGCTCCCAAACCTTTACATAAATGTTCAACTAGTATATAAGCCAGTTTTGTTTTGCCCATGTGGTTATGACTAAGTTTGACTCATGCCAATGACAAATGTTTCCATAACAACTAATGCACCGCACTCTGAAATGGGAAAATGATAGAGAACCTATTAAAAAAAAAACCAAAACAAAACAAAACAAAAAAAAAAAAGACAAAAGTTTACCCAGTCCAGCAACTTGCAATCTGACCATACGAAAAGTTCATTTGCTTTATATAACTGATTGGATCCTGATTTGGTAGCTCTTGTCCACGTAGCAGAAACAGCATATAGCAGTCCCCAAGCTTCATTACCAGTGACATTTAAGTAGTCAGAGTGGGTTTTTTCATTATTGTCTGGATATCAGTCAGTCCTTCTCACATTATAACATATTCTGAGCTAAAATAAGCTAGGTGTTGAAATTCAAATAATGGAGCACAGTGACCAATCTTTTTCAAGTTTTTCAGACCAATCGGTTTTTAAAACAAAAGGAAACAAAGCAAAAATAAAGCTAACTTGAGTTAGGGTGTGGTTTGGAGGATGAAATAACAGTCGTGGTAACACTTCTGCATACAAAAAGTTTCCTATGCTTACAGCAGCAGACTTTTCCCACTGGTCAGGCTAAGTCACAGAGATGCTCTGCCAGAGCTTGCTCTTGGTGCAGCTCTCCAGGATTCCAGTGCCCTGTTTCTCAAGATATAACTCATGCCTAGAGTGCAGTGCATTGTCTTCTCATACTATTGCCTTTGCTTCTTTGTCTCTCAAGGAGTGTGAAGAGGCTAGTGCACACCTAGATGAAATCAGCTCCAGTACCGACCACAGCACTCACCTAGATCCAGAAACACAGCATATCCCACTAGTTTAGGTATAGACATAAAGACCATAGGTGTCTCCTGTCAGTTTTCCAAGCAGAGCAAGACCTTTACTTGGGAATGCAGAGACCTCTGAGAAGTTGTGTGCATTGGGGAAGAAAGTAGATCACTGGTGAGCTACTAAGGACTTTATATGTGTATTTATGAATGAGCTGAGATGCTTGTAAAGAGACTGTGTTATCCTTCCATGGGGAGGAAAAGGTGGCTATAGTACCAAGTCCTCATTTTGGAAAAGGAAGCACCATGGACATTGCATTTATTTTATACCAGATATTTCCAGTGAAAATATATCTGGAAAAGTAAAGGTTGCCTGACATTTCCTCCACTAATCCTTTCTTAGTCTTAAACTGTCTCCTATCCAAATATCAAGAGCTGCTTTCTGTTTAAGGAAAATTTTGTGGACTTGAAAAGGTGGAGTTGAAAGAGTTCAGACTGCATGAAATTACATGTATTGAGCAAAATACTTTCAGCATCATATATTTCACTGCTACTTTTTGTGAACAGATCTAGCAGAGAAGTAGCTAGGGCTAGCAAGCTGAAATCTGGCAGAGACATGCTGCTTAGAGAGCTGCTTTTCAATATGCCAGTGAAGAAGCTTTGATTTATCGAGAAATAACTTTTTAAAAAGAAACTGGTATATGCAAAATAGATTTTAACACAGAATTCTTTATAATACCTGTTTCTCTTGGATAACAAAGTGGAGATTTGACCCAATAAATGTCAGATACAACAGGAGCTTATATGTAAGAAGTTCAGACTGATTGTTGTATAAAACCATATACAGAAAGAACTCCCACACTCTATTTCATAGTTTTTCCTGTATCCTCATATATAAATAACAGAAGATAAAATTGATAAATAGTTTAATATCTTAACATATTAGAAGAATAATCTATGGTAAAAATTAAATTTTCTCACGCTAAGCATGTTTACCTGAATGAAGCCACAGTAAAACATCCTTATTTATGGTTATTGGCATCTTTCTAAGAAACCTACAGCAGATCTTCTTTCAAGTAACATAGTAATTCTCCCAGTCTCTATTAGCAGAAAGCATTTTCTGAAGCATAAGTAGTGACTCCAGCTTGGATGTTACCAGCAGCTGGTATGTCCCCAGATCCTTTCTCCTCATCATCATCTACAGCTATGGATTTCTTGCCATTGCATAATGACCAGTAGATATATTGTCTGAGAATTTTGAAAGGAAATAGGAAGCTGATACCAACAAGAAAATGTAACTTATTTAATTAAAAAATGGGTGAGATTAGAAGGGGCCTCTGGAGGTCATTTTGTCTACCACACATGTGGAAGAAGGATCATTTTAGAGCAGGATGCCCAGGACCATGTTCGGACAGCTCTCAAATATCTCCAAGGATGGAAACTCTACAACCACTCAGGGCAACATATGCCAGTGCTCAGTCATCCTCACAGAAAAAAAAAAAAACCAAACAAAAAAAAACAACTAACCAAAAAAAACCCCAAACTAAAAAAAAAAATAATATATTAAATACACTTTTATTTTGAAAGGGGAGGAGGCTTACTTCTTTATGCTGAAGTGGTTTTAGGAGTTAAAGGACTGGTTACTTTTGGAAAGAGATCAAGGACAATCTGTAGTTACAGAGACTGACTCAACTGATGACACTTTAAAATAGCAGTTTAACAATTGTTCCCTGAATTTCTTTTGGATTTATTTAGTGATATAATGAACTTACTTGGTTTTAATACACATATAATGAATATAGGATTTCCATTATAGTTCAGCCTGAATTTAATGCATCATTATTTTACCTCCACCAATAATGATATAATATTAAACTGAATTAACATACTCGGCATATCATTGGTATTAGAACCCAGGGGAAACCTCTCCAAGGAAGCTATAATGAAACCCAAATTTCCTGCCTTGTTCTGTCTGTATCCTGCTCTTCTTACAGGCATTCCCAGACAATGGCTCATATTTGCTCAAACACAGTTCTTGTTATGCCATATAATAACACACAGCCTAAATCTGTAAATTAATGCTGTGCTCAGCCATTCCAAGGATGGTGACCACTGAAACACCTACATTAGATGGGAAGTTCTTTTATCCCCAATGCTTTATGATAAAGAAATGCAAAGCAGACATACTTTGCTGGTTGTTTTTATTATGTCTCAAATAATGACATGCTTTTTCAATCTGAATCATAATATGTACAATGCCATCTTCATAAAAGGACAGCATAATATGAATTTTCTAATGAAATGTGTATAACCCAGAAATATCTCATTACTTACAGCATCACATCAATTGAAAGCCTGCAGTGAAGTTCCCATGCATTTCAGTGGGATTGTGTCCATATCCTTAGTGAATTGCTGGATGGTGGACTCCGAACAGATTTAGCTTTTATCTAATCTAGTTAGTTACCTGCCCATGTTTATAAAACAAAATACATGTTCAGAATACCTGGCAGATATGAAGTCAACTTCTAGTATTGAAAGGTCTTGAGAATGTAATTTGTGATCTAGTCTGTACTGAAATTATACTTTCAAATATAGGTATCATTTATGTATGCAGATATACAAAGGCAGTTCTTAGCATGGAATCAAAAAATCATGCTCTGTGCTGTATGTAGGAGACAATAACTGTTAGTTTTGAGAGAAGTAATTTTCAATTATTAACATATCAGCTTTCTAGTACCGATGTGATAATATTCTCTTTAAAGTAAATACAACTCCTGTGGACACATAAAGTGAGCATATATCAAACACAGACTGCAGTGTACTTAATCCAAGCTGACAAGTATTATTGTGGATGCTAATTGTGCTTCTTAGGGTTGTAACTAAGGATAAACATAGCACAGAGCCCCAATATGTTAGGTCCTTTACTTGGAGAAATACACAGGTCTTTTCCTGAAAGAGCTGTGAGCTAAAACAATTCAAACACAGGAAGGCATTTAAAAAAGCAGACAAAATAAATTATCTGATGGCTGGCAACAATGTTTTAATTCACATTTTTAAAAGGGAGGAGGGTACTTAGAGCTAGTTGAAACTAGACTGAAAGAGGAGGAAAAAGGAAATTAAGGGAAGTTAGAGCAATGAAAAAAGGGTAAAAGGGCAAATGTGTAAAAGAAATTCTGAATTACATTGAAGATTAGAGCAAACAGCCAAATCAGAGTAGATGAAAGTCTAGTCAAAACTATTCTGGGCTTTGAATTAATAAAAGTCCAAGCTTTGTTTGCTTCTGCAGCTGATATTAATAAAGTTTCTTACTGATCTTCTCAGCTGCCCATCAAGATCAGTGATAATATACTATTTTGTTATCTTAAGACCTGGACAACTTTCAGGCCTCATCTTTATCATTTTTTCTCCCATGATTAGATGTCTGTGTTTTCATATAGTTTAAAGGTATCATGATTTCCAGTATAGTAGGGTATTGAAAAATTAAATGAAGTTGCCTATAGCTACATTGTACTACATGGTACATTATCATTAATTGTAAGGACCTTTTACAAATGAATGATCAGATATTTACCAGGTAAGCATTAAAAGAGATGTTGTCTTAATTACTTTCCCCCCCTCCCCCAGAATATGTGACAATGTATTTGTTCTTTTGGGTAATCAAATATATGATTAATTTTGCAACAGATTAAGTTTTCAATTATGAAAAAGTTATCATAGCCTTGTTTGTTACATCCTTGAATTCTGCGTATTGTGTTAGAAACAAGACTTTACTTGAATAAATTTAATGTTTATTAAAAGAATTAGCTCATGATGATGATGACTACTCTTTTGTTCTTAAAATACTAGAAACTAGGTATTATCCAGACAAACAACAATATTTGAAAACCTGCTAACTAAAACACAAATACACCTTTGTCAGATGTCAAAAAATGTATTGCATGGAATACATGTAACTACTGAGAGCAGCTGGTCAAAAGAGGATAGCTACTGGCTGTTTTTCCCAGGCAGCAGGTTTAGGATGTGTTTCAGTTCACCCTTAAATGTACAGGATCCTTTAGATTCCATGGTAGAGGTTATGGAGCATGGAAGTTCCTGGATCCTGCTACTAATATATTGAAGGGTTGCTCTATGTTCATTGCAGGGCAAACAACCCTTCCTCTAAAATCAGCCTCTTAGCTGAGAAAGATCAAAAGCTTGCTTCCACTCCCCCAAAATATGTTTTGTTGCTCTTGCGGGATGCTTTAAAAGAGTATTTCCTTTAAATTGCTTCACTATTTATTTCCACATTCACTGGTAATATTTAAAGTTCATCCCTTTCTTATCACAGGGAGGGTGCAATTGTTTCAAGCCTCCCCAAGCCTTTCAGATTTGATCGCTGGTTTCAATTATCTGTAAATATTTTCCAGCTTTTTCAGAAAATAATCTTATGCTCTGTCAAAAGTTTTGGAAAGAACTATTAAAGAACACGTAAGAGGCAAGAGAGAACAGACGTTTCCTCAGAATGAAATTGGTTCTGAAAGTTTTCAATCAAAGTATTTATATAAGCTATGTTATGCTGGGAATTTTTTCAAATTCCTGTAAATTGCTATATAACATAAGGTAGCAAGTTTCTGAAATACTGCTTCAGCAGCACCTTCTCTGTGGCTGCCAGATAAACACTCAAACCTCTGTGGCTCTGTGTTCCCAAGGATGCTGATGGCAGAGAACAGCATGAATGGGAGCTTTGCTGCAGGAGGCTGGCTGGGTGCCGCTGGGGATAAGGGAAGGAGTCAGGGAGGAAAAAAACTGCCTGTGTATTATTTCTTTGTATAGGCCATTGAAAAAAATTGAAACACAAATAAATATGCACAAAGAACAGCCACCAAAAAGGTAAGTATGTTGAACCAAAATATTATTTTTTTAAATGTGACTTCATTTGGCTGCTGTTTTCTTAGGAGGGCACTGCAGCCTTAGAGAATGTATTTTATTTTGATTCATGAGAAGCTGAATCTTGTAATGGGTCTATTTTGTTAAATCAGGCCGCATTTCTACTGCATTTTGTCTTTTTATGTACTGAAAAAGGTATTACTATGTTGATGTCCCAGAAATGTATTCCAGACCTAGGTGTACTATTTAGTGACTTAACCTAGCCTATTTCAGTACATGATATACAAAATAAGCTTAACTTTTCTATTGGTTTTGAGTTCCTTATTTTTAAATACTACCCCAAAAGGTGTCATATTTTCAATGTATTTAACCTCCGCTTTTATTATTGTTCCCTTCAGTCTTAAATAAGAGCTAGAGAGGATGCTTTAAATGACACACACAAAAAGTTACAAGGAAAATTAAAACAAATATTTAAGTTTTGAAAATATAAAAACTTAAAATCTCAGTTTAAGACATTCCAAGGAGAACACACTGAAAATTCTAAGAAATTTTGAGACTTTAGAAAGGTTTTTCGTGTTATAGATCAAACTGAATAGAAAGATGAACTCATTGCAATTATTTAATTTCTCTGGCTGTGAATGTTATGTGAGGTTATTTTAAATGTTCACATTATGACTAGCCAGAATTTAAGTTTCCTTGTGATGTGAGTATCCTTTCATTGAAATACGAAGTCTGAAAAATACAACCTAAATGGTCTATTTTGCAAATTTTTAAAATTTATTTATTTATTTATTTATTAGTTCAGTTAGTCAAAAGCAACTTACTTTTGGCTAATATGTGTATTGTAGCAGGGGGGCTACAGGGGTGGCCTCTGTGGGAAGCTTCCCCTTTATCCAATAAAGCCAATGCCAGCTGGCTCCAAGATGGAGCCACCACTGACCACAGTAAAGCCCATCATCAACATTGGTAGCACCTCTGGGGTAACTTATTTAAGAAGGCCAGGGAAAAAACCTGCGTAACAGCAGCAACAGTATACAGGAGAGAGACTACATGAAAGCAACAGCCCTGCAGACACCCAGGTCAGTGCAGGAGAGGCAGGAGGTGCTCCAGGCACTGGAGCAGAGGTTCTCCTGCAGCCCATGGTGAAGTCCATGGAGAGGCAGGCTGTCCTCCTGCAGCCCATGGATGTCCACGGTGGGGCAGATCCTCACCTGCAGCCTGTGGAGGACCCCACGCCAGAGCAGAGGGATGCCCAAAGGAGGCTGTGACCCCATGGAGCAGTTTCTGGCAGTACCTGTGCCCCAGTGGAGAGGAGCCCAGTCTGGGGCAGTTTTTCTGGCAGGGCTTGTGACCCTGCAGGGGATCCATGCTGGAGCTGGCTGTGCCTGAAGGACTGTGCCCCATGGAAGGGACCCACATTGCAGCAATTTATGAAGAACTGCAGCCTGTGGGAAGGACCCACATTGGAGAAGCTGGTGGAGGACTCTCCCGTGGGAGGGACCCCATGCTGGAACAAGGGAAGAGTGTGAGGGGCCCTCCCTCTGAGGAGGAAACAGCAGCAGAAAAAACATGATGAACTGACTGCAACACCCATTCCTGGTCCCCCTGAGCCACTCAGTAGGAGGAGGTAGAAAAACTGGGAGTAAAGTCCTGCCCAGGAAGAAGAGAGGGGTGGGAGCAAGGTATTTTTTTAAGATTTGGTTTTATTTCTCATTACGCTACTCTGATATGATTGGTAATAAATTAAACTCATCTCCCGAAGTCAGGTCTGTTTTGCCTGTGTCAGTAATCAGTGAGGGACGTCTCCCTGTTCTTATTTTGATCCATGAGCCTTTCATTATGTTTTCTCTCTATTGTTCAGTTGGGAAAGGAGCGTGATAGGGCAGCTCTGTGGGTACCTGGCCTCCAGCCAGAGTCAACCTACCACAATATGTCATCAAAAATTTACAAGAAAACTTACCAAAGCTTAGAACTCTGGTGATAAGAACCAGAGCCAAAACAGACACAAGATGAATATGCCAAGCACAACTAAAATCAAACTCCTTTTCTTACTGTTTAAAGTGAGAAATATAACATCAATATCTTCTTGATATAAGAACAATAGGACAAAACTTACTTTCTACCAAGCACCTTTACTTCTGAGATATTGACCCCAATCCAGGACTCACTGGTATTATTTATTCCCTGCAGTCCCATTCATTGTGTAACATGCATCTGAAAATCAAACTTCTCTCCAAAGGACAGCAGAGAATTAACCTTCTAACTGAGCAAAGGTGCACATTCTGAGCTGTAAGGAAACCATTATAAGTACTCGTTAGGGGATGTGTCATAAAATCCTCCCCAAAAATGTAGATAATGTTGCCATGGCCTGCTATCAAAGGAAGACCATCAGCAGTGTGTTGTCAAATAAAGCAACAACAGTAATGGAAAATGTTGCAAGATGTACAGATTCACACAAAAAGACATAGCCAATGTTCCTATCTTCCACTATCCAGACACTCACAACTAGAATTTCATCTGTACGTCTGTGCTTATAGATTTAATTATTTTCTAGAATAAACATTATATTTTGAAACTCCTGGCATATGCACAAGTTTTCTTTTGGTATTTTAATGTGCATGGCACAGATCTCCCAATGCTTATAAGGGGATTATCACATAACATTTATTTTCACCTTTCTCTTCTGTCCAGAGAAAATCAGCTGAATCTAACCATGAAAAGGCAGACAAATATAAATATAATCTGTGGCCTAATCCCGCATATCCATCATCTCTAATTATTTTTGCCCTCTTAATTTTTTCTAAAAAGTGTGGTCACAATGCTCAAAGTAATTCACTATGGAATTGGTATGCCTGCAGCCGTTTTGTATGAACTTAACTTCCAGCTTGTCTGCTAGAGAGGGCCATACTCTGCAAAGCTCATGCAGTTCAAACTCTCATGGAAATGCACCAGTTTATTCTCCTGCTGCCAGATCTCATGGTTTGGCTGTGTCCCTCACTGGTAATATAAACAGGTAAGAACATTTTTATGGAACAATGGAATGGAAAATTTATGTGTCACAAGAAGGGTTATCTCACTTTCAGGAGTCTGTAGGCTGCTTTCATAATAATGGGGCACCTCAATGCAGAAAAGTGTGTTACTGAAAAGGAGAAAGACATGGGATGTGGCTTTTCCTCTGATAGTTATCTTTGATAAAGTATTTTTTTCTAAGGTACAAATCACGTGTCTTCAGCCCCTGTCCAGTGTGTATTCAGCAGTTAGACATACAACTCTAGATCTCACTGGGAATATCATCTAGAATAAAATCCACACACTTACCCACACTTGAGATTCAATGTTCCAAATATCAAAGCAGCAAATGCACTAGCTCATGGTAGCTGTAGGCTGTAGGTTAAGTAGACAGTGAGGAAAATCACATCAGTACTCAGACCTCATGACAGAGCTTGTCATCCTTGTTCTTTGTGTGTACCCACAAATGCAAAAGAAGTGAAACAAGGCTGTACACCAGCAACTTCAGCTGAGAAGCATTTAGGAAGTTGTTATTTCTCAGCTGTTAGTTACTGCCTCTCAAGTGAGGATCAGACAGTAACAGGCTGTGATAATGGTACTGCTCTGAGCAGCTTCAGGACAAACCAACTGCAGAGCCTCTGGGAGGAGTGTTAGCACCATTTGCCATCAACTTCAGTCCGAAGGAAACCACCACTTTTAATTTGTGACCCCTCTGTGCAGATCAGTGTCTATGTGAGCATCCTCTGACTTTTTTCACCACTGATTTGAGCCACAAAGGTGAGGAGCTCTACAGACCTGCAGCTGCTGGTGCCTACTGAATGTCACTGGGGATAGATGTCCAGTCACAGGGATGCTCTTCCTCTGAAAGAGCTTGGATTGGAATGAGAAAGAGGTGATTTATACCGATACAGAGTGGAGGAAAGGAACTCACACAATTGAAACTGTCTCAATTACCCAGCGCCAGCTAGCAGCTGAGAGGCAGCAAGATCCCTCTTAGCTGTAAGTGACTATTTCAAAGCAAAGTCAAGCATGTTGTCTCAAAGTACCTCTAGTGACGGTTTGAACTAATGTTTAATTTTGCAATGAAATGGACTGTAAGTGCTCAAAGCCAGGAAACAGCTGAGAAGCAGTTCAAAAATCTGTTCAAGCCATTCATCCTCTGTGTCTCTCAACAGCCAGTTACTGTCTACTGTTTCAGTGGTGTGCGAGCATTATCCATATAAATGAACTTAATATGGGTAAACATGTCAAGTCCATGGCAAGATTGGGGTTAAGGTAGTTATATAAGCACTGGAGATCAACCAAAGTTTCACTGGAAAATTCCAGTTTACCTAACATGTAATATTCTGTCTCAAACAATTTATACTCAGAAAACTTTCACACAAGACCAGGTGAATGAGAACTGCCGCAGAGCACAGCCTAGTAAGGTCCAGAAAAATTTATACTTCGCAAAAATTTTTAACAGCATAGAAAAAGTCAGCATACCTAGACCCCTAGATTTATTTTTCTTTTTATTTCATTAATTGAGATAAAGACAAGGAGCTTATTTACCACTGACTAACGTCACGGGCAAAGCAGACTTGACTCAAGGAAAAATTAACTTACTGCCAATTAAAAATAGACGTTGGTGGTGAAAACCAAAAAAAAGCCCTAAAATAGCTTTCCTCCAGTCCCCATCCCTCACCTTCTTTCCAGACTCAACTTCATTCCTGCTTTTCCAGCTCCCTAACTCTGTCTGGAGGGAGGGGGATAACCGAGTCAGTCCATAACAGTTCTCTGCTGCTCCTTCTTCCTCACACTTTTCCCCTGCTCTAGCATGGGCTCCAGTCCATCAGGATAAACCTGCTCTAGTGTGAGCTCTCCATGGGCCTCAGTCCCTGCAAGAAATACCCACCTGGCCATGTGGGTGCTGCCACAGGATGCAACGTGGGTATCTGCCCCACCATGAGGTCTCCTCAGGCTGCAGTGCGGGTATCTGTCCCACCGTGGGGTCTCCATGGGCTGCAGTGCGGGTATCTGTCCCACCGTGGGGTCTCCATGGGCTGCAGGGGGAATCTCTGCTCAGGTGCTGGGCCAGCCTCCTCCCCCTGCTGTTCCTCTGGCCTTGGTGCTCGCAGGGCTGTTTCTCACTTTTTTCCATATTCCTCACTGCTTGTGCAGTGTTTTAGCCTTTCTAAATCACATTATCACAGAGGCACCACTCGCTGGGCTGAGGGGCTGGGCTGTGCCCTGCAGGACCCCGCTGGCGCTGGCTGGAGCCAGCTGGAACCGGCCGTGCTCAGCATGGAACAGCCCCGGTCCCTCCTCACGCGGCCGCCATGCAGGCCCCTGCCAGCGCCGCGGCACCGACAGCCAAGACACCATCAGGACCTATTTATGGTTTCACTCTGACTCTTGACACCTGACTAAACTGTAATGAGCATTCAAGTATGCTATCCAAAGTGGGTAATTTAAAGAGAAATACTGGGTACCTCCACCCCACAAAACACCCAACAGACCCAAAGTGGGTTAAGGTCTTTCATGGCCTCACAGAGTCAATTTTCAGTTCTGAGGCAGAAAAGGGGATTGAATGTGGGACTGTCCCATGTCTGTTGTGTTCTGCCAATTAACTGTCATATTAAGAACATACATAAAAAACCAATATTGGCTGTGTCTTTGTAAAAGACCTTCTTTTTAGGGCTGTATAGCATAATCTGTGTAATTCTGCTGAAAGTTAAGGTGTTCTAAGGCTTAAATATTTTTTTCTAAAGCAGAAATCAGACAGACATTGCTTAGTCAATGACCAAAAAAAGTGGTCCAAATAAACATAAGAAGAGAACAAAGTTTTCAGTCATTCTTGACTTAATTAACCACTATACACAGCTGATGCATTGTAAAAACAAAAAGTTGCATCTAGGGATTGGTGAAGGTGAAGTACACAAATGTAGTGCCTGTGAAGGGTGACTGTGACCCTAATAACAGTTCATTTCATCTCAGCATCTCCATTTTTTCATGTCAAGAAAAGCAGAACCCATCTTCAGCAGACTTTTATCAGTCATAAGACCTCTGGTCTCATTTGTTCTACAGATATTTTCTTAGGCAGTGAGACAATTTGTTTACTTATATTTGATGAAATAAATACATTTTCACTGTGTTTGTGTTTGTCCATGAACTTGTCTGAATCTTTATAATTCATTGCATTAGACCTGCCAAATCTCAAGTGATCATCTAAAAAAAGAAAAAATCCAAAAACTTGTAGCCATTGAATTGAAGCTTAAAAAATTATAAGTTTTAAGACTGGAATACATCATATTGATGTAGAGGGGAAGCTTGTATTTTTCTTATATGTGCCATTTGAAGGCTGTGATAGCCTGCCATGCAAATTAGCTTGTTTCTAAAGACAGCAGGACAAAAGCTCTGATGTTTCCAGGTCATTTACAGCAGTCTAGCAAGAAAAGGTAACAAGAGAAAAACAATACAAAAATAATAATAGTGTAAGCATCAGCCCTTCCACAGGAAATAAATAAAAGTTTTATCTGAAAAACATCTAGTTTTCAATAAAGGTGGAATTAATCAATCTAAAAGCAAATATAGTAGATATTCTGCATATACAGTACATACGTATAAGTAAAGCAATAATCAGTGGTTCTATATAGCTGTTGTTTTCTAAAATTCATTGCATTACATGTATTTAGAAGATTAAATATACTTTTTGTTTGGCTTAACACTGAATGTCAGTATTAAAAAGATAAAAGGGAAAGAATGTGGTTTTAATCCTTGCTTATTATTTCATGGGAGCATCATTAGTCAGATTTTTAAGGTCTGTAACAAAAAGCAGCGATGCACTGACTAGATCATTACTGACAGAAGGGGTTTTTAAGTTTTAGAAAGAAGAGAATGCAAAATTCTAACACTGGCCATTTTTCAGTTTTTGTGACAACCAGCTGAAACCTATGTTGCCATTTGTTTGATTTCTCTGGCAACCACAAACAGATATATTATTACAAGTATATTCCTACTCTCTACTACCTTCATGAGCAATACACTAACATTCTGTTTCAAAGCAATGGAAATTATTTGAATATGGATCTACGAGGCAATGGCTTAGCTGAAACTACAGGAAGATGAACTTATATATGTGACTTTTTAAATTTAATTAAAATAGGGAGACCAACCACCACTGAAACAAACTTGTCAAAGGGTAAGATAAGTGACTTATCACTTTAGAGGAAGACTGAAATCTTTTTACTAAAAAAGTATGTTTGGGCAACCACTTGTTCTTGGCCTTGATGCTGGAATACTAGAAGAAAATGCTGACTGTTTTACATAAGGAGTCAAGCCAAACACACTCAAAAGGCTTAAGTAGCTCTCAAACAGAAGTTACTTGTAGTTGCAGTTTCCATGGTTAATATTTGCCCACAAATATTCTATTGGAAAAGTAGATCACCACATTTACCTTAGTATTTCTATCGTTATTCATGGAACAAACCACTCTGGCTTTTGCTTCCATAAATGGGTCCACATATGTAAGTAATTGTGCTATATAGTCTCATGGAAACTAGCAATACTCCAGGTAAACTTATAAATTACAGTTCATATGGTAAATATGCAGGATCAGGTCTCTGATGATCTTTTTTGCTATTCTTCACCAATTAATCACACTGAGGTGGATTAATCAGGTGAGGTTCATCCTACCTGAAATGAATAGAGCTATACAAGGCATTAAACTGACCAGAATATTTAAATTGCCAAAACTATCTTCTGTGGTCCAGTACGCCTATTCTCTTTTGAATATTGACTAAAGAAATATCAGATTTCACATACATAACCTGTAACAAGCTTACATATATATTCTTAAAAAAAGACAAAATAGTCAAAAAGCATAATAAAATTTTGCAACCATTTGTGATTGAAGACCAAATTCAGTAGAGTAGTTGTATTTATGCAATCATCTGATGCATCAAGACCATCCAAATTTTCATATCTGTCCTTGTATGTTCCAATGTGTTGTACATATACTTCTTATATTGTATCTTAATAGTCAAATAAAATCAACAAAAAAGGAAGTATTATTGTAATGAGAACATTTGCATGATAAAAACACTGCTAAGGAAAATTATTCTTTTTTTTTAGGTATTTAGATGGTAGAGATTCCATGTGTGCTGCTACATATCCCAGGGGTTCTTTTCTTGAAAAACATGAGTGAGGATCCCTTCACAGTTATTAATATAATAAGGTAACCTATCAGAGTATTAAAGGTAGAAAAGCTGTTTAAAGAAAAGTCAGTTCAGAAAAGAACAGAAAATAGGTGAAATATTGGGACTGCTAAAATGTTCTTTAAACTTTTTTCTCATAGCAAGAGAGGTACATTACATTATAGTTTCCAACATTATTGAGATGAAACAGGAAAAAAAAGCACCTGACATTTCAAATGGCTGCCCACAGGAAAACTCAATAAAATTAAACTGAATTAGAATTGCATTAGTAGTGCCCTGGCCACATGCACTCTTACAGAGAAGTTAGGGTATACTAAGTCACATACATAACAAACTAGATAGTAGAAAATTTAGGGAAAGAGATTCCATTCTGTTCTTCCTGTGAAGCTATAAGCTGAGCAAAAAAGAGACACATCTCTCTTACTGAGGCTTCAAGGCAAATGAAAACAACCCAGTCCAAAACAGAGACTCAAAAACCCTTACATACTTAGGACTGAGGTTACCAAAAATCCATTAAGGCTTTGGTTTTTAAATTTGCACTCCCAGACATCTATAGTTGTTTTTTAGCTTTAACATCACAGTGAAATTAAATGCAAGTTTCAACCCTAAACCCCTTCAATATCTACAAAATTATCATTCCCTTTCATCTACCTTGAGAAGCTTAAATTCAGTAGACAACCTCAAACCACAGTGGGTTGACTTCATTCCACATTAAATACCATTGCAGTTGCTTTCTTTCAGCATTCACCACTGTCATTGCCCAGCTGATCGCTTATGTGAACAAGGCCTTTTAATTCCATCCAGCTACTCCTGAGCCTGACAAAGTACATTGAATTACAGTATAGTTCCAGAATAAAAGTCTTCAGACTTGGATAGGAAGAATAAGCAGTGAGAAGCATAGTTTCCCTTGATGTGGTGTTTTGTCAATCATTGTCAGTCTTTAAAAAGGAAGGGAGGGGGGAAGAATTATTTTATTAATCATTATATTAATCATTACAATTCATCTGCTTCTGCTTCCAGCTTTTTTGCTTTCTTCACTTGATTAATGCATCATTTTTATTCAGTTCTGGTATGGGAACATGAAGGTTGGCATGGGAACATGAAGGTAGAGAAGTTCATACACTTCTGATCCTTTCTAAAATCAAGGACAAAGAAAGTTACAGGAAAAATTATTCTGCAAATAAGCAGAGTGACAGTAACTATTTCCTCAGCTGCTAGCTCTTGGTTTGAAATTATCAGAAACCCTGTTTTGTTTCATGGTACCAAGTGTTGATACAAAAGCTTGAAAGAAGACACAAACAATCACTTTACGGATGCCTCCCTAGGGATCACCTCCACTCACACTGACATTGGTAAAATTGCCCATAAAGAAAAGTAAAAAAAGCAACAAGAAATGGAACGAAAAAAAAATCAGAAAAATGCAGAGACTAATATGGATAAACATACTCTTTTTACAGAGAGAGAATAATTTGCAGTACTCACTGTCAAGAAGACCAATCCCATCCTTTATACTGAGCTAAATTATTGCTGGCACCAAAAATATTATTTATTGCCAGTAAAACAGACAACTGCAGGAAAAGGAAGTTTCAGCCTGTGTAGAACAGAGTTGATATTCAAACAAAATCTACAGATTTCTCACTGATCAAGGTCCCACAAAAATCTACATATTTGGCAATGTTTGTAATATGTATTTTACTAAATATCTGTCTTCTAACTTTGTATGCACAAATACCTAGACTTTCTTAAGACCACGAAATCCACTAATAGTTACTTAAAATAGAGAGTAAGGAAAAACATCTGATAGATAAGATTCAACTTTGACTGTACTGCACATAAAAGTGTGAGGTTATCATTTCTGTATAGAATCAGAAATCAAATTATTTCCTAATCAGAAAAGTGGAAACGTAATTAATAACAAGAGTAGACTATGGCTATATATGTCTTTTAAACAACACAGGAATTTTGTAAGCTATGTGTTCTGAGCTGGCTCAATAGGACAGAGAAATATGTATCCAGTAAAAACAAGGTGGTGGTAAAACCGTCCCAAGAGTAATGAATACAGTTCTATTTTACATTTTTTATAAGACTATTTTCATTTAGAAAACTATTATTATCGGGCCTTTCAGTATTTAAATTTCATCTTAGCTGCAGTCATTTTGCAGTGGAGATAATCTCAAACCAAAACACTCAGTACTTCAAAACTGCTGACTTGAGGCTTTTCTTGGTTATCTCTATCTGTATCATGAATCTCAGTCAGCATGTAAAAAAGGAAAACAGAACATGCCTGAAGAAGTACATGCATTTGTAAATAGAAATTAAGAAGAAATTCTTGTATATATGATTTACTGTGTTAATTACAGGAAACACGATGCCATCATGCATTTCCATCGAAGGTAACATCACAGGAAAAGCACCAAATAAATATTGTCTGTTTATGAATCAGGATGCTTTTTGAAAAAGTTCAGGTCTGATATTTGTCATTTAGCTGCCAAATATGCAGCCACCTTTTTAGATAAATCCATCTCCAACACTTCCTTGTGCTCTCTCCCAGCTAGGAGTTCCCTGTGCGAGCTGTGATTTTTGAAAAAAAACGCACATTCCTTTGCTCATAGCCATAGTCACAATGTGCTCATTCTTCCACAGAAGGGATGGCATTCGTTGCCCTGAGGCATTCACCTGTTGAGTAGATGAAAACTGAGGAAAGAGCAGGCTGCGGAGGATGCTTATACTAGCTAATTACAATAATTTTGGACACTGCAATTGACAGCTTGGGTTTAAGTCCATGCTTTACTCAGACTGGGTTTAAACCTAAAATTTTACTCACTAAGACTACTGATTTCCCAGTCATGCAACCGAAGAAGCATGTCTCACATAGGACATGGTAGTTAACATCCCTAAAGCTAACACTAACTCCACCTTCAGAGTCTTATCCTTCTTACCAAGCATTTCTGAGAGCCAGTCAGATTCTGCTTCCAGTTGAAAGTGCATGCTGCTCACTCTCACTTAGATGGAATTGGGGAAGAAAACTTCAGCTAGTCCTGCTCTGAGCTAAGCAGCAAACACCAGTAACTCCTGATTCCCAGCTGAATCCAGAGCCCAGATTACAGCAACATGTTTTTCCTCTCCTAAAAAGCAGCACCAATTAACAGTCATCATAGCATTTATGGATGTCTGTCACCTTCCATTAAGTAATTGATTCTTATCTCATCCATAAACCGATAACTAGCATCTAGGAGCACTCGGGAGCAGTTTACTACATTGTCCTTCAGGCTATTGATCCATGATAGGCTGGCTTTGACAACAAAGCTGTCCAAAACTTCTCATGCCTGAACTGGGATTCATCATCAGACCAGCTGTGTCAATGCCACTGCTTATGGGACTCCAGGGGTGATGACTGACTTGATCTCTATTAAAAAATAAATTGCTTTTGTAAATTTCTTTTAACTTCATTTCAGCAACCTTGCTTACGATGGGGTCCATACACAATTACACTAACACAACTGAGCAAACAATGAAATGCAGCATGTGGCAAGAGCTTTTTAAATCAGCTTTGTCATCCAACTAGCCCACCAAGAATCTCAGCTGTGACTCATCTTTTTGAACAGTTTATTAATGCTTAGCAGCTTAACGCTAAAGATCTACCTGAGGAGGTATTGTAACAGGCATGTTAAGGGTGGAAGTGTTATTGGAGTCAATAAACCTGGGATGTATGGTGAATTTTAAACAGAAAAGAACACTTCTTTATCTTATGCTGATAAGCAGACCTGAAATTGTAGTATGTAAATTCTATGAACTTTCATTTGACTTCTCCAGAAAACAGATTCCTGTATGCCCTATAAAAAATTTTTCTTTTTTAATTTAAGAAAATTGAGGTGCTTAGAAATTATGGGTACAATCTTGGTCCAGGCAGCATGATTCAACACTTGTTTAAAGGGTACATGATTCTACCTTATTTCTTTGAAGTTCATTTATGTCAAAGTAGTATTTAACTACTTGGCATTAGCTACATATGTACATATAGCTGCTCTGCAGAAGATATGCTAATATCAACCAATTATAAAGAAGTCTTACAATCTACTATCACTGGGTTAAATTAGTTACCAGGCAGGTATTCAGTAAAAAACCTATCCCAATTAAGTGGAGTATACTGCAATAATATTTTACATTTATATAGCACCTTACATTTGGCATTTGACCAATTAGGCTGTGAGAGCAGTGTTAAATCACAGCAGGCCCCTCTGAAAAAGGGCAGCAGCTAACTGTCAAGTAGTTCTACTGCACAGCAGGAAACTTTTCACAATAACACCAGGAGAAGTCCTAATTTTACAACATTTAACAGAATTATTTCAAATTTTGTAGAAAAACAACACAACTCCAGAATGATATTGATATCAATGCTCTTCAGTAGCCTCAGTGTTTTAGCCATAACGATGTTTCTTTTGTCTGAGTACAGTGTAGACTGCCTACAGTGAAGATGAAAGCCAAACTGTCTGACTCAAATTTGAAGGGACACTAAATATTTTCAACCTGTTGTTTAAACTAGTTACACATCTTCTCCAACAGAATCCAAAGCTGTTCTGGCTGCACTCTGTGTACAGTTTCATTAAAATTCCTCAAAAAGACCATCTTTGCAAAAAATATATCCCCTTCTACCTTTTCTGTGTTAAACATTGGGACTTTTCCTATTTGCTCAATCAAAGGTAGTAAATTTTAGGATCTAGTTCTCAAGAAAAGTGAGGAAAGCCTGAGAGAGCTGGGTCTGGTTAGCCTGGAGAAAAGAAGGCTGAGAGGGGATCTTATCAATGCACAAAAATATTTTAGGGGCAAGTGCCAAGAGGATGGGGCCAGGCTCTTTTACAGTGGTGTCCAGTGACAGAACAGGGGGCAACAGGCACAAACTGCAGCTCAGGAAGTTCCACCTGAGTGTGAGGAAGAACTGCTTTACTTTGAAGGTGATAGAGTTCTGGAAGAGGCTGCTCAGAGAGGCTGTTGGGTCTCCTTCTCTGGAGACATTCAGAACTCACCTGGATGCAATTCTGTGCAACCTGCTGTAGGTAAGCCTGCTTTAGCAGGGGGTTGGACTAGATGATCTCCAGAGGTCCCTTCCAACCCTGACCGTTCTGTGATGTGTGTGCTCACATTATCTCCCTATGTCTTTATAAAGTGGGATAACAATGACAGTCATATTTTTAAGGGTGTGTCATCACACAAAATGATGTTTTCTATCTTGTTATTGAATTTTTAAATAGTAAAGGTATTTGAGAAATTGTTTTGTCAACAAAGCATGTTGTCTACCAGGAATATATATAACAAAAGAATCACCCCATTTCTTTTTCCTTTTTTTTCCCCCCTCTTTGTTTTTGAGTTAAACAAGAACTTGATGAACTCAGCTGTATTGGAAAGGGTTAATGGCTGTGGTCAGTAAAGCTAAACAGCTGCAGGTGTGATGTTTAATTGAGAGGCAGATGCACAAAGACAGCAGGTAGAGCTGGAAATTAGGTTAGTAAAAGAACAAGGCAAGGTGAATGTAGAATTCTGTAACCTAAATAAAACCAACACATTTAAACGGTATTTTCCTGTGCTCTGTTCTTTGTAAACAATGTCAAGTGATTTGTGTTTTATAAGAAGCTCATGATTTTGAAGTACGTGTTCTCTAATATGTGCAAGCATTCCTCACCAGTTATTCACTTTCTTACAGAAAAATTTACTTTTTATTATGAAAATAGGGAGTATGTTTTCATTTTCAAGCTGATGTTTGACATGTGTAAAGGGTATTTTTACTTGCACCTGAGATGAACTAATGATTTTATATGCTGCTTGCTGAGCTTCTAGCAGGAAATAGATCCTATTGCTCACATACTGTTAAAGGTAATCATCTAATAGAAAAGGCCAAGTGCTTCAGTCACAACTCCTCCTCGATACAATTTTACATTGTATGTTTTCAGAGGAAAAGATTATTACTGTGTTAATAGGAAGATCTGAAATCATAACAAGATGGGATGCCTGGGGTTAAGACTATTGTTGCAGCACTGCTGAGCCCTAGTGGTAGGAAACAACTTGTACTGGAAGCCAGAAGGCACACTTTGACCAAGATTTTGTTGCACCAGAGAGGTTTGGTTGAAATCAGTGCCCATCCTGCTTACTTGGAAGGCCTTTGGGAATGCTGATGTGGACTGCTAAAAGCATACATGCAAACTGAAAAAGTATTATACATATATGCATACAAAGGAGCTACTTTATCTGCTAAACTATGTCTTGGTTCTTTAAATCACTGTTTCAGCCCATCTTCATTCTTGCAAAGCTGCTCACTGTAACATGATGTTATGCTTTTACTTCACCTTGCACATTGTTAGATTATGTGATAAAAGTCTTGCTTCACACATAGTAAGGATTCCAGAGAAGGCAAAACGGCATGCAGGGGAAACTCCAGTTACCCAGTCAGTGAAATAACACCTTGCCTCAGCTGTTGCCAGGTCATCAGCCCCCTGAACTGGAGGTCACACACAGCACCACAGGAAAACACAAACAGGTAGCTGGAGCATCTTACAGACCAAGGTTGTTACTGCCTAGAGTGCATAGGACATATTAAGAGAGGTCAGGAAGAGCATTGTGGGATTAGATAAAAGTTATTACAGGATGTTTATGGGACAGGGAGGGATTAAAGATGGTTTGGAGAGGCACAAGAATTGTAAAATAGAGAGATAAGGGCATAAAAGGACTTGGTGGTGTATAAATAGGTTGCTGGTCAGTAAGCTTGTCTGCTCATGTTCCATGCCTGGTCAATGCGTCTTGTCCTATCTTTGTGATGGCATGCATGTCAGTGTGTGATTGCTAGTACATATCCATCCAGACTAGCCATTGAGTAGGACAAGTAGCCTAGGAGTCAGGTGTCAAAGCAGCTATAAGTCTGGGCAGAATATGTGCATGAGTATCTATGATTGATGTGGGATGCATCATAGAATTGTCCTGCATCATCCTTGGGTAGACAAGAGGGTGTAATATTGAAAGAAGCTTGAGAAAGCCTTGAGATTTGTGGAGAACTAGGGGAACAAGCAAGGATTATTGGAGTAATGTGGTTTTCTCCAGCTTGCTTCCAAATAAAATTTTATTCTATTTTTTCACCATGATTATTGATAATTTATAACTGATTGTAACCACAAACCAAAATTAATAAGGTTTTTTTCCACTATAAAAAAGTACCTGATAAACAAGACTAAAACATTAATGTTATTATGAATGTTCTTCATTCCTAAAAGTTACATGCAGCTGAGTCTGGCAAATAACCAAAGACATCCTTTGCAGAGCTTACTTTGCTGCAATATAAATAGTGTGTGTGTGAGGGAGGAAATCCTATATCTGTAATGTAAACAAGTTCTCTTTGATCAATGATCCTGATCAGCGATATCTACATCTAGCTGAGCTTTACTGGCTTATCAGGCACTTGCATGTCCCAAAACTACTGGAAGCCTTTCTAAAACATTACCACAATGAGATCACCCAATAATGTAATTATACAGATCAAATTAGGCAGGAAAAGCTGAAGATTTTTACTGAGCTTACATTGCATATCCTGTATAAAATTTATAAGACGTTTATTAAAACATCTATTCTCACCTAATCATTCAGAGTCTGAAGGTACACAGAGATAGAGAACTTGATAAACCATAATGGGCAATATTTAATGTTCTGCATAGGATAATAGGCATTTTTAACAGCCAATTAATCAAAATTTTGTGATAAAATTGCTGCTGTTTCATTTCAGTGTAGATTATAGGTATAATTCATTCCAGCATTAGCTAGCTGATTAAAAGCTTCTCTCAGTTTTCGTATGAACTGAATAAATGACAGTCTTACTTAATTGCATCTATATTGCACTCTTTAAACAGGGTCAGAATGAGAAATAATTGAAAAACTAGTGTAACAGAACACAGAACAAACACTTACAGGAATACTTCTTTAATTATGCATAATCTATTATTTTACTCTAGGTGCACACAAAACTGACTTTGTTTTGTGAATTTACAGCTTAACCAAAAAACAGAATGAGACTAACTAACCATGGCTTGAGGAAACTGTCTCCATTGCAAATGAGGTGCTAACTGGAATATATACAGCTGTGGTTGGCCCTGATAACATGAGCAATGCTGAATTAATTCTTCCTCAGCAACTCCTTCATGCTTAGCAACTTCCTGAAATATGTTGAAAAAATAATATTAGACAATATGTAAAAGAAACAGAAAAGAGCTTGGATTAAAAAAAAAGAAGAAGAAAATGCAACATTTACTTATTAAAACTCTGTGAAACAAAGCAAGTTTTCAGAAGCATGAAGTTTATCATCAAAAGGTTTTACAAGAACATAGACAAATCTACTGTTAGTAATTATAACCTGAGAAATGCTGATTTGGAATTCATTTTCCTAATTGTGAAATGCTTTAGGGACTTTTTTCTTAGTGAATAAAAGCATAATCTAAAATCTTTTTTCTGTTGCAGAAATTAAACACAAAAGTCAGTTTTGTCATTTTGAGCATAGAGGTGCTGAGCTTTTAGGTATTAAGGTTCTGTTTAGCAAATCAAAAACAGCTGACCTATAAAGCAACAAAATGATACTTGAAAGAGGTATCCTATTCAAGATGTATTTCTGTGCTTTCTAAATGATATCTTACCACAGCTGGTGAGATGCTGATTTAATCAGTAGTCTAATACTGAGATCTTCAAAAACAGCAATATGATTTATGATACCCCAGAGTCACCTATCACTACACATGGCTTCACGAAGTGTGAGAAATTTTACGGTCTAGTATGAAGAAAAGTGAGTCATAGAATGCAGTGTTATATTATACAACGTATATTAGTTATAGGATGATACAAAATGGTATGAAAAGAACTTTGTCATTTAATCTGTCTCCATCAGTCATTAGCTTATTTTTTAGCACATAACAACTTTCCTTAGTTGAAAGACACAAAAAACCCACAACTGTCCAAAAATGTTTAGTAGAACATGTAGAAAGAAAGAATGGGAAAACCACGATGATTTCAAAAGCATGAGGTTCATCTGAAAGAAAGTATTTCTTCAGCCCATCAGTTCTAATCATCAATATAAAATTAATTTCCATGTAATTTGGAAAGCTAGCAACTTCTGAGTTTAAGCTTTCCTTCTTTAGAAATTAATCTATTACAAATACCATACGTTCCTTTAGAAGAGTAGATCACTGCTTGTTCAAAATATGCTGACTGAATTTTTAACCTATCCAATTGCTGCCAAACTCAAAACACCACACTGTGCACTTTATTCAATAACAGTCATCATTAGGAAACTATGGTGTCTTTTCTTAGGTTTCCAAACTTTTAGATGACCATAGTCACCCTTTGTATATACAGAATTACAAAATAATAAGGTAAAGCCAACTCCTGGAATATTACCTTGGTGCAACCTTGAGAGGTCATCC
Source organism: Falco peregrinus (assembly GCF_023634155.1). Classification (NCBI taxonomy): domain Eukaryota; kingdom Metazoa; phylum Chordata; class Aves; order Falconiformes; family Falconidae; genus Falco; species Falco peregrinus. The sequence continues at coordinate 34,815,429 of NC_073723.1, forward strand.
TTCACACTTTCCTGGGACTCACCAGAGAAAGTCCCTCAGGAACCTGGTCAGAACATAGAACACCTCAACTTAGCCTCAGCAGCAAGTGCAGCTAAAAGACTTTCAGTGATCGTGCTTCCAGCTTTTAGGCACGCAACTTGCATAGCCACTATCTTAGACGTATCTCTTGTGGGATATCACTTATCAGAGACTGACTGAAGGTGTCTCTTTTTCTGAGATGCCACATTTTCAGGTATCTTACTGACACAGCCTAGTGGAGAATAACATATTTGTGCACATAAAACCAAGATATATAATGTGTACTTGAACACAATTTCCCACATGAGCCATTGGTATTTTCTGGTTATTGGTCTTATCTCATACTTGGACATGGGAAACATTTGGAATGTGCAATAATTCATCTTGAAAAAAAATATGTGACTAGTTACTTATTGTTAAGAGGTATATACTTCTGTTCAATATGAATAATTTAAAGGGCTACTATTACACATAGATGTTTTTGGTAGTTTTAGTGGCTTTTAAATTTTATTTCCCAAAGGGCCTTCAACTGTAAGAAGTCTGAAGGTTTTTGAACCTTGATCAGAGAGCCTGGAACTTACATTCTGTATTGGGGCATACCACATTAAACCTCAAATAAAATGTAATTATAAATATATCTGAAATTCCTGGACATAATTTGTCCTGGATACTTTTTCTCTGGTACCCCCATTTTAGAAATTCCTGCTTTCCTCTAGCCCTTCCTGCTTTACTGCAATTTTACGTCATATTCACCTTCTTACACTTTTTCCAGCACAAATTTTATAGGACCATGTAGATACCCAGGTCAATTGGGACAAAAAAAGGAGAAAAGGAGAAAGGGATAAACATTAGAAGAAAGAAGGGGAAGGGTCTCTGTCTAACTTTGTTGCCAGTGAAAAGGTGCATGGAACTATATCCTAAACCAGAAAGTTCACAAGTTCAAGTTTAGCTGGGGAATGAGGAACTAGCGAACCTTTCAGCCAACCTTTCCTAGCACTCAATAAAACATTAATTTTTCATGTCTTTTGATTAGCCACAGGTAGGCACATTACTGCTAATTTTCAGCTTAGGTTAAAACTCCACAGAGACCTCTGGTTTTTAGTGCTTGAGCTGGCATTTGACAATTTGTGAGGTGTCAGGTGAGTACTGATGAGGTTGAGAACTAGGTGTTGTCTTGTTAATGTGCTTGGCAGGGAAGCAGAACAAATTCACAGCAGAAAAAACCTGTAATAACTCATGGATGAGGATACATCTCAGAGTGGATGATGGATTTTAGAGATCTGGATACAGCAGTTTAAAACTGGATTTAGTGTTTTAACATTACGAAGAAGGAAGTTTATGACTGAAACTTCAGATTTTGAACTAGGTTTAGCATACAGTCTAAATGTAACTAAAAGCAACATTATTTACGTGTTTAAGGTGGGTGTGTTAAATCTGAGACTACAGGTGGAAAAATTAAAAAAATAAAAATTAATTCACATGACAGATATTTAACTTACAGGTAAACTATAATTATATTTTTTTAAAGTTATTAAAAGGCCCTAAAGTCATAGTATTATTGCAGTTTATCTCTTTCACTGTCTGATAATTTGAGCAAGGAATTTTAAGAATTTTGCAGTTTTCTTCTGTAGTGACTGATAACTGGATACTCTATTTTTGATGGGAGCATTCCCAGAACTCCAAAACAGCTTGCTTTGACAAGCCACCAGAAATAAACAAATAAAACTGTAAATAACACAGGTAATTTCTCTACTTCTTTATAAGATAGGTTAATAGGTTATTTTTTGTGCAGCCACTTCCATTGAGAATTTTTTATGCAGCCAAATATTTTGGTGCAGTTGTCTATGCTAAGTCTTGATGTATATTAATTTTGTAAAACACAGCCAAGTTATGCTCCTTTGCAATTATGCATATTTTATGCATTAAACATGTAATCATGTGGCAATTAAAGATGGAGAAATTATATCAGAATAGTATGATAATGAAGTTCACTTTGAAACAGTGTCTGATAAACAACCTCTGTGCAGGATCACCTAGCAAATCTTTTGATTGTCTCTTCTGTTTAATAGACGTTCATTGCTGGAAGATTATATGAAAGTATTAATGGAAGATAGACTTTATCAAAGACACCAGAGATAATGCGTTAAAACCAAGGAAAATGTAAATTAGAGAATTTTGTCAGTTTAAACAGAATCATAGAACCATTAATTTTGGAAAAGATGCTTAAGATAATCAAGTCCCACCATTAATGTAACAATATCAAGTCCACCTTTAAAACATGTCCATAAATACACATTTACATGCCTTTTAAATACATCCAGGGATGATGACTCAACTACTTCCCTGGACAGCCTGTTCCAATGCTTGATCACCCTTTCAGTGAAGAAATTTTTCCTAATATCCAATCTAAACCTCCCTTGGCACAGCTTGAGGCTATTTCCTCTTGCCCTATCATTTGTTACTTGGGACAAGAGACTGACACCCACCTTGCTACAACCTCCTTTCAGGTAGTCATAGAGAGCAAAAAGGTCCCCCCTGAGCCTCCTTTTCTCCAGGCTGAACAACCCCAGTTCCCTCAGCCGCTCCTCACAAGACCTCTTCTCTAGACCTTTCACCAGCTCCATTGCCCTTCTCTGGACATGCTCCAGCACCTCAGTGTCTTTCTTGAAGTGAGGGGCCCAAAACTGAACACAATATTCAAGGTGAGGCCTCACCAGTGCCAAGTACAGGGGGATGGTCACCGCCCTGTTCCTGCTGGCCACACAGTTTCTGATACAGGCCAGGATGCTGTGGGCCCCCTTGCCCCCCCGGGCACACTGCTGGCTCATGCCCAGCCGGCCGTCAGCCAGCTCCCCCAGGCCCTTTTCCCCCAGGCAGCTTCCCAGCCGCTCTGCCCCAGCCTGCAGCGCTGCCTGGGGCTGCTGTGACCCAAGGGCAGGGCCCGGCACTGAGCCTGGTTGAACCTCCTACAACTGGGCTCGGCCCATCGGTCCAGCCTGCCCAGATCCCTCTGCAGAGCCTCCTGCCCTCCAGCAGAGCAACACTCCTGGCCAGCTTGGTGTCATCACAAACTTACTGAGGGTGCACTCAATCCCCTTGTCCAGATCATTGATAAAGATATTAAACAGAACCGGCCCCAATACTGAGCCCTGGGGATCAGCACTTGTGACCAGCCACCAGCTGGATTTAGCTCCATTCACCACAACTCTTTGGGCTTGGCCACCCAGCTAGTTTTTTACCCAGCAAAGATATACCTGTCAAAGCTATGAGTAGCCAGTTTCTCCAGGGGAATGCTGTGGGAAAGGTTTTAATAAAGTCTAGGTAGATAACACCCATGGCCTTTCCTTCATACACTAAGCAGGTCACCTTGTCATAGAAGGAGTCAGGTTTGTCAAACAGGACCTGCCTTTCATAAACCCATATTGACTGGGCCTAATCACCTAATTGTCCTGCATGTGGCACTCAAGTTGATCTGCCCCATAACCTTCCCCAGCACTGAGGTCAGGCTGACAGGCCTGTTGTTTTCAGGATCCCCCTTTCCCACCCTTCTTGCACCACGCTGGCTAACCTCCAGTCAGCTGGGACCTCCCTTGTTAGTCAGGACTGCTGATAAATGATGGAAAGTCACTTTGTGAGCATTGTCTATTAAATGTATCTGCATTGAAGTAGCCAAAGGAAAGTAGTAACTGCCATTTCTGTTTAAATAACAAATAAACGAGAACAAGTACAGACCCAGAATGAGGCAGCAAATAATGAGTCAGCAAATGTTCAAAAACAGTGCTGCAAAATATTCTAACTTACTTCATCTGATTCTTCTTGAATGATACTTAATAAGGTGTGTCTCCCTTACAGTTCTCACTCAGATGAGAAACATGCTGTCAAAGATATTCTCCTGTCCTTCCCCACCTACTACAGGTCAGTTCTTACTGCAGAGGAGTCTTGGGGGATAAACTTTCATCCTTTTAATTAAAACCACTAATGCACACCTGTTCATCAGACCTAGCAGAGATAGTCCACAATAATGCCCTAAAATCTACATAATGTAGGTGCTGGATTTTCAGCTGTACTGATTGGATTGCACTATGTGCTCTTACATAGTTGGCCATAATAAGGTACAGTAACATGTGTCCTGAAATTTCTGAGGTAAATATACCAATTAACTGTACTCTACAAATCTTATCCAATTCTATGTCTACCGATTCTGTAATTTTCAGGACACTAGCAAAACTTTTTTAGGAAAGCTCAGCCCTGACAAGGGTAGGAATCTCCGTCTATCTTGGTTAGACTTGTAATGTTCTTTTCATGTCAAGGAGATGCTCTTGTACATAATCCTTTTTAAGATTAACCTTTACAAGCAATTGTAACACTGCAGTGTAACATAGACAACTTCTCTTAAAATGTTTACAATTTTTTCTAAGTAGCATTCTTTGTAGTGTTAATTAAATGAGACAGCACCTCATCATATATTCATGATTCCAGGAATTGCAAATGTCAGTACTGTCAATGTTCTTACATTGCTCTGAAGTAAGTGTAATAAGCTGGTTTTGAATTACTGATCTCATTATGCCCTCATTCTATTTGCTCTATTATCAACAAAAATGTTCAAGTAACAATTTCAGCAAGCAGTATTCAATATTTTCTCTAAAACCAAAGATTCTGTTTTAAATGATACTTTCACAATAAACTGCAACAATTGCATATTCCTTTAAGTATGATGGTATCAAAATCGATTAAATATTAAAAAACATAACTAAATGAATAATGACTTTTTCTGCTTTCTCTCCTTTTGCTTTTTTAATGCAAGTAAACCTTAAAACAAAAAGGGTATTTTTATTTGAATTTTTTTTAAATGTCTAATATTTTTATATTTATCTATTTTCATTTTATTTCATTTAAAAATATGAAAATATTTTATATTTATTTTAATTATATTATAAATTTTAAAATAATTTCAAAACAACATGGCTGAAAATCATCTTGAATTTAAATTACATTTTAATATATCTAAAATCAGCTAACCTAAATTTTTAATCAGAACTTTAAAAAATCTTTTTCTGAAATAGATAATGCTTCTGAAGTAGTAACTTATGTAGAGACAGAAGTAATATTTCCATCCTATGAATTTAGTACTAAATGTCAACATTATATGAATGTAAAGTAGCTCTTTCTGGTTTGCTTCCTATTTCACATCAATTGCCCAAATAATAGTGCAGTAAATTTTGAGAAAAGCAAATTCCAAATTCATCTATTTTGATATTTGTCTAAGAATAGGTAAACTTTAGATATTACAGAACACTGCTTAGACGCTTAGCAGATGGCCATGGTTCAAAAATTCTTCTTCACACCCCTCATATAAAAGCAATAACAGCTGAAACACTTTTCCTGTTAGTGCCAATAGCAAACCTCCTATTGACTACCATGTTGTGAATCAGGCTGAGCATGCATGGGACAGAATCTGACCACACAACCTGCAGCCAGGAATGTAAATGAGCACATGTTAACTATATATCAGTGTCAGAAGAAAATGCGGTTTGAATTATATATTTGGTGTATGAATTTCTCACAAAACTGATTTATCTAGTTTACTGTTTTGGAGAAACAGAAATATAAACATTATCCAAACAATCACGTTTCTCATGTCTTTTGCTCCTTTATTACCAAAGTGTCTTTTCCTCAAAAATTGCAAGCTTTCATTTCTTTCTGACTATAAGGCTTAAGTTTATTGAATCAAAATGAGAAGAATAATACCAATATAATAATGTGATCAGATCAGCACAACCTTTGTGTAGAATGCTGGGTATTATGTATTTACAGTAAACAGCATACACTAAATCCAAAATCTGAAACACTTTACAAAGTATTAATGAAAAATCATTCCCACAATAAAAAGGTTTCTTCCCCATTTACACTGACAGGATCATTATTTAAACTTACAATTCATTCACCACGTTCTCTGATTTGTGCTCTGGAAGGAAGGCAGCTGGGAATAGGCTGTATGAATTTTTCATGCTATGGGAATGTGCTTTACTTTCTGTGGCAACTCAGAGAAGTCCTTGTGTCATATACTCTTCTCTCATATGCAGTGCCATCAATTTGAGCATGTGCAGTAAGTCTGTTACTTCCCTGAAGCACCAGTCCCACTGTGTCTTTGCAGATGGATTGCAAAAGATGTGGCCGGGCTGGGCAGAAATATTGGAATAGATACCACGTTATTACAAAAATCACTATAACTCACTTATGTAGCTAAACTACACTGTTTTCTTCGTAGGTCTTTATATTCTGTTTCAGAACTTTGGCCTAGTTCTCAGAAAATATAATTTATTGTGCAGAAATATATGTTTAGAGTTTTACTGAAGTGAATTAATCAAACCAGTTTTGGCACCTTCCAGAAAAGGTGTTTACTATTTAGTATTTTATTTATTTTTTCATAAAATAATCCGTTATTTCCTTATGGTTTTGTTTCACTTTGGAGCTTCCAAGGATTCAAAGACCTTTCTGAATATCAAAAATCCCTGAGGGGCCCTTCTCTAACATAGAAAGCTGCATCGGCTCCAAAAGGACCTCTTAAACATGATCTACTGTTCTCTGAAAGAAAACCATATATATAAAAAAGGAATTAGAAAGAACAGCTGGGGTAAATAAAACTAATATTTTATGACCAAAATTAACCATCAGCTGAGAGGTTAATTAAAGGTTAATTCCACCAACTGAAATGGTAAGCAAAAGTATACTTTTACTCTTATAATCATGGTTAAACTGTGACCCCAGTTAGGATTGTAAACATTCAGTTACTGACCCACATTATAGGCTAAATAACCAATTCAAAGATATTGCTAACATTTATGGGTTTGGTTTCACTTTTTAGTATGCTAGAATTTATTCTGTTTTATCTCATATTTGCTTGATGGTTAATGCACCCTATTGATATTTAACTCATGCATAAACCTAGTGCATATTTGCAACGTACTCTGTTTTTCTCAGAGATATTCAGATGAAATATCTAACTCTTAACATCAAAGTCCATCCTGAAGGAGAAGGCAATCATGCGAGTTACTCAGTGTTCCAGTACAGAAAACAGAAAGGCCACTTCATGCAGGCAATTTAACTCCAGCAAGCACAGGGATTCAAGATGCAGTAATCTGTTCCATAAAAGGAGTAATTATACCTGAAAAGCAGTTGTGCAAATTCTGATGACTAGGAACCTTCTTCAAGTTTAGTCTAAATTTGCATAGACCACTATTTATTTCACATTATTATAACAGTATTTTCCATTGGCTGACATAACTACCCCTGTTTATATTCTTCTTTCTCTTCCTAACATATTTCAAAAAAGGAGTTATATATCTTACAGCCCTTTTATTTTATTTTATTTTATTTTATTTTATTTTATTTTTTCATGACAGAGAAACTGAACTCATTTTACCTTCTCTTATAATTTCTATGAATAATGACAATATTGAAAAAATCAGGTGAACATCTACTTAGAAGGTAAATGCAAAATCAAGGGACAAAAGCATTTGTTTTGTTGGCCTGGACATAAGGCACCCATGATGCTCACATCTGGTCAAAGCAGAAACTTCCTCCATTCAAGACCCCACATACTTTCTTATAGTTAAATATTCTCCATCCACATAAACAGAAAAATTAAATATGCATCTTAAAATGGCCAATATCCTAGCATCTGCTGCCTTCAGTTAGACTTCAAAAACACTTTACCTCAATCTCTGCTTCAAGAGAGGCCAAAGAAGGATTGAAACCAGCCTCCCACATTTCAGATGAGCTGGATGACAGTAATAACCCAACTACCAGCAGTGAATACGTGAGCACGCTCCCCACACCTCTCCCTCAGTCGTACCTGCCTGCTGTGCTAAATGAATCTGAGTGAGCCCCATGTGATTTGCTCAAGGTTTTGGATTGGCAAGAATCAGACCAAAAGCTCCCTTGCTTTCTAGAAAGTCCTTCTTCTGATGTCACTTCACCAGCAACCTGTGATAAACTCAGCCAAACAACTGTTCTCTAACAAAACTCACAGAAGTTTGTACCCTGGCTTTTCTTTTCTACAGTAACTTCATTGAGTCATACAGTATTGCCTCTCCAATGTTATTTTTTTTTCTGTTTCCTGCCCACCCCATCCCACTCCTCCCCCCCGCCCCCCCCAACCCCCCGCCCTTTATTTTTACCAGGGTCTACCAGACAGATCTTCGAAGGTGTCAGCTTGAGCGAGGGAAAGGGTAATTGTTCTGTTATCCCAGCACACTGGCTGAGGAGCAACTATAGCAAGTTAGAAAGGAGTGTAAGAACAGGCCTCCAGAGCTCCTGAAGGAGAGCTCAGAGAAGGAAGAACTAGAAACCATAAGGTAGAAAAGTTTTATGTTATTCTGAAAACAAAGTAAAATATTATCCTTCTGAAAACAGTGTTTTCAATAAAGCATACATCAAGTGCTGACATCACCCGCAGTCCCCTGGAGATACCCCTGTGTTTAGTTTCATATTCGTTCCCTAAGCAGGATAGGGTCCTTCATCTTTAACACTATTGGCAATACTAGCCCTTTCCCCAGGAGCTCATACAGTGTGACAATGTCTACCTATGACTATTGTGAAGTACATCTGCAGAATATTCCTGTTATTTTAAATTAACCATTGAAGTAAAACCCACAAGTGGGTTTTTCTTTTCTGAAGGGAGGAGCGAGCCATGCTGTCTTGCCCAGCCATTTCACTCCACACACTACAGGGAACTTATCTCCTCCTATAGCACAGAAGGAGTTTGCTTGGTAAGGGCTGGTTCAGTGATCCTGGGAAGGGCTTGATCCTCTAATAGAATCAGCTAAGCAGCTTCTGCTAAATCTGCAGCCTAGTGCTTGTATGTCACAGCACCCCTCATTTTAACACTGTTTTTAAGGGTACATTATTCGATCTTTCTGAAGGCTGGTGTGCAGTAATGAAGTGTGATGCATCCAATCAGTGCCATGTTTCTTGGCCCAGGTACTTGTAAGACTGTTTCAAAAACAAGTTCTTTTGGTTGACTTGACCTTTTCTGGGGTGCCATACCACCACAGAACTTAGTTTTCAAGACCCAGGATGCTGTTTTGGATGGTGGTATGGGCTACAGGATGTTTCCAGCCATCCAGTGGTCGCCTCCACTATGATATACATGTGATGCTTGTCTTGGTGGGTTTCTATATAATGGTGGCAATGTATATAATCAATCTGCCAGGCCTCCCCATGCTGATGTGCAGCCACTATCCTCAATACCAGATTGGCTTTAGTCACTTGGCTTGCTTAATTATGGCATGTTTTGCATTCTTGAATAATTTGTGCAATGGCTTTGGTGGTCAGGTCCACCCCTTGACCATAAGTCCATATGTACGTTGCATCACTCTCTAGGTGTCCCAATATTGTATGGGCCCACTAAGCTACGAATAGTGTGCCCTTATGTTCCCAGTCCAGGTCTGCCTGAGCCACTTTGATTCTGGCATGCCACTTTTCAGTGACATAGCTCTTAGGCACACAAGCATCTACATGATGTACCTTTACATAACCAGCAGCAATGTCCTGCCACAATGCAGCAGACCAGATGAGTTTAACTCTGCACTACCACTTAGTACATTTCCATTGATGTAGCCACCCCAACTGGGCATTTGCCACCATCTATGGGTCAGTATAGAGACAGAGTACTGGCCACTTTTCTTGTTTGGCAGTCTGTAGTGTCAGCAGCACTTCTACAGACTGGCTCGATTCACCTTTTCCTTTGACATTTTCAGCAACTTCTCATGCGGGCCGCCACAAAGCATAGAATCATAGAATCATAAAGTAGTTCAGGTTGGAAGGGACTTTTAAAGGTCATGTAGAGCAACCCCTCTGCAGTGAGCACAAATATCTTCAACTACATCAGGTTGCTCAGAGCTCTGTCCAACCTGACCTTGGAGCATCTTTCTACCTCCAATGGACCCATCAATAAACAGACCATATTGTTTTTCTTTCTCTGGTGATATAATCTACACTGGGGCCTCCTCGGCACAGGTCACCTCCTCAGATGATGCTTTGAAATCTCTGCCTTCTGGCCAGTCCATGATCTTTTCCAGGATTCCAGGGCAGTTGGGGTTCCTCATGCAGACCCACTGTGATCAGTGCTACCCACTTACACCACATCATGTTGGTTACATGGTGTGTAAGGGCCACCCTTCCTTTGAACATTAGGCACAGCACAGGCAATTGTGGTGCCAAGAGGAGCTCCAGTTCCATACCAACTACTTCTGAAGTGGTTCAACCCCCTTGATATGTCACTAGTATCTCTTTTTCATCTGGGGTGTAGGAGACCTTCAATCCTCTATATCCTCAGCTCCAAAACCCTAGATATCAACTCCAGGTCTTTCTGGCTGTTTTCTGCCAAGAGGCTCCAGATAGAGCCATGCTCTCTGTCTGCTGTGCAGAGCACATTTCTCACATCTGATCTGGTCCAGACTGGCCCAAGGGTTACCATGTGAACTATCTCCTGTCTGATTCATGCAAAGGTTTTTCACTGCTGGGGGTGAAAAGTTTTTTTTAGGTGACTTGATAAAGAGGACTCACCATCTGACTGTCATGGATTAATCTCAGCAGCTGAGCACCACAGCTGCTTGTTCAGTCTGCATTGGCCGGCTGTGTGATGCTCGGCTGCCAACTGAGGTTGACCCACAACAAAGACTATTGTCAGTCGTATTTATGATGCCTTGTTCTGGAAGCAGTGCCATTAATTTCACCAAAGCTGTTGAAGGAACTGGACAATATTCAGTATAATTAAAGGCTCAGAGACCATAAGAACAAATGGCAAGGAAATGCCATTATAATCTATGTTGCTGCTTCAGATCAGATATAAATGGTTCACAATTTTATATACTGTAACAGCTTTTAAAATATTTTTAGCTATACTTATATCACTGAACTTACTAAATCTGAAATGGGATTCTTTCATTTTCAAAGGTATATTCTGTACCTGAAGAAAGAAACAGGTGGAAACAGACATTGTTGTTACAATGCATAGAAGTTGAGTTGCATATGTGTTAACTCCTTAGCCTACCACTACCCAAGGAAAATGTTTCTTACTTTTCCTGCTCACAGGCATAGGAAGATTGCAAAAATAATCTAAGGAGGCAAGGTTAAAATATATCAGCAATTTTGAAAAAGCCAGCTCTACACGATGGCTGCAACATGGGTTGATATGTTCAAGCTAAGGGGTTATTTTCCCCTTTTGGTAAAATAGCAAAAGCAAAAACCCAAGGGATAAGATTAGCAGCCCAGACCTTGTAAACTTGCTTTAGTTTGTAAGTTTTTGTCTCCCAGGTTAGCCTGTACTAGTGTGATAAATAACTTAGTCCCAAAATAGGATTACAATCAAAGTTTGCAATTTATTAAGCAAATAGAGGCAAGCAAACAGCGCTGGGTGCGCCAGGAGTCTCCTCTCCACCAAGACACGTGCTGTAGAAAATTTATTTTTGGTTTATATTTCCTAAACTAATATATATTCATAGCTATTTCTAAGAAAGGGTTGGTTTATGTAAATGGATCCTTGGAATAGGCATGTACTTCGTGGCGCATGCTCTTTCTATCTCTGAGGGTCTTCTTAACCCCTTTCTGGTGGTCGATGGATGAAGTCAGTAGTCTTCCTCAGCTCACCCTTAGGATGACCCTAGATTTTATGCATGCACCCTGTAAACTTCTCTTACTTAACACTATTCGGTTAGCAGCTCAGCCTGCATATCAGGGTGTGTAACCAGATGTTCTTTGTAAGATACAGAAACTAGGTATGTAGCCAGATGTTCTTTGCAAGATACAGGAACTATATACATTGATCACTCTGTTTTTCTTAAGCATGTGGTTATACAAGGGTGTGTAAGACAGAAGGTTACATTTCATCATGCGGTCCTAGCATTGTTCTATATTGACATGAATCAAATGAATACATTTCACACTAGTGATGGTTCTTTGCTGCTAGTATTTAACTTAGTGGGATGAAAGCTGTGGGTGCACACAGCTATGTCACTTGCAATATTATCCTGCCAGTCTAGCATATCTTTGAACCTACTGGCAAGAAAACCCATAAAGAGCAAATACTTGTGAGTTTTTCACAAGAAACTAATTTTACCATGACTTAGCAGCACGATTTTTCTGGTTTTCTTCTTCATTTAAGAAACTAGTAGTATGAATGAAGTAATGAGAAAGTTTTCATTGTACAGCTATGGAAATTAGTATAGTCCAAAACCACGAGACACTGTTCATTAATTGTAGCTAGCACCCTTACTATCCCAAAAGCAAATTGCATGGCTCTTTTGGGAAGACCACACAACTCATACCGCAGTCTGTTGAGGCTGCTGAACACATCATTACAAGCATAATCTGATTTCATCAGGGATTTAAGTGTTTTGATAGGAATAACAAAGTTTAGGCAGCTCCCATTGGCTTCAGAATGAATGCTGTTCAGATGTAGTTTTCCATAATTGATCACTCTTCTTCATTCCTGATGCTTTGTTTTCTTTGCCTTCTCTTCCTCAACAGTTTCTCACTAAATGAGACTGCTACAGCTGCAATTTCTGTTGAATGGGAGTACATTCCTCAAAAGTCTAAACCGCAGGCAGCAGGTATGTATTACTTCATGATAGCATCACATTACTAACAAGCAGCAATTATGAGAAGGAAAGAGTTGTCATACTTGTTATCAAGTACATTCATTTATTGCTTAAGAAAACACCATTGAGCAGCATTCTAATACAAAATGTCAAATACAATAATGTAACATCTGCTGCAAAGTAATTTGATGCAAAGTCCTCAAAGATTTTACAGAATATTGGAAAAAAATGAAGTATGTGTTACATATCACTGAAAACAATAGAAATTGAAGGTGTTTCTCTTTAAGAAACAACAGCTGCTGTTTTACATCTGATGTAGTTTCAGGATCTGTAGGTAGGAAAATAGGTGATCTATAGCTGATTTTTGCTTTTTGCATTGTAAAATATCACAACAATATGGTGTAAAAGAAGAAATGAGAGAATTTCCCACAACAAAAGAGAATCCTCATAGAATGCAAAATAGAAGATTCTCTTTTAATAGGATGGGATGGAAACAGGATGTTTGGAAAAATCTTCAAACTGAAATTACTTGATGATCATAAGTTTTGGGTCCTACACTGATTTTTTAGTGATGTAGTAGTAATACATTTAAATTGATTAAATATGTACAACGGAAATTCTCCCTTTATTGTTTCAGTAAAGGACATCAGTGAACAGATTTAATATATGCCAATAAAATGTAACATTTTCTTGTATTTTACAATGGGAGGCAGTAAACATTCAATATACATTAATGCTTTCAGTCTCCCTTAAAATATATGTCTGTTTGGTTCCATGGGTATGTTTACCCTACAACAGAGGAAAATTGCAGATTTTCAGAATATTTGACAACGCATGCTCACTTTTTATAGGTTATAGAGGAGTCCTATAACAAATGGATCCAGATGGCTATTCTGCCTCCTCCACCATGTGGGAGGCATGTGGGAGAAACTGGACATGGAAAATATGCCTGGAAAAGTGACCCTCACAGGCTGTTGTACAGCTAAACAGTCACTCTTGTACTGCTACTTTGTTCTTATGCATGGAGGATAGGAAAATATATCTGTTTAATCATATACCCATTGACTGCAGACAACTATTTCTTAGGTTATTCACTTCTTAAAATGTTCTTACTCAGCTGTTTTTGGGGGAAGATTAGGGCTGCTCTCCTCCACAGGTAGAATAAAAGAGCAGGATCTTGGTATTATGCAGCTCTTTACACCTATGGATGTAAATGAAAAGAAAATCTATCTTTAGCATCCTGCAATCTAGCAGGAGGAGTAGTAAAAACTGTTACTGCTGAAAAGGAGCAAATGGATCACTTCTCTATCTTTTGGCAGATTTAAAAGGTGGAGGGAAAAAACCAAACCAAACCAAAACACAGCAACACTGCTACCATTTTCCTTTTGAATAAGGTTACAAAATACATCGTATCTTCAGATTCAGGCATTGGTAAGTGTGTATGTTTTACATAGCTTTAGAATCAAGACGAAGATAAACTTCAAGTTATCAGAGCTTACTCAATGGCAGAACCACTTATATATAATGCTTTAGGGTCTACTTTCCTACAGTTAATTAATTTATTTTTATTGTTGAGTTGTCTGTGTCTAACAGATTTACTGTACTTCACAAAAATTATTTTCTTTTCCTTTCTTCCCAATTTAGCTTTATCTTGTAAAACATATGTTTATGTATCATGTAGCTGGTGAGCTCGTCCCACCATTTAATTAATTAGCATAATAAATCACAAAATGCCACAAGTGGAAGACTGCAGAGTTCATAATAATATGACAATGATTTTGTATCCTATATCCTCCAATGCTGAGAAATAAAATCGACTCTGTCCATATACTGTTGCCTTCATTTCTATATATAAACCCCACTTACTTATACACATGTCCCATCAAAATCATCCAGAAGGGAATGTGCCTCCTTTTTTCAAAGCTGAAGTAAATTGGGATTTATGCAGGGAAATTATTACGGTCCCAGGGGATAGAACTCAACTACCTCCTCTAAGCCACAGGTGTAGAGCTAATTTTTTTCTCCACAGAGACTTTCCTTCCTTCAGGCTAAAGCAGATGTCACAGCTCTTCCATCTAACTTCCTGGCTGTCTGATTCCTCTGACCTTCTGTGGCTCACTCTGCCCAGACCCAGCACTTCAGGGAGTATTTGCGGTACCACACTTGTGTGCTGTGTGTCACAAAGCAGGTGAACCGCTAAGGTTTTGATGGTCCAGACTTCTCTGTACCCTTAAACCAGAATGCATTTCTCCCTGTAATGTGGAAATAGTTTTCCAACTGCTCAGCAGGTACATAAATCTTGTTATGGCATTCAGCCCAGTGCCATAACACAGATGTAGTTACAGTTTACTGTTTATCTTGGATGATGCATTAAAATTATGTCCTCAATCACCCTTCATTCACTTCAGTTTCATTCAAGTAGATAAGCTTATAACGTATTTGTGAAATTACAAATTTATCTGCAATGTATGTGTGTGTTGCCAGTGCCAAGTGTGTAGACATCAGAAAGAAGAAATTCATGGTTAGATTTCTCAATAATTTTGCTTGAAGCATGCAACCTGCTCAAACTGAAGAGGTCAAAAGAGACACCAAGTCTAATAAACACACATACTGCCTAATTTGTGTTGAATTATTGCTTAAATTTATGAAAAAGAACAATCCAAATCTCTATCTGCACTTCATACTATAAGAAGTAGAAAACCAAAATATTAGCAGTTAAATAGCTTAAACTTAGCTATGTGTTTTCATAAGCATGAAATTTACTTCATTGCATATCCCGACTTTAAAATACTCACAGCTGGAAATAGCTTCAATAGCAAACTCCATTTTCAGTCAGAAAGTCCAAATATTAGTTGTATGTAGTTAAATATTTTAATCCCAAAATAAGATGCAAAGTCCGTGAAAAAGTGAACAAATTTAAATAGCAGAGGAACAGTTCTTTCTGATTGTTAGATGTATGATGCATATGAGCACTAGGAGAAGATTTATGTTATTTTTATATTTCCCATATTAATTTTATAAAAGTAATGGCATATAAATTTAAATAATCCATAGAATAATCAGTATTTCTGCGGGAGGGAATTTTCTGTAGATTCAAAAGGAAACTGTAGATGTGGATCTCTTGTTTATTTGTCATTTCTCTGTATAGAGGATCTTTTGTCTAAATCACTGTGTTTGTTTGGAATACATTCCTAAAAATAGAAGGAAATTAAATTATTTGTCTTCACAGCTCATCAGCTTTTATCTAATCAGAACTCCTTCAATACTGATTCATATTCTAGTTCATGTATATATATTGCATATATTGCATTTGCTTTGCTTTTTTTTTTTTTTTCTCCTTCTTGGCCACATGCTTACTATCAGTGACGGTTTTGTTTAAACATAAATCGTCCTTCTCTAGCTCTTGATGGAAAGGCCAAGTACACTGCAGAACTCAGAGCCATAAACTACAGAAAAGTAGAAATACAGTCCTCACTGAGTTCCTGAAGCCAAATGGAGCTAAGGCATCCAGGAGCTGATCATATCACTTCCTAAACCTACAAAAAGCAATAATGGTAGACTTATGAATCCACACACCTTTTCTTTTTTTTTTTTAAGCACTATAACAGAACTCCCCTTTCTTTGCAGGATGTGGAGAGTGGGAAGGAGAGAGGTGTCATTCAAACATGAAGTGTCTTAAATAACAGCATAAGGAATACAGAAAATGACAAGGAAAACAAATTGTTTTCTGTATCAATGCTGTCTTTTTTTTTTTTTTCTTTTTCAAGTGTATTTCTGTGGAAAGTTGTCCTTTAAGGATCTGTAAGTATTACTGCTACAAACATTTCTTTTAAGGAGTTCATAACATGGATAGAAGAATTTGCTTGAGACCAAAACACAGTAGACAGTGCCAGCCTTAGGACTGCATCAGGACAGAGGTTTCTGATGAGGAAACGGAAATACTAGTGCCATCAGCGTATAACTGCACGGCACAGTTATACTCACCTAGCAATTCCACTTGAAGCAATCTGATGGGGAAGGACAGGATTGTGATCAATCTGTTTTACGAAAAATTCTAGAAAAGCCCCATTCATTTAGTATAGTTTAAGGAAAAAAGTAATGCTGAGAGTGGTATGTTTGCAGTTTATAAAGACATTGAGGTAAAACAAAGACAAACAAGCACTATCGTAGTCTGGTGGGTTGACCTTGGCTGGCCTCCAGGTACCCACCAAAACTTCCCTTTCTCAACAGGACAAAAGAAAAGATCATGATGAAAAAGCTCATGGGTTGAGATAAGGGCAAGGAGATCACTCACCAATTACTGCCATAGGCAAAAGAGACTTGAACTGGGAAAATTCATGCCAATCAATGATAGAGTAGGAGAGTGAGAAATAAGAACAAAACTAAAAACACCTTCCCCCACCCATACCTCTCCCCCATTCTTCCCAAACTCATCTTCACTCCTAAATCTTCTACCTCCTTCTCCTGAGTGTCGCAGGGAGATCAGGAATGTGGGTTGTGGTCAATCCGCTACCCTTAGTCTCTGCTGCTCCTTCCTTCTCACACTCTTCCACTGCTCCAGCATCAGGTCCCTCCCACAGTAGATAGTCCTTCATGGCCCAATTGAACATGGGTCCTCACCATGGGCTGTAGCTCTTTACAAAGTGCTCCAGCATGGGTCCTTTCCATGGAGTACAGTCCTTCAGGAACAGACTGTTGCAGAGTCTTAGTCAACTGGGAAATGAAATAGATCACCTAAAAGTTCCTTTTCCATCCTATAACCCAATGTCCATTATTGTCAGCAGGAGATTAGTACATCCCATCATCTATCATCTCATTTATTATTTTAAAAAAAAAAGTTTTCATTTGAGGAGTTTCTGATTGTACTTAACAGCAGTCAAATTAAGTTTCTGCTGAATAAATGGTGGTAAGCCTAAGGATCAGTCCTAAAATAAATGGGCTCTGAAAATTAGCAATCATCAGCTAAATAAGTAACATACAATTTAAGTTTGCTGGATTGGGTGAATCGTACAACATTTCACCCTGTGTGACAAAAAAGAAAAAAAAAAAAAAAAAAGAAAAAAGGTCAGATCAAGACTGTCACCAAACATACAAAGAAAAGCTTTACAGAGCAAACTCCAACAGATAATTGGAATAGTGTTTGAAATCTGCAAAGAGGATGTAATTTTGAATGGACAGATAAAAAGCAAAAGAGAATTAATCTTGTCTTCTTGCCATTCTCCTCAAGGTCAGCTGTATTATTTTAGTGTGATGGGATCAAGAAATTTCAATGTCCCCTTTTGTGAGACACTACTCAGTCCTGAAGGCATTTAGAATTCATGTATTGTTTGTGTGGATGAGACAAGATATGTGAGTGACAATAATGCTTAACACATTTTGAGGGAAAGCTTAACAGCATCGATTCCAACAGGTTGATGTAAGCTCACTTTAAGTGACAAGGCCATCCACACACACAAAATCAAACAACTTCCCAAACCTTCATGTGACAGTAAGAGCTATTCAGACCACACAACAACAAGGACAGGCAATTCCAGTTTTAACAAATCATTTTTGTATTACCCACCCAGTAACTGCTGGGTGCTTATCTAATCATCCATATTTGTGCATACAAGCCTTCAACCAGTGGTTAAGTAGAAAGCATATTATTTCTCTGAATGAACAGGCTGCAATATAGTAGTAGTCCTTGTTAAATGAGAAACATAGGTTAAGCCTAAATATGCAGGCACAGGCTTTATGTAACCCATTATAAAAAGTAGCCACATGAGTAAATATCCATTAACTTTTTTTTTTTCCTATTGAAAGTTAAATAGAAAATGCAAAAACAGAAATCCTGAAATTATTAGTTTAGGTGTCTTGTAAGACACTAGAAGTTTTAATTAAATTCAGAAAAAATAAAATCTATAAATAAATAACAAAACAAATTTTAATTCAAATATGCTTTCTGATATTTCTGTGTCTGTAACAGTGAACATAAAGACTTCTTAAGGAGCCATTGCTATGAAACAGCAGCTAGATATTTGAGGACTAATTTTAAAGGGTAATGAAAGGCTTTTCTATTGAAATTTTGTACCCAGAGATTTCAAAGTATTATGTCCGATTTTACAGATTGAAAAATTCTTTAAATATGACTGAAAAAAATACAAGCTTAAAGTACCTTTGTTATATAAAGCTTTGCTAAGTTTTTCCAGTTTGGAAGGGCTGATAAGCATTCACAGACCTCCACCTCACTTTTATAAAGCAGCCTATATGAGGCTGGTAGGTAATCAGATTTTGATGTTACAGACAATTGGAGCAGCTGTATATAACATGATATATCATAATACTCATTAGAACAATACTTATTATATATTTGTGTTTATGTAACTGCATGTCACCATATATCTTAGATTAAAGGAAGGTTCTCAGTCTAAGTGGATCACTTGAAATCATACAAACCAATTAAATATTAACCAGATGCAGCACAGTCACTTTTTAAACAACGTTTGAGCCTAGCATATTTTCACACTTTTGCATTGGACAGAAGATATTAAAAGGAGTAATTGACCTTCAATGTGTCAGGTTTTCTTATAATCCATACCTGACTGTATCAATAATTTACTAAGCCCTAAGCAGACTGAGCAGATGTCTCCACCAGAATCAGTTTTCTACCAACATTATTCCATAAAATTTTCTTTAAAAAAATTCAAATATTGCATAAAAACTTTGGTTTCAAACCACTGGAATAAAGAAGAGTTTAATTTTTCAAGCTGTTACAGACAGACTCAGTAGCTACACTTGGCTATTTAAAAAAAAAAATATTTACAGTAGCAAATAAAAGAATTCAAATGTAAGACATTTGTAACAAAATATGTACAAAAATTTAAATGAACTTAAATAAAAAATAAAAATTACCTACAGCATAAATATCCCTTGCAGAAGATCTGTCAAATTTTGCTTTTCTTATTTTTAATTAAGTTCATAAATACCACCCTAAGAAAAGCACCCAAAATCCTATGACTGCTTAAAATCTGGTAGTTCATCTTTTCCTGATAAGCCATAGTAGCTGAGCCATAGTAGACTTTTTGTCAAGTCAATATGCCATTTTAAAAAAATCTACTTAAAGAAATTGCATTCTTAAATCATTAAACAGAAATTAATAGGCTGCAGTGTAATCACTGGAATACTTTCTATCTAGATAAATGTAATTTTTTAAATGTTTAAATGCCTAATATAGGCAAAAATGCAAGCAAAAAAAGTGACATTACAAGCTAAACACTTAATGAGAAAAAAAACATTTGGTTTGTTTGGGTTTTTTTAAGAAAAGTTTGGTTCAGGTAATTTATTTTAGCTTGTAGATTGTATGAAATGCACCTATAAATAATTTGGATGCACGAAAAATTTAAGAACACTTTAAAAGTATTTTTAACCAATTTGACCAGTTTTTACTTTTATCTTGGTCACATCACAAAGCTAATGTACCCAGTCCTGTGTTACTTGGGCATATAAATGCTGAGCAGACATAATTGCAAATGTTTATGATGTAATGAATCTCAGACTGAGTAGTAAGTATTCCAGGATTTCAGAATCATTTTGGTAACATCATTTCATGTCAGAGAGGTTTGCAGGTCTCTGCTTCAATTAATTTTGAATGATTCAAGGCAGAAGAACAACTTTCTAAAATCTTTGTAATTCAGTCTGAAAGGTAGTATCTTAGATCATCCTTTAGATGATCTTAAAAGAATCCTTTAGATCACCCATGTTGCCCATTCACAGTTTCAAGAGCTACAACTTGTCCCAGCAACAGAAACCATTTTGTAATCTCATGGCCTGATATGTGGACCGTTACATCTGGCAATATATATAAAGTCCTCATTCTCATCTCTATCTTCTTTACTGCAGTAATGTGCTCTAGGAGTGATTTCTACCTTTTTTTTTCACTGCAACAAGTCCCAGAATACAAGAGATCAAACAAGAAGCTCCTGCTAAGGAAAGTGATACCTTATGATGTTCACTTCAGTTTTTTAAACAACTATGTTTATTAAACAGCACTGATCAGTGGCTGTGATGATGGAAAAGACGATTTGTGCATGTAAACCAGCCTGTGGTGTTTGTTTTTTTCTTAAATTAACTGTGCCTCTCTGGTAGTAAATCATAGCTATAGCTGTGGCATGGGATAGTGCCAGTAACATTTTAGCATCTGGCTGTTGGTCTTAAGAAGCTTTACGTCAATTCCACACATTGCTATAGTTTAGATCTTGTATGTCATACTTCTTTATCCTCTTTATTATTCTAGTTCTTAAAAAAGATTTTAGCCCTTCTCATTCATTAATTTTCTCAAGAATGAAAAACCTTCACTTTTCTATGCAAACCAATCCCATCAGCTTCTGGATTCATTAATTTTTCTCCAAAATTTCCATTATTTTCTCAGCACTTCTGACTGAAATCGTCTCACTGAAATTACCTGAAGATTTCTGTGGGAGTTTCTAGATTTTGTATCTAGAATTACATAATAAACATATGAAACTATTAATCTGTGGTCTGAAGCTACAGACTACAATCAGCCCTGTGCATCATAAATAACTGACCACTTCATCACAGATCTTTCTTGGCATTTTTACAGCACTGTATGTGCATAAGTCTTCTAAGACCTTATTACCTTATCTAGTGAGGTCAATGGAAGATCTGTCTTTGATTTAGTGCTCACAGAAATAATCCCCTGATTAGGAAATATCAGATGTATTTGTCTCAAAGGGAGCTGGAAGCAAATGAGGGTGGAGACAACCTTGTTGTTGGGGTGTATAAGAGAAATAATGTGTTGGTTTCTTAACTTGTCCTCTGAAAGATAATCTTTAGAGATTAAAAACACACTCATGTATTTTTTAGACAAGTCTATTTTACTTAATATAAAATCAATTTAGTGTTTATTTTGAGGTCATAGCATCAGAATAGACTGAAAATGCTGCTTAGTCTCATTTAAAAACTGGATATTATTGCATTTGGTTATAAAAAAGCTTAATCTGTAAGGTATAATGTGATAGCAAGTCATTAAAATCAACTTTTTTCTGTCACACTTCTTCATGACCAGCAGCCTCCCTGTTACACCATCTAATAGTTCTGAATTAGCTATTACAAAAATTGATAAAGCACCCCATCTACCATAACGTGGATGTCCCAGTGACCAAGATTCATAGGATAATTCTCAACTAAATTCCCCATTCACATTCACATATGAATACTGCATCAAGAAGCTGATTTTCACGACTGTCACTTGAGTCATGAACTATGACTTTACATCTGTCCTCTTCATTATCACCATATCATTATGTAAATATGTTCCTGACTGCTCACATCTTAGTTCAGTCTGCCTGTTAAATGCATAGCAATGCTGTAATCTAAGCACCTCCATCTTGAGTTTCACATTTTGATTTGTATAATAACTTTAAACACATTATTGCAAACATTTTTCAAAATATTTCATATAAAGAGTAAATGCATCCTTATAATCTAACAAGGTCCCATGGCTGAAGCTGTAAATCCATAGTGCCATCACAACCACACAGCTCTATGGCTGTAGCCCCCTGGCCTACAATTCAATTCACTGGCTAGTGCAGTCATGGATGACAACAGAAAACCTGCCCTATTCTACATATTGTCACAGTGACATATATTCTGTAATTAGACAAGCAGTATCAGAGGCATCCTCATGGCTACATTAAGCATGATTTATTTGCAAATTCCAGACAGTACTTAATTTTGGAGACACAGGCAGCAGAGTTATTAACCAATGGTATCCAATTTTTACAGCTCTGTTGCTCAAGAGAGACTTGCTTTCAAAAATGAAACAAAAATGAGAAATGGGGATTAACTTTTCTCATTTCATCCCTATTTTATAAGTATGATCCATGCCACATCTGTAAAGAGATTCCATTTTGTGTTATGTACTGTCAGACCAATGTTATCAATAGAGTATACAGCGTTGACAATTATTGCTGTGATGACAGAAAACCCCAAGCAACTTGTTCTTATTATGTATTTTATATCAGGTTTGTCCCCTTACTAGAATACATCATCAGAGCAATGCCTCTTTGTGTTATCCATCACTTCAGCAATGTTGCCTAGTGTTATTCGTCATAAAGGCAGAGACACTTAAATTCATACATCATCAAAATTATGGTCATTCATGTACCATGTGAAAAAGTCTCTCTTGATATTGTAGGTGTGGTGAAACCTTTAGATGATTTTAAAAGAAAATACATTATTTGTAAAAAATAAACACACCACCTAACAATCTAACCTGCAGTGATTTAAGAACATATTATTATCTCATTAAATAAACCAAGATAGCTCTTCCAAATTTCATTGAAACTAGCAGGAAAATTTCTAGAGGAAAAATAAAAAGCCTTTTTACAGCATAATTGTGAGTAGAAACAGTGTCACAAAATAGAACAGGAAAAGAAAATTATCAAGCTGAGGCTCCAGCAGTGAGTCACCAAACTTCACTTGTCAGAATTCAGAAATCTGAGCAGTACTTCCTATTGTTAGTCTTTGACTGATCTTCTGAATTAACAATTCTCTGAGAGGACATTCCCTGAACAAGAACAATAAGGACCTTTGCAAATCTATTTTATTAGTCTAACAGAGTTAGAAGTTAAATTTTATGTCTAACCTACACTGCTAAGACATTCTTTTCCAGAATTCTTATATATGATGATTCATTTTTTTCCCTTAAAGAATATAAAATCTACCTTTGATAGCATCTTTAGTTCTGGCTTTGGAAAGAGAATAATACCTTTTTTTTACAGAAGTATCATTCTAACTGATTACATCATACACAAAAGAGACAAAATGTAACTGTTTCAGCACCTGTAAAATCAAGGTATTATTGTTTTGTAACCTCATAAAGTTTCAGTGATAGCCATATTGCTACATTTATGTCAGGAATACGTTTCATCATTTTGTATGCTATCTTATACTCTTTGGCTGTTCTTTGAATAGGTTTACAAAATGCATTATTAACACATATGAATACATATACCATTTGGGGAGTTCAGATTTATTTTAATTTGTCACTATTAATCACAATGATGTCTAATAAGTCCATTTATTCTACTGAAATCAACTGCAACTTCAAAGAAATATTACTTCAACTTTTGTGGTGGTCACAAACATATGTGCAGTTATTTATGCCTTTTGCAAAACTTACTGTCAAACCTGCTTATGTTACACAAGCCACAGAGCTTGCTTATTTAGCATAGTAATCAAAGTATCTCAAAGTTGCTCCATCAAACCTAATGTTTTAATCACTGGTCATTCTTGCAGTATTAACTTTGTGTTTGTAGTCACTTCATTCACTAATGGATTTGCCAGCTTTAGTCTTTGTGAAACACTCAGCTAAAGCGATTCCACAGTGATAAAACTGATCATATAGTCTCTCCTTGGGCAGTTTCCGGATTCTCCAAAGAAAGGTGCTCCTCTTTAAAAAATGATCGAAATAGACTTTTGTGCTTTTAAGCCACAAATATTTAATGTCCCAGGAAGTAAAAAAAAAAAAAAAAAAAAAAAAAAGGTATTTAAACTGAAAAGCTCTTTCAGGTGTTTTTAATACTATCGAGCAGGATCTCAGGCATTTGCTTGAGAGAAGATTGTATAACACAGGTTATAGATTTCAAAATGAATGTTTTAAGTGTCTACCATGAGAGAGATTATCAAGGCTCTTTACAGAAAAAGGAACCCATTTGTTTTCATTATTATTTAACTCCCAGCAGCAACAACAAAGCAGTGGACTGTTGCAATAATGTTTAGTTACTTTGCCTTTGTTAGGGAATTCAAGCATAAAGTATGTGGTTTTGCATGTGTTAGTACTTATTGACTAATGTCTCCTCTGCCCATTAAATAGAAATTTCTCTCCTGTCTCTGCTTCTTTTACTTTCTAATGGCTCTTTACTCTTTTCTACTTTAAAAAACCCAAGACATTATCTGGTAACCTAAAGGGAGATTGTAGCTAAAAAGCACACTTAATAATATTGATCTTAAAGTGCTCTTTAATTTAGAATATAAAAGTATTTTTTTATCACAATTTTCCCATTAAAAAGTTATTGTGAAACTAAACTTGCATCTGTATCAGCTTTTTGCAAGTGAAAATTTCTATTTCTGACTGAAACTATTAGCCATACTGTGAAGTTACAAAGACAAATCTGAAAACCTCTTCCTTCCTTCATCTGTGGCATAAATATTGGATTTCTGTCCCAATTTCTGAATACTCAGAAAAGTATTAAGTCTTTAATGGGTTGAGAAAAAAGTGGTCAGTTAAAATGTGTTTTCCCACATAACTATTTTATTTTATTTGAAATATACTGAACATAGATAATCATCATATTACAGTTTTTCTACCCATCTGCCTATATTTCTTCCTATATAGTTAGAAAATCACTCTTTCAACACTGTATGTTACAATGATTATTTATTGAAATCAAAGGAAATAAAGAATGAGTAAAGAGCTTATGGGTAAAGATTAAGGGACAAACCAACATGGGGGACATTGTTGTGAGTGTTTAATGCAGACCACCTGATGAGTGAGAGGAAGTCGATGAGGCCTTCTACAGATAATTGGAGAGAGCCTCAGGATCACAGGCCCTGGTTCTCATGGGGGACTTCAGCCTCCCTGATATCTGCTGGAAAGACAACACAGATAGGCTCATATAGTCCAGGAGGCTCCTGCAGAGCACTAATGATAACTTTTTTGATGCAGATGGTGGAGGACCCAACAAGGTGAGGTGTGCTGTGGGACCTTGTACTAACAAAGAAAAAGGACTGGTTGGGGATGCGAAGGTTGGGGGCTGCCTTGGCTGCAGTGACCATGAGATGGTGGAGTTCAGGATCCTGCATGGAAAAGGCAGGGTAACAAGCAGGATTGCAACCTTGGACATCAGGAGAGCTGAGCTAAATTTGGCTTCTTCAAGGACCTACTCAGAGGAATCCCATGGGATAGGACTCTGGAAGGTAGAGGGGTCCAAGGGAGCTGGTTAGTATTCAAGCATCAATTCAAGCATCACTTCCTCAAAACTCAAGATAGGTACATCCCCATGAGTAATAAATCAAGCAAAGAGGGCAGGAGGCCTGCATGGATAAGCAAGGAGCTTCTGGCAAAACTCAAACCGAAGAAGGAAGTTTACAGGATGTGGAAGCCAAGCCACTTAGGAGGAATATTAGGAATGTTGTCAGAACATGTAAGGAAGTGACAAGGAAGGTTAAGATCCTGTTGGAATTGTCTTGCAATGCATGTCAAGGACAAAAGGAAGGGCTTCTTCAAGTACATCAGTACCAAAAGGAAGACGAGGGAAAACATGGGCCCACTGCTGAACGAGGTGGGTGCCCTGGTGAGGAAGGATGCAGAGAAGGCAGAGTTACTGAATGCCACCATTGCTTCAGTCTTCACTGCCAAGGCCAGCCCTCAGGTCTCCCAGACCCTGGAGGCAAGAGAGGAGGTCTGGAGAAAGGAAAACTTTCCCTTGGTCAAGGAGGATGTGGTTAGAGATCACTGAAGCAAACCTGACACCCTCAAGTCCATGGGCCCTGACGGGGTGCACTCCCGAGTGCTGAGGGAGCTGGTAAATGTTATTGCTAAGCCGGTCTCCATCATCTTTGAAAGGTCATGGAGCACAGGAGAGGTGCCGGAGAACTGGAGAAAAGCCAACGTTACTCCCATCTTCAAAAAAGGCAAGAAGGAAACTACAGGCCAGTCAGCCTCACCTCCATCCCTGGAAAGGTGATGGAACACCTCATCCTGGAGGTCATCTCAAAACATGTGGAGGTAAAGGTTATCAGTAGTAGTTAACATGGATTCACCAAGCAGAAGTCATGCCTTACCAAGCTAATGGCCTTCTATAACGGAATGACTGGCTGGGTAGATGAGGGAAGAGCAGTGGGTGTTGTCTACCCTGACCTCAGCAAGGCTCTTGACACTTATCTCCCATAACATCCTCATAGGTAGCTCAGGAACTGTGCGCTAAATGAGCGGGCAGTGAGGTGGATTGAGAACTGGCTGAATGGCAGAGCTCAGAGGGTTGTGATCAGTGGTGCAGAGCCCAGATGGAGGCCTGTAGCCAGCGGTGTTCCCCAGGGTCAGTGCTGGGTCCAGTCCTGTTCAACTCACCCATCAATGCCCTGGATGAAGGGCCAGAGTGCACCCTCAGCACGGTTGCTGGTGGTACAGAACTGGGAGGAGTGGCTGACACACCAGCAGGCTGCGCTGCCATTCAGTGGGACCTGGGCAGGCTGGAGGGTTGGGTGGAGAGGAACCTCGTGAAGTTCAACAGAAGCAAGTGGAGGGTCCTCCACCTGGGGAGGAACAACCCCATGCACCAGCACAGGCTGGGGCTGACCTGCTGGAAGGCAGCTCTGTGGAGAAGGACCTGAGACTGCTGGTGGACAACAAGGTGACCATGAGCCAGCAGTGTGTCCCTGTGACTCAGAAGGCCAATGGGATCCTGGGGGGCATTGAGAGTAGCGTGGCCATCAGGTTGAGGGAGGTGATCCTGCCCCTCTGCTCTGCCCTGGTGAGGCTGCATCTGGAGTGCTGTGCCCAGTGCTGGGCTCCCCAGTTCAAGAGAGACAGGGAATTACTGGAGAAGGTCCAGCAGAGGGCTACAAAGATGGTTAGGTGACTGGAGCATCTCCCTTATGGGGAAAGGCTGAGAGACCTGGGCCTGTTTAACCTGGAGAAGACCGAGAGGGGATCTTACCAGTGTATACAAATATCTTAAGGGCAAATGCCAAGATGATGACAGATTGATAACACAGGGGTGTTTAAGCTATTTTTGAGCAGCACTTACACATCATCATGAAGGCCTTTTCGGTTTCACATGCTGTCCCGTCAGTGAGCAGGATGGTGCGCACAAGTCGGAGAGGGCGCAGCTGGGACAGGTGACCCCAAGGTGACCCACACCATGAGACATCGTGATGAGCAATAAAATTTTGGGGAGAAGGGATGTTGGCTGGGGCTGTCATTGCTTGGGGACTGGCTAGGCATCAGTCAATTGGTGGTGAGCAGTTGCGGGGCAGAGGGAGGTTGCATCACTTCATTTTGATGCATTTGTTTCTTTTCCTTTTTTTTTTTTTGTTATTGATTTTGGTTTTGATTTCTGCTTTTTTTTTTTTTTAATTATTAAACTGTCATTATCTCAACACACAAGTTTTCTCAGTTTTACCCTTCCAATTCTCTCCCCCATCCAGCTGGGTAGGGGAATGAGTGAGTGGCTTTACCACCTATAAAATAATGGTGCATCTTCTATAATACTTATGAGGTTTGGAATTAAGAATCTGCAGTTACCTAATATGGGCTTTTTAGTTTCAGGAAACAGTAAGAGCATCAGCAAACAAGGCTGGTGTTAGTCAAATAGTTATTCTGTAAATAAGTGAGATTAGTCCCAGGAAAAAGGTAGATTAAAGAATGCTGGGAAAGAGAAGGAATGAGTTCTGGTCAGAGAACCTGAGCAAAATTTTTTTTTAAAAAAATATCTATCTGGTGGTGTCAATTCTGTAACCAAATTTATACAGAACAAGGTAGGCTGAAACATGTTCCAGACACCAAAATTTTCTGTCTTTAAAGAACTAAGGCCTATGGAAAAGCTTTTGAGTGTTCCTAAGGAATTAACACATACTAATGCCTTGATTTTTATGGCTGTATGGTACAGCAAGTACACAATACAATAGCCTTCTCATATCCAGTACCTACCTCATCCAATAGAGTATCCTTCCAATTGTAAAGATTTACTTAGGTCTAAAAATTCAATGGCATAAGCAAACGATAGTATTGAAAATGTTCTGTTTACCTTTGCTCTATCACTCAGATACAATTAATTTTTGCATTTTTAGGCCTTGCCTGTCATCAGCATGTGTGCTTGCAATTTACAATAAGTATTGCTTTGCAAGAATGAATCATGCATCATGAACAGGATGTTCATCATTGCTCTAAAGTATATTGCTTGTTCATTAATTTTGAGAAAGTCAATAACAGAATACATGAAAATCCATGGCCACAGCTTGTTTTCAACTGTATAAGGTTCCGAATGTCAGGGTAATATTTTAAATAAATTTCCATTGACTTTCTATTAGGCACCAGAAGTAGTTCTATGTAACACATAAACTACAAATAATGTGTTTCCTTAAACTCTCATACGCTTTAATATAATACCTATGTAATATTGCTTAAAGCAGTGAGAAAATAGTACTTTATACAAATATACAGGAAATATAAAAAACATACATTTTAAAGTAGAGCTACTATTTTAATCAGGTAATATTTACCTAGAACAATGTTTTTAAATTATGTGAAGGAAGGAAACTGAGTGTTTCAAAAGTTACACTAATGTTATTATAGCTTAGTGAGTCTAGAAGAACTATGCTTTTATTTCCAGGTATCAAAATTGTGGGAAAATTCAGGAACAGCATAATCAGTATTCAGCTATTGTTCCAATTCCCCTATGTGCAATGCCTGTTTAGATATAAAAAGGACTTTCCTGGCTATTACCCAGGCAATTATTCATGTTTAAAAACATAGTTTTGTTGCCACTAGGTAAGATAAGACTATTGTGTGGATGTCTAGCCTATAAGAAACAAATTACAAATCTCAGTTCTGGCTTTAGCATTTCACCTTTGTAAGTAATTAAAGATTTAAGAATAAAAGGTCTAAGTTAAACCAGGTAGCTACAATTTATTCAGGCATTTTTAAAGCTATTGATAGAAGTTCCTTACAAAAATATTACAGTCTGAAAAATCACTAGCTTATTAATATTGTAAACAGTTAAAATGAATAAAATTAAAGACTATGAATTCAGCAACACTGCTTTTTCTCAGAGTGCAGAGTATCCTGCTTCAAAAACAGTTTCACAAGATTTCTCATGAGTAATTCTCAGAATGGAAATAATTTAATAGTACACTGATTTGGGGGATCAGGACTGTCAAACATATTTAAACAGTGGCTTGAAAGCAGAAGTGAATAAAGAAAGTTGGAAAGGAGGCTCTTCATGAGGAGCTATTTTTGGTGCTGAATGCTGTAGGCCCTAACATTGCAAAGAATGAATAAAGTGGGCCAGTACAATGACAAAATTATGCACCAACAATGGCAAGGAAAATTACATGGAAATGATTAATTTTGTCTGTTTATATACACTGGTAGCTTCTTAGTGGCTGAAAACACTGTGTCTTTGAGGAGAAACCAATGAATAATCTGATGACACAGCAGTTATAAGCATAAATAGCATGTTACAATAGATATAATTAGAAATAGACTGAGACATTATGTATAATTGCCTTAAGTGCAGCTGTGAGATGACCAGATAAAGGCTAAAAGACTTCTTTTCACACTTAACCATCAAGTATTTTCTCTTCCTCTGATGTCCATAGAGTTAATTTAATCTCAGGACCTTCCCTGTGTGTGTGATGTTCAAGCAAAGTGTACTGGAAAAACATGTAGAGGCATTTAAGAGATACTAGGTCCATGCCTTCAAGAAGGGGTCTGCAGCATAGTACAAAATCTAACAACCCAGTTATTCTGAAGGGCCCTAAATACTATGATCAGTACAGCTGATCACTCCAAAGGTGTTTCTGATACTCTTGGAAAGAGCAGCGTGGCCCTTACACAGCTTTGGAGGGGTGAAACATCGTATCTGTTCACTAGGTTACATGGCAGCAGAGGTAGAAATATTATTTTTTTTCTCTGTTTGCTTTAACTGGCATAAACCCCCCATGCTTAAGGATCAAAATGAACTTTGCAGTCTGGCTTTAAATGATGCTCACCTTCAAAAGTAAACTAGGCACAGAACGTGGACAACATTTCCAGCCAGATTTTCCTGAAGCATTGTTTTCAACACAAGTATTCTAAGATAGTAACAATAAATCAAATTGTAGACAGACAGACATAGATTTGTGGTATGCTGAATTAAGGGTGGTGGTGACAGAAATCTTTTATTGAAATAAATAACTAACAATGTAATGAAAGCTAAAAGCAAAAATAAAGTAGCAGAAACGTAG
Source organism: Falco peregrinus (assembly GCF_023634155.1). Classification (NCBI taxonomy): domain Eukaryota; kingdom Metazoa; phylum Chordata; class Aves; order Falconiformes; family Falconidae; genus Falco; species Falco peregrinus. The sequence continues at coordinate 34,846,058 of NC_073723.1, forward strand.
TTTCTCTTTGGAAAACCATGTAATTATTTTAAGAATTATTTTCCATAACTAAAATTTGGATGAAACATCTCTCAAAACTAGTGTCCTCTGTCTTGTTTCTCTCTGACCAGTTTGCCCTATCCACTTTCTTTATTTATTCCATCTCTTTGCCCCCATTAATATTGGCACACAAAAGTCTAGAAAGACATCTTTCAGAGAAGCCATAACTGCCTGCAAGGATATCTTACATATTCTTATTTAGAGAAGTCCTTGTTTTCAGTCAAATTACTTGTAAGCCTGTAAATGATAACATGCAATACAGCATCAGTGCTGGATGTTATATCACTATCTCAAAGCAGTGCTTGCTTTTGCCTAAGTCTGCATGTTTACCTTAAAGAACGTCAATCATTCTATATTCAGACTGCCTGTCAATTAGACAGCTGCAGTGAAAGAATGTTTAAATACTTCACAGCAATTATTGCAGATTAGAAATGCTGCTTTTTTTGACGTAACCACCCCCCCCAAAAAAAAAAAAAAACCAAACCCACCAAACAAAACAACAACAACAAAAACCCTAAAAAGTGAATGATCCTCCCTTCCTCATGAAGAACTGCCAGTCTCATTGACTTTGGTGGGAGATCTACCAAGTACTACCTACTTCAGATTCACAAATTGCTGGCAACGCAGGTAAAATAACTGAATTGCACAACTGAAGTCTATGCAAGCACATGCAACACATCTCATATATCCTGACCACACCAAGGAAAACCATGTAATTGACAGACAATTTCCTTAGATGCAGTAGGACTGCTGTTCTGGGGACCCATCTGCCAAGTATGAATCAACTGTGTATGAACAGTTCAGCTGTATTACCTGTCATTTCCCTGACTTGCTGAGTACTCAGAAGGGATTAAAAACCATAGGATCACAGCCTCAAAATATGTTTGACAGCAATCTTGATTCTATTTGCTATTGGTTTAGAGCTTGTAGCTCAGATGGAATAACCTGTAACAGTTCCTTACTTCTATCATGAGCTACAAAACAGTTGCATTTATACTTTAGAAATTTCCCCACTTCTGAGCTAGATGTGCTTAAATGTCTTTTTCATTTCCATTGAAGAAGACATTTTATCTCCTAGATCTCTTTTTTGGCTTTACTGGGTTGTTCTCCTGAATCCACTCCATCTTTTTCCCTGGGAATAAATATTGTAAAGTTATGCAACGTGGCAAGCCTGAACACCTGCAAGTGTGCAGCTTGTGAACCTGCATATGGAACCCACAACTGCTTTTTAAGCCTTTCTTTACATACAGTTATTTTTGTAACTCATTTCCTAGCTTTCTCTAAACTTTTCCCTTAATCCCAAAGTTAAAACAGTTTTTTCTTATCTACTTCCTGTTCAACATTTAGAAATTTTTGAACAAGCTCTATTTGTATATTTGTAACTATTGTATATTGACTACAGCTGCGCGACCATATCCTGTTCTATTCTTAGGACATCCTCAAAAATTAGATAAACTGAAATAATATAATGTAGCATAAAATAACTTTTTTCCTTTTCTATAGGCAAAATGTATAGGTACTCGTGAAATGACCCTTACCACTACAGAACTGAAATTGGGATTTGTTTCACATGTTAAATAGCAGTGTACAGCAATTAGAGATAAATCCCGTATAAAAAGCCCAGATGTTAAACACCTCAAAACATTGTGCATCTCCAGGACTACAGAGAATGTTTGCAGTCTTTAGCCTGGCTTCAAGAAAAACTTAGCCAAAGCTACATACTAAGCTCATACTAAGGACATACTAAGTATTATGCATTGCTGTAATCATCACTATAGTATGACATAAAGTGCAGATTTAACAGCCAGCCAAGAGAATCAGATTTTATTTATTTATTTATTTTTTTCAGATTAACCTTACTCTGGTCATTTAGTTTTGCAGGAACACAGGAAGGAACATTCTGGCCTAAGGAATTTTTACAAACTACATCAAGAGCACATTGACATATGCAAGTTATCCTATTACGTGGTGATGATGACATTTTTTTGTTCATAAAGGGAAGTAAGCTATTTTCACTAAATTAAAATGTTCAAATAATTTGGCATAATTGCTTTTGGTTAGTAATCAAGTAAAGATTATTCTGTAATAATAGTGTAAATACGGTAATATGGTAATAAGTAGGGATGTAATTTTGTTTAAAGTGATCTGTGCTGCCAATAATAATTACACTCTCCTGTGTTAACCACAGTGATTAAGAAATTACTAGAAAATTAATATCTAAAGTAGAATGCAAAAATCACATACACAGGGTATTTGCTTGGAGCTTCCCAGACTGGTATTGGACATCATGCCAGACTGCTTCTACTAGATAATTTTAAGATAAACAATATAAATAGTATAAACAACTGGTTTGCGTCTAGCCGCAAAGAAGGGTGACCTGTGACTTTCTCTTTAATGAACCTAGAAAACATTTTTTTTTTATGTTTAAGCCATCTAGGATTTTTGATTTTTCAAAAGTGATTCACAGCAGTGACTGATCTGTGTCACTGACAAATCTGGTCCTCACAGCAGCTGTCCATCTCCCACAGTGCAACTACCTGCCTACCTTTAAGAGCTAGTGCATGTCACCCTAAAAGAGGCAGTTCTCCTGCAGTCAAATGTGTTCATATTTGTATTTTGAAGATTTTTTTACTAAATTAAACTGAATATACTGTTTTACAGTGTTTATGACACAAGACTGAAAATTTATGCAGTCTCACAGGTTTCCCCACCTGTGAGGCAAACTCTTTCCTTATGTCAAATGATAAATTGTAGAAACACCAGAGATTTATGCAACTATAGAATAAGTACCCAAATCTTGCATTATCTGTTTCCATAATAAGTCATTACAGGCCACAGGCTGAATTGGTTCATACAGGATAGAGATCAAAGGACAGCCCCCAAGCAAGGTTTAAAGCCAGCACTAGGAGCATTTGAATATAACCTGCTCTGAAAGCAAACACTAGCTTAATCCCATTCCAACAAACAACTCTAGTGAGTCAGGAAAGAAGATATGCCATAATTTTACTCTCAGAGCAGGAGTTAGGTAGTCCACAGATTGTTAAAGGAACAGGGTCATAACAAAGTACAGGATAAAATAAATGCTGCGTATCCTTTTCTAGACTGTGGTGAAATTCCCATTAATACCTTGGCCATGCCAGCAGATGTATCAGGCTGTGTGATTTACTTGAATACACAAACTACTCAGAACTTTTTCTCATTTCGCTCCCAGTGCTCACACTACACAGATGATTTTGCATTAAATGTGATGCCAACTGTGCATCAACGAATGAAATTTGCCTCTTAGATCACTTACTATTTTGTACACATACAACTGCCTTCCTTTCAGGTGCAAAATTTACACAAGGTACAAGACTTGGAGGTTATCGAGGACTGCAAGCCCCACCTGATTTCTAAACTGCCCATTCTCAGATTGCAGAAAGGATTGAAGAATAACTCAGGGGACTGTGAAGAGATATTAAACACAGAAGTCTAACTTCAGGACCACCTGGAGTTCACCCAAACCTCGCTGAACTGCAGTGAATGGAAAACTGACTTTGGTTCCTATACTCCAGACCATCAGATGGCCAGAAAAGGAATTGCACCAGACAAAAAAAAAAAAAAAAAAAAAAAAAAAGGGCGGGGCGGGGGGTGGGGTGGAGCAGGGAAATAAAAAAGAGGAAAAAAAGAATGCTGCTGATCTCTCAGGACCAGGTGTTTATCAGCATACTGCCAGGCAAACCTAAGTCCTAAATGTTATAAAGATGAAAGTATAAATGCCAAAGCTGCATGCTAATCATACATTCCTCTCTCCTTAATCACTGGATTATTCCTAACTGTTCCCTCAGACCCACAAGACTCTTTTCACAGGCTACACTTTGAAAGGCCACTTGGATTAAGCAAAGAGACAAAAGCTATTAGAAAATCTGCCCAGTGTTTTCTTTTATCTAACATTGAGACATCAGGTCACTGTCAAGAAAAAACATTAAGGAACAGATGCTTGAATGTTTCATTTCTTCACTGAACAACAATTACAGGTAAGTAATTTTCTTTACCATGAAATAGAGTAATGTGCTTTATTTCCTTAACCTTTCAGTAGCTTACCTTTTGGCTAGCAGCTACAGCTTCTTCCTCAAATTAGTAAGGCCATCAACAATAAAATGAATGAAATAGCTAACCAGTCACTTATAAAACCTGGAAAGGTGAGAGCAGAATGCCACACTACTAAATTTTTGAGAATAGATCAGACATTAATATTGTGAAACATCATTTTTGTGGTAAAGTTTGTGGACAGCAAATTAATGTAATCCTCTATTTTACTTCCAGGAAGTGGTTTTGGCACAACTGCTTCATGTGGGGATGTTGCTATGGCAAAGGGCCCATTTGGAGGCAATAGGGCAGAAACTTTAGTTCAGTACAAAGGTCTGTAAATAGTATGCTTTTATGGAAAGAAAGTGTATTTTCTAATGCAAATCTTCAAAGTCCTAGCTGATTAAAAACCAGGATTTCTTGCTAGAGTGATATATATCAAGATTCATGTGTCTAACACTAAAGCTGTGTAATACAGGAATAACTTATTCCAGATGTGCCCCAATAGAGAAACCTTTTGTCTGCTGAGCTTACTGTATACTCAAAGCACCAATTTTTATTGGGGTTTTGGTAGAAGTACATTTTGGAAATGCAGTCTTCTGGTACTGTCATTTCCCCTTAGTGAAAATAAAAATGTACAGTAATCTCAAACTTTATGTATGACAAAGTGAGGAAGAAAGGTGTGATAGCATATGAAACTGGTAAATTTTAATTGTAAATGCAAGGGAGAAAACAGATCTTTGTAGATCCTTTTACTGTTCATCCTTAAACATAATTCTAATGCCATATTTATTTATAATCACATTTTTTAAAAAAACATACTATCATAATTTATGCACTTACAAAAAGAAAACAGCAGCATCTTTCTAAAATCCTGAGAGTAAGAAAGTGTCAATCAAATAACATAAGCAGTCATTAGAGAAGAAGAATCCAAAGCAAAGGTTTCTTAGTAAATAAGAGCAAAAAGCACTGAGTAAAATATGTTCCATTTTCCAAAGGATTTATAAACTATTTAAATGGTATAAAAGCAAAGGATTTGCACTCTTCTATGACTTATGCATGAGCTCAACCATAAAATGAACGTCTGTGTCTTAACAGGTTTTAGTGCAAGAGGGCTGGTATACCTCTAAGAATGTGCATTTTCCCCTTTTTAAAGCAATCTTCAAACTTGGAATCTTTTTCAGTAGCATTTAAAGAAGAATAAAAATGCTTGTCAACTTATGGCATTTTAGTTACAGCTGAGTTCTCTGAATGGAAAGGTAAAAATGGCAAAAACTATTTGAGTTGTAGCAGTGAGAATATGTGTTCACACGCTCTAGGTTCTGAGATGGACAATTCACAATCAATTCTTAGATACCAGATGTCTAGTAATCTTATTATGTCTTAATAGCCTGAAGAAGAAAGACACTATTTTTTCAGTAAGAATGAATTACTAAGCCTGAAGGAGCAAAAGTAAAATGTCCTATGACACAAAATTAACCTGAAAAGATTTCTAGTGAGAAACTGTAATGAGAGACTTACTTTCAGCAATCTCAGAGTACAAATAGGGTGCAAATCCCACTAACTTATCTTGAGAACCACAGCTTTCCATTCTGGATGCAGCTCAAGTTCATTCTCCGAGGGTTAAATTCAGCTGTGGTAACACCTTAAGTTATCTGTTTACCCAGTTAGAGCCTTTTATAATGATTGAAGAGGTACAGAGCCCAGGTACAGAGAATGTTTATGAGCTTATAACTTCCCTAGATACCTGCTGAAGCTGTGCAGTGAAAATGCCTCACAGTCTGTAGGTTAGAGATTAAAATTATCTATTTTTCATTTGGATATAGCATTGTCACCTGTTGCTTGGAAATCACACCTGATAACATAAATGCATGTAAGTTTTTCCTATCCAGTTTCAGATGCCATCAGTTTTCAAAGTGCACAGATCAAAAAGCTTAGTGGATATCACATGTTGGTGCACAAGTTCTTTTTGGGGCCCATATCTCTCAGAGTTTATGGCCTGCTTTGTTGCTTCTCCTGAAAACCTTTGCAGCTCTTCCCAAGGGTCTAAAAGCTAGCAATGGGGTCTGAAACTTTGCAGTTCACCTCTTTTGAGCTCGTCAACATTATTTCAAGTACATTTTCTAACACACATTGTGTTGCTTTGTTTTAAAAATGTTATTTCTTAAAGAGGCAATTTGATCCTAAAAAATGAAGTACCTCAGACATTCAATTAAAATTCAAATTGAGTGAAAGCCTTTCTGAAAACTGTAGACTGACTCACAAATTTCCCCCCAACACACACATACTTCCCTGCCCTTCCCAGCTTTTTCTCCTTTCATGACATTCACAAGGAAAGAAAATCTGTTAGCACAGAATTTCAGCCTAATGCTAGAAATGCTGAAAATCCTGTTTACTTTTGTGACATTTCCCACCAGACTTACAGTGTAAAAAGACTGTGAATAAGGTAATACAGACACCATTACGCTCTGAAGCTCACTCTTAGGATATACCATGTAGAATATTAATTTATTTTATTAATGCTACATTTCTGTTGCAGATGATACTATGCTAGCTACACATCATTGCAATTAAAGAGATTTTCAAACCATCCTTAACTTTGAGACACCTGAATGTGAATAAATATATCAGTTTCCATCAATTTTGATTGACTTGATGTTTGTTCAGTCGCTACTGGAAACAACAGACAACACATAGGAGTAAAAAATGCAAAATAGTACTGAGATATGCCAGTGAGCAAAAAAGTATAAAACAGCAACAGTGAACAGTCATTATGTATATCATATTTTATCATTGGAATTCTTTAAGGTTTTGTTTTTACTGAAAGAATGTAAATACATCCTTGAATTTATTAACTTGCCTGTTTTGGTTCTGGTGTTCTACTAATTTACTATCTTGCCTAGCATAATTAGAACCATCACTAAGAAATAGTGGAGGAACTTATGTGTAAAATATGATGCACAGCTCTCCAGGCCAAATGTAACAACACTGAGTAGGGTCAGTAGGTAAAGTGGGAAAAATTCAGAAAATAAGAATTCTACTTCCTCAAAGATTATAACAGATACCTTTAAGCAAAGTTATATTGACATTTTTATAGTGGTCTAGATTCAAATAATTTTTGTCAGTCCTCAGCTAAATGAAATGCCAATCTAACATCTAGTCATCATCATTCTGTAAAATGTTACTGACCAAAAAAGGTCAAGGAACTTTCAGTAGCTGAGAGGCAGAGAAAGAGCTTTGCTGTCTCTGCTGTGTTGGAATACACCAACAAAGCCACACCCATCCCCTCTGTGGACAACTGCACTACTTTTTTCAATTACCTAAGGAAAAAAAAAAAAAAAAGCTTCCAAGGACACATAGCACTTTTTCAGTTGGGTCAACATGTGCTGCCTTCATGGTTTGCTCCTGTGCTGCTTTATAAATACAAAAATTGACAAGCAATTGAAGACCAGCATTGACTAACTGAAAAAGAAAAGGAAGAAAGAAAAGATGACTAATTTCCTTGGAGGTTTATCACATTTCTTCTGCTTTGTTAGTAAGTCTGTAAACTATTCAGTGAAAATCAAGGGTCTTTCTTGCTTTCTTACTTAACTTACTTATCAGTCTGATAGAAATAGCATACAAATAAGGCAGAAATGAATATATAATGCAGTGAATGCATCAAATGGAGAAAAATCCATTACTTACATTTTATTTTCTATCTTTTCAGCAAATTTATTTAAAGAACACTACTATATTTCCTTGGCATCTCTTTATTAGCAGTAAGTAATTCCAGCTGGTGAGAAGTGTACCAGGCACTGTGTCCTTTAATGTCAGAAAACCCAAGGGAGATACCAAGAAAGATGCATATGTCAGATATGCACTACCCTAAACTGTTTTATGGGCACAGAAACAGACACTATCACATTTTGGAGCCTTTCAAGTATGAAATGGCCTTTTTTATGTGAGTCCTTATGAGTTAGTTTCTGTTTCAAAAATTATAGGAAAATAATTAACATTTAAAAGAATTACTCTTTCTGAATAGCTTTTCGGAGCACACACTATTTCATTCCCAGTGATTACAAATAAACTAATTTTCTGTTTGGAAAATATATCTCACAGATCTGAAAATACTTTGTGTGATTTATGGCAAATTAGATTACAAAACAGTCAGCAGAAACCAAGTGATTTAATTTAGCCCTATGTCTAGGTAGGAAGGACTATAATATGCTTCACAGGTTGTGTGTCATGCTGCTTAAACACAAGGTAGGTGATTCCCAAAGCTGGGGGGGTGGGGGGGGGAGGAAACAGCTAGAAGCAGCCAGTTATCACTGACTTTCAAATGGGAGCTGGAAACTAATTGTACCTCTGTGTATGTCTTTCTGAATACAACTCACTACTACACCATATGTCGCCTCATATTATATGTACTCCAACTTGTAAAGGAAAGAAACCTGGGGCAGCAATGCATCTTTACCTTCTAAAAGGGAAAATTCAGACAAACAAAGCTAAGTTAAAAGGGCATTAAAAGTATTTGATCAAAAGACATAATATTTATATACAAAATTATTACTAAAAATTAAAAATATATGTCAGAAATAAAAAAAGATTTCAAAATAATATAAAGCAATAATGTTCATTAGAAAAGTGAAAAGCTAAGAGGAGTAAAAAGACATTGATAAAAAACCAATTAATTTCTAAGTGGGAAAAATAAAAATACTGCTAATTATGTCAAGTTAAAATAAAAATTAGTGTGTCTTGTTTCAAATTATTTTTCCATTGCAACGCTTTTTTCAGAAACAATAGGGTCAGGATGTTGCCTAGAGACAGAAATGCTGGACATGCCTTGGTAGGTTGCAGTTTGGATCAAGAGTGCAGTTCCTCTGTACCATTCCCATTCCCAGTGGGCGCAGTGCCTTCAGTGCTGTTGTACTTCATGGCCTTGTGGTTGCAGCTCAGTAGCTTGCCTTTCCCCTGCATCTCTTTACTCTTCTAGCCAAAGTGTTGTGGCACTGTTTTCCAGTGCTTCTGGGTAGTATTTTTCCCTGTGGTTCTCATGCTGTTATTGCTATGGCCTTTGACTTATAAATCCCAATATTATTCCTATGGCTAGTTCTCAGGGGAAGCAACTGGCACTCACATGAGAATCACCTCTTTCTCCTATTTTCTACCCTTTGGGTTGTAGCTTCAGCATTATGGTTTACATTTAATTTACATTACCCAACAAGATGCATGCACAAAGCTTAACACCCAGTTAGCATGAAACTGTCCCTGATAAAAATGTGTTCCAATCAGTGCTGATACCATTATAAGCAGAAAAAAAACCAAAACAAAACAAAAAAACAAACAAACAAACAAAAAAAAAACCCAAAAAAACAAAAACCCCACCCCAAATGGTAGGAAGCCTGAGTAAGTCCTGACAAAAACTACATATTTACCATAGCCAAAGCGTTACTGGGGACCCTGCTGCATTAGAGAGGATGCCCAGGGAGTATGTTTGCCTTGTGACTCCCTCATCATTTTCTTTCCCAGACATCTACTTAGCAGAGTATCTCTTTCCCTTTTCCCCCACCTCTCCCTCTGCCACTCTGTCTCCTTTTGTTTAATTTATCACCAGAAGTAACTTTCCCTGTTTGAGTCAATGACATCAGCTACATACCCCATGGAGAAATCTTTGTGAATATGAACTGGTTTCACCATCCTTTGTTCCAGGCTGAGCAGCAATCTTGGAGTGTGTGAACTAGATTACTTTCAAATGGAACTAAACTGGAAGGGAGTGCACCTAATAAATGCCAGGTAGGTGTTCAGTCCATGGAACTAGCTGAGAAGTAGACACTGTGTGTATATATATATAAAAAATACATACATGCATATATATGCACACACATACATACATATGTATAAAGTCTTGTGAAATATGGATAGTGGAGTAGCAGGTCCTCAGCAGCAGCTGTATTGCATATGTATACATATACATATATGTATAGATTGGTCTGAACTCCTCGCCAGTGTAGACATACCCAGTGAAGCTAACTGGCAATCACAACATAGAAAGGATCACCTTAGCAGAATATAAAAGAAGGATTCCAGGAAAGCAAGGCCTCGCAAGGCCTGGACCTGAGGTTTCCATAGCAGACTCATTCTTTACAGGAGGGGAGACTGAGGAATCATCTCTGACTGGTTTGTCAATAGAGGAGGATTTAGAACAAGCTAAATAGTGACAAACCGCCAGGAACAGATGGTATTCACTCAAGAGCTCTAAAAGAACTCAGATGTGAAATTGCTGCAGTGTACGGCTTATCATTTAAGTCAGCCTCCATACCAAGAGGTAGCAAATGTGACACAATCTCATAAAAATCTCCTAGGAGAGATCAAAGAATGATAGCCCGGGAAGGCTGACCTTCATACGAGACAGATCAATGTCATAAAGAATAGAATGAGGAGGTATGTGTATAAACAAAGTATACTGGGGACTGTTTCCCTAAGGAAAGGGTAGTCTTGCTTCATATTTCTTTTTACTCAAAAAGCAGGTGTACAAAGATGTTGTAATCAATGAAATATACTTGGGTTTTCAAAAAGATTTCAAGAAGTTGCTTCATTGAAAGCTCTTAAGGAAATTAAATCACGGTGAAATAAAAAGAAAGTCCTTTTGAATTCACAGTTGTAAGGAAACAGGGAAATGGTAGTTAGAATTTAAACCAGAGAAAGGGCTACCCAAGGGGACATACAGGGTCTGTGACGCTTAACGTATGTATGAGTGATCTTGGAGAAGGAGTCAAAAATGAATCAGCAAAGTTTGCTGATGACATAAAAGGTGCTCAGAGTAAACTCTATATCACTAAATAGAAAATAATTCATACAAAAATAAATCTGACTGTTCAGTCACAATAACATCATCTGAAATAACCACTGAATTTCAGTAAAGAGATTTTGAAAGCCTCATGGCCAGAAACATTCTAAGGACTGCTTATTAGAAGCATAACTGCTCATGATAAAACCTTTTTAAAACCAGCAGAGGCATGAAACTGGTTAGAGAGTTGGAGGTAGTTGTAAAGAATCGAAGAGAAAAGATGTTCTCTACAAATCACAGATGGATGCTAGGCAGTGGCTAAAACACAAATAAGAAGCTGAAAAGTATTAGAAAAATCATTGAAAACAAGGCAGAAAATATTACATGGTATGCCCACATCCTGAATGCAGAGTACAGTTTTATCAAAAAAAAAAAAAAAGATAAAGCATAAAGGAAGCAAAGCAAACAGAGGTATGAATAGGCTCCTGAAATGAATTTAGTAGGCTAGGGGTTTTATTTGAACAAAAGGATATTTGTATATATAAAAAAAATAAATCAATGTTATAGTGAATTCATTGGGGATCATTTATATACTATTATTCACTAGTCAATATGTAGAAAGCACAACAGTGGAACAAAACAGAAAGGAGTCTGTTTTTACAGTATGTAATTAAGTTGTGGAATTACTCTCTACAGAACAGAGTGGAGAGCAAAAATATGAGTTCCAAGAGGAGTTACATTAAGTAACGTGGGGTAGGTTCATCAGTGGCCATTACACCTGGAGACTAGAAGCTGTCTTGGTTTACCTGGGCAATTTTTTTAGTTTGCAACAGAAGTAACTTAAACTCTAGGTAACTAATATCTGATTTGGTCTAGCTTTTGTTTAGTGTTGTATAATAGTTTGAGGTAATTGCTATATATATAATTTTGTAACAAGTAGGTAGTAGAAACAAGTAGTTATTTTGTGCAGAATGAACTGATATGATACTAGAGTAAAACACTGCACCAGGAAGTAAATGCATGTGATGACAGCAGAGGCCTTGACTATGTAGTAGATGATATTAGGGCCCCATGGGTATTAATAATACACCAGTGGGCAATTATTGGTCATCAAAAAAATGCAACCATGGAAACTGGATAAAACTAGTTTTAGAAGGAACAAAACCCCAAAGACATATGCAAAGCATACCACATTGATTAACAAAGACATTACAAACCAGTGAAGAAAGAGCAAAATGTAGAGCATGTTTTCATTTTCATGTTTTATGTTTTCATGTAGAACACATGGAAATGGCCCCAAGTGGTCCTTCAGTGAAGAAGAAGAAGCTATAAAAATCAACATCACTCTGCTGCAGACAAAGGTCCTGGGTGGCTGACGATTCTCCTGTACACCACAACCCCCCTGCCTGACCGAAATCACCAACTTTATAAGACTGAGTAACACCAGCAAGAGGGACAAATACCAGAAATGTTGTTCATATATCATCTTAACTGCGTATGAACTGAACTGTAAATGATGGTATCATTATAACTGGACTAGTAACAATTCATTGATTAGACTATTAAGACTCTAATAAAGCTAGCAATAAATTCTTGGCTTTGCTTATAAAATGTGTTCCTCTTGCCCATAACAAGATTTTTTAGTTTAACAAACCAGTAGGCGTTCAAGCAGCCTATTTTGTAACTTGAATGCAATGAACTGATAAAAACCTACTAATGCAGAAAGCGTCTGAACTAATTGTCAGAATTTGCAAAAGATACTAGTGAAATGATTTCAGTTTTCTAGGCTTTATGTTGCTAATAATCAAATTCTAACGGTCTAATATATAAATTATACAAAGAATTTGCTAAATATTTAAGCTGCAAATTCCTAAATGAGGTGTTGGGCAGCTACCCAAAGCAAAGCATTGTTAAAAACTCTACAAATATGGAATGTGACTATTAGGGGGGTTTCAGAGTTTTCAAGAAAATAAGTTATATTAGATAATTTTAATATGGGGGAAAAAAAAAAAAAAGGCTTGCCTTATTTGTATTACAGCTAATGTCTCAACTGAAGAAGCCATTGTCCTTACTTTCAATGGTGTGACTGCATATGGCAGAAATAGACAAACCAGACACACTGGTAAGGTAAAGATTAGACATGTGGTCTGCAAGATGGCCAGGAAATTGGCTGACAGGACATACTCAGAGAGTGGTGGTCAGTGTTTTTTATTGAGGTTGGCAGTCTGTCAGAAGTAGGGTCCCCCAGGTATAAATACTGGACCCTACACTGTCCAGTATCTTCATAAATTAACTGGATGATGGGATTGAAAGCACCCTCATCTTGTTTGCTGATGACACTAAATGAGGTGGCGAGGTAAACATGTCAGAAGGGAGAGCCATCTTACAGAGGGACCTGGACAGGCTGGAAGAATGGGCTGACAAGAAGTATGACGTTTAACAAAGACAAGTGCTCCGTCCTGCAGCTGGGACGACATAACCAAAGAGCCCAGTACAGGCTAGAATTTGCATGGCTGTAGAGTAGCCTTACTGAAAGGGGCCTGCGGGTCCTGGTGGACAACAACAAGCTGAACGTGAGTCAGCAGCACGCTGCTGCAGCAACAAAGCATATCGGATCCTGGGCTGCATCTGCAGAGGCATTACTAGCAGAGGTAAAGACATGATCATCCCACCCAGCACCTGTCAGGCTACACCTCAAGTTCTGTCTCCAGTTCTGGTCCCCACAATTCAAGGAAGGGGCAAACAGGTTGGAAAAGGTTAAAATTTGGGCCACAAGGATCATCAAAGGGCTAGAGAAGCTGCCCTAAGAGGAAAGACTGAGGATTTAGGGTTTTTTCTCCCTGGAGAATAGAAGGCTCAGGGGGACATCACCACAGTATTCCAATACTTGAAGGACAGTTACAAAGAGGGTGGATACTCTCTTCACAAGAAGCCACATGGAGAAGACAAGGGGCAATGGGTACAAGTTGTACCAGGAAAGATTTCATCTTAATATGAGAAACAAATTTTTTACAGTGAGAGCAATCATTCACTGGATCCTCCCTAGAGAGGTGGTAAGAGTCCCCATCACTGCAGGTTTTCAAGATTTGACTGGACAGGGTGCCGGATAACCTCATATAGTCTCCCTTTTCCATGAAAGGTTGGACCAGGTGATCTTTCAAGGTACCTTCCAACCTATGATTCTATGAAACAATTTCTATTTATTCTAACAATCCTAGATTATATATATATATATATGAAAAATCTAGTGATTTAGACTCTAAGCCTACAAATGTCCGCTAAGAAATTAATTTAATTGTATATAATTTTGCAAATTTTTTTAATTCTATAATACCTGTGACAGAAAAAATTTATATTAAAAATAAATAAAGGCTTACAGTTATATGATTATGCAAATGTTGACAGTCTTTTCTATTATTAAATGCATATTTGAATCAGAGATTGTAGCCAAGATCAGGGACATTATTTTGGTCACAACTCCACTATCAAAAATCCCTAGTTAAAGAAAGCCTTAAGACAGGTCTTGCTCTAAAACAAGACAAAGTTGGAGGCATAGAAAGGCAAAACCAAGTATAACCTCAAGGATACATGGCATTCTATGGACAAATCCAGAAACAAATTTCAAGTTTTAGGAATCCCTGGACAAGACAGCTCATAGATCATGGCAGAAGTCCACAGTTGTGAAAAAAATGTATGCTTTTTCCCCTTACTTTAAGTCTATCAAGACTGGGAATTTTGTTTTTCAAAGACCCTACCTTGCTGCTTGGGTCCATTTGAAACACACTAAAATAAGCTGAAATGATTTTAACTCCATTCTTGTATCTGTGTTTTGCATTAAAAGTGCTACTGTGGAGGGCTACAACTGTTTTAAATACAGACTGCCCACGGCTTCATGGGCTGCAGTTATTAACACATGCCAGAATCACTGTTCAGAAATGTCTGCATGCCACTGTAAAATGCTTGCACAGACATTTTCTGAAGAGAAGCAGAGGTATGACTAAGTTTAAATTGATGAACAAGGAATAGTTTACAAAGGTACCATAATAAGGGTGATATTCTATTATACATTCATGAATAGATTTCCTTCTCACCTTATGCACAGAAGCATCTAGGTTAAATTTAATGGCTTTGGCATATAGTATATATTTATTTTTTTACTTTTTAAATTCTCTGAGCTGCAACTGCACTTTTTTTAACATGAATCTGGTGTATTATAAAGGAATGGTTTAAGAAAACCAGTCATACCATGTGGTTACAAACTTCCATACAAACTGAACTCTGTTTTTCCTGTGACAAGGTTTTTTTTAACTGTAAAAGTCAGTTTGGATCTCTACCTTTCAACATTCATCAGACTTTATATTTCATACGTGCAGGGTTTTCTCCTGGGATACACCTTTTTCTTGTTCATCTAGTAAGGTAGTTAATGTGCCCAACTTTCAGAGGTTGTACCTACTTGACAAAGTGCCAGTTAATATTAATGACTAATACAAATAATTAGGCATATATTAGGACATTAATTTTCATAAATTATATTGACAACTAAACTGGAAATTGACCTGCAAAACCAGAGTTTTTAATTCTCTTTCAAGGATAAGCTAAGACATGGGCATTTAGACCAGGCACCTGAATTGCTTGAAACATTATGGATCAAGTGTAGGCAAAATGTTTGTTATCTAAGGACCATCTTGAATGAAAAAAAAAAAGTTTTCTTTTCCCAGTGAAAATATTGCTAGGTATTCAACAGTTCTACAACAACAGACAAACAAACAAAAGATTTTACAGTCACACTGAACTGTTTGGAAAAAAACAACTTATACTTAGGTTGTATACTTCATCTTAAGCATAATATGTGGTTGCCTTCCCTACCCAATTTGGTCTCTAAACTGAAATAAATCCAAAAGAACAATTCTCACACCTTGGGCACAATTAACAGTGGGAAAATCATTAATTTTTTATGTTGTTTCAATCAACTGGGGCTTCCTAAGGTAAATAATTGGCTATCCAGTTTTTTAAGTCTGTAAAGGAGGTAACTGAGCTGTCCCA
This sequence comes from Falco peregrinus, assembly GCF_023634155.1. Taxonomy (NCBI): domain Eukaryota; kingdom Metazoa; phylum Chordata; class Aves; order Falconiformes; family Falconidae; genus Falco; species Falco peregrinus. The sequence continues at coordinate 34,861,977 of NC_073723.1, forward strand.
CATCATCTAGTGTGGGACTCCAATTACATGACACAGCTGAGCAAGGAATCTTTGAATTATGTAGCTGAAAATAATAAGGGAGAAGTTTCTCAATAGACATGCTAGAAGCTTAAAAAGGAAGATAGAAAGATATAGATGTATGGATGCCTGCCCCGAGATTTTAAGGAGAATTTATTGGAAAACAGGCAGACCCCTGGATTCCATTAGGGATCCTGATATGAAGGTCAAAGCACATTAAGAAGCTGAGGGAAATCAAAGCAAGAAAAAAAAAAATTGAAGTATGTTGCATTAATTTGTCTTGGCCTGCTAATGTCTTGTACTGGGTAAAATAGCAAATGATTATCAAACCCTTACACAGTCTGTGTATTTCTTAGCTACTGCCTGAAAAAAATGAACTTTAAATAAAGCTGAAATTTCTACAAATGTTTTGAAGACAAAGCACACCCCCAGCTTAGACAGCTGAAAAGCTCAGGGCTCTAAAATTAAAACTGAAACCTGGCAGAGCAACCAGTTGGACTCCTATTTGAGAAGGAGACTAGTTGCCAGGGCTGTAACAGACAGCATGACTCTGATCACAGTTCATCAGGTAACTAATAAGTACACATTTTGACACGTAAAAGGGTTTCTAAAATTCCCTTGATTCTGAACCATACCTCGTCAACAGCCATGAAGCCTAAGTTCTCTTTGAAATTAGTAGTATGTGGTATTTAAATACTAGTAGTATAATAGAGTCTGTAGGGGAAAAAAAAAGCTCCTTTGAAAGAGACATTTTAAAATACTGGGTTCCACTCTTACTTTATAGAAATTGCAGACAGCTTTCATGAAAGATACTTGATTCAGTTGAGGTTTTTTTACCTTGACATTATTACCAAGGACAATGGCACTAAACTATAATCTTTTATTAATGAAAAATATTTATCCCACGTCTCACTTGTGACATCACATGCATTCACGGAAAAAATATTTCAGGTGTCACAGGAGACGTGATTTGCCATTAGAATGCAGTTTTCAAGATTTCAGGTAAGACCTGCCCTTTATCTCTGGTTGCTTAGTGACTTCTTAAATACCTACAACTTGAAGCATTATGTGAGCTTGTGGTGGTTTGACCCTGGCTGGACACCAGGTGCCCACCAAAGCCACTCTCTCACTCCCCTCGTCAACTGGACAGGGGAGAGAAAATGTAATGAAAGGCTCATGGTTCTAGATAAGGACAGGGAGTTCACTCACCAGTTACCATCACGGGCAAAACAAATTTGACTTGGAGAAGTAAGTTTAATTTATTACCAATCAAATTAGAGTAGGGTAATGAGAAGTAAAACCAGATCTTAAAAACAGTTCCCTGCCACCCACGCACCTCCCCCCCACACACACTTCTTCCCAGGTTTAACTTAACTCCCAATTTTCCCTGCCTTCTCACCCACAGCAGCAGAGGGGGACAGGGAATGGGGGTCCAGTCAGTCCCTCACTCTGCCCTGCTGCAGCCTGGGGTCCCTCCCACGGGAGACAGTTCTTCACCAGCTTTTCCATCATGGATCCTTCCCACAGGCTACAGTTATCCATGAACTGCCCCAGCGTGGGTCCCCCCCCACCAGGTGCCTTCCTTCAGGCACAGCCAGCTCCAGTGTGGATCTCCCATGGGGCCACAAGCCCGGCCAGCAAACCTGCCCCAGCCTGGGCTCCTCTCCATGGGGCCACAGGTCCTGCCAGGAGCTGCTCCAGCATGGGCTGCCCTTGGGGTCACAGCCTCCTGGAATAGGAAAATTGTAAAAAACACCAACAGATTAATAAAATAAATCCTCATGTATTTTGGCAAGTTTAGTAACCGAGAATAACACATATCTCATATTAGTGGATGAAAGGTCAAGAAAATATTTGCAGAATTAAAAAAATCATAAATTATACTTGTTCAAGTTCAGCAGTCTTCATTTTATCTGAGGCTTAAAGTATCATGAAGTTCAGTAGGCTCACTACCACCACCAGAAGAGTGGATGTAACTGCTTTAATCTACAGACATGGCCCACAGCTATGGAGTTATCGAAACCTGTCTTCTTGCAAACTAAGTCTGAAATGAATGCAGTCCTTAGCTAACACTGCATACAGATGCCATGACTTCACTCAACAGAGGGAAAATGTTAAACAGTAGTAATTTGAGCATGCATCTGAGATCTGAATTTTATAAGGAAAAAATAATGACAGCATAGTGCATAGAACTACTCTAGAATCAGAGAGCATTTTTCATAGGCTGATGAATTAAATGCCAATCTCTGTGTGAACTACAGAAGGTAGCTTCTTGCTCTGAAATGTTCAACAAATCTGGGGAAGAGGAAAGAACTGTAACTTCAAACGCCACACTTTCTGTATTGAGTAAAACTGTATAAGGTGTGTGAGTGAAAAGTATGACTTTTATACAGTCAGACCACATCCAAGAACTCTTAAAGCCTAATGGCATGTTTGAAAAATAGTTTCACGATGTGAAATGAACATTAAAATAGGTCAATCCATTTCTGAGATTTCAAAAGCCACATACTATAACAGACTGGCATGAAAAGTCCTGATTTATGAATTACAGTGCAATCACACTTTGAATTTTACATTAATTTCTGAGCTCCTGCTGTGACACATGACTCAACTAAAACCAAAATAAAATGAAGATAACTTATGCTTTAGATCAGAACAGAACTTAGCACTTTGCAATAATACTGTAACTTATATAGCCCATGTTATCAATCAATCTCTAAGTCCTTTACCGAAGGGGTAGTTCTCATCCTTTTTATGCTAGAATGGAAGGCAAAGAGTATAAATCCCAATTTTCTGAATCCATCTGAACCACCTTGACCCTTAAAGATCATCTTTCGGGAGAAAATATTCCATATGGAGTATTGAAGATGCAAAACAGTGAAAACTACACAAAGCTGCAAAGCAGTGATAACACCGTTTTTGTTTCAGGTTTTGTGTTTTTTTGGTTTTTTTTTTTTTTTTTTATCCTGGAGCCAGAAAGGTTAAGCTTTGCTTAAGTGTACACATATGATCGAGTTCTATCTTCAGAGATTTAATTATTAAAGGATTTTCAGTAGCAAACTGCACCTCTGTTTGGCCTGGACAAGTCTGCTAATAGAACAGAGCCTTGCCCCTGTTTTTCTTTGTGCTCAATAGGGATTTTCTCATGGAGGAATCAGACAATGCCAAACCTCATGATGAGTCCTGGAACACACAAAATCTTCCAGCAATATCTGCTCAAGTCTTTAAAAAAAAATAAACAGGTAACAGGTAGATAGCCACCGCTTCCAGACTAAATTAGGGCTATCGCTGTGACTGCAGCGAGGAACTGCACACCTCCCTGTTTGCAGCACGTCTAGGTTAAAGGTATCACAGTCCCCGAGATCTTACTCTGGAAGCCAGTCTGCAGCAACACATATGTATATGTATGTAGATATATATAATAAAAATTCAAGGAAAAATGTTAGAAAATGTAAAGTGGAAAAAAAATTGAAATGGCTATATAAAAATAGAAATCAACTGAGGCCAGAACTGAGGTTAAAAAAAAATCAGCAGTACAGTATGTTGGATTTTTGGATTTTTTTTATCCATCCAGATACTGGAATGTGAGAAAACTGCATAATAAAGATTAAAATATGAGTGCCTTTGGCTGGGAAAGGAAATCGCATTTCAAGTTCATGTGTATACCATTTGATAGAGCTGGAACTTTAAAGTAGTGCAGAGTTGCAATATGCCAACTATGCGTCAAAATTATATGAAAACTAGGATGACTTCACTTGGATGTTTATAATACGGTAGTAATGAGCCAAAAAAAAAGGAATTTCAATTTCATGACTGTTTTATAAGATAGAGCATGTGTCCAATTCAAAGAAATTTCTAGATGTTTCTGTAAGTATTGACAACTAATTTTTAATATTACATGATATCATATGGGATGCAGTCAATAGTATGCACACTTAATTACTTCTCCATTTTTTTCCTTATCATACTCCCTGAAGTGGGCAGATGTTAGCATGTAACATCAAGTTCTGAAGTTACTCAACATCTGGAACATCCATTGAGTTGAGGGAGTTTTGTGGATACTTGGCACATCCCTGCCTTGAGACAAGTGCACACATGCGAGTGGGCATTTGAGTAGTGTCCTACCTCTGAGACTTTATTGGGGATTCTTCCCTATATGCTACAAGGGCTCTTAGTCTTCTTATCACACTGTGCCCATCTTGGACAGTTCCCGGTGTCAGCAGTTACATACCAGTTATTTTCAGGTTGAAAATGTTGATCATTCTAAATCTCATTGCTTGATGGGCATTTACAGACTTTTGATTCAATCCACAGGTATAGAGGGAAGTAGATTATCCTCCATAATTTAATCATTCTATCTGAAACATGTATTCACTACAGTAGATAACTCCTCTGTTATTCTTGTGCATATGAAAAAAGAATAAAAATTAACCTAATCCTACTTTGTATACAGTCAACAAAGGCTCACTAGGGAATAACTGCTTTTGATTGCTGAAACATAGATTTGACCTGCTCACATTGTAAATCAGTCTGCTTTGCAACAGGTAATATAAGAATATTTTCCAACACAGTTTAGAATTAAGACAGAAAGTTACCTTCAGCAAAATTTGGGTCCTGCTGTCTTGGATTCATTAAGTTTAAAGCCATCCTTTGACAGCTACAGAGCGGAAGAGGAAGGGTGGGAACAGCAGCAAACCTCTCAGATTACAAACAGAGGACTGATCTGCATTAAACTATTTAACAGAGGGAAAAGTTACATCCAGTTATAAGTAAAGATGAGAAATAAGAGGAGCTTCACTGACAGAAGCAAAGAATAAGTTCTGTTTTGATAAAGAAAAATGAAAGAGCACAAGCAAATATAGAAATAAAGTTAAAAAAATAAAACAAGCTCAGCTCTCATTTAATATGTACACAACACAGCCACACTTCAGCAGGAATTACATACATAGTCACAGTTGTATGCATATTTAAGAAATCAAGTCACAATGTTGAATCTACAGGGAATGAAGGCCTGATCAAACGTTCGCTGAGATCATGGGTATAGTCCCATTCACATTACAGGTCCAGAAGGCAATTCTGCTTGAAGTAGGTAGGGAACTATATTAATACACTCCAAACATTTGCAGCTACAATTCATTTTCAGAAAGTGTATCTTACCTAGACAGAAATATTCAGGTGTTCATCCTTTTTGTTGTATCTGTTTTGAAAACATTTTTAAGGCACAGCTGTTCTTGTGATTATATTGTTCCACTCTGATTTCTAGTGTAATTTATAGCAGCCTTGAAATTGCTGTAAAACTTACCATTTGTTCAAAACAAAATGGCTAATTCTGTCCCCCAAAAAACATCAGGCTATGGTTGAAACACAGCCACGAACCCTCTCCTCTGACCACGCTCTGTAAGCTAAGGCTTGAGAGGGTCTTTATCACCTGAAAGTACTCTCCACCCTGGAAGAATTCCCAGGGACCAGATCAGGCTGCCAGTTCCCTCTCCCTTTGGCTCTACCAACTTTCTAAAGAAGGATTTAGTAACATCTTTACATAACTGCAAGCTCCAGAGTTCTGCTGTGGTGCAAACCAAACATAAGGCAGAACAAGCCTATTTGAAACTTTTTATTTAATCCTTCTAGCCCTCACATTTTGATATCCCTTATCTGTAGCTTATCACTATACGCATAATTCTCTGCTCTCTTTCTACACACAGCAATTCAGTCCAAACACCTGAAAAAAACCCCACTTCTTCACATTCTGATGAGTATATAACTGGCTTAGACAGCAAAAACCCCAAAAACATTTCCTGTCATTCATAGGCCAAACCTTCCACAGTACCCATAGAAGTTAACTTCACAGGCATCTACTTGGGCAATAGACATACGAATTCCATTCTATAATAAAATTAAAGCTAAACAATGCCTTCTCTTTCAGGGAGAAGGAAAGGGAAGAGGACAAGGGGAAGGGAATAAAGGGAAAAGACCAGGGAAAGGGGATGAGGACAAGGCATCAAAAATAATTTTACTATCCTCAAACAATTGAAAGCTTCTCTTGTGAAGCATTGCTATAATGCTTCTCACTTGCAAACACACAAAAATTAGGTTAAATTTTAATCTTTATAGCTTTATTTTTCTCTGTTTTGTTTGTTTCCTTGCTTGTGTGGAGGAGCATGTATTAGTGTTTTTAATATAGTTATATTTTTCAGTTCTGTAGGTTACATAACTTTTTAATGTTCTACAAATCAATAAAATTATATAAATAGGCTAAGGTTAAGAAACAGCGATAGAAGGTAGCAAAGAATATTAAGTTCTATATAAACTGATTTTCCAAAAATCCACATCGTTCTTTTGTGAGTATTCTTGCTGCTTCAAACTGTAAGCACCAATTGCAATATCAACTTATTTTATGCAACTTTCTATCTTATTTCCTGCATCTGACCATTTTTTCTAACATTTTTTTATTAGGAGAAGGCTTTTTCCTCTGAAAGAATCACAGCAATAAAATCTTACGTATTGTTTTATAATTATTCTTCTGTAAGTCCAAAGTTTATTCAGAAAGGCTATTTTATAAATAGGAAAACAGCACCTGAAAATTTAAAACACTTTCCCAAGATTATGAAAAAAACTTGGTTACAGGAGGAGAAAAGAAATTTATATTTCTAGTTACCACAGTTCATCACATATCATGCTAAACTGTAGGACAAGGCTAGCTAATGACTTCCTGAAGTCTTTGCTTTAGAACAGGAATCTAAAGTTTACAGTACTATCACTTACACCCCAGATGTTTAGGGGGTTTGGTTTTTTCCCTGCAGTCAAATTGTTCTTGGAATTATCGCCTTCCCTTCCACTTTACAAATGTGAGGTATTTCAAATTAAAAACATCTCACAAAATCTTCACTACACGACAAATTCATAATCAGCTAAGCAATTTTCAGGCCCTGAGACACTCAGAAGTACTCAGCACACCACCTTAGAAATTTTAATGAGCATCACTAGGGCAGATGATTACTCTAGTACATGCACTGCAGTGTGGGAACTCTTGAATGAGGAGATTATGCCTTACTAGACTTCAACATATTTTTCTTCTCATGATTTCCACCACTTTAGAAATGGCTTGAAACCTAGCTCGACATGCCTACAGTTAACCTTGTAAAAAATTAAACCCCCTTTCAGCCTCAGTTCGTCCCAGGTGTTCTTACTTCCTACACAGATTTTATCTCTGATTAGTACCTATTTCGTAAGGGATCTGCTTTCTTCAAATAATCAGAGATTTCATGGCACTGTCTGACTTTAAAGGCATTTTAATCAATAAAAATATTCTATATACTATAAATATTTTATAAATACATACTACTTTGTTATCAGAACAAAGTTCTGTACTCATCACTGCAGTAATGGTGTGCTTTTACACACATGCTTTAGCTTTGATAGCTCCTTATTTTTATTCCACCAAAATCCTGTAACAATTCTTGTGTTCAAGACTGCATAATATGTCTCTTTACATATTTCAATTTCATCAACTTAAGTTATTTTCAGATTGATTAGAAAAAGCAATTCCTTATATTCCATGTTAGAAATAATTACCAAATAGCTAGAAAGATATAAAATATTTTGGTAAATAATGAGTAACAAATATTTTCTAAGGAACAATCATTATGGGGGACCTATTCAACAACTACAGTTTATTTGTGGTTTTCTTTAACATGATTGACAAAGGTTCTGTATTCTCTTGATCTCCTGTGACTAGGTTTCTTCAGTAACATTGCATCACAAAATTCTAAGTAACTAATGAAAGATTTAAACACAGCAACTCACTACTGAATTCTTACCTATGTTAATTAAATGTTGGATTTAGACAATGTACATAAATATCTGCTACAGCAGGCTTTAGTGCTACTTTAAGTAAATAACTGGCTTCCTAGAGAGGTGATCAATGCCCCAGGTCTGTCGGTGTTTAAAAGGCATTTGGATAATGCCTTAAAAATATGCTTTAACTTCTGGTCAGCCCTGAAATGGTCAGGCAGTTTGACTTTATGATCTTTGTAGGTCCCTTCCAATTGAAATATTCTATTCTCTTCTATTCTACTCTATTTTATTCCATTCCATTCCATTTTAATTTATCACTGACTGAATTTTTTCTTGAGTGTCACTGTGGTATCTTATTTATACAGCTAATAGGGAGATGCAAAGATAACAGTTTGGCTCTTGTTAAATGAATTATCAGATAGCTATTTTATTTACAGTAAAAAAAAATATTAGTAAGAAGTGCTGATGAAGAATTTTCAAAAAAATAAAACTAAACTGAAAATCACTGCTAGTTCCTGAACAGAATAAATGTGGATGTATGCGGCTGTACAAATATTATCTCCTTGCATAAGCATTTTTAGATTGATCATGAAAGCTTTTTCTGATATCAAAAACCAAGGCAAAATTTAAGCCTATCTCCACAGATCCAGAAAGCCCTCAGTCTAAGTGCTTTTCAGCTCTGAAGATGTCCTTTTTCATCAGACGATGGCAAGATGTAACCCCTCATTTGAAGGAATACTTAAATTCACTGCTTAAATCCATATTACACACAAAATTATCTATGTATGTCTCATGGGTGCCAGAAACACCTAGCCTAGCCTATATGCTGTAAAGGAACTTCTGCACAACTTTCATTTCTCCAAGTCATCCCAATAGCATCCAGGCACCTACCCATAGGTGTTTGAGGGCAATCTAACATCTGGGCAGACACTCCAAACTCACATCTACAAAAAATGACATCTGATTTATAATTTTGATTCATGAGGTTTATGGGGGTATGTGGCGGGTGTTTGGGGATTTTCCTCCCTCCAGTATAGTATTTATATGTGGGTTCTGTCCTGTTTTGGCACTGATATTTTAAAGATTTTTAATAACACATTTATGCTATCAGTACTAACATCTGGCAACTGGCTAAAGCATCTGCCTGTCTTTGACTGCCACTTTTGATATTCTTAGAAAATGTAGATTTTAGTTGCCTAGCTCTAAGCCACAAGCTGGCTAAAATGAGACCCACCACCCTGCATCTCATGTGGCCTCTTGTTCTTCAGCTCTGATGCACAGAGCTCAAGAATATAATTCTGAACAGTGAAGAATTATATCTATGTTTTTATGTACATGTGTCAGATGAAGTCAGTTTTCCATTAGGCAACATAACAAATCCAAGAAAAGGAACTATATAAATGTATGGTACAACTGGAGTTCAGGTAATTATTTTTGGACTGGTTCTAGACCCTAGCGCTGTCCTATGGCTTCTTTCTGGCAGGACCCAAAGGCTTATACTTACTGCTACAGCCAGTCCAGGTCTGCCAATGCCCTGCCAGAGCTGTGCTTGCTCAAGAAGCACCACATGCACAGTCAATAGCACAGCGACTAAACTAATGAGCCCTGTGCCAAAGCCAAGCGACCTGAATCAGCTGCGCATTTCTATTGCTCACACAGTGGTTACTGGAGTGTTGCCCTCCCTGTCCTTTTATTTTAAAATTGTTCTGACTCTCATTATCTCATTTACAAAAAACGTCCAGTCCACTGATGATTCCTCACCCATGTAAGAACTGACAGAAAGGCTAGCAATCAAGTATGAGAATCACAAACTTGGTTTTCAGCTGTTACATGAAAAGTGCAAAATTAAAGCAAAGATACATATGCAGATGCAGGAGATAACTTGCCACTTACATTTAGGTAGAATCTTCTAAAGCCCATTTTTATCTAGAGCTCAAGTGATCTGGAGCAGAATTGGGGAAGGGAGCACTGATTAATCTCCAGTGGGATCTTAATTTGACAATTGTAATAGAAAACAGTAGAGGTATATTATATTGTATGTCTCAAGACGGGTCAAAGTCAGACCTCACCTAAATAATCATCAGTGTAGCAATATTGAAGTGAAAAACATTTGGATTATACTGAGGAGGAAAAATCTTGAGTATAAACCACTGTGTTATAGACAAAAATTGCAAGAAAGAATTGATTATCAAGGATTTACATCTACAAAACAGAAAATACTTTATACAAAAAAAAAAAAAAAATCATAAATCCAAGCAGATTCCAATCAGTTTAGACCAATTTTCATTTCCAAACTAGATTTCCACACACCATAGAAATAATAGAAAGTGGGTCTGAAAGGGCCTTGAGAGATTACCTGGTAAAATTATAAGAAGGGATTCAATTTTCACAAGGTTTCAGCTCCCATACAGACCCCTGAATAAATGTCAGGTACTCAGAATTGCTCAGGATCCAGTGGCATTAATCTCCAGATTTTCAACAGCTTACTAGCTGACACAGTGAGCCCCTCTGAGAATTTATCTACTTATCTGTCACCTAAATGGGAATAGAGTGTGTTAAAAAAACTGGCCTTTGCTGAGTGCACTGAACACTTCTGCAATCTTGCCATTAGTGCTTTTATTAGGATCAGGGCTTTGAACACTGCTTTGAAGTGAGCAGGAAGCCAACACAGCCACAAAGTAGAGTGTTCACATCAGTCTTTGTTGCTAATGAGGTGTGTTCTGTATGCTACAACAGCTTGAGCTTTTTTTGTAGCTAAAAAAAGCCTCCAAACCTAGGTAGATTAAGTGAAAGGAGTGCAGGCTGAAACTGAGGAGTACAAAAGACAAAAAAGAAAGGAAAAACAACTCAACTACTTAAAAAAGAGCAAGAGAACAATACACACACACTTGATGAAAATAGCTGTCTCCAATACAGAGTTCATACTCAGTACTTGACCAGATCTCACAAAACAAAACTCTGTGAACTGAAAAATCAGTCATATTTGGAAAAATCCATATGAACAGTTTTAGTTATACCCAAAACAAGGTTCCTCTAAATCACGCTCCTTTTCCCTCTTATACAAGGGAGGGAGAATATGTTTGAATATTTTGTGTAAGAGCTGTAGTAGACAAAGCATAATTTCTGAAAGATAGAGAGTAAATTTATCATCCTGATATAAACAATCCTGGATTTAACTGTCATCATTAACAAAGTGTTTTGAGGTCTCCAAGAGGCAATGGAGGTACCTCTGATGTTAACAAACCACAACAGCATTGTGTGAAAGTTGACAAAGAACTGCTTATCTTTGTCTGTGTGTCAAGTAATTTCTCTTTCCAGGAGGAGGAGATGGGCAAAATATAGGAAATTGATAGTTTTGAAGTTGTAGGATGGTATTAATTAAAAGAATTTTAGTTTATTTAGGATGTTACAGTTCTCACAAATCATTTTGCTTCCATTTGTAAATTTCACTTTTGGGCATTATTATTAAGCACTACAGCAATAAATCAGATTGAAATACTTCAGAGGTGTGGGATTTTTTTTTCATATACACCATGTAAAGTTTAATTTATACTTCATGATATTTCATCCTGCTTAGAAAGCAGAAAACCAACACTGTTCCCCCACCCCCAAATTTCATAAGCTAAGAAATTTTCATTCTGAGCTTTCAGTAAAGATCTTAAATAAAACATAGTAAGTACATAGGAAAAGACGGACATGGAAAGGAAAGGAGATGTTCTGAGTATGTGCTTTTTAATTACCAAGATTATATATTCTGTCATGTCTTTTTTGTATATGTGTAACTGTATACTAGTCTTTCGTATTGGTATAACTATATACCAATACGGTTGGTATCCAAATAAATTCCATTTATTTGGAATAGATCGGTATGCAGTTATTCCTAATGTTAATTCATTGAGCAGGAAAGGCTTTCATGAAATATTAGGAAAGCAGTTAAATGGTAGGAGGCAGAACATTAATTCTAAGTGTGACAATAATCTCCACCACGGTATCAGAATCCTCACAGAACTGTAAAGGGGCAGGGCAGGGGGGACACAACAAACAAACAAAAAAAAAGCTAAAGAAAATCTTACAGAGGCCATTTAATCCAAATCTCTGCCGAAGGCAGTTTTCTTCAAAACATCAACTTTCTTTGGTAAATGTTTGTCTGAACTAGTTGCTTGAAAAATTCAGAGGTGGAATTTCCGCAGTCTCCACAGAACAATGTGTGCTTCCTCTTCTGTCAGTTTAAATTTTTTCCATAATGTGCAATTTAATACACTCTTGCTACAATTAAAGCTCATTATATCTTATTCTATGAACTATGGTTGTGGAGAATTGTTTCCTTCATCTATGAAGTTCTGGTTTATGTATTTTAAGACCTATCATGTGTGTTTCCAGTATTCTTTTCTAAAGGATAAACAAATCCTGTTCTCTTGATAATATTTTAAAAAATCCAATTCCTCTGAATCATTTCTGAATCTAGTTTATCTGGCACCCAAACCAAGTATCTCAGACCTACTGATGGAGACGGTCAATCCTTGTCACAAGGTTACAAATTGCCCCAGACAGAGCTTTTTAAACCAGCTTTGCTGCTGAAGTATGTAGCACTAACACTAATAAAAGTTCCTCCCATAGTTGATTTACAGACACTTAACTGACTAGTCTAGCCTGACTAACCTGGACACAACTGTCTCAAGGTTACTAGTTCCACTAGGGAAAGGCAAGTATATTTACTACAATATTGAAATACTCTGTAATAAAACACATCTAGAGAAAATGGAAAATTAAGTTAATTGAGAAAAAGAAAATTAAACCTCACAAAACAATATTGGATTTACATTTCAAAGCTGAGCCAATAGAACAATCCAGATAATACCTATACTTACCACAGCCTGCTAATGCTATAGTAAAATACAGTTATAAAACTGAAAACATTCACTTCTAAGCAGCACGTAGACTATCCAGAAGGTCAGTTCTAGAGCAGGTCTATTCCTGAGACTGCTGCATGATGGTGATATTTCCCATTTATTGGAAAATCAGTGGGGCACATTATGAGAATGTAAACACATCAGACTAAATATCGTACAGCACTGAGTATTGTGTACAGTAAATAAAAGTGCTGCTATTGCCTAGCACCAGAAAATGAATATTTACAATGGAATTTGACACCTAAATGAGAATTGTTAATTTAAATGTACTGCCATTAAATTAAACTTCGCTTTCCTTTCACAAGAAAGTAATGTTTCTTGCTTCTAATATCTTAGGTTAAGCTGGTGTCACGTCTAAATCATAGCTCACGGTTAGAAGTCAGTGATTAAAATGCTACTTTCCTAAGGTTGATCTATTACTTTCATGCCTGGTCTTTATTTGAAGTTAGTAAAGGGCCACATTTATTGTTCAGCTGTGTACGGTTATAAAACAGTGCTGAAATTACATATTATAAAGCACTTAAATTCTTATTTAGCAAAGAAATAACTGTCCCTTTCTGGGACAGGGCACAGTTCCATTATATCCGTATGTTCACCCACAGTCATCTAAATTTGAAGGCTTGCTGAGTCCACTAGGGAGAAAACATCATTCCAAGGACATTCATCCAAAGGAAACCCTAAATCATACGTTCAACAGAAAATGCACTGAGACAGGCTGACATGAAAAAGTACTTCGCTTGAGTAATTCAACACAACTGGCTTCAGTCTCGGCTTAGATGGATCTTGAGATCCTGTACTCTAAAACTGATCCTTTCTTGTAGCTCCTGTGAACAGGAGTTATCACATGAGGAGAAGCTCCTCCTCCCAAGCCACTTGCTCTGGCACCTGTCACAGCATTCACTGCCTTACTTGCCAATATAACAATTTGGGAAGTCATGTTGTAAACTTAACTGACTTTCAGTAAAAATAATCTATGGAAAGTTTCTCAATGATCAAGAATGATCCAATGTGTCCTATTTGATAAGATTCATTATATTTGATAATGATTCATTAAAACATTTTTAGGAATTCACTGGCTATACATTTCCATTGTCCTGATATATGGAATGATGCCTTTACCTAAGTGTTTGAACTGTCTGTATGAAAATTATTTCCATATATATAAAATACATAAGAATTTAATAAATTCATTAATTAATATTATTCACTGTGGATTCTACTGAGATAAATTAAGACGTCTCTGTTTTATCTGTAAGCTTCATGTTATAATGTGTTTTAATGATAAGTAAAACTAAATATTATTTTTTTTGTTTGCCCCCAACTGTATCTGTCCGTGGAAAAGCCACTAAAGAATGCTTCCATTAGTTATAAATTCAGTTGATCAACATCCTTTTTGTATATTGCAGAGGCCAAAAGTGGATTCCAAACTTGATTGGGGCTAAAGTTGTCTTTCTTGGACACAGGACTTCATCTGTCATTGCAGAATTTAATCAGATTACCATTGTCCCATTCTGCTAGCTCGTCACAGTCCACTGAATGGTGGCCCTGCCCTCAAGTGTATTGGCCACATTCACCCAGTGTGGCCTCAGCTGCATTTTGACAGGTGTGCATTCTCTTTCCTTCTCCAGGAGAATACTGGTAAAGAGATTAAGCAGATCATCAGATCCCGCGGACTTGCAGGAGTTGATTTCTCTCAAGAAATCTCAGACTTTAAGCCCAGCAGTTCAGTCAGTTTTTGTTCTACATCACTGTTGATTTGTCTAGCCCACAATTCATCAGTTTGCCAAGGAGGATGTCATGGGAGGAAGGATCAAAAGCCTTACTCATTTGGAATCACTGTTTGAAAAATGTAACTATTTGTAATACAAACAAGAACAATTAAAAAATATTCACTCAAAAATTCATTAAGTACATGGATTTTTTTCCTCCACTTTCTCATCAGGGTGTACTCTCTAAGTTCTGAAGGAAAAACCTGAGTGTAACTCATGCATTACTGTGCACACATATGTACACAACATTTTTTATTTTTACTCAGCACATAGTACCTGAAAATCTCCTATGAATTATTAAAGACCCATTTCATTACTAAACAATGAAAAGAAACAAATTCAACAATGCTTATAGATTCTGTTCAGAAAATAGCCTAAGAAAAAGCTTTATCTTTCTGATATTCTGTGAATGGGTAAAATTTCTACCAAACAAGGAAATTTACGTATATTAAGAGAAAATGCATTTGTGACAGTAGTAAAAAATTAATATGTAACACCAATATGAATAAGCTGATGTTACCTAGGACGACTTTTCAGACCAACACACAACACAGTGTTGCAATTCTACTAATGGAAGACACACAACAAAAAGATAAATTGTCAAAAAGAAAAAGAAAGATAAATAAAAATAAAATATTGAAACAAATCTGAAGACTACGATTTTAAAGAATGTTTTCAAACAATTTTTCAAGGAATCCATCTTCAAAAAGTCCATGAACAGATTTTCACCTGAAGTAAAGTAATTATTGTTATTATAGTAGTTAATGTAACTATAATCATCATATGAGATTCCAGCCTTTTTTGCCTAAGATGGTATGCCACCCAAAATCTTATCTGCCCATTAGCAGGGGACAGAATAGCTTTTTGAATGTATCCAGAAGAAAACACACAAAGAGTGTCGGGATCAAAAAGCCTAAACAACAAAGAAGCAGACGATTAAACCTGCCTATATGCAGGTAAATGAGGAAAACTACCATTAACCATCATTTATAAACACATTCATTCACACCAAGGAAGGTAACCTCCTTTTCCAAGCTTATATCCACTTCACTTGTGGATTGTAAGCTTTCTTATGATGAGGGTAATTTATTCTGACATTGCAGATGATTTTGATAAATAACATGTAGAACCCCATTCAGAAATCACTGCACATAGGAGTTGTCTCAATCCTTTGGCTCTAGGCTTTTACGTACCCAGTTTGTCTTGCACATAAGTCGCCTTCCCCAGCATCAGAATTGTGTCATTTGGCATCTGCCTCCTTACCATGCATTTGCAGCAAGACTGGCATGCACTTCTGAACTGAGTATTATATATACTATTGTGTATAAGGCAAGCTTGGGCAAGTTGAACAAATGGCCCCTTGGCTGCTGATGCAGCACCCCTGCATCTGCACCACCACTGTCACCCAGCATTATGCAGCACAGCAGTAGTCCTCCAGCACACGGGAATTTACCTGATAGTTATCGTCATTTTGTTAGTGCTGTGTCATAGACTTAGAAAAATATCTCAGACAAAACCAAGACCAAGCCTGATTTTCTTACATTTAGAGAGGCTGCTGAAGCAAAATTAGCCACATCTTTAAAGCCGCGATCAATTAGATTAAGGAATAACTGCCTCTAATGAACTCTTTAGGAAGCTGTGAGTTATTTATCAGAAGTCTCTATTTTTATTTATTTATATGTGTGTATATATATATTTATAAATACATATATATATATGTATTTATAAAGAAATTTGTTCCTCCTTTTGAAATAACGAAAGCAAGCATCAACAACAATAAATGCATTTCCAGACTTGTACCTATACATGGAACCCCTTTGATCAGTTTAAGAAAGATCAGAGACCTCAGCTTTTGTGTGATGAAATGTGTCACTAATGGTTAAATGAGATATCTAGTCCTGACCAAAGTTACCAAATATGTAACATATCTGACCCTAGTTGACCCGGCGTAACAAAGCAGATTTCACCCTTCTAATATATAGCTGTTTTCTAACATTCATTAAACTCCTTTTCTTTTTTTTTTTTTTTCCCCCACCAGCAAGTCAATGTTCTCATTTGCAAATCATCCAACGTACCATTTCAGAATTCCTCCAAGCTGGGTTCTATGTGTGACTGAAGATACCAACAAGAAAAGACCAGCAGTTACTATGCACTTTCACAGCAGCTGAAAGGACCCAGAGGTTTCTGTAGGGCAACCAAGCACAACAAACTGATCATCTTCCTGGTATATTTCACTGCAAGATGAACTCTTTTCAGGAAAGTGTATTGGGGATAAAAAATAAAAATCTGTTCTCACAATAATTGAGAAAGCGTATTTAATCAACTAAACTTTTATTTAATGTTTTTTCCTGAAGAAAAGTTAATTGTATTGGTTAACAGCCTGTTGCAGCAGCAAGGCACTAAAAAAATTATAATTAAATAAAGATGATTAGAAGCTTAGGCAGAACCCAGGATTTTTCACACTGCCAATTCCTACCCTCTCTTGCTTAAGCAAGCCATCCTTTCCATTTTCCTTGCTTACTCTTTCATAACAATTATTTTCTTTCTGTAGTGGTCAAGTATCAATCAACAGAGAAAATGAAGACAGCATTCCCCTAGTATCTCTTCCAGGTTAGTGGTTTCTGGGTTTACTGGGGATCTGGGAACTGTGGTCCAGACCTCTCCAGTCTGAATACAATAAAGGTGTTCTTGTTTTTTCAGTGAGTGCTCAAGCCACAAATCTAATCCCTACTAAATCCCTAATCCCTACTCTGTCTTTTTTCTCTTTCCAACTGAAGAGTGATTGTAGTCTATTATATAAGAAGGACAGCTTGGGCACTTGAATCTAGGAGTGGGTTTTGGGCCAAGAATCCAAACTTCAGGAAAGACTTTTACTGCCAAATATAATTCAGGGCTTACTTTAGGAGAGAGGCACACATGCTTTTGAGTTCCTTGGCTTATGTGAGCAACCCCATTCCGTGTGATCATGGTAATACCTCTGATATGGGAAGTTAAAGTAATAATTTCTATTATTTGTATTGATTGTTTTCATATTTCATGCATTCCATTGTTAATGTGTTACAAAATGGAAAAACAGAAGGTCTGAATAAGTACATAGCTCATCCGTATAACACTGTGGTCTAGTATATAAAGCACAAGCAAATCTCAGTCCTAAACCAGCTTTTGTCACCGAGTTTTATCATGATTCTGTGCATATCACCTGACACCTGACAATGAATTTCTGTATTTGTAAAGTGGAAGCTGCCATATTTGCAAGCTAAGCTATGAGTATGGTGAGTAATTTTGGCTGGAACACATTTTCACTGTATGACATTTCATCAAATGAGCTTTTTAGTCAAGAGAAAATGCTTTGCAAAGAAATAGCAAGTTTAATGAAAGAGGGAGGATTATACTGATTATTAAAGGAACTAGAGGTTCAGATCCTTAGTCTGCCTGATCCAGCATGTTCTAGCAAGAAAACGGTCTATCCTGGTTCATACGGAACAGTGTAATCGAAGCTGGGTTTCCCCATGTCAGGCCAATTCCCTAATGACAGCCACATTTTGACACATAAACATTGATTCAGATAAATCTGTGTCTACTGCAGTGTTCCAAAAGGTTTTGGTCATGTTCCAAGGTGGAATGAAAACAGATATTAATGTTGTTATGAAATGGAATTGCTCTAGCTATGGCATACAGCACAACATGTGTTAACAAAGTATATTATACATACAAACATTAGTTAAGGGCACGTCTGCACTGTGGTGTGTGGATGCTCAAGATAGCTTGTAGTGAGCTCTGTGACATAAAAACTGGACTGCTTTGATACCTCCACAGGCTTGTTAAAATCTACTTTGCGTTCTACTTCGCAAACATACTAGTTCTCAGTGGTCTCTCTAGCAAATATAGTGACAACTGGGATTTAAAGAATTTCGTCCACTAGTTAGATCATTAATGTACTAAACAAAATGAGACATGTACATCTGTATTTGGATGTACCTAGATAGGAAATTTGTCTAGAATAATAAAATATTGTTACTGTTAAGGCTGGTAAGGGAAGCTGATACTGGTAGAGGGCAAAAGAGCAAGAAGATGAGGTTGCCCCGTTGTCATGTCATATGTCTCCCCACCCAAGGTTTCAGTCCAGGAAAAATGAAATTTTCCAAACTTCTTAGAGAAGCATTTCAGATCTTCATACAGTTAAAAAGAAATACACTGTAGGGCGTCCAGTTTTCTAGGACTTAGTGCCTTTTATTCTTCTAGTCTGTAAAGTCTCAAATTATTCTGCTCTGTTCAATGCCATCCTTTCCATCGAGCAGCTTTTTTTTCATATATTTTTTTTTTTAACCTGGATGCTTACTCTCTCAGTTTTTCTGCAGAAAATCTTGGTCTTGAATCATACTAGTGCGGGGTTGCATATAATCTCAGCTCAAAGAGTACACTTAGAACTGGAGCTTAGCAGGGGCAAATAGAGAGTTTATGGATGTGTCTGTGATTGACTATAATTATTTGATATCATGGCAGTTCTTGTCAAAGCTTGCAGAAAAGTAGGTCTCATTCAATTATATCCAATAGGCTCTACTCTGAGACATGGTGACAGTCCCTTGCAAAAATTTTGCTTCTAAGAAAATCAAATTAGTTGAAATATTTGTCCTAATGAAATATCTAATAACACACTAAGGAAAATTGTGACATACATGGAAGATTCATTACTATCAAATGAATAAAAGAGCTATCTAGCTATTTACAGGTATAGGTATGGGCATACCAATTTACCTTCTGTTATGAGAAAGTACGTTCCTGTACACTTTTAGAACTTCATGTAAAACCTTAGTTAAAACCATATTTAAATTTCTCTTTAAACAATTAAAAATCTTTCCTTTTGTGTTGCATCTGTTCTTACTGCTCCTAAAGTTGCTTTGTATTTTACATTGAGAGGAAAACCATTAATACTAACATATAATGCTCTTGTACTTTAAGAGCCATACATCACACAGTCAACACATTGGTGGATAAAACCTAAATCTTGGGAAAAATAAGATAGTTAAACAAATGCACATTTAGCCTCTGTATGGGGGAAGTGTAACCCTTATTTTGGGAAAAGTAACTCCCATTTTAAAAAGGGAAAAAAGGAAGACTGAGGAAACTACCAGCCAGTCAGTCTGTCTCACCTCAGGGCCCAGCAAGATCATGGAGCAGATCCTCTGGAAACTATGCTAAGGCACGTGGGAAATAAGTGATTGGTGATAGTTAACAAGTCTTTACTAAGGGCAAGTCATGCCTGAAAAATTTGAGGCCTTCTATGGTGAGGTTACGGCATTGATGGATAAGGGAAGAGTGACTGACTTCATCTACATGGAATTGTGCAAAGCTTTTGACACTGTCCTGCATGACATCCTTGTGGATGTCTCCAAAGTGGAGACATGGATTTGACAGGTGGACCACTTAGTGGATAAGGAGATGACTGGATGGTTACACTCAAAGAGTTGTGGTCAACAGATCAATGTATATACTGGCACCAGTGCTGTTCAACAACTTTGTTGATGACATGGACAGTGGGAATCGAGTGCACCCTCAGCAAGTTTGCCGACAACATCAAGCTGTGTGGTGCGGTCAACACATTGAAGGGAAGGAAAGCCATCCAGAGGGACCTTGACAGGCTTGAGAGCTGTGCCGGAGCAAAGCTTGTAAAGTTCAACAAGGCCAAACACAAAGCCCTGCACCTGCGTTAGGGCAACCCCCAATACAGGCTGGGCAGAGAATGGATTGAAAGCAGCCCTGAGGAGAAGGACTTCAGGGTGTTGGTGGACAAAAAGGTCAATATGGCCCTACAATGTGTGCTTGCAGCCCAGAAAGCCAACTGTCTCCTGGGCTGCAAAAGAGGAAGCGTGGCTGGCAGCTCAAGGGAGGTGATTCTCCCCCTCTGCTCTGGTAAGACCCCACCTTGCATGCTGTCTCCAGCTCTGGGGTCCCCAGTACAATAAACACATGGACCTGTTAGATTGGGTCCAGAGGAGGGCCTCAGAAATGATCAGAGGTCTGGAGCACCTCTCCTATGAAGACAGACTGAGAGAGCTGGGGTTGTTCAGCCTGGAGAAGTCTCTGAGGAGACCTTACAGCAGCCCCTGCTACATAACGGGGGTCTGCAAGAAACCTGGAGAGGGACTTTTTACAAGTGTGTGCAGTGATAGGGCAAGGGACAATGGTCTTAAACTAAAAGAGGGCAGATTTAGATTAGATATTAGGAAGAATTTCCTTACGGTGAAGGTGAAGAGACACTGGAACAGAGTGCCCAGAGAAGTTGTGGATGCCCAATCCCTGAAAATGTTCAAGGCCAGACTGGATGGGGCTTTGAGGAGCCTGGTATGATGGAAGGTGTCCCTGCCCATAGCAGGGTGTTGGAACTAAATTATCTTTAAAAGCCCTTCCAACCCAAAGCATTCTATGATTCTACATATTCTACAATTTTTACTGTAATCTAACACAGAAAGTGAATCTTCTTGGAAGCAGGGGGGAAAGAAGGGAAGGTGAAGAAGGGGAGACTGAGAGGAAGTTTTCATGTTTTTGTGATAGCTAACCTGTATTACCCATAGGGCCATTTGAAATTACGCAAAACCTGTTTCAAAACGCATATTTGATTTTATCAAAAGAATTCTGGAAAACTGTCTGTTTTCCTCCTGAAATAAGAAGTTTGTGAATATGATAATTTACTATCCTGCAAATTATTTTTTTTCTGTGGAGTATTCAGTACTTTCAAAAGCACCATCCTGCATTTCCAAATGTGTATGAGGAACAGTTCAGAGTCAATGAAAACTTGACTGCAAAAATTTATATATACTTTATAATACTTTACACATGCTTTGTTAATACACAAGTGTCTACATTTATTTTCCATTCCCCTCAGTAACCACTAAATCCTGTAGGTTTCGAACAGATGTTCAGTAGCTGAAGTGGTACATCTACATCAGCTATTGAAAATTATCGCTTGTAATTATGGAAGAAAGCTTCCAAAATAAAGAATATTCTGTTCATTTTTAGCTAAAAACATAGTAGCAGGAAATTATTTCACTTTGGAATTAAGTATTTTTATTTCTCTTCTATAGGTGGGAATACTACAGCACACAGCTGGCTGTAGTCACCAAGTGAGACAGCATCAGAGCTGGTGGCAGAAAGCAGCTCTCCTGAACATGAATGGTCAGGTGCTGTACCCATAAAGTCACACTGGATTTGAACCAGAAGAGATGAGAGCCTGTTGGTTGTAAATTGTGACTATCAGACCAAGTATCTAGGATTTGTGTTCAGCACCCATGGAACAGAAATCTCAGAGGTAGCCTAGAAGCTGTGGAAGGTCTTGTCTTTTCTGTCTGATTTGAGCTAGGTACACTGATTTAAATACAAATGAATCCCGGATTAACTTTGTAATACAGTAGGTAGGAAACAAAACTTCTGCAGGTAAATTTCACGAGAGAGAGAACATTCCTGCTAGTCTGCTTTCCAGTATTTCTTGCATGTGAAATACCTTTAGCATTGCTAAGTTAACTTGACAGAAGGCAACATAAGCTTCAAGATTAGTTCTACAAAGGCAATGGATGAAGTTTCAACAATTTCCTTATTTTTATAAAAATCTTGCCTAAAGAATACCATCAAGTCTTACATGCAAAAAAATGCTTTGGAAAGAAATAGTAAATATTTTTTGTGTGTTATCCTGATATTGGTAAAAATTCCTTCAGCTGGACTTTTATATCAAATCATCTTTCAAGCCATAGGGCTCACTGGAGACATTGCTATTGAAAACAGCAGGCTTTGAATCAAATCAGTTCTTCTCTGAGTTTCAAAACCCAAAATATATTGGTTGTTTTAGTCAAACTTTTAACAACAACAAAAAAAAGGCATGCACTCCAGCATTTATCTAGCTGACCTGGATTTTGCTTCTAACATCTGAATGTCATGTCAGAACACAACTTCATCTTTATGAAAAGTAACTAACCCCAATATTTATTTTAATGGAGATGCGATAATTTTCCATTTAGCTTTCTATACAGGTGTGTTTGTACCTATACATAGCTATATGCAGCTACCCCAGTTCCATACAGTGGTCAAAGCAATCTAATACTGCAGCACTTGCCAGAAGATCAAACATGCATACAGACTTTTTTTTTTCTGAAGCAAGCTGCAAGTCAGTTAATTAGGTTTCATACTGGAATTCTATACTTTTACGAGTTGACTTCTGAATTTCCAATTTGGTCCACTTCGTACCTTCATAAACAGCATTGATAATACTCAAATTTCTATTTCCAGATGTTATGAACTCTTAGTCTTTCATCGATAGCTTAACATCTTTTGCCATATATAGGTAAAAGCTCAGCTCTTGGAAGGCAAGTGAATGAGTTTGAGTTTTCAGTTCAAAAGGATAAACACAAAAAAACAGTTCACCAGTGTCAGTGAAGAGATTACAGATGCAACATAAACAAAAAAATGTGCTGAAACAGAAGTAATTTTTTTTAAAAGACAAGCCAAAATTATCTTTTTGACTCTTAAATTTAAAATGATTTCTGAGAGTTTTAGAACTTTGAGAATGACAAAGCAGAGCAGACAAAAGTTCTTAGTGCTTTTGGGTTTGTTTTTACAACTTCAGTGGAAAGCTGTGTTATAAATTGATCATAGTTACATTATTATTAGTATGGTTTATATCTAGATTTGAAGTAGTAATCCCACGTTTAGAGCTGAAGGAGAGAACTTCTCTTATCTGAGTAATCACATTTTCTTGAGTATTACCTTTCCCATATATTCATGGACAGGAAAAACATGAAGGCACTTGTGAAAAGATTTCTTAATCCTTTGCCTTTGTGCTTTTTCTTGTATTAAATTTTTATCTTTTAATGTTCTTATCTAATTTCATATTCTAATTATATCTTTAAGTTTCTCATAGTGTCGTGTATTCCTATGAAGATTTAGGGGTAACATACAGTACAGGAATTTTTTATTACCTTTTGTCAACATCCAGAAAGATCTCATAGGAAGTTTCATAGGGATATGCTTAGGCCATACAGCTACTAAGGGTTAATTTCAAACTGACTGTATCCAGATGCATCTTTCTTGCCAAATATTTGCCAAGCGAAAATCAAACAAAACCAAGGCTATTCCTGCTACAAAATGAGTTGCTGGTAACATAAAAATTGCTCATCTTTTTGAATATTTTGAATATTGCAGTACACACCATTTAAAAAATATTTTAGACAATATTTGCTAAATTTATAATTGAAAAAATATTCATTTTAGGAATACATAAATTTTAAATGTATTAGCTCATACTGGAAGCACATTTGTGTCTAAAAGCAAAAAAGTGGAAAGAATGTGTAATAGCTTGCTGGCTACCTACATTTGGCTTGAGTTATTAAAAGTTAAAAACATGAAAATGGTAAAACAAAAGAAAACAAAAGCAACAAAAAAGCATTCATATGCATGTACAGGTCAGATCAGGTCAGGTTCTAGTATCCTTGTCAATATCCCCTGACAGAATCCAGGGACATACCTACATTTCTAGATAAAGGCTCAGGGAACAAGCTCAGACACTGATCCCCTTACCACCCATATGGCTTAGTAGTTAACCCACCCCTGACCCTACTCTGGACTACTTCAGGCAACAATTTCCAATAAAATTTTGCTACAGCTACCAGTTATCAGGGTAAGAGCTAATAAGCATCAGAAATTAGCTCATGGTCCTCTTTTTTGTTTAATGGTGTGGACATAGCCAGCATCTTCCACAGCAGGACATCTAGCAGGTCTAAGCAGGAATGCGTGCTCTGAGGGAACACTTTTGTCAGGCTGAAGGGCCACAGATTTTAGGCCATTTCCTGATCATAAAATATTTGAGTACTACAATAATAAGGATTAGAAGACACACAGAGACACTAAAACCTATCCCCATTACTCATAGACTCTGCCATGCACTCCACCCCAGAATACTCATTTGCAAACGACAGTACATCAAAGCTAACATCTTGAAGAGCATCTCAGTCAGTCACCAAGACATAAATGGGTTCTCTAGGCATTATAAGTTGCCACATAAGGAGGGATTTTTTTTGTTATTTGATGTGTGTACAGAATGAAAAGCAGATATGAGCAGCAATGAATGAGACTAGGTTGCTCTGCTACCGGAGACCTCAACTACTTGCACTGAGTACACCATTCACAGCTGAACTTGCTCCTTTTACAATCCTTACCCTACATAGTGTCCATTACCACCAGCCACAGATAACTCTCCTAGTTTTTGTGTCAGTCCATGATCCTACAAGTGCAAAAAAGTAATACTATAACTTGATCTCACATTTGCAAGTGCACGTTTAGGCCCAGAGCCTGGGCCATAGATGAAACAGAAAACTCTGTAACAGAGTTTTCTATAAAGTATCCTGCTGCTAATTTTTCATGGCTTCTGACTAGTCATATCAGCAAGTCCTTCTGTATCAAAGGCTGCAGATCATCTATACCCTCCAGCACTCACCTGCTTGTAACTGTGGGTGACAGAACATTCCTGTCTAGAGACCTGTCAGATGAAAAGCATCCCTGTCATCTGACTGGGCTGCTAACTGTAATATGTAAAGCCTTTGACTCTTGACATTTAAAGAGTCTCTGTTTTCAATCACCTCCAACAAACCAGTAACACATGCATAGCAGTCAAATATCTTAGTTTTATGTAAGCCCCCCTGTCATGCATTAAAATGTTTGCTTTCCAGTCAGCTCAGTTCAGTTGTGTCAAAACTTGGTGGCATGCTAAAAGCTGGAAAGATAGATTTATTATTTTTGAGGGGTAAAACAAATGTAATATAGAAACAAATAGTGTTCAAACTACTGTATTGATTTTATTGCTCATTTTCTAGAGAGCAAGTATAGGAGGAACTGTCTAATTAGGATCTAGACCACATTCATGTTTCAATCCATAGTTTGCTGTTTGGCTAAGTAGCACAAGTCACCCAAAGGATCCTTTCCACCTCTGTTTCTGAAAATGTTACAGGTTCTTCTGTTTGTTTTGTTGGGTATTTTTAAGTACTGATATCATACAGTTGCCCCTCTGCCCCTAGAAGCACTGACAACTAGGGCTTTCTGCAGAATTAATGTACAGAATCCAGCAAAATAGAAAATATAAGGAGGGGAGAGGCACAAGGATAAAGGCATGGTTTTATATATAATATGAATTAATAAAACTCCTTGCAACAACTGTAGAACTGGAAAAATATTATAATGATGGGTCACAGGTTTTACCTGGAGCCATTACCTGTCTCTAAATGCAAAGCAGTGAGAATAAATAAGTCTTCCTGCTGTGTAAGGCACTCACGGTTCTTTTCTGAAGGAAGCCTCAAGTTTTCCTCCCTGCAAAATAATAGTACTACTTTGTATATCTTTGGAATGGAACACTTTTTTCCATTGACATGGTTTTTAGGCTCATTCTGCCAAATATTCACATACATAACATATGTAAAGTGAGGGGAGGGAGAGAAAGCATAAGAGAAAGGGAGAGCTCATGGCTACTTTCCATAACAGAAAAAAGGCTTCATGTGCACATATGAACAACAGATGTAGAAATATTTAATATTCCAACACTAAGCAAATGAGTTCATCTAATAGCCTGATTATAGAAAACTAAGAAGCTGAGAAAATACTTTATCTGCAAACATACTCAATCTAAACACAGGATTCTGGCTGTACCAAAAGCTGCCACGCTAGATTAGAAGATCTTGAAAGAAATCTTTTGAAAGAAAATGTGCCGCTTAGATTATAGGCTTGCTGTGGGTATCGGGTCAAACAAACTGATACTTTATAATGAAGCTGAGCTGTAAAGAGCTTAAGAATAAATAACAATAAACAAATATTTGCAGTTTACTGCAGTACTGCCTGTATACAGATGGATTGCAAGCCCTTTGTATGTTGTAGCCTCAAATATGCAGTAAAATCTATTCTGGTGAAGATTTAAAAACTGCAGGGTTAGCAATTTGCTCAAGGGTCCACTCTTGTGAATACAATTGTAGTATCAGGTGTTCTTGCTCTCACATTACCCACTACAACCACTGGTGTTGCTGAGCAGGATGATAATTGTAGCTTTTTATCAAAGATAGATGTGAGCTGCCTTAGACAGTATTATAATGATGCTACACAGTATGTCACACTGATTTTATATGATGGCATGGTTCAGTAGACCAAGAGCATTAAATATAATCAAAATACTTCATAGGCAAACTGTTTACAAGAGGTAATTCCTAAAATTTGAGAAAATGCTCAATTCTCAGTCCAATGAATTTTGAGTTTGTAGTGCAGTATGGATTCTACATTAATATAAATCCCCAATTCCACTTGCTGCTGTAATCTTCTCATCTCTCCCCAGTGAGTAAATCACTACCTTAGCATAGCAGAACTATCTCTGACTGAATACCATTGCTTATCCTATTTCCTCTGCTGTAAACCAAATCGTACTGGCAATTCACACCACAGGAGACACTGACTACAGACCACAGTGACTACCAATTTTAGCTGCTTTGCTTCTGTTCCTGTCCCCTTTTCATACATAAGCAGTGAATATTCAGGCTTCTAGTTTTCCTATAAAGTTATAGCCCAAAACATTATTTAAAATTAATATGTAATCAGAATACTTACACAGCTAGATATGTAGCTTCTACAGCCATTCTTAAGCAAGAACACAGAGTTAAGATTAATTTGGAAATTACTTTTATTTTTGTACGCTCTTCCGTGGAGAACCCATTTATAAATCTGAGGTAGCAATTTCCATGTGACAGCCTTAACTCTGATGTTAGCATAGTTACAGATTAAATTTTTTAGTAAGTGTAATGAAACGTATTTGCATTCTTGCAACATATTCACGGCAATTCAAGCATCAAAACATTAGAAAACAAAAATTCAGGCTTCCCAGGCAGCCTTGATTCAAGCTTTTCTATGCAAAACATAGCTTAAAGGTAATTAATGTCATGCAATTGAAGACTTTCATTTATAGTATAACATTATTTCTCGCAGGACCTTTCATTTCATTCAGTACCTAGTAGGCATGCTGCTGGAAACGCTTCGGTTTATTACCATTCAGTGATGATCCATGTGTTGTTTACAACACATACCATCCACATTCTGCAATAAGTATGGAATTACCAATTTTTAAAGGATTACCATAATATATGTATTAGATATATGCTTCACAAATATTAAATGCAATTGTCTTCAGAGATCAGCTCTTACACATTTCTGCCTCTGAAGCTGGTTAGCTGAAACTTTTGATGGCATGGCCTTCCCAGTAATTCTTCATTCTTTCTCATCACTCACTAGTTCACATTTTACAGTCTTGAATCTGACTTTTTTAGAGGCAGACAGTAAAAAAAGACATTGAAAATATTAATTTATCATTACTTATTTACACTTCTTTTGCAGCTGTATTTCATTATAAGATACCATTTCATATTAATCAGTGTCCATGGGCAGGTCATAAGAATGAATCAAGTACATATTTTCTTGTTTGAGCATATACACTCAAACATCTGTCTTGAGTTTATGGGTGACAGTAAAGAAAAATGTTGTAGGTCAGAGAGGAAGAATTAAAAAATGTACACACACTACAGTTCAACACCATCCCCAGAACAATTACACCCATGATTTATATTCCTCCTCCCTATTTCTTGATCTTTTGCCTTCCCCACAAAAAGCCTTTTCTCCTTCTGCCTCTTCCATGGCCAGGAATAGTAACTGAAAGAGGAATGGGAAAGGGTGAAAAAAGGTAAGGCTTTTGGGGAGATAAGACTGAGGGGGAGATACACCTCCCTTTTCTCTGGCTGCTCTCCCAAAGGAGAGAGTAAACTGCACAATTTAGTTTGGAGAGAAAAGTGAGGATTTTTTTCAGTGCACATCAGAATTTTTGTTCAGTCACACCCTTTTTAGTGATAATTGAGTATCTATCCTTTCTGAGCTGTCTTCCACCCAGAAAGGAAGTCATGCCACGTGCATTTGTAAGGAATGCATGGGACATACCTCGTCTTTAGGCCAGGAAGGAGCAGCCAGCAGCTGTGGGTTCCTTTCCCATTCAAACTACCAGACAGCAATCTCTGAACTCCCAGAGAAGCATATTGCCACTAAAACTGTGCAACTTTCAACAAATCAAGGCTTCCATTAACAAAAGTAGAGAGGTTTCAGAGTGTGGACACCAGTAAAGTGAAACAGATTGGTTCCTGCTTATTAATAGTTTATCAGATCAGAAGTCAGACCCAAGCAGGTAGGAAAAAGGCAGAAGAACTGGTAGGTTGCAGGTGGTCAACATCTCACACCCTCAGGCTTAGGATGCACTAATAGGCAGTACTTTCAGATTTTCATTGGAATTGGATGGGGCTTTAAGCAACCTGACCTAGTGAAAGATGTCTCTGCCAGGGGGGCTGGACTAAAAGATCTTCAAAGGTCCTTCCCAACCTAAACCATTATATGATACTATTTGTGTATTAATTCTTTTAATTCAGTATAAAAAGCTACCTTGAAAATATTTCCATTTTTGAGACATTAATAGAAATTGGATGACTGAATACTGGCTGCAAACTGCTGAAAAGGAGGACAATTTTCCATGGAAGGGTGAGTATTTAAGTAGCAAACAAACAGTAACAGATATTTCAAATAACAGAGAAGAGGCTACTTCCCTTTCGTTATCTTATAAACCCTTAAAAGGGTCCTTTTACTAGAGTTGAAAAGTGTGTCTGTAATAATCCTTTCTTAATTTTTCCTCCTTAAGACACAAATAAAAAGTAATGTGTATTATAGAAACAATACATTATTTCTGGCTGCTGGGCTATGTCTTGTACAGCTGAAGGTATTTAAATGTAATATTTCTTGTTTGTTGAAATACTGACAGGTTTCTTTCTGGATGGAGAGATGCGTCAGTGGGCATGAAGAAAGGAAGTTTTATAATCAGAGAAGTAAATAATTAATAATGCTAGAACAACATGTGGCATTCAAAATAAAGAGGCCAAATCTCTCTCTAACGTTCATTTGTTTTCCTCCATGACCTGTCCTCATGTTTGGGAAAAATATTTTACAATAAAGCTGATTGAGACAGACTGACTGAAAGTGGGTCTGTCACTATTCTGAGTCTTATGAAAAAGCAAGGTGCACTTCAGGTCAATCTGTGCTGCCTTGTAGCAGGGTAACGAGACCTGAATATTTTTCTGTTCTATTTTCCTGTTCTGAAATTGTTTGGTTCTGAATTTGACATGTTGAACTCTCCCTACTGAATGTTTTGATCCGATATGAGACAGCATTTTGATCCTCTGCACTCTTAAGAAGAAAGATGCTCACCAAGAAGAAGGTTTGGTTTTCTGTGTTCGTGCCACTTGTCCATCAAATCATTTAAACCTACAATTTCAACATGCCAGGAGAGTTCTCTAGTCATCATGTCATTAGGCCTTTAGACTGTTGTTAGGAGATCAATTTCCCTGCACGATTCTATTTTGCTTTGAATAAACCACCAAGCAGTTGGTACCACAGGACTAGATTCCAGGGCTCCCTCATACCAAGCAGTGAGTCTCCATATTTTTGATATCTAGCTCAGTGAAATGCAAAAAATTCATAGAAAGTGAAAAGGTCAGACTGAATAAAACACATTCTACTGGCAGGGAAATTAGGATAACAGTATCAGATACTGTTTCAAAAGCATCCTCTGCTGACTCAAACTTACCGTTTGGATTTTCTTTCATTTACCAGGTGTATGACGTTAGACTGAAAGAAAATCTCCTTATGTTCCCTTCCTTTGAGTCCTATTTTACAGGAAAGACTCCCTAAATATTGTGAGCCTAAGACAAAGTATATCAATTCAGTTTTATAGTTAAAACATTTTCTCAGCAGGGAGAATGACATTTTATGTTCCTGAGAGTTTTATTATTCATATAAAAATAGAGCAACAGCAGCTGTGGAAACCAAGAGGCATTCTTTGTATCACTTCCATGCCTCTTCTTTCTTCACGGCCCCCAAAGAGTCTGTAGCCTGACGGCATGGGCTCTCTTCTGAGCAAAAGGATGGTCCAAATCTCCTCAGAAATAAATCAAAACTGAACAACACCTTCCATATAGTGGACTTGTGTCCTTTTCTCAGGGAAACAGTACCTGACCACATAGGGGGGGAAAATCACTAGCAAATCCTCCAAGCATTTTACATTTTGCTCGGAAATCTTTCTCTTGGGTACAGCTTGAGTAACAAGTTTGCTGGACTACAAAGTGGGGTTACTGAAATAATCACGGCAAACTTCATCTAAGTTAAACATCATAAATCATAACTCTGAAGATCTTCATGTAAAAGTAATGTGTGAAATTTCAATACACAGTTGTGATGTCTGTGATAGTTTTAAAAAGCATACAAAGTTTTGTTAAATTTCTGAATCAATAAAAAAATAGACAATTTCATTTTGCAGTTGACAAAATTGGGCAGTTTTGCTTTAAGTAGCCAAGGGCAAAAAACCACTTGTTTAATGTACCAATAAGACTGATATAGCAGATGCTAATGTTCCCTTCCTGGAATCCTATTGCTTTTAGAAATTACTAAGAATGTTTACCTATTCTATTGTTTACCAGTTAATAACTTGCATCCCTTCCCCTAGTAAGTTTTTTCAAGAGGGTGAAATATCAGTAGAAAGGTTTTAAATTTGTATTGCACAAGTTTGAGAGAAAAGACATCTTTCCACAGGGATTCCAGTGAATTCTCCAATTTATGGCTGAAACACTTGTCTTATCATACTGTTTTTATGTTTGATTAATTTATCAATTCTGGGATCTCATTTTTTTCCAGATATTTATTTTATTGGTAAAGTAGAAGGCACATCAGTGAATATATTTTTACCACAATATGCGTATGCTATTTTTTCCCCACTGAAGAGATTTAAAGAGATTGCAACAGGTGCGTTATCTTGGAAATATTTTTTAATAATAATTATGGAATAATTGTTACATATTTCATATTTAAAAGTTCTTCTTATAGCATATATTTCAAAATACAACCCTGAAGTTTACAGGGCTTTCCCAACATCTGGGAAATCCAAAAGGACTTTTCTCTCCTGGAGATCACTGTAGAGTGCACCCAGGATGCAAAAAGCTATCTTTGTCAAACTTAAGCTAACACCATGTTTTTCTACAACATCTACATATAACAAAGGACCATTAACTGGTGTCCTCCAGAATTCACTCTGCTCTTAACATTCCAAAAATTATACTTGTGAATAATTTAAATAAGAAGAGAAAAAAAGAGGCTCAGCCAACACCCATTCCTTGAACAGTGTAAGACAGCATGACTGGCTACTCTGTGAAAAGAAGCAATTGGGCTAGGCAATAAGACTGCTACAAGAAATCAGTCTGGACAGTTGAACCTTCAGTCCAAACTTTAATTGTTGAGCAGAGTTTCAGTAGAGCAGTCAGCTCGCTATAGGCCTCTGTAAACAAGTGCCTGCCTAATGAATGATAATGCAAATCTTGACAACAATTCCAGAAAACCAGATTCCCTAATGTATGCCTCATATTCCCCTAAACATATTAATTTTAAAAAGAGATGAACAACAAAAACCACTGATTTGCCAAGAACAATCATATTAAACAAACCTAATCTTTATGGAAGAAATAGTTGTGATCATATATCTAGTGTTTATCAGGACCCCTTTTATCAAGGCAAGATACATGCTAACAAGGCAGGATTACCTTGCCTTTAATCACCATCCCTGGAGGTGTTTAAAAAACACATAGATGTGGTGCTTAAAGACATGGTTTAGCGATGGACTTGGCAGTGCTGGGTTAATGGTTGGGCTTGATGATCTCAAAGGTCTTTTCCAACCTAAATGATTTTATGATTCTATGATTTTAAAAACATTTGTCTGATGTTGCAAGGAAGCTGGGAAAAATTGTCTTTATGATATATCTATACAAAAATTACTTTGACAACATATTGAGAAACTACTTATAATCAGCTTGTGTCAGCACTTCTTTAGAGCACTACGGATTCTTTGAGGTTAAACAGGGATTTACGTGGAATAATTTGATTAATCAGTATAAATGCAAATTTCAATATTTCCTTGCCTGAGGAAAACAGGGTCAAAATGTAAAGGGATTTTCACTAAGGCTTATCTCCCTGTTACCCTTTCCCTTTCTTCTCCTATTCCCCTTAAAGCAACAAGATAAAGGGGAGTTCCTTCTCTTTGACAGGTATAGTGACAATCCTTCCTTGGACTAGTTTTCAGAATATGGCTCATGTTATTTCTTCCCTTGTAATGAGAAATCTGAACATATATTCACTGACTATGCAACAAATAAGCTATTAGATGACATGACGTGAATCCAGAGATACAAAACCCAAAAATGGTTAGGGTTCACCCCACTTAATTTTGAAAGATGGGCAGTTTTAAGGTTTGGACATTTAACCCGTTCTGGGTATTTGCTTTAGGATTAGACAAATTACTTCGACTCAGCCAAACACTCCACTCTCTACAGATACTATAAATCTAGCCCGGAGGGACTAGCTCACATGCAGATGTGAGCACTAAGCAACTAACATTAAGTACAATAAATTAATCCAAATATGAAATATAAATGTAATGGAAAATCTACCAATAAAAAGGGGAACATACATTCAGCAGATCTTGACTTGTTTACTATATGCCAATATGGCAGAGAAGGACACAGAAAAGTCCACGTTAGGAAAGTAAAATACCACAAAGCTCTACTGCATAAGATAACTGTGACATCTCATGCAAATATGATGGTACTTCATCAGTCTCAGAGATCAGATCATGAGAAAATTATTTCAGTACTCTGATTTTAAGTTAATTAAATAATATTAGATTTTATAGTTAGACACCAGAATTTGTATAACAGTGTGCTCTGATAGTACTCATGGTGCAAAAGGTTAGACTAAGAGCAAAAAAATTAGTGAACAAAAGCAGTGCTCTGAAAGATAAGTGTACAAACATTAAAACTTTTAAAAAGCAGGAAAAAGTATATACCAAGCAGCAAAAACCCCAAACTTAACACAGCCCTACACTGTCATTTAAATATGGAACAAAGATGAATTTTCATCTTTCAAGTCAAAATTTTCAGTCTGGATGCTTTACATATTGAAAATTATGCTTTCAGACCCATATTGGCAAAACCAAATAAAAATAAATTCTTTATAAAATTATGGAAGATATGAATATTGTGGACCCCGATCTTCATTTCTCAAGACTCCTCTTAGGATTGAAAATGGGATGAGTTAAATACTATTAACACACCAGAAGCACAAAAGTAAAGTTACAAAACAGATCTTTGCTCTCTTTACCCTCCAAACATGACATACAAAGCTTATCAGCTGCTTTGATGTTCACCACGTTCAACTTTGTGCAGTTCAGAGAGCTGTAACTCTCTCCCTTTTCTTTCTTCACTAAAAAATACACATAGACAGAGTGGAGATTTTGTCTTAAAATTAGTAGTCAATCGCGGCTGCAGTTCTAACAAAGTCAAGAGATTACTAAACCAAAAGAAAGAGAACACTTTGAGGAACAAGTTTAGAGTCTGGAAGTATGCTAATAGAATAATACTAATCTTTTAGAATATGAAATTCACAAATTGATTGAAATTAAGTAATTCTGTTTACTTAAAAATAAGAAGAAATAAACCAGACAAAAATAAAATTGAGAATTGGTAGTAAAGTAATAGGGCTATAGAGAACAACTGAGGTCTATATTCCAGATTTGGGATTTTAATACAAAGAAGAGCAAATTGGAAAGATTCCATGGAAGACATTAGAAGAACAGTTAGACTTTTAGAAAAATGACCTCTAAGGAAGTTGAAGGACTTTGTTATCAATGTCCTTCCTTCCTCAGTCTTTTCTTTGATAGACTAAACAATCTTCTAAGTGGCTGTCATTAAGAGAAGGACAATCAATTGTTTTCCAAGTACCTGGAAGTAGAACGAGAAGGAATCAGCATAATTATTAATAAAAAAGATTTATGTTAGATAGCATGGAGAATTTTTCCCTCCCTGAAATGTAGCAATAGGTATTCTAGAGGCACTACGAAATCTCTCTTTGAGTTTTTTAGCAAAAGGTTATACATACTGTGGTATGACCTAAGTATACTTAATCCTGCCATCTGGCATGAACTACATGACCTCTTAATGTCCTTCCCTGGCTTACTTTTCTATCATTCTGAAACAGGCTAACACAGAAAACAACAGAAACTACATGCCCAGCCCTCTTTTCAAGTGCTTAGGGACAAGACTAGGTAAATACTGCAACAACCATTGATTTGTTTACATAGAATCACCTGCTAATGGTGAATACACTGTACATAGGAGCTAGGGCAGAAAGTCTACCTCTCACTGCCTCATTAATCACTCACAGGAAGACAAAAGTGTGGCTTAAGACATATATAGTAGGCCTTCTGGCCCTTTTACACATTGAAATGAATTTCTTGCAGTCTGTAAAATTATAACATTTTTTCTTAGCCAGAGAACATGTTAAAACAAACAAACAAAATGCACCAAAAAGGCAGGATGGAAACAAGAAAAATAGTCTCTTATGTCAACTTTAAATAAAGAAATACTTGCTGGAAATAACCTTTACACTTATGATCTTCCCAGAAGTTTTTACTGGGAAGTCATTAGTAAGCAATTGCGTAGGATTTCATTATGGTTATGCTTCTGCAAGAAATTATTTTGAGAGTGACCACAAATATGCAACAAAGCATATTGACTCCTCGTGGTTTATTTTTTTTTATGCAGTAGTTACTCTGAGATTAAGAATAGAGCTAGCTAGCTTGAAGCAGAAAGGCAAATAATTTACAAAGAATAGAATCAGAAGTTTGATTTGCTTTGATTTTTTCTGAGGAGTATCAGATATCAAGTAACACTAACAAAACACGTTCACTAAGTAAGACAGTAGGTAAGTATTCCAACTCACCATATGATTAAACTGCTTGTTATTCATGACTGTAACAAATGATTGTTAAAACGGTAATGTGGTTCTTGAATAACAATTTGACTAACAAAATTTACTTTTTTTATTAAAATATTTGCATAAATAATTGCAAGAGGTTTTAACGACAGAATTTGTGAATGTGGCAGAGTGGAATACAATATTTTAACATATAATAATCAATTACAAAATTACCTTAAACCAAGTAAACATAATTTTTTTCAGTTCACTTCAGTCACAAAATTACTGTTATCAGCTTATTTAAAAATGCATATTTATATCATATCATCCAAAGCAGAAGACTAAGCAGAAATCTTTCTGATGCATAAGCCTGTAAATTGGCCAATGCTGTATGGGGAACAAGCAGGTACTTGAATTTTTCCTTCTCAAGAAACCATATACTGTAGTCCCTTCTGTTGCCTTTAACAGACTAGACAAAACTCGACAGCAAGACCTCAGCTGGCCCCTCACCCAGGTAGGTCTATAACAAGATGTATAACTGAGGACATGTGAATTGTCAGCACTTAGAATTAGGCAGACACTTGAGAATTCTGCTGAAGCAGGGACCCTGGTTTAGGGAGGCTGGATTAATTTACTGGAAGATGTCTGTTAGTTTTGCTTATTAAGAAAGGACTAAGCCAAAAATTAGGTTTAAATGTGTTTTCAGTAGTTCACACTATGTAATGTTGTTACCGAAATCTCGGAATGAAGAACTTATCGACACCAATGTGATGCAGATAAGCAGACACTTCTTTATTGACGGCCGGGTGCGAGAGTGAGTCCTCTCACGATCAACGCACACCAAGCTTCAAAATCATATACCATATATAGAACTTATTCATATTCATTAAATATTCATGCATAATAATAATATTCCCCGAAAATCATTAACATACCCTCCTCCCATATCCGATTCTGTGCAGTAAAGGTTTGAAAAGTCTATAAATGGGTCTGGGGTACAATTTGGGTAGGTGGTATATGAGTCGGTGGTCGCAATCTCCCCCTGCCGGAATTACCTTTTACTAAAGTTCACGGTTTCTTGGCAGGTAACTATAAGTTGTTCCAGTTGACTCTCCCCAGTTCCCATTAATTCTACATTCTGACATTTCAATGTCGTCTCCCAGTCTACCTGTAAATACTGTATCCAATTATCTTGAATCTTGAGTCTATTGTCTAAGTTCTAATTATTCCTACTAGGTGATCCTGACCTATTCTTTTAGCCTTGATGCAGGGCTGTATAGAGGATTTCATTGCAGCTTTTGTCGTGCAACTACTAGTTTCATTAAAATATATTTCTTATTCCTCTATATTTCTATTAAAATGATTTTATAAAATCAAATGAAGTTAATCCCAACTTATTAGCAGATCTGTAACAATGTAGTAGCATATTTTACTTCAAAAAGAAAAATAAAATGTTGTTTGGGATTTTGTCTGGTTTTTTACAAAATGTGTGTTCTGTACTATTTAAGTAGATTATTTGAAAATGTAAGTCAAGAAAAAACATTCAACACTCAAGTTCATAATTAAAATGCAAAAATGTCATGCATAGAGAAATATATGAAAAACACAACATGAACAATATTAAGAAAAAAAATCCCTGAGTGTACAGTGCCAATAAAGACATTCGCCAAGTCATGGAAGAAGTAGAGTTGGAGAACACTACTAATACAAAACCAAAAAAGTATCATACTAAGACAAAACAAGTAGCCTTCAAACTACAGACTTGGATATGCCATCCAAAGAGGAGGACTGACTAGTAATGTGGAGGTAAAGAGAGCAGTGCTGTGGATCAAAGTTCTCAAAGCTCTAGAACATGACATTAACATAAATTAAAAAAAGAAAACAAAACCAAAAAACAAACAAATGTTTAATAGGAAAGAATTTTTTTATTGCTTGAGCCAAATTTTAAGGAAACATTATTAAATACCACATTCCGGTCATTTCAGCTCTCAAAACTAAACCATTATACTTCCACATCTTTCAGGAGCTGTCAGATTTATCATCAGACTGCATCTCTAACTGAACATTAAGAGTGCCTTGCACTTTGTTTCATTGTTGTTTTCACAATACTTTTTTGGGTGTCCCTTAAAGACTAAATCCCCAAACCTCCATGAACTTATCAGATCATAGACCTATATCTACTCTGCAGTTTATAAATTTCATTTAGTGCAGTGACATTGTTGAGTTTCCAGGATAATTATGTGCAAGTGTCAGATACAATACCAAGATGTTAGTCAGAAGTCCTCTACTGCAACTAGCCTGACTTTTTATTCAAGCTTCAGCTACTTCAGCAGAAATTATTCATTTTGTCCATTATTTAAGCCATTCTTTTAATATTATTTAGCTAATCACTCTTAATTGAAAAATAGGCAGTATTTTTATTCTTTTACTGAAACAGGCAAGACTACTACTGAGCAATACATTAATATGGCATTTTGAGGTTCTTCTTTTATCTCTCTGATTACAAAACTCGTTAAAAGACACTTTTTAAATTAGAATTTGCAATATGCATGAGATTTCTACTCATTTCTTTACATTATATAAACCTAGAAAAATAGCATTTAGAAAAAAATACTATAGGTATAAAACCTGAAAAAAATTATCAAAACCAGTCACCTTTCTGAGTCTTTGTAAAACATTTAACTAAGTATCTAGCACAAGGAGAGTAGTTGCATTAAAAATGTATATCTTAGAACTAGCCTCACAATTACAGAATAAAATTATGGATACTGATCAGATATAAAAAGACTACAAATTTACTCAGAAGGCTCTAATTAGGAATTTTAAAGAGCTAATTCTGCTGTGAATAATTCCCTAGTATTTCCTATCGTCAAGTAGTAAGAGGTAAGTCAATGTTAAATCCTATTGCTCTTATTTGCATTGCCTAAAACATTCACGAAAGATACTTAAGACAGAACAGGTCCTTAAAATTAATAATCAAAACCCATCCTAAAATTTTGTAATCATTCATATCTCGGGGTCAGCAATTTAACAGTGCAAACAGGAAAGGTAAAGAATAAGCCTGAGAGAACTCCTGCCTGGTAACAGCTCTGGCAATACTGAAAACACTGAAGTCTTGTTTTATAAAAAGGCTTGCAAAATGTTACAAGGATCAATTCTATACATTTCTACAGCATTGTATTCTACAAACATTGGCTAAGACTTTTAGATTGTTTCTAGCAATTCTAAATGTTACATTTATTGAGGACTGGCTATCAGAAGGCTGATATTCAGTTCCCTCTGAACACTGTGATTTTCAAAAGTCTGTTTTAGTGCAGACACCCCAAAATAACTCATTGTTTGCCTAAAATCTTATCTTTGGAATGTTATGGTCATTATAGAACATTGTAGTCATTATTTCTCTGTCAAGTGAGCAAAAGATCAGGTAGTATACCAAATAAATGAACAGATACTTCCCCCACCCCCAAAAAAAAAAAAAAATTGCATTTTCTGATATGTGTTATGGCAACCAAAGGGGGTACCAGAGACGAAAAATAGCAATGCAGAAATGTCATGTCTTTCTCACTACCTGCCTAATAAATTACCTAAGATTGGCCAACAGATTTAAAACTTAGCATGAAGAACCAAAAGGCACAGAGTTCATTCCCGTAAGCACTGGTTCTTTGGGAAACCAGGCTGAAAATAAAACCACACAGCTCAGTTATAGTACAATGTGATGGTCCCAAATGGAAAAAAATATTTGGCTAGAAGATTTAATAACTTGATACTTACAGGTATATTTTCCTTCAGATTTTTTAATGAACTGAGCAGTTCCATACTGGCTTGGCATCCCAGCGTGTTTAGGAAGAATTAGAAAAGGCCTTTTTTTCATATTGTTTGGCCAAAGCCTCACAATTCTTACTGCACTACTACATTTTTTGTGAAATTCTGGGTTGTTGAGAAAAAGAGATAGAGGCTACTGTGCCAAGATTGTTTGGGCACTTTGTATCCAGTGATAAGCTTTGAGATGATAACTAATCTCTGAAAGCTACAGGAAACTCGTTAGTGTTCTTTTTCACCATGTAAGTAGAAAACATTGCAGAGAGATAAAGTTACATTTCCACACATTTAAGAATGATTATCACAGAGCTTAACCTGAATGGAAAGAAATACTGTGAATGTGACTTTGAAGCCTTACTCAGAGCTCAGACACAATACAAGGAAACAAGTCAAATCAAAATAAGTATTACAGAGGAGCTCTTGACCTGACATGGCTGGGAAGCCTAGGAAAAGAAATTCACTTGATGAGCGTTAACTTTAATGAAGAGTTAACTTTTCCATTTCTGCACCATTAAATTGCTTGTTAATTGAAGCAAAACTGGAGAAGTGAGAAAAGCTGCTCTTAAAACCGATATGGCTGTGTTAAGAAGCAAGGGCTATCCTCCATAGAGGAGGTTAAACAGGATACTAAAATAGCTTCTTTGCACGTAGTGAAATCTAAAAGCTTGAAGCATATTGAAAAAGGTACTCATATCACTAAGAAAATAAGTGGAGAGAGCAAAAATCTTTCAATTTCACAGGAACTGCAGGAGATTAAATATCAAATGAAATGCATTTAGGAATGTTGCCAGCACATCTCTGAGAAACGAATCTAGTGCACCCTGCTTAGACACAGTCTTAAAATAAAGACTACAACCTGTCCACAATACAGATATGCAAATCTAACACCACACTGAAACAGCACATGTACAGATGACAAAGAAAAAAATTCTCAAGGAAAGTGGTGTAATTCAACAACAGGTGTTTTGTGTTTTTATTTTGTAGGGTGGGAATTTCCTATCCAAAATAGAAGTCATTGTTGTAATAAAATATTTCAGGGAGTAAAGATTAAAGCAGATCTCTGCCATACAGAGGCCATGCTACTCTTTTAATAAAGGTCATGGTTACCTAAAACACTGCACTATATTAGAGGATAAAAAGAAAAAGTAAAACAGAAAATGAAAGAAAGTGGAAAATGGATTCACACATAGGAAGAATTACTATACTTGATGGAACTGAACTTTCCACCATGTTCCAGATGGAACAACTGAGGTGTGCTGCCTTTGCTTCTTTCCACTCAGCTGCAGAATAAAAGTGACCAGCACAAGCTCCTGCTTGAATGGATTGTGTGTTGGGGACTGTCTGTCTTTCGTCACAACAGTTTCTGAAAAGCATCAGTCCTTGTTCTTCATTGAGAATTGTTGACAGTTGTTAAGATGGTGATACGCAATTTTCCCTCCATTTCAGGTCTTTTTCTCAGAGAATCACACGTGTACAGCTACTTCAGTCATTCCCGGTTGAAACCAGAATTGGAGGGCCAAGCAGGCAGCAGTGGCTGAATACAGACACAACCAAAAAACTACAGGTGACAAGAGGGGAGTGCCATATTTCCAATTGGTTTATAATCTACCACAGAAACCAAACATGTAGAGCTTTTCCTTTTTCTAGAATCTGGGTTTTTTATATTTTTCTGTAAGCCTTTGCTAAACAACTGCAAAGATTTTTGTTTTGTACTCAATACAAGTGATCCCTCCTCTGTGATCACTTCTGTGCCTTTTATCTAGATACCCTGCAGCTGGTCTCCCTTCCTTTAACCACAGCTCTCAAACATGGACACAGTATTTTGGCTCGGAAGAGTGGAAGGATCACTTATAAGCCATTTTTCTACTTATGCTTCCTGTTCTCTGGCATCTTTCAGAATCATGAGATTGCTGACTCTTGTTTGCTTTGTAGTCCTCTGTAACTTTAACTGCTTCCTGAGAAGCTGTTACTCATATCTGGCTCATTCTGTAATTCCATGATAGTTTTATAAGAGTAATCGTTTGTGTCATATTACAGCCAAGCAATGTGATACCAGATAAAACACATTGGCCAGACAATGACACTCCAGTGGTTACAGATATAAATTATCCTAGTGATCTGGACTTTCCACAACAACCTACCAGGTAGGCATATACTGCAATTTTACATGTGATGAGGGAGGGACAGGAGGAACACAGGAAAGTTATAGATGTCTAAAACACTAGGATAAGCTTCTAGAGGATGATGGGTATTCCATGAGTAGAAAAATAATAATATAAAAAAAAGTTTTACATGAAGTTAATGAGGAACTAAAGAGGAAAGAAGCACTATTTATACTTGCCTCTTGTTTCTCCGGAGCAAAACAAACAGCAAACTGCTGCAAACTGAGTCATCTCTGCCTGTTACTGCCATTGACTCTGCAAACCAGAAGTCATATGAACTGACTCAAAGAACCGAGCAAAAGTTTCTGAGAGCCATTAATCCTCAAACTTTTTTATTTTAAGCTGGCTTTTATTTTCAAACAAGGACTGTGAAGCAAAAACAATCCATTCAAACTCTTCCAGCTTCAGCTAGCTAGAAAATGAAAAGGCACAGCTTCCTTTCGCTTGTCCTTCCCAGATCCCCTGACCTTTTGCATCCCATTTACTGATCCGGTATAGGAGGCAGGAAACCTTCTATCTGGCTTCCTGCAGGATATACCTCTATTATCGTTCTTGAGTGATGGACTGAAAATTTTATGGGCCCCCAGGGGCTACAAAAGACTCACTGGGTTGTACACACAAACTTGCAGGCCCACAGTTCTGCTAAAACAAATTTAGGAATATTGGCTTTGGAATCAGCCTCCATGAGTCATCAGAAATAAGTTATGCTGAGAGCAAACAATTAAAAACAAGAAAAAATATATCAAGTACTTCATCCTACACTTTCGAAAACACAGATAAGAAAAAGCAGTGCCCGAAATGAATGAAAATATTAAAAAATTAAGAGATCAAGCCATTTGTTGATAAATGAGGTTGGAAGTCATTGATGAGGTGAAAATAGAAGAACTATTGGGAAAACTTGTCTTTAAAAATCTATAAAGACTCCTTTTTGGAGTTTTCTTAAAACCACACGTGGCAAGGGGCATGTAATCATCAGAGTTAGTTTAGGCACAACAGTGCCATCATATGTCCAAAGTTCATGTGTTTCAAAATGTTATTTGAGAATCAAAGTGAGAGAGTGAGTAACAGAGAATAAAATAAAATGCCGGGGTTTAAGCACATAAACAGCATAGTACAAAGAGCTTTTCTGCAATTAGATGTTGCGTATTTGACAATGGAAACAGTTCTGCTTGGTCAGTAATAAAAAACAATTTCTATTTAGTTCAAATAGCTCATAAGTGACTCAGAATTGGAGTTCTGTGTGCATAGAAACCTGATGAGCTCAGCCACTGGAGAGAAATCCCCTGTGCAAGCAGCCTAGAAATAACAGAAACCAACCAAACAGGAAACAAACAACCCCTCCATGCATATTTTGTATCCTTGTCTTTACAGGTGTTGTTTACATTATTATTATTATTAGAGTTGAGAAATTTGGTAAATTCCCCAGTTCCTAACATTCCTGAAGCCAACACCACCACATTGGGTTCTGTTGTCGCTTTTCCTAAAGACAAATACTTACAGCCAAGCCTGGGGCCGTTGAAGTGAAACGTCCTCAGTGCAATTGAGGCTTCGCAATTCTACCAACTCTGGAAAAAAAAACAAAAACCCACCACAGATCTTTTAAGGAAAAAAAGAATTCTCCTTAAATGAGAAAGAACATGAATACTCAAACCAGCAGCCATCCCCTAAGTTTTTATTCAGTTGGATTTAGATTGTCTCCAGCATTTTCAGCTTAAGATCTGCTATAAGGTTTTTATAACGATGATGTTCGCTGTTTCATAAAAGCTGCCAGGGGAAGTTGAAGATTTTCACCATAGGATATTGGGCAGCTGGAAATTTTGGCACCTGAAAAAGCAGGGAAAACAGCTTGCAATTGATAGATAAGCATGCTAGCTGGAATCTTCTGCTCAAACATTTGGAACAGAAACTGTAAGCAAGATGGACATTTCTCTTGCTGTTGCAAAGTTTCAGAACAACAGCACAATACAGAAATGGATACCACTCACACTTACTGTTTCAGTGTATTTTTTTGCAAATTACTACTGCTGTAGTAATGGTGGTTCATATTTTCATTTTCACTGTTTTGTATTTTCAGAAGAGCACTTGCAGTCCAAAATTATTAAATGTCTGGAAGACAGGTGTCACAGCACTCTCCAAACTATCAAGCTGCAACAAGTTCTTTTCCCATCTCATACCAACATACTCTTCATACCAGCCCTTCTGCTGCCTTCTCCTCATCTCACCTCATTCAGGGCACGCTCTCCCTTCTCTTGCTTCTTGCTCTCTCACCTCTTCTTCCTCGGCTGCTCTTCCTTCACTGGCTCTCAACCCCTTAACAGAACCAGCCACACCTGCACCTTATCTACATTGGCCAACCTGCTGCCTCTGAAGCCAACCACAGCTGTATGTTATCAATGCTAATTAACGCAGCTTCATTCTTCTACAGACAGGCATTTACAACAAAGGAAGACCTAGACATACTATGGAATACATAAAGCTTTAGGTTTGTGTCAAGCCTAATATATCCAGACCCAAAGTCTGTTGAATTATCAGATCTGAATGTTTCATTTCACTTCCCTACCATAAGTGATGCTTAAACTGAAAATGAAAAACAAACAGCAGTAAAAAAACCAATGTGATACAAGGAATGGCAAGTTACAAGGTGACACAAATTCCCCGAGAACTTAGGTAATATCAGAATGGAAACTCATTTACAAATAAAGACAAATTCATACTGCATTCTGCAGAATATGCAGACATGATACAGAATTTGTCTAGTAATGTGTTATAAATTTTACTTAATATTTTTTTTTTTTTAATGAGCTAAGCATGCAGGAGGCAATATATATTTTGGACAGGACTGTGAAGATAAATAAGTAAGCCTTCACTTTAATAAAGACTTTAGTCTTTAAAAAAGTAAGACTTTAGTTTAATTTGATGGACTTCCTTTGACTTACATTAGATAAAAAAAAAACAAACAGCATACCTAATTTGTGTATAAATTCTGAGAAATTAATAAATTTAACAACTGACAGTTTAGAAAGCCAACATTGGTTTCTTGCAGTGTTGTGTGCATGGGGGATCTTTCCTCCTAACACGTACACCCAGCTACTTGAGGTG
Organism: Falco peregrinus; assembly: GCF_023634155.1. Lineage (NCBI taxonomy): Eukaryota > Metazoa > Chordata > Aves > Falconiformes > Falconidae > Falco > Falco peregrinus. The sequence continues at coordinate 34,906,443 of NC_073723.1, forward strand.
CGTTATTTACAGCAGAGTACCTGCATATTCATAATACATTACATACTCATTTTCATTCACACACAGAATTGGTTACAAGTTTCTCACTTTTAATGCAAATTAGTGCTCATCCTCAGACAGCACTACTGAAGATTTTTACTAGGTACACATGCTCCCCAAGAGGGGTTTTGCCCTCTTTCAGGGCAGAGGCTGTTTGAGTTGGAGGTCATGATCTCCCATTACCACAATTAACTTTGTCCTACTTTCAACTAATTTTCTGTGGATTGCAACACCTTATCAGCTTGTCTCCTCTTATGGTCAGAACTTTCTTACTTGGAAGCTTCTTTCTGCATAGTTTAGATAAGGGTGTTTCTTTTCATTGCCAGTTTCCCAGTGTTGAGTCCCTTGATTGGAAGTCCTTTCATTCACCAGTTTTGATGAATTGGGAAGGTGTGTCAGCTTGACCTAAACTTTGTGCACATGCTTGTTTAACATATAGTTAAACACTAAATCAGAGTTCAATTATTCAGGAGTTTAGGCAACACAAGTACATTACAAAAGCAGATAGATGACTACCTTTCACCTCCATTCAGAAATTGGCCTGTCATAGTCACTGGAGTCACACGTCACGCATTGTTAAGAAGCCAGATTTGAACAAGGAAAAGCTTTTTTTTAAAATTCTACAGGATATAAGTTGTGATCAGCAAGTTTGATATAAAACTGGAGGAGAAGGTGTTGGTGTTATTTCCAGAACTTTTTTCTTAGATAGCCCAGAGTGCCTTCATCCTCCCCCCAGCCACCCTTCAGTTCTTGTGGTGCCAGTACATACCCGTGAGAACTGCACCAACTGATATTCTGGATCCTCACCTAAACATTACATATCTTTGCATGGTCGGTTTAGATTTAGCCTTATTTTGATAGAGGAAAGCCACAGGAAGGTGTTCCCCTTTCAGATACATCTATTTTTTTTGCCACTGTGTGTTGTTTTTGTGCATTGAGATTTTATGTACTTTTCCTGAAAACACAAATTACAGCCCTATACGTGCAAATGCACTCTCAGTTATGTAAGATGTTTTGCAGCCATGGTGTCAGATAACTTTTGGAGGACTGAAATCTGATCTACAGACGTCCCTGCCATGGAAAGGTTTTGCTAATACACCCTGTGGGAACAGCTGACTACCGCCTGGGCTGTGGGAACGGCTGTGATTCTTGGATGGCACTCTTCAGAACAACTCCGTACTGAACATTCTGGTGTCTCAAGCTATTAAGCTCATCCAGAATAACAATTCAAAATATCGGTTTTTGCTCTACTCATAAAGAAGCTGGGTTGTGTGTCGTCGTTCGTGTCCCCATCCGTCCGTGTGTCCCCCCCCCCCCCCCCGCCCCGATTTTTGGGGGTTTGGGGGTTTGGGTGTTGTTTTTTGGGGTGGGTTGTTTGGTTTTTTTAGAGAGAAAATAGCTATTTTCCAACGTTTTAGAAAAATAGATATTAATAACTCAGTGACTATACATACAGATTCATGGGTATAAAAGCTTGGAAATATGGGCAGAAATGTTAGTCAAAAATCAAAATCCTGTAGAAAATCACATCCATTTAAGACAAAAACAAAAAAAAAGGGGGGGGGGGAAGAGGAGGAAAAATAATCTATCTGTGTTGATGTACTGAAGAATTATTCTCCATGTTGTAATGTATAAGACAGGATTCTTACAGGGAGTGAAGCACCTGACAGTGTCTGGGAACAGGGTTCAGGGGAAAAACTAACACAGGTGAACTCTGAGTAAGACAGAAGAACAGAGGAGTTGATAGCCATTGAAAAGACTTTCATTACTTCATTTTCCTTACATTATTTGGAATTTTATTGAGTATATTAGGCCTCTGGCAAGGTTAAAGATTGTACAGGAGGGGTCAGAGGGTCGTGGTGGTCTAGCCATGTTAAAGACTGCAGTGTTAAAAAAACTTTCACTTCAGTATCACCAGCAGTGGTAACTACTATAAATTCCTAATAACATTATTTATGTTCAACCATAAGCCAGCATTTCATGTACCTTAGAAGCAAAGGTTAAAAAGCCCGCTTAGTACTATTTTATCACAATTACTAAGGTGAATTTAGAAGTCTAGGACTTCGTTTCAGAATAAAATTATTGAAGGAACATTTTCAAAACAGCCCCATACAAGGTTTTGAAATAGACACTCTTACCAAAGCCTTTCAGAAAAATTAATTCCTTTATTAGTTCTGCAAATGACTACACCTATTCTCAAAATGACTGTTAAAACAGGATAAGAAAAGTAATGTAATTTGTTGAGCCATGGAAATACAATAAATGAGGCTTATAATATTTATCACATAACACTGATAAACTGTTCCCATTTTAAAACAGAAATAGGGTTTTATCTTTGTTCTGACACACATGGCTTTATGGTAATCTAGAATACAATCATTTAGATATTAGTCCAGTATTTGCCCAGAAAGAGATTGTTTAAAATCATTATTTCTTATTCTTATGGAGTTTTACATTTAATGACATTGAATGTATTAGACAGAAAGATATTAGACATAGCAAAAGTAGGCCAATTTGCCTTTGCAAACTGTTATATATACGTAGTTTCAATAAATATACAAAATATCCTAGAATTAGAAGGATTAGAGCTCAAGACCTACTTTTTACTTTAAATATCCACAGCTGACTTAAGAAAAAGAAATACATGGTTACAGACCAATAGACTCATCCTGACTGAACAAATATACTCTGATTTGGAGACAGGCTTCAAGAGAAGCAAACATAATCTCATCATTTATATTATACTAGGTGAGGAGGAGCAAAATGATCATATTAGCCATGCAAAGCTGGATGACCTTAACTTCTGGAGAAATGGGCTGACAGGAACCTCATTAATTTCAACAAGGAGAAGCGCAAAGTCTTGCTCTTTTGGGGGGAACAACCTTGTGTACCAATGTGTGCAGAGGGCCACCCATCTGGAAAGCAGCTTGGAGAAAAGGACCTGGGAGTCCTGGTGGACACCAAGTTGAACGTGAGCCACCAATTATCCCTTGTGGCAGAAAAGGCAAGTGATGTCCTGGGCTGCATTAACCAAAGTATCAGCAGCAGGTGAAGGGAGATGGTGAGGCCACATTGGAAGTCCTGTGTCCAGTTCTAGGCTCCCCAGTATGAGAGACGTGGACATACTGGAGGGAGTCCCACAAAGGGCCATGAAGATGATTGCGTATCTGTCCTGTGAGAAAAGACTGAGAAAGCTTAGAGCTGAGAGCAGGAGGTTCAGGGCAGATCTCATCTATGTGTACAAACACTTGAAGGGAATGGTGTACAACAGACAGAGGCAGCCTCTTTTCAGCGGTATTTTCAGCCATTCTGGGAATTTTTAAAATCTGTCCTTACAACTTTAGACAACAACCCCCTCCCCAAAAAGAAAAAGAAAAAGAAAAAGAAAAAGAAGAAAAAGAAAAAGAAAAAGAAAAAGAAAAAGAAAAAGAAAAAGAAAAAAGAAAAAGAAAAAGAAAAAGCAAAAGAAAAAGAAAAAGAAAAAGAAAAAGAAAAAGCAAAAGCAAAAGCAAAAGCAAAAGCAAAAGAAAAAGAAAAAGAAAAAGAAAAAGAAAAAGAAAAAGAAAAAGAAAAAGAAAAAGAAAAAGAAAAAGAAAAAGAAAAAGCAAAAGAAAAAGAAAAAGAAAAAGAAAAAGAAAAAGAAAAAGAAAAAGAAATTCTTTCTGCCACTATGAAGTGTCCAAAAGACAATATATAGAATTATACTTTTTTTTATTTTCCAGATAAAAATAAATACTATGCTTGAATACTTTGTAACAATTCTTTACTAGCATTAGTGAATATACAAAGAGATCTAGTGTCTGTTGCTGTTTTGAGGTGATTTCAAAGTCTGGGGTTTTTAGTAGCTTTTATATAGACCTAATTATCTGTTTTGTAATTAATAGATTTGCAATTGAGGAACTTGAAACTATAACAAGAAAGGTCCTTTTCAGAAAGATCAAGGAAAAGTGTTTTGACATTGCATTTCCACTAGATTTTTTACTTGGGAGGTCCGAAACCAAGACAGTCTAGAACCGTGGGAGTTCAGAAAAGTCTTAATGCAGAGGATGCCCACAATCATGACAATAATTAGCTCTTTCATGGGGTTTGTTATTTGGGAGAAAGAATGGTTTTGTGTAATTCCCTTTCTACTAGCTCCACTGAAGCAATTTTTAAAAGCTCCAGATATATTCATTTACCAAAGGAAGCCAAAATAAAAAAGGATAAATATCACCAGAATGTAATAATGTAAGATCAAAGAAAAAAAATACACAGGGCGAAATCCTGAAGTTATTATTCATCCTTCCATTCAGGGGAGTCACAAAACCAAATATTCAGTAGAATTTGCAGATGAGGGTTTTTTTTTTTTTTTTTTAATGTGCAATTTTATGAAAACACTACTATCTCAACCTACCTATTTGCTTCCTCTGAGAGGAAGGATTTCCAAAAATGCTTAGCATAGTTTCACTTTGCTTCAGCTGAAATTAGTACAGGAGCAAAGGCAGGTCAACAACGAACAACTCTGAAAAACTCCTTGCCATTAACTTCAATAGATCTATTCACATCCTAGATTTGGGAATGCGATACCAGAGTTTGTTGAGTGAAGGTCCAGGAGCAGACAGTAAAATTAGTATGCAATTCATTTCTGTAACTAAAAGAGCACCAAAAAGGCATTGGAGATTTTTCATATTTTGAAAATGTTTGGTTTAGATTATAACAGAAGAAAGTAAAATATGAAGACTAGAACTCTCAGTGAGAGAAATGTATAAACTTATAAGATAGATCAGCATAATACATTTTTACTTGCACATTATACTGATTGTGAATCAATTCATCAAATCATGGAAGAAAGTTTTAGTTTTGTTATTTTAACGATTGCACATACAAAACCTATTTTCACCACTCCATAAAGAAAAACCGGTCACAAGATCACTTAGGAAAGAAACCGGGGGAGAAGTTTCCCAGCTACATTCCCACAAATGCCTACACAAACATTTCTTCCTGGAACAAGGATGAAACACACTGGAGACCAGCCTGCTTTTCTACAATTACATATTTGTGCTACATGAATTACCTAAGGAACAGTATAGAGAATTGCAGAAAATCATGAATTTTGCTGAAAAAACAGAGCTTCAGAGACCTCAAATTAATCATTAACTTGGATTTATTTTAGGCAACAGTTTCAGTGGGGGAAAAAATTAAATATAGGTATAACATTTTTACTATCAAAATTTTCTGAATGAGTGCAATTTCAAATAAAAACACATTCTTACATGTTTTGCTTCAAAGAGTCATTTTTGTTTAAAATAGGAAAGAAATTTAAAATACAGGTTAAAATGCGATCTTATACCTACAAAACAAAATGTGTCAGTTTGGATCAAAGGAAGAATTTCAAGTAGAGTTTTTTAAATACAACTTGTTATTTTTGATGTTTCTCTGAAAAAAAACATTCACACTCTCTAACCCCAGGTTTGAAAGTATTGCCCAGGCCGATCAGTCAGTGTGCAGCTAGACCAGTGCAGGACACGTCAAGGTACATGTCGTGGGAAAAACTGATCCCTGTCAGGGTCCCTAGCATTGTTAAAACAGCCTTGCCTTGGAGCTCTGGGGGTAAATGGTATTTTCTTAAATAGGGAGCTCTTTTCTACTTCTAATTTGCCCTTGACCCTGAATCCAATCTGCAATGCCACCTCAGCCTTCGAACTGCAACATGCACATGGTCCATTCTCACCAAACTCGGTTTTGTATTTCTGCCTTCTGTAAAAATAGGACAGGAAAATCTCAGGAGAAGCATTAAGAGAGAGAAAAGGAAAGGCAATGAAATGCATCAGCCTACAGACAGCAAAATGATGATCTGCTGGCTAAGGGGAAGCCTTCCTCAGCCCTCTGGGACTGTTAGCAACACCTACCAGCCACAGTCATATATTCCACCAAAGACAACACACTACCATCTTTCTCAGCCACCAAGAATTTCTGAACCAGAGTATGAACTATCCTTTTGGCTGTGGCCGCCAGGCCCAGAGTCTGAACTCCTCATTCTTTGGAGGCTTTTCCTTGAAAAAGCCTTGCATCATCATGATACAGAAAGGTAAGGATCTTCAGATTCATTGTCCTGATACAAAAAGTCTTTAATTGGTGGTAGTAAAAGGAATTATATTTTTATATATATGCATTTTTTTTTTCTCTCAGAGGGTCTGAAACTTTTTGGCAGATCGAAAAGGCAAGAGAATTTATAAGCACGTGGCATGCTGAAAGCTCAAACTGAATATTTTCACAGCCAATTTACAAGTTCATCTACCCTCCAAAATGAGTTGCACAAATTTATCCAGAAATAATTCAAACAATTAAGAAACACAAAGCCTCCTTTTTGTAATAGACAACTAGCTTTTCACAGCTGCAATTACAATAGAATCATTCTTTTGATCGTCTTTGTTATCAGGAAACCCATTTCTATGCCCTATCCTTGGCTGCAGAAAGAAATCATACCAGGAAGAAAAAATATTTCTTCCACTAATGTAGATTCTGATCACTGATTTTTTTCCACCGTGTTGGTCTTGGAAATAGCACAAGGATGATTAACATTGTTCCAGTTTTATTATCACCTATCAGCAATACAGGACTAAAATTGTGTCTAAAAAAGAGAAATACTAAAAGGGAAAAAACTAGTCAAGACTTTCTTTCTCTCCCTAATGAAAGTACTAACATCATAGGGTTGTTCTCACTTGGGACATCAGGGAAGCACCAGATTTGCATTGCTTCTTACTTGCATCAGCCCACGGTAGCTACGTTTAAGGATGAAATACAGTAGCTGTCTAAAATCAGGGCTACCACAACCAGAGTTTCTTCTGTTTCCATTGCTATTCACCTGATCAAGCAACAAGGTGATTTGAGAAGTCATATGGTCAAAAAAAGACATTTTTAACATGGATTTAGGTTTTGACCAAGTACTTCTCTGAACTTGATTGCCATCATCACATGACAAGAATAATGCCCCAGATGTAAAGGACAGAAATGGAAGATGCAGCATGAGTACACAAGGCGTGTTTGAGATTAGATTAAGATGCCTTAGAGCATATCCTAAATGCAAAGCTTTGCACTTACTTTAAGCAAACATCCCTGTTGTTAAAAGCAGTCTCACTTTAGTCCTGGCCACTAAACCCTGTTCTGCACTATTCTTTCCCTTATGGCAATATCTGGGTTTGAATCACTATTTAGTAAACTTGATCCAGGCTAGTAATACCACTGGTCAGTTCTTCAGCTCCACATTATTGCCATGCAGAGATGTTCATGCTGACAGGAGGGGAGGGAAGTGGGCAGGAGAGTGAGACGGCTTCTTGGAGAACATGACAAGTTTGGAGAAACCATGAGCTGTCACTGACCAGGGTGGTCTCTTTCCCAGCCTCAGATGCTGTTTCAGTCCCTTGCATCAGCTGTAACATCCATAATAATCCACAGCTGCAGGATGAGTCACTTGAGCAACTCAGTCTAATGGAAAAGTAGGGTTTTTTTGGTTTGGGTTTATACTTTTAGTGGTGGGCTAGATTTCTGTAACTGAATCTGACTCAAGGGAAATACATGGACATGCAGATGCAGCCAAAAGGCAGGAGTGGAAGAAGGGAGGTAGTGTCCTTTAACACAGTTCACATTTACACCACATAAGGTATAATGTAGTATCTGATACTAAAAAGGCAGAAAGTATCTATTGACTACTCCATACAATTGACTTCAGTGGATTTCAGGCTAACTAAACTCAGTTTGCTACTGAGCTTGTATAAATATGAAATTCTAGTTTTATTGAATACTGACATCATCTCCAAAATTTTTTATTTTCCCTTCTTTGGAATACAGCAGTCTGGTTACATCAAGGACTTACATTAGAGACTTCTCAGCAGCAGGTCTGGTTTAAATCATTACCATCTCTCACCCACTGTCAACTGTTTGTTCCTGCACTTCTCTCCTGCCAGTTACACTGACACAACTGTATAACCCTTCCCTAAGCCAGATCTGTGAAATGATCTAGGTTAAGGGAAACAAAAACTGTTTAAAAAAACCCCACCTAAATACTTGTTGCTTTCTACACATATCATTTCATTTCACAAATTCATTTCAATAAGCAATGCAATATGTAGATACATCAGCAGAAGTGTGGGAATAGAAACCCCTGCAAGAGTTACAGAAATGGCAAGAGGAAGCAGGCAAAGGGCATCTTTGATCCCATTTGCTTTTAGTTCCAACAGAATCATTCATTTATCCTGAAGGTAACTTGTATTACCGAAGCTGTGCAAACACAAAACACCTTTTTAAACACTTCTTAAATGAATGAGAGGTTGTACCGCTTCTTTTTTACTGACATAGTTAAGAAGTCCAGCTTCTGAGGTTAGATAATCCTATACGCTTGAACTCATGGGACTCTGACGGCAATGTTGAAGCTACAAGAACGTAAACACCATTATTTGTCTTTCAAGTCACTCTCCTCATCAGTTGCTGAGTCAAATCTACAAATATTAAATTAGTTGACATTACAAATTACAAGTCCCATTCACAATGCACAAAGCAGTCATGCTACCTTCCCCCACAACTCCCACCTCCTTACAAATCATGCATTCGTGCAGCCCAGCACAGACACAGGCTGGCAAACAATGGTGGCAGCAGCACTGTCTGACATTTCTGACAGATTAATTAACATCTTGAAATCAAACAGTACAACATGACTATAAGCATGAAAATTGGAATAATTTGGTTATTTAAAGGAAGAATATTTCAAATGTAATACCTACTTAAACTGATAGAATCGCCAGTTAAATTTCCCACTACAGTAGGGTAGCAAATGTCTTATGCCTACACAGTCTAGAAAAATTTTGGTCCACTGCAAGGGGGACAATAAACAGATAAATAAAGGAACAGGCTCACTCTAAGTTTCCAGTACAAGAACAGCATACCCAAAATACTTAATTTGAGTCAGTAGAATTACTATTATAAAAAAAGATGATGTACTAACAGTAGTGATTAATGGATCAGTTCCTCAGCACAGAGAAATTCAATAATGTTGTCTTCAAAAAAAATCAGCCTTAAACTTTTGGTTTCTCTAGTAACATAAGTCCTTCTTCTAAAGGTAGTAATCACTTCAGATAATAAAATACATACTTGCATTGCAACTTAATATCAGTTTTTCCTTTTTCTTTTCTTTTTTTTTTTTTGTTTTGTTTAAATACAGTGGCAGAAATAGAGACAGGTGTGAACTTAAGATTCCTCTTTCTAAAGAGTTTGCAGCATAAAAACAAAGCAGAAGCAAGAGGAAGGACTGTCAAAAAGGAAAGCAATGTGGATGACCACTGAAGATTACAGGTCATATTCCACACTTTACTAGTATGTTTTTCTTTCATTTGGAATTTCCCCTTAAATCCATTTAAAGTTCTTTTTCTCCCTTTAATATCAATGGCAAAAATTAATATTAATCATAATACTTACAGTTTATTGAGTATTCTTATTAAGATGTTCATATGGTCCTTTTCCTAAATAGGCTCATATTCAGCTTTTCAACATCTCTGATCTTCTTAAGGTAAGTACCTATATCATAAATTTACATGTACTAGTTGACCAGACTATTTTGGTGCCCTAAGACATAAGAGACAGTTTTATAAGACATGTGTCTCATGCACCTAAAATAATACAGCTGTACACAATTTAGGCTGCTAAAGGTCCTCTTTAACTATTTAAAATGTGTAAGTAATTCTAATATTAAAAAAAATGAAAATATCATTAGTGAAAGAAAAAGCTGTATACTTAAAAATGTTGTCTGAATTTGGGAAGAAATCATATTTTTTTAACTAACCAGCAACTTGGAATTCAAGCAAAGATTCTCTCTTCAGTGAGAATAGCAATGGAACAAAACCATTCAATATTTGCCCAAAACTGCTTTCACCTTTTTCTATTCCAGAAGCAGCTTACAGGCAAGCTTTGTCCCTTAGAATGCCATGCAGCTCATGTATGGGCTTAAAAATTTTGTTGAACAATTTGAATTTCAAGTGTTAATAGTGTGGTTACTAGCTAAGTTCTATAGGCAAATTAAATCAATCACCTTATAAAAAGGTTTTTATTGGTGATTCTTATTCAGAGTTTGCCTCATTAGTACTCTCCTTGGGTCACTAGACCAAAACGATACATCTGTTTTAATTTTTACATGACTACGATCATTTTCTTTGTGGTTTTATTTTTTTTCCTTTTGACACTGTGTGGTAAAATAATAGACTTGGCTTTAAGCTATATTTAGATCATATGTCTTGCTTCACAGTGGACCTCACAGATCCTTGGCTATTCAGGGCTGCATCAGCTCTAATTTCAAGATATCCCTTCAGGCATCCTGAATACAAGACATCAACCATTTCCACTACCAGAACAGCCCACCAATCAGGCAGCCTGAAAACCATTCTTGGTGGAGAACAGTATATCCATTTTATATATTTTTAGGCACTAAAATACTTTTTTTTTTCTTCTCCTATGTGCCCCTTAGAGAAGTGTCTTGGAAAGCTTTTAAAAAACTTTAATCACATTTTGTTTGCTGGGGAGAAACTAAAAAAGCTTCTTAAATAAACTTAGTCCTCACAATTTAGGTGAATTTCACAGCCTAAGGATTCATTAAAGCAAAGATGGCTAAAAGGGATCAGTTCTGAATTGTTCTGAAGATTTATGAACGTGTGGGCTTACTGGACACTGAGAACCTTGTGGCACATACATTACGGATAACACTTAACTGTAAAATTCAGGTCTGAAATGAAATTTCCCTAACACTTCTAGCTACGTGGATACACACTTCTAATTCAGCCTATTACAGGAAGCAGAGAAAAGTTGTAAGCTTCCATAGTAAATGCCAAAGTTCATTAATCTTCAGATTTAGACTCTGCTCATTGAGGTATGCAGGTCTGATTCTACATCACCCTGGTTACTGTGCTGGACAAACTTAGTGCAGCGTGTCCCCAGGGCAGCATCCTTCATCCAGTTTGCACTGTGTAACTGATGATAGAAGCCTCTAGGGGAAAAAAAAGAGAAAAAACCCCAGCCTCAGCACCCACCCACCCACATTTACATAAAATGACTTTGAGCCAAGTCCTTTGTGATTGTAATTGTCTATGGCTACTCAACAAATCACATCCATGAAAAGTTCTTGGGCATACCAGATCCTCCAGACGACAGAAGCTTTGTTCCTCAGATTTTTGTTCTTTTCCTATTTACATACAAGTATTAATAACTGCCTGCAAATCAAAGTGGGCTCCTCAGTTTTATAATTTATCACTGCTATTCAATACCCATATTTAGGTGAGGCCTAAAGGTCTCATTTAGGATCCATTTTCAGTGCACTATCAAAGCGCAGGGTATGCAGCTTGAAGACCTGAATGCATAACATTTGCCAGAACTGTGAAAAGAAAAATACACAGAAGTGTTGTAGTGTGTTTGGCTGGAACAGCATTAGTTTTCTTCATAGTGTGGTGCTTTGTTTTGGATTTGCAACCAAAACAGTGTTGTTAACACACTGATGTTCTAGTTACAGCTGAGCAGTGCTTGCACACCATCAAAGCCCTTCCCACTTCTCACCCCACCCCACCAGTAGTAGTGGGGTGTGTGGAGGCTGGGGGTGCACAAGAAGCTGGAAGGTGACACAGCTGGGACAGCTGAACACAACTGACCTAAGGGACATCCCACACCATATGACATCATGCTCAACAATAAAAGCCACAGGGAAGAAAAAGGTAGGCAGGACATTTGGAGTTACAGCATTTGTCTTCCCAAGTAAAAGCTACCCATGATGGAGCCCTGCTTTCCTGGAAATGGCTGAACACCTGCTTGTCCATGGGAAGTAGTGAATGAATTCCTTATTTTGCTTTGCTTGTGCACAGAGCTTTTTCTTTCCCTATTAAAGTGTCTTTTTTCTCAACCTATGAGTTTTCACACTTTCACCCTTCCGATTCACACCCCCATGCTGCTGTTTGCAGTGGTGTTGAGCAAGCAGCTGGGTGAGGTTTGGCTCCCTGCTGGGGTTAACCCACAACGAGTGCATTTTCTGTTGTCATTAGAATCCATTGGATGATATAATGACATGTGAATTTCATTCTTTTCAAGTGTTACCAGCACATTTTACCATTCTCCTACACACAAAATACATAATACTTAAATGTTTCCTTTTTGTTTGAAACAACCTTTCACTTCCTCCTTTAACCCAGTGTATAACCTTCAACATACATAAAAATATATACTTTTCTATAAAAAAGGTAAAAAATCTGGGCATTACCATATGAGCTAATAAAATTCCATCATGTATAGTTTTATAGTACTAACAATATATGCTTCATTAAATCTTAATTTTTAAAAGAGGGAAATTAAAACTATGTTTTTTTCACTTGCCCATAGGAAACAGCAAATTAGAGCAACAGACATAAGGAAGTTATTATAAAATGTGGACTTCTGATTAAATCTAAAATACAAACCCAAGACAATCTAAAACTATCATATAGAAGTTTGCAGAGAAGTTCCTTTCTCTACTAGTTTAGAATAGATTAAAATGATAAAGTTCTGGCTAGCAGAATGCCAAACAAGCAAGACACTATGACCCCAAAGTGATGGATTCTCATTCAAGCCCTGCAGTGACCATGGTGCAACTTTATCTATTGTTTTTCCTCTTACTAGTTCCTACAGGCTGCCTAGGACAGTGTAACATTCTAAAGCACATTTCAGGTTTCCCTTCAGTCAATCCAACCTATGTGGATTTTGTTAAGATTCCACCCCTTTCTGCTTTTTTCTGCTTGCTTGGCATAACTGTCACTTCTGCATCCTGTATTAAACTGATGACTATAAAAAGAGGCACTGACTAGGGAGGAGTAAAGAAGTATAATTAAGTATTTTTATACTGAGCCTGGCTTTTCTATTTTTCCTCCTGTACCTTGTTTTTATTTTGTCCATGGCCATCACCTCGCTTGCAAGTTTTACAGACCACAGACTTAACTCCTCCCTTAGAGATAGCTAGTCTATTTTCTCTCACTTGGGAAATAAATCTGCTTCCACAATATTTATTTCCCATATTACTGCTCTTCATCTTCTTTAAAAGAGAAGAAAGAAGATTAATTAAGCCCAGTGGTGCCAGTACAATTTGAGTTTCACTTGATATAGATACACCAGAGCAAGCTATTTGCACATACATGACAAATGAAATAACTACACGGGGAAAAAAGATTGCAGCAGGCTGAACAGAAGTTATACAAGCCCCAAGAAGAGTCTTCACTATTTTTAAGATACTGGTTAAATTAGAACATGACACAAAGTCATTGATGATAGGGAAGTTTTCATCTATTGATGTTATAACCATATCAGGATTTAATTTAGCCTTCAATATAGCTTCCTCATCAGAGATTTGTGATTCTTAATAAGAAAATATCTGCCAATAGTACTTCTACAAATATAGCAATATGCTTCCCATGTCAACACTTATTTTGGTTTTACAACACCTTATTTTTTCTTAGACTCCAATTTTCAAATTGCTCCAAAATTACCAAATAATTCCAAAAATAATGTTTAAAGTATAGCAGAAATCAGTGCTCTTTTTCAATAGAAACTAGTTTAGTTATATTGTTAGTACAGAGTTATAATTGCTTTGCAATGCATTTTGTACATATGGAAAAAGTTCTGACAATGCCATCTACCAAACTATTTAGTACAATCGGATTCAAATGAGATTCCCCTACTATAGAGTACTAGTCTTTCTTCCATCTGTATAAGGAAGTTTTGAGATATTCAAAAGATTAATGCAATCTATGTGACTATGTTAAACAGTTATGAAATCTTTATTTCATTACTGTAGTCAAAGACACTGAAGAAAACAGGAGCTGAAAACATAGTAATAATAATAATAAACGGTATCAATAAAGAAGTGAGACAGTGGTGAGGTAGTAGCCCTGAGTATTTCTAGCAATATACATTCATTAAATTCAAATCATACTTCTGGTTTTAAGTTGTCAATGGACAGACTTCTTAAAAAAATGGCACATTGTTCAGAAAAAGGTAGTTTGTGTGCACACATTACAAAACTGGCAGAATACATATGATTTGTTCACATCACGTGTCGTGGTTTAACCCCAGCTGGTAACCAAGCACCACGCAGATGATCCCCCACTCCCCCTCACCCAGAGGGATGTGGAGGAGAATCAGAAAGGAATGTAAAACTCCAGGGTTGAGATAAGAACAATTTAATAAGTAAAGCAAAAGCCGTGCCCACAAGCAAAGCAAAACAAGGAATTCATTCACTGCTTCCCTTCAGCGGACAGGTGTTCAGCCATCCCCAGGAAAGCCAGGCTCCATCATGCATAACAGTTACTTGGGAAGACAAACACCATAATGCTGCATGTTCACCAGTTCCTTCTTGCCCCCCCAGCTTATATATTCAGCGTGACGTCCCATGGCATGGAATATCTCTTTGGCTAGTTTAGGTCACCTGTCCCAGCTGTGTCCCCTCCCAATGTCCCATGCCCTCCAGCCCTCTCGCTGGCAGGGCCCAAGAAACTGAAAAGTCCTTGACTTGGTATAAACATCATCCAGCAACAACCAAACCCATCCACGTGCTGTCAGCATTGTTCTCACACCAAATCCAAAACACAGCACTGTACTATCTACTAAGAAGAAAATTAACTCTATCCCAGCTGAAACCAGGACATCAAGGAAAACATGAAGTAATACAGAGTTGCATTTAATTCTTAGAAGAATGGTTTTGTCTATATCACATGGTAGTGCTGCTGCTCCACAACTGATTGGCACGAATTTTTTGAAAAGGGTGGCTGGATGAAAAACAGCATTTTAATTTGGAGAGTCTGGATGGGAGCAATTCAGATGGACAAATAGCAAACCTTGCCAATTTAATTAGAATCATAGAAGAAACACAAAATGGCTTAGGTTGGAAGGGACCTTTAAAGGTAATGTAGTCCAACCCCCCTGCAATGAGCAGGGACATCCTCAGCTAGATCAGGTTTCTCAGAGCCCTGTCCAATGTAATCTTGAACACTTCCAGGGATGGGGCATCTACCACCTCTCCAGGAAACGTGTTCTAATGTTTCACCACTCTCGAAAAAACAATCTTCCTTATATCTAGTCTGAATCAACCCTTTTTTAGTTTAAAATCATTACTCCTTTTCCTATCACAACAGGCACTACTAAAAAGTATGTTCCAGTCTTTCCTACCAGCCCCCTTCAAGTACTGAAACCCCACAATAAGGTGTTCCCAGGAGCCTTCTCTTCTCCAGACTGAACAACCCAACTCTCTCAGCCTTTCCTCACAGGAGAGATGTTCAGCCTTCTGACCTGTGGCCCTCCTCTGGACCCAATCTGACAAGTCAATGCCTTTACTGTACTGGGGACCCCAGAGCTGGAGGCAGCATACCAGGTGGGTCTCATAAGAGCAGAGTAGAGGAGGAGAATCACCTCCCTTGACCTGCTGGCCCCACTTCCTTTGATGCAGCCCAGGATATGGTTGGCTTTCCAGGCTACAAGCACACATTGTCAGCTCATGCCCAATTTTTCATCTACAAAAATTATACTGAATTAGACTTTGGGTTTCCTTCACCTTGCCCATGTACAAGGATAGCAGATTTCAAAAATGGCCTTGCATTTCTTCCTGTCTGACTGTAGTCAGGTTTGTGGAGCAAGGTTTGCACTTCCCTTTCCAAAACACCTCAGGTTAAGTATGACAGTCAGTCACAGTGTGCCTTGGCAGGCGTGAGGTTAGCACCAACTGCACATGGTTGAAACTAGGGTCACACAGATAGCCAAGAGACATTCCTCAGGATACGGTTATTCTAGCTGTCAAAACAGTGTGCTGGCAACTCCTACAAAGGTGTATTGCACCTCCTTTCTTCTCACAGCAGTTTGCTCCAAGTGTCATCAACACTTAACTATAAATCTGACAAAACTGGAAGACATGTGGCTACCAATAGCAGGAAAAAATCAGAGCAGAAAGAATAACAAGGAGGAAGCCAGAGAATCAATAGTAGCCTCTACACAGTAACCATGCATGCCATTCATAAAATAAACACACACAACAAACTGCCTGGCAATGATCTTACCTCTGTATTGCAATTGTTTCATCTCCTTTTCATTAGAAAGTAAAATACTTGATATGTGAAAGATGGGAAAGGTGAGAGAGTGGGTAAACAGGGATAAGTCAGTGAGCGCAAGAATCGACATTTGGAAGCTGTCACTAATAGGCAAACAAAAAAAGCTGCTAGCAGCAGTGACAGTCAGGGTGTTAGAAATATTTGTTTCTCACTTGTAAAGGGCTCTTTCTTGAAATTTAATTACACAATTAAAGTCATGACTGTTTTCTGTACATGTAAGATCCACAGTCTGCTGAGTAGAGCAGCTCTATTTTGTAGCATTATACTCTACAAACTGGGGTAGAAATTTTTTTCAAGCTAAGCCAAATGGACTGTTTATATTTGACTGGGGCCCATAATAAACAGTAAATAAAGAGCTCCTTTTAGATACATCACAGCATAAACGGTGTTTAGTGTAAAAATGTACTCCCTGATGCACCTACACATGGCTGTGGAAATGGGTAGCAAATGTGTTAGGTTTGCATAACATCATCACATTAACGCTTCTGCTAAAAGAAGATTCACTTGGGAGAAGAGCAAGCTTTGACACTTGTCTATGACGTGGGGATAATTCTCTAAATGCTGTCAGAAAGAATAAACATTTAATTTATGGCCCTCTAACTGTGTGTCCTTCCAGTACCGGGAGTTTGCCTACATGATTGCAGCAAGTGTGTTGCTGTGTACGTGAGGATTAGAGCAGTAATGATATGATTAGAGATCTGCAACTTAGTTTATAGATGTAAAGATTTTGCCACCTATCATGTAATGTCATCATAGCTTACACCAAGAAGAAGCTTCAGCTGCACTTAAAAAAAAAAAATGACAGGGATCACAGTTGGAAAATGGTTCAAAAGGCTACACATGCAGGGAGAATGGGAACCAAAAGGAAGAAGACATAGAAGTTTCTAAGTACTGCTTACAAAAGTGAGAGTGGTTTCACTTAAATTTCTATACAGATTCACATTTAAATTTAGAATGGCTTATTTCCATTCACTTGCACATACATGCAAGTCCACTTAAACCAACCCAAGACAACTATCTAAACAGCCTTCCACTCTCTAGTAACCATTATTTTTAAACAAGTCTCAAGACAAAGCTTCTAACAGCACATTTACTGTGAAAGCACATATTTCTCTGAAAGTTTAATTTAACTTTCCAACATTTGGGAAACACCATTATAGACCAGGAGATCTTTTGACCGCTTCTATTTCATTTTGATTGAACAGGTAGCAATTTAGATTCTCATTTAAAGGAAGAAATTTCTACAGCTTTACACAGGCCCCCACACTGCCAAACCATGATTTTCCAGCTAACACAGAAAAATCAAGTTTTAAAACCAGTGAAAAAACCTTTAGCTGAATGAAACCTTATTTTGTTGACATACCACTCAGCTAGTGTCCATAAGTTACAGTGAAGAACATCAAACAGCTGTTAATGTCCTACTCTGGGTAATGCTGCTTTGTAAAGATGCCCTGCTCATGAGATTGTTTTACTTGTTCCTTTGAAATTGGTTTATGATAAAATGGCTCAAAATTTTCAAATCCTGGCACAATAAAAGCAACCTATGAAAAAGCCATAAAGCCAGTTTCCAAAATCCATTCTTTCTGGGCTTTCAGGTACATTAAATATGCTATATCTTTAATTCTCAGCAAAATCTGCAGGTTTTAATTGAATTGCAGTGTCTTTTGGGGAATTCTTTTTTTGTTTTGGTTTTTTTTTTTAATGCAGAGGGGGAGAAAACCAACAAGGAAAACATTTGGTTTTATTTACACTGAAAGATTGTTGAAACTTTTTCCATATAATGTGGAAGCCTCTCTTCAATTCTTCCAAAGTACATGACAGGTCGTCTCCATCCTTACTTCATTGTCCAATAAACTACACTCCCTTTCCCAGTCTGAGAAACTATTAAAGAATTGTCTTTATTCTATCCTTAAGTCTCAGGAGTGCAAAACTTTGAATTTGGTTTGATTAAGTAGACTGGGTTTTTTTTCGCAATTTTTCAGCATTGTCATTAGTATTATTTATATCCCTCAGAGAAAATAAAAAGAAAACGGAATAGTTGACAACTTTCCCCACACCCTTCATCTAACAGGACTATCCATCAAGAAATACAGAAGTCATTAGTATGTACGTACATCTTTCTTTATTCCTCATACCCTGGAGTTAATATATGTGTATAAACTTGTTAGCTTATTCAACTTCGGTTCACTTGTAAGCCACACTACTCAGGATATACAGCAATGATTTTATGGGTCAATCAGAATATATTTCAAAAAAGCTTACAGTGCATCAGCAAGAATGAAAGCTTCTTCTTCAAAATATATGTATACATATTTCTTCTGTTTGAATCTTGGACAAAATCATCACTGCTGACATGTATTTTCTCTTGTAAGAAAATAAGTAACAGTGCAGTAATTTATTGAATGGCTTTCTGAAAGGGAAAAGATTGACTGCCTATAACTGCTACAAAGTCCTGTCACTGTAAACACTGCACTAGATTATATTTTGAATAATAAATTTCCATAAAAAGTTCATTTTTTCCTGTAGCCATCTCCCTCCAAGACATTTGTGTTAGCTCAAGGATATTGACTGCGATAATTACTGCTAAATGTATAACGCATCCTGAATGCTGTTCAAGATTAAAAATTGAAAACAGTTGTGATGCTGTATTCTCTGTATCTGCTAATATATCTTAGCACATTAAAAGTACCAAGGTAATACCAGGTTTTAAAATTTTACTTGCAGGAGGCAGAAGATGTAATTTTGAAACAAATTCTCTACCCTTACATTCATATTTCAGGGTCTTCACATTGCAGTGTTTGGCTCTGTGAAGCTGTGAAAAACTTCTGAAAAAAAAATCATGGAAAAACCAAGCCAGGATTTTTCTTTTTCAAGCTACAAGACATGAGCTTGACTGTGACCTTAGATACAGTGCATAGATGAATATGTTCTCTCCTACATTTGGACTACTTAAACATCCTTAGATGTACCCTTATGTGATAGGTCTTAAAGATACACCCTTGTCATGGGAAACATTACTGAATCTGACAGAACTCAAAAAGATCTGGAAAAAGAATCTTTACACGTTATTATTTATTTTTTTTTAAACTTGGAATCAACCAAAACTACCATAGGCCAAATGCCTACTCCTCAACATTCAAAGCTTCTTTCTTACTTCAGGCAGGAGAGCAAGCCATTGAGCCATTCCCCCAGGATGCACTGCTGTTTGTGGCTCACAGTGGAAGTTGAAATGATAGAAAGTCCCAGCTCTATCTTCAGTGCAAAATTCCAGCTCTATCTTCTTTGCATGCTTCAGACTAATGAATCTTTTGCCACAACCAAAGACAGCATATTTGTCTGAGAACCTGTATCACCCAACCCAAAGAAACAAGGCTAAGTATTGCTAGCAATGAGAATGCTCCACATCATGAAGAGCCATAAGAAGTTAGCAGTGATAACTGTGCCACAGCTCCATGCCAAATGCTGCAGACTGCCAGCCCATTCCCTACCCTACATACAAATGACTGGAGTCCGCCTTCCAAGTCTTCATTCAGTAGAGTCAAAACACACTTGTCAGCTGTGCTGATGTCACACTATTAGTGAGGCACCAAGGACATTAACCTAGGATTAGCTAGAAAGGCTAGATGGAAGGAAGGCATAAGGGAGAGAAAACTCACAAGCATGTTAACAACTTTCAAGACACTGGACCGCCATTGATGGCCCAAGTTGAACTGAACAGAAGTGGGTTAAATAACTTCATTTTCTCTGGCTAAAAGATTTAAACACTATGAAACAGCAGCTCCAATGAGGCAGGATCAAGAGTACTTCATCCCAAAATACCATGTGAACTACAAGATGAAAGAGAGATAGCAAAATTATTTCAGATCTTCCTCTTCCCAGATGGATGCTTTAACCAGAATACTACATAAAAGAGATGATATCTGCTCTTTTCATCTTTGGTGGTCTCTTGAAAGAAAGAACTTATGGATGTGTGTTTATTTAAGACAAGTCTTACAGTTCACATCCTTGAAGCCTTTCCTGGTACTAAATGCCTGAATACCTACTATGATAACTCTTAGAAAGTGTAGCACAATGGCACTTGCATCTCTTCAGGACTTCTGGTGAGCTATTTGCTTGGCATATTAAGAGTGGTTTTTCATTCTAACATTTAATTTAGGTTTCTAAATTCCTGTTGGCAACGTTTTCTGCCTCCATCTAAGCACCCTGGTGTTTTTTTGTTCCACTTGCTCAGGCTGCTGTAGACTGTTATGACATCCCCCACCAGGTTAACTGGGTGATCTAGTTGACTGGTTTTCCATTAATCTTGTCCTGTCCTATAACAGAGTTTTCCTCAACATGAGAGCCAAACCAGAACTTTAACAAGGCTGTTGTAGTTAACTAACTGCACTATGTATGAAAAAACACCCATATCCTATTAGCTACAGGCATTCAGACCATCTTGCTTTCTTCCTATCTCTTTGACCCTTTGAGATACTTTTTGGTGTATTTAGAATGGAGGTTTCAGAGAATGCTCCTCTTTGGATTCCAGGCTTGACCTACATCTGTGGAAGCCAACAGCTTTCTCATGTGTCATCCAAAGATTTATTAAGTGAGATATTGTACGGTCACACTTATATTGCAGTGATTCTACATGCTGCACATGTGTGTTTTAGGAATCAAAGTCAGAATAGGTTAGCACTTTCAAAAGATGTTCATATGATCAGACAGGAATTTTAAAGGGGGAGGAAATGTTTGGGGCAGGAAATCTACTGGAAGTGCTTCCATAAAACATACAAGAGAAATGCCCAATATAAGTGGTAGCAAATTATCCTAGGCTGGGTAGGGCTTGCACAAATTAAGATCTTGCATTCTAACTTCAATAGTCCCAAAAGAAAAGAAATGCAGATCACCTCAAAGCCTGAATTTAGTAGCAGGAGAATCTAAATATGCAAAGCTCAAGACTGCTTTGTTCAGTGCTGTTGCTGCAGGGCTCTTGTCTATAATCTAGCAATTACAATATTTGCCTAGTGCTATGAACAATTCCCTATACAGCAGTCTGCAGCTGAGCCTGATGCAAACAAGCTTGTCACTAAACCTAATTTTTTCTTCATATACACACATGCAATAATCCTACTGATACCTGTAAAGCAAATTATTTCCAAAGGATAAAAGGAGATCTTTTGCCACAAGTTTGGATCCCAGTCCCTGTCAGCATTAACAATGGAAGGGTAAGGTACAGACAGAAAAAAGGAAAACATGCTCATAATCCTGTATAAAAAATAAAATAAAACCAGAGAAAGCTAATACAGTGAGGGGGAAAATTACAGTACTTAGTTCAAATGTGTCAACACAGCTTTTACATATCTCATAGCTTTATAAGAAAATCACATGTAAAACCAGCAAGATTTGTAGCTCTCCTTGCAAGGCCATAAGTCTGTAAACCAAGAAATAATTTGTCCAATGGCCTAAAGATGTGGGGTTTGGGTTTTTTTCCACCCAAACCATAGCCATATAATACCAATAATCTTCATTTCACATCTGTTTTTATAGAGGATTACTTATGTAAGAGAACATGAGAGGATGTAAATTACCAAAAACTGTGCAGAGATAGAAGAAATTCATCATTATTTCAAGCTACCAGAAGCAAATGTTTCCATGAAATGTACTTTTTTTTTTAATTCAAGTTTAACTTTTAAGACAGAATAATCAGTATGTGGGGACAGTGATTCACCAAAGCAGTTTTTTATACAACAGTCTTAAGACTAATTCAAACACAAAATTAAAAGGAGGCATTCATATGATGTTATAGCCCATATTTACTAAACAAAAGTGAAAATTTTTGCAAAACTTGCCATTTCTAGAGTTATCTTACAGAAGGTAATTAGATATTTGCCTGTGGTTTAGTTACTCAGTGCTGGTGAGGCCACATCTCAAATATTGTGTTCAGTTTTGGGGCTCTCACCTCAAGAAAGACATTGAGGTGCTGGAGCGTGTCCAGAGAAGGGCAACGGAGCTGGTGAAGAGTCTGGAGCACAGGTCTTGTGAGGAGCGGCTGAGGGAACTGGGGTTGCTTAGCCTGGAGAAAAGAAGGCTCAGGGTTGGATCTTATTGCTCTCTGCAACTACCTCAAGGGGGGTTGTAGGCAGGTGGGGGTAGGTATTTTGTCCCAGGTAACAGAGCAATAGGACAAGAGGAAACAGCCTCAGATTGTTTCAGGAGAGGTTTATATTGGATATTAGGAAAAAAATTTTTACTGAAAGGGTGGTCAAGCATTGGAACAGGCTGTTCAGGGACATGGTGGAATCACCATCCCTGGGGGTGTTTAAAAAACACTTAGATGTGCTGCTTAGAGATATGGTTTAGTGGTGGACTTGGCAGTCCTGGGTTAACAGTTGGGCTTGATGATCTTAAAGCTCTTTTTCAACTTAAATGAGGTTGGTTCTATGATACTGTGCTTTCTATTAGCAATTACTAGAAATACTTATTAAAAAAATAAAAAGTAATTTAAAATGGTTACAGCTTTCAGAATTCATCTTCAACACGTCTTCAGAACAGGCAAACTTGCATACTAAGTGCTATGCATAACACATTCCTTAGGCATTTTAATTTCTTAATACCAATTTAAAAGTCCCTCTTAGTCCTTATGTGCTAGAAATTGGACTGTGAATCTATAGGAAGTCTGTTCTTTTCCAATATCATTAATGGATTTCATGCATTCCTTGAAGACCTTTAATTTTAGGAATATTCTATTTAAAACATAGCTATAATCACCATTAAGATTAGCAAAGAAACAGCACCACACTTACTATGATTTTTAGAAATAAGAATCACTCCCAGGTATCCTTTTTTTTTTTCCTGCACGTGAATAACACAAGCAGATTCACTTTTATGCTTTGGTAAAAAAAGATTTCATCAAATTGTATTTCTTTGAAAAAATCTTACTTTATTCTAAAGGAAAAATAGTAATCATTCTGGTGCACAAGCCAGTCTTGGTAGTGTGCTGTGTAGGAAAGAAGGGGGAAAAAATCAAACCAAAGCTATAAGTTATCATCACTCAGTAGACCACATACAAACTAATGCTCATCAAGGACATCGATTTCAGTTAGCCACAGACTTTCAGAGTAATAAGTGTCCACTCTGCACCCCACTGCAGTGCCCAAAACAAGACACAGCTATGCTTGAAGTAGCTACTGCCACTGTCAAGACTAAACACAGCCAATGGGCCAGTGACTGCTTGGGAGGGTACTGGCTGGGATGGGGTTAACTTTCCCCTGGAAACCATCAGAGTGCTGTGCTTTGTGCTTGTAGCTAGGAAGGTCTTGATGACACACCAGTGTTTTGGCTATTGCTGAGCAGTGTTCCCACAGCATCAGGCATCAGGGCTTCTCTCCCAATCCTCCCTGCCCACCACACCCAAAGGCGGTGGGCAAGAGGCTGGGAGGAGACACAGCCAGGACAGCTGACCCAAACTGACCAAAGGATACTCCATAACATACAATGTTTTGCTCAGCAATAAAAGCTAAAAGAAAGGAGGCAGGGACAAGGAGGGCATTCGTTGTTAAGGTATATGTGTTTCAAAGCAGCTGCTACGCATACAGAAACCCTGCTTTCTAGAAAGTGGCTGGACATTGCCTGCTGAGGGGAAGTACAGAATAAATCCTTTTGTGTGTGTGTGTTTCTTTGCTTCCACATGCAGCCTTTGCTTTCCTTTATTAAACTGCCCTTATCTTGATCCACAAGTTTTTGATCTTATTTTCGCCTCCTGTCCTGCTGAGGAGGGGGAGTGATAAAGTGGCTTGGTAGGCACCTGACAGTCAGCCAAGGTGAACTCAACCCACTGCATAATCAAACAAGCTCTTGGTTAAGAGCTTACCACACAGGTGCAAAGTATGATGTAACTAGACTTGCATACATGTATGCATGTATGTACTTTCTCATCAGCAATGTACTTTCCATACAACTCACATTTTTGCAAACAAAATCTGATAAATAAAAGCTGCCACACTTTTAATTTTTCCTCCCAACACACAAATTCAGCTTCACGCTGAGAAGTAGGTACATGGAACCAAAATTTTTTGAGAGGTTGGACAAATGAACTTCTCAGCAATGAACAGATGTTTCTGCTCATGCAGAAAATTAATTTACAACTAGCTACTAATCTTTGTCTCCTCCAGCTGCTCCACTGTATTCAGTGGTAAAGCCTGACCTGATAATATCTTATGGTCTTCTTTCTTAATATCCCTCAAGAACAGTAAGAAAGACCATTCCACTGAAGAAGAAAAAAAAAAAAGATTTTTATTGGCTTTTGAGGTGTGCTTCAAGAATTCTTGGCAAGGCACTTTTTTCTTGGTAGAACACTTTAGGGTAAATTTCAATAAAGTTTTGATGAGCTCCTTGCATGAACTGTTTTTAAAAAAAGGCGCTACAGTGAAAACATTAAAATGCATATCCTAGAAAGAAGACACAAATACAATGTAATTTAAAAATCAAGTTTTGTTTTTCCAGAGGAAATAAAACTACTGCCTTAAGAGTAGAGTTCCTATAACAATATTAAGTAGTTAACCAAAGTCTTTCAAAAACAGCCTTCCACAGGGCATCAAAGAATTCAGGACAAACAGTACGCATCTGTCATTCAAGCAGCTACATAAAAGTATTGGTCTTGTCTATTAACATCTATAAACCATGCAAAAATTCTTGTCTCCTGCTAGAGTACATACGTGCAGAAGACTATCAGGTGTCAGCAGTGCAATTCTATGGTTATGTTATGCTGTACATTTGCATCAAGTGTTCAATGGAAATAACCTTCAGAAAGTACTGAAAAACATTTAAAGAACAATGAAGGGTATCATAAGGGAATTACTAGATGGCAGGTCAAAACCAAAAAGGGAAGAAAGATCCTGCTATTAGTTGATTCTGAAAGAAATTGTTGAGTTTCCTAAAAACATGTTCAATTTTTCCTCATTTAACCCATTAGCCTAACGAAAGATACTGGGATGTTGCCTCTAATATATTTCACAGATTATCCCTTTGTAGTTGCCTCTCAGAAGAGGTAGTACTTTATAATAAACAGATAAGCAAAATTTCTTTT
Source organism: Falco peregrinus (assembly GCF_023634155.1). Lineage (NCBI taxonomy): Eukaryota > Metazoa > Chordata > Aves > Falconiformes > Falconidae > Falco > Falco peregrinus. Next base: position 34,931,676 of record NC_073723.1, read on the forward strand.
TGCATTATTAAGATACTAAGTAAATTTATTCAACGATGCACAATAAATAAAAAAGCTGTGCTCATAATAAAAAGTGCCATAACAAAGTATCAAGTCCTGACAAAGTCAGTGAAGACTTGCTTACTAAGAGAAGAAAATATTTAAGGTCAGTCTGGTGTGGTTATGTATGCAAGTTAGGACATACATCCCTCTTGGCATGCTAAGATCATTCTTCAAATTTGTTAAATGTAGAAATAGTCATATAAAACATGTATTTTATTGAAAGAGTTAAGGGAAATGAAAATGTATATCTTCTACCTCATTAGAAAAAAAAGCAATTTGATAAGCTTTCAGCCAGTTTAAAAAACTTTATATATCCATAGCTGAATTATTTCAAATGGATGCTATCTTGAAGAAACTGTTTTCAGAAAAACTTTCCTGAGATGTCCCGAATTAAAAGGTAATTGCCATCAATAAAGTATTCATATGCAGCTTAAAATTCATACGATTTCCAAGGCATTTATTTTCGGATACATGTGTTACTTCACATTTGCTGAATTTGTCATATAAGAGCAGAGCCATGCGTAGTTATCATGTTCCTCACTGCTGAGTGGCCACTTCTCACTTTATAAGGGGACAACTCTGCAAGTCAGAGTAGTTGCACACATTTAAACTCAGGTGTCAATCTAGTCTTCAACACAGCTACATTGTTATAAATGCAGAGGAGGTAATCTTAAGGTTTCAGGCACAGTTGTGGATTTTAGGTTTATTTGCTCTAACAAATGTTTGAAGTTGAAAGCCACATTCTACAATGACTCTTCATCATAAATACAACAACAAATTATACCTTTCTTTTCTTCTGAGGAGCACATTCATAAGGAAAATTTAGAATTCTGTAGTCAAGACCAAGCAATTATTCTCCTAAACATCACCAATTTAATGTTTCCCCTGGCAAACTATCAAATAACCTTTCCACTCCCCAGAAAAAGTAGAAGTAAATAGGCAAGCTCTACATGAAACATGTCCTGTGTGTGAATTGCTTTATGAACTAAATCAGCCTAGACTGCAGATCTAATAAATGTACTATACAATTTTCTTCAAGGTGTCTAATTTTGTACTGACAAACATATCACATCCTATATCATGACCCATAGAGATCTATAGTTGCTCTGGGTCTATGTGAGGGACACCTCAAAGAGAGTGAAAAGGACAAGTATGTTGAACTAAAATAAAGACATCAGTACCATAAGAGGCATATGTTACTGAGTAAAAATAATGTAATGCTTGCAGGTTTTTTGGTTTTGTTTTGTTTGGGGGTTTTTGGGTTGGTTTTTTTTGCTTTGTGGTGTGTGTTTGTGGAATTTTAGGGTTTTTGTGGGGGTTTGGTTGGGGGTTTTTGTGTTGTATTTTTTGGGGTGGTGGTGGATTTTTTCAAGTAAAAAACCCTACCAGTTTATAATCATATAAATATTAAAAGAAAAATAAAACTGCTGAATATTTTTGTTTGTTGAGGGTTTTTTTTCTGGCTTCTTATCCCCTGCTCCCCCCACTAATTATTTGCAAGACCATAGGACAGCTTTAAGAAAAGCAAAGTGTTTGGACAGCTGTTGGCATGACTTTCAAAATGGTAGTAATTAATGTATGAGGTGTTTTTTTACTGTCTCAGATGAACCAAGAAAAGGTATTTAGATTTTCAGAGACTTTTGCTAGGATAAGCCTAAGTAGCAAAATTGCTTTCACACCATCTTTTTTGCCACGTATTCTGTGGTAGTTGTAACCTTGGGTCACATTAAGCAGACTACACTCTATCTCTTCTAAAAGGAAAAAACAATGAACATAGCCTCATTTGTGGCCATATTATAAATTGTCTGACCATATCATTCCCATAAATTTTTGTATGAAGATCTGTCATGTGAGAGTTCATATAAAAAACACCAATCAAACAGGAATGCTACTTCAGCAGAGAGGATATTTGCTTTTCTGCTGGAGGACATAGTTATATTATATATTGCAGCTATATATAAACATTGCAAACACTGACAAGGCCATTTCCTAGCAAAGTCAAGTTTCTCCCCTTCCAGTCTTCTGTTTCCTAGATAATCTGACTGACAGGTTATGGCAGAGAGAATAATTCCCAAATATTATGGGTTCAGAATAAAGTCCACACTATGTGGTAGCAATAACAACCAACAGAAAAGCATGACCCATAGGAGGGATATGCACATCATGCTGGAGCTATGACATAACATAGTCAAAAGAGTTTCCTTGGAGTCTGACATAACTGATAATACATGGAAAGGATTTGTATTTTTCTGGATATCTGAAAAAGAAAGTAAAGTTGGGATTACCTTTTCAACCATTTCACCCTCAGGGGCAGAAGTGAAGCCAAAGAGAAGACTCTTCCACTATGCACACCAATGAATATGAAAGTATATTTGACTGCAAAAGTAGCCAAGGGATGAGTTTCCCTAGGCTAAAATTAGTCTTGTTAAATAACTTCATGTTCACTATGTTCTGGCATCCATTTCTAGTGTATATGCTTCTAAACATCATACTCTTCCTTTAAGTTTTCTAAAAGAATAAAGAGTTCTTGAATCTTTGAAAGAACAAAAAAAAAATATGCATGAGGATTCCTTTTGTTTGTTTCCATGCTCAGGTGAAAAACCATTTACAGTGAAACCTTGAAGAAATGTATTCCTTTGTATAAACCATTCTTCCAAGCAAACTACTCAGACTTTCTCCTTTCTTAAGGATCCTAACAAATGGCCAGCTATAGGAATGATACTAGCAATCAGTTTAGCTTGCATGGGTCTGGACATTAACAGCTGTTCTAACACGTTTTTAATCTATTTACACATAGGAAAATTCTCAAAGCTATGATAATCAAAAATAGCCTCATTTGCAAAGAAGTTCTGGAGTATGAACAGGATGAATACACATGCTTAGCTAATTTTCTTGCTGCTGCTGTTTTAATCTGCATTATCCTATTTACAGGAGCACAGGAAGAACAGTATTTAAGTCCTGAAACTCAGAAACTGACAATTCCTATTTGGCTTCCTGAAGAAAAAAAATATTGTCAGAACACAAACCAATAAGCTTTCCTTTTTGAGGAAAGACATTACATCAGTCCTATTGAATACCATTCATTTTAATCGATTTTAAAAAAATAAAAAGCCTTTTTAAAAAAATCAGTGCCTGCAATCCTACTTGCTCGATTTGCTGCTTTGTACTGTCACTTGTATTGAGTAAAAAACCACCAAGATAAAAAATAAGGCATCTTTACTTTGAGTAGCTGTTTCTGCTAATGAATTCTTGATTTTCAGAGTGAAAAAAACAACCCTGAACAATTCGTGTAACAACATGTACTCATAGAATCATAGAATAGTTTGAGTAAGGAGGGAACTTTAAGTATCATCCAGTCCACCCCCCTTGCCATGGGCAAGGACATCTTCCACAGATTACTTTGCTTAAAGCCCCATCCAACCTGGCCTTGAGCACTTCCAGGGATGGGGCATCCACAGCTTCTCTGGGCAACCTGTGCCAGAGTCTCATCACCTTCATCATGAAAAATTATTAATGCTCAGGTCCAGCATTTCATCCACCAGCAAGTCTTTCTCTGCAGGGCTGCTCTCAATCCTGTCTTTCCTCAGTCTGTACTGATACAAGGGATTTCCCTAACCCAGGTGCAAGACACCATGGCCCACACCTCAAGCCGGTTAGGGTGGCATCCCTCTGGATGGCAACCCTTCCCTCTGGCAAATCAACTGTACCATCCAGCTTGATGTCATCTGCAAACTTGCTGAGGGGGACACGCAATCCCAGTCTCTGTATCAGTGGTGAAAATATTAAATTGTATTGGTCCCAATAGAGATCTTTGATGGACAGCACTTGTTAATGGTTTCCACTTGGACATTAAGTCATTGACCATAACTCTTTGGATGTGGCCATCCACCCAATTCCTTATCCATCTAATAGTCTATCTGTCAAACCCATACCTCTCCAACTTAGTAGCCAAAATGTTGGGGGGGACCATATCAAAGGCTTTACAGAGGTCTAGGTAGATTACATTGTAGTTCTTCCCTCATCCAGTCATGCAGCCGCTCCATCATAGAAAGCTACTACTTATTAGCAGTAGGCCACAATTTATTAGTAGTAAAAGAGAGATCTGGAAGAGATTCCAGTTCCTACTACACTTGTATCACTTGGGTTTTATTAAAGGCATAATAATGTTAAGATAAGGAAAAAACAAGGATCAGTAAAAACAGAAAATACTTCTCAGAAGAGAGAAGTTTGTAAGAAGATAAACTGAACAAGAATGGGAACTAAATTAATAATTTTTACTACGTATCACACCTGTCTTTTAGAATGATCTCAGAATAATACTAACACCAGATTTAGGATAACTCTGAATATGACTGGTAAGTGAAACCACATATACCTAACAGCAGTTGCTACAACCTGCTTTTCACCTCATCTGCCTACCTTTGTATCTTGGATTTCTTTCTGGTTTTCTTGCTGAGCTTAGGTATAATGTTTGAATGCCCCTCTTTCTTCTTGCTCTCCTCTTGCTGCTGGTCATGAACCGCTTATCATGGGGCAATAGATTTATGATATCTGTGATATATTAGTCAGTCACTGCAAATGAAACTCACTTAGGGTTTTTGTCTAATGCAATCTTTCTGCTTAATATACCTTAAATCTTATTTTTAATCAGAAAATAAAAATCTTTGATTTAAAATTTTCATATGGTTGTATATCTACAGAAGAAAAGTTATTTGCATGAGATTTATCTCATCCACAAATCAGAGAAGCAACTCATTGAACATAAAAACAAGTGATCTTTAGCATAATAAATGAAATTACTGCATTAATTAAGTGTTGTGGTTGACATTTCTCCATGCTCAAAAATCTTGACAGCCTGAGACTTCTGTTTTCTTTCAAGGACAGACTTCTGTGTATTTATGTTATTTAGAGCACCATATCACATTAAAACATTTCATACAAAACAGATCTATACCAACATATACTTAACATATGTGGTGTCTTAACCTTATTAATACAGCCAACTATATTTTCATTTAACCCTGGGTTCATTAGTAGCATAGATTTGATCATCATAAGAGTTTATTTTTCCATGTGAATAAGTAATTGAATTTGTAAAAATATTTCTTGGAGTGACCCACCCTGCCTCGCATACTCTAGTTTTAATAAGGTTGCCATTCTTATCAGTGTTAAGCCTACTAGCAATGCATGTCAGAAGAGATTATCTTTTCCTAAATAGCACAGTCAGCTTTTATTGGTATTGTAAAAATGAAGAAATATATTTGCATCCTACAGTACACAGCAGTTTTGCAAAGCTGTCTAATTCTGTAGTTCCTCAGTGTAAGTTGCAACAGCCCCAGCCCCAAAGAAAGCAAACAGTCCTGAACATAAGCAGGAAGCAAATTACCAAGTCACCACAGACTTCTCAGGCCAAAACCACTCTCCAAAGGTCTTCATAAGTACTCTTCTCCTTCAGTGTTACTCTAACAAATACACACTACCATCAGCTTATCATTACCTGTTCAGGAGCCCATTGACCTAATGCAATTCATCCAAGTGACCATAACTTACCTTTTGAGAAGTTCTTTTCTTATCTGAAAGAATAAGTAAGAAATTATGAATTATACCCAGGAAAAATGAAAGCTCTAAAAATGTTTAGAAAGGATTAATACTATTTTTGGACAGGGTTTTAGATGTCAGTCACAATTAAATGAATGACAATGATACCTGGGGACAAGTGAAGGCCAAGTATGACCAGGAATAGCTTGAAACAGAACCATAAGAGTAACACACATCCCACTGTAATTGCCTCTTAGTTTTTATTTCCTTGGCGTTTCTGGTCCTGAACATTTCAAGTATGAACTGGTGTGTATATCCAGTACAGAAAAACTAGCATTTCTCTCCCATGAGGAAATAGAAATAGATCTTAAACTTCATTTATCTAACATGTAAAATGGATCGAACTAATGAGTAAAAGAGAAGTGAGTTAAGTCTGAAATAATTGCATAGAAACTTTTTGACAGGACTTATTTCAGGATCAGTAACACAAGATATTAGAGAACTCTGCAACATCTACACATGTAAAACTATTCATACGTGTAAGTATTCACGTAACTAAGGATACAAAAAAGATGATGAAGCTAGATTGTTAAGAAAATGTTACATAACTTAACTCCTTTTAAGACCTGGTTTGTTTATTTAAAGTTTTGCTAAATCAATCAGGCTGAAGTCTTCTACGCTAGTTAGAATCCCAGACCTCAGACTGAAATAACATTGCTTCTAATAATGCTTAGATCAGAGTAAGTCACAAATGAGTTCACACACTCACAATATCATGTTTGCTTTCATTGGCTTTCCAACATTTCAGCCAAACTCATAGTTAAACTATCTAGTTTTCTTCCTCCTGTGATCTTTGCTTTCCAAAGAGAATGTTATGAAACAAAACTATTTCTAGCAACTTCTTGAAGTGCAGCTTGATATTCAAATATTGGTTAATTAGCTTCTTCTGTGGGAAGAAAAATATTAACATGAAATTCCTAGACAAGAATGCTAGATATTACCATTTTCTCTAATGAAACAAACAACAAACATCAATCATTCTTATTTGCCCCACGTTGAAACTTACTGAAATCCAAGGAGTGTGAATACACTGAATTCCAGAAAGCCTTACAATTCTGTTTTGGAGCCAGGTAGCCAAAAAAATAGAAGGTCCTGGCTAGGACCAGGGACATATAAAATTATTCAAGAAATTATGCTACAGAGATAAAAAGAGTGTTTTGGTTTGGTTGGGTTTGTTTTTTTTTTTTTTCTCTGGATATGGCTGTAGCACACACCTGCAAAAGAAACAGGACAACTGGAAGCCGAGAGAGAAGACACCAAAGCAGCACAGGATACATTCACCTTCTTCCCAGTGTGGTAACCCAAATAAACAAGGAAAAGGCAGAATGCTTTTATTTAATTGTTGCCTTAGATAACCTTGGGCTAAGTACTAAAGGGGTTCTTCCATTTTTCCATCTCAATGACAATCAGGGGAGCCTTACTTGGTATGTGAGACATGAAACAGCCTTTAATTTTCACCTTTAGCAAGTCTATAAGGAACAGGATCTCATCCTGCCACCTCTCACAAGAAAGTCATGTTACTCTCACACCAAACAGCAGATGTGCAGTAGAATACATTTGTTTCCTCATAGCCAAATCAATTTGGAAGCCCTATAACATGCCTGCTCTGCCATGCTGTATGTGGCACATGCAAGCTGCATCACAAAAGCTTCAGAAGGAACAATAAAACTTTTCCAAGCAGCAGACTATATCAAACACCAAGCTTACACTGTATATATTAACATGACTTGCTTTAATATTATCACTACAAGCTTTCCTCTCACGTCTCTTCAGTATAGCCTTTTTCCCTTCCTTTTTATTTCTTCCATCTGGCAAGCCAGGATTGTGCTTGAACATTGCCAACAGGTGCTTTAAGTTAATGTGAAAATCAGCACACTGAACTTTTCTTTCCCCAATACTGTCTAGGTTTTTTCACCTCATCTCACAAAACAATTTTATCAATGTGTCAGAAATCAAGAATTCAAAACTTGAGTTCATTGTTATATTACACATAACTTTTCATTAACTTTAAAGAACTCAAGCTACCTGTAAACTTGCACTATTTGAAACACTAAAGCTTACAAGGAAAAAAGAAAAAAACCCAAAAGAGATAAATTATTTCTATGGGACTTGGAAGGCCATATACAAATTCAAAGAACATCCCATACAATTCCAATCCTAAAATAATTGTACAAACATAATCCACTAACCTAACTGGACTGGGAAAAGGTTGCTTTCAGTCCCTATGAAATGTTTTCCTGGCAGCTACAGTTATGGAGGTCCTCTGAGTTGAAAGCACTGAAAGTTATTGTCATTCTTTGTCATACATCAGGAACATTTGGCATTTGACTCCTGATTTCCTAGTATGAAGATATCAACTTTTAGAAAAGATATTATTTTTTTTTCAGCACAGGGAAAAAAGTTGTCAGTAAGTGAAAATTTTGAGACAGTTGCATAGGTGGATTAAGAAACTGATGGCAAAATTAGTCCAGATAGGTCTTCTACTGTTAAGCAAATATCCTAGAAGCTGTGGTGAAGGTCAGTGCCCAGTCCTTAAATGGCACGTGCATGGCATTGTCTTGGTTTGATGGCTTTGCCTACCTGATTCACCTATGATATAGCACACAGCAGAGCAGGCTGGGGCCATACAGTCCCAACATGTTAATCTTGGCAAAGGAGCAGATCAAAAAGTTCTTGTCTTTCTTGATCTCATCCCCATTTCTGCCCATATGTTGTCTGCGCCTTCTTTTCAGAAGGTTATCTTTCAGCTTGGATCAGCCCAATGATTCAGCTTTTACTGAAGACAGAAAAAATTTCCAGCACAGCCAAGCAGAATGTGAAATCTTGCAGACAGGTGAGAACAAGCAGTAGGAGAAGACACTTCATAACTTACTTCATAAAACTACCTTTGCTGCTAAATCCACCAAATCTTAAAGCACAGCCCATGCAGAGCCCACAAGAGAATCAACATAGTAGCTAAGCTAAGCAGACCTAGCCCAGGTCATCAATCAGCTGTATTTGTCTTTCTATAGATAAACTGTATTACATGTGGTTGAAAAAATTAAACAAGCACAATGTTCTGGCATCTCCGTAGCTGAGTGAACAGCTCAGGAACGTTATAGCTTTCATTTACTTGTGGCAGAAAGCTTTTCAAGACAACAGCCAAAATAGTAAATACAGATTAAAAAAAATAATAAAATCCTAATTTAACTGAGGCCAAAACCAAGCTTCTACAGACCACAGCAGGAGCGCCAGAGGTATTTAAATCTTTTGCAGCTTAGATGAGCCTGTTATTCTTCACAGCCTGATTTCATAAAGCTCTTTTCTTCCTACCGTTAGAACAGATTTTCATGGACTTCTGAGCCCAAAGTCTGTAAGCTTACAGCAAAAGGCTTTAAGAAAAAATGGCTGTTATTTTCTAAGCCCAAGAAGAACAGTTTGGGCTCCTTCCACCCAGTGCTGCTCACAGAGAATGGTACAGATCCTGCAGGGATATTCTCAATTCCAAAATTACAAAGTGCAAAAGCTAATAACCCCAAAATACTACCACTTTTTATTTCATATTTTTTGATAATGAAAATTTTGCCTTGGTACACAGTAAATCTTAATGGGAAGATAGGGTTGTCTACAAATTAATCAGCAGTGACAGATGCCACAATCTAATTATAGCACTGAAATGTGCAAAGAACTATAATGAAAACTGATTACTATCCACATAATTTCTACAATTTTAATTATAATAAATACTTTAAATGACTGATTATACAAGTATGTCACATTTGCCTACTCCATTTGTCATTATAAAAATCCTACAGCAATACAGTTGCTATGCTCTATATTTTTCTTCCATTAGTTTACTTTTCCCATACAACCTATTTTAAATTGCTTTTTCTGAATCAGAAAATTTAAATTGCATGTTACTTCTGTATGAAGGTGCTGAAAGAAGTAATGCAAAATATCTCATCAATATGTAGGCCACAAATAATACAGAAAAACAAATATATCAGTCTTACCCCTTTGACAATAAAAACAATGAATAAACAACCACAGACAAACACCCTGCATAAATCTCTCTCTTTTAAAATGCCTAAAAAAAAAACAAGCCCTGAGGTATGCCCAGAAAGTCACCATGAAGGGCTGATTTCAGGCTATTTAACAGAAAACAGAGGGAACCAAAGAAGTCAGGAAATCTTCAGAGAAAGTGATATGTCATCTGAGTAACCAGCAGCTCCTACTATCTTCAGCTAAAATATTTAAGAATAATAGTTTAATGGAGTGGGGTTATAGGAGCCTGAAGAGCTCAGAAAAGAGAAAGATGTGTACAGAACAAAAGGAAATTTTCCTCCTCAGAAAAGAATATTATGGGTTATCCTGTGAAGGTCAAGCTGGAAAAACCGTACTCACCTGGGCATTGAAGTTCCATTTTGAGTTCAGAGCTCCTATTACCACCCTAAAGTAGGGCACTCAAGCAAACAAACCAAGAAAGTGATAAACAAAAACTCTCTTGTGCATTTTAGGGACTTGGTATACTAAGTCTTAAGAGTTAGAGTTTTATGGTAATCATGGAGAAAATGGCTAGATAAAATCTCAAAAATGCACTGAGTCCTTCATTTGGTACCAATGAAGGTACCAAATTTCAACAATACCAAATCCAAATATAAGCAATACCATTAATACACAAAGTGCATGTGCAGTGCATGCAAACAATACATAGGTGAGCACACACACAGAGACACACAGATACACGAATCATTTTTATCAAATGGGAACACCTCCCCTGCATGCTCTTGGGCAGGTGGTATAGGAGAAATTCCCTTCTGCACCCATTTTCTAAGTGCTGCTGCACCCTAGCTCTGCATACACACACCCTCACATGCAAGGAATTTGCGTGCACATGCTTAATTCAAGCCTATACAGAAATAGCAGTATAGTGGTGTTGCCTCTAGCTTTTAGAGGTTTGCCCATAAAGCTTTATTGCTTGATAAAACATTTACTTTACCAAAACAGGCTTTGCACATGGGTGTATATGTGTCTCCTTTTAAAACAATGCTGCATATCCTTCAGTGTTCAAGTGTACAAGTCACTTCGTAAAAATCCATTCCAATTGACCCATATTCTGTATAAGCTGACGCCTATTATGCACTATCTGACTGAAAGACGGAAGGGTGTGTCCTGATGAGACTGGGAGAAGGGTGGGGAGAGATGCAAAGTATTTAAAGAAAAAGTTTTGAAAACATAAAACTCTAAATTGCCCAGATGCTTAATTGCTTTGAGTGTCCCTGGGCATACAGCTTGTGCCTAATGAAACAGTGTTAGTATAGCCTTTGGATGTACACAACACATTCAGTCGCCCCTGACTCATTACTGAAAATAAATGGGCCACACTAAAGGATATCAGATGAGTGCCAGAGCTGTGTGTCATTCAAGGTGTAAATGTCAAAATTATTTCAACTAGGAGAAGAAATGCCCAAAATAAAACCCTTGTAAAGTAATGGCAAATTAAAGTGCATTCTCATTTTGAAGACAAATGCGTTTAAAAATAAAACTGTTAATTTGCTTCTCAGAGTTGCAGTATTCCCTCATTTTATCCATAATTTACTGTCATTCATTACTTAATTCATTTTAATTCTGGTAAATTAGTTTTATTTTCTAATCCTTCTTAGCAAGTTGATGTGACAGATGGAAAACTATCAATATTAGAGCTCATGTTTTTCATTCTTCGGGGATTTTCATGGGGTTTCTAAACAAGAATGGATGGAATAATTGCCCTCTTTGTACAAGATGATGTTTGACCCAGAAAGGGCCAGCAGCCATTTGACATAATTGGAAAGAAAATGTTGTAGAGTGAAAATCTCGTCTCTTCTATTGCTGTTGAACTGGATGCAAGCTCTGTCACCAGAAAAACAGAAGTCTTAACCTTATTATTTCCAAGTGCCATGGTGCTTCAGCTCACAAGAACAAATCTGCTTACTCAGCGTTCTTCTCTGCAGCCAGGGTAACCCTGCCTTCTGCTCCATCTTAAGGACAGCAAGGAGCCTACCACAGCCTTGACAGATGCAGGTGCAACAGCTTAACTGAAGCACTAGTGGCTGATTATTTTAGATGACAAATGTTTCAGATATGATCCTCCCAGTCAATGACATCCCCGTGCAAGCACTGTGCCTCACCATGGTACATGGAATGAGGATAAGTAACAGTGGGCATAAACTGATACAAAGACGTTAAGACTGGAGATGAGAATCTTTTTCCCCATGACTCTGCTTTCAGTAGGAAGCTGGATGTACTAGAGCATTCCTGAGGTCCCTTCCAACCTGAATCATGGTCCTGCATATGCAGAAGGAATAGGAATATGGTTATTATTAAGACTGGCTTTGTGCATTTGAATAAATCAATGCAGCAATAGCTGCCACTAGTCCGTCTGAAATAAAGCAACTACATCGCTTTTTTGCCAAAATTTCTGATAAAAAGCTGACTTTATAAAACACATGGATTTTTAAAAGCTTTATATACAACAATAGTCCTTATGAAAACAAACACATATCATACAGAATAAAACATAGGTGCCCTTTGTACGAATTTGAATTGCACGTGTTTACTATTTTTTCAATGGTCATAAAAGTCTTTTAGACTATCTGAAGAAATGAGACACCAGAGGAATCTGACATTGACATATCCTTGGTTTCAAATGAAACAAAAAATTAAGAGTCAAGAGACATCTTAGATACTATATATTGCCTGCGTCTCAAATCAAGATATCTTTAAGGTGGTGGTGGGGGTTGTTCGGTTTGTTTTTTACCTACCGTAGAAGTTCCTCTCTTCCACCTCTGTTTCAATGATCTGAATAAACATTGAGGAAAACTGGTCATGGAGAACCTGTCAATGTGCCACAAATGCATAATGAATTCAGAAGAGGTAAAAGATAATAGTTCTCTTGCTCACTTGATTATAAAAAAACATATTGTTGTAGAAAAACAAGAACAACATAAACAAGAATGTGATTTTAAAGTTGACAAATCACCTAAATTGTTTAATTGCTTCCTAGTTATTTTTAAAGTCTTCCGAAGAATTTGGTAAGAGAGAAATTATTTCCTCAAAGTAACTACTGACTCATATTCCTAGAAGTATTATTTTTTTCCACAAGTGTGTTCTGTCCTCTATAACATCTAGAGCTCAGTTTGGCTAGGGCTAAATGCTCACTTTCAGCCCAAAGATTTTTAGCTTGTGTTAGAAAAACACCAGTCTCACGGTTTGTGCTGCAGTCCTCAACACTGGCCTAGGGTGTAAGAGGCCACATTGTCAGTGTTGGGGCCAGAACCTCTTATCTCACACACTTTGCTTAACATGACAGAAGGGGATGTGCAATGAGAGGTCTGAGCAGGGAGAAGCTCCAGGCTGTGACCACAGGCTGAGATGTCAGACCCTGCAGCACTGCAGGGAGCATACAGCAGGCAGCAGGATTTGAGCCAGGGGGAAGTGGAAGGAGAGGAGGAGTGCTGAAACATAGCTACATTGGCAAATCTTGGCTTTCATACAGTAACTTTCAAAGGTTTTTTTCTTAGCTTTTTTGTGTTTTGTTGCATAGTTGCACACTTCCAAAGAATAATCTGTGCTTAGGGCATTCTCAAAGTAAGGGCAAATATCTGTGGAAATAGCAGAAGCAGAAGCAGGCCTTCAAGCTGGGTCTGCCACATATAAATCAAAATTTAACATCCTGTTGTTTCCTGATGACACCCTGCTAAATTCATAGATAATGTTGTTAGAAGGGTCCAAGGCAGGCTAGAACACTGTGTCTGAAGAAGAAAGTCAAAAGAATCAAAACAAAGATATGAGAGACAAAAAGAACAGTAGTGCTAGGACAAATTAATTTTACAAGGATCCATTATTAAGTTGTTGAAAAAACCCTGACGTTTTTCTTCCACAGAAGATTTAAAATCTTCATATGATGAAGAGATCATGCATGAAAAACCAAGTTCTGATAGCCATTCCCTGTTTAAATCGTCAAAAGGATCAAAGACCTCCTTCTCTTTGGCTTCATGCTCCTGGAATTGGTTTCAGATTTTAACACTGTCTGTGTGGTTCTGAGAAAGGACAGAATGAAGTCACTGAACTTTTTATTTCAGTACCATACCAGTGATCAAAACACTTCCATTCTTGACAGAGATTTGACTGAAGCACTTGTATATTCCAGCTCCAGCAGAAGACAACCAAAGAGAAGGCCAAGCTGCCAGGAGAGTGTGCTGAGGGAGGAGATGAAGGAGAGCACATTCATCCTATTACAAATGCAGAAACAGGTAAATAAAATCCTAGTAGTTTTATTAACTGGTGTTACCCTAAAGCATTTTCTTTTGACAGATTGTACATCTCACAGTTACGGACTGGCAGCTAATGAGAATCAGTGGCTTGACATGTAGTTTCTTCTTTGGTACTGCAATAGGCAGGGCTCCATGAGGTTCCCGATAAAACTGCAGGAGTGGAGGGTGAGGGACAGTAATTCAGAGCAACCTATTCCCAGTTTCACCATCTGCTATCTCGTGTTTAATATTTATATAAAGCTTACAGAAAAAATAATAATTATGCATCCAGTTAGAAAACCATGCATAAATATTTCTTATAACACTGTTTTACCAGTTTCTTCTCAGAAGTTAGTAACAGAAGAAAGAAGCCTGAAGCCAGGAATGTGCTAATTAAGGTGCACAGATATACTAATCAAGAGGCAAAAAGAAGAGAGAGAGGAAAGGATTTCGTTCCCTGCATTGGACAATGGTATCATGATGCTAATTCACAGCAAATGACAACCAGGCAATAAAGATGAAAGAGAAATGCAGATAATTTCATGTGGGACTGAAGAAGTCTTGTCCCAAACCCTAACCTGAATGACTTTAGTAAGCACTTTCCAAAACACAAGCAGGAGAACCACAGCTCCAAGAGCTCCCAAAGATGCACCAATCCCTACATATATAAATTTTTTTTGGCCAATTAACCAGGTTTGAAAGCAGCTTAGATGCTGAAACTGCTAGAGAGAATCTTTATTGTTAAATACATTTTAATAATTTATTTTATGATTTTTAAGAAGTTTGACTCATTTTTCTAAATCTATACTCCCAAACCTATTTTGTCTTAAATCCTGTTACATGTAACATGACTGAATAAACAAGGCATTCCTCCATACAGACTTGGCAATTTTGTAAAACATCCTGCACCATCTCTTCCTGTTTCCCCTGAGCACCAAGTTCTAACAAGTTTTCCTGTTTCTGAGCTACCCAGCCAGGCTCTGTACAGATGCAACCGTCCCCAGGGATGGAAAGGAAAGCTGCTGCTTCTAACAAGGCACAGCAGGGGAGATGGAGATTTCCTAAAATCTCTGTGTGCAACGATTCAATGTAAAAAGTGTTATCTCAGGGGAAGACTGAGGGGTGAAAAGTGGCTCTTCACTACTCCATAAAAACACCTAACACATAAATACTTAAAGAATAAGGTGGAGGTTAAGAAATAAAATACTACATGCTGGCCTCTGCTACAGACAGCTGGGGGAGTGGGGCAGAACCATACTGCACCTGACATGGAGCAGCACTGACATTCTCCTGTTTAGCCAGCAAAACTTTTTAAACTTCCAGATACTACTCAGTTAATAAAACGTTTGTCTGTTCTTGCAGTCTTTACACGCCACTAATCCCTACTCACACAAGAGCCTTAGCTCTGATCTCTCTTGTCTCTGAACAGAGTAGTTCTGTCAAAGTAAACAATTATAGCAGAGGAGCTAAGATCATAATCGGGCCAATTAATGTGATGTTCCCATAACTTCCATCAAAGTGCCAATCATGCATTGCTGATGACTGGAGATTCATTCTCCCATATTATTATTTTTTCCCACCTCCCCTTAGTCTTTATTATGTGCAGTCCACGAAACATCACCCAAATTTCCTAATCAGAACACATCTCTTAATTAGACTTTATCCTAAAAAAATATATTCTTCTATGATACCCCTGAATACACTGCTAAAATATTTGTAATGAAGTAAGATACTCACATTGTTGCAGGGTGGATCCAGGCTCTGTTTTCTCCCTGTTACATGTTTCATTTCAAAGGGCTTAAAGATTCTTAGTGCTATCATGGAGAACCTCCTCCCAGCCCACAGCTCAGCATCGTTCACTGGACATCTAGGATGTCAGAAGCAGAAAATGCTTTTCTTTTAAAGGCTAAAGAAAATTATTCCCCTCTTCAGACACAAGATTAATGTTCATGTACTCACACATACATACACTTAGAGACACTTTTTTTTCCCATAGTATTTCCCAGACAACTGATGTAAATGACTAAAGAAATTTTGAAGAATGGGCTTGAATTTGTGTTTACACAAAACCAAGAAATTTAATTTTCTCAGCAGGAGGATGGCACTTTCACTTAGTCTTTCTATCTTAACAGTCCTTTATTTTCTTTGTTTTATTATGGAATAGAAAACCCATATTCCTCATCCCATAACTTAGTGGATAAGGTAAACTCACTAGAGGTTTGAGTTTGAACCTCCTGACCAGGAGGAAGAGAAGTTCAATCTTCTTTGTCCTGAATACATGCTTTATACTCTGCTCTCCTGTATATAAGGGGTGGTACCTTAGTGGCATACCTCAAAAGGAAGCAGAAGCAGCTGCCATATTTAATTCTGGTCAAACTGATGCACTTAGCACACACTGATAATGCTTATTAGATCCATGTCAGACAAGAAAAACAGAGACATACCTAAGCTCTGGACCTTAATCAGATATGAAACCAAATGGAAGTGTTTGGTCTTATTGAAACTGAAGTATTTCTATGTTTTTCCAGACAAGTCTGTATTAAAAATGGTGCATCTAGGAAGCTGAAGTATCACAATCCATGTGAAAATCAACAAGGATTTTTCAGTCTCAGCATTCTGAATTGATATTCAAGCCATCAGTCTATGAGAAGGCTGGCATGTTGGTTGAGGAATGGCATAATTAAAATTAATTATTTCACAAAGGAGGCAGCTATGGATGAACAGGAAAGAATCCTTGATGTCACAGGCAATAAAATATAGATTATTTTAAGAAGTTTAAAGGTTTTCTTTAGCTATTTTGAATTATAAAATTTCCTATATATAAAAGATAAACTAATTTGTAGAAAACAGTTTTAGCAGATGTGAAGAAGCACAGTGCAAGTGTAGAGCTGAAGAGATATAATTTTTCTTTATCCATTGTTCTAGAAGGTATGCATTATAGGATTGTGAGAGTCATGTTTAACAGAAGCCCAAAGTTATTGCTGTCAGAGGGGAACTTAGTCTTTTCCAAAGCAGCTTATTATAAGTGAAATTAGTAAAAGAGTGGAAGAAACCTGGTAGGTTTTCTCAGCAGGGGGATCTTTTGAGGCTTTGGCAGGGGCTGCCTTATGAAAGTCAGGGCAATTAAATTGATCCAATAAAAGGTGAAGTTTGCAGGACAAACTATGGTTCATTTGGAGCGTTTCCTCTAGAGGTTTTCATTCTGCATTTCCTCATGTCTGACATGCACAGACATCGTAATAGCCTCAAACCAGAAATGTTCACTTTTTATTTTCTGTAGTATCTCATGGCCAGGAAGACAGAGATCGTGCACAGGTAAAGATGATAATGCAAGACATTTTATCCTCTGAAGTAGGAAGATACAGGAGGTATACACTGCAAAAACTAAAGGTATTAATCTCATAAATGAATGCAAGAGGAGTTGAGGGGGAAATTAGAGAAATAAGAATTAGGTAATGGGGTTTCAGATCATTCAGTTTCAGGCCTCAAAGACCTTTTTTACTGTGTTGGCAACAGGAAAATATTATTCTGGACATTTTGCTAGCATTTCAGAAGATTAGACTGAAGAAAGATCACAAATACCTTATCACTATGAATCACAAAACACTTTGGTATAGAATGTCCAAATTTATTTCACAAATGTACCAATCTCCTTGTGCTTGCTACTCATGTTGCAATTTCACAGAATAAGCCTGCTCTAGCCACTTTTAATAACGATTATTAAAATATAACAAGTGTGCTTCAGTTATCATGTTACTATGCTAATTATCTTAGTAAAGTAAATACTTTAGTAAAAGACTAGTTTCAAGATAAGGTCAAAAGGAAGACTACATAAGTTCATAAATAAATTTAGCAGATAATCAAATTAAAGTTTGAGTCTGATGCTACAGGGCAAGGGATCCTGCATGTTCCTTTGCTTTTGCAATGTACATTTTTCCATCTCTTCTGCCTCAGAGACCACGTTTGTAGCTTTGGATTAATCAAGGAAATGCAAGTGTGTAAATAAAAAAACAAAACCAAAAACACACCACAAAGCAAAATCCTTGTATGGCTTAAAGATTGTTCCACTGGATCATACTGGGAAGTTTCATCATTTGAAAGAATAAATTAAGCAACTATAGATTAAGGAATATTTTGAGAAAACAAAATCTGAAACATACCTAGGATACATTCTTGGAAAACACACCTTCACCTTCTACCTGACTTTAGTGATCCACGGTCAATAGTAGTAGTTTGTTATTAAAAATAATTTAAGTGATGCATTTTCTGTGCAAGTTTTGAACGTTTGTTAATATTGTTTTCAGCTTTTTCTAACATGACCTAGATTTCTTACTGATGAAGGGAAATAGCAGCAACAAATTTATGACTTCTCAGGATCGCATCTGTCCTGAAAATGCAAACTGCCTTTTATACTTTATCAAAGTAAGGTCCATGCATAAACAATTAAAGTTTTCCCAGGTTTAAATCACATTGGCCTCAAACCTCACAAGGGTATATATTAGTACTAGTGTGGCATATGGAATATCAGCATCTGAAAGTTTTCAGAGAGAGAAAAATGTTGAAAAGTATCCCGTGTATAATATAAAAGATGGATGACATTCTCATCATGAGCAGAAACAAGCTGAACAGCTGTCAACCCCAGAGAACTGACTTCAAGAGACAGAGACATCAGGACATGGTTTAAAGAAAGCACATTTCATGAGTCCAGAAAATGGTGTGTGCCAGCTACAGATAGGTAGGAAGTTAATCAGAATCAAAATTACAGCAAAAGAAAAACCCTCAATACCACAAAAAACACCTAAACAATTACTATTTTTACTTATCATTGATTATTAAATTTCTATTAAGCATTTCAGGCTATTTTGAAGGCTTTCATTACCTCCCAGGGAAGGATATCTTTATAATATGAATATTTGGGAAGCCTAAAAAGCTACTTGGAACTATTTGTTCATTTGGCAAGACAAAAAATAAACCTTTTGTGCAATGCTTAATATGCCAGACATAGGCTTGTCTCATAATACAAAAGTTATTAAAGATTTGCCAGCTTACTTTTTCCAGGTCATAGAATAAGAATGAATAGAATCACTCTTGCTTTGAGAAATAAAAGTTATGTAAGAATTAGAATACCTACATACATAAAATGAGATTTTTATGTTATGTTTTGGACAGATTACATGATTTTGGTATTATTATTCAATGAGAAGACAATGGGAGCCAAAGCAGTTGTCCAGCTACATAGTGGGACAGACTTTTCTTGATGAACAGGTACCAGAACAATCTGTTTTTAAGGGCTTGCAAGAGAAACTGTTACCTTTACAACAATGAGCAATAGTGAAATTTCACAAGCAAGAATCTGAGTTAGGGAAGATGTGAACCTGTCTCTGTATATTCTACAGAGATAGTTAAAACATTGTAGTGGAACACAACCCTACCAATTTGGAGGCCATGGTAGAGAGCAGAGCAGTCACCACTGATGGGACACCAGTGGTTCCAGCCATCCAAGCTCCTGTTTGTCTTGGTGTGCACTGAGCAAGAGAATCCAGGCATGAAGCATGAGTGCCTACACATCAGTTGTACCTGACTATGGCACAGGGGAAATACCTTGTTCAAAAGCCGTCTATTTGGACACCCCCTATCTGTAGGATTGTATGTCTCCAGATTATCTGTGCTTCAGAATTCTCCACACAGCCACAGCTGGTCAACCATACTAACCCTACAATCTTCCATTCCTATGCAGTGGAAAAATGCTTTACTCATAATAGTACCCCTGCCAAATGATAGTACGTGCATACAATGACCTCGAACACCTCTGTGGGCACTTGTAAAACACTCACAAAAGTTTACAACACTTTACAACAACACTTGTTACAAATGGCAGACCAGATTTTACAAATGTGGAGTTAAAAGAATTACTGAGCAAGAATGAGACTAAGCATTCAGGGTTCTCCATATATCTGACTTCAAATAGTCTGGCAGAGAGAAGCCTGGGACTGTTTAATTGGGCACAGTGTGATATCACACGGCATACCTGAAACAGCATTCAAGAATTACTGAAGTAGGATCAAAGACTATAGAGGGATTACAAGGAGCAACACTTCATAAAATGCAATATTTAAGAGCCAAGTTTCAGGAATGGAACTCACAAACTCAAATTAGGAGCCTATTTTCCCTCTTTTTTGAATAAGGAGACGCTTTTAAATATGTTTTACAAAACAGATTATGCTAAAGAAGATGACATTTCCTGAGACAACTGGAAATTCTGGAAAGCTGTACCAACTCTTCCTGCATTTGGAACATGTCCTTTTCTTATGTTTCACCTGTCAGAGCCCAGAGCTGGAACTAACCAAGAGGTGGTGGAAACATGGAAGTGAAATCCATGTTCACTAACTTTAGAATGTCTAACATTTTTATACAGGCTAGTTGTTTTTTTCTTTAAAACGAGCAGAGAGAAACAGGTACATACAATGAGTTACTGGACTCATTTAAGGTGTCTGTGTTAATGACCAATGACCCATGTGTTAGAGGTCAGTCTAGACAATTAGTTCCACTGGAAGAATCTCAGGTTGTCTGAGATGAGTCCTACATCCACTATCAAATCTAGTGTGTATATCTTATATTGTCTGTATCCAAATAAAGAAATTTAGGGAAGTAGCAAAAACTAAGTGATGGATAATATCATCAACTTTTCTATAGGTAAATAGTTCTGAGATTACTCTTCTCATCAATTACTTGTTGTGTTAATTAGCCCACTGAAAGAGTTCGGAAAGCAAGCAATTATGTAGCCTGAAAAGCCCCAGGAGGAACAAGTGAAGAAAGAACAGCGATCCATGTTTTTTGGTCAGTCTGCTGTAATAAACAGGAGCATATTAACTTTCCATATCTCTACCAAGTGGGAAGCTCAGGCATTTATTATTTTTTCGCTCACTGACTTGTTGACACATACCCCTCCAAATCTGACAGAACCTACTAGCTGTTTAGAAGAATCTAAAACTGAATAGCAGAGCTAAAGTCCTAGATTCTGATCAGGGCATGATTGAAAACCTAACTATCATCAAGTCTG
Organism: Falco peregrinus; assembly: GCF_023634155.1. NCBI lineage: Eukaryota > Metazoa > Chordata > Aves > Falconiformes > Falconidae > Falco > Falco peregrinus. The sequence goes on from NC_073723.1 coordinate 34,952,646, forward strand.
AGAGCAGAAAGTTCTCACCTAACTCCTTTCTAGACAAACAAAGAGTGACACTAGCAAGGCAGTGACCCCTAGGGTCAGCCTTTTACATGCTGGCTTCTTGTTGGTGCCCTTGCTTAATGAATCAACTTCAAAGCTACTTCTCACCTGTGTCTTTCATGACACAAAAAAATACTATACATGCAATATTGGGCCAGAAGTAATTTTATAACTCCTTGCTGAAGCTGGATGACTATCCTAGAAGAAAATATTAAAATTTACATGGTCGGATACAATTACTAAAAGGTTGCTAGACTTTACAGCTCTACAAAGCTATCTTAGACTCTAGTTTGTATTAGCATTTGCTCTTTAACTGAAAAATCTAAGGTCATCCCATAATATCTTGTAATCCTTTTATTTCAGATACTTCAAAATATAACATTGTCTCTTTATGAGAAGAAAAATATAGTGAAACCACAGATTTTATATGTAACTGGTTTAGACTAATTTCAGGATTTGATAGAGGAACTTCAGTGCAAGACATAAATATACACATTTTAGACATCTTAATTAGATAAATTCCTCAAACTCCTAAGCAGTTATGAGAAAACAGATCAATATTTTATCCTCGCTCCTGGCTATACACACTGAAATTTCTAAATTAAAAACAAATTAATATATTTAATCCATACCAACCTTCATTTTAATTGACTGTGGACATGAAACACTGAGTGGGAATATACATTGCAATATTGCTTGTATGGATTTTTTTAAAAAAAGTAAGTTCTTAATATTCAAGTTACAAGCTTTTATGGGTACCCTGGTTTCAGCTGGGATACAGTTAATTTTCTTCTTAGTAGATGGCGCAGCGCTGTGTTACATCATTGATAGCACACGGATGGGTTTGGTTGTTGCTGGGTGATGTTTATACTCAGCCAAGGACTTTTCAGTTTCTTGGGCCCTCTCACTGGCAGGGCCTGTGGCCCCATGGGGAGAGGAGCCCAGGCTGGGGCAGGGCTGCTGGCCGGGCTGTGACCCCGCGGGGGACCCACACTGGAGCCGGCTGTGCCTGAAGGACGGCACCTGGTGGGGGGGACCCACGTTGGAGAAGGTTGGGAAGAGCTGCATCCTGTGGGAAGGACCCACTTTGGAGAAGTTCATGGAGGACTGTTTCCCATGGGAGGGACCCCAGGCTGAAGCAGGGCAGTGTGAGGAGCCTCCCCCTGAGGGGGCAGGAGCAGCAGGGACAGCGTGTGAGGGGCTGACCCCAGCCCCATTCCCTGTCCCCTGTGTCATTGTAGGGAAGGAGGGAAAGAAACAGGGAACGAAGTTGATCCCAGGAAGAAGGGAGGGGTGGGGGGAAGGTGTTGTTAATTTGGGGGTTTATTTCTCTTTATCCTACTCTGATTTGATTAGTAATAAATTAAACTAATTTTCCCAAGCCAAATCTTTTTTGCCCATGATGGTAATTGGTGAGTGATCTCCTTGTCCTTATCTCAGCCCAGGGACTGAGAAACTTTGGTGGGCACCTGGCATCCAGCCAATGTCAAACCACAACAGATCATGATAAGACAGAAAACTCAGCAAACACTTTTTGCTACAAAAACTGAATCCATCTTTTCAAATTAGTTGCCACTCTGCTGTAAATGGCAATAGGGATCAAGAAGACATTTAGAAATGATGGAAAACAGAATGCATGACTTTACAGACATGCTTGACTAAGAAGAAAGATGAATTTATAATAGGGATCCTTTTCCTGGGTTTGTTCTTCAAAGATAGCTGCAAGGTATAATACACAGGAATAGTTATCAGTGGAAGGGTGAAGCTCTCTAAGTTTTACTTTAAGAACAAAATGAAAGTGTTTCATAGAAAAAGACTTAAAATATTTTATGTTCACTTAGGAGCTTTTCCAACATTACAGAAACAATGCACAAAGGAAATTTTTCTGTCAGTATTAAGACATAAAGTCTCATTTCTGATTTCTGAAAATAGTTCATTTAAAGTCTAATAGTTTAGCCTAAATAATAGACAGGTTATTTTAAAAAAACTGAAAAAAGATTAAGAGGTACATTCCAATCTTACTACATTGTAACACTGAACTGTCAAATGTCCTCATGTAGATAAATTCCTTCTTGAAAAACTTCTTTAATGTAATGAATATCAGGGTTTTATGCATATGATAATCATGTAATTTAAGCATAATGAAAAACCCTTGGGACAAAATTTTATGAGACCAACGAAGTCTCGTTTCACATCTTAAAATTTTAGTTATTTTAACTTATGAGTTATTTATTGTGAGTACTTTACAGCTTTGTTAAGCTGTTGGAATTTGAGAATGGGATTTTTTTGCTTCATGAAACTTCCTATGACAAGAACATACCCAACATTACCTTAAATAAATATATGTTATAATCTTTTTTTTTTTTTTTCATGGTATAGCCAGACCTTGCCTCAGTATCTCCGAACTGATAATGAAACTACTCCTTCCTGCTATTACGCTGTTATGGTTTTTAAATCAGGGTGTAGAGTGATAATGTGCACAACAGAATAGAAACATGGCGGGGGGGGGGGTGGGGGGGGGGGAGGGGTTGGAACGTAGAGAAATTAAATTTTCTACCAGATGTAGTGGATGGCCATAAAAAAACATATAACATTCATTGCTCTGAATTTCTATGAAACATTGTTATCTAGTAATGGTACTCTTTCAGAGAATTTTAGAAATTCATACTAGAGCTGGGACTAGGTGAGTTATACTCACATAGACCAGGGTCTGACTGCAGTTAAGGGGTGCTGTTATTCCATACTGCTAACCTGGTGAACAACTCTGGTGGTGGCACTTTTACACACTCACATCCACGCGCACTTGCAATACTGCAACTGCCTTGGTGATAAAAATTTCTGTGTAAGAGACTGACAGTGAGCATGGAAGAAGCATTAGTTTTGAAATGCAAGGAAACAAGACTTTGCTAGATTCTCTATATTCAGATCCTATGTCCAATGGGAAGTTCATTCCCATATTTCCAAGACAGAATTTGAAAGCTAGTTTTGAAACATATGTAATCTCCTTCAGGAGCACAACAAAATTAAAACAAAAGAAATGCCCTGGGTAGCAAAGATCACCAGATTTGGCTGCCTCTAACCTTGTGCATAGACAAATTCCCTTGAAAGTCTGAGAGGCACACACAGAGAATTTGATGTCCCAACAAAGGTCATATGGGCCAGATCATTTACTCTTACTGGCTAATGTACTCCACTGCCTTATATCAGGTCCCCACCATTTAAAATTCAGCCTGTGTTGTCACCAGTGAAAAAAAGAAATATAATGTGGGGCTTGTGCAATTACATTGATTCAATGGGTTTGCATGCTTCGGTGCTTTTATGTTCTTAAAGAATTCCTGTTCGCCTATTATTTTCCATCAGGAAGAATGAAATAACAATGATGGTGCTGTTGGGTTTTGTTTTTTTTTTTCTTTTATGTGCAACAAATTCATTTCCACAAATAAGTAGTTCAAAAGCACCATTCACAACTGGCTTTCAGCATGAAATAACAGAGCACACAAAACATTTTGGAATATTAGTCTGGTTTCATACTGTTTTTCAAATGCTGTGATAAGAGGTCTTTTCAAAATTGAATACTGAATGATGGAAGTGTATTGACTGAAAGCAAGATCTGCCTTTTTTTTTATTCCATACATCATTACAGGCTTTATACATTAGAACAAGTTTTATATAAACGATGTATTCTACAAGAACTGCCCTTACTCTAAGAAAAATATCTGAAGTTAGTCAAGATAACAAGGAAAAAGGCGTCTAATTTAAAATCTGCCAGAAACACAAAGCCCTCCTAGTGAGATTCTCAATGACAAGGTCTTAGATACGAGATCACATCTAAACCCCAAGTTCTGCATAGAAGTTACAGCTCAGCTTCAACTCAATTGCTTTTATAGCCTCTCATTTATACCAGAGCTGAATTATGTCTACTAAGGAGCAGACTTTGCCACTGCTGAGTCATACAGAGACTTAACCAAGACAGTAACCCCAGCAATTCACTTATAAAGTGTTCACCTGGCCACAACAGCAGAATACTGTAATCAAATTCAACAAGATTACACCAGCAATTAGATCCAGAGCTTTAGATTCTCTGCTATACTACACCCTGCAGATCTGTACATCTACAAAATGTTTATGTGGGAGATTTTAAACAAGATCAGAATGGTAGCAGTTTATATCATGGTATAAGTCATAAAACCCACATTACTGTAGGGACTGTATTCCCTTTTGTATAGCCTTTCTGGACCATAAATCTAGGCCTCCTGTTGAATCTCTTGCATCACGGAGCCCAGCACAGCCACATATCACTCTACCATTAGTGTATTTAGCATCATCTGCAAAGCAGTTAGTCTCTTTGTTCCAGTGCTGTGATCAGAGGCAATTCCTGAATGTCCCCACGATTGCAAATCCAAGTTTGTTCATGGCCAGTCTACACCTACCATCAAGTAAGATAACACAAACACACAGATACCTTCATCATACCTTTATATTTAACAAATATTTATTGTACAGAAAAAGTTTTTTTTTAAATCAATACACAGAGATCCAGGGTTAATTTATTGCATAACCTCCAAAGCATTTGGGGTTCATTAATGGCTATTATGAATCCTGCTACTCCTTCATGTCGGTATTTTAACACCAAAGCATTTAGTACCAGAGCCCAGAAGCTGCTTCTTCTATTCGGCTGTGGAGCACAAGCATTTTTCCTTTATAATGGAGAAAGGCGGTCGTTTCAGTGATACACTAGAGACCACATGCTGAATCAACGGCAGAGATGAGGTGAGCTCTCCAGCATTCACAGCCACTCCTGTTTAACTGAAAGCTCTGGAGAGGCCCACCACAGTGTAAGCTCCTCATAAACACTAACCTCATGGCACCATCTCCCATGAAGTGTGCTGGAGAAGGACATCTTGCTCTCTAAAGGTCTTCAGAAGTATTTTGCAAAGTGGAAGTGTAGCTTTAACCGTAAGAACTGTCCTTCCTCAGATTAATCAGCCATCCTCAGGTTTTTCATCCCGTTTTGCTCTGAACTCAGAAAAAGTACGCAAAGTGTTTGTATAGGTGGTCAGTTTAGAACAGTTTTCTGAGACCTCAAAACCTTATCTTTAGACAAAGAACAATCCCTCAAATTATAGCTTCTTATCTTTAAAACATAACAAGTTTTTGAAGTATAGGACAATCAACAGTTTTCAACTTGTGAAGACATTAAGGGTACAAGACGTAATGACTTTTCATGCTGATTTACTTTTGAGGGAGATAAAGGTTCATATATTAAATGAAAATGAGCATTATCTTACTTCATGCACCCAGACCAGTATGCATTTAAAGTAAGTCACCTGACCTGATTTAGGAGATGAACTGGTTTGTAAAGACCCTTATTTCTTTATTTCTATTTCCAACACAAGGAGCCTGATATACTAAACCTAAGATTTAGATGTCTAGGTTATAAATGCCTAAGTTCTAAGAGGCGATTCTCATGGTCAAGGTACTGTCACCTAGAGGAAGTGCCTCCAATGGCAAAATTCAGTTTATCTAATAATTTGCCTTCTCCCCAGCACCACTATAAGGCTACCAGTAGCATTGCCTCAGCAGCTGGACTGTCAAAAGGCATATCAGTGAATTAAGGGCTTGTGAAAATAAGCACTAAACTCGGTAATAAACCAGATTTCTTCCTTTCTTCAGCTTATTCTGTGCATTCTACTGTTAGTCTACAGGCTCCTCAACTCTGCTGTCCCTAAGACTTTTTACAGGTCTGAAGATTTTAGCTCAGATGTTTTTTCCAGTCAACCAGTTTCACCAGCATAATATTTTCAGATGACAAAAATATATGTAAAGCCTGGGGCTAAAACTCAACTCTCTGGAGACCACAGGCTTCTGTGCTAAGTTTTCCAGCAGCACAGAGAAATCCCACATCGTCATCACTGTCAATGGCAGACAGTGTGGGGAAAAAAGACCCTGCTGTCTTCAATATCATGAATCTGTCCTCAAAGTTAATAGCACAGGTACTGTCACTCGCTGATTTTAAAACACAGAATAAATGATAAACCAGGACAGAAGGAATAAAAGGGTATCTCAGATCTGAACTAAAATCTCCCTTTTTCCTGTTCTGGATAAGAAGGTGTTATGTCCCTGTATTTTCCCCACATCCATTACTGATTATTCCAACTGAGCAAAGAAAAATAAGAGGAGAACTGAGAAGTCTAACCCCAGTGTACTCAGAGAACATCTTTTTACCTTATTTTTATCAGATTTCTAGGTTAATCCAGATCACAGCATTCAAGTCCAAGAAATTACAGAGTTGAGAAGGATCAAGAACCTGCATGGCCATGTAGCATACCCAGAGTTAATTACAAGCCCAGCAGGAATTCATAAGGCATTGCACAGAACAGCAACAACAATTATTCTTAACTATAGGTCCACCTGGCTCCCAGTATTAAACCAGAAAAAGTTTTGCTAATAACCATAGCCATAGCAGAAAAATAAATACCTTTGCTCAACATAATCATTATTTATTTACATCCGCTCTACTGGTGTAATTTAACTTGGACTCTTTATTCTATCTGTTCTCCTCATGTCTCCCGACCAGGGTATCCAGGACATATGACACTAAAGGATATTTTGAATAATTGCACTGTTCCCACACTGCAGAAGATCCAGAGAGTGGAGCTGGGAACAGTGAATTAAAAAGAGGCTCATGAAAATCTGTACAGATTCTCTTATTTAATGAGTTTACCTCATAGATTGAATATAAATTCTGTATCAAGCTAAGGAGTATCCTCAATGATGACAGCACTGGGGACTGTGATTTGTAACAGCAAAGAAGATCTCAGAGCAGGTATCTAGAAGTTTTTCTTTTATACAATGAATAAAAAAATAGTTTACCAGTCACAACAGTAAAGTTTTCAAGGAAGGGGAAAAAAAAAAGACTGAAATCTGAGTACAACTGAGTCAGAATGTGAAATTTGGATGTCTCCAGGCTGTTAATTCAGGAGCCGGTGTAGACTGGCAATTTCTAGAAACTAAACAGAAAGTAAGTTGTGACATTCTGTCAAACTGCACCTGCAAGTGCAGAATATTTATAAAAATAAACTCATCTCAACCCTTCTGTTTCCACAAAGCATGAAAAATAGAAGATTGAGGTTATTTACTCAGTGTAATAAAAATGAATCTGTTTAATAGATCCAAACTGAAAAAAAAAAATGTTTTGCAATTCTAACTAGTGTATTTATCACACGTGCTATATTCAGGAATGTAGAGTAACATTTTCAAAAGTATCAAAGATTTTTCACTGGCCAGACTTTGAGTTCTCTTGAAAAGTTTGATTCAAGACTAAATTAAACATGCAGAACAGCATTTCCCAGCCATCACTGGTCCTTGAGTAACAATTCTGTGAAAGCAGCATTTTGAAAGCAGCCTGCATTGTGTCTATCCCACTGTGCTCAATTTTAATCTCTCAGTTCCCTCTGACGGCAAACAACATTGCAGGATCATACACAGCATTCTCCCACAAGGTATGAACCATTGCTCTGAAATAGCTTCAAGAGAAATAAGTGTTAGATATGTTAGTTTTACTAATGATATCTTAGACTATTAAAGCTTTACTTTCTACTATGTATATTAATTATTCAAAATCCGGTCCTCCAAGCTGATATGTGCAGATGGATTCCAGTTCTATGAAACTCCACTGATTTCTGTGAAGCTTTTTTTCAAGCATCTAGTCCTATGACTAACACAGACTTACAGCTCTTTGCACCTCATTCTTTCCAAAGCAAAACCAGACAGGCCAATAGCATTTGTCTCTGTATTTCTTTTTTTTGGCTCTAGTGTAGCAACGTTACTGTCCAAATTCATTGTACTACCTTGTTTGTTTACATGCAAAAATGTGTGTACTATAACAGAATTCTTGAAGATAATCATCAACGTGCTTCTCTTCATATAACACTTCTTCAATGCTTTCTCAATCCTCCTTTGTGCTTTTTTTCTTTAAAGTTTTGCAATAACACATTTTAATTTTTTTGATATAATTATTTGGCAGAATACCACTGTAGTGATTTCAGCAATCTGTAAGATCTACAGAAAGTATTAGTTCTGGAAACTGGAGTGTTTGTGACCTAGAAGTGTGAAGATCTTTTGTTTGTTTAAAAGTAAAACATTTTTTGTGAGGAAAAAAAAAATACTGCACTTCATTTCCCACTCAGAATGGGGGGAAGGGAGCAGCCGGAAAGGATGTTTTAGAAGTTTCCATCAAATGGTATGCACTTTGCAGCCATTTCTGGTGCTATGCTAGTACACAAATGTCTTTTCAGACAAGCTCTGGCCTCCTTTCTCTGCTTAAGATTTTACTGGTACAATCTTTCAGTTGTAAGTGTAATGCTTTGCTGAACAGAATATGGGCACATGTCATTGCATATATCTTGCATATCATTATATGCTTACAATAGGGGAAAGGGAAAGGAGTGGTGGATTGGTTCATTTACTGCACCAGTCTTAAATTAGTATAAAATTCCTGTGTAGGCAACACCTTACCTGGCTTTAACGATCACACTGTAGTGTGTAGGAGCTTTTCACACCACAGTAGGAGCCAGACTGCTCTAAACTTTTGCAGGCTCTGGAAAGGCTTTGGGAAAACTGGGACTGAGACTAAGAAAACACAGCAATGAGCAACACTTGAACTTTATGAGCAACCAGCAAACCCCTGACTGAAAAAGACTAGCCAGTGGAAATAGATTGTAGAGCTACAATGCCTAGGAGGACTTTGGCTTTATGTGTAAGAAGAGTATAACATAGTTTTACGTTCTAGAAAAAAAAAAAAAAAAAAGTGTTAAAGGCACTTGAATCCAAAGATCTAAGTTTCATTTACAACACAAGATTGGTGCTGCAGATCAGCTATATTCCTGAAGGAAGGTTAGACCAAATGTCAGGATCAAGTGATCTCATTCTCTGTGGATGATGCAGAGTGCCAGAATTCCACTACTGAACAGGAAACATATCCTGCTCATGCTAAATCCGTGTGAAATTAGGCATGCAAACAGCAATGACTATTCTATTTCTTGCAAATAGTCCATTAAACTGCTTATAAATACCACCCACCTCCCTTCAGAAGAAAAATTAAGAATAAAAAAGTACATTAAAACACTGTAAAATAAGGAAATGGCACAATTAAGATACTCATAAGACCTTGATAGACTTCCTTGTGTATGGTGATAAGATCCCTTGGTCCTCAGGACATCTGTCTCATTCATTCAAAAAATGGGAGTATTAATTGAATAAGCACATATACCATGCCCTGTTTTGCCATAACTGAAATTTTTTTTCTAGCAATTTTTAGTTCACTAATCTTAAAACTCTGCTCTGAAGGGTATGATTAAATTCTTCTAACTGTCCTGTGATGTTCTTCCTTCTAACAGGTGTTTGACAATTTTGTTTTCTTAAACTCTCCCTGACTGAAGATGAATGAGGATAATCCCCATTTTACAAATAGGGAAGGCAACGAGATACCCCAGCCAAATCTCCACAAATCTAAATGCCTGGTTAGAGGTACTAAATATTTGACTCACCTCTTAGCAGCCTCACTGAGCACTCTCGCACTCAGTCCTCAGCCATCAGAGGGTTACAAACTTCTAAAAATTGGAACCCAAGCCCCCCAGTCATGCCCCCAGGAGATAAAGCACGAGACATTTGGGCATCAAAATGATGAGACTGGTTTTAAGAATTTTGTGGACAAGGCAGAATCAGCAATCACTTCTTTAAGGTGGAATTCATATAATTTAGGAGTCTTTTCCTGCAATGACATCTGATTTGATACTTTCCTTATAATTGAGGTAGGAAAGCCATAGCCTGCAGTCTGCTTTGTAGATGCTACAAACCTGATCCACGACCAAATTTGCCGCAACCCTATAATACACACTGAAAAATTAAAAAGCAATCTTAATCCTGCCATATTCTGATTTAAAACTATGCTTTATAATGCATTATTATGCATTATAATCTCCAGATCTAAGAATTCAAGCATGAATGTCTAGGTTAAAGACAAAAAAAAAAAAATCACCAGACAAATCTCACTGTGTATCACTACACACAGCCTTTCGGCAGCATTTTGGAAAGGTATCAGGACTTTCATGGAGTCTGCATTAAAACACTCTCTCTTTCCAACCAGCCTAATAGATCATTCAGCATCCCTCAATGTACAACAACAGCTTTTTTCTTTAGCTGCTCCAAGAAGGTTTGGGTTTAAGACTTTAAGGCTTCATAGCCCAAAGAAACATGCCTCCCAAACTTTTCTGGTCATTGCTTTGATCTATTTTGAGTCAAATCACAGAGACAATCACCTGAAACAGTCTCACCACAGCCTCAAGTTCCTCTTCTGAAATATCCCTGAAGTATTTTATCCAAGACTGGCCTCTAACCCTCTGACCATAAAAATCCCTGTGAAGCTCCATAGCAGGAACTTTGGAGTCTCTTGCTTTTGTTACTCAGAAATTCAGTAATTAGAGGAGCAGAACTTGAAAGCATCTCTGTAAAGCTTCGGATGGCTGACTTCATTTTCTCCCAATGCCACTTTATTAGGTTTGTTTGTTGCTTATAGATTCTATGTACTCTGTTCTGATTTTAGGACTAGATGAAGAATTTGTTGAGACCACTAGCTATTTCAGATAGTCCACAGAGATGCGGGCATACTTTCTCTCAAGTAGTACAGCAGATGCCATCACAAACATGTTTTCCAGATCCCCTGGACAATACTGGATGATGTGTAAGCTGCACCCACACAGTCCTTTAGCTGAAGATGCTAACACATAGCAGAGACGGTTAATTTTCAGAGTGCTTTCCACCAACATATTAAAGTGGGTGACAAGATCTCCTAGAGGCAGTGGTAGAAGTTTATATAGACACGCAAAAGTGCAGATACCATGTCCAGGAGTTAAATTAATCTATTACACTGAATCAAACGTAACTTATTTTCCACTACTCTGTACCAATAATTGGGATTTATTTTCTTTATGTCTTGGTACGTGGTGTTGGTGTGGTACCATGCAGGACCCTGTATATCGTATTGTTTATAGAGGGCTATAGCAAAACAACATTTCTGTCCTGTTCACCATGGCATCCATTGGTAAAAAACATGTCCCATTCAAGACTGGCAATTATCTGAAGAAGTGACAAGGCAAAGTGAATTAATAAAACATTATTTCTAATTCTTTTTGTGGAATCAAATCTGTCTTAAATCATGTTAATGTGAATCACTGTGGCAAATCTGACATCTCTGTCTGAGAGCATGCTAATGTAATTTACTGTAGTGAATATTACATCTCCATCTGCTAAAGCAATCTGTTAAAATTCACTAAGATTATTATCTTCAAGAGGCAGAGGTTTTTAATCTTTCAGGTTGTTGTTTTTTAAGTTCCTTCTGATGGAAATAGTATCTAACATGTGATGCTGACTGACAACATTTGATTAAATTAAAAATGGAGTATGTAAATTCCTAGCTCTTATCAGCTCACTGTAAAATAGCAGCTGGTAGGAAGTTAAGGCCAGAATTTCAACAGCTCAAAACATTTAGTTTCAGCCATGATTTCATCATAAGACATAAATAGAGACCAATACTATGAGAGTGATATGATAAATATTATACTGGCCTAAATAATGCCAGATTTTAACAAGTTTTTTCTTATTATCAGAGATCAAAAAAATCACTGGAAAGTACTGGAAAAAAATCAGTGAAAGAATGCAATGGTTATGATTATTTGATTATTATGGTTATGCAGTGTTTAAAACAGTAGGATGTATCCTGTAGGCACTACCTCTGTGCAAATGAGGGAAAAAAGGCTGAAATACATGAAGGAATCATACACCTTTCCTAAGAGCTACTCAGTTTATAACTGTAATGTTTAATCTATACTACTATGGAAAGATGGATATTTTTACCGTTAATCGAAAAAGTTCCAAAGCCTAATCTAGGGAGGACATGTCAGGTAACTACACAAAACATTACAAGATTATTTTTCACAAAAGTCTAAAATGGGTCCAAATAGACATTTTTACACATGCTCATATAAATACTGAATTTTGTGTTGAGAACAAATTTCACTTAAGATTTTTTCACTTTAACAGCTAACAAGTATTATGACCTTAAATACAAAAATATCATTTAATATGTATTAAAATAGCACCTTTAGCAGAAAAATAGATGGGTTTCAATAGCATTTCAACAGCTTTAAATCCATTGCACTGACCAAAACAGGCAAGTATCCCACTCTTAGCCACTTTTCCAGTGTTTGTGTGGATTCAGCCAGCCTAACTGGGGAGCACAGAGGCTTGAAGGCTGAAGTCAGAGACTTTGGAAAATTTAGAGTTATGGGGACAGGGAATAAAAATACTATTACTAGGATCAGTAGAAAAAGAAACTGAGCGATTCCTCCTTTCGGGTTGAAGTGTTGCTTAACTTCCCTTCCCCCTTTCCCCTCAGAAGATGGCTTCCTTCCTGGTGGTGATGAAGCACAGAACTTCACGAAGTCAGCTGTCAGAGTGAGACATCCAAAATACATATACTCCCTGTTCCAGTCTCACTCTTTCTAACAGTATCTGGCTGCTGGGCAGCTTCTTCACTTTGGGGTATTGACACCTGCTGGCCAGTATAAAAATAGCAAACTGTTTTTTCTCGGGAACACAAGTCCCAGTGCTGGATGCATATGGTTTCATATTCTTTCTCTGCCATATGGTAGAAACTTTCTGATTCAAACTAGTTGAAAGTAAAAATGATCATTTTAAAACTATTACATCTTTAAAAAATATCTGGTTTGGAATTTGTTGAACTACTAACGCCAAGAACAACGGAAGTGTTACCAAGTCTTTCCAAATACTCCAGTATGCTATAAACAGCAACTATGTTCCTTGGTTTCTGATTTTCGCAGATTTCAAAAATCCATAGAGCTGTGTACTCCAGATATTGTTGGAAAATAATTTGAAATGAAAGAAAGAAAAAATAGGCTCCATATATTGAGTCTATATATTTTTGCTTTTCCTATGTATATGGAAATTTCTACCTCCATCCCTTCAATTGCTTGTTCTGTGTTTGGCTGTAGAATCTAAATGGACAGTATCCTTTTAAACATTCACAGAAGTTAAATATTTTCAGTGGAAGACTGGAGAGATTCATGAAAGAAAAACCACTGAGGTCAGTGATTGCACAGGAATGACATTTAGCTTCATCTAAAAACATTTGGAGTCAGAGATCATCAGGGGAAATGCAATATGCTTGCTGTTTCTGCTTTCACTCTTCAAACTACTTTTCACTGGCATCCCCTTTTGATTACTCTCCCCGACAGGCTATTGGGTTAAACTGCCTTCTGATGTGAGTGAACATTCTCTAAATACTGGAAATACTGGAAAATGCCTATTAATGCTATATATACATGCTACCATAGATAAATGCTATGACCAGCATCCTATTTTTGCAAGTTGGGCCTTAAGGACAGATTCATTTGTACTCCTTTATGATCCCATGGAAATCTGAGACTCCCAAGAATTTTCTGCTTATTTCTACATCAAATGATACCTCAATAAGTATCATTATTAAATCCTAATTAAAAAAAAATAAGCTTTACATTAGATATTCCACTATTGGTACTTGCTCACCTATATTTCACAGGCTATATGTTCAATATTCAAAATACTAAGGCAAACACATTAAGGGTGTGAATTTGCTTCTCATCTCATCTTTAGTGTACGTTAAATCCCTGTTCAAACTCCTTCACTGAAGAGACTGAAGAGTAACATGGTTTTAATTAACTGCAGAATAATCCTTAGAACTTTGGCATTAACTTCAACATCTCCATCAGTTTTCTTCAATATTTCTGAATGTTCCTGTGTAAACAAACCCTAAGAAGGGTTAACTTTGTTTCTCTCAATAACTGTATTGTATAAACTACTGTATTCAGAGAGTATAAAGATTAATTATCCATGCTGATGAGGATGACTGTAATCTGATTGTCAGCATATTTTCACTGTAGGCAAGATGGACCCACTCATTTTCACCATTTCAGCTCCCTTCATCTCATCCAAACAGTCTGAGCTGCTGTAAACAGAAATGGCATGACGCATGACTGAGGGGACATTGCTATGCAGTACATTTTTAATGCCAGCTATTTTACATTTCAATTTATACAAAATCGCCTCCACCATCTCTAGCATTAGTAGACCAATTTCCTACTCTATTTCATGAAAAGAAAGAGAAGGAATTATAGTCATTACTAGACAATAAGAGGCAGATATCAAAACGTTAATCAGAATGAGGGAAAAGAGGGGAGGGAAGAAAAAAAATCTCTTCATAATCTTCATAAGTGATAGCAAAACATTTAAATAAGCAAACAATGTAAATCTGCACTGTGAACAAACAACTGTCATGTCTGTCATTGTCTACGACAGGACAGGACAAAAAATCAATAATATACATGGGTTATTAATGAGGTGAGGGAAAGAAGAATGCTAAGAATGAATAGTGGTCAGGTGTGGGTGTGCTGACAGTCAACAACCTGAACAATCGAAAACATTCTGTGTTTTGATAGACTTTTGTAGGTGAAAGAAACCTCTTTCCATACTCCAGAACAACCGACTAAATTTCTTCATCATCACCGAGAAGATCTGCCCGTATAAATACACTCTCAAATAAATGAATAAATAAAGCCCAGAAATTAACTGATTCCTTGCAATATCTCCTCATGTGAAGGAAACACCAATTAGTAGCCTAGCAAAAATACAAAGAAACGAAAACATACAGGGGTGGCAGACTTTGTAAAATAAGTACCAATTCAGAATGCAGCATGTGGTAAAAATGATTGCAAACCACTCTGCCTGGACATATAGGTTGTAACTTGCATAAATCACTTGTTCATGGTGTTCCTCTCACTTGCTTTACCTTAATTTGCAATTCTTTATTTATATGGTCAGAGTATAACACTGTTTTGCCCACATAGTTGGTGCCACTTTCCAGGTCTTGCTGAAACCAACCAGAATTGTAAGAATGGAGGTAAGAGAAAGTGAATGCAACACAATGACATTCGGAGAGCTAGTTCAGTTTCCAGCCTGGTTTTAGAAACTCTCTGAACAGCCAAATGCTCTTGGTTATCTTTCCCTGCTTCTTAGCTCTATCATTCAAGCATTAACAAGAAAGGAATGGCATTTGGTTGTGTGTCATAGCTGGAACGAGACCAGATGACACTTGTATAGTCTTTCTTTAAAAGAAGAGAGTTTTGGGAGCATTGCTGATTTGCCAATGTTTCTATCATCCCTCTTATTCCTACTGAGACAAAGGAACAGTGAGCAGACACATGCATTTAATGCACTTACCTAGTGCAATGCTAACATATCACCTGAAACCTGGTAGCGTCTCACCTCAGTTTGCAGCATTTAATTCCACAACACTCTTTCACAACTGGAGAATAGTATACCTCACATTATTCTTCACATACTTCAGTATAAAAGCAAGCGCCTGCAATGTTTGTAATTTAAAAAACAAACAAACAAAAAAATAATTTAAGCACTGAATGAAAAATCGGTGGTATGGAAGCACCTAAGCGAGAAATGCAAACCATTAACATCATACCCTGATAAGAGATAAGTTTTGCTAATGCCTATGGTCAAAACTCTTGGTTTCCTCTCTGTGCTGACAATTGTGCTCCCTGTTTCACATGCAGGCCTATTTGGGATTCACTAGGCAACCCAGCCCCATAGAAATTTTAAGGACACACCAGCAGTGCAGAAGTTCATACAAAACATAGCAGTTTCAGCTGTTCCCATGAAATACATGGCTCGAAGAGAAAGGAGTGCTGCCAGCACAGAACTCTAGCCCAGAACTTTCCTCTAGGGAGCAGGACACCTGGGCTTTCCGGATATCAAGAAGAAATGAAGTTCGTATTTTTCATAAGAGTATCCTATCCACCAGACAAGTAAGACTAGGGCACTCCTCCTCTAAAAAAGAAAGACATGGTTACCAAACTTTGTTCTCATGAGTATACAGGGCTTTTTTCAGTAACTGCTTGATTTAAAATGCATTAAACTGCATTAAATACCCTTAGGAGCAAGGACTGGGGACCAGCACCAGCCCTTTCTGCTGCCTCATGCTCATCTTTTTTTACTGTCCCTTGAATCTTGCATTCCAAACTGCATAATGGTTCAGACTTAGCAAAAAAGGAGCGGAAAACACCACCGCTGTTCTCTACCATGTCTGTGCTGGCTTTCCTTTGTAACACAGTAGATGTGTCTAGAACACACAGTACCAAGGAATGCATAGACCTTAAACTGACTGCTTTGTTTGGTAGCCATGAATCTGTTACATGCCCCAAACAATATCACTTTGGTTTACATTAAAGGAGACAGGGATGATCCAGCCAGTCCTGCACAAATGCATATCCCAGTACCTAAACTGAGGTAAGGCAGAATTCCAGCATGCTCCTACTGTGTGGCGCAGTCTGTTAGCCTATTTAGGCACCTGGTACTTGGCATGTGCTTGTGAATCTCAGGTTAGGTCCTGACTTAACACAGGGTTGAGATTTTCACAGTTGGATCCAGCCTGCAGGCTGAGTTTTTTGCAGACATGTGCATCACAATACTTAAGTTTCTTTTTGTATCCAGAACTTGTGAAATGTTTACCAATATCTACTTAGCTGTATCATCAAGTTGATTGAAAAATCAGGCATATTAATTTTAACTGCTTGGTCCCACAATAGACTCTGAATTATCCTTCTGTTTTGGTGTTTCAGAACTTTAAAACTAAATTGTAATCACCCTAAATTATAACTTTCATATCTCCTATTATATTAAAAAATTTAAGAGACATGAGACTGCCAGAGGGGAGAGAAGAAAAGAGTGGATTTACAAATGCAATAATAGAACAACTTATGAAACAAGAAGGGCCCTTTTTTTAATTTGTATTCTGTATTGGATTACATATTTCTCTGTATGCAGGCTCTGCTTTTTGCCTTTCTGGATTTCCAGGAGAATTTTGTTAATATGAGCATTGACCTTTTACAAACAATATGGGAGAAAGGGGAAAATTTTTAATCAGTTTAATATTCATTTCAGTCACTGCAAAAGTTTCACACAACCCACAAAATATACATTAAAATGAAGGTCGTTAGTTTATATCGGCGAAGTGCAATACAATAGCTATCTATAAGCCTAATTTATAAAATGTAGGCCTATAAGCACCATTTCTCTTTTTTCTGATAAAGAACACCACTTCCATGAAAGTGGAACTTTTCATATTAATTTGGAGTTCTTGCTTTCTGAGGGAGATCAGAAGGAAATGAAGTAAAAAGGAGCTGAAGTTTATCCCTGAGGTTTCAGAAGGTTGAGACAACTAAACTGATTTTGCCAAAACTGTATGAAGAGATGCCTGATGGCCTGCACCATGTGGGTCTTGGCTTTGGGAGTGTCATAGGAAGCAAAGTACAGTATTCACAATAGGGCTGCATTTACCTCTAGCTGTAAGCCACTGAAATATTGCACAGAATCTGCATGCTGGAGATTTAGGTTATTTTTTTCTATTACAAGGAATTTTCATTTAGGAGTAGAACATTAACTTTTTTTTGTTCTGACATCAAACAATACCCTACACTTCAGATTATGACATTTCAGTGTTTGTGAACTCAGGTTAAATTAAGTGGTTTAACCACTACGCTTGGTCTTTCTCTGCAAATTAAGGAGTAGGAGAGAATTATGATTATGTAAGTGCCTTAGATAAGTATTTCCATACTCTTACACAGCTGGATCTAAATTCATTCCTCTCTCTGAACTCCCTAGATAAACAACATTTGGCTTCCTAGCAACCTCATTTGAACTAGGTCATTCAGACACATTATTACAATTCAATTCTATAACAGTTTGGTTTGAAATTATAAAAAATACTTGTGTTGCAGAAGTACAATTTCTTTTGCTGTGAAGCCCTTGCTTCACAAGCTAACAAGCTGAAAGACATGCTTCAGGTACCATACTCTGTTAATTTCTCTCCTGCTCCTTACACTCAGTGAAAGGATGTTGCAGGTATAAATGAGAAAAACCAAACCCATCCTTTGCCCTCTGCGTATAACAGAAATTTAAGGAGAGATACAGAGGTGCCATAGTGAAATGAGTCCAGCAGATGCTACCAAGATGGACGGTGGACTAAAGTTCATGACATGCAGAGGGAAGCTGACAGCCAGGTTTGTTCAGTTTTCAGGAAAAGGTTAATTAATGGTGATCTAGCTGGAGATGTTGCCTAATGGGGCAGTGAGATGATGGAGTCTGTTCTTGGTGGCGCACAGCAAAAGGATGATGCATGACACAAGTATTAGGAAAAAAATCACATTGAAGGCAGTCAGCCATGGAATCAACTTACCCAGCTGAGTAGTCCTCATTGCTGAAGAAACTAAAAATTTGGCTAGACAAGTTCATTAGCAAATGCCCTAGGCCATCCCTGATTTGAGCAGGGGTTGAACGAAATAACCTCAAGAAGTCTTTTCATTATTCTACAGTTCCAACTTTTGTACATGCTGCTGTTGCTGAGGCAGCTGTACTTCAACTACGCAGATGGGCTAAGGGATGCTTACTGTACAGAACAGGTCCCTGACCCACATTGTTAAAATCCATTTGAGGTTCTACAAGTGACTTCAGCAGAAGTAGGCCTTAGGCTTCAGTTCCAGCTATTTGCATTTATTCAGTGAAAGTTTACAAGTTCTGATGCTCATAAAGAAATGCTTGAAGTTGTTTCCTAAAACTTCTGCTTCATTTAAAGTATATGCAAGAGCAAAGTAATTCAAATTCAAGTGACTTGAAACTACTTGAAACTACTGTTAATCTCTCCCCATGATGAAATATTTTGTTTCATCTCAAAAACTAATTTAATACCTTTGCTTTTCTGTCCTGCATTTGCATCCATCCCTATACTTCATTTTTTTCATGTTTTTTCTCTGACACTTCAAAGGAAAATAGAGTATACAGTGTAAATCAGACTAAGTTTCCTGGATACCTACTCTTCATTTAAAAAAAAAAAAAAAAGAACCAGTAAAGTATTTTATGCTTTCCATGGCTGCCACTATCCTATTAAGTTCTACACCTGAAATGTTTTTTTTATAGCAGCTCCAAGAAAAAGTCAAACACAGGAGTCTGTGTACTTCTAAGTCTGGGTGTATTACATATGATATTGCAATTCTTTGATTATTTGTTGCCATTGTTTTACACAAGTATTCCTCAGACCTTAATCAGACCTAGAACAGACTTTTGCAAGCCACACAGACTTTAGGATCTCAGTGTTTTATGTAATGTCATTTTCATCTTTTTGAAGGCCTTCATTAAGCTATGCAAAAGAACAGATGATAATTTAGACTATATTGATACAAAAAAAAGACCTGAATTTCTCCCTAGAAACACACACAAGGCAGAGAAGAATAAAAACATGTGCATGACCAGCACAGAAGCATTCCCCGGGCAAATCACTGGGCTGCAGCAGATTTCCAAAGCAGTGTGTACATAGTGATGCCCAAGCTTCATATTCATCCCTCTCCAGGCTAGGCTGCCACTCTGAAAGACAGAAGAAAATCTGCTTTCTCCTTGTTTTTCAGTGTAAGAGATTAATATATTAAGTCTGTCAGGATTTATACAATTGGATCAGGCAACAGTTCCTGCATGGATTTGGACAGTGTAATTCAAAGTTGGCTTTTGTTTAAGCCCAATATTATTTTCTATCTGAAAATGTTAGTAAATAAGGTCTGTCTGCATGTGTTGTGTTATTTATATCAGTTAATGACATTTTTAAGTAGCAACTAATTTGTTTCTGGTTGGTTAAATCATCTTGGGTTGAAATTTTTAGTTCAAAGTTTCACATTAGTTCCCTAAAAATGATGCTTTAAGCTATGTAAGTATTTTCTCACTATAGCTAAACATGATAATTTCTAGGAAATTATATGCAAACAACACAGATGTAACTACTGATATGGTTCTGACTAGGAAACTAACACACTGCTGTCAAGGACAATAACGTTGTGGAAACCAAATGAGATGGAGCTTTGCAACACCAGGTACCCAGTGCCTTATGCATGCACATTCAGAGGAACAGCAGAGGCAGAAGTTTCTAGCTACATAGGCATCTGTGTTTCCTGCAGTCCAGTTTCCCCAGCTAAAAATTCAAAACCTGCTGAATTTTACTGTTTCCAGTAACTTACCTGGTCTAGTTCCTCCACAGATATTTCAAGTACTTTTGCATTACACTGCACCCCAGTTTACTGGTGTGTCTGCAGTTGGACCACATGTTACTGTGGTAGGAACTACCACCATTCAGTTTTAAGGATGAACGTGTTATTACTGTCAATGCTCACCCAAGCCTTTTCCTGAATTGGGTATAGCTTAGGTAGAAGAGAGAACCTGGGCCAAAATGTAATGATAACAAATACTACTCTAGTGACAGCTGAATTTTTAATGGTGACAAACTAGAAATATACAGACCTTTTCAGGTGAGGAAGCAGAGCAATTAAGCTGCTCACACAGTTCAAGGAAAATCAAGCCCTTGATGCTGAGGTACATGATTTAAATGTAAGACCACTTCTCTTGCATTAAAAAATGGTAGTGACCACTTTCCAAATACAGAGTTACTGCAGAGACCAAGGGGCAGCCATGTCCAGTCCAAGTAGGACTACATTTCCCCTGATCTTACATTCTCTTTTTCTCACGGAGTGAGTAACTTCATATGACTATCTACCAGCCTTTGGATCTCAGTATGCAGAGCTGCATATCTCACCTTTAAATTTTTTTGAACACTAGAAACAAAACCTGTTAATGTTAACTGTTGCCTTAGGTAAATTTTCAGAACGTGACCAATGTATTTACTCTATCGACTGTACTCTCTGAAGAAAAGTGTGGTAAGAGAGATATCCTGCAAAGACGAAAGTAACTATATTTATTTCCCATAGGTAAAACTGCCATTACCTTTCCTGTATTGCCACTAACTGGTCTGATTACCCTCACAACAGAGCCAATTTTACACTGAAATGATTCCACCATCTTCAAATAAGGTTGCCTTCATTTAAGTTTAATCTGAGAGAAGTATCAGGCTCCAAATTTGATTTAATCCAGAGAAAATAATAAGAAACTTAAAGTAGTTCAGTTTGAATCTTAAGCTATTTGATTTCATCTCTTTTCAAAGAAAAAAAAAAAATTTAGCACTGGGGAAACAAAGTCAAAAGATTTACCTATCATAATCATTTGAGTTACAGACTGTTTTGTGCAGCCTATGCTCCAATGTTACTAATTCCTTCCAGTTTCCTGCTTTTTTACTGCTTCAAGGGGAATGAAATTAACACTCAACAAAATCTGTATTTTCAGGCTTGAGGCTTCAGACACATAACGTTTTTGAACATTCAGCAGAAATTCTCCAGACTTATAACAGATGTTACAATAGTTTATCAAGGCAGAACTGCAAAACAACTGGAAAGGATTATGTAAAATAAATTAAAATTAAACAGGAACTGTAGTACTGGCATATACCTTATATTAGATACACTTATTAGACTTCCAGGGCTTCCTTTTGTCTTTCCAAAATGTTGATTTGATTTTTTTTCAAGTAGAAACAGTATGATTTAGAGCTTGACACAGCACATGTCCCAAAGCCCGGAGTATTACAAAAAGATTAATAGACACTGAATGAAACTCCTAAAAAAGATTTCCTAAATGGATGCATTTATATATTTGTTTTTTCTAATTTTAAAAGAAAAAGAAAAAGGAAAAAAGAAAAGAAAAGAAAAGAAAAGAAAAGAAAAGAAAAGAAAAGAAAAGAAAAGAAAAGAAAAGAAAAGAAAAGAAAAGAAAAGAAAAGAAAAGAAAAGAAAAGAAAAGAAAAGAAAAGAAAAGAAAAGAAAAGAAAAGAAAAGAGAAAAGAAAAGAAAAGAAAAGAGAAAAGAAAAGAAAAGAGAAAAGAAAAGAAAAGAAAAGAAAAGAGAAAAAAGAAAAAAGAAAAGAGAAGCAAAAAGAGAAAAGAAAAGAATAAAGTGTGGCCATCACTTGCCTACCCAGTTATTTCCTATGCATAAATAGCAAAACTCTGTGATCGCTGTGTGTTCCACAACACCTTTCCCAAGGACAGTAAATTATATTTCCCTTTCCTCCTCCAGATCTCAGATTTTTCCTTCATCCTGCCCCACCACTTTGACCAAGTCACCATGGATTTGATTGATTCAGAGCTATGGACAAATCGATAATATTCTCAGACCTCTTGGCTGGCTGATTTCTCTTTGATCAGCTCAGAATTGACTGCAGCACCAGCAGGAACACAAATTCAGATCTCTAGTTTTGTGAGAACTTTATACCTTTTTGGTTTTGTCAGATTTGGCTAAACCAGACAACATAAAAAAACTATTGAAGTGAACTAAAGACAGGTTTTGTATCAGCCTCCTGTTATTAAAACTTAAAGCTAAAAGCATTATTCACTTTGTTATTGCAATCAATGCTGTTCTGTTACAATTTGAGTCACATTTGTAATAGGTAGTTTAAAGAATTGCAAAATCATAGAAATCCGGAACAAGTATATCCTCTAAATAGCAATAAAAGATTGATTATCATCCCCTGGAAGTACTTTCATCTTCTGGTTTTGTGAAAACTTTGCATGATCTTCTAAAAGCTTAATGCAATGCTCTGTGTAACTTCTACCATAATTTAAAGCAGAACAATGGAAATGCTGTGCTTGCAGTATGATTTATTTGACCTGAGAATGCCTTGGGATTTATTGTAAATTTGGAGGCTGCAGAGCTCTGGAAGAAGCTTTTAGCAATTCGCTTATTTACTGTCTTTGACCATATCCTGAAAGGTAGAGATATTAGTTATTTTTTTTCCTCAGACTTAGACTCTTCTATGCTTATGTTGTCAAATACAAAGCCATTTATAAGCAGAATAAAGAACATCTTTCCAAGAAATTACTGAGGCTCACAAATGAAAGGGCTAGAGCGCTTACCTATCAAGGGTTGCATGTAGGACTATTATTACTTGATTTTACAGTGATTGATGCCTTCAGGAAAAAAAACTATTATTGTTCAGCTTTAGAAAATAGAATAGTACACATGAAGAATTTTTAAAACTGTGAAGAGAGGAGTACTGAAGAACAGCTACCCTTATATAAATTATTATCTATCTTGCCCATGATCATGTCTGATGGTCAACTGGTGCATGTTTCCCACAGGAACTGCTACCATCACTCTCTTAATCAATTTAGTTCTGTGGTTGAGGGTACTTTTCGTAAAAATTTATATCATAACTCAAGGAGATTAACCTAACTGAAAAAATACTGTATCATTCCTGACATTTGCCATTCCATGCTGATATTTATATTAAATAGTTTAACTGTAATGTGGAAGTTTTAAATATTTCTTTTATTGTAGCAGGAACTCCTACTTTTAGAAAAATATGAAAAAATCTTCAGCTACCTTACAATGACCAGTAGCCGACCAGTTAAGGTGCAAGAGGTGTCTGAAAGTTTAAAGATCCAAGTTTCTGCATAACATAGCTTGGAGATGCCCCCAGATCTCACTGATAGAAAAATGAGATAAGTGATTGTCCATAGAACTGAATGATTCTACTTTCAACTGCCTGTCTTCCTTGTGTAACACTTACTATTTTTATACAGGTTATAAATCAAGATACAAAATTAATCCACATAACCACAAGCAACCTTTATTAAAAAGAAAAAAAAAGAAAAAAAAATTCTGTCTCCCTCCTGCTCTTTTCTTGATGAAAAATATCTTCTCTCACATAAAGCTCGTTTCTTGTCAGATTCCATATGTTCTTTTCCAGGAAAAGTTCAAGTTTTTTGAAGAAACATGTTCCAATGGAAAAAAGCCTTTCCACTGGAAAATTCCCCACTAGCTTTAATCCAATTCCCTTCCTTGAGGTCACAATGAGAGTTAAAATATTCATTCCTTCTATGCTTTCACCATAACTTCAAACTGGCCATGCAGCTGTTCTGGAAGTCCTGGGTCCCTTAAATTGCTGCCTCAGAGGTATTTTGCCCATCTGAAAGCCACTTAACTGTGAAGCTTTCACTCTCCCCGTATTAAAACACCTACTCTTGAAGCTGATGTGAGCAGCAGCCTCAGAAACCAACTGACATAGCAAACGTTTTAAAGTGCTCACAAACCTCAGATGTGCTGCGTGTCCTTCGGCGTCACCTCCTGCCACGCAAGGTTTATAATGCACAGGGTCCCCGAGCAGCTGCCCCTTGCTCTCCCGAGCCCTGAGAGCACAGAGCAGTAGCAATGGGGCTGATGAGACAAGGCACAGCCCGTTGTCAGCTGTCCCCAGCTGTGGTGCCTCTTCCAACCTAACGCGGTTATCCCATGGGTTTGGGGGAAGTCACAGCACTGAAGGATCCCCACTCACCTTTATGTGCAAGGCAGTTTTTCTCAGCACAGAGCCTGCTGCAAGGCAAGACACTGACAAGGCACACTTCTTCAGAGCCTACACTGCTTCATTACACTTAATTCTGACTTTGTACCATTACATACAGGTTTCTGCTGTCCATATGGACTAGAAAGTCTACATGTCCCTGGCCAGAAGCTGCAGATGGAAGACCACTAGGCTTTGTCTCTCTAAATTTGTAGCATAGTTATAGGAAAGAGTTCTACATACTTGTTCCAAATTTATAATTTTTCATTGTTGCCCATTCAAAAAAAAAAGTCCAGTGTGAAACTGAGCAGAGACATATCAACATCCAAAAACAATCCAAAAGATAAGAAATTCAGTATACAATCAGCAGTATTTTATCACTTTGCATAGCTGGGTGTTGTAAACTATTGCAAATAATAGTATTCAATATATATGGTACATGTAATGCAATGCCATGTAAAAGCTTATTTATGTGACAGGTGCTTTGACGGTAAATAAAATGGACTTGACAAGGACAGACTTAATGATGTGGCATTCTCATTTGAACTGTCTCAGGACAGTGGGTAAGAATTCATCCATTCTTAAATGGGTTCTTCTAGCAAGAACTCCCATTAACCTCTAGTGAACCCTTTATAAACTGAAGAGTATTGAAAATGTTCTAAACCAGTAAATACTGAAAATATGAAATAAATGTTGCAGAAACACAAATCTGCTGGGATTTATTCTTTGGAATTTTTCACCTTGCACAGATTTGAAGACAAGGACTTTCCTTCATAATAAGTATAATTTGACTGATTGACTGCACAGTTGAAAATTAAATTTAGTATTTTTGAAATATGCATTAAGAACACAATATATTTGAGCCTCCTTTTGTTTATGGCTCAGTAACTGCTCCACTAGCTTGCTTTCAAAGATACAGCAATTTTTTCCCTCTGCTTATTGTTGGTTTTTCTAGAAAACTGTGTATCTTGTTTAATGATTTTCTTCTCAAAATGTCTTTCAGTGTAATTTAAAACTTTTTCTTTTGAATAAACAAACCCATATGAAGAAATCTTATAAAAATTCTTATCCCAAGGGACTGCAAGACTTATGTTCCTCTCCAAATACAAATCCTTATCACAGACTCAGTACAGTCCATGATTCACAAATCCTAGGGGATTATTGCAAAGCATTAAAAACATAAACACACAGGCATACTTTTCATCCATAAAAACAGTATGAGGGGAAACTACAGACAGCAGAGATCACTCTATATGAGGACATGACTCCAAAGTTTATGGCTTCATAGAATGAAGCAGAATACACAGAGAAATAGAGAAGTGTTTTATTTCCTTAATTTGTTTTTATTCCCAGGAAGACTCTTACTGAACAATTAAACAAACCCCAAAACAGTGAGAGAACCCACTCACTATGGCTCTAAAACACAGCAGAAATGGAGGAACAGTCTTTAAACTTAAGACATATTTCAGATGCCACTGTAAGCAGGTGAGAAGGTGGAGGAGTTTCTTTCCTTCTCACCAGCAGGGTTTGGGATATCTGAATTAATCATGACTGTGACATCAAGTCACATTTACCTGTTTGTCCTTATGTACAGCCATGTATAATCATCATGTGCTCTATAGAAAATTCTCCCTTAACAATATGCAAATATCTCAATATTTTTACCTTCAACATTCTGTGGAAATTGCTCTCTCATCTTGAATTTTTTGTACTAAATATCCAAATAGCCTCTTGGCTCTTCCAGCTTTATCAGTCTCATTTTCAATAGCTTATTTAATTGCTTCTTCTATTCCCTTTTTAATGATTCATGCTATGTTCAACCCATGCGTGGAACATAACCTATTCTCTTCAACTAAATCTCTGTTAAAATCCTATTTCAAGTGACAACACTTCATTAATTTTTCCACATATGCAGGTATTTCTTGAATTTATGAAAATATCCTGACTTCTTTATACCTATGTTTTATACCATTAACTCTTCTTAGCAAAGACCATGTTTATTTTGTCTATTCAGAGTTGTGGCGTAAATTTTTGAAGCTGGATAAATATTTGTATGCCCTGTAAAAGCATAACCTCCTTTATATATGTTGGATCATAAACTGAACTTTATTTTAACATCATATGGATTTTGTGGTTTTTTGAGCTTCATGTATGTATTTGGCATATTGGTGTTAAGAAGTATGGGTCTGTTAACAGATATGGTGCCATTTAAATAGCTGGTCAAATGAGAAGATAAGTGACATAACATGCATGGATATTACAGGGAATTTTTTTAGTTCAAGTCACAGACAACTAGATTTTGGAAGGGTAGAACAGACAGCCAATTGAGAGCTACATAAGCAAAATAGGTAGTCATCTAAGATGGCATGGCACTGCCAGCTACCCTTCCTACGCTATGCTGTCCTGACTTCTGCATCTGAGGAAGTAATAAGGATGTATGTCAGCTACTAATAGGAGTGAGAGGAGATCATCTCCCAGCGGTAACCTCAACCCTTCCATCTGGCCACAGTGCAGGAGCAGTAAACGCAACCATCTATTGTGCTCTCATCCTAGCTCACAGCTTTGCCATGACAACATGGAATAGGTCCTCTTCCCTGAAGAAGCAATATTCAACTTTAACAACATTTCTAATAGGCCATGAGCCAACATTTGCCTCCTATTCATATTACATGTATCCAGTAACTATGTCACCTGGAGCATATAAATTCATTAGATCAATCTAGCATCCAAAGTTAACAACCATTACATTATAGAAGTTTTCCTGTCTACATTAATAATCCATCTTTTCCCAAATGAGAACAAAGGAAAAACAACAAAAAACCTCAACTCCACTACCCCTCCGTATTACTCTTTGAATTACCTTTGTGGAGGTAAACAAAATATTGAACAGTAACTATGGTCTTCCACTGTACAGAAAGGAAAAGGCACATAAAGATGGTGCAGGAGAACTCTAAACTATAAATTATGCTAAGAGCAGGACTTGGTGACTTAGTCCAGAACACAGAAAAGCTGTGCATCTTCTGAGATGGGAAGGACACTCTTATCGCTGGGTCCTACTGCAGTATCACACCTTCCATACTATGACTTGTTACAGACACATGCACCACATGCACCACTGAAAAAAAATTGTCCATCTGTTGGAGAAGAACTCTTCATATTTACATTCTTGTAGTTTAGCTGTGAGGCCATGTCAGGTAGCTTCATCTACAAATGCTCATCTGAATTGCCCGATTCAAGAATTCAGTTGTCCTGATTCCTTTAATAATGTTGTGAGAAGAAAGGCATAAAGGAGCCTAATCTCCCTTCAAGAAGTCTGTTGCTTCCCCTCCAGATAGTTGGGATGAATCTCAGTCTCTGCACTCACCTCCCCAGTGGTACTGCTTCAAGGCATAGTGAAGAAATGAGAATAAACATGTTACATGTCACATGACCACATCAAGTCAGAGTTTTTAAACACAGTGCTTATTGTCAAAAGAAGCCTTTTCCAAACTGTCATGTTCAAATTTACTGAACAGGTGTGTGACAGAGTAAATCAACATTAAAAGGAAAGCAAATCAAATACACAGCACGTTTAAAAACAATTAATACAACACAAACAGTGGGCAAGAAACAGACTGATGATTTGGAAACTGCTCTTTATCAAAGGCTAAAGCATAGTAGGTGGCTGAGGTTATTGTATTTTTCTATCAGTGACATCTGGTTTCTTGGCAGTTTCTGTAGGCAGTAAGCACCTCAGAGCCCTTTTTAGCTTTCCCTGTGGGTAAGGTACCGAATCCAATGGGAATGCATAAACGCTTCTATGCAGCTCATTCTATAGGGCATATTTCTCTCATATTATTTTTCTACAGAGTGCTACAGCAAAATCTGCTTGCTCCTACCCAAAAAATAAATACTTAAAGAAACATCTGTATTAAAATGTTTGTGTATTCAGGATGAACTACTTATTTCATTTGGAAATAGCAAGATAGACATTTCAGTCTATGTTAAAAGAAACTGTAAAGACATAACAACATCTTAGCAAACAGGCTGCTCCTCCTGTGAGTCCAGGATCATACCCGTACACTTAGAAAATATTTGTTACTGGTTTTACCTCTTGTGGTCCTTCAAAACCAATACAGCTGACAACATATGAAAAAGATTACACTTTTGTCCATCTGAAAGTAGCACAATTAACTGACAATTTCACCATCGTTTGTGCCTGAAGGCTCCACTAAAGCAGCAGTGCTGAAAGTAGAGCTTGGTTATTTTTGAGAAATGGCAGGACAAATCAGTAATTTAACTACATGTTATGCACAGTTTCAGAACAACCTTGGGATGGAAGAATGCTAGCCAAAAGTTTGAGTAATGCCAAAGATGAAGTCTGATTAATTTCCAGAAGACTGTAATACATATCTACCGACCATAATAGGGAAACAAGACCTGATGACACAAGAGTAGACAACATTCTTGTAAAATGTTATCTACTAGAATAAATTAATACATGAACAGTTTTAAATACTGTTCAACAGGAGAGTAGCGACTGCAGCAAAAGGTTCTAAATCTATAGCATTTGGTTGTAAATTCACCAGACCTTGTCCCTAAGCATTCAGGATTACATTCACAAAAGGTATTTGCGTGCCTTATACTGTAATAGTCACTCAGTGTTTATTGACTTTAAAGGGAAATAAGCACTGAAAACCCTTTGTAGATCAACCACTTAGCTCTTTAATGAAGAGTACATCACTTTTAATTTACCTGTATGAAAAGGATGCAAAGCCAAATCTTTTATTGAGGCTTAGTGTTAGCTTCAAAACTGCTCACTGTCTTTATTGGTAAAGGGCAGGACTCTGACTACTTTTGGTCAATAAACAGAAAAAACATATCTGTTGACCCACTGTCATTCCTTGCTTGGTCTAAACAAAGTTCTCTCCAAAAACCTAGCTGAAAAGCCCTGGCTGTGGTTTGCTTTGTACATTAGTGGTGCCAGAAGCTCCACTGACCATTAAGTTGCCACTGCTCTTGCTAATAGAACACTAATTGAGGATCTTAAAAAAAGCATCACCATCAGCTTGTACAGACTGCTTTCTCTATGACAGATTTGGCAGAGCAATAGAAACATTATAGAAGCTTAATAGAAAATAAATTAGAGTCAGGAAGCAGATGGAGGAGACCTGATACAACATCTAGCATGATTTTAAGCAGGCCACAGCACTGGAGCACTGAAGAATCAAGAGAAGTCTAGTGGTCTCATGACAAAGTAATACTGGTTCTCAGGATGTTCTGGTGTTGTCATGGTAGGAATCAAGGTAAAGCACCTGAAGAAGAATATAATGTTCAGTGGTTGTGGAAGAGATGAACAGGGAAATCGGAAGATTTAAGAGGCATTTTGCAGAATGGGAATGAGGAAGAAAGGAGTACTGGATTATTATACAAATAAAACTTAATAACTATATGACTGATAGCAAGCTTCATGAGATTTCTGGGTTGACTTTAGGTTAGAGGTGAAAATGGGGGGAAGTCGTGCTAAACTGAAGGAACATATATCTCATCTCATGATACACAGGGGCTGACGATGCCAAAGACCAGGGTAACTGGCTGTACGAGTACATGCTCATAGACATGCACACAGAAGGAAGCAGAATGGGGTTATCCAGTATCTCACAGTACTTTGCTTCCAGCCCACCTCTATCAGTCAGATGCCCTTAAAAATAGGGTGTCTTTGCTAAAGACCAAACAGCCATGTATGAATAAACAGGGAAGCTGTAACTAAAAACTTTTCCAGGTTTTCATCTGAAGGAAAACTGACTGGTCTGCTGCTTTATAACTCTGGAAAAACTATAATTTAAAAAAGAGACATAAATCTTCCACTTTCCCTGATAAAATTTACTGCTGTTCATAAACTGCCTAATCATGAACTTACTAGTGCTTTTGATTAATGACTGTGGAGAGAAAAAAAGTCATATTTTATTTGAATAAGAAATGGCAGTTTTGTAGCAGTGAGAGCCATAACCAAGCTAACTCTATAACAGAAGGGAAATGGCTTCTTTCCAGCTTTTACAGCACTGATCGAGCTTTTAAATACTAAATAAATCTCTTTTCCTACACTGCTAAAACTTTCATTGTCCCAAGAACAATCTTAAACTTGAAAAAGATATGAAATACATTAGTAAAGTCTAATACAGGAAGGGGAGTTGGCCAATGGGGGAAAGCCCCATTTTAACTACTCCTTTAAACACTTCAGGCGTTCTGTGGGGGGTTTTCCTCCTTAAATAGAAATAGACTTCCAGCACTAGTGACCTTAAAAGGCAAATATTTTATTGCATCTTACCACCAAACATATTACATCACCTTTGGAATCTCTTTATCTAGGTTTATCTCCAGCACACAGTACTTGAGAGTCTGAGAACATTAAAGTATAACTCCTAATACTTAAGACATAGTCTTCCAAAGACTTATGACATTATGAACTTTAAACAGAGACATAATTCCATCAAATTAATTTTTTCCCCTCACAATTTCAGTAAAAGAATTTACCTTTTTTAAAGTTAGCCATATTCACATATCTAGCAGAACCAGAATGCAAAAGCACAATAGCTGATGGCAAGTAGAAGAATCACTAGTGTAAGTAATTGTCTTGCACAGCTGTTGCATGTATACAAGAATGACTCCAGTGTTATGTGAGGACACAGGAGACAGACTGGTATTTCAGATGGGTGCAAGCTAGTTTCAGTACATTGAGTTAAAGAAGGTTAAATTACCCTTCTCCTTAAATTCTGTGACAGCTGTGTAGAGGTTACATTAAAAGTAAAGCAAGATGCTTTTGTAGAGGGTTTGGAATATTGAGCTTAAGGAGACAATAAAATAAAATGAAAAGAAATAAGTTCAGTTTAAAAATATTGTTGGGGTTAGAAGGGTTCCAATGGATGTTGCAGGATTTTCCTATCCACAAGACAGAAGAGTCAGAATTAGAATTATTTTTAAATAGTAAAGCATGTGCTAATAACAGTCTACCAATTTAAAAGTTACAATAGGAAGAAAAGCTTTTTATTCATATTGCTCTGAAAAATCTAACTAAAAAGAGAGCATGAATTCTTCACACCATTACCTGAACATAAGTAAACTCCTTCCTGCAAATATAAAGTGAATGTAGCAGGTCAGCCAAATCAATAAAGGATTTTTTTGCCATGAAAAACTCTTCTTTTTAAACCCAGCTCACTGTTTAGCAGGAGTGATTCTTAATGGTGAAATACTAGTCTCTACAGCTTCTCTTAGAGCTGATCATGTTACTAGAAGTATAATCCATGTTATACTTACAAATGAGAGGCCTAGGAGAAGCAAGAAGTGGAGCCTGACTTGCTCATAGTGTCATTACTCTTCTACCTTTTGTTACTGAATCAAATGAGTTGCCAAATCAAATCCAATCATTAACACCAAAGCCTCATGAAGTGCAGGCCAAACAGGTCATGAGTACTATATAGGCCAGGCTTATTCCAAACACTTTCCCTCCTGCAAGTTTCACATATTTTATCCAGCAGGTTGAAATGAAATTACCACCCTGCTCTGCCCTTCACAAGTAATGGAAGTACAGGGCTAACACTTCCTTTTGCTTTCCTTCTTTCTTTGTGTTTCAGTTAGTCTTTGTGCTATAATCTATACAGATATATTGATTCAACAGATGTTGAGAATAGTTCTCATCTTCACAAAAGGTCAGCCTAGTACTGCAGACGAGTGAGAGCTGTGAATATGAATCCCTTTTTGTTAGAGGTCAGAACCAAAACCAGGTCCTGTATTTGAGCTTGGGATACAACCCACTAGATAGTTGCATTAAAATATTCTCACTGCTCTCTTTTAAAAGATGGGAAAAGAAAGCAGAAGCCAATGCAACACTCTGAAGAAGTTAATCATGTTAGGCACTACTTTTTTAAACCAAGCTACTTAACAAAATGTGAATGTTTGCTTGACAGCTGGGTTTTGTAATGTATTATCTGTTCAGAGTGAACCGAGCTGTTAATTTGACTTACAAGTACCATTAGGAATGGATTTAAAAGAATAAGAATTTCTGTGTCTTCCACCAGAGGTTTTCCCATCCAAACAATCATTCATCACAAGTGCAAAAGCGCAGAAAAAAAGCTAGAATCGAAACCAAATAGATCGGTCTTGATCCATGTGTGTCAGGGAAAGCCTTAGACAGTAATTACAGCACTATATTTAAGTAGAGAAAAATACACATAGGAAAACTGCAAAAGTTTGAGGGCCTGGTTGAAACAGAGGCAAGTCCCAATTCAGTGTTTTATCAACTATATCACATTAACTCCATATTTAAAGAGGTTTTTAAAGAGGTTTTTTTCCTCAACTAAGCCACTGTTTTTGCAGTGCTCACTTCTCACTTCGTTGCTATGTTGTTGGCTAGATTAAATAGCTTGTGTTGGTGGCATGCTTTAAATATTTATGTTAGCAAAAACATAAGGCTTAGCATCACTGCAGTGGGAAGAGGATGCTCTGAGGGTACGTAGAATATATGATGGATTTAGAGGAATACATTATGCACTTCTGAGAGCTTTCATTCTTTTGATAACACAGTGAATTTCAGATTTCCAAAAGAGATGCAATTTATAACCAAATAAACCTATTTCCATTTCCCTAAGATAAAAGTGTTAGCATTATACAAGTTTTACCGTTACTGGCATGAAACATCCTAAATGAATCACCCTCTCTTCCTCCTCTCCCCGCAATGATCACTCACTTACAAGTATAGGAAAGCAGTTGCCACAGATGCTTATTTCTGCTCTTCCCAACAGGTGCCTGCCTTGTGGATCTCTGGGTCCCTTTTCATCCAAATTAAGATGTGTTCATTTCCCCAGTCCCTCTTCAAAAAAGTATGTCATGCTTTTATAACCAAAATAATTGAAAAGTAAAGTAATCTTATGAAAAAGGTAATGGAGCTGTATCACTTAAGTTATCACACTTGCTTCTGTTTCTTAAGCTTCTCAATTTTATTAAAAAGGGAAGCTTCAAAAGCCCACAAGTATTGAATGTGAAAGTCTAACCCTATCCTGATCACCTTCTGATATTTTTTCAGTGTAAACAAAATAAAAATATTTCCTTCTCTAAGTCTTCCCACTGCCTTTACTCCTATAAGAGAATATAATTGAGGAATATTGAGAAGACATTGGTCAGGCACCATGCACCAAGAATGAGATTATATATTGAAAACATTCTGAATAAGAGAATAAGAGATACTTGTTTTGACTGGGTTCTTTTAAAACACACACACACACACACAAATGCCTTTTTTTTAATGAGGTCTGCTTTTCACCTCACATTAAATGGCTTTGAGTTCCAAAACAGAACAGGTTCCAGACCTAAACCTTACCAGAATTTGAGATTCAGTTATGATTCAAGAATTTCTCTACTTTTCATGTATATCAAAGTTTTCTTTTCCTGATGTGCTCACTATGAAAGTTAAACTCACCTGTTGTTTTCTTATAGTTTTATTTAAGGGAATTCCTTTCTACCACTCCACAAAGACAAATACTACCATCCTTGTTCTCCATGGCTATTCTGCATAAAAGAAACAACAATCTGCAGTTAAAATCAATCATAGCCAGCTAGCTGTGTGTGAAAGCACATGAATGCAGTGACTAGATAATAACTTGCATTCTAGCTTTGAATATAAAGATATATGTAAAGCAGTGATTCTGAAACCAATATCACAATATCTTTTGTGAAAAATATATTCAAAATTTTTAAAAGCAAGATAAATTCCAGGTTGTGGCTATTTTACAAGGCTAGAAAACAAAGTAGCAGAACCACATCTTTTTTGGGAGTCTTGGCATTTTACCGAGCTTTTTGGCAGCTTGCTATTTTAGTGTGTGCTTGCATGGTTCAGAGATCTTTCTGATCCTACTAGCATTTGGAGGGAAATAATTTTACCAAAATGACTTTCTTTTCAACCTCTTGTTGTAATTAGCCTTCAGACAGAAAAAAAAAGTAACTTGTCCAGTAAAAGTTTTTAAATTTGGTGCACAGCCATCTCATGCAGCTGCACACTGAAATACATTTTCCAGTCCAGGAGTCAGCCCTTTAGAGGGGAAAGGTTGTCTGCTCTCCTTATCTTCTTCCTGAGGTTTCCTGCTGAAGACATTCAGCAGAGGAGCCCTTGTCTACTTCCCCACTGTAAACAGCTGCAGCACATATTGACAAAAAATTTAACAGTACAGAAGGATGTTTGAGCTCATTGCACATATTTTGAGAAACTCTAACACTTGAACTTCATATTTTGAACATCTCCAGTCTCCCTTAAAGTGCCTCACACACAAAGGGTTTCCCCTGTGAAATACCCAGCAGACCACATACAGGCAATTTCCCATCCAAAGGGTGTGGCAGAGAATCTATTCCCTTCTATAGCAATCTATTGTTCTCCATGGATATGCATGAAAAATGGGAAGAGAAAAGGGACTATGACCTCAGCAGTATAAGGTTACTAAATGATTACACGTGACTACACATGAGAGCACTGCTTTTTAGGTTGTTTGCTCCTGACACAAGGATGACCTGTTACACATTCCAAATCAGTACTGCTTACTAACTAAGATAGTGAGGAGACCCTAAGTTGATAGTACAAGATGATATGGTCCTCCAAGAGGTGCTACATGTGGCTGAATTCTTCCAGGTAGGTCTCATGACCACCTTTCTGAGGGGCTGTTCCTTTTTTTCTCTAGATCCACAGACTCATTTTGGATATTCATTTAAGTGAGAAATAGAGACTTTTGAGCACTACCCCAGTTGATAAAGATTTCTCATGTGATGAGTCACATTTTAGGCAGTAACATACCATTACTAAAGAATTCTGCCCGTAAAGACACTTAAGATATAAGAAATACAGGCATAAATATCTAGTGGTGGCCCCTTTTTTGTTCCAAGGGGGAATAAAAAGAAGCAAAAAGACAGTGAGAAAAAAAAAAAAGCAAGCCAGACTTGCTAAGGGAACTGTACTTTCTACTAGTAGACAAGAACCTTTCCTCACCTTTTATTATGCTTGAAGATCAATGGTAGAATTAAACATAAGTGGGCTTACATTTTTCTTCTGATTATGCCCATTCCTTTGTCTCATATGTTACTTTCATCAAAAGAAGTTACTAGCAAGTGGTGGCATCCACCATCATAATTCTGGCAGGCTGACAATCAATTTTGTCACCTCCTCTAACCCACCCATCACATCATGGCATGACGATAGTATCATACTCAGATCTAGCCAGGGTCTGGTGAAGGCTCCAGAAAATGAGTCTTTTAGGATATGGCTCCTACCTTAGCTAAGTAATTTTATATACAGGAATGTGAAAAGGGATAGGAAATATCGGTACATTGACTTTTCCAGCCTATTGTCACAGAAGTGTTCCCATCTCTTTTTTCTTGTAAGATGAACAAATCCTGTTAATTGGATTTGACACGTAAAACTAAATTTGAAAGGAAAAATTATAGTCTGCATTCCTTGAAGGCCAAAACAATCAAGATTATTGAGTATTTCCAGAGTCCTCCAGATCATACCACTTATTACTGCCTCAAATTTAGGATGCAGAGGCTGATTCTGGTACATCTGTGCCAGTATAAACTGGAAAATAAATAAAGCCTTATGAATCAGTGAAAAATTAGCTATATTGAAACAGCAAATAATCATCTTTTGAGTAACCTTTATTATTTCTAAAGATACTTCACTGACTGCTAGTTACAATGCATACATCTGGCCATGATTGTGATAATGCACTTAAAAAGACATATTTCCATTAAAAGCATGAATTGATTTTCTTTATTAAGACATACTCAGATTATAGTATAATCTGTGTTTAAAAAAAGATGACAATTAGTAGATATTAAAAAACTGAGCTCCAGAACCATTTTTTTCTGTCTTTTAACAAAGTGTTTGAAATTAAGGAAAAGAGATAAATTAGTGCTACGATCTTTGGTAATCCACAAAAACAAGTAAAATTGTCAAATCTTGCACTGTTATACTGTGCAGAGGAAAAATTATAAGTGCTAGATTCAGCTTCTGTCTGATGGCTGTTACAGAGCTCTAAAGAAAGATGTGCTACTCTTAGCTGTCAAGATCCATGAATCACAGAGAGAAACTGAAGAAAGATAGCTATGATAAACACCTGTACATTACATTTTGCATCATGGGAAGATCCAAATAGAAGTGAAACTCAGTCGTTGATCTTTTTAACATGCTATACCTGATTTAATACAAAAATAAAAACTTCAGATGATATCTATTGATCTGTACATTCAAACAAGTGGAACAACCGACACTGCCTGTTGAGGAATGCAAAGCAGCCCTTGGAATTCATTCTGTGCCTATTAAATGCTCTGGTAGTTCAATCTGGGTTTACAGTTACAGTGTTTTATAACAAGTACAAGGCAAAAAACCCAAACAAACAAAAACAAAAAGCCAAACTCAAAAAAAGCCTAAACACTTCCAAGAACAGTCTTGAAGAAAGGAATCTCTTCTCATTAGCAACTCTGATAACTATTCAGAGGAAGTCATGCTTGCTTTTGTATGTTCTTATGATCTAAGAAGTACTGCAGTCTTCAATACAGCTGCAGAAGGGGTAGTGGAAATTTCAAGTCCTGCTGATTGTTTTAGCAGCAATTACAAATCAAGTAATTTAAATTACTTCAATATCTAAGACACCTGTTATGTTTCATGGAGAATAATCTCTTGCACGAGTTTAGAACATAAGATCCAGTTCATGAATGTCCTGTTTCAAATTTGCTTTTGGATTTAAAAAAAAAAATCCTTGGAAGAGAAATGTTTGAAGAAAAATCAAAAGTTTGCAAAGCCAATGCATATGACAGATTTTTAAATGGAGGAGCAACATTTCCTCGAAAGAAAAAAAATGGAGAAGGAGGTACATCATTAATAAATATAAGACATAAATAGATATACTCCACCTGCATCTAGAGAATGTATGAGACAGGCTTGAAATCCCTGTATCCTGTAGGGTTTATCATAAATACAGCATCTTGTAAGCACTGGTCAAAGCCAAGTTAGCTAAGAAGGTAACTACATACAGGCTATCTGCTTTGCTGCAAACAAAAACTAAACAAGCAAAAAACCTGCTCTTAATCTTCTTATATAACAGTGCATATTGATATTCAGTTAACTGAAGTGCTTTTAGCATTTTCAGAGCCTGATAAAAATAACTAAATAACCACAGTACATAGAAGAGAAACAAAATATTGAGCAGATTAATCATCATATCAAGGTCAGGAGGTGAACTTGTACTTCTATTGGTATCAGAATATTAGGGTTGTTGTGGTCTGGTTATTATTTACAAAATCACATCACATAAAGGGGTTTCAAAAATTTATTTAATTAGTCACAGACTAAGCCAATATAACATTCATTAACTGCAGATGTCATCAGTTATTAACAGGTTCCCAAAGGCACTTTCTTTTTAATATCTGCTACATTCCTTTTGCATGCCTTTCAATTATAAATTAAAACCAGCATAAACACTATAATAATAAAAATAAAAAAAAATTAAAGCATGTTCTTGCATGGCATTTTTTAAGATTAGCATGCATATTTTTGCAGAAATTCTTGAGATATATATTTTCTTTTAACAAATGCTATATATTTTCATTGTATTATGTTTTATGGACAGCTTTACCCTTTTTAATAAACAAGGGAAAAAATTACCTATTCTAAAAAAATGTTAATAAACAAGAATTTAATTTTTATAATGAGAAAACAGTTACTGTCAAAAAGGCTCAGTCTACAATTATAGTTTGTATGTGACAATTGATTAAAGTTTTCTGCATTAACATTAGCCATTATAATTAGGTAACATTTCACATAGTAAAAGAAAAACTAACTTGTGTTGTAGAGTTTCTTCTGAGATTCCTCTGTTATAAGCCAATGTATAAAGAGCAGAATTTCACATACAAAAGACATTACCTATTTTCCAGACCTGCATAAATAAATGAAAATACTTTAGATATCAGTTTATAATGTACTTATTCAAACACTAAGCTTAAACACAGACTGAAGCATTAGCAAGAATTGCATTGGGTTTAAAGTAAACCAGAACACAGACCTTAACAAAAAAGGGAGGTTCCAAGCACTTGCTGCAGCTAACAACAATTAAATGATGGTGGGGGCAGTGGTGCAACTATTATAAGCTCCACTTCCTAAGTGATGATGTAGGAAAAAAAAGGGCTTACAAACTAACTAATGAAAATTGTTGGTTCATTCTTACAGTTACTGTTGTGGTAGAGTAAGGATTAGAAACCATTCTTGCCAGACAATAGAAACCCCAAGGAGATGGCCATTGCGATGTTTTCAATATTTCAATATAATTGCTAAATATGTAATTATGGAATTAACTCAAAGGAGTAAGCTTCTGTATTTCTTGATGCCTTGATCACAAGCATAAACTAATTATAAACCATTAGCTCAAATTTAGAGCTTAAAGTGAAGGGATAATAATTGTAATTGTAAGATTGTAATAAATAAAGCGGAATTAAGGACAAGAGACAATTAAGTTGTAAAGATAACTTAACACATTGAATCAACATGGCACTGGAGGTATTTGAAACTGATTTCTATCAGCTAAAATTACATCCTAGTTATAAACTCTAGAAAAAATATTTTAGTAATTTGTAGGATATTTACCTAAAATTTAGTCTCATCAAAACTGTAGCTAAGACTCTGCATAAAATAGTATTGTCTGTAAATATATTAGAAAATGAAAGATGAAATTATTTCCATGTTTTAAAACACGCGGGGTGGAATAAAACCAGATATAAACTTCTTAAAACAATCCCTGACATAAGACCTTTCAGTATCATTCACTCAAATATATATATTAAAAAAATACTTTTCAAAGTTCAGAACTGCAATGAAATTAAACCTTTTGAGATCTCTACTGGGTAGCTGGTGATCATTGGTGAATTAATCTTTTTAATTTCCTGGTTAAGCTACAGGTGTCTTTAGGACTTAAAACTTCATTTCTAAATATAAACTAAATACTTAATATCCAATACATAAAAGATCGAATGCTGATTTATTCCAACCAGAAAGTGTTCACACTCCTCTGAATTTCTGCATGAAAAGTTGACTCTGTATAATGTAACCGGCAAGACTAGAAATACCTACAACATAAAGGAAAAGTACTAATGGTGAGAAAAAGCTGTCACTGAAACAGACTGTGCAAGGAATTTCTTTAAGGCATTAATCAGACCTAAAGCTGATTAAGTGTTTAATTGGCTTGATTACTGATGGCAAGAGAACATGTGCTATATAGCCATTCATGGTAGAAGAGTTGTAGAGGCTTCAGGAGAGTTGAATTGGCAAGATGTTTAAAAAATTAAAAACTGTATTTTCTAGAGTAAAATTATCACCTGAGGAAGTCGATTGCAAGAATGAAGGTGTCCCTCCACCACCCAAGGCATCTACAGACCAGGTATTTTTTTTTTTTATTGTTTAATATAGACTCAGTAGTATTATCTTTTGTTAGAGAGTGTTTATGTAAGTAAATACCAAAGGTTAAATTTTCAAACATACTTACTGTACACAGTATCAAGCTTTATTTAGCAAAATCAATTAAATGCCTTTATTTCCCTCCTGCCTTTTCTTTATGAAAAAATACATATGTCCTCAGTTTGAAAGCGGCTTTCCAGATAGGGCTAACCCAAAATAGTAGAGGCTTATGAGAGATCTTGATCAATATTGCAAATGGGATATTAGAAATACTGCTGTGTTTGCTTTTGATGTGCTGGTGTATTCCTCTACATCTTGTTCTGAGCTACCAGAAAGTATCAGTACAATGTTTCTGAATATTGGAATGGCATACAGGAATATATCAGCCTGCTTCCCAATAACTGTTTGAAAGGCAAAGTAATTAGTGGCTTTTTAAACAAAATATTTTATTTGGCTTTGTTTTAATAATTTCTGACTGAAAAATACAGTAAGTAATATTAGTCTACATTCTATATATTTATTTTTTTTTACTTTACTGCAAAGTTAACTCCTCTTTGTTTTAATTAATGGTATATTTAAAAAAAAAAAAAAAGAGATGGGATAGATACTCCTTCATTTATTACCTTTGAATTTTTATGTGTTCCCAGTAACGTCCTAGAGAGTGTTTTGTTTTTTTCCAGCTTGAAGTACTCAGAACTTTACAAGGCAAAATCACAACAATTTAAGATTTCACCAAGTAATTAGGAAAGTGAAACAAGTTCTTTAGTATCAGCCCAAGTTATTAATCTGAATTCATGCTTACTGAAATGATTGAAACTCCACCATTATAAAGTTAATTTTAGCTAAGCAGTGTTTTAACACATTCACAGCAGTCGAGCATATACAAAGACTGACTTAACTTATGGGATCCTTGATTTACATGTACAAGAGTTCCATAGATTTTACAGTTTTATTTAAAACTGATAGAAACATAAATGTTCATAAGACTGAATAATTTCCTAGAACTGATGTTTTTCTGAAGCTTGTAGGTTTGTATAACCTGAAGAAAAGCTCCAGTTTAATGCAGCCCAACTACAATTCAAATTTGATTTGTCATTATTATAAATGTGCAAAACCCCAATTGTTTGATGAACAGGCCTATCCATACTGCCATCCACACAAAATGGCAAAAATGTCTATTTTCAAGAAACTTCATATACTGCAGATCTTCAGGCAAAGCTTAGCATTGTTCATGCTTCTTTTAAAGTTCTGCGTATCAGTTTTCTTGGGTCAATAAAACACTAGCGTGAAACAAGAAAAATCTCAACAGCTGACTTCTGTGCAACCTGATACCTCACTTGGCAAACTGTTCTAGCAAAAAAATACTTATTTAGATTTCCCTGGAGACATGAATTACTCTTTTCACTAGAATAATTGCATACATGAGCACAACACTCGGATCATATCAACACCAACCTCCACTATTATAGATACTGTTAAGATGGAGGCAGATGAATGGGTTAAGAATTAAGACATTTTCTGCCTATAAGGAGACACCATCTAAAGAGAATGGAAGAAATGTACATAGCATCTGGTAACTAAAGCACTATTCTCACGTTAATGTTCTTACTCTATTAGGAGAAATCTTGAAACAAAGACAACATTTACAACAAACCATCATGCAAATACCTCTAGTATGCACAGAGATTGATTGAGCTTTTGATATTCATTTATATACACATACAAAATATCTAATTTAATTATTTTTATATGTGTGTATATTAGAACTTCATTGTCAGATTGTCTGAATAAAAGCAGACAGGAAAAAGCAAATACTTTTGTAGAAAAAGACAAACCCCAAATTAATCTCAGAAACTCAAACGGAGGTCATTGCATTTGGGGAGGGGAAAAAAGTGCATATGAAGACGTGAAATCTCCTAAAGTCAAATCAGTTCCCATATGCTTATACTATCTCTTTCTCTATTACTTAGCTTGATAAACACCTGGCAAATTCATTCTATCTGGGATAACAAATGGTTATTTGTTTGGTTAGCAGTACACTGTTATGTAGTAGCGTGAACACCTAAGACTCCCCATGTGCTTCTCACTCCCTCCTCCAAAAGCCACTCTGTCAAAGCCAAGATGGACCAAGGTACAGGGACATGAGGACTTGGTTCATGAACCGAAGCCACTAACTGTGGGAAGGAGTTAATTTTTTGCAGTGAAAGTTTATATTGTCTATGTATTTTGTAAAGACTAAGGCTAAGCTCTGTCACTGTGGTAAGGTAGCTCAAAACATACCAGGTGTGTTAGCCCAGCAGGAGGTTTAGGCAGAAGAATGACTAATTCAGAGATGTAGACTGGCTTGTGAGTGGCAGCACTGAACAAGTCAAACTTGACAACATAAAGGAGGTTCTGGGAACAAGAAGCGGCAAAACTCCAGGCTAACTGAGTTTGCCTAGCAGATATGTAGACATCATTTTTTTTTATTTCAGCATCCAAGTCCTTTTCTGAACCTATCTGGAACACCTTGTCCAAGAAAACACACAGAACACCCAGGAACGAATCTCAGTGTGTGTCAACTTGGTTAATCAAATTCCTAGGAGAATGACATCAAACCATCCTTATCGTTCTCAACAAAGAACATTTACAGTTTCTAATCCTGCTTCTTTTTTTTTAAGGGTGAAAATGGTAAAGCAGATGAACCACAGAAAGCGGAGGGCAATAAGAAAGTAGAACCTGTAGCAAAGCAACAAGGTCAGTAATAAGCTATTTATGAGTATTCAAAGATTATCTGGACAAAGTATATGTACACTACATAGGGCTGGAAAAAAACTTGCTCTTTTTCAAAATGCCCTGCTAAGTGCTGATTGTGAGGTTTATTTGTGGAAGAAATTAAGAACGCTGAATTCCCACTGACCCCAGACCAATGATTTGGTACAGAAATACAAGCACTATCCAACAATAATAAAAGGCAAAAAGGTTTCAAGCACACAGTCCCTTCATGAGCTTGTCCACTTGAATCAGCTAGTCTAACAAAATCTATTTCCTCTTGCTGTAAGCCGACTTCTTAGAAACCCTACTTTAAAATAAAGGTATTTAGTTGCTTAAGAAAGAAAGCTTCATATTTTTAATGTCTCTTTTGGGTATACTTCTCACATGTATTAAAAAAACTACAAAGATGAGACAGACCTTAGATTATCTGACATTCAAATCTTTCATTGAACAGCCATTCAAAACTTTTTCAAAAAAAGCAACACCATTAAATGTATTTATAACATATTTTATATACAAAATATTAATTTATACCATCACCATTCAGAACACACTCAGGACTAGAACACAGAGTTCAGAGAAGTAACACAAGGTAATTATTTGCCTAAGCAGCTGATTGCTGAAAACAGTGGCAGCTGGCCATGGCTACTCTGCCCCTCTCTTCCCCCACCTCGCAATAGCCAAACCTATTTTGCTTGTACCAGAGCCAGAATGACTTCTGCAGCAGCTACCAAAACAAAGGCTCAGGACGGGTGAAGCAGCAGCTATCACTGGGCCCCCTCTTCCCTCCCTCATGGCATCAGTGGTACAGCCCTTTCTTTTCTCCATCATTCAATACCAGAGAAAAACAGCAAGTCCAGTTTTCCTGTAAACTCATGCTTTTCATCTGGGAGAACAATTCAGGTTAATTTCACTGGAGCAGCAAAACAAAGGGTGAAGAACCTCCAGCTTTCTGGATAAAGATGATTTAAGGAAAAAGAAGCAGCTGGAAAGACTACAAGGAAACTTGTATAATACTTGTGCTTTGTGTGACTGTAAC
The DNA here is from genome assembly GCF_023634155.1 of Falco peregrinus. Taxonomy (NCBI): domain Eukaryota; kingdom Metazoa; phylum Chordata; class Aves; order Falconiformes; family Falconidae; genus Falco; species Falco peregrinus. Next base: position 34,996,322 of record NC_073723.1, read on the forward strand.
AAGTGTCACAATTCCTTTCCTCATATAATAAAACTTTAAACAAAGTCCATTTAATGCAATTATCTTGTTATATAATGGCTGTAGCACTGAATCAAGGGAAAACAAAATCTGACATAAATTAACTGTAGCAATAAGCCAACAATGGGAAAAATTAAATTTGATGTTTTGTGGCTTTTTAGCAACATTAAATCACACATGCTAACACATGACATAATGGAGTATCATTATAGAATATTTTTACAAGATTTTACAGATTAATATAGTTTATGAATCAATTTTTTGGGATACTAAACTACTAATTTTTTTCCCACATCTAAAATATAAGTGGTAGCATAGAAGCAACTACCTCATAAATTACTTTAGGAAAATATAATAACATAGTTAGGCTCCAGGTTTGAGGGTTTCTTATTCCATAGTGTATATGGAATTTCCGGAAGGTGCTTCAAGTCTCATTTTCAAACATCCACAAGACAGTTTCTTCTTTTGCATGTGGGTATTAATGAGGTAGACAGACAACAGCTATCCAAGCCAGAGAGTTTACACAGGCACAACACCTCAGGAAAAAATTATGAATTACAGCAACATGTATATAAGTGCTCACCATCCAGGCTGAATAAGGAACTCCATTATCTCTAGGTAGAAAAGTGAAGCTGGTCTCAAGCGCTTCACAGGAAGGTCTAAAGACATCTGTCAAACTTGGTGAACTTTGTATCAGACCTAAAGCCATGTGTGCAGAGTACCTGTGGGCAAGCAGAGGACAAGAGACCAGAGAAAGCATTTTGTGGTGTACATACAAATTTGGAGATAATTTTTAAAAGCACAGCCAAGGCTCAGCCAACACTATATTCCTCCCTTTCTTCTCACATGGCCAAAACCAGCCATCACCTTTTCCCTTTCTCCTAGCACTTCACAAAGCAACATGATGTTCCCAGCACAGATGAAAACTCAGCAGGAGGCACAGCTGGAGTATTTGGTTAAAACTTGGCCACTTACATCACTCAGCAACACCTGGTACTTTTGGCAGCTTTGTTGGCTACTCATTGCCTCACTTCTAGTTCCTCAGTCACCCTCTCTCTCACTAGCTTGTTTTGTGATTAATTCTCTGCAAAATTAGTTCACTCTGTAATTAATTCTCTGTGCTTAGTCCATTTGTTCCATAATGGATTCATTTTTTAATTTATTCCCTGCATTTCTTTATGTACTTGACAAAGTGTGATTCACCTAATTACAGGTTGTCCATGATATTAAATCCAATTGCTATAGTTTCTTTGCATATTTACTATCTCCCATAACTGACTAGTTATACAAATCCTTCACTTGTTTTACACACTGTTGTTCAATAGCTCTGTTGGTGGTTACTTTATTTAGAAGGCCATTCTCTGTATCACAAGTTCTTTCATCCTCCTAGCAGATCCTTCCAGTACGATTCTTTTCAACTCATCCATTTTCTTTCCTCTAAACACTCTCAGCAGTAGATTTAAGTACTGCTCTACTGAAGTTTGTCCTGCTCTCCTTTTTACTTTTCCGTCACTAGAAACTGGACTGTTTCCAATATTCTGGGGTTTAGTCTTCCTACTTCTACTATATCAACAAGTGTCTCAAAGATTTTTTTCAGATTCATAGACATATTTATGCAGCTCTTTACTAAAGTCCATATTGACATCACTTTATTCTTGGTAGGATCTGAGTGAGAAAACTAGACTATCACATTTCTATACTTGCTACAATTGTACCTCTGGATCATAAAGTAGACAGAACCTCTCATCTGGGAGATTACCATGTTAATTTCCCCTGATATTTAGTATCTTCATAGCTTAGGTGCTTTGGAATGTACCCAGAGGATATATACAAGGTCATATACCTGCCTGAAAATGAAATGCAAGTGCCATTCTAAATTTTGGTGCTTTTGACAGAGCCAGAAAATCTATATCCTAAATAAGAAGCCCAGACAGAGTTTAAAACAACAACAACAAAAACCGCACAACATAAAATCCCCAATCAACCAAGAATGTTAATGAACATTCCTGAACATGTAGCACCTCAAAGGAAGTGCTGCTCAAAAGGAACTTCAGTCCACTCCAGACTCTGTCCTAGTGAGTACGCTTCTGTTTAGGTACTTGAGGAACAGCCACTTTTCCACTAAATATTTGACTAAAAACAGAAAAGCAGCAGAAGCTGCTGATAGCCGCCACCCTTCATATATTGGCCTAGCTGTCTTACCTCTACTCTTTCATAACAAGGGAGTTCAAGACCTTATCTTTCACCTTCCAATAGTTCCCTAACTACCCACATAAAGTCTAGACTAGAAAGATGTGGGAGGAAATTCTGTGGCCTTCCTAATTGGTGGGTCATCATACAGAAGAAAAGAATGCAAAAACCTGTGACGTCTGAGAAGATAGAATACAACACAGAGCCTGGAACTAATCTAGAAGTTAACTGAAACACTAACCCTGTAGGAGGAATGAAGACCTTTGATTTCATTATGTATTTATATGACAACATTGTTGAACCTTTAAAAAAAAAGGAAAAAATAATTCTCACAACAGGTAGTTGACCCTATCACAAATAAACAAGGCCCAGAACCAAGACTCCTCTTCTCAGAGGAAAGCTTTGACCGCTAGCTGCTATATAAAAGATGGTCACTCTCTCTTCCTGTAGATAAAAATAAAGTAGATACATTTACTGAAGGTAACAAAAGCCTGTTGCTGTGAAACCCAGGCTAATTTCTGCTAATTAGGCATCAACTAACCCTGTGTGCACTACAACTGAGTTATAAGCTCCTGAGAAGGGAGATCTGAATTAAATATAAAATTTCTCAGCTAAAACCTTTGGCTCTATCTGACTCAAGCTGCTTTACAAAACCTGTCCCCTAGTACCTCAAAATCTGGAGTTTAAATAAGTTCTTTGTATTTCAAAAAATACAAATCAAGTACAGCATTTTGATATAATATTCTGCAACTCAATGAACAAAACCTGCCAATGCAAAGAGACTTTTAAATAATAATCTTATTCTTTGTCTTCTTATCCTTTATACTCTTCACTGGCACTCAGTCAACAGACAGCTATTATTCCCATAAAATGTATTTTTTGAAGATTACCAAGAACTTGAATATGTTTAATCAGCTTGTTTCCACTCCTGCTGATGTGAAGTCTTCTAATTCCTTTCAGATCTTCATGTTTCACATGAGTGACATGGCTAAATTCTAGGAAAACAAACCCAGCCTCTTCATACAAGCTTTCTTTCTTTACATGGAAAATAAACTTTTATAATACTTTCATTAGCCACTAAAGTTGAGGATTGAGTTAAGATGGACTTACTCACAGATTGTTTTATTTCAACCCCACTGATTTCTGAACACTTTTCCCCTACACAGAGCATTTGTTAAAAAAAAAATTTGCTGGGAAAGTCACCAAGGTGTGTATTTTGTAATGTCAGAACAGAAGCCTCTTCTATCCTTCATCCATTGGTTTCCTGTGTGTTTATTTTTCTTGACATCTTCATGACCCTATAGCCATCTTTCAATTATTTATGGACATAGATCAAGAACAGCTCTGGGAGGCAAGGACAATCAGGCAAATTATTAACTATGTCAGAAGTATCCCAGAAAGTTTGAAGACCAGTTGTCTCATTCCCATGTTACTGCTTCAAATGCAAAGTCAGTCTTTACTCCTGCTATTTAAAAGTATCTGTTCTCTATGGTATTTGACAGGTGATAACATTTAAGGGCCTATTTGAGACTTCTAACCTATTTTGAAACTTTTAATAGTTTTCAAAGAGAGGAAATGACAAAAAATCAGTTTTTAAGTTCTTAGAATTAAATTTGTAAGGGATATATGTCACTGAGTTAGCTAAAAAACGGATTACTCAAACATTAGCTGCTCTGCCTTTTACCAGCAAGCCCTACTGTCTTTAAGCAGTGTTTCCTATTTCAAACAATGCTGTCTAACCTCAAGTATTACCTTGTACCACTGAAATTGCATACATAATTTTTTGTGTATTAACTATTACAGTTTTATCATATAAGCACAAACACCAACCTACACAAAGTTTTCAGGCAACCATTAAATATTCAACAGAACAAAGATAAAGTATTCCTTTATCTTTGACTTTTTCTCTCCCATGACTATTTCTCTTCTGTGTTTCTGCCAAGTATTGAGAAGCTGATCAAGACAGTTTAGGCCAATCAGATTTTCAGGACTTTTTTCTTTACCGAAGGAATACAGAACAACAACACTACATTTCTTTAAATAAAAAATACCTAGATTAATCCTGGTAATAAACATCAGAACTGAGTGCTAAGGCTTACAACTGGATTACATACATAGCAAGTAAATAAACTATATTTAGTATGACACTATAATTGTGAGATAATATAGCATTTTTTAAGCACCAGTATATTTGAAAATGCCTACTTTAAAAAAAAAAAAAGTCACTCAGGAGTTAGCAGTAGAAGAAAGTCATTGACAATAAATTTATTTAATATAAAATACATACTACACTAGAGTGTTGTGATAGAAATCCTGTTTTCACCAAAGAAAAATATACAAGCAAGTCAACATTTTGTAAATGGTCCTGTAAAACAATATATTGTGGATTCAAAATGAAGGAAGACTATATCAGATAATGATCAAGTTATGGTAAAATGTGCTTCTGTATAGTCAAAAGAAGCCCAGGAAACACTTTGCTTTTTGTATGAGGACCATAAGTAACAGCTAGCCATTAAAAGTTCTGCCTTCACATATGCACACAGTAAAGAAAGAGAGGGGAAGCATAGATAAAATACTGGTCAAACTTACTAGTACAAGGCAATGGAGCTGGCTGGGAATTCTGGGGAAGAAAGTCTTCCCTGTCTGAAGCATGGCAAAGCAAAAACACTTGTTCTGTACTCAGGAATACATTTAACTGCTACTATCTATCTTCTGACATTTATTCATGTCTTTATCTCCAAAACTTAATCTTTGATTTGACATTTTATTTCTCTTCACTTTTTGCAATAAGGATAATGCGTTTGTGATGCCAAAGGCCAGTTATTATGGCTATGGAATGTGTAGCTGGACATAACTGATCCAAGAAGTAGAACTAAAGCTATCCTAGTGTCTGAGAGATTTGTGTTATCACTTTCCGGAAGAAAGTCCCTTCAGACTGGTTGACTGCTCCAGAGGCACACCTCCTGATGCTGAATAACCAGGAAGGCTGGCAATCTCCACAGCACAAAGGGTTTTCTTTCCTGTCCCTAAGATTCTTTCTGCTGTTTGATTGGACAGAATCAGGGGTCAGATAGGAGAAAAGAGCCTGCTTGCTCAGGCAAGAACAGCAGGCTGGCAGCTCAGCACCTTGGTCTCTGCATTGACCTTTGGAGAAAATAAGAGGGAGGAGCTGTCCTAGCCAAGCTGGAGAGGTGCTAATTGCCTTTTGCAAATCTAGGGCTTTGAAGAACACCAGTAACAGCAGGAATAGGACTGGGAAGTAGAAGAAATGATTAATTAGTGTAAAATGACCGACTTAATCTGTCGTTCTGTTTGCTACGTACTTACTATGTTAGGAAATAACATTTTATACTCTACTGGTGGAAGGATCATGAAAATTTTCATGGCCACAAGGTAACACTTGTCTCAGTGGATCCATGAGGTTTTAGAGTCCTTTGCTGACATTGCCTATTCCCAGAAGATAAGTCAGCAACACCTCTGTGAGGCTAGGCCTATGGCAGAGATTTTTGGATCCACCAATACTTATGTATGCTTAGGAGTGAAGGCTTTAGATGAATCAAAATTATTAAGGCAAGAATGATAAACCTGCAGTGCTGTGTCCTGATATTGACAAATCTGCCTATACCAACAGGTTCCTCTGTGGAAAAAGGTCCTTAGGACTAATGCCTATGGTTTTAGGACAGTGTACAATGCTAAATTTTAGAAACATGATAGTGGATTTGGTCCTACATGAACAGGTTTAAACTAAAACAAACTTCACCAGCTCTTCCAATGTTATGCTTAGTGTCACAATATTCTGCTTTTTGCAAAGCCTGAACTCCTGATTTCATGTGATTATTACACAGTTTTAATAAAACCCCCAACATTCAGCCTTTTGAGTTGCAGAGAAAAAAAAACCCTAAATTATCAATCAAAAGGGTCTTAAAACACATAGAAAGTACAAAGTATTCTCTTTTTTTGCTTTACTGCAAAAATGGCAAATGCTCTGCTACAGGCTATTCTGCAAGTGTGTGTGTGGCAGTAGGAAATCAAATTAATTTGGAAAGATTTTCAAGGGTCTCTGTCCAAAAGTGTGAAGTGAATACTAAAGATAAAAACTGCTTTATGGAAACATGAACAAGGGAGCTGAGAAGCCTCAGAGTAAGTTGGATATATTCCTCAACATGCAAAGATCTTCTAGCTGCTCTAACCTAATCCTGCAATACTGTTTCAATGTTATTTTACTGAAAGTATGAAAATAGTGGACAAGAATAAGCAACGAAGATTGAATATTAACTTTCAGCTGGGAGCATCATCAACCTGAGTAAGATAACACAGGTAAAAGACCGACATCCCACCCATAACCTTTTTTTTTTTTTTTTTTTGCCTGGCCTACCTCTCTTCTGGAAGAGCAAAGACCTGTAGAAAATGAGAAAAATCTGAAAGACTAACAGAGGGAAATGAATTGGTCTTATAACCTGCATCTTGCTCCTTGCTATCCTAGGCAGATCACTGGTATGATAGGACGTCAGTCAGCCTCTCAATTTAACCAGCTAACTTTTCGAGGGGTTCCATTAAACAGTGTTTTGTCCACAAAGCTATGCTTCCACAACTGCTGCTTTACCTTCCTATCTTAAAACAGAACCCGCTAAAATTATACCAACTGAATTTTAAATTATATTATTCTGATAGGGAGGCCAACTCATCTAGAATATGTAGACACCAGTGGGCTGCATTCCTCAACTCCCACTACTAAGCTGGCAGCTTTACCAACCCCTATTCCAATATAATGGAAATGGAAATAATTCAGGAAAACTCAAATCATGTATTTTGTCGAGTAAGCATGGATCTATCTGTTTTGAAAATTGCTTTAGATGTTAGTGCCTTGGCATAATTCTGCCTCCTTTTTCTCACTCATGATTTCTTTACCATGACCAAAGTTACGTAAAGCCAATAGAAGGTTTCTTTGTTGTCCTATAAGCTTTGCCATCTACATGACAGATTATCATTTATTCTGGAAACCAGTTGTTGTACTCCAAACATTCCCTAAAATGACTACCACATTGTTCTTAAAGGCATTCCTTTGGCACTGGTCTCATAAATCAGCGGGATATGAGCTGGAGTTAAGCACTGAAGAATGACTAAGTTTTTTAAATGTGACTACACAGACAGCCCTCACAATTTCATACAGAGACAACTAAAACTGAACACATAGCTAGCAGTGTTGCTAGTCCATGATATCCTAATCCAAATGCAAATAAGCCCTGTGCTGGTCCTGAAGATTCACAAACTCTAAAAACTTGTGGACGTTTGGAATATTCATGGAATTACAATGTTTTCCATCAGTCAAAATCCAGTTAGCATTTAATGGTCAGTGTGGATTAGACCTCAGACTGAATACCTTGAGAGTATCAAGCAGGCTGAGAAACCATTTTCCTTCTCTGATGCGATGCTTATGTACAAGCACCATATTTTTTTAACTTTGTGATCTACCCTTCCCATACACATGTCATTGCAGAGATGTATTGTCTTATTCAGGAGCTTGTTACTCTAAATAGTGTGTCTGCACTGATGTTTTATTTCAGATTAAAATGTTCTTCTGAAAAATAGCTCCTGTTTACCCCCCAGTGTGCTCTGTTTCATCACCAAAAAAACTCTAGGAATGCATAACTGGATTTCTTTAGAATAGAACTAAACCAAAAGAAGCACTCCATGAATCAACCTGATTTACTTGAGCTGCTGATGGTCATTCACTTCAGAGGATCACCATAAACCTGGTTTGAAATACAGCTGCTTCAGTCATGGCTTTGATGCCAGACCTTTAACACCATTTCACTGTTCTGATTGTTGCTATCAGGTTGTATTCTCTGTAAGTGTAGATGCAACTAGGGGCAATTACCATGACAAAGAAAATTCCCAAAGCAAGATAATTGCAGAAACGTTGAGATTAGTCTTGCTGTCACTCTTGAGACTTTTTGTCTGGGGGAGTCAGGGCAAGGAGAATTGGGAAACACAAACCATGAATTCAGAACGGAACAGAAACCACAGCAAGTGCTGAATATTTTGGCTCCTGCATCTTCTTTTCTACATCATGTCACATTGACCACAAAAACCACAGGAGGATTGTGTGCCAAGGAAAGCAGAGTCAGTAGCATCATTTGTAGAGATCCTCTGATAGAAGGGTTAAATAGAATTTTAACAAGTTAAGGTTCAGTAGCAAGACCCACAAATTAGTTATAAATAGGTCCAAATTCCCTTTATTTTCTGTAATTGCAGATCCTCTGCCATTTTCTTACAGAGAATGTCTATGAATATCCTAGGAGAAATAAATTTTATTTCACTATGAGAATGTATTCACTGTGCTAGAAGCCTGAATCCATTTTAAAATTCCTCCTCCCTAAAAAAAAAAAAAAAAAAAAAAAAAAAAGAAAAAAAGTATTTTTGACTGGAACTCCTAGGAAAGCATTTTGAACCCCTGTAATCACTCAGAAACTCTTTCATCCTTTCTTGAACCTTCCTGGGGACAGGAAGAGCACCCACCCTGTTTGGAGTCCTCACTTCCCAGCATGTGTGCTATTCTATACCTTGAAAATTCCCTGGCAGATCCTTCAGGTAAGATGAAACATTCCTTAGTGTCATATTTTCAACAGATTTCCTCAAGATAGTACTGCAATACTAACTGCTGAAAAAAGGAAACAATAATCTGCATTTCCATGAAGTGGGCAAGACACTGTTATCAATTTAAGCCATAAATTCTATCAAATGTCAGAGTTTTAAATGGAATTCCTTACAAAAATCTTCCCAGTTTACAGGTGATAAGTAAAAACCCTGTAGACTGTCTCCTCATACTCAATAATGCTACATTTCTCCAAGGGACTGTTTGAAAATTAACTCCTAATCTTTCCTAAGTCTAAAGCCAGATATGTTCCCCCCCAGCATGCTGGGGAAGATGGATTTCTTTGCTTTCTCTTTGGTTCCTTGTCTGACTCTCGTTTGAGTATTTGTCATCCACAGATACCTCTGTCTAGGTCTTGTTTTTGATCCTGTTTAAGATATTAATTCCTGTAAGAGTATCAGGGCTCACACAGGGCATTCTCACTTCTTAATCTAAATACTAAGAAAAAATAGTAGAAAGACCCCACTGGTCCTGTAATCATTTGTCCAACTGGTAAAAGTCTGAAACTCAGCTCAAGAAACATTGTGTCTATTCTTAACAGACACCTGAAAGAAAATATTATCCCACATCTGAATAAATGATAGTAGAAGAGTAGTTCGATTTATCAGGTGCTGTAAACAAACTGACCTGCTGTCCTTCACTAAGGTTTGTTTCAATGCCATTTCAAGCAGCCACCTTCCAGCTGAGCAGCTTAACAATCTAGTGTTAAGAGTTTTAAGTTTGCTGAGAGTTCAAAGGGGTAACTGTTTATACCACTTTGAAATGAATAACAGCTCTTTAAATAAGGCGATTAACTATCAGAAAACTAATTGTACAGTATCTATTCAAAATACTCAGGGTTTGATTTTCTTTGAGCTGTCTTGAATTTAAAATAAAGCATTTGCAACAGGCTTTTGATTTATTTGCTATGATGTTTTGCGGCCAAGTTTTTTCCTCTATAAGCATATTACTTAAAGAATTTATGAAGGCTGAGTTTCTTCCTCCTTTAAGCAAAGTCTCAGACTGATGAGAGCTTTTAAATTATTTTTCAGCATGAAAATTTAAAATAAAGATATAGGACTAATTATAAAAATTAATCACATAAGGCTACTTAAATGGCCAGAGACTATATCATTTGTGTAGTTTGTTCCAAACCCTGCAAACTTCCCACTTCAACTCCTTTAAAAAAAGTTACTTGTAACAAAAATGAAGAAATAGACTAGCCAAAGTTCTACATGCTCATATCCTTAATGATGTATTTCAGTCATAATTTACTCAGCAACAAACAGTACTGTCATGGCAGCTGAAGCAACAAGAGGTTTAATGTAATTCAAACACTGCAGTATAAATAATGTCATTAGCATTTCTAAGCATAAGCAAATAAGCTACTCTTCATTTTCTTTCTGTTTTTCGCAAGGCATTTCTGGGCAGATCTATCTGTCCTCTACATTTATTTTTTTTTTTGAATAAGCACCCACTAATATTCTACAATATTGCATGAGTTCTTGTCACTTATAAATATAGAAGAGCTCTGTATTAACTGTTGTTGAGCTGGCTACAGATGCATCTAGTTTAAAAACCACAAATAAGTTACATATTCTAAAAGTTACACTCATCATGAACTTTCTGTGCAGCTGGCACTGAAATAGATCTATGCAGGAAATTATTCAAAAGTCAAGTGCCAGAATCAGTGTCATGTACTGCTTGTCCACTGAAGAAATAATGGTAGTCAGCTGTGATTCCTCCAAAAGTATTATTATAATTCTTTAAAAATCAGTGTTCAACAATTAAAACCTTTTTTTCTAGATACAGTACCAGAAAAAGCACCTGAACCTTCAAAAACTGAAAAATCAACTGAACCAGCTCAGACAACTCAACAGGAACCACGTCAGCTCAATGATGGGAAAGAAGACACTAAGTGAGTAAATTCAATTTAAAAATTTGAGGCTTTTTTCTTGATATCTTGTCTTAACAGTTCTGTGTGCCATATTTCAGTTCTTTAAAATTCCCTCTTGTTCTGTAAGGATCTGAAGAGCTTTATATCAATTCTAAGGTAACCATATATATGAGGTATTAATTTAGAATATGTTTTTGAGTTTGTTGTGTACGTCATCCTAAATAGCAGGAATGAGGAAAAGGATTTGCTCAGCTACACTTACATACTAATTCTAACAATGCTGCTTCTTAGTTACTATTACTCTGCCTTAGCAAAGGAACAAATCCCAGGATGCTGCCCTGAATAGCTGGAATGTTTGTCACATCATTCTGACTTAAAAACTTTTTACCCTTCACATTTTTTTGCTGAGTTATACCATTAAATCAGCATTAGTCTCCGCAGCCAGAGGATTAGGACTGTCTCTTCCTGAGAAAAGACAAATAAATTAAGCAGTAATGTTCCTTCAGGGGAAAATCTAGGGTCACTCAACCTTTGGAAAAAGCTTAGGTAACTGTTTGTTTTGCCAAAACAGAAATAAATATAAAGTCTGGAGAAAAAAAACAAACTTGGAATAGTTTAGATTTATTACAGAATCATAGATTCATAGAATTATTTGAGTTGGAGGGGATCTTTAAAGGTCATTTACTTTAACCTCCCTGCAATGATCAGGGACCTCTTCAACTAGATCAGGTTGCTCAGAGCCCCATCCAATCTGACCTTGAATGTTTCCAACCTCTCCAGGCAACCTCTTCTGGTGTTTCACCACCCTCATTGTAAAAAACGTCTTCCTTATATCTAGTCTGAATCTAGCCTCTTCTAGTTTAAAACTGTTACCCTTTGTCCTATCACAACAGGCCCTACTAAAATGTCTGTCCCAAACTTTCTTATAAGCCCCTTGAAGTATTGAAAGGCTGCTATGAGGTCTCCCCAGAGCATTCTCCAGGCTGAACAACCCCAGCTCTCTCAGCCTTTCCTTATAGGGGAGGTGTTCCATCACTCTGATCTTTTCTGTGACCTTCCTCTGGACCCACTCCAACAGGTAGGTCCATGTCTTTCCTGTACTAAGGACCCCAGAGCTGGACACAGGACTCCAGGTGGGGTCTCACCAGAGCAGAGTACAGGGGAAGAATCACCTCCTTCAACCTTTTAGCCACACTTCCAGCTATAGCAGTCCAGGATTTTATTATCTTTCTGGGCTGAGAGTGCATATTGCGGCTCATGTCCAGCTTTTCATCCACCAGTAACCGCAAGTCCTTCTCTGCAGGGCTGGTCTCAATCAATTCACCACCCAGCCTGTACTGATACCAGGGGTTGTCCCAATCCATGTGCAGAACCTTGCACTTGGCACTGTTGAACCTCATGAGGTTTGCATAGGCCCACTTCTTGGGCTTGTCCAGGTCCCTCTGGATGGCACCCCATGCCTCAGGTGTGTCAGCTGCACCACTCAGCTTGGTGTCATCTGCAAATTTGCTGAGGGTGTACTCAATCCCACTCTCTATGTCATTGATAAAGCTATTAAACATCTTCATAGAACAGCTCAGGGTGGAAGGCTGCTTCAAAGAAATTATATCCAACCTCTTGCTAAGAGCGTTTAGAGGTTAGGCCCAACTCCTAAGTTTGACCAGGTTGCCCAGAAATTTGTTCAGTGTAGTTGTGGATGTAGATCTCAAAGAATGGAGTTTCCACAGTTTCTCTGGGCAATCTGGTCCACTGTTTGACCATCCTTATTATGAAAATTATCACCTGACATATAATTTGCTTCTGTTGCCTCTCATCCTCTTGCTGTGAACCTCCAAGAACAGTCTGGATCAATGTTCTCCACAACCACTCACTGGGTAGTGGAACGCTGCAATTACCTCCATCTTCTCAACTTTTCATCTCCAGTCTGAACAAATCCATCTTTCTCGGCATCTCCTCATATATCTTGTTCTCTAATCCCCAGACATCTTAATAGCCCTCTGCTAGTGTTGCACCACATGGTTAGTGTATTTTGCATACAGGGAAGACTACAGCTGGATACAGGTGCAACAGAAGGAAATAATGACTCCCACTCAATCAACTGGCTATGGTTTTTATAAAGCATGTAGTTAGGTTTCATTGCTGCAAGAACGCATTGTGGATTCATATTAAATTTGTTGTCTACCAGGACCCCCAGATCCTTTTATGCAAAAGCTGTTTTCTAGTGAGTCAGCTCCAAGCCTTTACTCTTACATGGAGGGTTTCCATTCCAGGTATGGAAACTTGCATTTGCCTTTGCTAAGCTTCATGAAGTTCCTGCCAGTCTGTCCCCCCAGCCTGTTGAGATCCCTTTGAGTGGAAAATAATGGATACACTCAGTCCAGAACAGGGTAGAAAGTCCTTCTGTTTTCTTTTGCCTTCTATTATTTGATTATCCTGATGATACAAAGCACAAGTCCTTCCCTGACATGCAGTTATTTAATTTATGCTGAAGATTATCTATTTTCTCTCCATCACCAAGACAGACTTCGTACTGCAGTGGCAAGGAATATTCAAGCAAAACACTACTGCATGCACCTCTGTAAAATAATGCAGGCAATTAAAACTAGCTCTGACTAGAATGACTAGAAATGTTATAGAAAGCATGCTAATATGAATGTGAATCAGTAGGTCAACTATGAAAATCTATATAAAGCATCTCCTTTTTTGTCATTGTAGGATATGTTATTAGATGTTAACCATTCCACTGGTAAATTCTGTAACCATGGTTAACATAATTACAATATCCTAATGAAACAAAGAGGTACGTTTCTTATTAGTAGAAGACAAAATCTGTCTGTTGAAAGGAACTTAAAAATATTTATGTTAAACATTCTCTTCTCAGAGCTGTTCTGACTCACTGTCATGTGTGCATCCAGAAATATCCAGTCAGTCTAATTTGAGCAACAGCTTCTAAAAATACAGTAAATCTTCGGCAAATTCTATTGCCAAAACAGTTACCTGCTAAATTCTGCAGTAGAGCTTGGAAGGCATGATACCGGTGTCATTGCACTGTTATGAAACTAAACAAATCTATTATATGGCTTCCAGACCCAGAAGGAAATAATTTTTAAAATGTGTCTTAGAGAGAATTTATTTCATTGCCCCTGAAGATTCATGGCATTCCATTCAGACACTGTTCTTGATCAAGGTCACTACCTCATTGAGTCTGTGTTCAAATTTATTCCCTAGAATATTTTTAAGGAAATCAGCTGCCTTTTCCACATTAATAACTACGTTAATGTGTATGCATATGGAGAATTTGAGTCAAATAAATACATGTAGTCTATAAAACCAGCAGTAAATAAAACATGCTCAAATCACTCTAGCACAGAGGCCAACTAGGTTAATACAAAATGCCTCCTCAAAAAATGTAAGTTGTGAATTATCTTTGCTCAGTGTTAATTCCCGGGTATTCCAAAGCTTGGGAATTATTTGGAAAAGTGCTAGTTTGATTAGTCAAAACCATATCAAGGACTGTTCATACAACTCAACAGGGTAGTCAACTGAGAGCCCCATCGTCCAGTTTTCCCTGTTGCTGTTTGATCTACATTTGGATAACATCCATGGAGATTTAGTAACAAGTGCTGTCCTTCAGGGGTCTCTATTGGGAGCAATACTAATTAATATCTTTATTATTGGCATAGACAGTGGGATTGACTGCACCCTTAGCAAGTTTGCAGATGACACCAAGCTGAGTGGTCCTGTTGATTCACCCAGATGCCACCCAGAAAGACCTTGGCAGGCTTGAGAAGGGCTATGTGAACCTCATGAAGTTCAAGGCCAAGCACAAGGGCCTGCGCCTGGGTCAGGGTAGTCACCAGTATCAATACAGACTGGGTGATGAATGGATTGAGAGCAGCCCTGTGGAGAAGGATTTGGAAATAGATATTGGTGGATGAGAATTCAAGTATAAGCTGGCAATGTGCACTTGCAGCCCAGAAATCCAGTTGTATCCTGAGTTTCATCAAAAGAAATGTAGCCAGCAGGTCAAGGGAGGTGATTCTCCTCCTCTACTCTGCTCTTATGAGACCCACCTGGTATGCTGCCTCCAGCTCTGGGGTCTTCAGTACAATAAAGGCATTGACTTGTCAGACTGGGTCCAGAGGAGGGCCACAGAAATGGTCAGAAGGTTGGAACATCCCTCCTTTGAGGAAAGACTGAGAGAGTTGGGGTTGTTCAGCCTGAATAAGAGAAGGCTCAGGGGGGACCATATTGTGGCTTTCAGTATATAAAAGGTGCTTATAAAAAAGATATAGAGAGAGTTTCTTCCAGGGCCTGTAGTGGCAGCACAAGGGATAATGGTTTTAAACTAAAAGTGGGTAGATTTAGACTAGATGTAAGGAACAAAATTTTTTGAGGATGAGTGGATGCCCTATCATTGGAAGTGCTCAAGGCCAGGCTGGATGGGGCTTTGTGCAACCTGATCTAGTGGAAGATGTCCCTGCCCACGGCAGATGGGCTGGACTAGATGATATTTAAAGATAGAATGGCTTTGTTTGGAATGGATGACACTGATATGGAAAGAGCCATAATTTGGTTAGTTCAGTGAAATCAAGGTTGGTGAAATGGTTGGTAGAATTTTCTTAAATAGAATTTCAGATTTTGTCCAGCTGTATTTCGGGAAGCATCAAAGGCCATCTGCTCCCTGAGGGAAAGGGAGATGGAGCAAAAGGTAACCACAGTGCAAGCAGTGTCCTTACTAGCAAGGTGCAATCTCACAGGGTTTGAACACAGCAAGCAGAGCAGGATCATAATGACAGGGTCTATCAACAAGGCAAAGTGATGAACCGGGTTTAGGGTCCAGGCAAGGCAAAAAAAGAGAGGGTCAGAGACAGGACTGGAGACAAGGCTACAACATGGCTCCTAAGTCCATCCAGGAGACAGCACCAGAGACAGAACTCTAGTTCGACACACGTAGGTGTAGCTCAGGCAGTGACTAAGGCTTAAGCTTAAGTGAACACCCCAGGCCCATGGGCAGAGGGTATGGATGAAAGTTCCACAGAGGCTGATCAGGGCTGTTAAGGCCTGTTGGTAGAGTCCTTGTACTATGTTTTGACTTAGATAGACTTCCTATCCTATTAATCTTCCAAGAGTCAAAGTTTAATAAAAAGTCACTTGATCTGCACAGTAAAGAAATCATCAGTATGCCCATAGACTGTAATACACATAATAAAGTAAGGTTTGTGGATATATTATCTGTTCACAACCTACATACAGCCAGAGCAACTCAAATCCATGACAATTCTGTTAATAGAAAAGGTTTCACCTTATCTTCTGTTATTGTGACTTTAATTTTTTTTTCAATGCATCTGTGCATGCTCAAATACATAGAGTAAGGAAAAGGAAAGAAGGCAGCTGTCCTGTTTGAAACAGCATGCTTTTCATTTAGATTAGACTTGTGTCTCTCCATGCAGAATTTCAGGGGTAGGTAATGAGCTTCCACTTAAGATCTTTAGATTTTAACATCTTAGGTAATATTGTTTTATGAACAATTACACTAATATAATTAACTCATCTGAAATCAGTAAGACTACTTATATGTATGGCAGTTTGCAAGATTGTGCACCAGCTGTGTCCTCCTTCCAATTCAGCTGCCTTAGAGTAGCTTCTTACTCGTGGTGTTGCACAGCGTGTATTATCTATTAATAAGAAAACAGAGTTTTGCACTTCCTCTGAAAAACAAAATATTTTTTCTTTTGCTAAGTGGACAACAGCTTTGATGAAGACTGCATTTACTCCTGAAAATTCCCATAGAAATTGTTTGTCCACAAGGAAAAAACCTCTATTTCTCTCTTTCCCTCTCAGCACTTCCTCATTTTTAAAGCACAGCAGTACACGACAATGGCCATTAATAAATAGTAGAGAGACACAGCACTGGTCTCAGCCACCTGAACACTATGTCTGAAAGAGGAGACACGCCAGAGTGGCTGATGTGCCAACGCACTGAATCACGGATGAGTGACCGAAACTTTTAATGTCTGTTTCCTAAT
The DNA here is from genome assembly GCF_023634155.1 of Falco peregrinus. Taxonomy (NCBI): domain Eukaryota; kingdom Metazoa; phylum Chordata; class Aves; order Falconiformes; family Falconidae; genus Falco; species Falco peregrinus. The sequence goes on from NC_073723.1 coordinate 35,013,090, forward strand.
GGCTTAGACAGGATTGCAGACAAGTCGGCCCTGTCTGCCAGTATAGTGTTTCTCCCCTCCATCTTTACTGGTAATGTAACAGAACCATAGGAAATTTTCATGTATAGCTATTTGCTGAGCAATAATAACCTCTGGGAGGGAGCGCAAAGACAATGCTTTCTCTTCACAGCAAAAAATGAGGGAACAGAACAATACTCAGGACCCAATTTGCACTCTAATAGAAGACAGTGGAGTCTTATTAATGAGGAACTAGCACAAAACATCACTGCAGCCTTTATAATACATTGAGATTGCTTTCTGGTGAGGAGGGTTCATAAAACCATGTGTGTATACACAATCCTGCACTCTTTTGAAATGCAGTGCAAGCATTTCATGTCAGATACGGTATAGCACTTAAGGAAATACGGCACACGGCCAGGAGCCACAGGGAGCAGCCCCGCCTCAGGGACACGGTGGGCAGGGAGGGCCCTCCCCAGCCAGGGCCCAGGCCCAGCCCTGTGCAAGGTGAGCAGGGCAGGCCCTGGGCAGCAGCCAAGGCCAGCCCAAAGTCCATGTCACCAGTCAAGCCTGTGGTGACAAGGGAGGTCCAGGGCCAAGCTGGGAAGGCAGTCAGCCAGTTAGTGCCTAGTGAAGGGAACTGGGGCCAGACACAGCCCTGGGAAAGCCTGGCAGGGCTGGGCTGAGGCCAGGCGGGTTGTGGGTCAGGGTCAGTGGGGCCCACGACCAGGCCCAGGAGCCATCGCGTCTGCCCCTTGGCAGGAGCTGCAGCTGTGTGCCGAGCACTACAGCCACCACTGAAAACCAAGGTCTTCAGAGCACCTTGCACTGCACACAGTGGATTATAGCCATTGGTCACAAGAGAAAATGACAACATGCTTTGTGAAGGTACAGTTTGGAACCCAAAATTGGACAAAAGAAAACAAAAAATTAAAAGGACATGTTTTAGATGGTCACAAAGGTGACATAGGAGGGGCAAATATGAGACCTTTGTATGACTCTACACTGAAGGCTGGGAACCAACCTGGAGCTTGTGGCTTGATGAAGAGGAGCATGAAGTGTTTTGGCACGTAAGAGTAGAGGGGAGACATGCCTCAGGAATAAGTAGTGTGGATGCCTGGCATCAGGGGACGGGACAAAGCAGTTGCAGCAAGTCCTTGAAAGTGCAGAATATGGACGAATAGTAAACAAAGCATCTGAGACCATAGATCAGAGAAAATGGGGGGATGACCTTTTCTCTCCTTTGTGTCTTTTAAAAGCCTTTAAGCCTGGCTAAAGTCATAAGAGTGTTTCATCTTCCTAGATTACTAAAGTGATTACAATGTACTATTTATACTAAGGCAGTACTCTGAAACCTCAGTCAAGGATCATGAATGCTACTCTGTAAAATGCTGGGTAAAATGACAGTCCATATTTGCAAGCCGCATATTGAAGCATACATAAAGAAAAAAATACAGTGGGTAACCAGGACTTCAGATGCTTTTAGATTTCACCTCAAGATCTTATATATTTTGGGTGATGTTTAGAAAGGAACAAATAATTATATCTGATAACAACACCTTCAGAATCTAGGTAATATGGACAAAACATGTTCACATAAAATACACTAAATAAATTTTAATAAAATACAAAAATTAGACAAAATGCATTTAACATTCCCACCCAGTAAACATACTTTTCTGATTATGCTTTTGCAAATGCAGAAACCCAGCTTTCAACATTTTCAAAAGAAAGGGAGCCCCAGTGTTGCAAACTGCCATATGAGCACAGGTGGTTCAGGAAGACTTCATTTTGTGCTCGTAGTTTGGCTTTTTCATAGCCACATCCTATTACCTAGTAGGCTATACTAGTCCTTCTCAGACCCATAAAGGAGATTTTTTCCACTCTAATTTGGCTAATAGCAAAAAAATATAACAAAACAAACAAAGATTAAGAGGCAATTTGCTATGTGGTGCATAGCCAGGTTAATAAAGAGAACTCCTGCTGGTAGCATGTTCTTAGTGAGTAATGCACTTCATTTAGTTCAATTACCTTAACCAAGAAAATTACCATGCTTATTAGTGCTTGCCATCCACTAGATGCAACACATCAATTCACCAAGCAGATGCATCTTAGAGAAATTATGTCTTACCACAAGAACAAAATCTCAGCCCCCTGGTGAAACAGACCTAGTATCAACCCTCTGCAGAGTCTCCAGAAATCCTTGATTACTGTAGAAACACCAGGGACCCAGAAAGATGACACTCATGGCACCAAACTCCAATCAACTTGTAAAGTAAAACAAGGCCAGTGCTGGGTACTTCTGAAAGATCCCAGTTTAAACATAGTTACAAGCATATTTTGTAAAAAGATTAATACCATTGCTTTGTTATTTCCAGCTAATCAGGCTAGTACCTGAAATTGTAAACAGATGGAACACATCCAGTACATTTTGTAAGCTTGACTGAAAAAACATTAATGTATTAAAAAATCAAAATACATTTCTTACAACTAATATTCCTTCTGCCTAGGTCTTTCTTTCAGAGCTTGTCACTTCTCGTGCTTGCATTTGAATTTCTGCAATAGCTAAATTGAGAAGCTGCAAATTAAATAGAAAGGTGATGGTGTGCTTCCTGTACCAAAATGGATTAAACTTGCTGTAATCATTGCTGAGATGTATTTTCCTACAGCCTTTAAATTCTATCCATTCTGCAGGATGCAGTTACCCATGCTATTTAATGTCATTCACTCTGCATGGCAATCAAGTAGGTAGCCTGAAGTTAAAAAGGTAGCGAATTTGGAAGTTTTTCCTTGAAGACTACATGAAGCAAGTAAAGGGATAGGAATGTTATCATACAGACTAAAATGCTTTGCTTTTTTCCCCCCTTTGCATCATTTTAAATTTTATATTCACAATATTAATATATATTTATTTCTGACCATATAAGTGGGAGAAATTCCTTTTTTAGAATATGTAAGAAAACAAGGTTATAGTTTGTCATACTTTGCCACTGATTTATTTCTTTAATTAAAAACATTGTGTAAAACCTTCATTGACCTAACATTTTTCAAAGTAAGATGATATTTTTTTCATGAAGGAAGAAACAATAATTTATTAAAAATATTATCTCTGCTATGATCTTTTGAGTCAATTGTGGGGAAAAAAGCAAAGCAAAGAGCATTGTAACAGGTACAGTAGTGAGTGTAATATAAAACACATGTATTTAAATTGTGTTTACGTCTAAATTACATGTATACCAAACATGTAAATATATCAGTGTCTTTCTTGATAAACCTAAGAGACGTATAAATCTAAAACTTAAAATCATTATTTCATGACACATGTAAGTATTCATGCCTAAAATAAAACTTGTCTAACACTTTTTATTAAAACGTCATGTCCCCACTTATTATACTCATTTTCCAAATGTTAGCTGTTTAAGATGAAAACATCCCATGTTGTGCAGCATGAGAGAGGAACAGAAGAAATAGTGACAGGCAGAGATAGAGGATCAGATGAGAAGTCAAATGGGTCTGGCAGCACAATCATTCAGTTCCCTGGATAAATGATGCTTGGGAGGAGACATGTGATGGTCTGTTGTCCACAAGGAACATGCCTACTTTGTTGCTGAATTTGGAAAAGAATGCGGCAGGAGTCTGCAGAAGGGGAAGGGATGGGCTTAGTGGTAACTGGAAGTCATCTCAGAGGAACAGGTTCTTTCTCTTTGTCACCAAGTTTCTTTGTGGTGCTGGGAACTCTGCATGCAATTAGTTCCTACATAGGTGGCTGTATGTAAAAGTTTACCACTAATGAATTAGAACTGCAACAGTTTCGGTTGCATGAAGCTAATTTCGTATAATTAGCGTAGACAACAGTAGTATATCGATATGTTGTGAAAGTCTGCCAGGTTTCCCAATAGTGAAGCAACTTCATTTGCCATGTAAGCTGAATCTGTACTGCCACTTCTTTCTCTTTTGTTTTTACCCTTGCTAGTTGAATTCAAGCTTCATATCAACTAAGAGACACACTTCTGCACACTGAAAATTATAAAATTAAGTATGATTCTTAGTCATCATACATTATGATTTTCCCAAATCTTTTTCCTTTGCAAAAAACCCCAAAGAAAAACAAACAAACAAAAAAACCCACAGTAATAGAAAATGAAAACATTCAAAGAGTCAAAAAGTAAGATAAAGGATAAGGGACTCTACATGTTATCCCGTATTCACAGTGAATAGGAGAAATTGTACCAAAAGAGATTTATGTTGAGAAAAATTTGTACAATGAGGTTAGTGAAGACCTATCATAAATTCTTTAGGAAGGTTATGGAACAGCCCTCACTAGGCATACTTAAGAACAGGTTAGAAAAGAAGTTGTCAGGAATGGCACAGCAATGCTTCATCCTGCTTTGAGCAGTGGAGACTAGGATTACAGGATCTCTCAAAGTTCTCTACAGTCTTTTGCTTGTGTGATTTTTTTAGGGTCTTTATGAAAACAGATGAGAAATGAAAGCATCTATTGAAAATTAAGTTTTTCAGATTTGAGACATTTTATTGCAACTTTTTTTAAAATTCACTATGGGAAATATTATAGTGTTTTCATTTTAGCTTTTTATTCTCTGCATATTAATAAAAACTGAAGAAGAGAAAGTCTGAAGAAAGATTTTTGCTGTGCCCACGAACTCTGTATGGCACTGGATCATACTCTGCTTAAGACAGTTTTTCTTAGACATAAATTATTATATGCTTATGTAAATAAGTAATGAGTTTGTTTTAAAATGTGTTTGAAAGGAACAGATGTTATGTGTATACGATAAGAAATATCTTTTAAAATTCCTGATAAAAGGCAGATGCCCCAGATAGTTTAAGCCCCAGATAAGAAAACCCCAATGACACAACAGCACCAGATAAGGAAATATGTGAGGCAAGACTGCCTCGCTTATTATCATACGGTTATTTCTTAGAATATTATATTATTGTTCTAAAGCAGATAGTGTCAGAAATTATGCTGCTCTTATTTTTTTATATGGTAGTAAATATCCAGTGCAATTAAACAACTTTATATCACTAGTGACATTAAAGAAAGGTTATTTTTCAAAGTTAATTAATACTTTCAACATGCATACTACTTTCTTTTGCATATTTCATACTGCAAAATTACTAATTAAACTAAAATTGTGTTCACATTTTAATCTGGTACCTCAGTGACAGTGCCATGTGTTCAGCATTGAGACAGACGTCTCCTCAGAGAGTACTGCAAAGAAGATTAAAGGATTCATAGCCTGTTGTGATTGAATAACGAGGAGGATTGTCAAAGAAGCTGCTGTGACAAACCTTTGAACTAAACAGGAGGAATTTCATGGAGCCTAGGTGATTAGATTTTAGCCTGCACTGAATCAAGACGTTTGTGCTGAGTCCAATGCCAGTAGATAACTCTGATAGTGCCTTCTCTGAACACTGTTGCTTCTGTATTTGTTTTGCTGTATGAACAGAATATGAGATACAGGAAATCAATGATCTTTGCATTTTATTTCCAGAACACTTTCTTAAGTCTCAAATGAGCATAATTTCTATACAAAGACTCTGAACTAAAGGAAGGTCATGAATTCAAATGCAAAGTTTTATTTACATGGTGTCCACATAATGTTTATTAATGCTTATGTCCTATTCTTGCTTCTATACGTAACCAAAACCAACCCAAATATTATATCACTATATTTAAATTAATGAAATATGTAAGAAAATAGAATCGTAGATCATAGCATTGTTTAGACTGGAAAAGGTCTTTAAGATAATCAAATCCAACTGTTAACCCAAGACTGCCAAGTCCACCACTAAACCATGTTCCTAAGAACCACATCTATGCATTTTTTAAACACTTCCAGGGATGGTGATTCCACCATGTCCCTGGGCACACTGTTCCAATGCTTGACCACCCTTTCATCAAAGAAATTCCAAAGAAATGTCAAAAGCTTTACTAAGGTCCATGGAGACAACATCCACAGCCTTTCCTTCATCCACTAGGTGGGTCATCCTGTCACAGAAGGAGATCAGGTTCATCAAGCCGCACCTGCCTTTAATAAACCCATGCTGGCTGGGCCTGATCCCCCAGTTGTTCTGCATGTGCTGTGTGATCACACTCGGGATGACCTGCTCCATAACATTCCCCAGCACTGAGGTCAGGCTAACAGGTCTAGTTTCCCAGATCCTCCTTCCTGCCCTTCTTGTAGATGGGTGTCACATTGGCCAACCTCCAGTTTCCTGGGACCTCCCCAGTTAGCCAGGAGTGTTGATAAATGATGGAGAGGGGCTTGGTGAGCTCCTCTGCAAGCTCCCTCAGTACCCTCAGGTAGATCCCATCCAGCCCCATAGATTTATGTGTGCCTTGAGTGGAGCAGCAGGTCACTGTTTCCTCCTGGACTACGGGGACTTCATTCTGCTCCTTATCCCTGTTTTACAGCTCAGGGAGCTGAGTACCCTGAGGGTAACTGGTCTTGCTGTTAAAGACTGAGGCAAAGGCAGCATCCTCATCCTTTGTGGCAGTGCTCCCCCCTGCATCCAATATAGGATGGAGATTATCCTTGGTCCTTCTCTTCTTTCTAATGTGTTTGTAAAAACATCTTTGTTTCTACAGCAGTGGCCAGTCTGAGTTCTAGCTGGGCTTTCACCTTTCTAATTTTTTCCCTGCATAACCTTGCAACATCTTATAGTCCTCCTGAGTTTTCTGCCCCTTCTTCCAAAGGTGGTAAATTCTCCTTTTTTCCCTGAGTTCCAGCAAAAGCTCTCTGTTCAGCCACGCCAGTATTCTTCCCCACTGGCTTGTCTTTTGGCACATGGGAATGGCCTGCTCCTGTGACTTTAAGACTTCCTTCTTGAAGAATGTCCAACCTTCCTGGACCCCTTGGGCCTTCAGGACTGCCTCCCAAGGGACTCTCCACTAGTCTCCTAAACAGGCCAAAGTCTGCACTCTGGAAATCTAAGGCAGCAGTTCTGCTGACCCCCTCCTTCTCCAAGAATTGAAAAGCATCATCTCATGATTGCTATGCCCAAGATGGCCTCTGACCACCACATCACCACCAGTACTTCTCTGTAAACAGCAAGTTCAGCGGGGCACCTCCCCTTCTTGCCTCACATACCAGCTGTGCCAGGAAGTTATCTTCTACACACTCTAGGAACCTTCTAAACTGTTTCATCTCCACTGTGTTGACATCCAGTAAGTTGAAGTCCCCCATGAGAACAAGGGGTAGCGATAGTGAAACTTCTCCCAGCTGCTTGTAGAATATGTCATCTGCCTCTTCATCCTGGCTGGGTGGTCTATAACAGACTCCCAGCAGGTTATCTACCTTGTTGGCCTTCCCCCTGACCCTTACCCATAAATATTCCAACCTTGCTGTTTCTATCATTAAGCTCTAGGTGGTCAAAACACTCTCTGTCTCACCACCTCTCCTTCCCTGTCTATCCCTTCTGAAGAGTTTACACCCATCCATTGTAACACTCCAGCCACTGGAGTCATCCCACCATGTTTCCTTGATGGCAGCTATGCCATTGTTTTCCTGCTGCATCATGGCTTCCAGCTCCTCCTGTTTGTTGCCCATGCTCTGGGCATTGGTGTAGATGCACTTCAGTTGTGCTATCGATCTCACCTCCAACACTGGCATGCTGCCCCCGGGCTCATCTCCAGTGAGCCTGGTTTTATTCTCTTCCTCCTTCAAATCTATTTTAAAAATTAGATAGTAGGATAAAGGTAACATCAGTTTAAATTCAAATTGCATCACGAATAATTCAATCCTAAAAAAGAATGAAAATGAAAATAGAAATTTATTTTATTCTTTTTTATTGCAATGAAAAGTTAAAATACTGCCAGTATTTCAAAAGATCCAGTGAATAGAGAAAGACATGATCTTCTGGATCACTAAAGATCGGTCTCTCTCACTTTCCCTTTTAAAAGAAGAGAAGGTAGGGTAGAGGAAGATATTGTTTCAAGACTACTAATGAAAATTAATATTTAATTAAGAGCTTTTTGAAATTTCCTGAAATCTAAAATGTCAACAGTTTCGTTCAAGACTATAAGATAATATATTTATCTCAGGAACTCACTTTATTAGCACTTGAGCTGTTGAGATTTTTGGTAGTAATGGACCCAGTGGTACCTATATAAGTCATTCATTCACTTTCCAAATCCTTACGTATTTCAAGTTTGTTTGCTGAAAAGGATTTCTGTTGTCCTACATAAATTCTACATTCTTGGGAATCACTGCCTACAATAGTTTTCATGATCTTAGCTAATATAATCTTGAAGTCTGTCATGCTTGTTTCAACTGTTTCTCACTCTGTTAGAAGGGTGTCTAGAATCCCAGTCTTTACAAGCTTAGAAATTTTCTTCAGACCTTTCACTTATCCTAATTTGTGGTGTTTCTATTCACATTTATTATTCTTTTCTAACTCACAATTATTATTACTGTTCCTCAGCTCAAACTTTTCCTTGCATGGTTCTCTACCAAAATTGTAATTTATAGCCAACAATCCTATTGCTTCTCAATCTGTTTTGCTGTCCTATTTAAAGCCATGTTCCCAGCAGCCTTGATCACTCTAAAATACTTCATACAGTTTCCTACGTGAATTTACCTTTTGAGTATAGCTAGTTAGAGTAACTCTCACCATTCACTTATCTACCAATATTAACGCTTCCTTCACTGGCAATATGTCAGATGCATTCTAGGGTTACATTTGCACTGGTGTTTTTCATAGCCAGATTACAGTATGGTTGATAGGCGCCTTGCTTTTGACTAAACTGCTTAGATATTTATCCTTTTGTCATCTGCAACTGATGATCCCACCACTTACAAAAGAAATTCTTACAATTTGTTTCTAAATGCATGTCTGCGTTATGTAGATTTGTTCTTGTTTCTACTACTTTGTCTAAATAATTCAATTTTGCCTGTATAGGAATTAGCCTTACTTTTTAATCTTCCAAATCCAATGTCCTGTCAAACATCATTAGCACACTACTACATTTTGTACCAATGTAATCAAAGAAAATACTAAATTTCACTCCTAAAACCCCATCAGCTTCCTGGGCAGGTTAGGGAAGAAGTATAGGCTCCTTTCACAGGCAATTCAGACCAGAAACCTTAGTCATTCTGAACCTCTCCTCAGAGTAGCCTTCTATTGACTATAAAGAAAGCATAATCAGAATAGCTAAAGTTGGCTTTTTGGAATACCCCTGTTTCTGTACCAAGCAGATGACTAACATTTTTTTTCTGTTACAGAGAAACATTAGGTTTCCTTGTCCATGTGAGCTTAGACTTGGAACTAGGGCAGATGGAGGATTCTGGTTTCTATAGCATTACCCACACTGAGATTGTCAGCACAAGTTGAGGATATGGTTTTGAATCAACACCTTTCATAATGCCTAGAACTACATTTTTCTGTCTTATTGAACTCTTTCTCAGCTATATCACTACATTATGTGGACATTTGTATAGCTATGCATTGTAACATTCTTCTGAAAATTGATTATTTGAATTAGAGATTCTCCATAATTTATTCAAGGTAAGAAATTACTTTTTCATGACTTGGATTGTAAATATGAACATAAATCATAATGTCAGTGCTCAATAAAAGCCTCAAAATTTCTATTGCAAGATCAAGAATATTATTTCCAGGTAGACCTGCAAAAGTTTCTTAAGTGGTGCAAAAAGAAGGGATATCACCGAAATCAGCAAAAAGTGGTATGGATTTTTTTCAGGCAGTCGTATACATTTATGAAATACATTTTCTTGAGGGTCACCTGGTACATAAAAGACAGAGGTGAACTCAGGTATTTGGTGTTAAGAGCCAAAAAAGCAATAAAGAATTAAAATATTCATTGCAACTTAGAAAAAGGTAAACTTCATTTATTCTGAAATAACCTATTTCATTTCTTGATCCTGTTTTGTTTGAATGCTTAACACAGAAAACTTCCAAGCCATGGTACTTTACAGATGTTACATACATTAGCACAATCAACACAATATTTCCATGGCCTGTTCTTTCAAGGCCATTTTCTTCCACTATGCTATAGGTATCTAAATCTCTCTGCTTGGCATGAGGAGAATTGTAATTTTATTCACTAAACAAATTTAAACCTACAAGTTAAAAAGATAAAACCTACAAATTAAAACCAGAAGAAAACTGCATTATTACTATACTTATAGTGTGACATTATGTTGCTATTGTTACATATGTTGTTATTGTTAAACAAAATATGTTTGATGAAATAACAAAACTGTGTGCACAGTACGTGAGTTATGGTCCTGACTTTTTCATTTCCCAGGACAAGTGGAATTATTACTTCTGCAGGGAATAAACACTTCCAGTCTGTAAAGGACTATATGCTGTAGTAAGTGATATTTACTTAGGCCTATTGTAACATACTGCATAAAGATCAGAGATAAATTTGCGTAAAGAATTACATATCAGCTTAAAGACAAATCCCAGCATCACCTAAGGCAAGAGATAAAGTTTATTAAAAGTGATTTAGCCAAGTTTGAATGGGCTTCATTAGCCAAGACAACTTAAAGTGATCTTCCACACGAAGCATGCGTACCTTCACCTTCAAATTAGCAGTGTTCAGCATGCAGTCTCTTCCAGCTGTATTAACCAGAGAAAATTTAAAGTTTGTTACTAGAAAATAGTAGAGGAGGAGATAATGCAAACCAAATGAGAAGTAAGCCAAGGAAAATCAATTTCTCATCAACTGTGGGGCAAATAACTTTAAACAAATTCATACAGTTTTTGATTAGTACTGAATAACGGCGTAGTTCCTTTGGGCTAAATTGCAATGATAAAGCACCAAATTCATGATGGAGGAGACTTTAACTTTTATTGGAAAGGCTGTGAAATAACAAGAATATCCCCCATAATTTTTAGTTTATCCCTAGAAAGCAGATAGAAGCGGCCTTCAGCATGACACTTCTGATAAGTGTGTTTTCCTATAAGATAGCTAATACCCTGAGCAAATACAGCATCAGCAAAAAGAATTATTTTAAATTCTTTGCATAGAAGCTGAAAAACTAATTGTGACGTTAGCTGAAAGCAAGAAAGGATTTCATTATACTGCAGACAGCCTGAGCAAAGGGGACACAAAAGGAACTGTGATGAGATTACAAAGTATAGCGGAACTATTTGATTAATCTCCTGTCTGGGGAGTTTTAAGAAATAGACATTACAGAAGACTTAAATTAGAGGGATGGTAAGCACATACCTCCAGACTTCTGCTTCTTCTGCTTTTAACAGCTTATCTCTTTTTTATCCAATGGTTTTAATGCTGAAGGATTTTCACATCCTTAAATTACACTTCCTTGGGCACAGTGATATGTGTTGTGTCTCCAGAAACCTGTGTTTCTCAAAAAAACCTACATGCACCCGATGCTGACACTCTCCTTTTTTAGTTACAGCTCCTTCTGTTAGGAACTTCAAAGTAGGTTTAGGTCCTGAGGAAACATGGTGTTTATTGAAAGATCACTTTGCAGTGTTTTTCATTTCTTCCTTACCCAAGGTGCTGTCACACCACTTTCTCTCTATTTACCTTTGGGGAAGGTCTTCTCAAAATCTGGAAATTTCAGGGATGCTTCACTCCTGATCTGCCTCTTCTCTTGCTGTAACATCCACATCCCAGTGGTATTTGGGACAGCTGTTGTACTCCCTGTACTGGGCATAGCTGGCAGGGTTTCAGTACAGGGGTGGCAGTTGTGATCAGTCACAGCCATTTCCAGCCAGCTCTGACACCAGTGTGTGTGTCTTCTGAGAAGAGCTGTGTCTAGGGTATAGAAGAAAGCCCATATCCTGGTCTCCACATAGAGGAAGTCCAAATGCATGGCCCAGCTGCCAGCTGGGTGGCACTCCAAACCAGTCCCAGTTTGCATAATCAGACAGGTGCCAGTAATTGAGGATGACATTTCAAGTATGAATAAGCACAGAAGAGTTGATCAAGAAGCGCTCTTGCCTAGATTTTCTGACTGTGCAGCATGCATAGATCCTAGTAAAAGCATTGGTTTCAGTGCAGAATGTGAATTCGCAGGTGTTTGAAAATCAACAGCCCTTAGGTTTGAACAAATGTTCCAAGTTCCAGAATATCAGCTCAGTATTACTATGACCCTGAGTAAACTCTTAGTGGAAACAAGAAACTTCAGCAAGAACACCAGTGTTTTGTTTCCACTTAGTAAAAAAGATGCATTTTTTACCTTGTGTTAGCTAGTGCCTATAACAAAACCTAGATGAAATCAATCTTCCCAGTATTAGGAAGCATAAAGTAAGTATGGTTTCTCCTCCCTCATCTGCACAACAGTCTTCAACTTGGTTATGTCTTAACATCATTAGACTATTACCATGTAATAACAGGCACATTGTTATGCCCAGATGAGACAAGTATGCCTTGTATCTTAGTGAATACGTAAGATAAGCTCCAGGCCTTACATAGCCACAGTAGAATTTGGTGAAAAGCACTAGTGGGAAGTCATTAGTGTAGTCAGGTATACAGAGCACAGGGTACCCTGACCTACTCTGCTTGAAATACTGTGTAGACTGCTGCTGACATAAGCAGAAAAAAGAGCAGTTAACTTAGGTGTCCACTTACTGTGAATTAAGTGATGTGAATAAGCTCTGTGGCAAGTAAAAATCCAATCGTAATGCCTGACTTCTGCTCAGAGTACAATTAGCACTGTTTCCTTCCACTGCTCTTCAGTACATTAAGCCTTTTTTCCTTTTATTTTAATTAGCACACAGAAGCCAACACCTTCAGGTTTCCAAACAAATGAGTATGCTGATGCCCAACTTCAAGAGATTGTCAAAAAAATGCGGGAAAGGGCAAATGTCTATAAGGAAAAGCTGAAAGATCCAGTGCTGTCCTCCCCTGAAGGCAGTCCTACAGCTTGTAAGTGACTCTAGAAATAGCTGTGCATTTGTGGAGTTTAAAGATGAAAATTGTTTTGTGGGAACAGAAAATATTGTGGTAAAATTTTCAAGTATAATGTGTTTACCCATTGAAATGCATGTTTGTGCCCACTGAAGTCAATTTATCCATATTAGTGTACAGTAAGCCAGGTCCTTAAGTATGAGTTTCCTTTGAACCTCATCACTGAAGAATCTGAGGAAAAACCTTGGACACGATCTAGAATCATCCCTGTCAAGCACTTTTCTGTATTTTAAAATAGCTCCCAGATATGTTTATTCATGGGGATGAATCTGAAATGTATGAAGAAACATACATATCTTATGAGTAGATATTAGTCACTCTGAGATTAGATCTGCTGTGTAAAAGTAAATAAAATTTTAGTCATGGCAGCAATCATCCAGACACGCTGAGGACTCTTAAGTACATGCTTCAAATAGAGCAAATTCATCTGATATTAATTAAACATTGACTTTTGACAAAATACGAAACATAAAACAAATAAGATGTTTTTTCCTCTTGAGAGGAAGGTTTGATTTTTCTTTTTTTTTTTCCTTTTCACGAAGAATTGAGAGTGGTGATTTTATATTCTGATATTTTTAAGGAGCTGTTTATTGCTTACCAGTATTTTAATAAGCTGTAAAAAATACTGCTTGAATTGTTACAAACTATACCAACTGGCAAAGGGATTCCTTTTTATTATTATTATTTCTTTCCTCATCTACGTCTTTCTCTTTGTAGAACTTACAATCATTTATTTAAAATCATAGATCCAGTTTCCCAGTTTACGTGCTAAGACTGTGTATCCTATTCAAAGGGAAAACTGCCAGAATTAATGGGACAAATGTGCAGACAAAATTATCCAGCCCAAAGACGGACAAATTAGGCTCAAAGGAGTGCCACAAGACTTTTGTAAGCATAGAAACATACAAACCCATAGGCTTCCCATTAGTTTCACCTGCTGCATCTTGCACATCAGGTCTCAGGAGAGGGAAGAGATCAGCCCATGGCACAGACATCTTTCCATATCTCCATCCTAACTGCATGCATTGTTTGCAACAGTCATGTAAGAGAAATACCCAATTGCATTACTGAATGATGAATTATGAATTCCATGATTTCTTGTTAGAGTTTTATGATATTAGTTGTGGGAACAGTCCGAGGAAATACAGTAATATATATATTGCACTCCATAACATGAAGTGGCCTGTTCTTGAGAGATGTACATGATTATATCAGTGGCAATTTTATTCTCTAATCTGTTTTCTAACGCGTTCAGTATTATAATGAATTGTAGCTTTAGTCATTGACAAGTGTTTTTAGAAGAGATTTTAATACAATGAGGCTCTTGTACACATGAAAACAGGGTGTAGTAATTGAGCCGTTATTAAAATGTCACCATTTGTGGCATTTTATTTGGTTAGCACCATCAAAGAAGAAGCCTCCACCCCCACCAAAAGAAGAAAAAAAAGAAGAAAAGAAAGAGGATGCAGAAGTAAAGCCAGAGGAGGATCATTACTGCGATATGCTGTGCTGTAAATTCAAAAAACCTCCACTGAAAAAATACAAGGAGTATCTGCAGCTACCAGAAAGCATAGACTCATACACAGGTAAATTAAAAGTTATGCAATAGAATGGGGTAAAGGCATATTGAAGTGAAAATATTACATAGTACCTGTGAGCCACTATAAGATCCACATTCCAGTTTGCAGCTTAGAGGTGAGCATATATCCTGCCCTAAAGAACATTTATTCCAAACAGGGAAAAGACATGACGAGAGAAAAGTTGTAAAGGTGGTACACATAAAGCTGGTATGCAAACCAACCACAATTAAACCCAAGTCTTCTGATTCTTCATTCAGTATTTGTCCCATTCATTAGGACCAAATAAATCTTTTGTCAGTTATAACATGCAGCATGCAAAATGTATTGCGTTTCTTCAGATGCATTAAATTCTGTATGCTCTCACAAGCTCACCTTTTTTTCCTTTTGCAAATTCTCCTACTTCTGTGACTCCTACTTCTAACCTGTATCATTTTATCAGCTTGTGCCATTGAAAAAGGGAGAATGGTAGGTTGCTTTGGGCAGAAACATTCCTAGAGAATGAAGTAGAATAAGTATGTCTAAAAGACTGGGAAAAGATTCTAAGTTCATGCCTGTAAATTCAATGTTTTTTCTTTCAGATCGCCGTTACGTAGCATGGCTTATGCTTGTGACAATCGCCTACAATTGGAATTGCTGGTTTATTCCACTTCGCTTTGTGTTCCCATATCAAACCCCAAGTAATACAATATATTGGTTTACCATAGACATCATTTGTGATATCTGCTACCTGTGTGACTTACTGATTTTCCAGCCTCGAGTGCAATTTGTAAAAGGTGGAGATATAATAGTAAGTATTGGAAGTGGGATTTCCATGGGTAGTAGTTGTGTTAAAGTACATTATAGAAATTGCCTCTAATCAGACACAGTTTTCCCTGCTATGTCAAATCTATGTAACTGTTTTATTTATCAAAGGATACCTGTGTTCTTCTTCACTGACCTTCCATTATCCTATTTTGGAAGAAGGGAACATAATGATTGTATAAATTCTTAAAAAAAGAAGAAACAGATTTGGAAGTAACAGACAAGAGCAGTAGAAAAGGCATAAAGCTCTTTCCTACCAGGAGTAAACTGCCACAGCTTCACTGGAATCAATGATTATATGACTCATATATGTATGCATGTATTTGTACGTTTGAGTGAAACTTTCAGCTTTCTACTCACCTTATACTCCTGATGTATAGAATCACACAGAATAGACCTGATGTGCAAGAATCACAGTTGAAGACAGTGCATATTCTGCTAGGGCTGGACAGGGTATGCATGTTTTATTACAGATCGTGAGACTGGGGGGGGGGGGGGGGGGGGGGGGCAGTGCCAAAATCAGAGAAAATCCCTGTAATTTCAGGATGCTTTCAAATTACTTTCTTTGAGATATTTTATTTTGGGAAAATGTGTACACTCAATTTTGCTTCTTGCTACTATTTTTGTGTTATCTTTTTATAGCAAAATGCAAAATAAAACTCTAAGCAAGTACCTGAAAAAAGGTAAAAGCTTGCCCTTAACATATCAAAAGGGCATCTAGAACATTAAAATTTCTTTAAAATGTTCCCCACTTTTGATTCTTTAACTTATAGAAGTAAACCTAATGCAGAAAAAAATGAGTTTTGATAACATCGGTATGACACTACTGTGCCCAACAGACAGAAAATTCAAAATTATATATCCTCAAAAGTAATTTGGAACTAGATTTAGTTCAGTGCTTTTAATTTTAGACATTGTACATACAACGTATTACTGATACCTTTACAGAGGAATCTAAGATAAAACTGTGCAAGTATAGTTTGGATAGGTATTAAATACATGCAGTGTAATGTATTTTTCCATGCAGAGATATTCAATAACTGGCGATCTAGCTAATTCCTACAAATCTCAAGTTTTATGACCAAGGTTAAGACTTTAACATAGGAAGCTTACCTTGTATTTCCCTTGAAGCTGTTTGTACAATTAATAGACTTTAGTGCATGAAGAGATCATCTACTGCCTGATCTCCTGCATTTAGTGTAATGCTTAAACCAATAGTGAAAAGTTGGCATGGAAATATCCTTAAGATTTGAAAGCTGGTTTTAAAGTGTCCCTGGTATAAATACAGAAAGTATAATAATAGATGCATTTTTTAGATACTTGTGATTACCCTTTCTTTTTAAGGTATTGGCATTAGTTCCCATGGAAAGCAATTTAACAATAAATAGCTAATCATTACTAATGAATGCAATGTTGACTATTATAATGCTAATAATGCTAGCATGTTAATGTTAGCTTTCAAAGAGCTAATTTTGTACAGCACCCTCAGAAACGTTCTTTGCATTTTTCTTGGAACCAATGAAGTCAAATGGAGTTTTTGACCCTGAAATTGGTTTGAGTCAAGCACCAACTGGTACAGATGTCTTGAGAGGAAGATCTGTGGGGAAAATGTAACATACTTTTCTAGGCCAACAGCCAGACTTTGAAAAAAACAGACAAACACCAAGCCTGATTTTTTCAATTAGGTTTAATAAAATCTGGTCTCATGTAAACAGCTCTAATAAAAGTAGTACTTCTTCCTACAGATATTTCTCCATTCATTTTAGGCCACCATTAACATAACTGTCACCATCCCTACTATCATAAGAGAATTATTATTATTATCATCACCATTATCATCATTAATATCATCATTATTATCATAATTATTATTGTGGAGTAGCAGAGGCTCATTCTTGACATTCTGTTCTTGACTATGCCTTTTTCTCCTTTCATTATCATTGTAGTCAGACAAAGTGGAAATGAAGAAATTCTACCACAGCTCTGTGAAGTTTCGGGTAAGAAGACCCTGTGGTACTGGTGTCAATATATAAATTCTAGCTGTAGGACTTCACAGGATTTCTTTCATTCACTGAAAATCACTGTTGGTTTAAGAACATCGCCAGAAAGCATTGGCTTGATGGCATGTCAGTGCTCAGCAGCTGAAGATTGCCATCTTCATAAACAATTTTTAGTTGTAAAAGACAATAAATATAAATGCAATTATAATTATTAATTCTGAACAATAAAAAATTGTAAAATAAAATTAATAAAATCCTCTATTTTGATTAATTTGTGTGAGGTCATTCACACACACACACTGAAAGACAACAGCACAGTTTTCCAGAGATTCATTAGACAAAATAAAAATTCTTGAAGTTAGATGATAACTATTCAGTGAACTCCTATAAAGTACCTCATGGTACTGTATAGGTCATCACTCACACAAGTAAACAAAAACTCAAGCTAAGAATTTTTATGCTCATTGCACTTCGTAAAAACAAAGATGCATTTGATTTAGGAGAATTGTTCATTTTCTTCCTAAATATTATTTTTTCCAACAGTGAATAGGTAATTTACTGAATTCCTGATAAACATACAGCTCTGTGACACTGAGCCCACGTCTCTGAAATCTGTTATTGCCCCCTCATCTTCTGCAAACACTTTTGCTCTTGCCTTGTTTCAGAATTAAATTTATCTCAGTGTCTGTGGTATCACTACTTACGTACTTGAGGTTAAACTGTCCAAAAGTGCAGGATATACGCTATACAGGCAAGTGAGTAGGACAGAGTCAAACTTACAGCAAGCAAACTATGCAGATAGTATGGTTTTAAGTTCACACCTGCAGCATGTTTAATGCTCCTGATTTCTTCAGAAACTAATGAGAGTTGAGTGTTTTCACCACATGCAAGGATAGATACAGTCTGGGAATTTGTCATATGATTAAGTACTAATTAACAGTTACTGATGTTAAAGCACTTCTAACTAAATTTTGCCTCCTTTTAGACATGTGTCTGAGAGAGGGAGAGAGGCCATAAAAGGCTGTTTGTCTTCAACCAGTTTTGGTTTGCTTTGCTTTTTTCACAGCGTTCAGGTATTAACTGCATCTTACTTGAAATAAAAGGTCGGTGCTGCAGGCTATTCGTTGCCAACATGTACTGCATCTCTCAGAACAAAGGTGTTTCTGATTACAGTGAAATGAAATCACAGCCCTCCTGTGTTCCCAAATGATATCAACATCAGAGCAAAGTATCATAGGGTCTTTAAAAAGGCAAAGTTTGCCACAGCTTTTCTTCTCTCCACTGAATTCTTGGAAAGAATAAAGTAGGTAGGTAAGAGTAATCACACAGTAGATGGACTGCATGGAGATATTAAAAATCTTAGTGATATGGGAAGAAGGAGCATCCAAATATAATAGAAGACAATATCTTTTAAAACAAATAAACAAAAAAACCCAAAAAACAACAAACCAATAAACAGACAGCATCCTATGATGAATCTGTTGTTTGGAACACATGGCTTCTGCAGATTGCAAGCAAGATGCCAAATTAATTGTGCTCCCCCAGATTGCTTTAGGCAGCCTGGTTTTAAAAGCCACAGGACTTTTAAGAAGTGCTTGTGGACTGCTCTCCTCACCTCCCCTCAGTAGCCATGTACCATCTTGTCAGAACTATAATTGAAATAACAAAATGTATTAGTAATCAAATATCTGAGATACTGTTAATAATGCCTTGTGAAATCTCAGGCGTGGAGGACTTAAAAGCAGAGCAAAGTTGTTAGTGTTTTCAGAGATAATCTTGCCTGCCAGTACTTGGGAAATTACAGGCTTAGCATGCTGACTTCAAATATTATACTCAACTATGATTCAATCCAAGTAGGTTTTCAAGAACAAATACATGCATTTTGATTATTGTGAAGTTTAACTTGACCTCTCTGCTCTTCAACAGCTTGATGTGATATCAGTACTGCCGTTTGAAGTTTTATACTTCTTCTTCGGATTTAACCCAGCACTTAGAGTAAATAGGATGCTAAAGGTAAGATCTGTTAGTGATGGATGGCTAGCCACACATAAATGTTTTTACAACCCATTGGAATGGTGTTTATAATATATACAAATTTGAAACTTAGAAATTGGAAAATATCTTCAGGATAAACTGCAACATGAGTAAACAAACCAACAAAAAATACAAGATATAGTCTAGCCAAATAAAGTCCCTATTCTCTTATTTTTCTTCTGACTTTATTATTTCCTACTTTAAAAAGGTGTTCTGTGATTAAGGCTGGTTTATTTCCATAATTTAAATTAGATTAATCTTAAATTACCTGTTTAGTTTTCAAAGACAAAAAATATTAATTCAGGATTACTAATTAATGCCAATGTATTTTCCTCCTCTGTTGGTAATGTCAGGTGTTTAAAAGCAAAGAAGGGAATTTTAAGGACAACATAAACTACACACAGTATATTTAACAAGCATAAATCCACTTTTGTTATCAAGGCCAATGACATCTGGTGTTGTGCAATGAAGGGGCTGAGAAGGGATTAGACAACAGCCCTCTCTGTGCATTTCACAGTACCTAGCAGGCTACTCTGTGGCTAAATACTTTCCTCTTCAAACAATCAATATGTTGACAAATAATTGGCTTTCATTTAAAGTTAGGTGGAGATACAAGAACCCTGAGAATAAAATGAGGGTGCTTTTCACTTCAGTTTTCAACAAAACTTCAAAATTCCATAAATCAGAACCAAAACAATAGGAAAGAATGAAAAGTTAAATAGTAACCTGTATTAGGCAAACAGATATATACTGAATGAAAATAAAGAAAAAAAGCTACATGTGAATATTAAAGGCTATCACTAAAGGTAAACTACAAATAATTAACAGAAGAATTCAATACCACAGCAATTGATGCTACATGATATCATCTAGTATGTGGTTGTTGATACACATGATCACCTACTAGAGAATTACTGGAATTTCAGAAAGAGAAAAAAGGGATTTTTATGTGTTTAATTATCTCTGATTTTAATTATCTCTGTTCCCCAAGCAATTATATATGTTTGAGGAAGCAGAAGTCATTCATCTACAGCAGTTTGACCTAAAGAGCAAGGTCATTTCTATAATCAGATTTAATGGGACACTTAACACCAAAAATAACGTTTAACTCAATTTTCATCTTTGCTTTGCAGTTCACCTTTTAGTTAAATGTTTAAAGAAACTGAAAAATCTACTGCAAAATCCATTATTTTCAAAATGTGTATGTGAACTAATGTCAGTACTATTATAAAAAGAGATGTAGTGAAGAATAGTGATTGGATTGCTTTTATTTGTTTTTCATTCAGCATAACACATTCTTTGAGTTCAATGATCGTTTGGAAGCTATTATGGACAAAGCATACATCTACAGGTATGTGCTTATTAAATTCTTGTAGCATGCAAAACTTGGCACTGCATGCATTTCATTTGATTTCATAAGTTGTCAGTGAAGCACTCAATGGACTTTGATAAATCTTTAACTGTTCAGTATAAGGTTTTTTAAAAATATGTCTTCATTTTAATCATTAAGATAATAAAGGTAAAGTTTCACTCACATATGAAAGCTAGCTCAGTTCATTTGGCCTGGTTCAGGCAAAGTGTTCACCAGCCTGAAGATCCTCCCAAAATTTAACTGATCAGGAGTATCAGAAAGAAGTTTCCTTAGTGAAAGAACTAAATAACAATTTCTTTAGGTTGCTAATAGCAGTGCCAAGTCCTCAGTAGATGTTTATTTGTACTTAAAAAAACCTTATGAGCTTCAGCCTGTGTCAACATTTTTCTTCAGTATGCTTTCACCATGACCCTGGCATATACAAAAACTTGATCCTCCACTGCATTGACTAAATTTGGAATGAGAATCAATTCAGCATTCCACTGTGTCGCCACTATTGTCATCCACTGTCAATGTCATCAGCCCTAGTTTATCCTGTGCAGTTCCTACACCAACAGATTTTTTTCACTGTTGCAGTTTTGGGGCATGTGTTGTTCTTGTGTGCTGCTGCTGCTGCAGAAATAAGAATCTGTTGTTTGCCGTTTCATTCTGTTACAGAGATTATTGCACTGAAATGGTAGACTTTGTGTTTATACATTGCAAATGAGATATTTTATGAAATTTAGAAACTAGTTAAATTTGAAAAGGATGTTGAAACATCACCTCTTTCATATTTTCATGTACCTGTGAAATAAAACAAAACTTAGAAGTTTGAAAGTTCTGCTAAAGTATTTTTCTGATGCTGACTTCCACAAAGCTTATTCTTATGTCTTATCTGCTGTCATCAAGAGTCTGCAACCCTAAACAGAGCTGTCCTGGAAGCACACCAACGTTTAAGAGAAGAATAGTACACGTAGGTAGATGTTAATGGCATGGAGAGGTAAAAGATGGCATGCAATGGCCTCCAAAGAGCTAGAAAAGGACTGGATAATACAGAAGCAACCACAGAGATACTATCTCACATTAATATAGTTCATAAACTTAATTTAGTTAGTTCTTATTAACTTTCATAAAACCACGCACTCCGTTACTATGCACTGCAAACTGCATCAAATTCTAGCTGTAGAAGACGAACTCACTATGTACCAGCTTTCTTGTGTTTAGGCGAGTCATGTACTTTTCCTGCTTCTTTATCCCTTGCCTGTATGAATATTTGAAGGGAGAGCTAAATCCAGGAGATCTTTCTTTTGATTTCCGTGCACTGAACAGAGGATATACAATGAGATCATTATTGTATTAAACAGAAAGCTGCTTGGTGCTTAAGTAGTTCATCACTGGTGTTCTTCAAAGAACTGGCCATAAGTATAAGAACTGGGATTATGAATGATCTAACTCCTGCTGTAGCCACTAAATCATACTATTTAGCAGATCTACTGCAGACTTAGCACAGCTCTTGTAAAGTCATTCACTTCTGACCTCAGACATTTCTTGGCTTTAGTTCACAAGTTTAAAGCCTATCTTGAACAGAGTTTGGCAAACACATTAATTTGTACCCTCAAGCTTCATTAATATAGTTTCAAATTTCTGTAAATATTCGTAACCAGATAAAGTAGATTACAAAGTCCTCAGGGAACCATAATTTAAAAATTATCCTGTGTCAAATGTTCTAGGAAAGATATTTACTTGACCTTGGACAAATGTGAGAGACAGGTAACTGCCAGTTAGTTTTTTCACAGCATCATTACAGGTGGGGAACTACTTAGTGTATGCTTCACATTAACATTGTTGATCAAAAAAAGCAATGGGTTCCATATTAAAAGGAAGGGAAAATCTGAGTTGTTTTACAGGAATCTGTTGACTTTTATAGGGTCATTCGAACAACTGGATACTTGCTGTTTATCTTGCACATTAATGCATGCCTGTATTATTGGGCTTCAGACTATGAAGGAATTGGCAGCACTAGATGGGTGTACAATGGCAAAGGAAACATGTAAGTCCTTTTCTTTTGCAAGAGTTTTTTTGTTGATTTTGCTCCTTCCTGAATCCCCTTCCCTCTCCCATGCCTTTTTTTGCAGGGTATGCTCTTACGTTATGAGTGCTTGGATAGCAAACTTTTAGCACCATGACTTCTTTCATTACTAACACATATTTGGAGGGCAGGTGCAGTGAATAATCAGTTTACCACTTTCAGCTTTTATAGGTTTATGAGTCAGTGCTAAGCTCTAACTTAATTAAACATTTAGAAAGCAACAAAGGGTCATAAATTAAACTTACTGATTGCATATGCACATGGGAACTGTTATAAAGACTGTAGAACAATCTCTCAAAGGATTCAAGAGGCATAGATTATTTTTTTTCTGCCACACAGCATTGTGTCATTAAAAGGAACATTTTAGTCCCTCTAAACGCCATGGTGACTGGTCTGAAAAAATTCCACTCACTTTCTCTGATCTTTTGAGAGGGTCATGCTCACACATGTGGCAGTGTGGAAAGGACTGGATATTGGCAGTTTTCCACAAACTGCTTGTGACAGCACTAGGCTGGGTGCCAAGTAAGGTACATTCATTAAGGTGATTGAGAGGAAGCAATAGAAAATAGCAAAGTCATAATGTATTTTGTGTGTAGTTAAAAACCTGTCTAGTAGGTTCAGATGTATCATGATACAGTTGAAGCCACAGAAGCTCAATTTGTTCATTAGTTACATTCTTTGCAAAACTGCATATAATATACTACTACTGTCATAAATCACCCTTTAAACAACTTTTCCCATTTTGTTTGGAGACATGCTCCTCTTGCTTGTAGTTTTGTGAGACTTCACGAGTTTGGTGTGAAGTCAGTATCTTGAAAGGTAAGAAAACAGCCTTTGAGTATATAACACACTTTGTGTAAAGCAGCATTGATTTTTTTTATAATTAGGGTTCTCTCTCAAAAAAATGACATGGTTGAAGCTTCCACACACCACTAAAATACACAGCTTGAGTACTACAGTCAGACATGTGCAAGCAGGGTCATGGAGCTCAGTGGGACCACTTATGTAAGTGAAGTTATACACAGGTATTTATACACACGATCAAGGCTTCCAGAAATCTGACAAGAAAAATGCAAAATGAATTTCCATTATAGCTATTTTTATTAAATTCTTGGAATACTTGCTTCATAGTTAAAAATAAGGTAATCAAAACTGAACAACCTGAAAACTCTGAAAGTAGAGTCCTTACTCAGCCTTGGAGATTTTAATGCTTCTTCAGAACAGCCAAGAGAAAAGGCAAGAAAGTCTTCCTGTTTTTCATGAACAAGAATATTTTACATTTCGCTCAGGGAAACAATTGGTAGAAATTGTTTTCTAGCTTGATCACAGACAATGCAGTTGTGCTCAAAGGCAATGGTCGGGTTTTTTAATATTTTGTGACTGCTTTTCCATGAGGAGGCAAAAACACTGCACAAATGACATCACACTGAAAACACATGGGTTGTACGGCAGAAATTTTTATAAGCAATAATAATAAACTGATAACTCAAGGTCTGCATTAAACTGAGATGCTGAAATAAAATGCATATTAGACTATGTGCATGTAAGCCTCATTAACCATTAATCTACCTCATGTTGACATTGGTTGGTGAATGTATGACTTTATTCTTTTGCCTGTATCTAACTCATATGGGATTACATAGTCCTATATGCATGGAACCCTCAAAAGTATCCCATGTTGAGCTCAATTTCATAAAGTATAGCTTGGTATCCCGCTAACAGCACATGCCTTCTGTATGGGATAGCCATTGCTTTAGAGAATCTGGCATGACATATTACCTGGCTGTCAAATATTTTGGGATTTTGGACAGAGAGAAATTGTGTGAATATTAGTTATTGTTGAAGATGCAATTTGAATTCTAAACATATCAGACAAGATACTTCTAGTATATTAGTTTCTTTGGAAAGCAGGAATTAAGAACAATATGGGGAAAATCTGTCAGAAAAAGCGACTAGTACTGCAGCATACATTATGGCACAGCAGTGCACATGTAATTTCCTTTTTCACATAGCAGTCAGAGTTGCCACTATTTGAAGTAAACTATGCCATTGGTCTCATGTGGAATGTGCACACAGTCAGAAAGAAGGTAAGACAAACACAGGTAGTTAAAAAAAAGGACAGTATGTAGTTTGACAAATAAATGAAAATTCTAGTGGTCTCAGATTACACTGACCCAAAGTAAATGGTCTGGCACTGATTTAGTGGCATGAATGTTTTATGTAGAATCCCTGCTGTGTCCATAAAATTGCTAATTATGGCCAAATACAGTTCTTAAAAATGTTAGCACTTGTAGGAGTACTTTTTCTTCCTTTCCAAGCGAACAAGAATACACAGACAACAGTACCCTTATCAATTTGATTTTAGATATATAGATATATTCCTGATCAGGCATACTAACTGGTGAACTTCAGTTTATAACTAACAGCTGTACACAGCACTCAAACCACAAGTAAAATTATCAAAGTAGTGCTTTTTGCAAATTTCTGCTAGCTGTATTCTTTTCCAGCTTGTATCCAGAATGTAAAGTGTTAGTGCCACTCCAAGAAGATTTGAGGTCTTTTGCCTGGCAGCCTTCAGTCAAAGCCTTTGACCTGAAGGGCAAAAAGCAGTCAACTTTACCCCCCCTGCAATGCACCAAAATTAGCCACGCAAGATGTTCCCAGCATTAAAACTACACTTATGAGCTTGGTATGATTAGGCAGACAGACCTCAGTCTCTCCTAATGCAGAAGGATAGCATCCCTGATGCAACACCATACTGTAGCACCCATGTAACCATGGCAGCAGGATATTGAAAAGGTCTCTTAATTATAGCTAAGTGAACTACATGTGTTTATTTACAATCTATTTTAACTACCTAAGTAAAAGATTGGTCTCCCTAATTCCTGAGGAAAATGGACAAATCTTCCAGAAAGGGATTCAAGGCAGGAATGTAATATCATTATTCTGAATTGTCCCACAGAAATATCTGCCTCTTTCATCACTCCCCATAAGGAGAATTAAAACTAGGAATCTGAAATTCTCATGCAAGCCTCCCAGGTCAGCATTAAATTTAGGCAAAACGAAACATTCCACTTTGCTCATGTTATATATATTTTTTTTGCTGTTTGCAAGTCATCCATAAGTAGTCTGCAAAATTCTTTAGCATATTTATTAATCAAGATACCTATTTGCATCCTGATAATGTTTCTTTATAGCTTGCTGCCTTCCTGCTCTGGGCACAGACTTAGCAGATACCTGGAAGTCCCAGATAATGGTCACTGTATGCATGTAGAGCAGCTCTACCCCTTTGGTATGTGTTGCCCAATGCACAGTTAAGACTGGCAGATCTTAAAAGGTGTCTCGTGGGTTTCAGCTATACATTGCAATTGCAATAGGTCTGATGTGTCACACCCGCAGGGCTTGCGATACAGAAGCAGTTTTGTGCCTCCAGACAACCTGCAAATGCACAGCCAAACTCACGTCAGACCTAACGCTTTCAGACCTGCTACTTGCAGCTGTACTTTTTAAATAAAAGCTTTGTACTTTACACCATTCTGTCTGAGTTCATCATACCTACAGTCAAGAAAATGAGGTGCCAAGAAGGAGGTCATTAGAGAACCAGGTTAGAAAGGCCGCTTCTTCACTCTGCTTAAACCCATCCTGATTGTAATCTGAGGAGTGGAATGTGATAGCCCTGAAATAATGCTTCCCTGGGCTGAAATGAATGTGTGAATACCATCTCAGACTGAGAGCCACATGCACAAAGATTTGATTTACCTGTATTAAACAAAACCATGTAAGAAGTGTAGCATATTCTGAAATGGACTTTTATGAAAGAGGTATCTCTACTGGCATAATATTAGAAGGTATCTTATTCACAGTGTTTCTGAATGTTTTCATACCTAGGACCTATTTTAGGGCAAAATCTAGTAGTCTGATTGCCTGAAGGGTAAACATACTGTCTATGCTGTGAAGAGAGAAAAACCCTTTCTTGTCTCATGTTGTTTGCTTCAACAGTTATTTTATAGCAGGCTAGTAAGCTGTATGGTAAGCAATGATGGTTTCCAGACACTAGCTAGTAGGAAGCAGAGCTGCTAGTACTGTTGAAATAGGAGTCTGTTTTTTCTGGCTTTCCTTAAAATTTACAATCTCATTTCTCCCCTTCTTAGGGAAAAACCTGCTTTATACTTCAACTGTATAACTTTCATTTCAGATTAAAATACAAACAATAAAAATTGTAAATTGAGAAAATACAAACCTGTGCCTAAGAGATAGTGATATTGTGTGACTTTGTCGGTAGAAAATTTCTTTTGGAGTAAAATTACAGAATAATATCCTCTATTAACTAGAACTTCAGAAAGGGGTGAGCAGATCTGAAAAAAAATCTGTCACATTTTGGATACACAACACTGCAAAGAAGAATGTGACCCCTAAATTCCTTTGAGGAGCTGCTTTCATTCTTTTTAAACATTCCCAGAACGAAGATTGTATGATCTGTCATGGCAGACTTAGCAAGCTTGGCACCCAAGGCCATTGGGATGAGGGCTTTTTTTGTTGGCTAATTATTTAAAAAAAAAATTATTTTTATTTAAATATTTATTTAAAAATAAATAAATATTTTTAAAATAAATATATTAAAAATAAAAATAATTGGCTAATTATTTTTGTTTCCTATAGTAACTAGCACAGAAGTAATGTTAATTTCTTTGCTTTTACATTAATAGATCATACATGTTTCAAGCACTACAGCATTCTCAGTTATGGCAAATGAATAAGATATTAATATGCTTTATACGATAATTCCCCTGAAACAAGCTAGAGACATCATTTTATGCTTAAATCTGCAATTCTTCCAATGCAGACCTGAGGCTGTTTCTTACTATATATTTATGCTACAAAAGTCTAAGAGAAAGTTGCCACTTAGGCACTTTGCTAGAAGCATGAATAGGTGATGATTTTTTTTTTTTTTTTTAACTCAAGTGAAAATATTATAGTGGTGTAATCCAGCTGTTCATTTTGCATCCTTGCCAAGGAAAAAATGATACGATGGCAGATATGCAATGAATTTTTTGACTTAAAGACTGAATAAAAACAGACAGTTCTAGCTGTTAAGATCTAAAACTAGAGAACTATGGTAAAAGTGATCATTGTTACTGCATTCCATTAATCTGCAACCAAGAAAAAAGTGACTTTGTAATAAAAAATCAATTGCTTGGTAAAGTCTGACATTTTAGGTGGAAGACTTGGAAACATTTTTGAGTGATTTAAACAAAAACATTCATTGGAATTGTTTGTTATTGCAAATTTATTTTCTCATATTTGCACAAAACAGACCCTCCAATTGTATTATTATATGGAGCAATTATTAATAGCAGTGGAGTTCATATCTTAATAAAGGAGGAGTTCAAAGTGGAGGCCACCAAACTGAAATGTATACTTAAGGTCTGTAAACAGTTCAGGTGGTCTCAGATCCAGGGTCAGCATGAGAAGATGAATGAAAGCCTGTCTATTTCAAAACAAACATCTCCACAAGTATTTCTTCTGTGTTTGTTGTTTTTTGGTTTGTTTTTTTTTTTAAATATAAAATCAATAAAATTCAACAAATAGAAGGCATCTTTGTTGCTTCAGAAGCAACAGACATAGATGAAATAGAAATTGTACATTTCTATCATTGTACAATTAAGAAAAACAAACTTCCACTCCAAATCATTAGTGAAGCTGAAGTCTGATTGTACATAGACTTAGGAAGTCAAATTCTAATAGGAGGCTTTCAAAATTATTCCTAAACCAATTACTTGTTAGCTCAGAAAAGAAGGAAATGATAGCACATTCACAACAGTGATTTGAATTAATTAATCCCCACTGCACAGTATGGGGGATGCTGCATTACTAATGGTGCCATGTTCTAGAAAGAAATTTAAAACAGAACCTTAGAGATATCAAGGCACTTTACATATATAGATACACACACACATATATATATAAAAATAAGAGAGTTAGTATGACTATAATGATAACAATAATAAAAACAATAAATTAAATCTGCCCATGTCCTAGGTCCTTTGTTGTTTTCATAAACTTGCATTACCATACTAATAGAAACACACCACTTGAATGCAACAGGTTCTGTCATGCATAAGGCTATACAAGAGGGTTGTATAAACAGACCAAAAAAATTTTTGTCCAAGGACGGCACGCTTCAGGCATGAGAGGTGACAGGCAGCAGACGGGTACTGTAAAGGAGTCAATATAAGCCACATGCTGAAGCAGAGTCTTAGTGCCTGACCATTGCTCACTGCTAGATTTGGTTCTAGGAAAGCCTTGAAGTGCATTACCAGGGCGGTTTTGTAGCCACTGACATACAGCTCTTCCTAGATGTGAGGGAAAGTAGTGAAGAAGGCAAGAAAGTGTTTTTTGAGGTGACAGAAGGCGTAGTGGACTCCAGCCGCTAGGAGAAGTTAATGCAGGAGTCAACCTTTCAGTGCTGAATAAGTGAAGTGGTTTGGAGAAGCTGGATTGACAGACAGCTTGTGGAAACATGTAACTTTGATGCAACCTAGGAGGCAAAGCCAATGAAGGGTGCTCAGAGGCAGAGTGGGAGGAAGACCGATGTGGTCAAAGGGGCAGGAAAATGAATGAACACAAGAACAAAGGAACTGCATTTCTTGTGCCCACCATAAGGCTTCACACTGCTGTCGTCAAATGAAGCCTAGAAAGAGATGTTCAGATGTGTGTGCATCTAGTATGCTACGGATAAACTCTGGGAAGTCTCTTAACACTTTTAAACTGCTTTTAACATCAGGTCATCTTCACTGGTAGCATTCTAACACTGTAATGATCACCTTGGCAATTTGTTACACAAGTCTTCTGTAATGCTGCAGAGTTACTGGAGAACAGTAAGTAACCTCTGCATTTCCCATATATTCTTATTTTGCTGTCAATGAGAACATTCAGCTCAATATGATTTACATAACTGTATCGCTTGTAAAAATCATAACCCTTTATAAAACATGCTGAAGGTCTTTTAAACTGAAAACGCATCACTGAAATGCCCAGCTCAGGCAGGTATATGTTTAACTCCAACCACATAAGTACCTACATGCAATAACAAAAATGCTGTCTGTATCCACAGGTATCTGAGGTGTTACTACTGGGCGGTTCGTACTTTGATCACCATCGGTGGCCTTCCAGAACCACAAACTCTCTTTGAGATAATTTTTCAACTGCTGAATTTTTTCTTGGGTGTCTTTGTCTTCTCCAGCTTAATTGGTCAGGTACATAAAAAAAAAAAACACAATAACTAGATATGTCCAAATTACTGTAATGTAGCAATAATATATTCAATTTAATGGAGTTTAGTTGTGGGGAAAAGTTTAGCTTCCATCTGAATGTCCCTCTAACTGTCATCCATACTTATTCTGACAAATAGTGAGATGGGTGTTGGCCTCTTCTCCCAAGTAACAAGAGGAAATGTCCTCAGGTTGTCCCAGGGGAGATTTAGACTGGATATTAGGAAAAATTTCTTCACTGAAAGGGTGGTCAAGCATGAGAACAGGCTGCCCTGGGAGGTGGTAGAGTCATCGTCTCTGGAGGTATTTAAAAGATATGTAGATGCAGTGCTTAGGGATATGGTTTAGTGGTGGACTTGGCAGTCCTGGGTTAATGACTGGACTCCATGATCTTAAAGGTCTTTTCCAGCCTAAAGGATTCTATGTGATTAATCAGTTCCCAGTTTTGTAGCCCTTTTGCACACATGATGATTTAAAGCCAGACTCTGCAGTACAGGGGTGATTCCTGAACCTATGTATAATTCCTTTTTTCTTCCTTACAGCCAAGGAGACAGCTCCTTGACATTCACATTATACTGTTAAATCTGATATAAAAATTATAATTGTAGGTATGATATGAATATGTACAAATTATTGAATGTCACACTTGCAACTACTGCCAATGGAATACTGTTAATGGGAATCCCATTATTTTTGTCAAACTAGAATTCTACTCTCTTCCGTAAACAACAATATATTTGTTAACCTGAAAATAAACTGTTTTCTATTTCTTTTGGTTCTCATTTGGCAGAAGGGGAAAAAAAGCCTATAGCACAGCAAATCAGTTACACTTCCAGATGAATATAACTAAAATATTTCTGGCTTATAACTATTAAACTTAGGCTTTAGATCCATAGCTTTTATAATACCTTACCTACAGAAAAACAGATGCTATGGTTCCTGTGTGAGAATGTCTTATCGGATTTCTGTAGAAATCATTCCAGACTTTTTGATTTGTACATCTGTTATTGTAAGAAATATTAAAAAAAAAAAAAGATGAAAACTGAAATTTAATTTTGCATACAGCATTTGAAAAGTTCATATCAAACAGTTAAAAATTGCATGTGTCTCTTGCTGTTTATAAGTGCAACAAAAGATAATCACCACGAAACAGACTCTTGCCTATAGGATTTAAAATTTATCCACAAACAAGAATTACCAGAAATAAAACAAGATAATTCATATAAAGTACCTATTGAATTCAAGTATATTGGATTAAATTTCAGAGTTTGCATATTTATCAGTTTTTCCTAAACTGATATAATTGTTGATGACAGAACCATGCCCCATGAAGATTCTGCAGATTAGTTTTTGTAACCAGTATAGTCATCTGCAGACTCAAACCTTAAATCTTAACACACAAACAGCTTCATTGGAGTTTGTTACAATTCCTGTTTAGAAAGAGCTCTCAAAATTACTGAGTTATTCCTGGTTTAGAACACTTGCCTAAAAATTGTTATTCATATTGCAGTCATTTGCATTTCTGTAATAAAAAGCAGAACTCAGCCCACCGGCACACTAATCCTTGGCCACTGCAATATGAAGCCATTCTACTAAAAGCACGTCTATGCAGTTATGCTTTTGAAGAAGATCTATGAACATTAACTCATACTTTGTAAAAACTAAATTACATTTGTGTAATATGTCAAATTCATGGAATGCACTAAAAACTTCAAGGTAACCATTCAACTCAAAGTGCATTTCTAGGACTGATCTAGATTATCTTAACTAATTAAACAGTGGCAGGATCTTAATTCTGGGGGTGGCAGCTGATGTTATTGGAGAAAATCAGCCCAGTTTGCTTCATTTCTAACTTGTATTACACACCAAATGCAGAGTAGCTTTATTATGGATTTTTAAGAAAAGCATTATATATATTTTTTTCATCGATGTCCAGAAACATGAGAGAGAAGAATAGGCTAAAACCTGCAAATGATTCCTTTAAAATCATAAAAAAGACTGTTCAACACAATTAGATTAAATTCGTAATGCTTCTGAAAAAGCAGATGAAGCACTTACTCAAAACATGCAGCTGAATGTATAATTAATCAGTGATTTTGCAAACAAGTGTTTTATTCTTTCTATATGTTGTTGACAAGATATTCAAATCAAGGCTATTTTTGCTGAAATGTGTAGTAACAACAACTGATGCTTGCAGATGAGAGATGTAATTGGAGCAGCTACAGCAGGACAGAACTACTACCGTTCCTGTATGGACAACACTGTCTCCTATATGAACACTTATTCTATTCCAAAACTGGTCCAAAATCGTGTTCGAACCTGGTACGAATACACATGGGACTCTCAGGGAATGCTGGGTAAGGCTTTCCAATTCCAGTTACATAGCAACTCCAGTTGAGAGTGGTTCCATAGTTACAGATACAAGGTGAAATTCACATTTCTCCTTTTCTGAATTGCATGCAAGAAGTGAGAGGAGGCTTTTCAATTTACTTTAGAAAAGAAAAAAAACTACAAAGCAATATGACACACACTACTTCACAAATTCTATTCATTTATGTAATGTTCTGGTTATAACTTCACACAAGATATGTAACTTAAAAGACAGTATCTTAGTAAAAGCATATTAGCAGCTTCCTCATTTGAACTCACCAGTGCTGGAATAGCTCCATTAAGCTATTTTTCTACTACAATGCTCATTTTTATGGACATTCTTCCTTTATATTTTCTAACTAACTGAGTTTACTCTTTTTTTTTTTTTTTTTCTTTTACAGATGAATCAGAATTACTGGAGCAGATGCCAGCCAAAATGCAACTAGCCATTGCAATTGATGTGAACTTTGCCATCGTCAATAAAGTTGACTTATTCAAAGCAAGTAGTTTTACAGGAGAATGTAGAAATGTGTGGTACTCCTGACACAGAATCCTTGGTTTTTTGCATCTTGCAGCACTTAAGAACATGTTTGTTAATATGGAAGACAAAATAGGTCTAAGAAATATCTCAGTTAACGGAGACATGCCAGGACAAAGCCAAGTGCCTGCCTTTGAATATTTTGTGGCAAAGCAGAGATTTAAAAAAAAAAATAATCAAATGACATTAAAGCACAGTCCTGTTATATCAACATACTAAAGCTGATGTTATGGTCAGGCTGTAAGTGATTTTGGAGAATAACTAATTTCAAGAGTCAGACACAAAAGAATGTAATTTTTAACACAGTCCACCTTGCTGTATATTGCCTAGGTCTGCCTGAGAGATCCCAAATGTTATATGCTCTAGCAACATAACTTTCATGTACTGAATGCTACTTTTTTAGTAACTTTTGTGCAAAGGAGCTTTCTCTTTATTATAATGGTAGTTTTCCAGAGATACAATTTAAATGTGGTACCTTTAAGGCTGGATTTCTGACATGAAATATGAGGAGACATTGCATTTTTAGAAGTAGACTTGACATACAGTTACCTTAACGCTAATTTGTTTGTTAGGATAATTGCAAGAAATCACATCATATTTCTGTATAAACATTACATAGCTGCATGGTTTCTGGCACACTTGCTGAAGACATGGAATTCATAGGTTCATACCAACATTTGACAGGATCTTGATCTGCTTTTTTAACCTGGATCAGTAAAAAAATTTAGCATAGCTCTGAACATGTCACTAACTGAGCTGAGCTTTCACAGCAAATTTAGATGTACAGAAGCTTACTTCGTAAAAAAAGAAGAGAACTTTATAAGTATCTAAAATAACAATTCTTTCAGTCTTCTCTCTGTTCTAAAAAGCTGAACCTTATATTTTCAGTTTGCACTCCACTTATGAATTCCTGGATGATTCATGTATTGCTGGGTTTTGCTCCCCAGTGTAAGCACTAGAAGTCACTTGTGCTACTGAATTAATAGAGCAATCAATTCTATTTTCACAGGGATGTGATACACAGATGATATATGACATGCTGTTAAGGTTGAAATCCATTGTGTATTTACCTGGTGACTTTGTCTGCAAGAAGGTGAGCATTGTTGTCTCTTTCAAATAATAATTATAGTATGTCTTTTAGAAAACAAGTCCAGATAACAGTCAACAGTGTCCTTAAGAAAAAACTAATCCTGAGTGAATTAGCATAAAAGTAGGTACTCTGTGTAATAATACAAATGTGCTCTCAAATTTCAACCTAGAACAAGACAATATGGATTTTTTTACTTACATTATCAAACGTAAAATTACAGCAATATGGGAAAGTATTTAATGGAAATATCGCTTATCTAATGATACAACATGAAGTTTTAGTATTTAAAATGGAGCAAGCTTAATTGTTTTTATACACACATACATACAAACATAGCCTACAGGTCTCAATTTATGATGCCTTGCATGTACTTCATTTGTGTGTTCAGCAACTCTTAAGTGGAACTACCCAAGGACGTAGAAAATACACTGCTTCTTACAGCAGGGTATGATCTTGCTCTGCCTTCACTCACAGCTCTGAGCCATCTCCAGAATTCCAGCTGAATGCCGTCACACCGTCCCTTAGCAGAGACATCTGTCTTCTCTTAGCATTTTGGCTGAAACATACATGGCCTTATAGTAACACAGGTAGATAGCTCAGCTTCTGATCAAGCGAGCCCAAGTCTCTGTTCAGAAGGCATGTAAACATACTCATATGCAGCGCAGGATGTAATTGAAGCATGGAGGGGGATGAAGTATCAGTACTGTTACTGTTCTGGCAAGTGACCCACAGTTCATACCACACTCGGAAGTGAGCATTAGAACCCCTTAACTTGTCATTAGTGGCCCTCGTCCCGCATATTCCTTAAGGTCCTGTTCCCTCCAAGAGTTAGGCATGTGATCCTCTTCCTGAATGCTGAGGTAGTCCTACTGATTCCAGTGTAAGAAGTCAAACATTTGTGAATGACTGAAGGATCAGGTATGTCCCTTGAAAGACCAGTCACAGAATTACTGTTGGCTAGGAAGGGTGGAAGAGTAGTTTGGTGTACTTGCTTGTACAATGCACAGCACAAAAGCATCTTAGACTGTGGCTGGGACTCTTACTACAACAGGAGATAATAAACAACAGTTACAAGGTTTTGATACTTCAGTCAGATGCAAACAGTTCCTAACTAGGATGGATTACGAGAAGTTGAAGTATCAATTTATTCCAGCTTGATTCAGAGCTAAAAGACCTTTCACTTGTACAGTTCTGCTATGTGACCAACAACCATAGTATATGCTATTAATGCTGTAACACATAGTAAAGAACAAAACTCTGTTCAAACTCCCTCCTCCTTGGATGTATGTTGGCCTCATCATACTGTACGGAGGAGGCTCTGCATGCAGGCTTGGAGGAGCAAGTGCAGGGATAGGAAGTGCAAGCCCTACATTTTCAGTTCCAGCTTTGTTGTTGCCTTTTCAATTTTAAAATTAAATTGCTGCTTGAAAAAATAGTTATTTGCCTGCCTTACTGAGATGTTGTGAGGGCTTTTATGATCATGTTTGTAAAGTCCATTATATTACTCCAGTTTGCCTGCTTTATTGTATATACTGATGTCACACCCTTGAATCCTAGTAGATCATGTGCAGGACAATAAATAAACCAATAATCTCTTAACCATCCAGTAATAACATAGAATTTGACAAAGTTTTGAATGATCATTTAGTTTTATTTTCCTTTTATATTAGGTAAGTGATAATTAGACATAATAGTGTAAAAAGTGAAGCTTTTTAGACCATGAAGCATAGGATTTTTCGTACTTCTCTATTATTAAATATACTACTGCAGTACTTTAGTTTCCCCCAGTTGGTGGAAATGATTGCTACAATCCTGATTACTATCTAATCTTCTTTTTCCAAGATGGCCTAGATGATCTTACTCCTGTTCAAATACTGTCCCACATCACAATCAGAACTGCCAAAGTCAGCCCTTGTGCTTGTGCTTAGTGCAAGGACAACTAGCACAAATATTTATTTCTCCATAATACCAGTAAACCTGTTTATGAGAGGGTGGAAGAAGAGCCTGTCAGATTATTCTAACAAAAATAACACTGCCCTGCTGAAACATGGTATCTTTATGTGTTTGTGTGCCCAGGGAGAGATTGGCAGAGAGATGTATATCATCAAACAGGGTGAAGTTCAAGTCCTTGGAGGCCCTGATGGTAAAAAAGTCCTGGTTACACTAAGAGCGGGAGCTGTATTTGGGGAGATCAGGTAGGTCCACTGCTATTTTTAACACTCTCTTTAGAACTGGTCAAATAATTAACGGTTGTTTAACTTTTCTATGGTAAGCATGACAGCTACCATGGGGAGGCTAGAAAGTGGGTAGGATCAACCAAGAGAACACTGAGCAAGAAGATGCAGGTAAGCGAAAGAAAATCTAAGGGGAAGCATCAGAGACTAATCTGGCAAGGTCTGAGACTGGTGTTTTAGGCAATGTACACAAGGATATACAGACAAATATCTCCTTCAGCATTTAAAAGATTTATCGCATCTTCATGTTCTGACATCTGCAATACAGCAAGACCAAATGCATTTTATTGCCTGGATAGTAAGACTAGGTGCTTTTACATAGCAGATGGTAAAAATGATTAATTCCCAACAAAAGAGATTAAAAAAATCTAAAATTGCAAATAAAACCGGTTCATTTATGAGCTGAAGTAGGAATTAAGTTGCCAAAAATCAGCTACCTACATTTCGAAAACATATTTTTTTAAGAGCATAGAAAACAAGAAAAAGTCTGACAGACCAGATTTTTGGGTCTGAGTGTATCTGGAGGAGAAAATTTTTCTCTGGTGACTACAAATGTTTTCTATTTTCTCCACGTGGCTGCTATGCAAAATCCATTAACTCTTATGTGCCATGTTCCCTAATTAGCCAACCAAGTGCTACATTTTAGGCACTACAACCCCTGCTGAGGTTGGCTGGAGGAAAAGTAATAAAATACATGTGCTGCTGCATGTGATAAACTGGATCCTTGATTTCTTCCAGCTGCCTTCCTGTTATTGTTAATCCTCTTGCTGGTAGCTTTAATCTGCCTTTTGAAAAGCAGTTATCAGCTCCGTGCCAGGTTTACATTTATCTTCTGCTTGTGTCTCCCTTTATAGTAGGGGAAACATTCACGTTTATCCAGTGCTGTGCGTACAGAACTTGCTCAGCCCTCAAGTGGAAAACACCTGAAATATCCCATAGATACACACCTTTTTCACTGAGTGGGAAAGTGAAATCGTATCAGCTCTTTGAGGGAAGGTTATTTGAAAGGTATTTCTCTGTGTGACAATGTAATACCTGAGCAAAGCCCCAAAACAAAATGCTGTATTGTATTGCAAGTTATGTGTAAAGGCTGAGAATGTGCTGGTCTTCAGTAAGAACAGATAAAATAAAAAGCTACAGCAGCCCAGATAGGTAACACACACATACTTTTCAATTATTTATTAGTCTTGTATTTGGAACAAGAACTTTATTTTTTAAACTGAGAAATGATAATAATTGTTTTTAAAACATGGAAGGGATTTTCAGACTTTTGATCTAGCAGGTGAGCACTTGTTTCCACATGAGAACTACACAATAGCCTTTAAAGATCCATTTCCCAGTACGTTACTTTTTATATAATTGCAAATATGGCCAGTAAATCCCTCAGCAATGCTACAATCCTACACTTCTAGTCTTGTTTTATTCATCATCGACCTACTGTGGCAGCATACCCGTTCAGGCACATGTAATTTGCATATAAATGTCAGGCAGTTGATAAACTCAAGGAGAAAAGACACAGCAGCTGGCAGACATCTCAAAATTGAAGAAAAGCAAAGACATGAAGCCCTAAGTGTTACTGGTAGAGATTTATCCTCTTCCTTGTGGCAAAGTGTTAGAAAATAATGAGTTTGTATAGCATCTTTCTATATAAGTTTTGTCAAGGTCTTCTGAATACTGTATAGCAGAAGCAAATGAAAAAAAAATATTCTTTAATGGATGAAATATTGCTTCATTTATCACATCCAAGTTTTCCCCTCAGTATTCATAGCATGGTTATCATCTGATATCAGACTGATTTCCTTCTGATTTCTCATTCAAGATTTGTTTAGAGAAATATGTCAGCTTCATTCTGAGTGGTTTAACTACATGATCGATAAGACACTTGTTATTTAATCTCACTTTGTTCAAAATGCATGTAAATGATGCTTAAGAAGTCTCTCAGAGCAAACGAGTTGAAGAAAACAAAGAAATGTTTATTTCAGAAGATTTCCCTGAATTATACTAGAAGGCCAATGCAAGACTAATGTTCAAACAAGTCCTTTGCCAATTTCATCCTTTAAAATTATTACAGAAACACATTAAGTAATAGGAGTTGCCTTCCAATTAACATCTTACCCTCATTTCCTACTTTCCTGTATAGATAATATCAGTTTGGGGAAGCAAAATAATCTCAGAATCAGAGGCAAACAGATTGCTGCCTTAATGAGAGCCTGTCTGCACAGACAATTGAGAGAAATTCAGCTATAACACAACACTTCATTAGCCCAGAGAAATTTACACTTTAAGCCAGATGTCCTCATTCATCCATTTACCGATATTTCACTAGAACTATTTCCTATTGGAAAATGGTAATTCTGGAAAAATGAAAATATTTCTCCATTCTATGTAAATGTTTAATGGGAAGATCGCTAAATGTTTGGTCTCAGCTTTAGCCTTTCAGCTGTTTTGTAACTTTAACTTTAATTAAAAAAAAAAAAAATCAAACCTACAGGGAGTATTTAGATTTGTGAAAGATTACGTTTTCCACTTTGGCCCAGGATTTCCCATGAAGTGGCAGCTGCTGCCCTTTGGTGTTTGACATCGTGCTCAGAAGCAAGATCCAGACCTATTTCCCTTTCCTGACTTACCACTTCTCTCCATACGCACATAGGTGCTGAGCTGAGATGCCACAACAGCTGATACACATCATTCCCTTGATCGGTTTGCTAATTTCAATGAATAGCAGTTTCCCATAGAGACAGCTACTGAAAAAAAACCAAAAAACACCACCAAACAACCAGATGAACAGTCTTCACTTTATACCTTGAAATTAAATTTGCTAGCATAATTATTCAAAAGGTATCATCTCATATTACAGCATTTCAGGCTAACAACCGGAGTTAAAAATGCAAGGTAAAAAAACCAAATTTCTCTGTTAATACAGATATTACATTATCAAGAACCATTGCAAGGCAAATTTACATAATTTTTAAAAATTTGATCATGTAACTCTTAGCACACTAGCCAAAATAGATTCAGCGATGAAATCCATAATGCTGTCCTTAGTCAAAGATGATTCTGTTCGAGCAAGGAGTGCCTTAAGAGTAAAATTCACCTCACATCATCACCATAATGAAAAAGCTGATCTCTTTAGTCCTAGTCTGCCTTGATAAAATGAGCTTTATGTCAGGAAAGCCTGAAAATGATTGTGCAATGACTTGTTGAGAAGTGATTCATCAGAACTCAAAAGCTGTTTGCCATTTTCTTTAGCTGCTTTTCTTATTGTGCAAACAGTTTTATTCTATCTGAGGAATTGTACAGAATTTTTTAAAAAGACGACAGCATACTGCATTTTCAGCTTGAGTTCATATATTGATTGCTGTCTTGGGCTGCAGAAAAAGACTCTGTGTGTGTGTTTGTAAATAGCCTTGTACACACAGTTGCAGAGGCCTCATGGTATCCTTTATTAAACAAATATAATACATTACCTGTATGAGCTAATATTTATAAATGTTGTGTAAATGTATTTAACATTAAAACCAATATTTATATATCATTGATTAATATTTTAGATAAGTATTAAATAATGTTTTATGGGGTCCAGACTATCATTTATTAATAAATTGTAAATTTAGAGATTAATAAGTATTCTCTAAAAATATTAACTCACTGGGAAATCTTTACGGGACAAATTTTAGAGTAGATCTCCTTGAATACAGTGATAAAGCAATTTTAGTACTAAGAGCAAAATGCAACCTCTCTTGCTTATCACCACAGCTGAGAAGTAAAGTCTCATTTCATTTGCTTAATGCAAGACAAAGAATTCAATTTTTTATTTCTACATTTAATTTTTATGTGGATGTTTTTTCTATGGCCAACTGCCACCTGCTAAACTGGTCTAATGCTTTACTTTCAAAACAAAACACCCTTCTGTTTCTGGCAGACACATTTGTTACTGTCAGCCTGAAAGGCCTTCCTAATCCATATCATTCAACTTGCCAATATTCAAACGTGAGATGTGGTATGTGAGAAAACTGAAAGCCAGAGTCCCACAAAAGTTATTCACTCAGGAAATCAAAAATACTTGGAGAATCACTAATTCATTGTAAATAACTCTTTCAGTAACAATAGACTTGTGCTGCTCTATTTCGGATGAAATAGTTTTCAACAATAAAATTGAGGAAATGTCAAGTTCACATGAGGACTAAAACAAATGCAGTCCTTGCAGTGGGTGTCCCTTGAGAGCAACGTCTCCATCTAGCAAGACTTCTCACAGTCCTTAGCATCTACATATGCCTGACTGCTAGTGACAATTTGCCTTCCAGAGGCAAGCTATTTCTAATCCCAGCTGTAAAGGGCCTTTACAGAACATCAGGCAGAACAGTTGGGTATGTAAGTGAGCTTTACAACGACTTTAATGGAGAACCACCAGCAAAGTGATTCCTCACTAGGGCAAGTAATAATGTGACCGACGATGTTTCTTTTCATTCCAGCCTATTAGCTGCCGGTGGAGGAAATCGAAGGACTGCTGACGTGGTGGCTCATGGTTTTGCCAACCTTTTCATTCTGGACAAGAAAACACTCAATGAAATCCTGGTGCACTATCCTGACTCAGAAAAACTGCTCATGAAGAAAGCGAAGTATGTCCTACAACAGCTTTTTAATTACATTATTTAGCCGCAGAATGGACAGTTGTATCTTCTAGACAGATTTACATTCCTTTCTTGGAAGAGTAACTGATGTAAACACATTTGTATTTAGAGGTCAGATTTGCCTGGTAGTATCTAGTGAAAGTCATGGTTCTGGCAGGTGTTCCAAGGGTGGTGGAAATGTAGTAAATAGAATGAAGTCCTGAATGCAGTTGTTTTCTTCGTTGTACTTAAGGTAACAAAACTAACAGGAAATACAGACGCATATCAGGACTCCTGACATAGTCAAGAAAGAAACTGCAGGACAGATGTCAGTTAAGGAGTAGGTCTTCAAAGATGCAACTGAACACTCGCAATTATTTCTACAGAGATATTCTTCAATGCACCCACAGACTTGTAAGCATTTCCAAAACCTTCAGCAGTAGTTAGGAATATAAAGTAAGGCCCAACAAGATGGACATACACAGACTAGAGAGGTGTGCATTTTGTTCAAAAGGGTTCTGAAATGGGATTTCACACCCACACTGCTTTTCATCTTGCTTTGGCTGTAGCTTGCTAGGATCGCTATTTCCCCAGATTGAAAACGGCAAAATATCGCCAGATTTGTCATAAAAACTATGACAAAATTAGTACCCTTCTACCTTGTAAAAGGTCCAAATACTTAAAACAGTTTGCCATTATTAGTGTACTTCAGCACTCTCATTGTTCTCAGCTGTTGCCTTGCAGTGCTATCAAAGGTTGGAAGGTTGCTGCCAGACTTGAAGTTCCACCAGAGAAGACTAAACATAGCACCGCAGTGACATTTTGTTTAGTGGAAGTGCTAGCAGATGGTTGCATTCAGCATGTTTCAACAGCCCTGGTTGTCAAATGACAGTATCTTGAGATTATCACATCCCTGAGGAACAAGGAACCTAAACACAGAATGGGCTCACTGCCTGATTTTCAAAACCAGCAGCAACAAGTAAAAAGGTGGAACAATTCCACTGACCAATTTATCCTTCCTGACTTTTCTCCACCTTCTTTCTAAAGTTGTATCACCACCGTTACTTGTTATTGCTGTCGCTCTGTCCCACACTGCCTTCTGCTTTCTTGCCCACCCTGATCGTATCCTCCCAAGCCATTAAATTCTGCTTGCTCCAGACAGTCTGTCTCAACTGCAAGAGTTTAATATCCACCCTTAATATCTGCAAACCCATTTGAGCTCAAAGCTGCCTGGATACCAGAGTAGATACAGGATATCCTGTTTAATTTTAAAGATATGCAGTACCTGCCCTGCACTGGCGGCCATGTATTCTGCGCATCTGTCTAGGCATCCACCAATTCTTTCAAAATTCCTGTGCTCTATGTATGGTCAGCTATGTCTCTAGAAAAACTAGGCACCAACAGGAGATTTGTAGTTATGTTCAGTTTTGGAATCAAATTATCAGTTGTTCTGCCCTGGAAGGTTTATGTTAAGGTTGTCTGTGGAATCGCATTGGCCTTCCCTTTAAAAAAGGGCTCCTTGAAATAAACTCAAAGGATTTATTCAAGCAAGAAATTTGTTCTATTATCTCCTACATAATATTCACTGTATGGCCTGTACTTAATAAACCCATGCAAGCTGCTGAGGTGTACTTTTTAAGTTTATGACAATAAAACTTAAAAAAAAGTTAAATATTCACTTCTGAAATTCACAGTTACAAAGTACAGGGCACTGGAGAAAATTATAGTATTATGGGATTTACTGTACTTCAGACTGCAAAGCTAGTCCTTGATCATAAAAAGCCTTAAGTCAGAGCTTTTGCAAAGACAGAAAAGCTGCCTTGAAAACTGTGCAGTAACCTAACAGAAACGGAAAGCACGGCAGCACTCTGCTTTTCTCTGGTTCCATCTATCTCGGAGCTGTCGTCTAATCTTTACACCCTCATTGTTCATTCTCACTTCTTCTTGTTACGGCTGCAAATGAGTACAGCTATGGGAGGGTGTGAAAATGTAGTCTGCCGTGTGATTGGCAGTAATTTTTGTATCTTCAGGGTGTTGTCTTCTACTGAAGAAGACCAAAAGTAAGTACCACTGTCTAACCTGACCTATGAGAGATGAGCTGTGCTGGGAGTTAAGTTTGGTAATCTATTACTCCCACAAGCACCAGCTGGACTCCCAGCTGAGCACTAAACACCCTCTGGATTTGCACCCAGAAGGCCAGGTAAGAGACTGCCACCTCAGGTATCAGGCACCCATCCCCCTCCACGCTATTTCACACCTTAGCAAACTCTCATCTGCTTTGCAACACCTTAACTGGAGCCTGCACTTGTTTATTCCCCAGGACATAGGTAAACAACTCCCAATTTCAACAGTAGTCTCCAACTCCACCAGAGCCTAGGGCAAACCCCTCACCCTTTCCAGCTTTCTCTTGCCACAGTGCCTGGGACCAAAAAAATAAACTGGCTGGAAAAGTTGCCAGATCTTCATCTGTGAATGTGACATTTTAGCTTTGCAGGAGCTTTGCTTGGTTTCGCAGCACTGCTGTGCATTCTCATTCCTTCCTGTTCCCAGGGTGCTGCTGAAACAGAAGGGGAAACCTGCTCCAGGACCAGCAGTGCAACAACCACAGGGCTTGGCCGGTCTCTTTGGGCAGAAACCAGAAACTCCAAAATTGTTTAAAGCGATGCTGGGAGGAAAAGGAAAAGAAGGCCTTGCTAAGCTGCTGCAGCTGAAGAGACAAGACGACATTCAGGTAATGCCACAGAAAATAAGAGTAGATTATTCCAGGTGCTGAAAGATACTGAGAGGGCTTGAGCAAACAGAGTAGATGAAAACGTAGCCTTACTGCAATGAACAGCAAAACCCCCCAGTTGCTGAGACATAATCACTGTACCTAATCTCTGTAAACACCAGTTCTAAAATTTGTCTCAAATCTTCCTGGACCTGGACTCTGCAGAGAAAACAGAAGCAAAGAAAAAGCAAGCAAACAAAGATCCTCAAAGGAAGTAAGGATAAAATGCACTTTACAAAGACCCTAAGGATATCTGATCTTCTAATTCTATGTAAACAACAGAAAATACAGAAATATTCTAACACACTAATCTGATCCAGCTGACTCAAGCACATGGTGAACTTCCCAATTCAAAGTCAGATCTCTGGCTGTCACAAATCCCGAAGACAAAACGTAAAGTGTAGCCCACAGAGCTAAAACTGATTCAATCTCTAATATATTGTACTTATGAAAAAATATTAATTTAGTTGAAGAAAAGTAATTCCCTCATTATACTCTGTTCTGAGAAATGTTAATGCTAGTAAGAACCTGCTCAGTTCTACGTACCTATCCAAAGGCAGCAGAATCCTTTTCTGTCTTTATAGCTGAACTGGCTGCGTTGTTTATTTTTTTAAGTTAAACAAAGAACTGTGCTTACACAAATGACTACAGCACTATGATTGGAGTAGAAATGTTGCTCAATTTATTGTGTATTTGTGAACTTATTAGCATATAGGCTTGGGTAAGGAACTGGGCCGCTGGCAGGCAGTATGTCAAGATTTACATAACGCTATTTTTTTCTTTATAAGTACATAAAGGAAGGCAAGACCTAAGGAAGGGTTGTGTGCCCCAAAATGTGCCTGTTTCATCCTGCTGTATTAATAAGAAGCAGATACTATCAATATTCACAAGCTTTTCATAAGTTTTGTTAACGTGCTGATTCTGAAATTGCATTTTTCATTTAAAACTGATTTTCAGCATCTAAATACAAAGTTACGTGTATTGCCATTAATCTGTATGACATATATATATTACATATCATTAATCACAGTATCCACGCTATGCCTTTCCAGTATACATACAGAATCGGACTACCAATTTCTTCTGCAGCATTGGAAAACATTTAACTTCTTGTTTCTAGGAAACTCAAGCTAAAGCAAATAAGCCTGAACAAGAGGAGAAGAAACCTGTGGAGCCCGTGGCCTCATCTGCACCCCCTGCACAAAAGGAAGAGGCGAATGCAGAAGC
The DNA here is from genome assembly GCF_023634155.1 of Falco peregrinus. NCBI lineage: Eukaryota > Metazoa > Chordata > Aves > Falconiformes > Falconidae > Falco > Falco peregrinus. Next base: position 35,057,986 of record NC_073723.1, read on the forward strand.
TAAGCCTCAACCTGCAGCTATGCGCAGAGAAAACAGTAAGGAGTCTCTGATCATTAGTATGTCTCCATCCCCCAGAACAGAAGAAGGAGAGATCCTTAAAGTTGAAGTTAAGGAGAAAAAAAAATAAATAGACAGTGCTTTGGGCTGTGGCCCCATCTATTGTCTTGCTGAATTCAGAGGGCAAGCGTGACTTCACTTTTGTGTACAGAAGAGGAAAAAAAAGTAGAGACTACCCACAAGAAAAACCCACCCCAGCTTGTCGTCTTCTCTCCCTCCTCTCCTGACACAACGGGGAAAATTATTTATATACTTACCTCTTACCCTTGAGCCTGAAGAGAGAACTGTTGGTGCAATAGGAACTAGAGCTGCAACTGCATTTCAGGACCACTCGCTTCTTGTCTGGTCAATGCTCTCCCTCGTGTCTTACTCTGTCTTGTTCCTGCTTCTCTTCTTTCCTCTGCTGTTTATCTTTGCTTTGTTACTGCTGTTCCTTTTGCTCAGCTTGCTCTTGCTATTCATATGTGTTCTTTTCTATCTTTTTTTCTGGTTTCCCATAGTTATTCTTTTTCTTCTTACTGCCTTATTGTTGCTGAGGGTACTTACGTTTCTCTCGATCCTTCTCTCTCCTCCCCTTATACTTTTAATCAGTGACGTGTTTTTGTGATCAGTGTGGCTCAGTGCAGAAAGCTGCGATACTGTGGCTGTGTGTTGGGATGTTTTAGCTTGGGACAGGGGGCTACAATAAAAACATTGTCAAAAAATAAAATCACAAAATCCACAAGGGGGAAGCAGATTGCAGAATTATTGTCAGTCCTCTGAAAGCATGAGCGTCTGCTCCAGCTGTTCTTCGCTCTGGTGAATAAACATGGCAAAGACTTAGATATCATCTTTAACTCTGGGCTGCTGATTTAAATGCTTGATCTTCTCAAGGGTTGGGCATTAATAATGCTGTCTGAAGAGCACGCACTTGACACTAGCTAACTTTTTGAAGAATTTTGGTATCTAAACTGGCCACTTCAAAAATAAGGGCTATTTTACAAAAAGCAGGAGTTACACTGGCTCTGTGGTACATAGATCCAACCAATGCTCCAGTTGTTCACCTCCATCACAGACCTCGACTGATGGTGCAAAGCAAACCCTGTGCCTTACTGGAGCTGAGCTACATACCACCTGTGAAGTAAATCCTTTATGAATGCCACAGGTGAGAGTGATACAGCTTCCTAATGAGGAGCTCCCACACCATCAGCCTTCAACATTGGCTCATCACAGAAAGGCATGCAATGTTAAACAAAAGGCTGAAGCTGTGCTTGAAGATTAATTCTCAATTACCTTTCTCTCTTCTGTGGCTTTGCATCTCCTCTCTCTCCCTATCCACCTGCAGTCCCCAGTGGATGAACAGTTTTGGGAGCTAAAATGATTATGCAAAGGCCAAGCCAAGAAAGCGTAAGGGCAGGCTTCCTCAGCTGACCAGCCAACCAAGGAAGGCACCATGCCAAAACTAAACATTCACTTTATAGGCTATATACGATCCTGCAGGCTATGCATTCTTTAAAGACTTTGAACTTCTCTAATCATAGGCAAAACTGGCAGCCTAGGCAGAATCAGTGGGAACCTTGCCCAAGTAAAAGCTGGATGACTGAATTCCTTATGCTGTATATTCCACACATCCTCAGACATGACCAAAAGCCAAATCTCTTTTAAAAAGAAAGTTATGTCACATTAGCAGTGAGGTCAAGGTTCAAGTGCTACATGGGTAGGACCACCTTTACATGTATGTCACTTGGTAGGTAAAAAAAAAAAAAGTCACATCAGAGGTAGAAAATTATAAGATGCATCATAAAGAATTATTCATCTCAGGCACATCCAGGAATGCCTCAATGCAATCTCAAAACTAGAAATATTGCAGAACTGCTTAAAAAATGAGATCTTCTATGAATAATAATGATCTATGAATTCATTACAATATATGGTTTTCATCCTTTTTTTGAGTTGTCAAAACACTATGGAAGGGAGGAAAAAAGAACCACATAAACTCCCATATTTTAACATTTTTATATTACCGAGTAAAGCACGCTCTCATTGCAGAAGATCTGACCCCTCTTCTGCCTACACAAATGCTACGAGGTAACTGCAAACATTTTCATTGTTGGGATATTTAAGGTAATCCATCACACACTGACGTATATCACAAAGTAAGGGCTGAGACTGCAGCAGCAAGTGTTACACGGCAGCAACAGAGCATCCCATGAGTTGCTGCTTTGCTACAGCTCTTAACAGCTCAGGATTGCAGGAAAGCCTGCCAGTTCTGTCTTCAGTATTACCGAGTTCTGCACAGCTCTCAAGTTCCTTAGACCCAAATGAAAGACAAGTGTCAATGTTTGCAGAAGATCATGGCCTCACAGAAGCAACATCCATCAGGTTTACTCTGGCATTCTACTTTTCTCTTGTTGGAATATTTCCCCCTTCCTCAAATTCCTCCATTTTTAGAGGTGGGCAGGAAGGGTCCAGGAATCCAGGTTGCAACTATTTATAGGGTTTTCATCAGAAGGAATGACACAAGAAAGGTCAAGATCTAAGATGTATTAAATCCCTTCACGAACTAATTCTACTCTGTGGATTCTTGACTGGTGGAGAAGTGAATTACTCTAGTGCACTCAGATGATGCAACTTCCAGTCTCAAAGTTCACTCAGGTTCTGTATGGTATTACGCTCCACTGCAACACTGTCTCTAGTATATCTGAGTTTCTCAATAAAGCATTACAGACTTGACTACACTTAAATGTAAAGGAACTGAACAGTGGAGTAGGACAGTGTCTTTGAAAACTAAAAATAACCACATCTCAATGCCTCTTTACTTAAAATGTAGATGCTATTTAAAAAAAAAAAGTTTTGGAAAATCTGATATGAGAGAACTCTAACACGGCAATGAACATGAAACCGTCACTGCTAAAACCACGCTATTTCAGAATATCTTCTTGCTAAAAGCCAGTATGAGATGCCTTATGAAATATACACTGCACATTCATAACCACCGAGTGAAAAAGCATTTTTACTCTCACGTGATAACCTTGTTATAAATCTGAGCTGCTCAGCCTGTGGAATACTAATCATAGGAACTGCAAAAGCAGCATTTATCATTACATAGAAAATGCTGAATACAAAAGCACAATGGAAGAACAGTATACTGAAATTATATTTTTAATGCACAGGCGTTGTATATCACTCCATCAGAACTGGAATACAGGGGAAAGTAAAAAAATTCTGGTTACAAGTTATTTCTTTGCTGTACATACGTATATTTCACGGCCATTAAATAGCAAAAAGCATGACTACGAAGACTGCTATACATCATTTTTATCACAAGGTGGTGCAAGTGACCTACAAACACATTCACTTTTCAAAACTGACAATCCTTTGCTTTGTCACCCTCAAGCTAATAAGGCATTTTTTACACGTAAAAGTAAACAAAAGAATGGCGAAACACAGTAACTCCCCTCCCCCTTGACTCACAATCTGCTGCATTCCTTGACTCTGAATATTGCTTCAGCTTAACTTGAAAGTTTCCAAATTTTTCAACAGGCGTTAGCTCTACACCTCTAAGAGAAGTTATACCTGGAAAATGGATCTTGCTGCTGTCATGTGTGAAACACTTGTCTTTTACATAAAATAGAGCACATTGAGAAGCAGGTTCCGTTGATATATTATTTAATTCCCTAATCTTGAGGAACATGGGGGTACTTTACCAATATCTGATAATGAATTCTTTACTGTAGAAACTCAGAATTAATGTATACAATACAGACAGAACAAAGAATTTTCTATGCAGCAGATATTTACTACAGTAACACCTATTGACACAGTTAAATGCATTTAAATGCACTTCCACAGCAACTTAGAACAGAATTGGTAACAGAACTCAGATGCAGCATTATATTTTTTGGCAGAGAGCTCAGAGGAACTTCAGTAGTATCCAGTACTCCTATCAGTAGTACTCATCCACTCCAATGAATCTAGACAAAGCATTACTACTGCATCTCTGTACATGGAGCATGTAGCTCTGAAACAGTTTCCTGTTCCAAGATCATACAGTATCAATTTGCAGCAGTGCAATTACGTTCATTGTAACTACTTCCATGTTCTGCAGTTTTTGTGTTGCATATCTGGCATGACACTTCATCATCATTCATGTATAAAGTAGCAACACATACGCACTACACTGATAAAAAGATGACTGTAGATTTTCATATAACCCCATGAATTAGATTTTCAAAAAGAAGGAGTTTGGCTTAATATGAAACAAAATGTCTTCCTTAGTATTCCACTGCTGAAACTACTTAGGACACCCTTCCACTAAGGAAAATGGAGTGCAGAGTAACATACTCATTTATGACTGATAACTAGTCAATTGTCTAAAAAACATTTGGTGTGTTTTAGAGTATGTGTAAGACAATTTCAATATGCATATCCTTCATGCATCAATGTTAATGTGAATTCAGATTTCTGACAGGATTACACATGCATGGAGAACACCCCCCACCACACACAGAGCAGTTTCAGCAACTAAACAGAAGTCACATACCCCGTCACATGCACTATGACCTGGTGCAATCCTGAGTGCCCAACTATGCTAAATTTAACGTCAGTCCGTTCTGTTCTTACATGTTACCGCTAGACCACGCACAATCAGATTAGTCAGATGTCTAACTCTAACTTCAAATATGAAACTACAAAAACAGTGCTCTAGATGGGCATTTTGGAAGTAATAAATGAGACCTTTACATCCACTTACATTACACACACTAGCAGGTTCAGAAGAGGTCCTCAGCAAGCAGTATGCAACTGGGAGACAAGAAAGCTTCACCTGTCCCCTAAGCAAACACAATATGATTTACACTTCATGTAAATGATGAAGGAAAAACTCAAGCCACGAAAATAAACCAGAAATTTTCTGCCCTAGAGAAACACAGTATGATTATAGGATTAGAGTTTAGAGATTTTCTAACGTCTTCTGACTGGGAAGGAAGAAGGAAGATTTTTTTTTTTTTTTTGTAGGCACTTTTCATTAGCGGGCTCATGAAAAAGAAGCATGATTCAAAAATACGACAAAACCAGTATAGGTAGCACTTCCAAGAACTGCATTTGCTTCAAAATATGCAGTTATAAATCAAATAAAACTTCTTAACTAAAAAGTGAATTCCCATGTCACAAAAAGCACTTTAAAGATCAACAGTCATGACTCTCTTGGGGAGAATGCAAAACCAAAACAAACCCCCCAACAAAATAAAATCTGGAGTTCCCATTTTCCAGCTCAGTACACACCGAAACACATCTTACCTTACAGCCTTTATAGTAGTAGCCTCAAAGGCCAATACTATTCTTCTGAGATGTTAGAAGCTTACCTTAACTCACCCCACTTATTCCTGTACTACCATAAGAGAAGGCATACTATAAAGGAATATATACTTTAGTGACTTGTTTGGCTCACGTTCACACTGCCATAAATCCCTGGCATTGGCCAAAGGCACTGAAGTGGCAAACATGAAGTAGGCATGCAAGGAGGGCCTTTATGCTCTCTTCTGGCACTTTGTATAATTACCAAAGTCCTATGACAAAATTGTAATGGTGGCTTAATAAGACACAGAAGCCTGAAATATTCCAGATTTTTTGAAGCACATACAAACTTTTGTCTGCTTGTTGGGGATATACCTTCTTTTTCATTTCAGACTGGTTTTATGATCACCAAGAAACTGCAGTCCTAGGTGCCAATCCCCACAAAAGTAACTGAACACTCCCACTGACTATATTTATCAAACACGCAGCTCTTCCACTTCCAGCCATTCTCCCCCTTCTCTATACATATTCAACCTTTTTTCTACTCTTATTTTTCAAAATAAAATGCACCCATGTAAGCCCTATCTCTCATATCAACATCAAATATTAACACAATTACAGTTTTGATCCTTAAAAGGCACACTTGGCAAAGTGATTCGCAGGCAAAAGCTAACAGATTACCATACAGAGGTGTGTGTATACATGTATACAGAAGTATCTCAAGAACCAAGGTCTGCAGATACAGGAATTAAAGCAAGCACAAAGTCTCAGCTCCCCTGCTCAGCCATTCACTTTGCAGCAGGATTCTTAGGAGGTTGCAGTTTGTAGGTGCTGAAGTAGTTCACCACTTGCTGAGGGACTTCTGCCAGGACACACTGCGCCAGAGCTTCTTTTGGAGACTTACAAAAAAAGAACACCGAATTTCAGTTTCCACCAGCTGTTAATGGAGATCCTAAGATGGGTAAGCAGCATGTCCTCTATTAAGCCAATTTGAAGTCTGATATTTTACAGAGAACTGTACACGGTGCCCTTATGGGACAGATGGAAGCTTCCCTGACATCTTGGCCTTCTGGCTCCCATTACCATGAACCAGCTGGCTGCCCTGTCCCACTGAAGTAATTGAAGTGGGGTGTGCAAAGGGCTGCCATATCTGAAGATACCTTTTTGTCGTATGAAATACACACACATGCACACAGACTGTAGGCATCAAACTTCCACTACCTGCTTAAGGTATCTGCTTCAGGGGCTTCTCTAATCATCTGCAAACTTTTGCAACAACTCGAACCACAGTGACCATATTGCTACACAGCAGCTCTTACAGGCATACTGTTCTTACTGTAAGATTAAGTATCCATGGGGAAAAACAGCATCCCTTTTTCTAGGAAATGAAAACTTCTGAATATATAATTTTATACTGAATATTGACCCTAGTTTATCTACATTCAAGTGCATTATTCAGTACACACATTCTATATTGATTTTGTTCCCTTTCTCCTTTCAATTTTCTTGAGTTGCTCTGAGATTAAACAAAGAACTTGTATCAAAAGTAAAAAATAAAAATACAAAGACAAAATAAGAAGGTATTAGGAGGATTATTAACAGGGTTAATATTAGGAAACAACACAAAATTACAACATATTAGGATGGAAATAAAAATATTGATCTTATCTTCCCCATCCTGAGGACATTTTGTTGTTTGGTTTTTTTTAAATCAACTTTTTCAAGTGATGAGACATTTAAAAGACAGACTATATTAGCCTGTGCATATTTTATTGCATTGTACAGCAAAAAAAGCTCAGGACTCCATTCTTTCACTGCCTATTTTTTTGGTATATTTGCTTTAATGAAAATAAAAACTATCACCACTACTGTGATGACACTCAAGTCCTACTGTTTACAACCTCAGTGATTTAGCTTTGAATATTAAGACTGCACATAAAATGTGAGACTAAACCACATTTACAAATGGGCATCCACAATAAAAAACACTTTACTATAAGAACAAAACCACACTAAGTTCTTCCTCCCAAACGAAAAACACACCCATTTGTTTAACCAAGTCTGAGGAAGGTTTACAAAGGTCATTCCCCTGCATGGAACTGTCAGAAATGCAGCGCTGAAACCAGAAATTCAGGTTTTTTTAAACATGCATCAGCTCACCTAATGGAAATTCCACAGAATTTTGAAGTCTTCTGTCCTTTTTTTTTTTTTCTTTCCATTCAATAAAGACTTATCTCAGACCACAGTTAATTTCAGAGACATTGAAAAAGCTTAGGATTATAAGTGGGATATCCTAGCAAACTCAGCATAGCTCCACAACATTTATTAAGTGTACCATTAAGATTACTTACATTTTGGAACTTTCTGAATGGCACAAACTGGACAATGTCTCTGACAGCTGGTTCTCCTGATGAGGACCTAAGAACTCCATTGTCACCATCAAGAAACTCCATAGCATCAAAGTCTGCTCCTCCAACACCAACAATGATAATGGACATTGGCAATTTTGAAGCATTAACTATGGCAGTTCGAGTTTGATCAAGGTCTGTTATCACACCATCCGTTATGATCAGAAGTATAAAGTATTGCTGTCAAATCAATAAACACTGTGTTATGACAAAGAAATAGAAAATATGTGGGCATGTACACTTATAAAAATGCACATGCAGATTACATACTCTTGTCACTGTGAGCATGTATCAATGCACTCACTGAATTTTACAATCAAAGTTGTGGTCAGGCTTCACCTGTACAGTCTGAAGAAATTTATAAGGACAACATAATCAATCTTTTAAAAGTAGTCATCTTTAAATAGCCACCTCCAAAGCATCATGCTTCTCCTCCTCTCCAAAATCCCCAGACAAGCCAACAGTTAAACCTATCTTCTAAGTATTTGTCTTCGGATAGACGGCAGCTTACTGAGGGTTTGGACAGATAATACCTGTAAAGCTTGTATTTGTTTCCTTTCTGGTCTATGAATACCTTTATGAAATGCTACCTTTCGCTTAATTCAGTTAAGAAGAGGTGAGCAAAAGAGTACCACCAAGGGTAATGGAACAGGCCTTCATTTTTCCAGTGTACCCCTAAAATCCTATATATAGGTTAAACCACACCTTTTTGTACTGTAAAAAAGCATGCCTGTTTTCAAATTCCTTTAATCGTGTTTTCTAGCTGCTTTATGAAGTTATTTACCAAGGCATCTGAGGCCACCTTGCAGTACTTTGGTAATTATTCAAGTATCACTTAAGTTGCTTCCATTATATTGCTAGGCCTTCTAAAAGTTGGCATCTTAGCCTCTGTTCTGGACTGAAGTACCAAGAAAAAGCTAGAAATACAAAGCTCAGAAACTAACAAACATTTTTTGAACTTCTGGTCTTCCCTCACTTGGTTCATTTCAGATGACTAACGGGCAGCAAAAATTCAAGTTCCAAAGGCACTCCCAGTATTCTCAGAAGTCATCTTCTTCAGTACCTTGCTTCCCATCTTCCTTTATCGGCCTCCAGAGTAATTGGTTTTCCCTTATCTCCTGTATTCAGGTACCACCTTTTCTCATTACTTCCCACCACTCTATCCCCCCACTCCAGCACGAATGTCTACAAAGCAGCCATGATGAAAGAAGGTTATGACCAGCAGCATGACAGCACATCACATTGGATTTATTTCTCTCTTCTCATGCTTCCTCCGTATCAGAAAAAACCCAACAGCAAAACCAAAAGACCACCCAAAATATCTACAATATGTATTAAATGGCAAAGCAGCAAAATTTCAGTATATCCTTTCAGGCAGAAAAAAATAAATCTCTTGCTAGGCATACTGCACTCTCAGTAAAAAGAAAGAAAAAAGTACAAGAGGTTTAACTGCTTTCCTAATATATATAGACAATAGTTACTACTGAAAGACTACCAAGGCAAAACCTTATAAATCTCTTGCACATGAAAATTCATAGCTCTTTTCCAAATTGGTTTCCACAAGTACTTTCATATGCAAAACCAGCTGATTTTATCTTCTCATTTTACATGACGACTGAGATACCAGTATTTGCCATCATCAATGATTTAGGATATATATGGCTTCAGATTTGCTGAATTTGCATGGATTGCAATGATTTGATACTCAAGACTCGCTCTTCAGACTTCCTGTCTTAATATGGCCAACAAGTCATGCATACAATTTTAATAGGGAGGAGGGCACAGCACATAGAGTTCCTAAAGCTTTATAGTGTGGACAGTTAATTATCTATATTGGTACCTAGGTGTTGAGAGCTATAACCTCTATTTCTTCATCGTGTTACCTAATTCTCTCAGCTATCTGATATGAAACAAGATCTAGTGGATTTTTCGCAGCTGAGGTTAATTACTTTCCTATACACAAAGGCTTTAACACCTGTCTAGCACTGCAGGAGCTTTCAAGACACCATAGAGGTGCCATGTATTTTTAAGTTGATATTTCAGCTCTGAAGAGTTTATTTAGTTTATTTAGGAGAGAATGTGTACAAGCTGTAAAAATTAGCTTTTATTTTGTTTTAAGGGTACTAAACACCAATTCACAAGGTAAATGGCCAGCTGTTGAAACAAGTACACTTACAGGCTTAAAAAACATAAATTGTATTTATAAACTAGAAAGGAAAAAAAAAAGTAAGAAAAATACACACACTGCCATAAAGAACTTACAGATGCTGTTTGCTGTTGTGTAGCTGCGGTAGCAAATCTTGCCACATGATTTATAATCGGAGAAAAATTTGTTGGTCCATATAACTTCACTTGAGGAAGACAAGCCCGATATGCATCAACAATGCCTTGGATTCCTAGAGAACACAAGTAGTTCATATTAACTTTTTCATAATAGAATTAGGATAATTTGAAGCACTCCATCTTCCTAAAACACTGTATATATCAGTTATTTAAAGTGATAATGCAAAGATTTAAAATGAACCATGATGAAAAAAATCAAGTGATTCACGAGCAATGGAGGCTTTCAGCTTGACCAATGCTTAATGCACATGTTTAACATGCTTGGCTTTATGTGAACAGAAAGGCCAAATACTGTACGCTCAAGTGCATATAAGTAAATTGTAGCAGTTCTCTTCTCCTGGTAGCTTGTGGTAGTTAGTAGTGTGATCAGAGAGGCCTTGTTGCACAGGCACTAGCAGCATCATACTCAAACCAGACAACTCCATGCCAGCAGTGAAGTAGAATGAAGTGGCTTGATCACATGAGAGAACTGTTCCAGCTTACCTGTACTGTACCCTAACTGTTTAAAACACTACGTCCACGAATCATTACAGAAGACAGACCAAATGCTATTTCTAATAACTAAGAAAACAGTTATAAAATTGTTTCCTGCTACAGGACTAAATTCATCATTTAACTGAACTGCAGAGCATGTTGTTCTACTTTTCAGCTGTTTTTATCCCTTCAGCCTAGACGTCTTACTCCCTAGGTCTGATGTTACTTTTTCAGACTTACCATGACAAAATGGGTTTGATGGGTTAAAATTTAATGGGAACTCATGTGACACCTGTCAAAACACAAAAGACAGTCAGGGCTGTATATACAATCTCCTCCTGAAGTTAAGTGCTTTTAGTTGTCTTACGTCATGCATTTACAGATTCCGTTACCTGAAAGGAAGGAGGAATTTGTGCACCAAATCCAAAGGCTGGAAACATCTTATCTCTAAAAAATAAGTTTTAATGAAAATGAAGTGAGTGCCTTTCCTTAAAAGCTGCCATAGTTAAGTAAGTTTAGCTAATCAGTGCTGCTTTTGATCATTAAAAATGCTATACATTAAGCATTATGAGGCAAAATTAAATGGAAGCTCCCCCCTGTAATCGTTCCTAGGGCCAAAACCAGCCTTTAACACCAAATCAGCAAGAATACAAGCATTTATTTAGACGAGTGTTGCTCTTTACATCACAGATGAAAAGCCTTGCTTGTCTGTTGTAAACACAAGCTTCTGCTTGAGATTATGTGATTGTGCAGTGATTCTGAAGTCTTTTTAGCACTACATTTCAGCTCAGAAGTTTCATTCTCATCTGTCTACTGGCACCTTCAACACTGTTTTAGGAAACTCACAAAAATCTATACATATCTAAAAAATTATTTAAATAAAAAAAATCTAAAACTTACGTATCATAATCCTGAATGACCATTCCTACAGACCAAATGGCTGTTAGGTATTCATTAACTCCATTAGGGCTGAGGTAATGCAGAGAGTCTGGAGAGCGAGGGTCTCCATTGGAGCCTGTAAAATCTATCCCCACCTGTCAAATGTAATAGTTATAAGCAAATTGCTGTTATAGGTCAAACTATGTTTCTTATCTCTGGCAAAGCCAAAATAAAAATAATGGAAGAGTTGCAAACAGTAGTTACCAGAACACCTACAAATCTTAACAAGCATGATACTTAAGATGCAAGTTTCTTGGACTATTAACACTTCTTAAAACAGTGCCACTACAAAACCAGCAGAAGCTCTCCATCTCTCACAAGGGCTGAAATCACTTTAACCTGTCAGGTTTACATTGTGTTTACTTTCAGTTACCATTCACACGGCTTTTCAGTAGCTGCTAATTTCATCCTGTGTTTTACCATACACACCTCTTCTCTCAGAAGTACAAGCCAGATACTACAGAGACCTAGAGGTAGCTCTTTCTCTGACCTCAATGTGTCCTCTCTGTTTCGGCGATGGCAAAATCACACTGGTTGGGGTTGGTACAGACCTCTGGAGATCATATAATCCAACCCCCACTAAAGCAGATTCACCTGAGCAGGCTGCACAGAGTCATGTCCAGGCGAGTTCTGAATGTCTCCAGAGCAGACTCCACAGCCTCTCTGAGCAGCCTCTTCCAGTGCTCTGCCACCCTCAAAGTAAAGAACTTCTTCCTCATACTCAGGTGGAACTTTCTGTATTGCAGTTTGTTCCTGTTGCCCCTTGTCCTGTCGCTGGGCACCACTGAAAAGAGCCTGGCCCTGTCCTCTTGACACTCACCCCTAAAATATTTGTAGACATTGATAAGATCCCCTCCCAGCCTTCTCTTCTCCAGGCTGAACAGGCCCAGCCCCCTCAGCCTTTCCCCATAAGGGAGATGCTCCAGTCTCCTTACCGTGTTTGTAGCCCTCTGCTGGACTCTCCCCAGTAGTTCCCTGTCTCTCTGGAACTGGGGAGCCCAGACCTGGACACAGCACTCCAGATGGGGCCTCACCAGGGCAGAGCAGAGGGGCAGGATCACCTCCCTTGACCTGCTGGCCACGGTCCTCCCAATGTCCCCCTGGATCCCACTGGCCTTCTTGGCCACCAGGGCACACTGCTGGCTCATGGGCACCTTGCTGACCACCAGCACTCCCAGGTCCTTCTCCACAGAGCTGCCTTCCAGCAGGTCAGCCCCAGCCTGTGCTGGTGCGTGGGGTTGTTCCTCCCCAGGTGCAGGACCCTCCACTTGCCTCTGTTGGACTTCATCAGGTCCCTCTCCACCCAACCCTCCAGCCTGCCCAGGTCCCACTGAATGGCAGCGCAGCCTGCTGGTGTGTCAGCCACTCCTCCCAGTTCTGTACCACCAGCAACCGTGCTGAGGGTGCACTCTGGCCCTTCATCCAGGGCATTGATGGGTGAGTTGAACAGGACTGGACCCAGCACTGACCCTGGGGACCACCGCTGGCTACGGGCCTCCATCTGGGCTCTGCACCACTGATCACAACCCTCTGAGCTCTGCCATTCAGCCAGTTCTCAATCCACCTCACTGCCCGCTCATTTAGCGCACAGTTCCTGAGCTACCTATGAGGATGTTATGGGAGACAGTGTCAAATGCCTTGCTGTGGTTAAGGTAGACAACACTCACTGCTCTCCTCTCATCTACCCAGCCAGTCATTCCATCATAGAAGACTATCAGGTAGGTCAGAAATGATTTCCCCTTGGTGAATCCATGTGGACTGTTTCTGATGACCTTCTTTTCCTCCACATGCTTTGAGATGGCCACCAAGATGAGCTTTCCAGGGATGGACGTGAGGCTGACCGGCCTATAGTTTCCTGGGTCCTCTTTCTTGCATTTTTTTAAGAGGGGAGTGACACATGCTTTCCTCCAGTCCTCAGGAGCATGAAGGTTTCCCAAGAGGGGTGCAAGAAGATCCACCATAGCCACACACATCCTTGAAGTGTTTGGCCTTCTGGTTCTCATCTTGGGAGGCTGCTAAAGAACATTTCTCACTGCTCTGGTTGGCCTGGCCCCAGTTGGTTGCAATGGCGTGAGCATTGCTGCTTTGGACCCTGCCACTCAAGTCCTTCAGTTTAAAGCCCACCTCACCAAGTTGGCCAGCCTGCTGCCAAAGATTCTCTTGCCTTTTCTGAACAGGTGGATCCCACCCCTTCCTACAGGCTACAGTCAAAGAATATCCCATAATGAGGCATATTACCAGGGTGAAGACATCTTCCTGTTATGTGCTGCATTTGGTTCATGAATTATAGAACTTAAGGGTCCTAACCCATATGATGGCTTCTGTATGTTGTTTTGATTAAGTAAAGAGCCTTGAAAACCACCATCAAGGGCAAAAGTGATCTGTGGTCAGAGGAAGGAAGAGAGGAAAAAAAGCAAAAAGAGGAAAAAAGCCCTTATGAAAAGGAAACTTGAAGTAAATCAGAGAACTGTAAATATCTCCTCCATCCCCATTCAGACAGCTCAACGAGCTCCGAACGAACATAACTACAGGTTCAGAACTTTGTCCCATGAGTAAAGCAAGTATTTTTTTTCTAAACAGACTAGATGGACTCTTGACAAAACATCTTCCCCCTTCCGTGCTATAAAACAAAAAAAACAAAAAACCAAAAAAAACAACAATCGAATGAAAAGCACAGATGATCAACTATATACTTCAGTTTGTGCTAAAACTCAAAAGCTACTTTATATAAATGATTTAACTTACTGTGAAGTTCAGCTGACACCCACCCATGATATAATCAAGGAATGTGCATTCTACTACGATCTAAAAATAGAAGTTAAAGATAGAAATTACATTTTTTTTAAATGGGAGAAAAAAAAAAGGTATTATTGCAGCAACATCTGAGGTTCCAAGTTTGTTATCTTTACTCATGCAAAGCACTACTTTCACTGTCTAGATATCCCAGCCACTGCAGTGAGGATATGTACAGCGTGTGCCATCACACACTCAGTGCACCAGAATCAGGCCTTTTACAAAATTACAGGCATATAACAAATCAGCTCCAAAAGCTGATTTTCATTTATAAAACAACCTATTATGACAGACTTACCAGACTTTAATTCACCATAAAATGGTGAGTTGGGAAATGCAGTGGTTCAGGAATGGCCTTATAAATTGGTAAGCAACCTTTGCCATATAGATGGCATCTTCAAGAGAAAGTGAGGGGACAGGGGCGGATGGACACATGATTCAGCTGTCAATCTGTCTCCTTATATGAGTCACAGCCATGAAATATTTACTGTGCCTGGAACTTACCGACATTTTGAAGTTTCTTACAGTTTGAGGGTGAAGGTATATTAGATGACAGTTGTTTTGCCTGAACACTTAAAACCAGTCATACCAGAACACATTACTGACCTCACAGTGCTTAACGCTCACAATGCCCGAGTTTTTATAGCTTTTTTTCTTCTGTCTTTTCTTTTCATTGATACACTCAAATTCAACCTGCATGAAAACAAACAAATCCAACCAAAGCACTATAAATATAACTTATGCAACAAATTTTAAAATTCTTTATTCTAGGACTCATACTTTGGGCTGGTATTAAAAATACAACATATTTCACTACCAAGCAAAATTAAACCCTGCCTGCCCAAAAAAAGCAAGAAAAATAACCATTATCACAACAGTAATCTCTAACCCAAAAGCTTACAAATATGTTTGTTTAGACAACTGTATTTCAAACAGACAAATTTTGTATCATTTTCCCTTTGAGGATTCTGCTAACAACCTTCTTTTTGGTAAAGACATGGCGATTCAGGCAAAGCGTTACTGTTTCCAGTAGCTGTGGTAGTAACATACAAAATAAGAAGTAAATGCTTAAGCTTTCCAAATTCAATTGTTGAGGCTTCATCAACTAACCCAAAAGTTTAACCTCCAAGTGCAATCAGCAGCTAGCCAGGTTAAGCAGCTCCTGCCATCATACAGGCATGGCACAATGCAGCATGTCTGGTGTATAAATAGTCTGAGGAGGTATTACAGACACGCCTTCTGGCTCAGTGTCAGAAACTGGTTCCACTGCTTTGGTTTAAATTAATCTCAAATGAAAAAAATGCACCAACAAGGTCAGCACCTGAAAAGTCGACATGCTTCTTGTTTTACTTTCATTTTTTTTTGGAAATTTCACCACCAGCATCACTGCTATTTCATGAAAATTGTCTTTCAGGGACTTGTTTTTATACTGTATCAGTTCGTTAGGTACTCACTAATAACAGCCACAAGATACATAACATTTACAATCTTTCAACTGCATTTCATAATCCTCCAACCAGAGCTCACTAACAGCATGCCTGGGTGAAAGATACACCTGGTGGTGGTGGTGGTGGTAGGTAAATAAAAAAGAATCAAAAATTCTCCACAAAATGAAAACCACCCATTCCCTTCAGTCACACAAGATCAGCTTTCTCAGCAACTGAGGATACAGTCACACCCATGCTCGCCTCAAACTTGAAAGTTATGCCTAATCTCCCACAGGTGCAGCCAATGTCAGAACTGTGGGAGTAACGAAAATAAAGTCAAATTCTAACGTGCACCAGAAATCTTTTACAGATGTTATCAAATTAATCAGATCATGCAGAATTAGAGATTAGTTCCTTTTAAAGGTAGAAGAAACCTGGAGCACATTATTTATGTTGTCTCTTATCTTTGCTTCATCCTACTGACACAGCAATAAGGTCCTTAGATCAGGCAGAACAACAGTTCTCACGAAAACAAATGTCTTAAAGCATTTCTAAAACCAGCACAGGCAGATTACAACTTAAAATACCTTTCCTTTAAATTAAGAAGAGACGGCCACTATTACGCTACTAGGGGCGCGATGAATATAGATACTTATTCGACTCTGAAGAAGCCTTTATGCAACACAATGCTGCACAGGAACTCACAATCACAGCCCTTACAGAAAATATGTGCTTGAAAATGTGAACATACAAACTTGCTAGGTTTGTTTAATTTACAATACTACTCTACAACAAAAGTGCAAGTTTAAAAAAAAAAAACAAAAAAAAAAAACCATCTTGTCAAAGGATTTGTAAAATCTTCATAAAAAAAAGCAGAAAAAGTAATTTTATGAAATCCTCCTGCTCCCGATTTATTTTTCGCACTTTAATTACAACAATAAGAAGGACCACTGTCAGAATTGAAAGCTAAACTGGTACCATCTGGCTGCTGAAAATCTAGAAAAAATGAGAAAAACACCTAAGAGCTCCAACTGGGCAGCATATGAATTATCTGCACAGGGTACAAGTCCAAAATTCCTTACAAACAATATAAAACCTTGAGGCATTAAGCTGAACCATGCATAATTCAAAACAAATTCAGAAGGAGCTATCTAAAAGAAAAGCATGGTTGGGCACAAAGCAGCAATCAAAAAAACAACTATCATCAAGCTTGACTTCACATTCAACAGCTCTGAAGAATTAAGTACAAACGCAACACTCAAGGTGTTAGAAAAGTACAAGCAGGTGCTCTTGTATATACATATCACACTATTATTAATGTAGGAGCAGATCTGCAGGTTTTACAGAATTAAAGGAAAAGACGGTAAAATATTTTGGTAACATACTAGTCCACAAAATGAATACTTTTTATGTTACAGTTGCTATGCTAACTTTCTTCTTCTAAATGTAAACCTTGTCTAATGAAAGGTTTGCAAACTTACAGCTCATTAGAACTTAAATGGCAATTTCACTTTAAAGCCACCAAAGTAACACATTCACTTGTTTTTTTGTGCACTGGCATAAATGTTGAATTTTTTCATAGTCACTAAAGTCTGCATGAGAATCGGTAAGTGCCATACCTGAAATAAAGGACTGAGTAAAGCTTGGAAAAAATATTACAAGCTTTGGTCTTTTAACTGCAGTAAAATTTGTACTGCATTCTGCCTTTTAACACTCTCAATTTTCTGATTTCTGTATTTTTATGATCTATAAAATTCATTTGTGCTGATGGTTGGTTATTTAGATATGTACTATTAAAAACTGTAACCAAGACACTAATGCTAGGAAAGTGGATGCATAATGTCAGTGCTGAGTCAGCGTCAACTACAGTAACATTGTTAAGGTGTAGCCTAACACAAGTTCAACATCTGCAAATCAAGTGGCAGAAGTTTTGCTCCAAAATGAGTGAAAAAGCCACACAGGCAGCTTAGGCGATGCAAGACTTACAGGTGAGGACCGAGTTGCTTCCTTCAGCTTTGACATTGTAGTTTGAAAACTTCCTATGAGATCATGAGACCCATCATTATCATAGTCATAGCACTCAACCTGAAATGAAGCATTATTCAGTGTTAGTAACAGAAATGGCTCTACAAAAGCAATAAACACTGCAATGACATTTCTAGTTCAGGCAAACCCAAAGATCCAAACCATTCCTTAATCTTTTGTATCACGGAGCTTTTCTCGCAGTGCAGTCTTAGAATTGCATCTAAAAACTAAGGATTAAGATTGGGTAAAAGCCAATATACCTGGTTTGAGATCAGATCTTCCACTGAAGTGAAGGCGAGACGAGAATACTACACAGCGTCAGGTCTCACATGAGCAAGCACATCAAGTATGTTGAACTATGTTTTGGGAGTGAGGGTGTATTGGGAAGCATAGGAAAACAACGCAGGGTTTTTTACTGTCATCAAGGATTAAGAGGCTTAGTTTTGCAGAGGTACCGAGGAAATTTAATTATCTTTGAGCATTCCTCTAAAAATTTAGTAATTCACTTATTCAGTGATCACAAGATTAATAAAGTAATATTAAAGTGATAATTAAACTTGTAATCTTCAATGTAAATAATTTTTAAGCGTATGAAGGTTTAGCCCTAAATCTAGAAATAAGAATTGATTGCTTTTATTATTTTTTTTATTTTTAAGATTAGCAAATTTAAACAGTCATTATGATTGACACCATGGATCTGAATATCAACTAGCATTAAACCAAGAACACAAGGAAAAAGGGATTTTCTAATCGGGGTCCTCAAACTATGGCCCACGGGCCAGATACAGCCCCCCCCAGGGTCCTCAATCCGGCCCCCGGTATTTACAGACCCCCCCACCGGGGGCTGGGGGTGGAAAACCAAGCAGCCGCAGATAACTGCCTGCCACTGCATCCACGCGCTGGCCCCCTGGTTAAAAAGTTTGAGGACCCCTGTTCTAAGTTTTACTATTCAATCAACTCCTCTTTTAACATCCCAACCCACCGAAGAAGGCAGCAGAAGCAAAAAATACCTTTTTTCCTCTTTGAAAACCTATCAGTTTGACTGTGCATAATTTTACCACTGTTACTTTATTCCTACGGTGTCCTCAATTTTTGTTTTTTAAAAGCTCAGCTTCTGAATGTGACTCAACTGCCTTTCTAGAGAAAAAGCTGGGTATTCAGCTATAATAGCATATGCTAATTCCATCCACTTCTGATACTCTATTTCAGTTTAGCAACAGACATGCTAGCTAACTTAATCAAATCACAGAAAAAAAATCAAAATGATATTGATAAATCAAATTTATAATAAAATAAAAATAATAAAAATATTAATAATTCCAAATATTCCTATTATTTGGAATCAAAACATAAACCTCAAGAAAACCTTTTCCGAATATATATGGCTTAAAGTAAACAGCTATTTTCATGTTTGTCTTTCCAGACTGAAATCTTGTACATTATATTTAAGAAACAATTTAGATATTTACTTGGCCACTTCATTTAGGAATAACAAAGTAAAACAAACAACTTCAACATACACTTGAGCTTCAGAGAGGAATCAGCTTTCTGAAAACAAACAGTAATGTTGAAGTACAAAATATGATGTGCAGATTGAAACTTCTACACTGTGCAGAACACGTCTCTATGTTGTGGTTTGCACTACCCCTACAACATTTGGAATGCACTGATAAATAAAATGCATGCACATGCACTGAATAGCAACTTAAATCTCTTACAAGCAGCCACAGAATCAAGACTAATGTTCATGGCCAATGCTATGTAAATTGTTTTGAATGCCATAAATTAAGCCAATCAAATACTCAGCCAAGTGCTTCCGTACCTGAAATTTAAACTGAAGACATTTACTGAGCCAAGAGTTATGGTACCTGTTCACAGTTAGCACAGTTATTTCTTGTTCCTTTTAAAGGGATCAAAGTTTGCCTTGCTTGATATACTCGACCCATCTAAGCCAATTTTCAATACTTATTCTAGACAAGACAGAAATATTTGGTTTGTTCCACGTATGCTCTTCTGGACACACAACAGCACTAGGGAACCACGTAATAAAACTGCATATATGATTTCCCCAGCAGAACTAGGCATGCTTGCTCCAGATGAAAGGCTTGCATTTTCAACACAGGAAAAACTTCACTGACTGCAAACACGCTCACATGGAATAAAGCAACAAATCCGAAAGATAAAGAATCGACTTGGTTTGTGCATTGCTGGGGACACACAAACTAAGCCATTACATAGGTGAAAAGCCACTCATTATGGAAAAGTTGGTGGTTTTACTTACTATGACAAATAGCCCATTACGTATGCAATTGTACGCATATGAAAGTGTTAAAAGTATTGTTTAATCCTTCAACATTCTAATACAACTCCATCTGCATATTAATGTTTGAAGTGACAGCTCCCAGATTTCTAAGTTAAGACATAATCCTACCGTCTGTCTGCAAGTCCGTAACAATGCCAAGTAAGATCTACTTCCTCTGGAAATAAATGTACAATTCTCAGGCAAGTTTCCAAAGAACCAACTTTATTAAAATGACGATAGAGATTAGAATAACTTCATTTTAACAGATATATTTCAGTCAACAGTCTATAGTTCTAATATGGCTGTTTAATGAAAGAGAGAAATGTATTTATAGTATATGGATATCTAAGAGCTGCCACAGCTACTCTGGGGAAAAGGGAAGCAGAAAGAAATGAAAAGAAAAAAAAACCACAGGAGCAGTAAGGGAAGCAGGTTCTGGGCTTGTAAAATTGTTCATTAGTCTGCTATATAATTATGTATTTAAATCTGTAGAGGTGCTTGTAACACCCAGATGCCTGTGGCTGTTAAACATTTGCCAGGGCTGCCTAAAGTTGTATGGCTAATACCTGTCACATGCTGATCATGCTCTCATTTTTCCTTCCGAGAAGAATGGCCAGTAGGGTGCTTTGTTTCATTTAGGCTTTCCTCGCCCCGCCCCCCAAATGCTAAAATATCATGCTTCTAACATGTTCAAAATAGCTTATAAATGGCATTTTGATTGGTTGTTTAGCTTCAATCCCACCCCTAAAGGGAATTCCTGAAGAAAAGCATTCAGAAATTAAACATAATTTATTCAATATAAGACTTGAAGATAGAATGAGTTAAAGACCAGTTCTGGTAGAACTACCACTTCACAAGTTTGGTGGACTTTGACAGAAAGTTCAGTTTTATCCAAGGAGAAAAATTTGCTACATCTGGTATCCAGAAGATACACCTGGTCCACATCTGTTAGATAGCATGTTAAGTGTAATTAATTGTATCAGGTAGTATATTAAGATTTTCATTAGTGTTACCTGTTGCACAAGTAAAAGTATTACAAGATCCATAACATAGAACAAAGCATATTCAAGCCTTAACCACACATCTTTCACTATGCAGTATCTTAACACAACAAATATTGGCTGATGCAACACTAAAACTGTATGGTTCAAGTAAGTCACTGAATGGACATTTCAAAGCTCCTGGTTTCCCAGACTTTCAAAGACCAACTTCTATCAGATAATGTATCACAAATGTGAGACTGTTTTTTTCTTCCTAAAACATGCAGGTATCTCTGTGATTTTCAAATAAGAATAACAAATCTAACATTTTCAATCAAAACAAGGCAATAACTAGAACAACATATCTTCCATTTATTACATATTCAATTTTTTTAATGCATTAGTTCATGCATTTCATATACATTACCTTGATTGACTTATCCATGTCACTGTAACACAGAGAATTGAGAGAGATTTTAAAGGGCCTCCAAACAGGATTCAGGTTGTTTTTAATAACCTGTTAAAAAAAAAAAAAAAAAAAAAAGCAAGCTAGTATAGTATGGTTTACAAGGGTGGAAAGTATTCATTGTAATGGGTCACAACTTCATGTCATGATTCTTGTAAGCAAAAGCAGTTGAATAACGCTGCTGTCAATCACCTCCTGCAATCCAAATCCTAACATACAGGATATAAGAAACCTAAACATTCTTAACGTGCAATACCGCTGTCCAAAAGAGATGGTATTTTTCAACTCCATATTTTTCTATATTTCACTGTGATCTACTCATTCAGCTACTACACCGCAAAAAAAGAAATGTATCTTTACAAAAATATCGATATTGTTTTTTTTAAATAAGCGCACACACATATATACATACACACAAACAAATATAGAAGTGTGACTTACCAAAAAAAAACACATGGAAAAAGATTACATTGGAATTTCTGAATACATCAATGCTCTGGAGATTACAGTTCGCTCCAGCTTATATTTATTCTGAAATGCCACTTACAGGAATGTTCTCTCAAGAAGTTAATGGTATAGTAAAGCAGAAACATCGAATGAAGATAAAAGGTCTCTCAAGCTGAACATTAAGCAAGTGTTATTTCAGAATAATACTGAAGGATCTTCAGAATCTGTCAGCTAGAAAGTATCTGTAATATACCAAATACATCAAATGATGATCTTGCAAAGCA
Source organism: Falco peregrinus (assembly GCF_023634155.1). NCBI lineage: Eukaryota > Metazoa > Chordata > Aves > Falconiformes > Falconidae > Falco > Falco peregrinus. The sequence continues at coordinate 35,080,205 of NC_073723.1, forward strand.
CAAGAAACTACACACAACAAGCAATACTTAATAATACCTAATAATAGTATTGCTTATACTTCCAGCACTGTAGAAGTGCAGAGAAAGAAAGCTCTCTTTTGGAATAACAGCAACACAAAGAGGTTTTTTTAAATCTTTAACATAAAGAACTAATCCTCCAGCCAGTTCTAGGCTAGAACAGCAAATTTTGGATTCACTACTCAAATGTGTGAAAACCTCATGGAAAAGATACATTTTATGCAGAATCACCACCTCACGAGAGAAACTGTTTTTACAAATATGACACAAAAAGGACTGATACTTCTTCAAAATCCATGCTTAAAAATTGATATTGTCAGCACTTCAAATGCACACAGAACCTCAGTTGTGACTAGGGCCTAAGCTTCTACAGTGAGACATTTTGAACTTACTCCTACCCTGTCAGTTGCTGCCACTGGAACTCTGCACCTCCTCCTGGGTGGAAGGCTGCTGCTGCTTAAGCACGTTTTCCCTCACTCAGCATTATTCTTGGCTTGCCCTTGCTATGCAAGCATTCAGGATAGGTATTTTCATTAGTAAGCAGTACATCTAGGTGACACTGACATAAGAACAGCACTGTCACAGGAATGCCCAAGTCCCACTGACACAAATGTCCCTGTGGGACTATGCAGTACCTTTTCAAAACATCTGTTTTCTTCTAGATTGCAGAAGGTTTTTTTAAAAAAGAATCCTTTACAATAGGATGACATAAATCAGAATCGAGTAGGTAGACTTCCTGTTCTATCAGAAAAATCAGTGGAAGACCTGAGGTAATTTCTAACTGGTCTTCATGTCAATTACCAGACCATTCTCTTCTTTCCGTAAGGCACTGTACCTCTAGTGCTGCGACATACTGTAAATCAAATAACCTTAATGTCCAGGTTGTTGACCAAAAATATCCTACCTCTGTTCTGTGAACCATCACCCAGTTTCCATCTCCAGTCTGCTTGTGGAATTCCAGATAAGGATCTGACTTTCCAAAAAAGTCCTGTAATTAAAGAACATGTAATTATCCCAGAATAGCCCCTGGCATGAATTCCATTAAATGCTAGTTAAAACACACTTAGATTAACAAAAAGTAAACTAAATGTTCAAGGAACAAAAGCTTTAGATGAAGAAAAGCAAGTCTGATTATACTACCACCTGTGAAAGAGAGAAAGAAAATGGGGGCATGTCTGTCAATATCAGGTAAAAGTCCTGTAGTGTCCAAATACTGAATACCAGACAGTTCAAGTAGAAGAATACTTACACTAACAAGCACTATGATGCATAGTTAGGAAACTAAGGATTTCATTCAGTTCAAAAAGGTATCATTAAATCAACCAGGAAAAATAACAATATTATTAAGATTTTTAGTTTTGTTTTTAGAAGTTTTTCTAAATACAGTAATTTTAGTTAGCCCCAAAATATTTAACAGATTTTTACACTCCAAGGACACTCTCCCATTTATTTCAGAGCACTAACAGGTAATCATTTATACAGCTGTTCAAACAAATGTATATACTAAAACTCCTTTATCTTCATGATTAAATATAAAGATTTACATTTAAATGGAAGCATGCTGTTCCCAGACTATCCCTGCAATGCACCTGTCATACTTAGAAATACATTACACAATTTCAATAGTCAATGAAGTTACTCTGAAGCAATCTTTCTTTGATTTCTTTTTTAGTGTATGAAAATCTTAATGGATTTAATTATTTCAGCAAAAGTGAGAATGAACATTTCAGTATTTCCTGTTTTGACAAGATTCTGATTTTACTACTTTATCAAAGAAACAGCAATTATTTAAGTACCTTACTGTCCAGTTTCCTTGCTTCTACTTCCAACAGAACCACCCTGTTATCCTTCACTTCTTCTGCTGTAATCTAGATACGCAAACAAAATAAAATACTTATTTTGTATTCAGGAACTACATAGCTTTCTCGTATTCACAACACTCCTATGAGAGGTCCATTTAAAAAAAAATCATGTTTGCTCACAAATGAAACATTAAAAAAAATGGGGTGGGGGAAGGAGGAACGGTTTTATTTGATACTGGGATTCAATGATGATGACACTGACAATTAGAGAGACTGCCCAAACAGCACATCGGATGCTCTAATTATTTTGATGGATGCTGAGACTTACAGATGCAGAAGGTGGGCTGCTCTCCTTTCGGATGACAAAGAAATATGAATGGAGGGGGGAAAAAAATGCTTTAAGATACTTTTCACAGCACTGTAGATCAGACACACTGTGCTCAAACCACTAACTAAAAAAAAACACCACACAAAACGATTCAAGGATAAACACTGAAGAGATTTATTGTCTTGTCTTACCGTAATACTTCCTCTTCCAGCTGGTCTACCATTTTTAAGTACTAACGGTTTTGTTAGAGTCCTGCTAGAAACTATCTGCCAAGACAAAAATTGAGTGTCAAGTATTATTACTGCAATTTAATAGATTTTCAAAGGAATGAAATGAGATAGTAATCTTTTCATTTTAGAAATTTGTCCTTTATCATAAAGATGACTGCATTACATTTACTTCCCATGATGTCCTATAAATAAATAGGTAATACACTTCAAAATTTTAACATATTTATGCAGATGAACACATGCAGAGTTTCAGGAGCAGTATGAAATAAAATGTATTCTAGTAACATGATACGCACACACAAAGATAATACTTCAATTTCCAATCTCAAATTGTTCTTAAATTTTTCATACACACTATTCAAACACGTGCAAGCCACATTTCATAAATGGCTTCAGCAAACAGAATTATAAATACAACATTTGTCACACAAACAAACATTAGTCCCCCCCCCCCGCAGTGTTTCTAGTTGATTTTATTTTATCCTCTCCAGGCAATGCTTTCTTAGCATTAGTGTCTACTCATTATACTGGTCCTCCTTTACATTAAGAAGGAATGATTAATTCTAAATTGTGATGTACATAAAATAAAAATACTTTAGACACAGGGGAGGAAAAAAACTAAGAAGACTCTCCTGACAAGTGCCTTCAAAGGATCTATTAGAAAGAACAAGTTAAAAGAAGCTGCCTGATTATGACAGCACCAATAGCAGAATTTGACGGGGAAATGGGAGTGAAATCAACAGTAGACAGAACCAGAATCACTGCTTGCCTTAAGTGGAAAGCAAATTGCAAGGTCAGTATGGCCCTTGTGAACACTTTTATGTTGCTATACAGCAATTCTCTTTTTTTATGAAGCATAAAGATAATAATTTGAGTATTAAGAGTACATAAATAGCAATTACTACTTTGTGCTCATTGACAGCCCACTTACTTTCAGACAGCAAACTGGACAGACCATCCTACAGTACATTTCAGGGCATCATCTCAAGACCTTTTGCAAATAAAATGTATATACACTGAACTGAGGCTTGAAAAAACAAATGAAGGGAATCCTACTGTGGCAGTGTGTTTCCCCCCACCCATCACGACCTTTATTTCCATAATAATGTTCAAGTGCTAACCATTAGTGGCAGTCATAATGACAGTCATAACATATGCACCTGGTCTCAAAGTGGATTCAAGACAGACAAATAGCCCTTGGCTAATGTGTTGTTAATTGGAACAATGCACCCACCTAACCATAGTGCTACTAAAGGTTCAACTCAAGCCATGTTTGAAACTAAGTCTTGTAGGCAGTATGCAAATATGACTATCTTACTTTATAAATAGTGGACAGCCCAGGACCCGTTGAGCTCTCCTCTCCTGCACATCAGTGGGCTGCACACTGGGACCTCCCCTTGAGTAGGGACGCCCCTCAAGGTTACTCCTCAACGCTGAGAGATTTCTTGCCACAACGTGTTTTTGGTAAGCAATTAAGAGCATGCTGAACTTGAAATCTTAGATAAAGGACTGACTGTGCTGATTTAAAGGACTGACTGTGCTGATTTAAAGGACTGATTGTGCTGATATAATCCTTCAGATATAAACTGCTGACTAAGTCTACGAATAAGTCTGGATCTAGCTGCACCTAAACTCCCCTCTGAGGAATTTAGAATGCAAGAGGGTCCTTTCTGAACCTCATGACTCAACGGGAGGGTCTCCGCGTCAGTTTTGTCTGACCCTGTCCTTTATGCACTAAATACTCCAGCGTACCTTCCCACTGGATCCTGTGAAACCACTGTCACGCTTATTATCAAGCTTTGTTAAATCACTATTTTATATCAATAAACATATTGCTGGTTCTCTCTTATGAGTGAAGTGCGTTACTCCTTCTGTAACACCCATTCAACTTAAAAGCACTCCAACTACACCAGAATAAAGCGACAAATTTAAGGTAGAAGTGGTTAACGATTGATTTGCAGTAACTTCTGTTTTCTTAATTCTAAGGAAAATCATCTGCATACTTACTTGTCCCAGTGTACATTCAAATTCTCCTAAGAAATCATCATCATTCAGATCAAATGTTTTGTTATCGATGTCATATATTCCAAATTTAAGTTTCTGAACAAGCTCAAAATAGTAATCAATTAGGAATTTCTTGGCAAACTTTGGGTTCAATGAATTCTTAACTCTCTCTGTGCGATCAACCTGCAGTTAGAAAGATATCACTTTATCCAGATTTCACCAACAAAACAAGTACTCAAATCAAATAACACATTATTAAAGACTTTCAAAAGTTCTTCTTACTATAAAGCCGTATCTTCCTAGAAACCTTTCATCAAATATAAATAATCATATTACATTATAAAACCTACTTCTGTAAGTCAGAGATATTTGAGGACCTGTTTATCTTTGCTCCCTGTAAGGAGTATCTGTTCCTGTGTAGGGAAGACCAACATAAAGATGGTGTATTTTCAAATCCAGGATAAGACCCTAGTTTTAGAATAGTATGTTTATAAAAGCCCATTTAAGCACTTATAAGGCTTCTTCTGTTGGTTCACATATGGCTGGGGGAACAGTACTAAAAACCAGACAGATGTTAAGTATTTGTTAGAAAATTACTATTAGTGTGCTGCCTGTACAACTATTACAGCCATAATCTAATGAAAATTATTCAGAGGTGCTGGTACACAATTAAAATACTTCAATGAAATCATATACCACTGTGTTTTAAAAGGTCCAACAAGTAAGACTTTTTATCAGATTTGTGAGAAGCATCGTGTTGTACCTCATACCACTGCTGGCCACTTGTGTTCTGGAGAAGCACACACAGTGGGTCTGACTTGGAACCAACATCTTTGTCCAAGAGATTGGTGCAGGCAATGGTCAGCTCCACCTTTGTCACACACTGTGCCGCCATTTGTTAAGCTAGAACCAGCAAAAGAAATCATTATTTTTAAAATCGACTAAAAAGCAAACAATGGGATTGTCACAATGCATGAATTCTCTGACGGACAGTTAGATTCCGTTAGCTTGTCAGGAGTGAGATTTGAGGAATTTGCAAAATCTGCAAATTTTAAGATTCATGATGTGCCAATATTACAGTATTCCTGTCATACTCTTGGCTTTGCCACATAGCTATAAAACTGAATTTCAAAATTTTCACATATGAAACAAGATCAGATTTCTTAGAATGCTTGAGGAACCAAATGGAAAACAGGATACATCACAAAGAAAGCATCGTGGTTTGAAATGCTGACAGTAAAACTTAGCAAGCTTTAAATTACATCCTGTAAAGCCCACACGAATGCCAGCATCTTATAACGTAGATATTAGTTCAACAAATAAGGAAAAAAAATGTATAATATACTCCCCCACCAAACCTTTGTAACAAAACGTTAAAAGCACAAGCATGACAGAATTGGAAAAGGAGTTTAAGTGGGTTAACAGGAATAGGTGACCTTACTTTAGGAAATCTTCAAAAACAACTACAATTGTTAATAATAGGGATACACAACTCTTAAGTCAAGTAAGAACTGAGAATTAGGAGGAAGTGTTCTTTCTGGAGGTTTGTTTAAAAAAAGAACAACTGAAAGCTTTCTCACATTTCCTCTTAAGTATCTCAGCCTTTCTCCAGTGGAGCTGAGAAGACCAGCAGATACTACAAACCTACAGAAACAACCTCATTATCAGTTATGCATCCCACACTGGGATAACGTGCCTCTGCAAGCCTGATTAGGTTTGAACAGCAGGTGTTTTCTATATAAAAAGACCTCTATACTTTTCAGGAATACAGTTGATCATTTCCAACACCTTTTTGGTAAGTGAGCCTCTACAGTACAATTGCCCTCAACTCAGAGACTAAAACTTCCACATTTTTCCACAAGCAGCCCATCTTAGATGTTCCAAGGCCTCGTTAGCTTCAGGTTCTCCTTCCTCTACAGTAAGTCCACAGTCTAGTCACAGTATCTCTTTGGATTAACTTACCTTGAAACTACACAAGACACTAAAAAGAGTATGGGAAGGCACCTGCTTCTATCTAGCCAGCTCACTTGCATCTTACACATGAACATAAAACTATACTTAACCCAACTCATCACTCTTCCTTTCACTGCATTCATACGGCTTTTTGTGAATTTCTTAGAGGCAAAAAGGGAAAGGAACATGGAAAAGAGGAACAACGAACTGAAAAGAGGAGAAGGTAAACACTGTGGTCTGAGGGAATTTTCCTGAGGCTTCTTCTATTCCACTAGGACACACTTCACACATCATCTCTCCATATCTGTTTTGCTATCTTAGAGGTGGACCTTTCGGAGACTAAAGCAAATACAAATTATCTGTAAAGGAACCACTGAAGCATCCATGCATATACATTGGTTTTAAGAATCATGTCAGATTCACAGAAATCCTCCTGCACATCCCAAACACATAAACCTGATTCCATCTTGAAGTATCTTTTGCTCCCATGAGTTCACCAAGTTTCAGTCACTGCGCTTGAGGGAAAAAAAGCGAAGCTTGAAGTTCTAAGCACTTAAATTGTTTTTAAAACTATGGTTTTTAGCCTTACAAAACACTTTTCTAAAAAGCAGTCTGCCCCTTTTTTTTCCTGGTTCTCTTTTTATACTGGTATTTTCCATTCCGTATTGCTTTCCTGGCTGCCAGAGAGAGCTCATTAACAGTCAATGACTTTGCCCATAGAATCCAGTACAGGCCAGTGCATGACTCCTTAATGGCCGTTTCCAGAAAAACAACTTTCTGCTGACAAAATGATGTTCTAATACCCACTGATGCTGCAACAGCAAATAGGAAGGGTTTTCATTAAATTCAACAGAATTCAGACTTGAATTGAGACACATTTCTCAAAACAGTCAAAATTTTCTTGCTCTTACTTCCCTGAAAGTCATTATTACAAGTCCCCAAGGGACCTGTAGCCACATTTCTTTTGTTAAAGAAACGTTTCCAAAAATCACTGGTAAATGGATGGCATCCAGTCAACCTAAAAATCTGATCAGCTTTTTCTGCTTAGCCTGTGTATGTGTGTGTGCATGTCCCACTTACTCTTACGTGAGTACTTTCTCATGTGAATACATAAATTCTGTTCTCCCACTATGCATCTAATGTGGGATAAGAACAGATTTAGCAAAAAAAGTGCGGTGCAAAAAACGCCCTTTAACACTGTGGTGGGTTGACCTTGACTAGACACGAGGTGCCTGCCAAGCCACTCTATCCTTCCCCTCCTCAGCAGAACAGGGAGGGAGAAAATAAGATGGAAAAAACCCAAACCTGTGAGTCAAGATAAAGGCAGTTTAATGAAGCAATAGTAAAAGTTGCATACGTGGAAGTGAAGGAAAACAAAAGATGTCATTCTCTGCTTCCCACCAGCAGGTGATGTCCAGCCACTTCCCGGGAAGCAGGGCTTCAGCATGCATAGCGGCTGCTCCAGAAGACAAATGTAGCAAATAATAAATCCCTGCCCCTGCCGCTTTCTCCTCCTTTCTCTTAGCTTTTATATCTGAGCAGATACCATATGGTATGGAATATTCCATTGGTCAATTTGGGTCAGCTGTCCTGGCTATTTCCCCTCCTAAGATCTTGCCCACCCCCAGCCTATAAGGGGGAGGGGAAGTGAGCGAGAAGCGCTGGAGAGACAGCCCTGGTGCTCTGCGAGCGCTGCTCAGCAATAGCCGGAACAATGGCGTGTTATCAACACCTTTCTAGACACCAATACAAGCACAGTACTGGGGCTCAGCCCGACCCAGTACAAATACACACAGAAAGGAAGAATTAAAAAGCTGCTGCCCTCCCCTGAAATGCAAACGCTCTTGTTTTGAGACATAATAATTTCATCCATGTTAGATAAAATACAATTTATAACGTGAACAAGCATTTATCCAAGTGGAGGCTGCTCAACTTGAAACCCAGCTAAAAAGGCAAAACTTCCCAAATCCTGAGATGGTCCTTTAATCTCTTCATTTCCAGATTTGCAAGATCCAAGATGAAAAATAATGCAAGGCATTTCCCCCAGAGTTTTTGAGACTATTAGCCATCAATATTAGCTGTATACAACCTGATTTTCAATAATATTATAAACATTGAAATTTAGTAAAATACTAGTGAGAAAAAAGACTTATCTCATTAACCCAGAACAGTATTTGCAGTACTGAAACTCGGTACGTAAACACCAGATACTTCTCTTACAACACTGCAGTCACTACAGAACTTGCAGAGGGCACACACATGCTTCACATGTGTGAACTCAGTACTCTTTTGAACAGCAAAACCAAACCAGTAACTGTTGAAGCTCTGCATATTTTGCACAAATCCTTGTAATCCCATGTTGCACAAAAGCAAGAATTATGCCAACTCCACCAAATTCTCCTCACATCTGAAAGCCCGTGTTACCTGAAAACTTCCAAAACAGGTTTGGGAGATGGGTGATAGGATTCCTAAACATTATAAACTCCCTCAAAGATCAGTCACTGTCAGGTAAGTAAGAATGCTTTTTTTTGAAGACTTGATGCAATACAGAGGCTGGCAAACTGCAGTCTCTTCAGGATGGTGGAAGTCAGTCATAGCTGCACTAGTGCATTACTATTGAAATACAATTCTACAACACGCTATCAGATCTAGTAGGCAAATTGGATGCAAAATATTTTAGACACGACTGGATTACTTGCACATTTGGAACACCGGAATAACTTCACATGGACAGATGATATTGCTTGGGCTCTGGTAAAATGATCCTTCACTTCCAGTAACAAGTAACATCGCATAACATGAGAAATTTATTTAATTAGTTATTGTTATCCAAGTGACTGCTGCCCATTAGCCAAATACAATTAAAACCTCTGCTTTTTTCAAGCTATCAACTGTTTGTCTTCCATGTAGGGGGCATCATAAAGTGACATAAAACACACCAGAACAAGGCCAGATGACAGCTCAATAGTCCTTTTTATTGAAATAGTTTTTATGACTGCAAGAGCATATCAAGCTTTTAAAAAGCACCAATAATTCTGGATAGGAAAAGACTGAAAATTACTACATAAACTGTATGGCAGAACTTGCAATATCCAAACTCTGAACTACAGCAATGTATGGTCACAAAGGAGATACCTGTTCCTGATCCTATGACATGTCTAGGCTGCTCAAGAGCGTGATTATGTCAAATAAGTATATTAAAAATCCTGCTGCTTGAGCTGACATTGTCAAAGCAAAACCATAAGTCAAGGACTAGTCTTGTCTTGCAGTTCCACCAGTCATAATGTTCTCTGAATTCTTCTAAGGATTCTACTGAAAACAAGTCGTGTCCACCAAATAACCCAGCCAATGTCTGCTTTTCAATGGAAACTGTAAACAAGACATTCCACCTGGAAAGGAATAGATCTATTATCAGAATAATCTTCTAACAGAGCATTTGGGAACCGTCAAGACTGCAGCAATCCTGTCAACCATGCAATACCAGAGGAGAGTACAGGCTTGACCAGATAACCTTCCAGTGTAGTACAATATGTTCATAACTGTAGGTGCTTCCCAATCTGACAAGCAGAAGTACATAACTGCAAGAAGACAGAAAGAGTAATAAAATGAGCACTGCTGTAGCTGGGTTTGGCATCACTGCCTCTAGTCACAAGTCTCAAACCTGTTCTGATGTAAGCTATTGCTGTCATTGAACATTTCCCAGTTCCTGTGAACTACAAATGACAATAGACCAAAAATCTGTATTTTGTAGTTACCTCAGGGCCCAGATGGACAGCAAAAAAGCAGGGGAAACATTTCAGAACTTGCTAAGAATCAGCTAATTCTCTAGATACAATGTTACACTTAAGCGTTTTACGTGACCTGTGGGCAAGACTGAAAAAGGCTGTACCATATGCAAACAGTGCTCTGACCCTTCTTGGATTATTATTTCCCACAAACCTGGGCAGATAACAACAAGGAAATAAATCAAATAGACAGACTATAAAAATGAAAGTCATGAACCAAGCTTAAACCCAAAATAATGCATATGAAGCTTTATTGTCCTGAACTTCAGTGTATGCAATTGTTCGGACAGGACCAAGATACCACTTACTGCAAAGTGTTTGTAGTAAAGAGCTCTAGGCCTATATGACTTAGAACCTCTTCTATTGCAGACCAAGCAATAACAGCACTTCTTGCAACAGCCTTTCACAAGAAGGGTTCTGGTGAAGAACTGGCACAAAGATGGACAAAACAAGATTTAAATGAAAGTAACTTGGGAGACAACATCCATCTGACACTATAACCTGCTCAACCCATAATCTTAGCACAGTTCTCTAACATCTCCTTGTTAAGAGTTACATATCCAAAGAGCAGAGAATGACATCATACTGCCAGAAAATGCCAATTCTGCTGCAAGAAGAACGAAATTACGACAAATGGATGGTTCTTTCCACTGGCAGGGCTAGTAGCAACACAATTTCTAGTGATCTTGGACTACATGTATATAAATATGTATTTTCAAAATATCTCATAGTAACCCTTCAATCTCAATGAAATAGACCACCTCAAAGAAGCTGACATTTCTTATAAAGTTAAAAGGCTAAGGCTGTTTCATAACCTAATTTCATCACTGCATTTGAAAATGAGAGCCTTCTCTAAAAATTATACCTCTAAATCTGAATTCTGGCTCCTCTTTTTTTCTCTTCACAGGCAACAGCTAACAAAATTTTCCCGTGGCATTAGCTGATGTGCTGACAAGCTGAGTAACAGAAGCAGCTCAAAGTAACATATCTCACCTTGAATTGTTCTGTATTTGAAGAATCAGAAAAAACCTGGAGAGTGAGCTGATTCTTCTCACATTTGCTAAGTAGTATGGACGAAGGAATTGTACCATTCTTAACTGAATAAGTGAGATTATGCTGATGACTACAGAACTCATTTTATTGGGGATCATGCTAAACAAAAGTAAGAGCTAATATTCAAGACATGTGAGAAGGGAGACATTGATTTCTCTACAGGAAATGAATCATCTATTTATACAAGCTTCATCATACCCAGGCAGTTCAAATATTTATCTACTGGACTGGTAGCACACTGGTGTAACAAGTCAGGCAATTATTTGTGGATACTTCCTATATATAAAAATCTACCATAAAGTCACATTGCCAAAGAACATATTTAGAATTCTATTTTTACAAAAATCCCACTGTACAGACCAGAAACTATTTATTTTACTTCTTATGGATGCCTGTTTACAAGATGACTTAGAAACAGCCATTTCTAAATATCCTTCTGTTCACCTTTTTATTCCTGAATATGCATGTTCACTGTTTAGGCACCTCTTTAATGCTAAAGGTTCTCTCCAGCATCCTCCTCACACATAATAATTTTAAGAATTTAGGGTAATGTTTAGATCCAAGTGAGATAATTATAAAAGGCAATATTATGCCCTGAACAAGAAAATCAAGAAACACAGATCTCATTACTTCAATTTTTTTTTTTTAAGCAGATGGCACTCAACCAGGGGAAAATGCATTTCCTGCATGTATGTTTTATCAGAGTATTTTTATATCAATTATTTTATGGAAAACAACCAATCAACTATGTAATTTGAGTAGAACCGTAAATCATATACTCTTCATTGCAATTTCTGTGTAGAGCCACTGCCTTCACATAATTAACATTATCCAGAAGAAAAAAACACTTGTATCTCACTAAAACTTGCTGTGTTTTATTACAGAAACAAGAGGCAAGTGATCACATCTTTTAGACTACTCTTTCTTACAGTCCGTTTGAATTCTGGCATGCTGTGACACTCCACTGTTACAAATACCAGTCCTGAAAAATGAGTTTATGGTAACTTACCTCAGAGGTCTGCCTCTGGGCTTCTCAGCAGAAGGCTAAAGCTTCAATACTAGCATTAAAAATGTGAAATGAAAGGAAATGAAAACCAAGAATTGTTATTCCCACATATCAATCAAAGTACCAGGTTTGAATGCATATACTTTGAGGAACCACAGCTCCTCTTAAAGTAAAAAACCTGTCCAACAGTTTTATGAGTCCATGACAGCATCACTGTAAAGTTTATTTATGGGAAACTCGGAGCCTTTGCGAGAGAACAAAGTACAATATAGATTAAATATTTTAAGAGTCCAGCAAGAAAAGCCCTTCAAGCCTTTAAGAACAAAGATCGGATTACCTTTTTTTCCTATTCATTTAATGCTTTTCTTTTTTCAGTAAGGTGACAGTGTTTTCAACTAAATAGACCAAAATCAGTGGCTTGCAAGCTCCCAATGTGGCTTACGCGCTACAAAACATATGATTTCCCACACTGCTTAAGGCTAAGAAAAATCCATAAAAACACTACCCCACAATGGTCTAGCATATAATTTTGTATCTCAGTATAAACAACACTAACTTGAAACTGACAATCACAAAATTACACTTTACTATGGCACAGCTGTATTTCAAACCTTCCTGTAGGCAATCCAAGAGCTCTCCAGTCAGCTCTCACACAATTCTGTATCATAGCAGGTACTTGCATTCTGCATTCACTGTGCCTGCCAGGCATCACACATGCTCTGTGTGTACATAGACACTGGCTCTGAACACAGGCACACAGCAAACATGCTATGCCCTGTAACCATCTCCGATTATTTTATTACACATGTGCTTATCACCTACCATGAGGACTTCATAATAACCCTACGGGATGTGAGAAACACCAGAAGCAAGATGCCACCACTGGATCTAATTTGGCTGGCTCCAACTGGTGCCTTGGACAAAGCACTGAGTGAACACATGCACCTGATCCACCTACATGATGGGAAGGATCTACAGGATACAGTCTTCTTTCAACCACGTAAGAAATTAGGAAGCAAATGTTCCAAATCATTAAGACTATTAATCTTAGCCTAATTGATACAAGAATTGAAGTAACTTTGTTGTGTTTAATAGGAACTGATGCCTACAAACACTAATTCAATCATATATTTATGTTGGAAGAGCATCCTGACTTTCACTGAAAAATTAACAAAATTAATAAGGAAGGGAAAAACATATCTTACTACTTAACTTTGTCCCCAGTGGATTTCCTAAAGGAAATCATGGCAATGACAGCATCTGGTTCTAGATCATAACAAGGAGGAGGGGAAATTAAACTCCATCCCAGCTAATACCATTAACCTATCTGTAGAGTTGAGATTTTAGTTTTATTAGCTGTAAAAGAAGGATCTTTGGTGTTGTTTGTACAGAACTGCTATTATGGCTTCCCTCTAGCCTTGAACTCTGTAGAAACATTAACACCTTGGACTTACCAGGCGGCTGTAAAAACACTGTGGTACAGCACTGCTAGCCATGGAATTCTGGCAGGTGACATTTAATAATGGCTTAGTTATTCAGCTTAGCAGAAATGGACTTTTGCTTTCAACATCTGAACTAAACTTAGTTGAACAGTCAAAAATAATGGATTTCTATAGATTAATTCCGCGATACACAGATAACACAAACATACTTTTTGGAAAAACGCTACATTCTTCCCAACACCATAACATAAAAACAAAAAGACCCTTGTCTGGTTCTCCTTGCTCCCCTACACATCCATCTTGCTTACTTTGCTGTCTTCCAGTGCTTGTTGGTGTTCTGCATGCCCTCTGAAACATCTTATCTCTACAATTATACATATATAAAGTTAAAATTTAAAATTTCAATTTAAAAAAATAAAGTCTGGGATTAAGTTTGAGTCTAATTATTTTTTTACTAAATAAACTTTTTATGCCACCACAGAAATATCTCTAACTTGAACTTTCCGGGACATAAAACTCGCAAGAAAACAAACAGGTTTAAGTTTTGGAGGCAGGGTGATGCATATCACCTCGAGGACACTTAACGGGCTTTGAAGATAAGAGTATGGAAGCAAAAGTGAAAAGCTTTCATATTTCAACTTTTCCCTAGTGGAAGAATAAATTATGACAACACGCACATCAGCTAAGGTTTGTTTTACATATACACAGCTGCAATGAAGAAAGCAAAACCAACCTCCCACTCCAACAGCAGCTCAGGAAGAAAAACATGTGGGTTTTTAGGGACGACGACGATTTCTGACAGTCTCCTTCCTAAAGGGTGAGGGCACCTTTCAGAGCAGCATTGCACCGCCACAGGGATGGCCACCCGGGACGTAAACGTCGTGGCGTACAGCCTTCACTTCACTAGAAAGTGAAGTTAAACCAGAGTTTCGCTACCTGAGGGACGGCGGATCACACGACTGATTTCCTCGAGCTCCGCAGAAGTCCGTGTGCAGTCCCCCGCAGCGAGCTGCCCGTGTCGCGGCGCAGGAAGCCGGCCAGCCACCTGAGGGGGTGTTTCGCAAGAGGAGACGGTTGGGACAGCTGCCGCCCGCGGCGACAACCGCCGCCTCCAGCCCCAGCCCTGCCCTGCCTCCCAGCTGCCTCCCTCCCTGCCCCAGCCCCAGCCGTCTCTCCGCCGGACGAGGCGGCCGCCTTCGCCTGCCGGAGGGGGGGGGCGGGGCGGGCGGCAGCCCGAAGGAAGGGCGCCCGGAAGGCATCGGCTCCCTGTACCCGAGCCGGAGGGGGCGCAAGCCCCGCGGCAAGCGGGCTGGCACACGGCCAGCACGGCCGGAGGACTTGCCCCTCAGGCACGGGAAGACGACGGGGCCCCACCAGGCGACCGGCCGCGGTCGCCAGGCCCCCGAGCGCTCTGCCTCGCCCGCGGACGACGGCCGGCCCCGCCCTGAGCAGCGGCACGCCGCGCAGCGCCACGGCACAGTACAGCACAGCGGCCGCGGTCCCCTCACCCCCCGCGGCCCGGGCCCCCGCTCACCCGCCGGGGCCGGCGCCAGCCGCGCCAAGGCTGCGGGACCCCGACGCCCGCAGCAGCCACGCCCACGCCAACCGGGCACGCCCCGCCCCGGGCCAGCCGCCGGCGATGGCGCATGCGCACACGCCCCTCCCACCCCCTCCGCGTCCTGCCGGGGCGCGGCTCGGGCCGGGCGGACAGCAATGGCTGGCGCGCGGCGCGGCGGCGGGCCCCTGGGGGGAACGGGCGGCTGTTGCCCTGGTTTCCCCCCTCACCCGGGCGGGGCTGAGGGACGGACCGGTGCCTCGCGCGGGCGGGGGGCGGTGCTGGGTGGCGAAGACTGCTGTGATGGCGGCGCTGGCGCTGGCGCGGCCGTTCTGCGGCGGCCCCACCTGCCTGGGGAGGCTGCTCCGGCGCCCGGCGGGAGGCGCGACGTGCGGCCCGTGGGGTCGGGGGCGGCCCGGTGCCCGCCGCGGGGCCGGCGAGAGCGAGGTACCCGCGCTGCCGCTCCGGGGGGTGGCGGGCGCGGCCGCTTCCCAGGGCGTGTGACCGGCGCTGGCCTGCCCGGGCTCCCGGCGGGGCGGCGGGGCGGTGGGGCAGCTGCAGCTGCGGGGACCCCGGCGCCGGGGGCGCGGCGAAGGGCCGGCTTCGTTTTCCAGGAGCCGGTATCCCTGTGCGCGTTTGAAAAACGCAGGTGGCTTTTTTTGCTTCTTACCCGGTGTTTGCTCCATATTTATGGCTTGTTTTCAGTCTGGTGCTCTGTTCCTGTTTTAAAACGTAAATTACTAGCCTCTGTTAAAAGAAAATAATCCTCTTGATGATGTGTTCTTTTCTTACACAGTTTAAAAAAAAATAAAATTAAAAGGTCTTTATTCGGTTCAGAATCTGAAATACAACTGGTGCTACCGATGAGAAAACCTCTTTTTTTAAGTCAGAGTGACTGTTTATTAATACATATCTTATCCCATGCAGGTGCTCAGAAAAAGCCTTCAAAGGGGGCTTTTGCTTTCAACGGGGGCCTTTTTCTTTTATGAAGCTCACAAGCTGATTTCTGGCTTTGTTGAGGTTCATGCAAGCTTCAAAGGTAATATTTTCAAATTTTGAAGTACACAAGCTATTATAATGCAAAACTTAATTTTTTTAGTGCAAGAATTGCATAGGTAAATGGTGTAATGCTTTTGATTTTTTCCCTTAAGACTGCATGCAGTGTGTTTCCACGGCAGGATGCTTTTGAAAGTTAGTCTTGTAAGTTTAACAAGTGATTCGTTCCATTGTCACTGAAAGCAGATCGAGTAGCTCGTCCTGTCTAGGATATAGCACACACGAAAGGTGTATGACACCTAATATGCTGCCCAACCTTTAAATAACCTAGGCAGATAAGGTTCAGTTAGGAATGCAGATCAAACCTTAAATCAGTTTCTAGAAATCTTAGTTGAGATTTTCAATATGAACACTGTGATTCCCACGTAATCTAGCCGAGCAACACTGAGATTGTATTTCAAATAATTTTGATAAATGTTTTGTATTTTTTTTCATACTGAAAAAGGGGAAGTAAAGCCTTGCTTTACCTACCAGAAAAGAGAACAAGTGGTAAAATGTACTTTTCAAGATCTGAATAAAGATAGTCTCACTACTGGAAGAAAAGTAACACTGTCTTAAAAGAGGATATTGTTTCAGACTCAGAACTCGTTTATTGCGTGGTACATAAGGGGTTTTGAGAGTAAACCTAACTGAATGGAGAATAAGCTTAACTGAAATGTTTGCGTACTGTGCAGATTAGATAGTAGTCAGTTCACATAACTTGTTCCGCTGTATCTCAGAGAGGAACATCTTAGATGTTTATGCTTACAGAAATAAAAATTGAGGCAATAGACTTTTGAACAGATAAGGACCTGTTTAATTTGCTGTAACAGAAGGAGCTTCAGTGAATAGGTTTAAGATAGTGACCCAATATGCTAATAAGAAAATTGCCCATGAGGAACATAAGTAACACTACATAGTTTCCTCTGGTCTTTTTTAGTGCATTCACTTGAATCTGGCATTTACATAGCCAAGAAAAACAATGTTAATGGGCTTTCCATGCAAGACAATTAGTAGATATGGTGAAAATAAGAGTAAAAAAGAAATGAGTGAAAAATACTCTTAAAGAAATGAAAGTCTAGTAATTTACATAGAACACCTGGTGGGAAGTATGTTCAGAAGATTGAGTTCTGAGCATTTAGTCATTAGCTGTGTTAGTAGTGTTCAGGTGGTCTCAACAAGCAAACATAACGTTTCGCTGAAAATAATACTGAAGATGGACCAGGAGGATAAGTTTGGAAACTAAAATCCAAAGTCTATGTAGACCGTTATCTTATGTTTGAAATAGTTGATAGATGGCAAGGTTAAAAATTATCCAGAATGCTCTCCTGATCTTCAGTGATTTATATCCTAGGATCTTATTAAGCTGAAGAAGAGGGGTTTGTGTTTAGTAGCCTTTAGTGTGTTTTTTTCTTCTATAAGTAAAACTGTGCTGCTGTGAAACTGACTATCATATTCAGTAGATAACTTGAAAAAAGAAAGCACATAAACACGATTAATTTTTATGAAGTTGGGGGTGGGGGTTAGAGCTTATGTTTTGACTTAAAAGTTGGATCTTGGACCTAGGTACCAAAGAGACAATAAGCACAGCTGAAAGTTCTGTAAGAGATTGCACAAAGCTTTTGACTTAAAAGGTAATTTTTTTATTGTTTAATGTTGGCAGAAGAGTAAACTCAGAGTATGATCTTCTCCTGTACGGTTATATACTTTAATAGAATTATCTACCTGCTTCCCTTTGTGTATTTTTCCTCCTAATTCTATCTGTTCTCATGATAGAATCTTGCATTGTGTGGTGTTTGATATTTCCGTTTCTGGAATGCTATTTTACATACCGTATACATATTTCTTTATATATTATTATACTCAACCAGCTGTAGAAATCATACTCCCCATCTGTTGTGTTTAAAAATTTTTGAAGTATCTTAAAGAACGATGGGTACTTACTTAGTTCATAAAATGATAGTCCAGAAAGCCAATTCTGATTTTCAAAGTTATTTTTCGTTTTAGTATCTTGAAGTCAGAGAGGTTTCAGTAGATTAACTGTATTTTTTGGAGTCGTGTTTCTGAAAATCAAGGACTTTAGTTAGAAAACCTTTGAGCGAAGTTTCATTTTTGGCTTGGCAACTAAGATAGGCACTCAATCTGCAGTCATATACTGGTGAAATCATGGAACCATATTGAGAATGAAGAATACTTTTTTTTTTATTTTTATTAATTTTAAATTCTGTACATATACTAATGAAGGGATTTTGTTACTTTCAGATCTCTGCTGCACTTGCCCTCATGGTCATATTTGTAATTTATATTTTTTTTACTTTTCTGCCATTTTCACAAAGAAGCAAACAACTTGCTTCTAGTAGTCTGATACATTGAGAAAGACACTTTTGAATGTTAAATCTGTTAAACATCCAAAGGTCTGTTGCTGTTTTGTAGTCTCATGAGAGACACATGTATTTAGCATTGTTTGTCTTCCTAGCTGTTCATTGCAAATGTAGCTTATTCAATCCTGCTGTGCATGTAAGTTGTAATTAGATGGCCTAAAAAGGAACTACGTTGTTCTGTGTGTTTCAGCTAGGTTGTCTTGCTCAAAAATGTTTTGATTTTGCTATAACAGCCTAATTACATGTCATTTGTTCTTCTGTTTCCACCATTTTAATCCCTTCTTAAGTGGAAGAAGTTATAGAGCAAGCAGACTACCTGTATGGGAGTGGAGAAACTGAAAAGCTGTATCGGTTGCTGATTCAGCATAAAAATAGGTACTTGACTGCATTGAGACATTACTGTGACTTTTCTGTGCTCTTCTGTTGTCAATTTTTCAACTAATGTGCTCATTGTGGTATGATAGAGAACCCTGCTTTTACCCTTATGTAAGTAGGAAAGAAGGGCTTTTGATCTTTTTCCTCCAAATGGAAAAGTGAACCAAGAAAGGACTGGTTGCTGTAGAAGGAGAAGGTTAGCACTCAAGTTTCTCAGTTCTGCAAAGGAGGTTTTTTTGCTTGTTTGTTTTCTTACTTTAGGAATCCTTTAAAATATAATGCAAAAAATTACATTGTGTCTACGCTTTACTAAATGATCAAAATACCTAGAATTCAGGTACTGAAAATTTTTGGAAGTTACTGTTTCATTTCCTTTTCATTGCTGACCAGTGGTTCTTTCTGTTTTCATTTGTCTCATGTTAGGATTTGAGTCTGGAAAAAAAAAAGCTCTTTACTCATGTAGTTATGTCCCAACAGCACAAAACGTTATCGATAAGTGAACTGGGACAAGCTGTTTAAGGAATAAGCAGAAAATCCATTGCAGACTGAAGAGTCCATTCCTTTGGAGGAGACAAGGTGTCTCACTCCTAGAACATTTCTGGAGGAAATTAACTGTTCAGTTGTTTTCAGGGTTTTGGGATTTTCCCTCCCTTGTTCTTCCCAGGGGCCCAAGTGTAAAGCCTGGGAAGTTAAATGAAGGCCCTAGCCTGTAAAGGGACACAACGTCATAGGCAAGGTGTAAGCTTGCTACTAGCTGTATAGCAATACTAATTATTCTGCAAGCAGTAATGACTTCAGTAGCAGTACTAACGTTTTTGTGACTTGGCTGAAAAATGAGTCTGCTAGTTTTGTGTTACAGTGTTAACTAGAGCAGGAGTGTTGCACTCTGAGCAGTGACTTACATTGTGAGTTTAGCAGTAACTCATGTATGCTTTTTAATATTTTTAGTTTCTGGTAGTTTTGAGTTCAGTATTCCTTTGCTGGGGGTGGGGAGCAGGACTTCTATAGCGGGATAGCCAGAACTTCTGAAAGACTTTCTAAACTTAAATTTAATATTAAAGTCTCTATTAAAATAGTGAGCCAAAATTAAAATGGTAGTTAGCGAAAGTGCAAGCCAGTGTTTCAAAACAATATGTTAAAATAATAAAGCTTAAAATTGCTTATCTTTAGCTATAATATACCATACACCATTTGAGGTAGTGATATAAATAAATATATAAATGTACAGCTTTATGTGGTGGTGATGTGGCTAATCTATGTTTTTTTCACTGTTGTTCTGGGAAGAATTTAATTATTTAGATAGGATTATAGGGAAAAATATGCATAATGTTTTAAACATTCTTAGTAAACATGAACATCAAATCAGTGGAATGCCGGGAAAAAATACTCTCTAGCTAAGTACAAAGTAGTCCCTTGTTTTCCTTCTGGTGTTTTGACTGGTACTGTTGGGTTTTTTTAAATCTGCATCTTTTTTTAGAAAACAAAGTCCTTTCCTAGAGATACGCTTGCTTCATAGACCTGAATTGCAGAACAAAGGTATTGTCAGACAGTCTAATGGAGGGCTTTCATTTGTGGTTACCTTGGGGTTGTATATAGCATAGAATGACAGATACTGTGTTGTCTAATCACCCACTTGAGATACCTGTTGAAAGACTGGTTTAAGACCTGTGCTTGTTTTGTTTCCATTATTGCTTTAAAATGTTAGTGTTTCTGTTCATAACTAGTGATGATGCAGAGTTGTTGTGGCGGCTGGCGCGGGCATCACGGGATCTAGCTCAGCTTAGTAGTACTTCTGCAGAGGAGAAAAGACAACTGGCGTATGAAGCCCTTGAGTGTGCAAAAAAGGCACTTGAAAAAAATGAATCAAATTTTGCAGCGCACAAGGTGAGCCAAGCAAAATAACTTAACTGAAATCTTGTTCTTTAATTTCTGCCAGTAGAAACTGGAACAAATGTCATTGTGCCAATTCAGCAAACTTTAGCATAATTTAACTTTTCAGTTGAGAATGAGAGAGACTTCTAATATTCCCTAACTTTTTTGGAAGATCAGAGTTCAGACTTTTGCAGCTAAATTTCCTCTATACGGGAAACAGGCACTGGTTAAATGTGCGCAGGACCATGGAAAGAGGTGACTGATCAGGTTGATTACAGTTGGTGTAATCAATCACCTCATCCTTCTCTGATGTAGCCTTAAACATGTTGTACATGCCTCACATCCAGCATGCTGTTTCTGTGCACAATAGTAGCTCTACAATTTCACTGGAAATATTTCAGGCTCTGCCTTTATCCTGCTTTTTTTTGGTTGTTTTTTTGGTTTTTTGGGGGGTTTTGTGTGTGTGTGTGTGCTGTTTCTCTCACAGGCAGAGAGGTGACAAAGGACATTGATTCCCTTATGCGTGCAGACCAGCAGGTTGCTCTGATGCTGCCTGACCTATTCGTAACAAGTATTTCTTGCCATTTGTCATTAGTGGTGGCAGCAGCTGTTATGGTTTTGATTTATTTTTTAAAAAAGAACACTATTAATAGCTATAGTGCTGTATTAAATGTTTTATTTTTGTTCTTGGATTTACAGTGGTATGGAATTTGCCTCAGTGATGTTGGAGATTTTGAAGGAATCAAGACTAAAATTGGAAATGCCATTGTTATCAAAGAGCACTTCCAGGTAGTGTAAACAGTCTTTTGCATATGACAGCATTAATGCATCCAGTAGGTAGACTGTGTGACAGTTGTGAACTATTTTTTGGTGAAAACTTGCAAGTGTACTTCCGTTCATATATCCTGGTGACACTTATTTTTGCGTTACTGTGACAGTCCTTAATGCCCCAGCAACAAGGAGTACAAATAATCTGCTGTAGACTAAGTCCCTATAGAAGGGAGCCTTGAAATGGCTGAAGTGCTTGTGACACCTCTTAAGACTAGATAAAATGTAACTGTGCTGTTGAGAAATGGATGTGTGGCTGTCCTTTTAACTGTGGATTGTATAGCAGTAAAGGATGAATGCTGGAGGAGATAAAAGGACTACTAATTTTATATCACCAGAAATTATACCAAAATGTGAACACGCCAAGTCTTATGTGAAACACTTAATGACCTACTAAACGGAAGTGCTTACAATTCTTTCCATGTGTTCAGTTTTTTGGAGGTGAGCCGATTTAGTTGTGCACAGAATAAATACCGTATCACCTTGAAATTCTACACACTGTTAATCTGGTTTAATTAACAGTAGGATAACAACTCTACTTTTTAAATGTATTTTAATCCAAATGTGGCAGAAAACCTTCTTATATTTTGTGTTTTCCCCCCGCCCCCTCATTAGAGAGCCATTGAGCTGAATCCAAAAGATGCTACAACAATTCATCTTATAGGCATTTGGTAAGTTGTATTTTCAAACAAAAGTTAGCATGTGGCAAAGAAAAAATGCCAGAATATTAGATGTCTTATATGAATTGCAGAAATGTTTGGAATAATTCAGTGGTTTGTACTTAGTTGATGCAGACATGAAAACCTATTGGATGGATATAGGGTGTCATGCCTTGAAAAAGTCTGGCCGTTAATTCTTATGCAGTTCAAAAAGATGAAAATGAATTGTTTATTCAATTTATTTGTTTTACTGTATGGAACTGTTAAAAATTCATTTTGCAGACATAAGTATTTTCCCACAGCAGACATCAGAGTACTACTCATTTTGTTCTACTGGTGTGAATAGAGACAAAACTCTGCAATTTACACTGAATGTCAGTGATGGCTGCAACTTCATGCAATCTGTGTTTAGTGAAAAGCCATCAAAAGTGAGATGTGTTCCTAAAATACTTCATTATCTGTCATTATACTGTATTTCAAAAATTATATTTAAATAAAGGCAGCTTATAAATGCATATGTATTAACAAAAATGTGGGAAATTTAATTTACTGCTCAATGGTATTGGTACTAAGAATCACTGTTACATAGCAGGCAAAGGGAGTGGAAATACAACTTTCCATACAACGAGGGCATTCTGTGGAAGCAGTGTGGTTAAAAGCAGTATCTTTTATGTGTTAGTGAGAGACTCTAGATAGTATTTCTGGTTATTGGTCTGAAAGAGACCAAAGCTGCTACTTCGTTTTACTGGAAATCTCTACTGTAAGATTGAAAGATAGAAAATAAATAAAGCCAATGTATTTGTAGCTTAAGAAAAACAATATTAAAAACCACAGCCACCTTCTGTGTTTTCTCCTGGACTCTTGAGTGTCAAAGTAAACTACAATCTACTGCTCCAGAGTTATTAGTTTATAGACTTAATTTTTCAGCATCCACCACTCATTCCCACATGACCTAACAACTGCAATAGTCCATTTTCCTATACAGAAGTGTATGCTACCAACTGAATGAGCCTCAAGGTCAGTTTTGAGATAGAAAGCTTGTTCAGGAAGGTACTTAAGACGTTGTTCCTAAGGAAAATTAGAAAAGTTAATCAGAAATGTGAAATTATTACTGCTTTTGCCACCAAAATATCTCCATATTGTCTATTTAAATATACTTCTTATTGAATCCCAGTGTGTCTGCATCTGAAACTGGGATTTGGTATCAGCCAGTTCTTGAGTATTTTTCTCCTTTCTCTTTCTAGTCTGTCCTGGATTGAACCTCTTTTATTGGCATGATCATATGGCACATCTGATGGCAAAATTTCAACTCACAATCTGTATTCCATGCCTTCTTGCCCTCCTCTGAACACCTCCATATTTGCATTTAATGATTTTTCATCTCCTCTAGAGTGCTCTATTTTACGCAGTGAATAATATTTTT
Source organism: Falco peregrinus (assembly GCF_023634155.1). Taxonomy (NCBI): domain Eukaryota; kingdom Metazoa; phylum Chordata; class Aves; order Falconiformes; family Falconidae; genus Falco; species Falco peregrinus. The sequence goes on from NC_073723.1 coordinate 35,103,954, forward strand.
ATACTCATTGTGGGAGGGTAATAAAGTGAATAGCATTTAAGATTTACACTCAAAATGTTCTACGTATTTTAAATACTTAACATGTTTAATCCTTTCAGCATCTCTTAAGACAGGTGACTGATTACCTTTGTTATTTAGTAGACAGGAAAACAGCGTAGTATGGCCTAGCCCAGAACACCATAGTTTGATTCTTGGGTTTTATCTTCATTCTTCTAGATCAGAGTCTTTCTGGCGTATACTGCAGGTCTGCTTTACGTTAATAATTAAGAAAAACAAGGTAGTTTGAGGTAAGGCAGTGAAATTACTTAGTTGTGCCTTGTTTTTGCAAATGTATTAGAACAATACCAAATACACATAAATTGTTAACATAATTTAAGCTCAAAAGCTGTCTTACGGTTAATACTTGTCTCCAGTTTCGTCTGATGTAACAGCAGTTCCCAGTAAAAGACACACCATAATTTCCTTAGCAGAGCTACGCTGCAACTTCAGATGTCTTGCTGTTTTGTTGTACAGTTGTAAGAACTTGCTTATAGAACTTGCAGTGTGGCTGAAGCTGTTGTGACTCTTGGAAACAACTAGGATGTCCAAGATACGAGAATGTTACTTGAAAACAAGAGAAAAATGTGAAGGTTATATACAACCATTTCCTTTTGCTCCAGGTGTTACTCCTTTGCTGAAATGCCATGGTACCAAAGAAAAATAGCTGCAACACTATTTGCCACACCGCCAACCTCCACATTTCAAGAGGTACAACATGAAAATGTTTCATAGATTATTGTTCCCCCCTCACAGAGCTGATGACAGACTTTTACTAACTTTCCTGACAAAGCTGACCTCTGCTTATGCAATAAGTGTGGACTTGTGAGTTTACAACTGCCATTAATAAAGTAAAAATATAACAGGAGAGTGAGGGCTATCTAAACCCATAAAAATCTTTAATTTTTTCAGCTGTAGCACACACAGAATAGTGAAAATAATTTCCAAACTACATGAAAATAACAAGCTATATGTAACTTAGTTTGTATTTACTATTATGATCTATTGCAGACAATTGTACTAGTTCCAGTGCTGATGATTTATATGGTAGTGCCATACCATGCACTATAGAATTTTTCCTTTTATATTACATGCGAAAAGCAGCATCTTGCTTTGTTACTTACCATGAACAAATACCTTCTCATCCCCTGGCTACATACAGTGTGGTTTTTTCAGTTGAAAGTATTTTTGTTTCTCTCTGCTATGAAAATTCCTGCTGTCATACACCCTGTCTGGATGTGTATCTTCTAGGGTATCTAACAGTATGCATCTTATTTGAACACTTGTGCATACATAGAAGCTTGAAAATTAAACTGGTTATGGGAAAGTTTGCTGCAGCTATTACTGGTTAATGTAAACAAAGACTATAACTGGCCCACTGTTTTGTTGTTTCAAGGTGGGGGGTGGGCAGGAGTCACTAGGAAGTAATTGTGGAAGGCTGCTTGCTGTTGCGCAGAAAGAAGTTTGAGCTCTGATTGAAAATGAGATAAAACTTTTTAATGGAATGTCAAGCTTGTATGTTTTGCTGTATTCTTGCAAAAGCAATTTTCAAAGTCAGACACCATTTTAAATACTGCAGAATCATGCCATTCCAGTATCGAGTTCTGTACCACTTAAAGTGGCTGAAGAAGCAAACTTGCCCCAGAACCTGTAGGTGACCCATACTGGTAAGACTTCTGCAATTTCAGTGCAGTTTCTTTTGTAGTTATGTCCACACTTTAAGATCTCTGACAGTATTTTCCCTCTACCTAGTAACGTCAGGAAAAGGTAGGAATGAACTGAAATTTCTGATGTGTATGATGGGATACAAGTTGAAAAACACTTGTGGATTTCATAAAGATTTATCCTCATGGAAGAGGATACAAACCGGTGCTCTGTAGGAACCAATTCTCCCTGAAATATGTCAACATTAATGACCCGAATCATAAAATTTATATCTATTACGTTTATACATCTATTAAATTCATACATGAGAAATGGCTGGGGGAAAAATGCAGATATGCAAGAAGATATGCAGGATGGTAGAAATAAAATCCAAGATTATCTTAACAAGGTGAAGACTGGAAAAACAGTCCAGTTTGCTAGGGACAAATACAAGGTACTGTACTTACAGAGGAAGTGGCGTGGGAATAGTTGGATGAGTATTAGTTCTGTTGAAGATGTCAGATCTGATTGTACATTTGAATAAGAACCGTCAGTACCATACTGGATTAATAAAAATAAGGTCATGGACAGGAAATCCATCTTCAGCTGGGTTCAGCATGCGCGTAAGGCTTTTGTTTGACTACTGTGTTCAGTTTATTCTCCATTCTAAAGACAACTTCTATCTTTTGCAGGCTCTTCGTTACTTCCACATGGCAGAGGAAGGTAATACTTCTAGCTTTTGGGGCAGAATAGTATCTTTTATGAACGATGACTTGCAACAAACCTCTAGCTTTCCCTACAGCCTGTTGTGCTAGTCAGCACAGGAGACTGTTATATTGGAGTTAACATCTGTTACATTAGAGTTAACTCAAAGTACTTGAACACACTTACAGTCATAACTCGGAGAGTAACGGGGGGGGGGGGGGGGTCAGAATAAGCATTAAAGTGAAATTTGTACCTTCATTGATAACTATTCTTCCCCAAGGCATTCAACTGGAATGCAGGGGGAAGCAGCAAGCAAAGTAGGGAATTTTAAGTCAATTCTTCTAAATCCTCTTGAAGGTCAAAAATCCTCTGTATTCTAAATAGAACAACAGAGAAAGCACATTTTTTTTATTTTTTCGGAAGCTATTTAGATCAGAGTGCCAATCTATCTGGCAGTAAAACTCTCCACATGTAAAAGAAAATATGGACCTATTATTTCTCCGAGAGTGAAGCCAGAAGCAAAACCGATCAGCTGAAAGATGAAGGAAGACAAAGGGAGACAGTGTCTATGGAAGATTTGTATGTAGCTGTATCAGTGAAATTAAAAGGAAAAGTTCATAGTGTATCAATTGACCCTGGGTGTCAAGTAATGCAGCTGTGAACTGGAACAGTAGACTTCATCTCAGAATCTGCTTGCAAAACACCTCTGGATGTTTTGAATCCTGACCTTCGATCTAGCAGCAGAGAAAGCTTGTGCTATAAGTATGAACAGCAGACAAGACTAGTCTTTAATGACGACTGATAGCCAAAGCATGCTTTATAAAAGCATCTTCTTAAATCTCTCCTTGAAAAAAGTTAAATGTGGGTAAAAACAGTTTAAAGTTTTCTTCCTGTGCAGCAAGAGCTAAGGTAGTACCTGTATGCGTGTGGTCTGAAGCTAGGAAATGTGCCCTTTATTTCCTTGCCTATACTTGCTAAGCTGGTTGTGTTGCCTGTTGCAGCTACGAGGTCCAGAAAAGCACGGCATATGCAAAGCAAAACTGTTGGCATGTTAAGCTCATTGCTTTGCTCTTTGTGAGGAATCTAGTTTCATTTAGTATATTAACAAGCTGCTAACAAATGTAACTGCATATGAGACCAAAATCTAGCAAATAAAAGTTTTATATTGGCTTCCTACTGATCCAAAGCCAAAATACCATTCATCTTTTCCAAAATAAGTATCAAATGGCTTTGACAGTATGCTGCTCATTCTCATTTAAAGCTTTCTTCCTGCCTCTATACAGCTGACCCAAATTTCTACAGCAAGAACTTGCTCTTTTTGGGGAAGACATACTTGAAGTTAAACAACAAAAAGATGGCTCTTCTGTGGTTAAGCAAAGCGAAGGAGTATCCTGCACATACAGAAGAGGACAAACAGGTAGGAAGTTAAGAACTGCAGTAGTACAATCGTATATTGTAATCAATGTGTATGACATCATGGCAATGGCATTTTTTATAAAGTTAACTCAGAGTATGTAGTTCAGCACCTATAATCCAGGATCACACCCAGACACCAAAAAATGTGTACTATATTGGTAACTGCCTCTGAACACAAGGGTTGGAAATAACTGTTTATTATAAAGAGCTGTTATTCTTCTTCATGATGTATTTGTAGCTCTAACAACTCACCCTTAGCTGGTGTTGGAAGTTAAGGCAGGCATCTGAGCTAACCTGCGCCATTGTGAGCACAGAGTCGCTTTCGTGTGCCTAAGCATGGAAAGGTAGAAATTGTATTTTGGAGGAGCTAAAACCCACGTTGAAGGGGAGGAAAAAAGCATGGATGTATCAAACTTGTTGGATCTGTAAAAGTTAACATTGCAGTCCTTTCCAGTCCCAATGCTTGGTGACAGGAGGCACTCAATTACTCTTTTGAACTGCTCAGAAGGATCCTGTTTGGATGGGTAGGCATCTGCTTCCTGCCTAAAAGCATATACAGAGTACTTCCAGGAAGGGTAATCCACGAGGCTCGTTCAGACCTAATACTGCATTCGGTATAAACCGCAGCAATTGCAGTTATCTTTCTTAAACCATCCTGTTAGCATCAAGACTAACGAAGCCTCATTTCCCATTGATTTTTCTTATGTTTGATTGACCTCTTAATTCATTTAGCATTAAGCTGCAGTATGAGATGCTGTAACTGTTACAGAAAACATCCAAATGTGCTGTGACATGTCAGAACGTACTAATTGTAAGAAATACTTCTGTAGGATTTTGTACTTAACATCTCAGAAAAAAACCACTACTGAGGTTTCCCTGTGTAGATTCCATAGTAAGGCTTGAACTGTTTCTCCCAAACGTGAGCTCCTTCAGTAACATCTTTCAGTAGAAATACGAGTTAGGGTTCCGTTCCTCCTCTGCTTTGCAAAATGTATGGGAATTTAATAGCCTAAAGGAGTAGTGGTCTCAGGTATGTATGGAATTGGTCAGTTCTGACAGTCCCTAGTAGCTGGAGGCACATGAGAATAGTGATCACAAAAGTTTGCCAAGAAACCACACAAAAGGAGTCAGTAGTGATTTCTGTGCAGTAGTCAAGTTGTTAAACCGCTTTGCTGCAGCTGTGCTTGGCCTCCTGCTACAAATGTCTATTTCCTCATCTCCTAGAAGGGTGCAGAGCTGCTGAGCTGAGAGGTGGTTTTCTCTGCATTTTCTGGATGACTGTAAAATGCAAGATTCACTGTGAACTGGACTTGGTAGACCAGTAAGAAGGAAACTGGCCTGCGCAAAGAGATTGCCTCTGCCACATGCAGAGACATGAATTTCAGGCACGAGTAGGTTTTCTGAACATCTGTTACCTCTGAGTGTCTGCAGTATTTGGCTCGTGTTGTCTGCACTGCTTGCCCTGTCAGGACCAGAAGTTTGTTGGGGTTTTGTTGCTTGGTTTTTTAATGTAGATGTTAGAGCTCATATTAAAATCTTAATAGATTTTACCCAGACTCCCTAAGTAAAAGGAGTCCCAGAAACAGTCTTCTCGCGCTTCCTTAGCTGCTTCCAGACTTTTGAAAACCCTAGGTTGGTCGGTTATGGTCAAATCCAGGACGATTTACCACATGCTACTATTGGACTACAGCAGATCGAGAGCTAATCCTCTGTATTCAGCACAAATAAACTTACACATATAGTAAGTGAATTACATTGAAGGCACTGGCTGAAGTGGTTCTACTCCTGTTTGTGTGTCGAGTGTTGAGCATCTTGACTACAGAACAAAAATGGCTGGTCTTAGGAGGTGTCTGAACTTACAGAACTGTGGTGAAACATCTGGGTGCTTGCATGGCAAGTTCTGCTAGAAGAGCCTGTAACTACCTGGCACTGTTTTGTTACGAGTGTATTTATTTATTTGTTTCAGGTACAGAAAGAAGCTTTGGAGTTGCTTAATTCTATATAACAAGAAACAAGATCATAGGAATTCAGTGCCTCAGGTTTGAGCAGAGTAGGAAGGAGACCCCAAATACTACTTTGGTTTTATTGAAGCTGTTAATAAAAGTATACCCTAAGCCTGCCATCTCTGTCTCATTTCAATGAAACTGTCAACTGGAAGATCTATTTCATTATGTGATTCTGTCTGTTGATTAACCTGGGAATAAAGGGCTTCATGGACAAGCAGGGTATATATATTGGAAGGGAAAGGTTGCACAGGCTTTAAGTCTTTACACTGTTCAGCTACCACTTATGTATGAGGAATAGTAAGAAACATGAGTAGCATAACTTCAAAGAAAGGAGGTACAGGGCCGTGACATAATTATAAACCTGGATTTTTTTTCTATGCATTTTTTTCTAGAGTGTCCTCTTCCTGTGGCGTTCAACAGCCTTGGAGAGTAGTATATTTAGTACATTATTAGATTAAGGTTATTAGATCTTATGAAGGCTGCACAAGGAATCTTAATTCCAACACACATAAATGCTGGTGTTGGACTTTGCGAAGAGTGCTGTCATTTAAAAACAGAAAAGTGAAGTTGGGGACACCTAAGAAAAACCTTTTTATGGGTAAATATCAGCACATGCAATGAGAAGTTTTCTGTGGCACACAAATTCTTACTTGCATATTTAGAGGCCTTGAATTCTGAGGAGTTAGTGGCCACACAATGTTTGCTGGACATAGGGGCTCCTTCCCCTAGACTATGATGACAGGAGAAATGCACTCTCCCAGTACATTACAAGGGAGCTACAGTTTGGAAGCACACAGTTTTCTGATCAAAGCGATAAAGTGAAACTTTCTTCTTGTTCTTGCTACTATTTTAGCAGGAGCTTCCACCAGAAAAAGAAATTAACTTAAGGTAAACATCCAGCATTGAAAATATTTAGACTTTTCAAACAATATAGTCTGACTAAGCAATAGAAAAGGAGGACTAAAAACCAAAAATGGTAGGCAATCAAATACATGTGGTCTTGCCAGTAGAAAGTTAAATGATCTAAAACAAATCAGCTATAAATACCTAGTGTTTGCTTGAATAGAAAAGGATACTGCAATCTGTAAGACTGAGAAGGGCATAAATTGTTCAGACTAACCAATCAAACTTGTGCCAAGTCAGTAGTAAAAATCCACAGCTGAGAATCTAGAGCTTTAATTCTAGTCTCAGATCCCAAAACTAGTTAAAAGATGGTATTCTCTGCTATGGTACAGTAATTCTTACTTTTCTATTGGTAGAGCATCAAAATAAAGTCTTTGGGATGTCAGAGTCCCAGGGTGGATGACATGTAATGTTTCAGAAATTCTTCAAAGTTTTGGCATTTGTACACTACAAACACATCTGCCATACACACAAAACTGCTTTGTGGCAGAAGCACCTTCTGTGCCTTTGCTGCTGCAGAAAATGGAAGGCTATCCAGATTGCAAGTCAGAATTGTTGAGTGTTTAAAGAGCACCTGAGTTGCTTGCAGGAAGAAAGGAACAAACAGAACCTATAAACTACACAACAGCTCCTTCAAGTAGTGCTACCTCACTGGTTCCCTTGTTTGATCTCAGCCTTTGCTGTCTTTGCTGTCTTCCTCCCTCCCCCCTCCCCCCCCCCCCCCCCCCCCCCCCAAGTACAGGTCAATTATGGGGAATGCAAATGGGAAAAGAAAAAGTCACAATGCAGCATCAGTGAATTTCCCAGAAAGTCTTAAGTTAACTGTACACACACAAGTATATAAATTGTTGTGGGGTTTGTGTTTGGTTTTTTTTCTCTTACAAGCCACGCTTTCAGTCAGTCCTTTGAAGCCAGTTAACAGATCATGTACATAAGGCCACTAAGTTTTGTTTTTTCCTTGCTTACTAACCCCTACCCAGAGGAAAAAAAGCACAGTTATTGAAGTTGAGACAGCTGAAATTGTCAAAACAATAAAGCAACTACATTCTTGTGATGTGCTGTCTTTTTTTATTATTATTTCTTCACTTACTCACAGATTCACAAAATTCAGCAGTTGGTAGTGGGTCACCAAGTCATTCATTAGTGCAAAGTCATGAAGTTCAACTCTGTGACATTTAGCCCTCTTAACTGTCTTCCAGGCAAGCCGCACACCTTCTGTTGCCCAGCCTTTGACATTTGGTTGGTTGGGTTTTTTTAAAGCTTCCTCCCTTTTAACCAGCAAAAGTTATAATTTTAAGTGGATTTGCACTTGAAATTAATTTAATGCTGTATTTATGAAAATAGTTTTGCAAAGATATTTTGTGTAGTATGAAAAACCCTCAAAGTGGTGAAAATTTGTGAAACTTGCAGAAAGCTCACGTAAGATAGCAGTCTGTTGGGCCTGTCGCACTGCCAGTGTTCCCAAAGCTATGTACAGGGTAAGAGCGCCACAGTAAGCTGTGCATATTGAATACAAAGCCTCAAGAGATTCCAACATGTAGAAAAATAAAACTTTGGCAGAATTCAGTTGCTGTATTGGAAAGATACATTAACAGTTACAGCTATTTTTTCAGCACGTACACTTCTTAACAGTGCAATATGATATGTTAACAGAAGTGGTTTTAATCATATTCTAAGAAATCATTTTCATGTGTGTACAAAATTCTGTATAAGTTAAATGTAATGCAATTTACAGTTAATATTTAAAGCATAATACAAATGATTTTAAACATGGTTTTACTGTATAATAAGGAAGCACGGTTTGCTAAAAGTAGCATTTAATACAATTGACATGAATAAGGTGTTAAATTTTAATTGTTTTTTGTAAAACACATCTTTGCAGTTCAGCAAATGCCCTCAATGCCAGTAAAACTAATTTTAAAAAGGCTTTATATTATTGTGCACTTAGGAAAAACTTGACCTACGTAAAAGAATGACAGGCTTTAGACATATGTAATTCAGGTACATTTGAATTTCTGTAAGAACTGAAGAGAAATGAGAGTTACTTAATACTTCAGAATATTTTGATCTGTGCAAAGCTTATGTAACTTTCATGTTATTTGGGTTTACTAGATCCAATAACTGAAACTGAACATGAACACAGAAAGCAGCAGAGTTCACATTACCTTTTGTATACCCTTACAGCTCAGTTCACATTAATATGCTCTACAAAGTTGTAAAAAGGACATCACAGATTGAAAAGGGAAACAAAAAACAACAAAAGAAAAAGAAACCTGTAAGACACCAGACCAAGGAAAGAATGTGTAATATTTTCTCTTTTATTATTTTTTCTTTGAAGATTACCTAACATCCTCGTGGTAATAACCCAAGGTAATATGTAAACAAATTTCAATGCTGCTCAAATGAATTGAAATATTCTGTTCAGCTCCTACAATAAGTCAGAACAGTGGCACCAATTCCTTTCAACATTAAATCACATTCATCTTATTATACATGACTCTTGTGCAAGTAGTAAAGGCTTTATTCATGACCTTGGCTACATCAGTAGAGAGGGATATATCAGCTATTTACGTATTTAAAAAAATTAAACTGACAGAACAACATATTCTGTCATCTCAAATACCAGCAGCATCTTTCTACATATTTAGGATACGTTTGGCCTAAGCCTTTAACACCTTTTAGAACAGCCATGCAATAAAACAAACTTGGAGATGTTTCTTAAGAGAGAACACAGAGCAGTTTAAACATTTTTTCTGAATAATAAAGCCAAGATAAAGCAAATCCAGGCCCTTTTAAATGGCTGCAACTTTTCATACACTTAAAGCTCTATAAAACTAGAGCCTATTAGTATATATATTTATATTTTTATATATATTTTAAATAAGTCTCTTGTCTGTTTTCAAAATTTATGAGGGGTTTTTTCTGGTCTTTTGGAAGGGCAATAAATAAAAGTAGAAAAGGCTGAACTGTTTTGCATATCTTTGTGGAAGAACGGCGAACAATTATACTTTTAGAGTTCCAGAAAGATCACTGTACAGAACAAAAAGCTTATATACAATTAAGTGTGCAATTTTAGTTGTCTGGGCCTTTTATTATGCAAGATCTCCTTTTTGACTAGAAGCCACTTCTACTCTTGACCAAATCCTTCTGTTTCTTCAATGGCAAAGAGCAGCTTCTCTTTCAGTTGTTCATAGCTTTTATATGGTGGCAAATCCAAGCGATTAAAACTGAGCAGAAAAAAACCAAAATTTTTGTTAAGTTTATCTAAATCCTATGTAGAACACTACAGAACTTGACTGCTGCAGCAGGAGTTAAAAATGTTCTGATCTAAGAATTACAAACAAAATAGCAATCGTTCAGTCTCCCTACCTTGACACTTCTAGAAGCAGTAAAAACAAAGTTTGAGAGGTATACTTTAAGAAACTGTTCCCATATTGGATAAAACCCCAGAACCTTTGAAGAATAAAGACAGCCCAAAATACAATACTCAGAAAAGGAAATGCTCATTATGAAGTTTAGTATCATCCTAGTTTGCCGTATCTCCAGATTCCAGCAAGAGCATGAAAAAGCTGAATTTTTCACCTTCCTATGCATGTCTGGATATAGGTTGGGGTTCCCCCCCCCCCCCCCCCCCCCCTCTAAACCCACTCTAAAAGGCTTCAGCTAAAATTCTGTTTCACTCTGTGTCTTCCCCAAAGTTACCTTAGACAAAGAGGGATGTTTAACTCTTGCTATCATCACTTGAGAAGAGCACCGCTGGAGAAAGTGGTAAAATGGAGGATTCCCTGAAGCGGTTTAAAAGCATGATGAATGTTCATCACAGTGTTGCCAAAGGAAGGGGTCTCCATTTTGCACAGTGTACACAGGAAACGGAGCTGTGTACCTGTTGCACCACTTTGGCATAGGAATGCCAAGCCAGGAGCAGTGTGAAGCCTGGCAGGAGAAAGTATCTGCATTCTTGGCTAAGCATCCTTGTTTTGAATGTTTGCTGTGATTTCTTTCACACTACTTTTTCTCATAACTATACATTTATCTTGTTGCTGTATAAGTGGATCCAATAACCGTACACACCTAATACCAAAATTACTTTCGTTCAGTCATTTAATATTCTCTAGCATAAAGAATTAGGGAAACACCTCTCAGGTCTATGCACGAAGGACGATGCCATACTTTTGATAGATCTGATACTGACAAACTGTGTACAGTGCAGTAGCAAAATTTAAGAACAGGGTAACAAGAAAAGGTTTCGGTACTGACATGTCAGAGCCATCAAAGACGCTGAAGATGGAGATAGAGAACTGATTCAAATTAGTTTTCATTCGATTTAGTCAATGCAAGACCTGAAGAGAGAACCACTAAAGGTACAGAAAGTTCACACGTAACAACTCACCAAGTATGACTTCTTGGTAACCAGGTTTCCTTACCAACTTTTTCAATGCAGAATTTCTGAGGACCATTACTTCCTAGAAAAGAAGATTAAAAAACCTGTAGTTTGTTCCTTTTAATTAGCACACGTGATATATGTATGACGTAAGACACAACTCAGATACAGCAGACAGAGCTCATTAGGTGCTACTCAATGTTACGTGAATATCTTCTCATAGAAATAAGCTAATTTCCTAATAATTTATGAATGTATTCATGGAATTTCTTATATAAAAAGCCCTTCGAGATCCAAGCTGATGTACATGAAGTTCCTGCTATCTGTACACTTGCAGCATGGTTCACTTGCAAATGGAATAGTTACAGTGTAAAAGGTTTCGTGACCTTTTACTTACCCATAAGTTCAGCAAATCCACCCAGTGGTAATCTGCAAGTGCCAGTGACAAACTGCAGAAGTCGCATGCGAACCTCGTTGTCTGTTTCTTTTACAAACTAAGCACAGAAATTCAAATTACTTAATAAAATTCTTTAACACAGCTGGAGAAAAAAAACCCCATGAGACTGTTGAGAAGTTGTATTTCTGTTTAAAAAGATGCCACCTTGAGAACAGTTTACCGTTCTTGATTTCAGCGAAACTGGGCGGACAGAGAAGACAGTGAATTCAGAATATATGCAGTTGACCATTACAATGTGAAGGCTGGGAACAGCAAATAAGAAGAATTTTTATCTATTTTATTCTACACTAAAATACAAATCATGCCAATGCTTTTCATGAAGACTATTGCCATTTTGATTAAACACAGCAATAGCCTAGCCACAGGCTCTGGGTATTTCAAGGCTGAAGTATTTATTCCCTCCGTGTGGCAGTCTCAGTGAGAGAAAACACCATCCATTAACAGCTGCATCGCTTTGTAAAGAAAGTCACTGGGAAAGGGAAGGGGAAGAAAAGAGGGGAGACTGAGAACATCTCAGTAAGAGAGGAAGCACTGATACAACTAGAATTTTGACTCAGAAAAACCTAGACAACAAAGTGAGTATTTTCATTTTGGAAATGTTGACACCGTATCCAAGTTACTTGACCTCCTGGTTAAGATTCTTGCGGTACCAAGTTTTTTAAAAAGAGATCGTATCATCAGCTCTTACATTATTCTGGTGATATAAATAAGCTAGGAAATAACTGATTTGCATCATTTTCTTATAGGAACTTTGTCAAAGGCATCTCTAAATGGCGATTTATGACAAGACAGGAACTGCCTAGCTGTGAATTCTCTTCAGGGATATGCATAGAAACTGGAAGCCTGTATACTATTTTTGGAGGGTTTTTTCCTGAAAGTAATTCTTACCCAGTTTCATCAAAATGTGAGTTATAACGGGTCAGTCCTAGACTGGCACCGTTAATATGACAGTAATCATAAATAATATGTGGCATTTCAGATGTACAGGTGTACTATATATAAGAACATGTAGAAGGTAGATCACTGCTGAGAACACTTGAACATATACAGAAAAAGTATTCATGACCCAGCCATCCAAATGTAATTGTGGGTGTCTATCTGCCATTTCCCACCCACAAGTATGCTCCCTAAGAACCAGTAAAACTCCCTTCCGTCTCTGGAAAGAGAAAGAGGAAGCAGCGAGAACCTTCATTCAGATGGCATCCCTCCACGCCATGTGTCATTTGACAAAATGAAACAAAATCTAAATTCATCTTCAATTTTACTGTTCAACATACCTGCCAGAACCATATGATCTGCTTGCTATTCCTTGTATAATGACGATAAACAGTGTTCCTCTGCCAGTCTGCTAAATCAACTTCTTGCATACCACAGAGCATAACCTAGAAAAGAGAGTGATTACTTGACAATACGCATGCCTACACACATAAATTAAGAGTTAATTTTGTATCTCATATGAGACATGCTAACAAAAATGGAAGTTCTTGCTCCCCAGAAAAGGACTGGTAATTTTTTTCATTTTAGTCCTCAGTTAGATTTTTCTTTATCCTAAGTTTACAAAACTCCTTCAATATTGTTTATATATTTAAGTGGTCAGAGAGCCTGCATGTCAGAAACTTGGTTTCTTCGGACTACTAAGTCAACAATAAAAGACATTACCTTTTCCATAAAAGGAAAATTTACATTAAAGAGGATATTACCTTTCCCATTAAAACTTTGCCTCATATTCCAAGATGAGGATGATTATATTGCTGCTACTGCTACTACTAGTAAAGATAAAACACTGCAAAGTGTAAGTCGCATTCATTACAAGAAGCAGTGAAAGCTTAAAGTGCTAAAGGCAAAGCCTCCTAGAAAACTGAACACTAAATAAGATAGATCAAAGTCCTTTCTCAGTAAAAACTCCCATTTAACTTAAGAATCTTTCAAATGCTGCTCATTATATATAGGGAACCCTGGCACGTTGCACGGAAATAAGCACAGTATTAGAGAACCTTTTGTTCCTGCTCCAAACCACAACCCCAACAGTGATCAGAGGTCAGCCTGATTGTTAAGTAAACACGATGCACGCAAGCGTTTCCTGTTGGCAACCCTTGGGTTACATATTAAGGATCTGCAATATTCAGTTTCAAACAGTGCTGGTTCCTCCAACTTTCTGTTAAGTGTAATAACCCTAGAACCTATCCTAGACTGTGTATGTGAAACTAAGCGATCACCGTACACACCAGAATCAACTTCTGTGCCATTTGTTACAAGTTAATTCTACCCATGTACCACAGAGAGAAAAGTTTTCTATGACCAATAGATCCATCTGTGACCTCATATTCTGATCCTTTCATAGAAACCTGCAAAACACATTTTAATACTCAGGGTGGAATCTAAAATTCCCAACTGCTGAACAGCACAAAACACTGACTCAATGGATACTAGCTTTTCACCATGATGTACTTACACTGCTCCTATTAAATTCCCCCGTGTTTCAGAAGCCATCAAATGCAGCATGCCACAGATGAGAGATTCAAGCTGACCTATCCATTTAATTATTTCATATGTATTACCTTTGCAAAAGGTAAAAATGTTGAACAGAAAACCTCACCTCCAGCTCTTTTTCATCAAAATAGTGCAGCCACTGTAGAGGAACAACTTCATTAAAACCATCAAGGAAAGCTTTGGTTTGTTCTCTAACTCCTCGAGAAAATCGCCACTCAGCCATTAGCCTGGGATGGAAAAAAACAAACATAAATTAAACATCAATTAGCTTTCAACTTGAAGAAGTTCAAACATGTATGATTACATATGTGTTTCCATGAGGTAACACTCCCTCCAATTTTACTTTATTGCATCGCATGATTCCACAGACTCTAAGGGACCTACCATACCAATATTATCACAAATCTCCAAACTCAGACAACAGTAAAAGTAGCAAGATGTGCTTAATTACCATTCCAGTTTTTTTTTAAAAAAAATATTCTTAACCTTTCACTAATCAAAATTCAGCAGCCTTTTCATGAAAATAATGCTACTTGGGTATTATGATTTTGTTATGGAAAATTTGCTTTAGCTTAAAAAGTGCATAATCCTAGTGTTTCAATGGTAGAAAAGAAAATTTTCACTGGTCTTAAAATACTCTGTTCTTGAGCAAAAAACACCATGTAGGCAGACATTAGTAAGAAATACTGTTGCTTATAATACCTATTACTATGGTTGCCCAATACTTCCAGCATAAGACTACTTCCAGCTTTAACAAAGAGTAGTAATTTTCTGTTCTGAGCTTCGGGTTTGTGCTGAGATTTGGAGAAAGAGGTAATGTTTTTTAAGTTTCAACTAAAATGGGCAAGTCATTTCTGAGTAAGAATAAGAATAATAAAGAAATACATACACAATAAGTATATATATACATACTATAGAAACTATCTCACTGAGAAACGAAACACTGCTAATGCAAGTGGAAATTTTATGTACACCACTGGATACGCTGTATCACAGAAAAGGATCTGTGAACATCTGCTTTTGAGATCACTCTGAATAGACCAATCAGAAATACAGGTTCAGAAAAAGAAAGGAAGTGATAAGATTAGGAAAGAAGCGGGAAAGAGCAACATAACAGAACAAAGAGAAAAAACAGTTTAAGTGACACCACACTATACACCATTCTGAATTTCACCTTTCATAAGTGACAGAAAAGTTCTGAAAACTTCTGAAATCCTCTGTCAAATATATGTCTTCCCTCTACTTGAATTTGTTACCTGAAGTTACTAAAAATAGGTTTGCTCATTTTCAGTTTCACCTGTACAAGTAATAACAAAACAGGTAACCTTCTGTCTTCATGGTCTCATTTTGGTTGGTTGGTTGGTTTTGTTTTGTTTTTGTTGTGGGTTTTTTTTTTTTTTTTTTGGGGGGGGGGGGGGGGGGAGAGAAGAAAAAAGGCAACAGCAGAGATCAAAACATACAAAGAGATCAGGTATACCAAGATAACAAAACATATCTAGATACCATTTCAATAACAGGCCCAAGAATTACATAGTAAGGGGCAGGGGGGAAGAGCAAACATAACTGAGTCAAAAAAAAGACAAGAGCAACAGAAGAAATATAGAACACTTTTTTTTTCCAGCATCTACACCTTCCTACCCAATATATTCTTCCTTGTTCTCCTCAGTTACCAAGATATTTGAACCTCCTGATTTCAGCTCATGTGAGGTTACTTTTCCTAAGAGCTCCATATCCACACAAAAGTACATTTCCAAGTTACACTCTTCAATGTTATTATCCCTGAATGAAAAGAAAAAAAAATTGCAATGATTTCTATATAAACAAAAAAAATCTGTAACACATTACACACCAAAAAAATAATCTACAAACCTTATCCAAATTAGGGAGTTGTAAAATTCAGTATCAATAGATTCCAGGTCCTTAATAGTAAGTTTTTTGCTCAGCATTCGTTTGTAGAAAGGCAAAGAAAAACCAGTGTCAATAAATTTCCCATGAAACAATGCCTGTTGAACAGAAAAAACATCTGATTAGCTTTCACTGAACGACAGAACTACTGGAGTATTTCTGGACTTTTTTTTTTTTTTTCTTTCTCCTTCAAACAGTAAAAAGCACCAAGTAGCAGTAGCAGCTTGGTATTTTAAAAAAAAAAACAAAACACTACATTAAATGGGAAAGAAAAAAAATTAATTGACAAAATTTATCCATGTTATCATTACAATTTAGAAATGCTTTTGATTAAAAAAAAAACTTATAAAAGGATGAAGTCTACGAAATGAGAAAATTACTAAGTTTCCTCTTTATTATGTGGATAGGTATATATGCCAAGTGTTATCTGATCCTATTTGATCATAATATCTGACCCTACTTGAGTACTACTGCCATTTTATACTACGTCTATCCATCCTGCAAAATCTCCTTTCCTATGCTACTACTAATGCTTGTAGCTTGTAAAATACAGTTTAATAATGCAATCACAGACTGCTTCAGAAAGAGCTTCGGGGATCAATAAAAAAGTGAGTAATAGAACTGAGAAATGAGATTCTCTCTTCTGCTACAAAAATGGAATCTAAAAAACACCAAAACATGGTCATACTTGTCTCACCATACAAGTACAAATGGCATAAACTGATTTCTAGTACTGAAGCACTGCGTTACACGCAAACACAGTGTTAACCTCTATACTGACTCAGTGCATCTGAGAGCTAACAGAGCACAGCTGCAACAAAGAAAACAGAGAAAACAGGGTTTTTTCCTCATCAAGTACACTTTCTTCACTTAAATAGCTCTTTAAAAAATAATGCTAAACATAGGCCAAGTATGGCATGCATTCTTGTCCTTCCTTAGAGCTGAAATTCTACAAGCAGAAGAATCAGTGTAATGGCCCATTTCCTCTAGAAAAATGCAAGGCCCAGCCTATTTTCCCCACCTTCTAATCTTCCCCCTAAGGCTTACTCTAGCATGCATATTCTTCTGCTTTAGGAGAGCTTAAAAAGATTCTCTCGGAAGAATTTTATTTATTTATTTATCTGCGAATTTATTTTTAAACTAGTCTGTACCTCTCACAGGAGAGTGAGCTGATAGAAACAGAAAAATTGTCAAGTGCAGCATCCAGCCATACAATTTCCTGCTTTTTTTTGCAAAAATAATCACCTCATTTAATGTCTATGATAATCTTACAGCAAAATATAAAAGTTGTCTCAGTCAACCTCATTTAAAAGCTTTTTGTTACAAAGTAAGATGTATATCCTTTATGTTTAACCCCATTTCAGTCAAACATATCTGTGGTTTATGTCAGTACTTAAAACCCTAAGTCACAACTGTTTTAGAACTGTGAGAAGGCCAGAAACTACAACTGTACTTCAAAAGCCTATCTAGACTCCTTAGAATTATTCCCACTTACATTATTACCTGAGCTATTTTAAGCCACTAGAGGGTATCCTAGGAAGTACTGCAGGAAGTACCATCCATTATAAACCATGAATATACTCAAACCTTACAACTGACTGCATCAGGCACCATTACACAGGTCTCTCTCTCCCCCCACCCTTAAAGAATTTAAAATAAGAATACAAAGATACTTCAGGAAAGAAGCGTCTCTCTTTTTATTAGACTAAATAATTTAATTAAGTTCTTGTCTATGATCTGTACTTATATGAAGTAGTTTTCCTAAAGTTAACATTTCAGTTATGGATTTATCTTACGTGCAAGATCAAAAATCACTGACTAAAAGAAACAGAATTTGGCTCTAGCACCTAACTAGCTTTATCATGTCTTCCCACTAAATGGTGTTATAGCTTGCTGAGGGTTCTAACAGAAATGAGTTGGTGGCCTATTGAAAGTGTTAACCCAACAAAATACATTTTTATGACACCACAGAAACAGGCAACTTGGCCATAAAATCCTCGAAATTTGAGAGGTTATCAAAGCTGAACATTTTTTTCTCAAAAAGCATCTATAAGAAAAGCAAAACTAAGAAAAACCCAAAACCTAACTTATTTTAAGTCTGAAAGTATTTTCCCATTTACGTTATGCTTAGCTTGTATTTATTCTGATTTCATATAAAAAGCCTTAACAACAGGAGAAGACAACAGTCTCTTCAACCTGAAATGCACTTTTATCTACTCTTTTTGGTTTTGCTGTTCAGCATTTCCAGGGATGTTGCTGAGGGCTACCTGCAGACAGCATGATGATTATGTAGAAAGATGACTGTATCACTACATGGAAGGAAAGAAATGTGACAGAGCAGGAGTCCACTGTAGAAAACTGACTCAGTGATACCAGAAGAAGAAATGATACATGCCTCATCAGCTTTTAGTTTAAGAGAAACCTGATGGCAGAGAATCAGCTCCCTGCCAGCTTCTGCTCTCCTCAGTATCGGACCTTTGTATCCAAGTACATAGGTATAAATTAAGGCTCAGTGTACTCCACAAAACATTTCTAAGTCATTTTTTCAAATACAGTAAGGTATACCAAGTCTAACCAAGGAGCCTTTTTTGGAAAATACTAGTCGCATTTTTCAGAGCATCAGTATTCGGACACTCAGTCAAACAGTGGTTTGCATGAAGTACACACATCCAATTGATAAAGTATTATATTGAATGTCATATTAACTTTCATCACTATCGCACGAAACTTGAGTAAGAGACTTAACTCTCAGGGAATATTTTGGCTCAATAACCTTACATGCCTTAATCTTCCATTTCTAAGAGATTAATATAACCTTTAATAACTGTAAAAACAAATACTGTTTGGAATAAATGTATAGCTACAGCAAATAATAAAACCTTAAAAATCTAACCTACCATGGCAATAAAGCGCCCAATGAAACAGAAATATGAAAGATGGTCAGGATTGATTGTTGATGCTGGATTTATCTGCAGGCAATAGTTGCTCTTGCCAGCATATTCAAATAGGCAGTACATAGGGTTCAGTACTTCATGGGAAAGCAAGAAAAACCATTCTCTAAGGAAAAAAAAACATGTATACACATAAAAACCATCAAATACAGATGTTTATCACCATTCCCCTTAGGTAACTAGCAAAATGGTCAAAATATATGCAAACTTAGGGAAAATAATATAAACAGTGTATCACAGAATAATATATGGCATTAAATACTCCTTAAATATAGAAATTTTCATTATAAAAAGTGATAATGTTAGAAAGTCATGGTTTCCAAAGTTTATAAATGATTGTTAAGATTCTCACCTTGAACACACCCTCACAGCACAGGTTTTAGCTGCATATTAGGATCATTTTTGCCTACAGAGTACTGGCCTCAACTAGTACAGAGTATTTATCCTCCTCATGCCTGCTTTACTGCAACTCAAATCTTTATTAAAAAAAAAATAAATTACAGATTATTCCGTGGGCAGTGCTTATTATAAACAACCTAGGTAAAACAAAACACAACAAAAACCCCTGAACCACAGCACACCTTATTTGCTTTCCCAATGTGACAGCAGAACACACGCTGAGTTACTATGGTTTAACAAATCGCCATGCATCAGTTAAGCCCACAGGACACAACAATGTGAAAATATATTTTTGATGAGGTTTAACTAATACATGTTATTCACCACTTTCACAGGTCCCAACCCAGCTTACCTGAAATGACAGAATCTGGTATTTCAGTGTTAGGATAGCTGGGTTTTAGAATATTTGTTGCTTTATAATATTTGCATATAATCAGAGACTTCAGAAGCAGTCTTATATACTTGTTTCAGACCCCAAATGCTTGGAACTGAACAACGAGGCTTAGGGAAAAGCTGCAAAAGACACTAAAAGGCCACCCTAAAATAACTGTAGGGGATTAATTTCTTCCTGCCTGCCTTTCAGCTGTCACACTTAAGAGGCATCTCGTCTACCCCTATATTTACCTGGGATGAGGAAATAGAAATTAGAGGTTTGCTGGCCTGTTTCTCCTAACAGCTCTACGAAACTCAGTTCATGGATCAAGATTTGCTACAATATGCTTCCAACCCGAAGGCAAAGTAGAAAGAGTAAACAGACACAGGCAGCCAGAATACAATAACCCTAATGGGGTTTGTGTATCTTTTAATAAGCACGAGAATGTTGTACAGAATTCTATGCAAGTTTTATACTGAGACAATTACATTAACTCTGCATAGAAGCACCAAATTTAATAGGCATTTAAATTAGACCAAAGCCGGACAACAGGAGGAATCAAAGAAATCAGTCACCAACAATAAGTTTGCAGAAGCAATATATTTTTCATGTCAACAGCTAGAACTAGCCACAGGACAGTGTCAGATTGGTCCTGCTAAACACAAGGTAAAAATCTGGAGGGAACATTGAGTTTAGCCTGCTGAGAGACAGGTGACAAATCAGGTGCATCAGTTTTCTATATTTGTATTAATGCAGTATTAAATTAGCAAGTCAGTACATGAATATTTACTCAGTGTCACTTAAGAGCAGCTCAGGTTACAAGATCCTTGCTGCTTCTCAGTTTCACATACAGCAAGGCAGATTCCTAAAACTATTATTGTTATTTATATATTACTTACATATGTTACTTATATATTTATTCTGCTACTTTCTGTAAATAACACTCTTCAGTTAAATTATTCTGACGTCACTTCTTCAGAACACTTTGTTTTTCTCCAACAGGTTACTTGAACTCTCCTGGTTCCCATCCTATGCCTAGGGCCATCACGATAATGACACCAACCAAACAAAACCCATGCAAAGCAAAAACTGGATTCCTCCCTGCAGTCACCCTCCAAAAGCCTGTCAGATACTGTAATGCAGAAGCATAACCACTCTCATATCCAAAGCTCAACCTTTCAAGGCAGGCAAGCTTCCTTACTTATGAATACTACTGATTTTCACTGAACTTCATTTTAACACAGTAAGCTACATAAACCCAGAAAAAAATCAAAACAGAACACTTTTACATCAAAAAACAACTAAACAAGAAAAATTCTGTCACCTATGACTACTTTCTAATTCCCTGGGTCTGCACTAGTACCAAAATTTTCATCAATCAATTAACTGGCAGCAGTAGTCACTGGTTGTCTCCTATACAGTCAACAGATGAAACACACTTTGTCTACAGCATTCCTGTTATCAGATTTTCCCTCCAAGTTCCACTTCAGATTCCAGAAAAAAAATTGTAGTCTAGCTGTTTCGCATTCCTCCACAGCCTACATCATCTGTTCATCTGCTGTTACTTCATGCCTGTACTAATCTCCTCTCCTTTATGTCCTTTCTGTTCATATCAGCCCCAATCTGGTGTTCACTTGTTTTTTTTCTAAATAAGCAAAACACTTTATTTTTCCACAGTACCCACTGCCAGGAAAGAGGAACTTTCTGAAATAACTCAGTCTACAACAATTAACTGGCATAAAAATTTACCTATTTAGACATCACTCTTTGCAAAAAAACTGAACAACTGAGGCCACAGTTTTACCAGGGCAAAGGTATAACCCATAACAATAGGCAGTGCTGCCAGTTCCACCTCCTTAATACATTAAGGCGAGCTAAAAAGGTAACCAGGGTCAGACTGCAAAAGCAAGCACTTTCTTTGCCAACAGAATTACATTAGAAACCAAGGTTAGTGTGCTGTTAAAAATTAAAACTCTTCTAAACAAATTTTCTTTTACCTTGCCAAGCCACCATAATCCAATCCTTCTTCTCCTCTGAATATAACATATAATCTTCTCCTCAAATCATAGGGTTTTAATGCCATAATCTATTAAAAAAAAAACAAAATTTTAATAAGTTATAAATGATGCACTGTCAATATAGTCGCTCTTTCTTATTCAGATTTTATTTAATTGATACAGAAATGCTATATAAGTCAAATGTTTACACAGATTTGACGAGCAATTAGACCATCTCATGGAACATGCAATGAACTGCACACAGAAATACCAACATGGAACTAAAATCCTTGAGCAGCAGACTGCTAGCAAGTGGGAGAGCCTATCTGGAAAGTATCACTATATAGTTGCCCTGTTCTTACTCTCTTCCTAAGGCATTCATTATCATTAAAGGAAAACAGGCAAAAAGGCATTTCATCTGATAAATTACAGATTTTTGGGTTTAGGCCCATCACTTAAAAAAGTAATATACTCTAATCCAAAATAAGTGTAATGTACTTTCATTAATAATATACTTCTTATAGAGAATCCCTCCCCAATGGTTTTGATGTGGTAACAGTGGCAAGAATTTTCATTGTTAGAAAGAAAAAAAAGAACGTATGTTGGCTGCAGACTGTAAGAGCTCAAGAACTGTAAGCTTCAGTTCAATTACACAGATTTAAAATGTGAAGGACAATGCAGGACACCAGTTTTAAATGCAGAAAATATCATTTTGTAATGTATATAACCACACACAAAAACCAGAAAAGCAAATCCAATGTGGTTAAGTCAATATGGTATGCAATGTGGTTACACTATGGAACTCTTTACCACAGGATGCTGTAGATGCAAAAAGTTCACAAGAGAAGCACAGACAAGCTCACAGAAGGGAACTCCCCTGAGGATTATTAAAATACCCAGAAACCACATCAAGCTCAAGAAGCACTTCAATTGTAAACAGTTGGGAGCTGAAAGATTATTTAGTAAAAGTATTATATACATTACACTTCTGTCTTACATTCTTCCGTAAGAATCTCCCTCTGGCTTCCTCCCAGAGGAAGATTACTGTGCCTGAAGGACCATTAGTCTGAACTGGCTAGGGCCATTTTTGTTCTTATGCTTTGTCTTGATAAACCAACACAACAATCTTTGCAGACTTACTTGCTGGAAGGAATCCTCAAACAAAGTCTGTCTGGATACGTTGATCTTCACATGACTTGGCAGCGCATTGGACTGAAATTGTAAGGCAATAACATTAAAAGGCAGCAGAATAAATGTGAACTCATACAGTACTAAAAAGTAATTTATTACTTAATCAGTACCTGACACAAGTATCGGAAATGAGCAAGTTTCCACCTAAAGCTACGCTCATAAGCAATCTGTGGCCCTTTATTTCTGTAAGGAAATATATTTAAGAGACATTAAGCGACAGACATCAAACAGTACTTTCAATGCTAAACAACAGCTTGCAGATTTCAAAAATACACAAAAAATTGTTATCCTAAGATATGATCAGAAACAAAATGCAGTTGCTGGTTTAGTCAGCCAATCTTCCTTTCTGCTTCCCCCACACACACACTTTTTTTGGTTTTGTTTAAGATGCTAGTCAATTTACCAGCTTTAAGAGAACAGTAGAGATTTAGAGGATTTCAAATCCCTATCAATCTTGTAAAAATTACAAGCAAACCAAAGAAGAGACATCTAATTTATTGTCTATGCTAAGAGAAAGACTGGTAAGTTTGGCTTCATAAATTCAACTGTTTATGGAACTATGAAGGAGTTTCTAGTATAATGCTCTATAGGCTCTTTGAATGAAAGGTCATCAACATGTCATCAGAAGTAAAGTAAACCCTTATAAAAAAAGACACTAAGACAGCAGCCATAGGTTGGGTCAATACTTCTGACTAAACTATTTTAAAAAAGATTTGCATGTAAAATTTTTGAAAAGTATTTAGAACTACTTCATTTAGACAATGTTGCTAGAGTGTGTATAACTATAAGCAATACTCACTGCAATAATTTGCTGTTTCTTTACAAATTTAACTATTACTTACATTAGGTTCACTATTTACATTTACCTCACTTCCCCTCTATTTATAAAGCAATTATAATCTTGGTATTTGAGAAGTGTATAAAAACTATTGAACCTTATGTCATAGACAAACTGACAGTTAAAGCTTAAAAATAGATTAAATTTACAGGACAACAATTTGTTTATAATTTTGCGCTCAGTTCCAGCTAGAAGTACAGATTGTTTTCTAGTATGTGAAGACTTCATTATTAAACTATAACAAGTTAAAACATTAAAAGGATATATTTAATTTCTCACTTACACAGAAGATTTCCCAGTACGAGGATCATTGAAGGTAGTGGTTCTTGTATTATGGTCAACAAAGTATCTGACACCTTCTCTTGTATATCTGATTTCCCAGCCCTCTGGAAGGGGGTCTTCATTTTGTAAACTGCAGAAGAAATTGCAGACTGTACTTTTTCCCCAATATCATGACACACAAGAATTGAACAAGATCTTTTTATCTGCACAGTCAATATACACACCTACCCTTGAGTTCGAGGGTCTTCCCACTGTGTTGTCTTTGTGTTATGATTTACAAAATACACCCTATCATTTGAATCCACTCTCCTTTCTAGGGGAAAAAAAAGAAAAAACCCACTATACAACTACTGCATTCCAAATTTCTGTAACTGTCATTTCCTGAAATCAACAGCTAATTAACTTACCCCAACCTGGTGGTAAAGGCCCAAGTGGATCATTTTCTGCTGACAACATCGAAGCCTATTTAAAAACAAGAGGACACTAAGTTAGGCCAAATATTTTTCCTATTTTTTTTCCTTAATGTGTTTCAAGATTACCACTAGTTATGAAGACTATCCACTCTGGAAAAAAAAATCATGCCATTTTTAGTCTGATTTTGTGAAGAAACAGATTATATGATAATAAGATAGGATTTGCACATTTGCCTCCACTGTTTCCAACCCAATGTACCCTCCCTTTCCCCTCCTACAATAAACTTGAGAGTCAGTCAGTGGTCTTTAAGAAGTTCACAGAAGTTTTGTGGAAGCATGTATAAGAAGATAAGCATCGTGATCTTAAGAACATACTTTACCATAGCAAACATTTCCAAGCACAGTGCTTACTGCCAACATAGTTTTTTTTAATTCCATAATACATGATGTCATCCCTGGATGTTTGGCTATTTTAAGACTGTCATTCTTTGCAAATGCAGCTGCATTCATTAAAATACGTGGATGTTTAAAAATATCCCAACATACCAGTAAGGTTAAAAGGAAAAGAGAAAAAAAAAAAAAGGGAAAAAACCCTCTAGATTAAAACATTATGTAAAACCATGCTAAGCTCATAATATGCTATAACCTTGCAGAGGTCCCCCAGTAGCTCCCAAGAATACAAAGCATGGGAAAAAAACAAAATGTAAAAGGCAAAAATTCCCCAGACTGCAGGATGCATGCTCTGATTTGTAAGTAAAAGCATCCAGCCCCTTACATTTTTTGGACACTGAAAGTATGGGGGGGGGAGGGTTGGTTGTTTGGGTTTTTTTTTTTGTGCAGAATGGAATGTTGATATATGGCAACCAGTCTTCATTTTCCAAAGAGTATCTTAAGCATCACCTTGCTACTAATACTGCTTTATATAGCATTTGCAATCCAAAAATCTCAAATCCACTGAAGAGTTTACAACAGCAAATTCCGGAAAAAAAAATCAAAACCCCCAAACAAATAATAATAAAAAAAACCAACAAAACAAACAACAACAACAAAAAAAAAACCAAAACAAAAAAACAAAGAAAAAAACCCCAAAAAACAAAACCAAAACCTATTCTTTCTGTAAAACAGAAACAGAGCAAGGACCAGATGAAAATGCAATAGTTACACTGAAAATGAAGCTGCCTCTTTGTTCCAGCCACCAGCTACTAGATATGAACACAGAATTATCATTATCTCAGCAGAAAATGCAGTTAGACTTTCCTGCTTTTGGAAACTATACAGTCACAATGATCCTGTAACCAAAGACGTCACTGTGGTGAGTATAAAAAGAACAGTGCACAAAAGAAAATACTGTCTGCCAAAGAACTGAATGGTGGCATGAATCAAAGATTTCCGATCTTCTTAATGAGTCCAAGGATTTGTGTGGGGCTGCTGGCTAATGTATATTTAACAGAACACACTGAAACATTACGCAGTGGCATGGGATGAGCCAGATTCAGCACCAAAAGGGGTACAATATATTAACCCCTTTCATTATATTATATTAAAATGCATTAATTACAATATATAATTATAATATTTAATATATATTAAATGCATGTAATAACATGTAGTTACAAAATACTGATATATTAATATTAAAAAGATATTATAATTAATATATTTCAGTAAAAATGAAAGTAACTAAAATTAAATTACAATCTCACATGTGAAGTGCTATATAGGTAAAATCCTGGTATCTCACCAGAGGGAGAAAAGTAACCTGTAGTTTGACTAACAGTTCTAGAAGAAAAGTATACAGCAGCAATAAATTAAAAAAAAATATTTAAAAGCATACACAGTTTTCTCACTAATTTCAATTCCCTCCCCTCAACAAAATGTGAGTTCTAGGTATGCAAATGATACACTACTTAGAAAACAGACTTGTAAAGAGATGCAAACATATTCTCACAAACAAATCCTAATTTGATGACTCTAAGGTCAGATGGGACATTTTAAGAAATGAGTCTGGTTTTCAGCAGCCGTTACCATGAAACGAAGGAAGGAACATGATTTAATTTAAAAAAATATATTGTTCACTGAGAGAGTAAATTGTCTAAAACCAAAATAAATCTTAGGATCAGGAAAAGTGTTTTCTTAGATGCTTAAGCAACTGATCAAAGTAGTACACAACTACGTAAAGTTGCTCAGTGAGAATTTTTGGCTTGATATGCTTCAGCTGTGATTTTTGCATTTGCATTAAGTTACCAATGTGTATCTGAAGAGAGGGTGCAAAATGGATGGAGCCAGGCTCTTTCCAGTGGTGCTCAGTGTCGTGACCAGAGTCAGTGGGCACACACTGAAACACAGGAAGTTCCCTCTGAACATTTTTAACTATAAGGATGACTGAACACTAGCACAGGTTGCCCACGGAGGTTGTGGAGTCTTCCTCCTTAGAAGTATTTAAAAGCTGTCTGGACACAGTCCTGGCCAACTGGCTTTAGGTGTCCCTGCTTGAGCAGCAGGGGTCGACCAGATGACCACCAATCATTCTATCTTTCCCTAACTACATAAAACAAACTGATTTGTTCAAAATACCTATAACTCAGCTTTTATGTTCCTTTTCAGTTAACTGCTTTACTTTTACCTCTTACTACTGTCATTAAAAGTCTTAAGTATCATGCAGTACACAAGGCTCAAGTTAGGAAAGAGGCTCAGAAGGGAGTACTTTTTACCTTTAAGAAATATTTTTGTTAACATTTTTCAAAAGAAACAGAAACTCAATTACTGATGCCAAATGTCTTGTAACTCATATGGTTGAATAGTTATAAAATCACTTTAGAAAAAGTTAAAGAACAAAAAGTATACCTATACCTCTCTACTAATTTCTATGTTTTATGTAAAAGTTACCGAATAGAGGTATCGTTGGTTAAACTGTTGCATAGCTCCCTGCAGTTGATTCCGTTGAGATTGCCACTGCTCAAAGTTCCTGACTGATTCCATTGTTGGTCGCTGCCACGTTGTTGTTCTGGTGTTGTGGTCCACATAGTAAACTCTCCCACGATCATCAACTCTTCTTTCCCAGCTTTCAAGAAACACAAATGTTAAAAGTTAAATTTCTCAGTAATATTACATAACTGATTATATTTTTACATTGAATTCCTAGACAGTACTTGAATGAAGTACTGGAGTCACAGGCATGATTTTAATTTCCAAAGTACACAAAAGTACTCCCCAACTTTATTGGTAAAAGGACAACCACATTGATCAAAACTAGACTCCAAGAAATAGCATGTTCAGCTCTGTCACCTCATTTTTAACCTTGTACGTTCCTGTAACCATAAGCAATGTTGGCAGGTTTCACAGAAACACTTTGCTTGGAAATCTGAGGTCTGGAACCAGTGCACTACACCTAGTGGTGCTACCTAAATAAAGGTGGTCAAATATGCATTACTTAATGCTTAAGTTTTAAAGCAAAAACAAAGTAATTCAGTAGCTGTATTTGAATGAGTGATCAAAACAAGCGACATACACAGTACCAACATTCCTATAATGCTAGCTGCAATAAATATAATTCTAAATTAACTGAAAGCTAGAATTTCTTAATATACAATATATGTTTTTGATGAGCTGCTTATAAAAAACAGTATTTTTCCTGCACCAAACAAACAAGAAAAACCCTAGTACCTTTAGCATATATAAATTAAAGAAGTCTACATTACCCAGGAGGTAAGGGCTGTGGTCTCTCCCATGTTGTAGTTCTTGTGTTATGATCAACGTAGTAAGTTCTACCATGAGGATCCTTTCTTTGCTCCCACCTTCAGGACAAAAAAGACTTTCATGTAAGTCAAGGTGACAATGCTTCCTTAGGACTTATTTCCCACTAAGCCAAAAAGTGTCTTGGTATAGAATGGAAATACTATGATCCAAAACTCATTCTAAAACACCAAAGAAAACTCACACTAGAATACTTATCAGTTATTTCCTATTAACTGATATCACAGTATTATTTAAGGGACTTGGTACATATAACAAGCATACATCAATATTCACAACCATTTTCAAATTCTATTTAACATATCTGGAAAAAACGTCAATTATCTGCTCAAGGCTTGGATGCTAAAATAACCTCATTCAGAAAGTGCTTAGAGACACATTCTTTGCATTTCCAAGTTCATGCCTCTCTCAAAAAACCAGGAGTTTACATTGCTAAGCACTGTTCCCTATATCCAACAAACAACAGGATCATTCAGAGTGAACCTGAAATATGTGCTAACAGATGGTTTTCCTGTGTTTCTATTTCCTATCCTGCTAAATTCTCCATCTGATGTCTCTGGGGATTATTTCTTCAGCTTCAGTTGCAAAGCAAATTTAAATTGAAGATGGAGAGAGATCCAAGCATTATAAACAACTGAAGTTTCATGCTGCTGTGCACTCCCATAATGTAGTAAAAATATTTATCAGTGGGAGAAGAAACCAGGATAAATGTTAAAATGAAAAGCTGAAGCTGTTGGCTCCATTACATATATGTTTGGTTTTCTTATATACATAATTAATTAGCTCCTAAAACTGTAAGCAGAACACCTTATCTGCTACTCATAGGATTTGATGTACATTTCCCTACTATTAGAGCATCCTATAAAACCAGTACAAAATGTTTTCTGCAGTTCAAGAGGTTAAATACTAAGACTACAAGACGAAAAGAAAGGAGGAGCAGCATGTTCCTGAGTGACTAGGGCTAAACATAATGGAGACTGACATAAGCATCAACTAGATTGTGGGGAGTGCAGCAGGGAGCCACAAAAAAATCCCCCACAGGAATGAGATCTAGAAGGAATGATGAAGAAATGCATTTCACCGTAGTGTCCACTATGTCTGGAACTCATGACCCTGTCCTCAATGGGAAAGCATGTAATTTAATTAAAAAAAAAAAGTTTGACAGGCAGATGACCAGGAGTTCCCACCTATAAAGAGCTTCCATTGTCAAAGCGCCTGAAAATTAAAAACTTTGTAACTCTTCTCCAACCACACATATACAATATTTCTATCTTTTTAGATGCTTATTTTCGTGTTTATGAAACAGAAACTCAAATGTGGTGTCCCTAGTAACTTACTGACACACACACACACACCCTGCCCCCTTCAGAGTGAGCAGTTACAAGACAGGCTTTCTGATAGATCAGCTACAATGACACAAGGTATATACACCGGGTTAAGAAAATGCCAAAATAGTTAACATTTAGAATATTGTGGAAATGTCAGCATTTCCAATTAGTTATTAAAGACATCTTTACATACAAACATGAAAGCATCTATAAAAAAATATTAAGATCAATGTATATATTTGAGCATGTACTATATTTTCACTTAATGTCTAAGCACATTAATTTTGCATTAAAGGTTTAGGACTACAGAAGTAGTTTCTAACGATCTAACTGAATTAAAAGTTTCTAGCTATTCTGAGCATATACATATTACTTCAAATACGTATTTTTATCTCTAACATTGATTTTGTTGTACAGCAAGCCCCTACAAGTATTTCTAGACTATTTTATTAACTTTCACTGTTCTGTATTTTAGTCCCTACTACATTCTCATAGTTTAGGAGCCAAAGGACTAAGAAATAATGACCCAAATTAAGTTTGAACATAACAAATTAAAAGTCTTCACATCCACAATGCCCAAGAGTTTGTCTATCTAGATCACAAAACTGCCTCAGCAAATCAGTTATCTGTTGTTACTTTCTAGGATGAGAGCTACTAGCCAGTTACAGCAGCAGTACAAACCCCATTTTAGATCAAATAACTCCATCTCAGCCAACTGACCTAAATTTGGCAATCCCAGTATAGAATTAAATTTCTGTTTATATGCACACTCAGATGAAACATAATTATAGTATTAAAATCAAGCCCACATACCCTGGTGGCAAAGGTTCTGTACTGGCATTACCAGGCTGCTGTCTTACAGGTTCTGCAGATGCACTTGAGGTGGAGGAGGATTCCCTTGGTTTTGGTGCATCTGCTGCTATACTGTTTCTAGCATTAGGTTGAGGACAGTCTGTTGCAGCTGTAGGTTCTAGTCCAGCAGACACAACAGGTAATGCAGAAGTGTGGCTTTCAGAACAACTAGTTGCTTCTGTTGTTGACTGAGGTTCTGCTGCAGTGTCATTGCAATCTGAAGACATAGGAGCTTCAATGGAGCCTACCGGAGCCTCAGAGACAGAAGAATTACCAGCTTCTGATGCAGAGGTGGATGACTCCCCATTAACTGAAAAATGGGAAATAGGAACATTTGTGTATCAGAATCTGATGAGATTTACTTTTCAAATGACCAGCTTTTACAGTAAACAACATGGAAGGAATGTTTTAGTTGCACCTATATGCCACAAACAGCATTTTTGTCTCAGATGACAAAAAGTCACAATGCACCCGCCTCAGCAGTTAAAGCTGTAATTAAAACTTACAGTCTGCAAATCATACTCTGTCCTTCCCTGCTAAGACAATTTCTTAGCTTCTGTATATCTTGGTCAATTCCATGTTATACCTTACTCTTTAGATTAGCAAAAGGTACTCAGCTGCTTCCCAGAAAACAGTACTGCTTTATTTGCTTGGAAACTTTGAACTTACATCAACTTCAAAAGAGCATCTTGATTAGTATGCCATGAAATAAAAATATTAAGAGATAAGTAACAATGACATTTGAAAAACTAAGAGGTAGTTCTTACAGAAAATTTTTAATCCCTTTTTCAGAGTTGAGCTACAGAACTCTACAATTAAGCAAAAACCAGATGTGTGTGACTTGGAAAAAAAACCTTCAAAAGCAGGATTAAAATATAAAAATTAGTATTTGGCTAACACAACTTATGTAGTTCAATGACTGAAGAAAATTATTTTAGAATCACAACGTAAATCAATTTCTGTCTTTTAAGGAACAATGCAAATGTCACCCAACTCAAGCAGAATCTCATAAAAAGTTTACAGCAGGCATGGGTTTAGGAGGAAGAGGGAGCTAAGGAGGCTTTATTACCCCCAAGCCCACTTGGCCAATAATATATCAATACCAATCATCTGCAGAGTTTAACAGAACAGTATCTCAGGACAACAAGATCTTATCTTAGACAAGTGAGATCAGGTACAGCAGTCAGCAGGATCCCCAACTGAAGTCAAGGTCCCATTAAAAGCAGTACAACAACATTCACAGCTTTCATTTTCTGCATCACTAATCAACACCAGACAGTGACAATTCTATTTAAGCTCATCAGTTTGTACTTCTAGAGTTGGAACTATTTTTCTACAAGACTAAATATAATATGCAACACAGACTTCAAGTAATTTTCTAACAGCATACCATCAGCTTACAATTCTAAGGACTGAGGCCAATATAACTGCTCTGTACTCACAATCTTATTAATATTGATTTGCAAAATTTAACCCTAGCAAGTGCCTATAAAATGCTGTTCCATCATTTAAAGTGTTCATTTACTTTAATTCTGTATAATACAAATAAAAAAATAGCTAGATTCTACTTATTACTTGCAATATACATAATGTCAGCAATTTCTTGCTTTCCTAGATGGTCAGAAAAGCAGGTCAAAGAATTATAAACAATAAAACCATCATCAGCAATGTATTTAAATTAGCAAGTCAGTTTCTTTAAGGAATTATCTCTGCATCACAAGTATTTTCTTGAGAGGCATAATGATAAGCATGATTTTACAGGCAGCTGCAGATTTGTAAAATTTGTAAAGGCATTGCTTTTTGAACACAATTATTCCAGGGTAATACATCACTACTTCCAGCTCACAATAAACAGGTTAACTATATTAAGACACGTCAAGACTTTGTATTATTTCAAGCAAATGTAAAGCATGACGTTAAAAAAAACAACACAACTGCAGACAACCTGATCAAGTTTCTTCAGACTTCTGCCTTAACTAGCAACAATTTTACTTAAATAGGAAAAAAGTGAACTGGAATTTCAGTTTTCATTAAAAAACCCCATGTAATTCATCTACATGGACGAGTGAATGGGATTACATAACAAAGTTAGAAGCAAAATAACTGACAAATCATCAGTTCTACTAGTTAGATCTCAAACAGCAATTCTGGTGATATCACATGAAATCACAATCCTGCTAAGCACAAATGGGGGAGGGGTTGGGAAAGTCTGTCATCAACAAATGCTGGAGACCTGTTTTACATCTTGCCTTAAGTGTCCATGAACTGGTACAGCAGTTGAAAACTGTTATATCAGTGCCTCAGTGCAAGCTCAGTGATGATTTCCTCAATATTTCTATTTTAATAAATCAATTATTTTTGCAATTACTCTATCCTAGTACAGATTTCAAATGGATCCCTCTGCTTTGCAGAAAAAGGGAGCAATGCCTAAATAATAGATAGGCCCTCTGGCCTTCAACTGAAAAGATAGGGAAATCAAATTCAAGTTCTCCAAATACAGAAAAGCTTCAGAGAAGGCCTAATTTAATTACTACCTTTTAAAGTCCATAATTGTTTCTGCTATCTTCCCACCATACCCACATTTCCCACTCTATTATAAGAAGTTTGACAATCTCTGTTCAGCTGTTTATTAAGAGCCTGTCTGTTTCTATTTAAGGTTACCTTTTTCCTCTGCTATCACTGAAATTCAAACAGCTGAGAAAAGGCAGAAAGTGCTTAGAAAGCAGAGTCATTATTAGATGCAAAGTTTTTCCAGGTGAACAAAAATAAAATATATACTTTCTTTTCACTGGTTTTAGTGTACTGAATGTTGTAGTCATATCAAAGGGTTTGTGTTTAAGAGGAAATGAAATTTACTATTCTGCCAATATCTCTTTTTAAACAGCACCCATTTTTAAAAAATGGAAGGTAAGGAGAGCCTGCAACACTTCTCAACTCAGAGCGCAGAAGTTCCCTGACAAGACCAAAAATCAGATTTATGTAATGGCAAAAAAACCTTAACTATAGTTATTCAAATTAATTGTGGAAGAAATCTGATTTTTCCTGCAATCAGTAATATGGTTTAGTCAGGTGTGACAGAGAAATGGAAGTTTTGGATACTTCGCATCTTCTATCACAGAGGAGAACTGACAGGAAAACATGAAACTTTGTACACTTAAGAATGGATCTACTCCATTAAAATTCACAGAAGTAGACACTTACAGTTATAAATTCAAACCCAGAAACATCCTTTCAGTACTCTTAAAATCTAACAAAAAGTATACAGAAAAAGTGGCTCAACTTCAGATACATTTCAACCAGGTGAAAAAGCGTTATTGAACATGTTCTTGTAACTCTCCCATTCTTACCAGTGCTGTCGACAGGCTGAGCTGCAAGTGGTTTTGGTACTGGTGTATTTTTGGGTCTGGCTGCAACACGAGTAGGAGATGGTGTGCTGTCTCCGTTAACAGCTTCTATACAGAACGTATTCTGCACTACAGAGTTGGAAGGTACTTGATTGTCTATCCCATTAGAAATGTCACAAGCAGATCTTGGCAAAAAAAAAAGATCATTTTAGATTAGTACAAACAACATGTTAAACAGTTATGCAACTAAACCAAATCTTACACTAAATCACACACAAAAAAAGAAATGGAAGTAAATTTGCAAGAGTTTATATACACAATGTCTGCAGCCTAGAAAACAGTCAAGTGCAAGACCAAAACAATTAATGAACAAAAGGCAAATTTTGGTTTTGAGGATTTCAGATACTTAAAATAGTTAAAATTTTCCATTTCCATTTCATCTTTTACTTGTAATGACATATTAGAATTGAGTTGGGCAGACTGCTACGCCTGCCACATCTTCCAAATCTGCCCTAGAGACCCTCACAAAGCGCAGCTATGAGCAGGAAAACATTTTCTCTCATTAAGCAAGTGGAACAATTTGGTTTGTAAGTCCTATCTCCAAAAATTATTCTAGTCATAGGAAAGTATCAAAACTGTCCCTCAGTAAAAGGAAAATAAGATGAGCTTCTCTGTGCATAGGCACGATGGGACAAACACACAGGCAGCTCTGTGTTTGTAAGGCCATAAGGAAATAAATGGAGTGTAAGGGCTTGTGAAGAGAAAGTCTTGTTCAGTTACACTGCTTCTACTTAAATCTATCCCTATATGCTTAAAGCCACCCACCAGAGACACATACAGTGAAAACTAATTCAGTGCCAACTCCCCATCTTCTCAAGGCGTAGAGGCTAAGAATTAAAGAGAAGTTAAACGGATGACAAAAAAATGTGAGAATTGTAAGAATCCCCACTTTGTAAAGTAATAAAGGAAGAAGCAGCATTTCCATGCTACCTTATCCAACTCCAAAAGGGTACTATAAAGAGAGAATTAAATAGTATCCCTTTTCAACTCCAGACTACAAACCCTATTTGCTTCCTAAAGACAGGCACAGAATCCACCTTAAAAAATTTCTTCATCTCTTAATTTCAAAACTGTAATTCAAAACTTCTGGATAGCTGTATGGCATACTGCTCTAATCAAAATATCAAGAGCAGGATCCCAGTAAAAGCCACACCTTCAGCAACAGCTCAATGAAAACAAATGATCGTCACTACTGCTTCAAAACAGTATGCAGATGTGTTTCCAATCACTTTCAGCAGTCCCAAACCTTTGTAAAGAAAACTAAGGAGAAGCAACTTTTTACCCTCACTCCCTCATACTGGGCACCCATAGGAGAACAGAGACAAACTTCCACATATTCAAAAAAAGAACAGAGCGTACAAGGACAAATGTGTCCCTGTCACTCAAATACATAGCAACTGTATGTTTTTTCACTCTGTTGTGTGTCAAGAACTTAAATGGAAAGGGATTCACTCCAAGGTAACTGAGCAGGCCAGTAACATTGATATGAATGCAGACCTATTTGACTTACTAGCTGTAAGGGGGAAAACAACCTATTCCTACTTCTCTCCAGGCAGTCCCTGAGCTGGTAGAAAGATAGAGAAGCCAAGAATGAAGCTCTAAATTGATTTCAAAGACTTTTTCTTGCCACTTCAGGTTGAAACAGGCAAACACTTTGCCTCAGTGTTCTGAATACTGCTTTCTAAACTCAATAGAAGTCTCAAATTCCTGATCACAACCTTAAAAAGGAAGTGGGTGAGGGGAAAGTAATTTAGGCTTTTTTTCTTCTTCCTTCCATTCAGATGGTATGTTGCAACAAGTTGTATGACATGAACAGAAATGGTTCCTAAACAGCAGAAGGAAACGAATGAAGTACAAAAAAAAAAAAAAAAAACCCACACCACTGAACCACTCCTCCCCTAATCTCTGCTGCCGCAGCATTTAGTAGGCTTCCAGTCCGCCAAATTTTTATGTTCAGAGGCCTACACATCTAAGAGGCAATGACAAAGTAGAGAGTGGAGAACAGACTTTGCCAGAAGAGGAAGAACAGAGTTGTAAATTTAATTCCTCTCAAGCTAATTTATGTAATTATCATACAAGTAATATTCCTAAAATCTGTGGCAACATAATTTAAAATCCATCGCATTTAAAAAAAAAAAAGACACAAGCCAAACATTTCAACTGATAAATTTGCTAATATACTTCATATAGCATAAACACAAAAGTAAATTCCTACCTGGATGTACTTCTTGATGCAGCGTCTCTGCTTTCATGCACAGCCTCCCCATTTTGCTGAACTTCTACTGAACAATAAGAAACAAATTCAACAGAAATACTCTATTATGTCTGTTTGAAACCTTAATCAAAATATTACCATCCGACTTAATTATTTTAACTTACTGGTTGCTGATGAACTGAGATTTGTAAGAGATTCTTGTTCAACAACCAAACCATCCAGCACAACTGTCAGTTCACCTGTTTGCACCATGCCACTCTTGTTTTCCAAAGAGAGTTTCAACTGTTCTTTCACCTTCTCCACTAAAAATGGAGTTGGGGTGGATAGGGGGAGAGAAGGAGAGAAGGGATAAAAGGTTAAATTCTAAAAAACATTAAAAGATATTTTCAACACAAAAACGAGATACATGTATTTAGTTGTACAAAACTGAACGTGAGAGATACTCAGATGATTCAAACCAACATAGAAATCACTAAGGAGCTGTGTAAATTTATATCTTCTGTGGGTAAAAGCACAGTTTATTGGAAAAATAAATTGGCCATTTACAGAGTATATTCTATAGGTATGCTATAGGATCCACATGGTTTCAGTACTTTATTATTAATGATTTCCCAGGTTTGCTGTTTCCACTGAGCCCTTTTGAAATTATGCACTACTTACATAACATGAGACAGCTTAAAGTCAAACAACTTCTGAACCACACATCCAAATTTTGCAAATGACTGGGAACCTCAGTCTACAACCACAGCTTATGTTCATTTCTCATATCACCTTCCAAAACTAATTCTAAGAGACCACTGAAAAGAACATCACTTTGAGGAAGAAATAAATACAAGGACGGCATAGACTTCTTCCTCAGTTTTAAAAATTATTTTTAGTAAATCCTTACTAGCATTTTCATAGATCCCAACTCCATGATTAAACAGTAACAAAGGAGATTACTTGAGTTATCAAAAATGAAATCAGAAGATATCTTTACCAAAAGAAATTTTGAGATATACAAAAAAATGTATATGTGGTGCAGTTAAAGAATTCAGTATGACTGATAAGCAATGCACATACTTGTAGAGATATATACATAATCCACAAGTAAAACATGCTGTGGATGCTGCATAATTATCTCTAAATAAACTATTACTAGTACAGCAGTAAAAGCTACATGTCATAAATCCAAACACAGTCAGCCATGAGTTCACGTTAATCAGGTTTAAATGGTTAAGGCCTTTTAGTAGTTGCGGTCTCAGATTATAAGATTAATCTTTCAAGATCTACCACCATATTTCACTCCATATGATAGCATTCCAAGTTAAAGCTTACTGTGCACTGCCATGTATTAAACTAGCATTTCCTTTTTTTTTTTTTTCCATTCTTAACACATATCATAAATGAACAATAAACATTAAAATTGGGAAGGCTACCATAAGCTACTGCCAGATACCATCTAAACTGTTACTTTAAAGAGCAGGTTCAACAATGTAGTTGGGCAGCAGTTACCAGCAGACACCCACTGCTATATTAGAAAGAATTTCAAAGTACTTCAAGTTGCTGGAGCAAGCACAAAGCTTGCAAATCTACAGAATTAATGATTTTGCAATCTGCATTTTGGAAAATGGTACTACCTGAAAGAACAAAGAAACTAGCCTACCACTGAGTTGTTAAATTAACATACTTTTAAATCATCATTTCTGCAAAGGGTGATGGGTTTAGCTTCTGCTATTTTAACAGGTTATGCCTCCAACCCAGATCAACAGTTGGCTGTGGTCCAACTGAGCTGGCAAGAAAGCTGGAAGGGGTGTGGGCAGCAATTCAATACTGGTGGTGGTTAGTGAGAGAAAGTAACAACACCAATTCTAAAGGTTCTGCCTTTAGAGAACTTCCCCTTCACATTTTATTCAGTGAAGAGCCATTCAGTGCTGTATTTTAGAAGAGGTATCAATAACTGAGTGACTGAAAAACAACAATCAGATTATTCTACCACTGAATTATTGGATAGTCTAATGTATATCAAACTGCTGACTTGCCCAAATCAGAAACACTGCACATAAATTACTTTGGTGCAATGTACGGCTAAGTCAGTCAACCATTCCCAGAAAGAATTTGCAAAGTTGTTGGATCCTACATCCTCTGGATCTTGATAATAAAAATTAAACTTTTTTTTTTAATCATTATTACAACCCAGTTTCTTCTGATATACTTTTTTTAATTTAAAAAAGAAGCAGTTTTCCTGCTTAATTATGGACTTTTGGGCAGAAACTTTATAATACTGCTAAAAAAGCCCACCTGATTTTAGATTCTGTTTCAATTTTCTGTAAGAATCAGAAAAATGAAGCTTTATTCCAGCTCTCCTTTTCCCCCACCTCCCCAAACGGAGCTCTTAGGTTTATATATCTAACTTGCGAGAAAGGTTAGAGATTGTTTTAGCTGGAATTCTACTGCCACTCTGGAGTGGAATTTAAAGTGTGGATTCACCATCTTCTTGTACTAACGAAAAAAAGTTTAAAAAGCAAATTAGATAAAGAAGACCCATTTTAATTCTATTAAAGACAGTTAAAATTAGAAGTTACATAGAACACAACAACCTCTCATGTACTCTAAGGGAGTTCTCAAATGTTTCACATTAATCAGTGGTTCTTACTGCACTCTGAGCAGCTAAATTATGAGGGAAAGATATACAACCTTTCTATTAGTGATTCCAGAGAAGGAAAACATGAAAAAAAATCACATAGATGGCTTTTCTGAAAGTTTAGACTTTTTTTTTTACCAAGTCTAAAACAGATCTTCTAGCAAAATAGTTACTAGATTGCCACAAAACACCGTATTTAGTCACTTCTGCTTTTACTTAATTAACTCATACTCTATTGTTTGTTTCAAAATTATTATATCCCATTGTTACATTTAAATTGCTTTAGATAGCACCGACATCTCTAGAAGAGATGAGTAAAGACATCAACTGAAAGTCAGTTGTAATTTCACATACGGTTAGTAGTCTAGTTGACAGTTTGATGTATAATTAGTAATAATAATTCTACTTTACTCAAAATATCCTTCATGATAACTTACATTTTCTATTGTGTATTTCCAAAGCTTGTCTCAAGTCTACAGTGGCTCTTCCTAATAAAGCATCTGCTTTTAAAGTGTGATGGCTCCACACTCTAAATTCCAGCGTAGTCTGTGGAGTCACATTCCTGCATATAAAATACATTTTTTAAGAGATATATACAGATTTTAAAGTATTTGTTCTTGCTACTAGGAGTATTTGAACTTAATTCACTTTCTCATATTTGTTGGATTTCTTCATACTAATTAACTGAAAGAAGTTTTTGTACTGCAAGGGGAAATTTTTAACTAAGAACTGCAAACACTGATATTTATACGTAAGATCACACTTAAAGTGCATTACTATGATAACATAAGGAATTTGAAGAGTATCAGAATAACCCACACTACACTCAAATCTCAGTTATATAAAACATATCTTACTTTATGAAAGACATATTTTCCCTATTCCTCACTATTCCAGAATTCTAACCAAACACTCACATTATTAAATGTGAACAAAAAGGTGGTAAGTATACTTGTCTGTCACTAGAAAGAAAAATACTATTAAAAAAAAAAAGGAAAAAGCAACCAATCAGCTACTTGCAAGCAGGAAGAACTCACTTAATAGGCATCAGCGTGCCATGAAAATGTTTATAAAACACTATTTGTGAATCCACAAGTATATATAAAACCATAATGCATACTCACAGAAATCAGAGGGGAAAATATCAAATGATGTAGCTAAAGTAAAAATTGGAGGGAAGCAGAAAGGTAAAGTACCAAATTACAGTAATATTATGATAACCTTTGGCAGTGATCTCTCCCCTGCTCAAGAAGGAAAACGGGAAGCTATGCTAGGTCCTGGAGAGCAAGTTTAGTAGTACAGGTTCTAGTACTGCAAGAGTGCTCCTGGCTGTGAAAAATGCAGTGCAAAAAGTCAAAGGCCACATATCCATCACTACTCAATATGGACAGTTATATCAGCATTGATGAAAACAATACTAAAGACAATCCCACGATCCCAACAATCGGGCTAGCTTTATAGTAATAGTCACTTGAGTGTGTTGGACAATGTGCATCATTTTTGCTGAAACCCCTGAGAAAATTTATGTTTGCCTTTTGATTAGGCTGCCTTCTAATGGAAGTCTTACTGAAAGACCAGCTCTAAAAATAAATGGGAAAAAAAAAACCAAAAAAAAAAAAAAAACAAAAAACCACACACCACCTACAAATACAGAATATATTGCTGGTGCTCATGCATATTCATGGAAGAGAGGGTAGTTTGGTAAACGAGAGGATCCACTTATCCTCAGACTGGGCAACTAAAACAACAATACTATTACAATAGCCAGAGGACGAGGGGGCCAGAACACCTTATATACCTAAGGGTAAGATCCTAAGTAATACGGATGATGGAATGAGTCTGCTTTGCTGTAGCGTGCATGGCAGATTACCTTGTTTCTACCAGCTCACCAAATCCTGACAAATCGAATCTGCCTCCTCAACAGAAACTCTGGTCTCTGTGAATATACCGAGAACTCTGTACTTGAACTAGTAATAACTCCTGGAAATCATCATCAGGTCCAAGACTACAGTATTCTCTTTTGCGACCCTGCAAAGGGCTAATAAACTCTACTGAACCTGAAACATTCAGAAACATCACAAAGGAATACTCGGTTCATTCAGCCCAAGTTTGGAGCTAATAAGTAGGTGTTCCCAGGCAAACACTTCCCCAAAGCTAAGTATGTTGTAGTACTCCCCACGCTCCAGCACTGTTAGTTATAGGAACCTGGCGTGGCACTAACGAAGCTGGCTACTGCACAGACAAGTCAGGTGCTGTAAAATGTACTGGCCCAGGCTCAATTCCACTTGATAGTAACTATGCCGTTTCCAGACACAAATTGGAAGCAGTACAATCTTGCATGTATAATAAGGCATTCTAGCCAACTGCACGGTGCAAGATTGCTAGCTCTTCATAGAGTCATGTTTAGGTATATCTACACCCATAGCATAGTTAAACCAAATTAAATCACAAGAAGATTAAAAAGGTCAAACGTTATGATAAATTTTGTTTGTCACTTTGCAGTAAACTGCTTTCATGTTTGTATGCCTTCACCAGGAAATTTAAAGAAAGAAGTGACCTTCCTCATAACTACTACTTATCCAGCTGAGATTATTTTCCTTTTAAAGTTGAGAATGACATAGCTTTTTTACTATGTCATAGTATTTTATTATTAACAACTTCTATAGAGGAATCAAACTTGAATGGTCTACAGCGCTAACAAATATCAAGAGTATACCATGTATAGCAACTGTATGCAAGGAACACTGTACAAAAAGTATTCTCAAAACATTGTAAGAATTCAGAAAAAATATTTCATTTGAAATAAATATTATCTTATGTCTGCATTTAATCATCAACAGCCAGAGAAAACAACGTAGGCATCCAAGCTTAGTAAATATTTGCCTGCAATATCTGCCTAATAAATAGTATAAAAAACCTGAAAAAGCTACTTACACTGTCAGCTGCTCATCCCATTTTGGATTTGAAGAACTACTTGATTTTGCTGTTTTCTTAATTTCTCCATCTGCAGTTAATTCTGTGTAGAAAGTTGTTCCAAACCAATTCTTTTTCCGTTTCAGTTTAGCACTAGAAACTAATAAAATACATTGTTTTATCTACGACAGCATATTGTTGCTGAAAAAACAGAAAACATACTGCCTACAAAATGTATGAAACACAGCATGGCAACGTTATTCCTCATCCTTTCTACTTCTGCTGGATATAAAGAGGTCAATGCTAAAATGGTAGCTTTTCTTTTCAAAAGCTACTTTGTCAGACAGTTGAAAACAATTGCAGCATTTCTCTTCACCACGTACCAGCAGGATGGGTTGGAGAGACAGCACAATTATTTCAGACATAAACACTGAAAATCATGTGGGTTCTTTTGTGTAATTTCTTATTGTTCTTCCTACTCTTCCCTTAACTGAAAAATACCTAAGTATGATACGTTTGAGAGATTATCAGGCAAACTTTTTTTTTTAAAAAAAAATTGTGTGTAGTTATGAAAGCATATGCAGTTCAGGCCTATTTCAAAGTGTCCCTGTATAGCAAAGCCTGTATACAGAGCTAAATTTCCTTCTTGGTATTACCTGTGTGGTTAATCTGTGGTGTAACACATCAGTTTGTTAAAAGTAAGAAAACAGCTCTCGAATTTCCCCTAAATAGCTCTGTGGATGAACTTAAAGGTTCCAGCTAAATATTCAACAATTAAGAAATAGCAAATGACTGAAGAAGCTATCTTTTACCTCCTAATCGCTGACAAGGTTCTCAGTGTTCCTGAAAATAAATCTGTTCTCTCACTTCCTTGCTCAGCTGAGGAAGTCACTATAAAACCCAGCAGCAGCCTAACTGCCAACATTTTAAATTCTATTTCAGGCAGATGTTGTCTTCAGAAGACCACATCAGTGGACTCACAGCTGTACCTACCTGCTGGCTATGCCTTCTCTCTCATTCCTTCCACACTTCCGCATGATTCTCTTTCCCTTCACTTTCAAACTATAGCAAAGCCGAGTATTTTCAGCCACTTGGAAATAATCCTGCCCCTGTTATTTTTGCATTAGCAAATAACTTCCACTTACTTTTCTGTATGGTAACTAAACTGTCTGAAAGGCAGACAAAAAAGGTCTGTCATGTGTTTCTGGATTACAGAATTTCTGAGACATATACATTAGTTACCTAAAAGTTAGTGGGATGCAAGTGTCCAAGATTCTAAACACAACAGCCATGGACTTTTACTTAATTTCAGTTAAAAGGTGCACACTTAACGCCCTCATACTTAAAAAGTCCAGTCTAAGTCATGTGTCACATGTCATAAAAGGAAAATGCACTCTTGGTAACATTACAAGTAGAAGTCTAAACACGTCTTATTTTTTCATTCCACACGTCATATTTTTTCATCTGAAATCATGATATATTTTTAACCTTTAAGAACCTCTGGTTCTTCCACATTTTTTCCTCCATATTTTACTTTCTAAAAGCAACTGCAACATTTGATAAAAT
This sequence comes from Falco peregrinus, assembly GCF_023634155.1. Lineage (NCBI taxonomy): Eukaryota > Metazoa > Chordata > Aves > Falconiformes > Falconidae > Falco > Falco peregrinus. Next base: position 35,146,995 of record NC_073723.1, read on the forward strand.
ACAGGTATTTAGTCATAATATTCAAGCTTCCTTTTAGTTTTCCCCCTTTTATCTGATTATGTTTTAGGTCATTAGGTTTTGAGTCCCCAAACATGAAAGGAGACCATTATAATTTTTTTTTGTTAGGACTTCGTTTAAAAAAATTAGGACTAAGTAACAAACACCTGCAAAAGACTTCACAAAGACCTAACAAGACAAGATAGATTGGTAAAATATATTTGAAAAAATACTGATGGCAAAACTTGTTGGCAACATGCTGTAACTGTATAAATCCAAACAAGTCTCTTACTGCTTCACATGAATTTCCTTGTCTACAAACTGTGTATACATTAGTTGCTGCCTTTATAAATGTGCTTTTTAATTATAGTGTCTGAAACGTAAGTCTAGACTCTAAAGCAGCATAAACTCATCTCAGCATAACCCAGTGCAGGTCAGCAGCACTACAGTACCACACTCGTCTCCCATTTCTTTCCCTGTAGTGCCACTGGCATTCCCCTGATCTTGCAATGAAGACCTTTAGAGAACTAAACCTTCAGAAAACTAATCCTAAAAATTGCACAAATTTCTTCCTACTTTGATCCTTGAACCAGATCTTTTGAAGTCAACAGAAGCTCCAGTGCCACAAAAATAGAAGACTACTTATGGAAGGAGCAGTACAGTACAGGATACCAAAATGATCACTTCTGCATACACAGATCTGAAGTTACGGGTCATTTGTGTAACAGTTTGCTACAGTTACACATATTCAATCTACAGGTGGCTCCATCTATGCTGTTAGTTATTGCCAGTTTTGATGATTCATCACTTTATCAAGTTATTTAATCCTTAAACTGGGTTAATCAGTTTTAAGGTTCCTCTCTTATCAGATTAGATAAAATATCTATTTGGGGGACTCCGCAGCAATGTATTTTTTACCAGATGACCTGGCCATCTTTGGACCATCCAGCATGATACATCTTTCTTGAGATGCAGCTTTTTTTAAGACATAGTATCTTACTCATGTGCTTTCCAATTTTTGTTCAAAATAGCCTTAATATATTCATGGCCATGCATTCATTCTTACAGGGTTCCCAGATTTCGTAAGATCCCTGGAAAGTGCAAATTATTTATCAATGGTAAAATAATACTTACATACATACATTCACACTTATACATTTATGTATATATATATATATGCACAACATCTAACTACTTGCTGGTAACATTACTACTTTTAGATACTGTAACACTGTCATAATTAGCTATCAAACTTGTTTACCTACATGCATTTTGCTTATCTTAGGACTACAAGTCTTTGTTCTGCTCTGCCATTCCACAGAAAGAGCAACTAAGATTGACACCAGTTGTCACATCCCTCACCAGTTCTTACCCATGAGTAGCAAAATGCGTAACATCTGCTCAACATCTACTGAATATGTCCCCAACATAATCAGAAATTTCCAGAATTGCTTGTAGCCCACCATGTTTCCCTTCCAGCAGATATTGAGATTGCTGAATTCTGCCTCGAATTATGCAACAAGAAAAATGTGAACAGTCATGAGATGCAACACAGTAAATTCCAATTGGATAGAAGGAAAAACACTTCCACGTTGATGTGGTTTACCACTAGAACAATCTGCCCAGGAAAAAAGGTAATCTACAACCTTTGAGATACTGAAAATTCAACTGGACAATACCCTTAGCGACCTGATTCAATTTCAAAGGCAGCCCTGCCTTCAGCAAAAGAGCGGACTAGGGAATCCCCAAATATCCCTTCCAACCTGAATTATTCCATATGGCTGTGTAATCCAACCTGCTGCACCCAAGGTTAATACGGGATACCTGTATTATTCTCAACAGATGTCTACCTGATACAGGTAATCAAAGACAACCTTTTGAAGGGCTAGCAGATTTTGTGATTTCCTCCAGTCCTCCTCCAACTTCACTATAACATTGTACCCATTTTCAGCTTGGACTTCATTCAACTGCCCATCTTTTTTGTAGAATTTCAGCAATATGTGTTCCCTCTATAGAATATGTGCCAATAATTATTTATTCCCAAGCAAAATTCCTTCCATTTGTCCCTACTGTTGTACTCAATCTCATTTTTTCTTAATTTGAAGAGATCGTTAAACCCTGTCATCCAACTCACTGTATAACCTCTACCTAGCTTTAATTCATCTACATATATTATAGTCATGTTCTTAACTTTTAACATTTGAGTTATTAGTTAAAATATTAACAATACCGATCCATTTTCTACACTCATTTCAAAAACTGCTTTTATGAATACATATGTTTTCCTGTAAAAATCACCATGATACAAATCACTACTTGCCTGTTACTTGCATCTGTAATCTTCCATTATGGTTGTTACTTGTATCAGATCTTGGTGAGGCTGTGGCCATGTCAGAGGTTTAGGCTTTAGCCTAAAAAAAAAAAATACACAGGTAGCTTATTGAAAAGACTTATCTCTGCATGTTAGTTCCAACTATTAACTAAAATGCTCAACTAATCAGCAAGTTACCAAATGTTACTTAGGTATGGCAGAATGCATTATTTTCAGAACACTAGTTAAAAAAAAAAACCAATTACTTTTGAAATTTGTCTGACGTTACCTTTGAGGATGCCAAGACACTTCAGTAATACATACATTCACATAGTTTAGAACAACTGTGCAAGGCAAAAAAAAATTCAGCTGTGATATTATCAATATTCCTATCTCCAGAAGGTATGCTTATGGTCTGATTTCAGATGTGCTAAGCACCAAGAACTTCAAATGAACAAAACATCCAAAACATTTACATGCTTGAAAATCAAGTCATTCCCAGAACAATACACTCAAGCAATAACTTGATTCAGACAAAAAACATTTGAATTCTATCCCTAGATTTGCAATCAGCTTTCTATACCACTGTTGTCCATCCACAAATCACTTCCCTCACCTATTGAGACAGTAATAGGACCACCCCATCTTATCATTCCATGGCTAAAATTGTGTGGCTCTGATCTTATCTGGGACATCCCAGTACTTGAAGGACATGCGGACAAACATCACTCGTGTCCTCCTGAATTACTACACCTGAAAGAAAGCTAGAAGTAAAATATTCTCTAGCAGACAATTATTTTTCATGAGAAAAGAATACATACATTTAAAGTATACTTTCCAGGACCCGAATGAACTTCCATATAATTATTTCTGTGAACATTAATTGGTATTGATAATAATATGGTAACAGTAAAGTCACCAAATCTTTTTGATCATGCATCTCTATCAGTAAAAGATTTTTGAGCATGCACCCCCTAATATGTGTATATTTAGAAATTATATATAGGTATTACTGTACTACTGTATTTTGTACATTATAAAACATAAAAATATAAATTAAGAAGGATGAGCTGAAGATAAAATAAACGGTATTTTATTTACCGTTTAATTAATGGTGAAAAAAATATTTTTGCTCTCACTAGAAATATTTTTTTCTTTCTGAGAGCCATGTGACTAAATATGCTTCATTTTAAAAATGTTGGCTTAACACTTTGTAATACAGTCATCTGAAGGTCTAGTTCTAAATTCAGTATGTCTCAGTACTTGGTTTTAATGGCTCTCAGAGCTGGAAAAGACAATTAACAATGATGTGTACATCAAAATGAAAGTACATCACTGGCTGGACTTGCTACATACAAAGTTTATTCTTGAAATGTGGTCAGGAAATTTCCATCTGCCTGATATCAATCAGCTATTACTGCAAACTAATAGAAGATCATGCATTTTGATATTTTTAACAAACGGTTCAAAACCCTCTGAAACTCTTCAACTGGAAGACTTGAAACAGGTAAGGAAATTCTGTTACACAGTTTAAGTGTACAGATATTAGAGTTCTTGTGGGTGTCACACATCTTTTCTGGCAACAAAATCCAGAAAATATCCATTTTCAAAATGTTCTATCCATAGCATGAGTTTCTTTTAAAAAGAAGTCACCTTTTTGCCCATTGGCATCACCTTCACCTTGAACGGATAGTGTCTTCATTTTTTTTGAAAATACCTGTTAGTCAGCATACTGCTGACAACCACCTGTCATCACAGACCACATCAGCAAATTCAGAACACTCGTCTTTTTGTGAAAGAAATACGCAGAATTAATCTTTAACTTTTACAGTTCTTCTAAGCACTTTCCCATGACAACCACCAAACTTCTGCATGCTACAAAAGATTTTCCTGGTCACTCCCCATGTCATTACAAATTATAAAGATTCTGCTATTTAAAGGCCCTGTTTTTACACAATTAACCACAATGATGACATCTTGCCGCACTTCGTGCTCCAACTTCCTTGATGTTTGCTTATGCATGACGCAGTGAATGTGTTCCACGTGTGCTGCTCTCCTTGTAACTTCACCCCAGAATCCTTTTTACCTTCAAAGCAATCCATCAGTACGTACATTTGCAGTTTTTCCATTTAAAAAAATAACAAACAACCCAACAAATGTTGTTATTAAAGAAGTCATTTACTGTTAAGAATATATCTTCTCTGGTACATCTTTCCTTAGTGACTTAGTTCTTTGTGTATTTCATTAACAACACAGAACCTAGCAACTACCATAAGCTGAGCCACATTACAAGCATCTATACTTTCATCCAACTGTATAGCAAGCCTCAAGCCTCCCACACTGTAAATTTTTCTAATATTTATTTCTTCAGATCTCTGGCAATCTGTTCTAGACATCTTTCAACAGTATCTGCTGACAAAGGAATGCATGTCTGCTTGTAACCATATTCTTTCCCATGTATTATTTCAGATATTCTTACAGCGAGGAAGATCAAGTGTTTCTCCAATAATTTGTGGCTTCTATGTCTTTTGCTATTGAGAAACCTCAAAAGAGGCTTCTAAAGATCCATCATTAAGTTAGTGAAATCTTCAAGTACTGGACCGAGTATCACAGGACTTTAAACATTGCTGAAAAAAATCATGGAGGTTTGTCTTCATGTTCTGGATAGCTGTTTTTTTCAATGCCTTGCTAATTGTGATGGATTCATACTATCATTAGCTGATATTTCAAGGTACAATATTCTCGTAGGGCGAGGTTCAGCATTAATTCTAGTGGATGTATATCCATATTTCAAATTGCCTTCTTGATAAACTCAATATTTTTTTTGCCAACATATTGTCAGATCTAATTGCCATTGTTTTTACCTCATATTGCATCTGGCTAGGAGCTCATGCTAGAGTAGGAGAAACATCAGCTCTGCCATGTTCTTATTGTTCACATTATTAGTATTCACTTCAATCCACGGTCTCTTTGCAGGAATTTTTTTAAGTTACTTGCCCATTTTATGAGGGTCAGTTTAGTTAAAACTAAATATAATCCATAAATCCACCTAACTGGACACATGTAAACTGCATACATTGCAATATACTGAAAGTGAAAGAACAAGTGAAGGCACTGCTGTGACCCCTTCACACTCTGGAATTCTAAGTCTGCCCTCAGGACACCTCACCAACTATACATGACACAGGACCAAGTGAGGGTGCCAGTGTCAATATGAGGTTGATTTCTTTCTTATTTTTCAGATAAAATACAAACCCTAATATTTTATTCCCACACCTCAATGGATGGTCTTGTACACCTCATTTTGGAGGCTGCTGAGATAGAAGACATCAAAGGAGCAACACATGCAATCAGTTCTGTGGCAAGTAAAGTCAAATTCTTCACAAGAAACCAAGATCTGCAATCTAGTTCTAATCATACATTAAAAAAAATATTTTAGGCATACTTTTGTAACTGACAAATTGCAATAATTTTTACTAAGCTTTTTTTCCACCTACTGTTCAACCTGCATAGATCTAAAACGCTAGGGGAGTTATTTGGTTTTATTTGGTTGGTTGGGTTTTGTGGATTTTTTTAATCTCTACTCATATCATGCACAAAGTAAAATAAATAGAGAAATGAACTGTGTCAAAGTCCTCAGGTAGACAGCACATTGCCTAATCTCCTCAGGTTTTCAGTGCTGATTTATCTGCAAGGCACACCACCTGCCCTACCCTGAGTTTCTGGCTCTGCTTCTGACTAAGCTGCTAACTGCATTTGGCAAACCCCTGTTTGTTAAGCTACTGGTAACAGGGAAGTGATAATTCACTACACTTAGCTTTGCGTCTTTCCCCTTGAAGGAAAAAATTACCATGATGCCTGGAAAAAATTACTAGAATGCCAGGGACATCCGAACAGGGTGGAGAAGAAACAAAGTTAGGCTTGGGGCTGCATGTTTCTGCAATAACTACATGACTGCCTCCCACATCAAGAGTGCCCCCATGTTCTGTTTCTGCCCTGTAAAATGAACATCCTTCTGTAACAGAAGTCTTTCTTATATTCTTGCCAATATGGTACCCCAAGGTACATTTACACAGCAATTATTACAATTCCGTATGTTTAGTATGTTGCAAGCAAAATACTACATTAACATGTATGTCAAATAGTATTTAGAAAAACAAACTAAAAAATGTGAAAGTGCAAAAAAAATCTTTTAAATAAACATAACTTTTTATCAACAATACATGAAGAAAGTGTTATGTCATATGTTATATCCATAAGGGTTTTACTGAACAGAGCAAATTAGTTGAACTGACTGATTCTGGTCTCATCATGTTCCAAATATTCCAAAGCTGCAGTCCTCCCACCCTTGTTTAACTGGTTAGGAATGAGGAACTGGTTAGGAATTAAGGGAGAAGGACACATTAAAATTTCTCCAAGTCAAAAGAAGGAAACTAATCAATTGGTTTTTCCAGTAATGTTTTTTTCAGGAATATGTAAATAACAATTATTTAAGCTTCAGTCACCAGTTATTTTCATCCCTGATTATCCAAACTCCACTACCGACATTTTTAAATGAAGTTAACAGGTTGTTGTCCCATCAGCTGTGATGCAGGTTGGTTGGTCTGGTGCAAGCCTGCTCACATCATGGAGTTTGTAGTTTTCATTCAAGATCCAGAAAGTTACTCTTATGGTATTACTTAAAAAAAACAAAGAAACAAAAAATCCAAAGCCTTCACTGCCTGATGCACATTGGGTCACAACTCGCTCCCAGTCAAATGTGTCTTTCTCCTGGGTAAACAAAGCCTTCAAGAAGAAAAATTGGCCAAGTTACATTGTACAAAATGAAGGATCTTATCTAGAGCCTTGGACACCTATTACTCCCTGCAAGCTAGTAAGGATACATGACAACCGTTGCTGCACAATTGAAGAAGAGAAGCATGATCCAGAACATAGCCCCTCAGCCTTTGATAAGAAAATTACTACCATGATGTAGCCATAGGGGGTGGAGGGGGATGGGACACAGGATGACAACCCTATTTATCATATGAATTGTTTGCAGTAGTGATAAAAACAGCGTTAGTGACATTATGTAAGGTACTAGTACTGATTGTCATACTCAAGAAAAGGACAGGACATGAACAGCACTACTGGGAGAATAAAGACAATGCACGAGTAGTCTAATAAAGAATGGAAGTAAATTTGCTCATCATCTATAAATATATCAGGAACATGCAGAAATCAAAAATAAAGACTACTGAATTAAAAGAATAGTGTTGATAGATGTTTCCAAAAATCTCATGTTTCTGGGGGCAAGGTTGCAGCAGAGACAACAAGCACATACTGTATGAAACTAAGCAGGGACAGTAAAGAAGTCACACAGAGGGACTGACAGACTTGTACTAGGCTGGGATTATACCACCACTCTAATGCCTCAATAGAAGCACAAATTTTCATAAGATGAGAAAGATTTTTAAGAGTTCTACAACTAGAAATTCTTCAAATACTGAAAAAATGGAAGTTTCAAGGAGTAGGAGCCTCTGTCTTCATAAGCCAAAGAAACTCTATCTGCATGGCCAAAAATAACCAAACTTCAACTAAAGTTGTCCGAGCTTGGTGAAGGAAGGGATGGGATTGCAATTACAGGAAGTGAAGTGATGATATTCATTTGGAGGATTGAGACATTTGCAGAACAAGAGATAACATCAAAAGCAAAATACCAGTACTTAACCTAATTTGTAAGGAAGTATATATGAGAAATAAAAACAGGTGGTGAAGAAGCACTGGAAGATGGGGTGTGTTGTTTTGTTTTTTTAATAAATGATTTTTTTAAGTTTTATTTCAAATAATGCAAGCCCTAACCATTAATGGGCAAGGGAACACTATGTCCTACAGGCACTATTTACTGCTTTCTTGCATCATGCACACACTTTTTTTCCTCAGCCCTAAATCCCTTTTTCTTGCTACTCAAAATAAATGCCCAGTTTAGCTACTGAATATGTTAAGGGTTAAAATATTTGAGGTTATCTCTAGATAATCTTAAAAAGAGGATTACATACAATATAAGAGTCACCATCCTTATAATCTTCCTGAAAATCATGGCATTAATTCTCACAGGGCTGCAGTCACCACACATTCCCAAATACGAACTTGCTACACCTCTTTATTCAAGTTCTAGATTAACCTTAATTGGTCTAAAGGACATGAAGCTTTACTTTCAGAATTGTTTCACTAACACATACAACACCCCCTCCCCTAAATTCCTGGACCAAAAATGAATTAAGAGAGAGTCTTGAGAGCCACATAAAGATCACAGTTATCACAATGCTTCTGTCTAAACCAGGGGTCCTCAAACTATGGCCCACGGGCCAGATACAGCCCCCAAGGGTCCACAATCTGGCCCCTGGTATTTACAGACCCCCCCGCCGGGGGTTGGGGGGGAAACCAAGCAGCCGCAGATGACTGCCTGCCACTGCATCTGCGCGCCGGCCCCCTGGTTAAAAAGTTTGAGGACCCCTGGTGTAAACCATCCTCATCACACAAAACCATTACATCAACTGGAAAAGTACAATCTATTTATTAACCCCTATAACAGATTTTTTAGAAATTAATATTGCTTCAATCATATAGATTATTTTGGGTAACTACAGATCAATTAAGACAAAATAAAACCCTAGCAAAACCACAGAATGGCTGACATATTAGACTACTAAAAAAAATTAAGGGATCATTCCATAATTCATGTGAATCAACAGTTTCATGGAAGACAAGTCTAGTTAACGATAACAGCATTTATAAATTTACACTTCTGTGAAGAATTTTCTATCAAATTCAAAATGCTATTTACACATCAGAACTAAGACCAACACACTAGTCTTTCATAGATGATTTACTTATGAAATTTAAGCAGATACATTTTAAATTACATTGCCCATTTGGTAATGAATGCACCTGGTTGAGATTTACTGTCGTGCTACATTGAAATAAATGATGGCATTTCTTGTGAAGTTGAAAGCTAAAAAGTATCGCTGCAGCAGCAAACATATTTATAAATCGATGGTTTGAATCATTAATTGAGGAGAATTTTCATGAAGAACCAAGCAACTCTGATGTAGAAGAATACAACCACCAACACAGAAAGTCCTTTCATTACTCATATGATACCACAGGAGTCAAGCCAGGAATAAAACAAAAAGAATCGTACCAAGTTTAAGACAGTAGGGTCTAATTACTGGTGCTACCAATTCACAATGGATGGAAAATCCTACCACATGGAACAGTTAAAATATAGGAAGAATGTTAAAATATAGGAAGAATGTGCAGAAACAAGAAGTTACACAATGTGGCTTTTCAATTTAACTTTAAATCAGAAAACCTGCAAACTGAGACAGTATCAAGGGAGTATTTCTACACACACACACAAACTCCCAATTACCTATAGAAAGTCAACACACTAAAAAAAAAAAACAAACAAACAAACAAGAAAAAAAACAACCAAACAAACAAAATGACATAGGCAGGAACTCAGAAGCCATCCATAAAGCTGTGGTAGAATAGAAAATAAATATAATTGCAATTTAAAATTATTTACTCTCAATCACAATATATTTGGGCTTACTGATTGTGCTTTAATGACCATTGAGTTATTCTCTTGCTAATCTGACACTGTTCCAGAAAAAATATAGAAGATGGTGGATAAGGAAAAAAAAAACAACCATGAACAAATTACACCATGAATGAGCACTGTTGAATCAAGTCTTCCTGAATGCCCAAAACCAGAATAAGCAAACTTGAGATCTATTCATATAAATGCCCTAAGCAAGGAAAAAGCAAGCAGATGAGCAAAATGCCTAAATATTACTAACATCCTCATTAACATCTTTAATTCAATTTACTGTAAGTATAAGTAAGAAATGAGTTGGCTAGGTAAAAATCAACATAATGCCATAAATATTATTTTTCCTGTATCTGAGCATATCTTCCAAACAAGAACAGAAATGCAGAAAAATCTCTTCCTCAAAAGATTTTTTTTTTTAAACAAGGAAGCTAATTATTCAAGATTTTCCCAATCCACCCCAACCAAAAAGGTACAAAAGGTTGAAGGAAGAAGTATAGGGTGGGAACGAAATAAGTGAACTGTAACTCTAAAATCTATGGCATTTAACATAATAAATGTGGTTTTGAGCAACCCAGTTTAGTGGAAGGTGTCCCTGCCAATGGCAGGGTTTGAAACTAGATGATCTTTAAGGTCCCTTCCAACCCAATTCTATGATTCTATGGAATAGTTCTACGGAGAGCCATGGAAAAATAACAATACTGACATTAGTTATTTTTCCTTATTACAAAGCGTAAACACAAACACAAGAAAGGCCATATAACTTTGAGTATAAAGTCCTACAGATAAGAAATCTTTAAAATCATTTTAAAAAATGTTTCAGGTTCAGATTAACAAACTATCCAACTACATGATCATGCCTTTATCCGTATTTAGTGCTGTATTACCTGAAACTACCACAATACTGTCACAGTTCTATCAGATGCAAAACTGAGTATGTGCACCACCACAGTATTAGCACACAAATTTGTGTTCTACACTTCAGACATTCCCTTCCCGACCTCCTGCCTCGACATACAAGCACTTTAGTTTTCAAGACTGGATAATTTTCTGGCAACAAACTCCTTGCTCCTTCAGTGGAAAAAAAGGGCCTGGAGGCAGGACTAGAAATGTGGACTACTTCCTAGTTTCCCAAACACAGTAGAAGGGCTGTCTTTTTCCTGAAAGATGCTCACACACAGTTGCTTTGCCACCCTATACTGCATGCTTCACCATCGGCAAAGTCTCCCAAGAACATGCCTCCTTCCCACACCTCACACTCCAGAAGATCACAACAGCTACAGTACTGAAAGATTCCGACCCCTACCGCCTCCTGAAATCACTGATCGCTTGTCCAAAACCTTTAGCAGAGCTGCAACAATTAGTCTTTTTACATTATCAAAAAAGCCAGTACCATAAAAGCATAAGATAAAAACAAAATAGGTGTTATTAAGTGGTGGTAAAACCAAAAATAGAAAAATTATAGAGATTTTTCTATTACAGTAGCTTTTAAGATAATACAGTTCCTAAACCAGCACACTAAAGGAGTTCTACAATAGTCCAAAATATAAGAGAAAGCTTTTAAAACAATGAAATTGTTGATAAACGAAAACTTAACTTTCCATTTTTCCTCTTCAATTCTCACAAGAGGTTTACCTTCAACGGGGAAGGGAGGGCAGAGGAAGAAGGGAGGGGAAGAGGGAGGGAGGGGAGGGAAGGGACTCATGACTCCTCTACAACAAAATCAAAAATTATAAGGTTGGAAGCAAGTTTCTTGATGTGCAAATAAGAACAAAAATAAGAAAAGGAAAAAGAACTTTTCTTATCTCAGATGCAAGTACATTTCACAACTGATTCCCTCCCATCCAGACTCCCCAAATCCCAAATTTTATTCAATGCAATTCTGATTTGAAAGTCTATTTCACTATTTAACAACAATAAAAATGGCAATGATGGCTAATCCCAGGAGGATCATGAAATTTAGGTGAACACTCTCAAGACCAAGAACCTTTAAATTTGCATATTCTGATCACATCTTTACCAAAGGCACAATATTTTTCTAATTTTATTATAGCAAATTGAATGTATGTCTACTGAACTGAATAATAATTAAAAAAAAGTTACAGATGTTAACTGCATTCCTTACAGAGAGAACAGATAATTCTATATTACTACAATAATTAAGGGCATCTCCCTTTGACATTGGGAAACTTTCATCTCAGAAACTGGTTACACACAAATAGAGACCAGATCTGTTTCAGATCTGGAGAAGAATCTGTAGACCCAAAAATGTGTTGGCCTTTATTAAACTGAGCACAATAGTAAAAGGTCATTTCTACAACTCATCTTGCCTAGAGCAACACTAATACAAAAATTCTAAGACTAGACACTCCCTAAACAGATAGCTTTGGTCATCAACTAAAATTACAATAATGTTTACACCTAGGCAAAGAGAGAACTTTAAAGTCAAAAGTTTTATTTCCTTGAACACTACAAACCTGTTTGCTACTTTAAGAAGCAATGGAAAAACTACACTTACTAGCAAAGGATAACCTCTACAAACACCAGTATGGCCATCTGAGAACCACTGAACTTTCTGTGTGATGTTGGTAACAAAACTAATTCATTGTTCTTCATGAAAATTTGATCTGTCCTCTTCCATGTCAGATGTCCTCTTCCTTTTTAAGATCTACTATTACAGGCTAATTCCAAATGTCTGAAATACCCTTCTCCTTTCTGAACAAATATATGATAAACAGGAATATATTGCAAAGCCCAGTAGGTACTTAGTTTTAGATGTGATGGACTAGGGATACAGACAGAGACATTATGTAGGCCAAGGTATTAGCTCTTATTAATCAGTAATTTATTGGTGTATGTGAGGGGGGAAAAAACCCTCTCCCACGAACAGAAGGTTCCTGCAAAAGGCTATATTCATGAAGGTCTTTTGTATTTAATCAAAGTACTTGCTGGTTTGATACCTTTCAATAGGATACCAGAATTTAAAGTACTTACACATTGTGTTACAACCCTCCTTTTCAGGTATGACTAATTAAAGGTGGGGAAATAGTACCTTGACATACTGCAGACATTTAAAAGGTTTCCTTCACATAAGCACTATGTTACACTTGCTCTTAAGGAATCAAGTTGTTTTGAACACAAGGACAAATTTTAAGAAAAGGAAAATATCTTTTAGTCATACTATTGTTTTAATTATCTCACATTACATGTCCTTCTAGCTAGCAAGGAGTTTTAAAAGTTGTAAATGAACATATTGTAACAGTTACGCAGCCAGTAAGTCCTCCATAAAGTTACTGAAAGTTGCAAAAATGTTAAGAGGGTGGGGTTTTTTAATGTCAAATAGAAAGCCTCGACATTTTTTAATTTATTTAAGTAACAGAATAGAACAAGAACTACAAACTAAAAAAGCATCATTAAGCAGCAGGCCTTGTTTTGTCCCTCTTCTACACACATACAAAGAAACACAGCTCAGTGGCAAAAAACAGTAACCAGTGCTGTTAGACACAAGCAAGAAAGGCAAAGTGCAAGTTACACAAACAGCTCTAACCTTTGGTTTTGAAACTGAATGCTTTACACTGAAGGTCTTAGACTCTTTCAATTTAACTCAATAGATCTGTTCATACAACACTGAAAGGTTGTTTGTTTGTTTGTTTCCACAGACTAAGTCAATTTCCTTGGCTTTTAGTATTTTGCCTTTGCCCCAACACAAGCTGCCAATTCCCAGTCCAGCTTCTTTCTTTACCTGTACAAGTTCAATCACTTCCTGGTTTTTTTTAAACCCCTTATTTTTCATTGTTTTCACCTTTACTAACCTTAACTTTCAGTCCTATGTATATTTTTGTCTTTTAAACCTAAATAATTTAGAATTTCTCTGGGAAATATTTTAATTATCCACCACAGAAGTACACGTGAAAGCCATATGTTACAAAATAAAAAATATTTCAGATTGGATCCATGCAACACGCATGTTCACTATCAGTTTTTCTAACCATGTTTTAAAATTATGCATCATGAAGATGAAAGAACCTGCAATATTACCTAACTTACGTGACACTACACTGAAGGAAGGAAAGGTTATTAACTTTAAGAATCCCTTTGTAAACAATTTAAGCTACAGTCCTATACTCAAACTGAAGGCAAAAGATGGCACAATACATATTTGGAACCGTAAACCACAGAATGACCTTAATAATTAACTTGGAAATTTGTAAGATGCAGTGAGTAGTATTGAACAGCGTCCTTACCTATGAAGTATCATTTGTAAAAGTATTATAAATAGTAGTTTAAGTCATTGTTTAATAGCTTAGAAAATATTAGAAATGGAAACCAGTTTTTCACTGATTAGTTAAAATAATACTGCTAAGAGCACTGACTTTACTTCTCATTAAGGGAAACACCTGATTGCAGTACTTTGAGGACAGGATTGTAGTAAGACCATCATTTGCTGAGCAACAGGTTATTTTCTGTGGCACATACTACTGCTTTTAAACTTCAGTCAAACAAATATTGATGGACTGAAATACAGGTCTCCATCCTGAAAAAAACATTCTAGGATACCATTTCTTAAAATGAAAAACTCGCAACCCTAAACTATTTAACAGAATACTTGGCTACTTATCAAGATGGTAAAATTCCTGAAGATCCATTTACTAATTTCTGCTTAATAATAGTTTGTCCAATTCCTTGGATATTGGTGAGTTTAAAAAAATATGTATGTAAAAAAACCTCAACCATATTCCATCAGACTCGTAACCACTAGCTATACAAACTTGAAAGGACAGCAGTAAGTGCTGTTCAAAATGTCTGTAACCTTAGGACATATTCTATGCTAACAGTGAACACTAGAAACTTTTTTAAAGTCAATGGTCCAATGAAAGTGCTCTGAGCACCAAACACTCATCCCATAAACAACACATTCACTATATATAATCCCAAATCACAGAACAGTTGAGGTTAGAAGAGACCTCTGGAGAACATCTGGTCCAACTCCCCTACTCAAGCTTCGCCACCTAGAGCAAGTTGGCCAGGACTGTGTCCAGACAGCTTTTAAATACCTTCAAGGAGGAAGACTCCACAACCTCCGTGGGCAACCTGTGCCAGTGTTCAGTCATCCTTATAGTAAAAAAGTGCTTCCCGATGTTCAGAGGGAACCTCCTGTGTTTCAGTGTGTGCCCACTGACTCTGGTCCTGACACTGAGCACCACTGGAAAGAATCTGGCCCCAGCCTTTTTGCACCCTCCCCCTTCAGGTATTTTTACACATTGACGAGGTCCCCCCAAGTCTTTTCCAGGCTGATCATTCTCAGCTCTCTCAGCCTTTCCTAAGATGCTCCAGGCCCCTCATCATCTTCATGACCCTTTGTTGAACTCTCTCCAGTATGTCCATGTCTCCCTTGTACCGAGAAGCCCAGCACTGGGCACAGCACTCCAGGTGTGGGCCTCTCCAGTGCTGAATAAGGAGGAAGGATCACCTCTCTACCTGCTGGCAATTCTTTGTCTAACACAGCCCAGGACCCCATTCACCATCTTTGCCCCCAGGGCACACTGCTGCCTCATGTTCAAGGTGGTACTCACCAGGACCCCCAGGACTTTTTCTGCCAGCAGAGTATCTTCCTTCTTCCTGTTAAAACTCAAAAGTACAAGCAAAGCCATCTTCAACTAACAATATCCCTCACTCCTTTACCTAGGAGTAGCTTATAAGCATTCTCAAGACAAAGGAATTACTTGAGGATGAAATGACTGTAAAAGGACCCAAAAATGTTAAGCAGTAAATCCAACTTCAATAAAGCAAAGGAGAATAAAGCTATGAGACAATCCCCATACTTTCTTTACCATCAACACACTGGAGTGAATCTTCAGATCAACCAAAACAGTAAGGGACACAGGTAGCATTTCATTTCTCATGTTTTCACCAAGCCCATAGCACATACTGATGAGTATACCAGTGATATACCAGTGGCCTCCTTAAGATCTGCTTTGACATTAGTAGAATTTCAGCTTCAGCAGTCTCCTCCTCACAGTCTGTAAGGCCTTGTCAGCAGGGCAAGGAAGGCATTAGTTCTTCCTCACAACTAACAGCTTCTCCAGAGATACTTCAACATCCATGATACACGGCAAATATTTTGTTACTAAGATATAAGTTGCCAACCCTACAGCAGACCTACAGAGAACTGAACTAGGAAGCAAACTGTCATTCTTCTTGAACCACAGAACATCCTGAGACGGAAGAGACCCACAATGATCATCAAGTCCAACTCCTGACTCCACATAGGGCAACCTAAAAGTTAAATGATGTATCTAACAGTACTGTCTGAACACTTCTTGAACTGCAAGCATTGGTCAGTTCCCAGAGCTACGGTATCACTGTTATTAGCAAGACTTGGTGGAATGCGTCCCATGATTGGAGTGCTGGGTTGGAGGGCTACAGGCTGTTCAGGACAGACGGGCAGGGCAGGTGAGGTGGAGAAGTTGCACTGTATGTAAGGGAGGGTTTGACTGTACAGCCCTTCGTGATAATGTGGTTGAGAGCCTCTAGATGAGGATTAGGCAGGTAGAAAACAAAGGAGATGTTGTAATGGGTGTCTACTACCAATCACCCAGTCAGGATGTAAGGACTGATGAGTTGGTCTATAGGCAATTTGGAGAAATCCCTGGATCTGTAGCACTTGTCCTTATGGGAGATTTCAACATCCCAAGTATCAAATGGGAGTACCACACTGCTGTTACAAGCAAGTCTGGGAAATTCTTGAAGTCTGTGGAAGATACTTCTTGTCACAAGTACTCAGTGAGCCAACTAGGATGCTGCTAGGCTTGCTATCTGTGAATAGAAAAGGACACAGCAGTGATGCCATGCTATGTGGCTGTCTTGGCCAAAGTGATAATGAAATGGTCGAGTTTAAAATTTTCAGTATAATGAGGAAAAAGGACGGCAGAGTTGCTACCCTGGACTTCAGGAGAGCAAACTTTAAGCTATTCAGGTAGCTATTTAGCAGAGTACCCTGGAAATCTGCTTTTGAGGGCTGAGGAATCCATGAGTGCTGGTCAGTCATCAAGAACCACTTTTTAAAAGCTCAGGAGCAGGCAATTCCACTGTGTTGTAAGTCAAGCAAGCAGGGCAGAAGACCAGCTTGGCTGAACATGGAACTTCTCATGGAGTTCAAGATGAAAAATAAAATGTATGATCTCTGGAAGTAAAGTCAGTCTTTTCAGGAAGATTACAAAGCCATGGTTCATATATGCAGGGAGAAGACACAAAAAGCCAAAGCTCAATTAGTGTTGAAACTGGCCAGGGTTGTGTCAGATAACAAGGGCTTTTTTAAGTATAGTAATAGCAAGAGGAAGTCTAAAGAAAACATTGGAACGACACTTGTTGAAGGTGGTCTTCTAAACTAATAGGGATGAAGAAAAAGCAGAGGCATTCAGTGGGGTTTTTACCTCAGTCTTCGATAATACGAGCAGACCTTAAGCTGCCTGGTCCCCGAGTCAGAGGACCATGACTGTAGAAACTGTGACTTTCCATTTGTGGACACTGAAATTGTAAGGGACCAGCTGTTTGAGCTGAATGCTCACAAGTCCATGCATCCTGATGGGATTCATCCCGGAGTACTGAAGGAGCTAGCACATGTTATAGCAGGACTCCTCTCGATCATCTGCCAAAGGTCTTTAGAAGTCTGGGGAAGTCCCTGCTGACTAGAAGCTAACCAATGTTATTGCAATCTACAGAAAGGGCATGAGGGAACACCCAGGGAACTACAGACCTGTTGGTCTAACCTCAGTGCCTGGAAAAGTTATGGAGATCATACCGGATACTATTGAAAGACATTCAAAGAATAATGCAACCATCAGGCACAGTCAACAGGTTCACAAAGCCAAAGTCCTGTTTTACAATTAAGTCACCCACCTCGTGGAGGAAGGGAAAGGCAGTAGATGTAGTTTTTCTGGATTTGCTCACAGCATCCTTCTGGACAAGCTGTCCAACTGTGAGATGAGTGGGTTCACTGTGTGCTGGGCGAAGAACTGGCTGAAGGGCAGAGTTCAACAGCTGGTAGTGAATGGGGCTACATCTTGTTGGCAACCAGTTACCAGTGGTGTTCCTCAGAGTTCAATTCTAGGGCCAATTCTGTTCAATATATTTATCAATGATCTGGATGCTGGAGTTGAACGCACCAAAAGCAAGTTTTCTGACTGTTAAGTGGAGAGGGAAGTACTGATCTCTTCTCCCTAGTATCCAGCAATAGTATTCGTGGGAATGGTTCAACATTGCATCAGAGGAGGTTCAGACTTGACATTAGGAAGTATTTCTTTATCAACAGGGTGGTCAAATACTGGAACATGCTGTCTAGAGAGGTGGTCAATGCCCCAAGCCTGTCACTATGTAAGAGGCATTTGGCCAATGCCCTTAATAACACGTTTTAACTTTTGGTCAGCCCTGAATTGATCAGGCAGTTGAACTAGATGGAAGGGACCTACAATGACCAACTGAAATATTCTATTCTGTTCTTCCATACCGACAGCTTGGGGCCACAACCACCTCCCTGGGGAGCTTGTTCCAGTGCTTGACCACCTTTTCAGCGAAATTTTTCCCAATATCCAACCCGGAATTCCCCTGATGCAGTTTTAAGCCATTCCCTCATACCCTATCACTGGACACCAGGGGGAGATCAACACCACCTCCTCCACTCCTCCTCATGAGCAAGTTGTAGACAGCAATGAGGTCACCTGTCAGTCTCCTCTTCCCTGAGCTGAACAAACTGAATATCCTCAGCTGCTCCCCGTAAGCTATGCCCTCTAGTCCTTCCAACATTTTTCTTGCCCTTCTTTGGACAAATTCTAATATTCTTCACACATCAGGTCTAATACAAGCATTTCTGTATTAATCTTTCTTAAGCCAACCTATACGCAGTTCCTATCCACCCCCACCTCAAAAAACAAATGTTTGCTCTCCATGCCAATATGAGTGGACAAGCTACATACAAAAATATTTTATTTTCTGTATTTTTTCAAGTATGTTCACTGACCATTGCTTCAGATGATGCAATACTGATCCATACATTATCTCCAGCATATTGCCAGTCTCATACTTGGGTCTAAGAAAAAAAATAAATAGTACAATTACAGAGGTTTACAAAAACCTGTTTTTAGTGTTATGCACTGGTCCAAATAAATGAGACTACGATTCCACTGCACGTGTCTGCCTGTTCTGTTTTGCCATACACTTAGACTAGAAAAGACCTTTTTAGCCTGGTTTCCCCAAGCAAACATCACATTTATGACTCATACTGTCCACCTTCATCTTCCCACTCGTCCTTTCATCTCCATCCCTCTAAATGAATCTGTTCATCACTAGATTCAGCAAAAATAAATTGAAAAGCAATGTTCTCTGATACACTAAGTTCCCATGAGCTTCACAAAAATCAACAGCTAGGTAGAGGAAAAAGACACAAATTCTTGTGCTTGCTGCGGGCTGCAGCATCAACTCAGGCTATCCACATTGCCTGGCCCAAAGGCTACACAATCACCACAGATGCAGCTCTGAATCAGTCTGAGCTGAAGCTGTGCACTGTGGCTTTTTTACTAAAAGTAAAAAAGGTCTAAAACAGCAGCTGGAGAAAAGATTTGTAATGATGTAAGAAATATTTGTATGAAGCCTAGTTCCACAGAGCAACTTATCAGCAAAATATTTAAGGTACACCTCACTTGCAAATCTTAATCACGATGATGCATTTAGGTCCTACCACAATACAAAAAAAAATGAAAAATATCACAAAGCCTCCTCTGTGTATTACAGATAGGACCAAACACACAGTGAAACAAATGAAGTGACTGACTTTCAGGTTGCTTGAACAGAACAATGGTAGTTAAAGACAGACAGTCCAACATGCATGTCAATAAATCGGGGAAAAGTATTTTCTCCTTCATTTTAATATTCAGCTGATCGCCTTCATATCTGCCAGAACACATAATATGCGAGCTACACACAAGTCTTCAGCCTCTCTGGGTTGCCTTCTGCTATGAACAATGCTAACGGTTGATATAAATTATTGTTTAGCAGATTTGCATCAAGAGAAATGTACACTAATATACTAAGATGTAAGTCTAAAATATGGGCAGATTTTAGTATACCTACACTGCAAACAGAACACCTTACCATAGTTACATGTAGGCACTTCCATACTAAATTTAACTCTATAGGTAACGTATTATAATATGGAAAATGGAGAAGTATGGCCTTCAGAATAGACAGGCAACATGAGCACATACCAGGAGTGCCCAGGTAGCTTATAAAATCCACTCATGAGAATTCAAGCCTGTCACCACCACTATTAGTCACAATAGCCATGACTAGCGTAAGCACATCTCTACTGCTGTCACAGCAAAATTAACAAATTTCAAAGGCACATAAAACAACATTAAAGATGTTAAGCAAGAGTGCTGCTGTTTCTGTTATACCACCACCACCACCCTTGGTTTTGTGGAGATACGAAGAAACCATGACATAGGAATTCCAATAGCGGGAAATGCATTAATACTGCCCCACAAAATAGTCTCCCACTTTCCCCATTGTTCTGGTGAGTCAGTAGAAGACAACAATTCAAAGAAGAGGAGATTAGAAACCTACTTGGTGTTATGGGCTAAAGTGGCAGAAAGGGTCTTTGCACATTTTTTGACAGCAAGATGTTTGATGCAATGCACCTCTCCTCAGTAACTCTAACTCAAAAAATAGCTCAAAGAGGTATAGCTAGAATTCACTGCATGTTCTCACTCTCTTTTCTCTGAATATTTGCTTTTCTAAATGTGCTATGCAAGCCTCTTCCCAGTTGTCAATCTCAGCAGTGTTAAAACACTAAAATACGTCTGTCCTAATTCCAGTCACAGACTGCACTAATCTTACCTATTACTACCCAAGAGCACTCACCCAAGCATTGTCACTTATTTTTTCAAGAACAGCCTTTCAGTCTCTACAGTGCTACAGAATTCAACCTGATCCTTAGTAAGGCTCCCAGGTAATAAATAAATTATCATTTCTTAAAACAGAGAGTTGCCTGCTTCTGCTATTTATTTTCCAATATGATTCTAATCTGAGTTAATCTGCTTCCAAAATTTGACTATGCAAAAATGACAAGTTGAGAACAGGAAAAATGAGCAACACCTAAGTCTTACCAGAAGAGCCCAAAGCTTGCCTTCTCAAGGGTCAATACTGGACCACATCAATGCACTGCATATTAAATTTGACTCAACCCTACAAAGGAATTAGTGGACTATAGGAAAACTACTTAATTTTTGTAGTAAAAGAGTGTTCAAAATACTAGTTATTTTTATTTTAAGGTGAACAGATGGAATTAATGAGAAATGCAGATGTTCTCATGAGGGTCAGTATCCTTTCTGGTGAAAAGTAAAGACTATATTATATAACTAAAAAAACATTAACCAATAATTCTTCAGAACAACACTGCCTTGCAACCAAGTGATTACAAGAATTGCACAGAAAAGGTCATCCAACTCCCCACTGAAAGTCAATTTTCAAAATTATTCCCTTATTCATGTGGATTTTTGAGGAACTTTTGAGGATATTAGAGACAGAGGAAAGACAAGCAAAGGAAAAGCATTTCCAGCATCCTTTACTCACATAGTATATACTTGCATGGAACGGTCAACACACAGTTCTTACAACCTGCAAAGTATTAAGAAACCTTAGCCATTCTGTAAATCTTCTTTCATATAAATCAGCATCCTTGCTGTCCTTCTTTGAACTTTCTCCAGTTATACTATATACATTTTGAGACAGGGTGCAAAGTGGAAAAGATGAAAAAAACCCACAAAGCATTCATTCAAGATAGGAATGCACTATGGATATTAACAGTGGTGGTGTTGTTTTATTCTATTCTTACATCTTCTACAAAAGCTGATGGGGAGGGGGGGGGGGGGGAGTGTCAATAAACATCTGGAAAGATGTTCTTACTCCCCCTCTCTTAACAGGGAAGGGAATGAAACAGAATTTTCAAGTATGCAGGAAAATAAGCCCAAAGTGTAGATCTCTGCTAATACAGATTTATTTAATGTAGCTTTCATTTCTTATGGCCTTTAAAGTTTGAAGCTGAAGCAACCAGCATAACAGATTTACTCAAAACAGACAAGAACACCAACCAACTCTGAAAGCAAGCTGCCCCTGGTAGTTAAAAAAAAAAATCCAAGAAAGGCTGTAGTGGGCAGTCTAACTTGCTCATAGGAAGTATTTAAAAATGTGGTTCGTTTATGCACTGAAGTGCAATCTGTGTAATCTTCTTTATTAAAACTTCTGTACTTTCCAACAGATTTTCTCCTTCTCTGAATAACCATCTATTCCTTATTTTGATTCCTTATTTTAAATCACACAGCCACCAATCCCAACTGAATCTTGTTAAAATTACATGATAGACTACCCTACTCAATTTTTCAGCGTGCTCTAGCATCTCCCTGTTTAGTTGTATGACAGTGGGTGAAAAGCATAGACTGAAATTTATTCATATTCCGTTCAAGGTTCTGTTCACCTCTGCTGAAGGCCTCTCTTCCTTCACTAAAAATAAACAGTATTTTCCATTTTGTTTGCACAGCAGCAGTACTATTCTAATAGTCTTCTCCTCAGTTATTTTTTCCTGGTCAGAAATGGAATACGAACAAATGAACACAACAGTCTGTTTGAAAAAGCGCTAAAGCTAGGCCTCCATATAGCACCAGCACTTTGCCATAGTAACATTTAGCAGTTTTCAAAGATGCTTATGTAATATAAAAATACTACACAAGCTAGTATATGTTATGTTCTTCTCATTCCAATATTTACTTTTTATTCCATCCCTAATGGGGCACTTTAATAAAACAATTCATAATTATGTCAGGGTCTCATTACCAAATACTAAATTTAGATGCCACTTAGATGAATAGTTCTAATTGCTCCTTCCAACACACATTAGGTCTCGTATGTTAACACAAAAATGTATCTAGCTCCAAATATTAAGCTAGTCCCCGTTATGCCCCTCTGAAGTTTTCAACTACTCACTAAATAATTTCACCACCTACAGATTTTGCCAGTTTATTAGTAGCAGTCTTTTTGTCATGTTATGAACTAAGACTACAACTAGTTTTCTTCCCCATAGCTATTCCCTTAACAATACAGTTTTACTCAGCATCCCATGACATCCCTTTGTCAGCAACCTCCCAAGACATTCAGCCAAGGATTTATTTTATTTTACTTTGAAATGACACACAAATTCCACCAGATTTTCAATACTAATGGAATTTCTCCCTGTTCTTGTAGCTTGCATCCAGAAGTCAAAATACTTTTTTTTCTTTTTCTTTTAAAACCAAAATCTTCCCAGCTACTAAGACAGTGATCATTTTTTTAAAAGATAACACTGTAAGAAGGTAGCTGGAAGGGGAAAATAAAGTGTGCCAAGAATGAAGGAATAAAGGGAACTGAACTTTAAGAAAAAATAGCTTCCACACTTCTAATCTGAGGGGAATAAAAAAGGTAAATTTGGCGATCCTGTTCTTCATCTTCTACTTAGCTCTCCTCTTATGTTTCATTTTGCTTTTGACCATTATGTTTATACACAGATAATTCAATGTCACTGTGTATACTGGAAAAAGCAAGAGAGCCAATTCCAGTTAGTAAAAACAAGGTCATTTTTTAAGACTAATGTATCTTGATCTGTTCATCAGTTTTAGTTCATGCTTACAACCAACTAAATAAAACAAAACAAAAAAACAAACAGAAAAAAACCCCCATAGTGATTTCCTCAAGATTTAACAGAGGACTGCATTTCAAAACTGGACACGTGCTCTTATTTCAGTTCTGATATCCGTTATATTGAGCAATTTTACAGATTATGAACTTTTTCATTCCTGTTTACTCTTCCCTATTCTAAAACTACAACTCCTTCGATTTAATTTATACTGAGAAATCACTGGCTACCTTGAAATGCACATACGACCCAAAGTTCTCTCTTATTTTTCACCCACCTATATGAGGAACAGATAAAAGCTGTCATTTCTTTCCTTTTTAAAGGACTCTTCTGTTAATCTCCTGCTCCATTTAAATGCTTACAGCAAAAGGTCTTGGTTAGAAATCCCAGCAACTAAAAACCTTCACAAGCATACTTTGTATATTTTTGTCTGTAACTCACAGAAGCACAGACAAGAGCTCTCTTCTGCCGACTTCAGGTTGCAAGGTGAAGACACTTGCATGTGTAAAACAGAATTATTTTGCTGTTTATTTTCAAAATGTGACTTTCTCTTCTCATCATTTTTTAAATTGTCCTCTTCCAGCTCCACAATGATTTTCAGCAAGGTAATTCTAAAATCCTAATAGAAGGACAGAACAGTAACACAACCAGCTAGGTAAATTTCAGTTTATTCTTCAAAATCCATATAATTTATATATTAAATCCAAATCCATAACCTCTTTAGACAGGATTTTGAAGTGCTTTTTTGACAATATTGAATTATCAAATTGTACATTAGATAACAAACTTATACAATCCTCAATATTGACAAAGGGGAGAGGGACTTTAAGAAATCCTTTGCTGTTACAGAACCACAGAAGTATACAGTCATACAAGCCTGCAATGACCAATTGCTTCATACTACATACCACATGTCTAGTATTTAATAAGACCCACATGTAACACAAGCATAAAGGTTTCCCTGAAATACTAAGAAATTAAAAAAAAAAAAAGAAAACACACAAAAAACCACCAACATAGTGCTCTCCCAGGTAAATAATTCTGACGTACTATACTTGATCTGACAGCTGATGGCTTCCCTGGAATCTCTAGTGTTCCTCTGTAAAGCAACACTACACTTACAAAACAAAGCTAACCTTAAGTATGCTTCTGGTTAAACTATTAGGTTCTCAAACACAGCAAAAACATACCCCCAAAAGCAGGAATTAGAACTTTTTGCTTACATAAAGCAATTAAATACTCCCACTTAAAAGGTACTTTAGCAACTTTTAGCAAAAACCATGCTATGTCATTGTTCTACAGGAAAAAAAAGAGGGTGCAGCACTCATAGGATCTGTTCTACAAGTCTTTGGAATGCCTCTTCTGTACGCTCCAACTCCTGCTGATGAGGAAGAGAAGATTTCTCTCTCCAGCCATATCATTTCCTTTCAAGAAAACAGAATTGAGATCTCTGACATTTTCAATGGTCCTTGTCTATGACTATTTTATGTCACCACCGAAGAACACCAGCAGACTGTGATAAATCTGAACACCTACGGACAGAAAAAGTGACCTACTGATGCAAGGGAAAAAAGCTTTTAAAGAAGGACCTGGATGTAACCAAATCCTATTGAATGCACTTGTACATAGACCAAAGCAATACAGAAGAAAGTCACTATATATTACTTAACTCAGAATTCAAAGGGAGAGTCTAATGGTTCTGGTTTACAAGTTTCATAAGGACAGCAAAACCAACAGGATTTTGGTTGGTCTGACACTACCATAGAAACTGGGGAACTCTGCTCCAGTTTACACACTTTCATACAGGAAGGGACACTGGAGCAGCTTTTCTACCGACTTTGAGTTGTATGCAACTGATGCAGAGCTAGAAAGTCTTTTTCTCTGTTTTTGTAATTTAGATTAATGTTACACTGTGGAGAAGCAGGTAAGAGCAGAACTAACCTAGCTTAAAAAGATACGTTTTTATCAGTAGCCTCGCTCCTCTTTAGTCTTTTTGAAATAAAAAGAAGTCTTTTTAACTAAGTTAAAAGTAACTTCCCAGAATCACTTAAGCATAGCTTGCAGCAAGCACTTACTTCTATTTTTGTCTATCACTCCATTCACTCCTTCTCCAAGCCTTCTCACTCAATCATCTGCACTTCACCCAACTGAATTCTAAAATGAACTTGGGTTTATTGGAGGGATTAGGGTGGGGTTTTTTTAGCTAACAATGAGTGTTTGCTCTAAGTGCATAAATAGTAGCCATTTCCAATTAACTAAAATTGTTTAGGTCATGATTTTTTTACTATGGTACTTTAGTTTTCAAATCTAGTGTTTTAATGGCATAGGAAAACTGAAGCATGAAGAAACTGAATGTAGTATCAACTTCCTGTCAAAGATCCTTACTCCCGACTCTTCTTTGTGTCCAAAAACCTTCCCCATAAGTATTAAGAGAAAAAACAGGAAAGCGGGTAGAAATTCCAGCTTATCAAGATTTCCAACTTCATATGGAAAGCTAAGAAGAAAAATGAAATGCAGAAAAATGAAACTAGCAGATATTCCTCCTTCTTCCAAGGATTTCACAGACTCCGGAAAAAGGGTTAGCTCTGAACTCCATCAGCATTCCCGTGATTTCAGAAACACTTGAGGGCAGGTGATTATTTAAACTTTATCGTCAACCCTTTAACAAAAACACACAGGCTGACTTACAATGTTTTGTTCAGTGATGTTTAGCAACAAATGTAAATTATTTTTGCAACAAAAATAATCCATATACTTTTGGTAACAAGGTGTCCCACCCCAAGAGATTAAATCAGTCCCAGACATGTAAAAATTGCTTTCGTGTTTTTCAAGTATACTTATGTATTTAAGGGAATTATTCTACAGTATCATTGAAAAAAAAGACTACTGATAGCGGTAAGTTACTCAAGCTAGGAGCATTTATAGGATCAGACATTTGAAATACAGCTCAAAATATGCACCAAAAAGGTGACAAAATGATTCTAAACCTACAGTTTCACAAGCAACATCAGTTGAAAGTATTTCTAGTTGCCCCATTTGAAAACATCTTTGTCAAGAGTCCAGATAAACTGCGCTTTTTTTTACAACTGTGAAATTTTTCTCAAAAGGATGAAAAATCCTTCATATTTTTTCCTATGAAAAATTTCTTTAGTCTTTGTTAGTGCTAAAGTCAATGAGAAATAATAAATCAGTTTATACCTTGACACAACACTGACTCAGATAAGATAGAAGACAAAATTTCAAAAAAAAAAAAAAAAAAGCCAGTCCAAGTTAGCAAAGCATTATAACAGCCCACCAATAAGCAGTCTGTTTCTATACCACAAAGGGACTAAACCAGAATATGAAATTTAAGGGGAGACTCTTATCACTATGAAGGCCATATTGTCTTTCACGTATGTGACCATATATGTGACCCAGCCACCTGCAGTCTGTGACAGTATCACCTAGTAAGCCAGTGTTAATTAAAGGTGGATGACCTGGGGTTTTTTTTAATGCAAAATATCCTGATAATTTTCTATGGAAACACAGGGGCCATGTGAAAACACGAATGAGATAAGAAAACCTCTTTTTACAGTTCCACCCAAACATTGAAGAGCTGCCACTAAAATGATTAGATAGTATTAAGTTCTTTTCTCTTTTTGATGTACAGTTTAAACATTTATAGATCTGGAAGCAGAGCAAGATCATCCTAGTTAAACTGGGATGAGAATTGGTATTGTTCCAAAAATAAGACAACTACAAATAAAACCAAGTAAATAAACACTTAACACTGAGTTGTAACATTTTGCCAAAACATAAACAAAGATAAGTGACATAAATCGGTCTTTTGAGGTCTCGAATTCACGGAGTTTGCTCGGCAAAACATACATTAAGAAGACCCAGAGGGACTTCGCAGACACGTATAACTTGAGCAGTAACCGTAACGGCTTCCCACCCTGCTGTGACCCCCTCCTCTTGAGAAAAGACACTACACATACTGTGAGGGGTGACAACGGCTCATTCATTATAGAGGGGAAACGGCTCTTCACCTCCTCCCTCCCCACATTTCATCAAGGGAAGGTGAACCGAAACACAACAATATCCTTCTCTGCTTTCGTCCCGCGGATGAGCGAGCAAGGGCCGGCCGTGGAACTGCCTCCCCGACTCTCCCTGCCACTAATGCCTCTCGCAATCCACTCAGTTGACACAGGTCGGGACTCAGCCCTCAGTCACCCTCACACGAAAGGCCGTGGACAGGAATAAACAAGGTTATTCGCCTGACACCGGCGACACTCGCCCTCTTCTTCCCCCCCGCCCCACACCTCGGCAAGCTCACCGAAGTGCCGACCCTCCCTCCCCTCGCCAGGTGCGGGCCAGGAGGCCCTCAGCCCTGTCCAGACTGGAGCCAGGCTGGGAGCCGGCAGGGAAACACAGCAGCCCTCCAGTCACCAAACGGGGGCAGCGAAAAGGGAGCAGCCGCCACCCCGCTCTCAGCCGGGCCCGCGGGGCGCGACCAGTTGAAGTGCCGGAAAGCTGAGCCCAAGACCTCACGGCGGCTCCCTTCGCCATTTTACCCCCACGCCCATTCCCCTCCTCCCCGCCCCTCAGTGACAGGGGCAGC
The DNA here is from genome assembly GCF_023634155.1 of Falco peregrinus. Lineage (NCBI taxonomy): Eukaryota > Metazoa > Chordata > Aves > Falconiformes > Falconidae > Falco > Falco peregrinus. The sequence goes on from NC_073723.1 coordinate 35,175,214, forward strand.
TCGCAGCCGGCCAGAGCCGGAGCCCACCTCCCTGCCCTCGCTGCCGCCGCTTCCGAACGGCGGCGAAGAAAAGCGAGAAAAGCGGCAGCCGGTTTTCTCCTCGGGCCGGTCGGGCTCCGCCGGGCCAGACCGCAAAGCGAAACGGCTGCGGCACAGCCTGTTTTGTTTCCTTACCGTGGCTCGCAGCCTCACAGCTGCCGCCGCCGCCTCCTCCTTCCTCCCACCTTTTTCTTCTTCTTTTTCTCCTCCTCGCCGCCGCGGCGGCTCCTCACCCCTCCGCGCCGCGCTCCGCCGCCGCCGCCGCCGCGCAGAATGATGCCATCTCACAGCAGCATCGGCGGCTCCTGCACAACAACCCCCCTCCCGCCGCGGCCGCCCCTGCTGCCGCCGCTCCCGCCGCCGCCGCGCGCCCCTGACAGCCGAGCCAGCCTCGTGCGCGCGCCCCGGGCACGGGGAGCGGGAACTCGTGGACCCGCCGCCGCCCGGGCGGGAGGGCCCAGTCGGAACCGGAGTAGCGCGCAGCAGCCGTGGGAGGGAAAAGGAGAGGCTGAACCGAGGCTCTTCAAAGGGGACAGGGCTTATTCCTAGCGCCTGCCCCGGGCTGAACCAACTCGGCCGCTGCGGCGGGGAGAAGGGCCGGGCGGACTGAATCAACCTCTGCGAAGGCGGGGGAGGAGGGGCCGGGCTGCCGCGCCGGGGCGCCGTCCGCGGGGGAGAGCGTGCTGGGGCAGGATAGGGAAGGCTTTTGTGAGTCACTGCCCCCGCGAGAAAGCTCCTCCACGGCGGCGGTGCCGAGAGCCAGCACGCCCCGGTGGTGTGCGAGCGATAAAGGCGGGGGGTGCCTACCTCACCCGCCTCCCTCCCGGGCTACGCAGGCGGGGCGGCCCCGCAGGGAGGCTCCGCCGCGGCCGTGACAGCGGGGGCCGGCGGTGTCCGCCCGCCTGCCCCCTTCCTCTGCCGCCTGGCCCCCACCCCGAGTAACTTACGCTCCCCCGCACCTAGGAGGACGGCGGAGGCGGGGGAGAGGCAGCTCCCCGCAGCCCGGCAGGGCGGTGGTGCCGCTGACAGGGGCGCCTGGCGGGCCCGGCCGCCTCGCCGCGGGCCCCGCAGCACCTTGGGGCGGGGGCCGGCTGCCCCTGCCCTCCCCTGAAAGGCACAGCTTCACAGGCCTCGGGGTGCTGTTAGCACAGCCGTGTGAGGGTTGAGTCCTACGTTGAAGGCTAATGAAGCTTTCAGCTTCGTACCGTACAACCTAATGCCACGGAGGCAGCGGTAGCCTGTGCTTTGGGGCGTAAATAAGGCGTTTCGGTGGTTGTCTCAGAAAGTCCAGCGCCACTTAATTGAAAGAACAAAAGCTTACAGTATATGACCCTGGAGCAACTTCCCAGCGAAGTCTGGTATTTTGTGGTTCTTAAAAACCAGCAGGAGGGTCAGTGGTCCGATTTGGGCATGTAAATTCCTTCAGGAAACAACAGGGAAGCTCTTAAAAAGTGCAGCTTTCCAACCTGTTCATTCTTCATAGAAAATCTATAAGGAAACCACAAAGTTTGGAAGGGAAAGAAACATACACAGTTCAACTTTAAGAAGTATCTTTGGCTATTCTACAAGAAAACACCACCAGTCTACCCTTGACTGGGTACAAGGGCCTGAAAACTGTTGTAGTTGGCGTATTTACATGCAGCGATCGTGGCAGAACATGTGAACTGCACACTGGCAACATCCATCGTGGGCCATAAGACTACCTGTTTACAGTTAGCAACCTAATTAATCCATCTGATTTGCAGAGTTCAAGAAATAACGGTTTTCTGTACATCAACTAAAGCTTACACTTAAAAGAAAACTGAAGCCCTGCCTTTGTTCTGAGATTGTCCAAAATTAGGTACTTACTCCAAGTAAGTCCTTTGGTAGCGTTTCCAGAGTCTGCTAGTAAACTCCATCTCTCTTTCCTGCTTGCTTGCTTGTTTGGTTTTTTTGTGTAAAGCAATCTAATTGAAATACAGAGAAAAAAATACCAATACCTTTACCTAGGAACACATTTTAATGCGGAAAAAACGCAGGAACTTTCCACTGGATGCAGCATTATATATTCCCAGCAGCAAAGGGCAGATAAAGATGTAAATGGCAAATTTTCTATCTCTGCTCTTTGCATAAGCTATTAATTTCTCTGCTTCTAGGCTTTACTTTTTACTATTATCAGTAATCTGATACTGATAACTTCATGAAAAGTATGAATGTTGTTTTGTAACAGATTATATTTGTAAAATTTCTAAGTGCTTCTTTCTTGCCTTACAAAGTATGAAAAGTGTACAGTGACTTGAAACAATACTCTATACACAAGTTATGGGCTTCTCTGGCTTGCCTCCTCCCTGTTTCAAAACAAGCTTTGTCATACATTTGTCTACCCTGGGGAACAGTGACATTCCAAGTATTCTTCCCTCTTAAAAGACATTTGATACACTTATGAATGCAAAATGTCACAAGTTTATTAATGTCACAGGTTTGGTTTTAAATGTCTTGTAAAACCTCAAGATTCTTGCTTTTTTCCAACTACTTGTAGGGTGGTAGGTAATAAATACATAGGTAATGGTTAGAAGCCATACATTGAAAACTTGCTGAAAACATTGAAGTTATACTTGTTAAGTATCTGAAAAAGTACAAACACAGTTTTCTTCATTTTGCAGATAACCACCTTTATTTTTTTCTACTGTGCTGCAGCCAGTAAAGATTGCAGATTCTGTCATACAGCGCTGAAGGCTAGGAGGAATTGATACAGGTTGGTTGCCTCACTGCTTCAGACCTTTGCTCTTTAGAGGGTTGAAATACACTGTTAACCTCAGGTAAGGTCTTATAGTTCACAAACATATCAAAACATAAATCAACCAAAGTTGGAACTTTGCAAAAGAGTCGGCATGAAGATTTTATTTGAAATAAATATGAGTAGCTTCTGTACACAATATTCCTGAGATAGTAATTTACAACCCTATTGAAAGTTTTTATCGGTGTCTCCTTGGGTGTATTTCTGACATTTTTTTCCTTGCAAAGAGAAGAGACTTTTGGAGAACTGAGATTCAGAGTAGATATTTATGAAATAGACTGCAGAATACACTGACTTTATCCTTAGATATTAATAGATCTTTTCTGGCATGGCTGAACAATGTACATTTGATAAGCATGGAATTTAGGATAGGCTTTTGAAAAATCTAGGTTATAGAAGACTAGAGTATCCACTGGCTGGAGTGGTGTCTTTCCTTCTTTTCAGTGAACGTTTTTGCTGTTGTAACTGCACACAGAGCACCGGCAGTGAGTACTGCTAGCTCTTAATTGGAAGGTCTATGTGAGTGGCTCAATCTATACATCTGTAGTTGCCCAACCTATACTTCTGGAGAACTCTTCTAGAACTTTATAGGAAGTGAATGAGTAAAACTGTAAATTAATGTCTCTAGTAGGACTTAAAATTACCATACAATATCATCTGTTTGAATTTCTGCTCTTTTTTAATTTCTCAAACATCTTATATGTTATGTTACACTCATGTTACAGAGTAGTTTTAAAAATTCCATGGAAAAATGAGAGTCTAATAATTCAACTTACTGAACAGTAACACAGTGGTAAAAGACAAAGCTGAAACCACATCTTTCTGCCTTTAAACACCCAAATACAAGCTGATTTCACCTGAGCAAAGGCATGCAGAACTAGTCTGTGTATACGTGTGGTTTCTGTTGTTTGAAATGAGCAGAGTTTTATAATACAAGTCCTAAATGCATGTGGTTGGGTTGGTTGCATATGCAGCCCTAATTCGACTGTGAAAAATCCAGAAAACAGTATCTAATGATAGCAGAGGGAGGTTTTCTCTGGTAATTGTTATTTTTTACATGGAGATCCATTATTACAAAACTCATGGATAAGTTTATTTGGACCGTATTAAAAAAAAAACAAAACCAAACATTTAGGCACCTGAAATGTGGTTTAGGTAGAACTTAAATTCTACGTTCAAGAGCACAAGCCACCAAACTCTGTAGTTGTCATCACCTAAGTCCACCAGTGGATATACTTAGTGTCTTGTCAGCATGTGCAGTGGGCAACTGATGTTTTCACTGCAGCAAAAGATTTGCTGCTTGACCTATGCCCGTTTTGTTTGGGTTCCAGAGGGTGGGTAGTGTATCATCTGAAATCCACAGAGGGGTGGATCAGACGGGCATGGTTAAGGGTATATCCAGTACACGGAAGTCAACACAAAGTATAAAAGTTGCAGTAAGGACAGAAGAGGGAAACATGGTAGCAGTTATCACCAGGCCTACAGTATCATAATGATTAGAGAACTTGGGACCTAGAAGACCTGTATTCTGTGCCCTCCTGAGCTCTAACCAATCTCTCCTCTCAAGGCAGACAATGACGAATAAGTACTGTCTGATTTGGGATCAAGATTATCTCTCCTGCTCCAACTCTGCGCAGCTTTACGAAGGCACACAGAAGTAGTGAGACTACTGCCGGACTACTCAGCAATTAGGGAACATAGCTAGAACAGCTGGAAAGTTTTGGTTTCTAGTCCTTCTTCCCAACAGTGTTCAGATAGTTTAACCAATGGCTTTTCAATGCACAATATTGGCTCCTGTTTCAGGACAGTAAACACTCCCTATAACAACTGAATGTCTGCACTGTTGGGATTCCATCAGTCTCCTTGTATTTCTGATTCCCTGATTATTATGTTCTGAAAGCAGACTGTTTTATTTATATACATGTATATGTTTGTGTCTGTAAAACTATACCTTAGATATATATTGTCATTACAAAATATCTTATTTATATGGTAAGTAAGGGTCAGGGGGTTGTCTTTATGGTGGTATATGGTTTTTTTGATGCTATACTTAAAGTAGAATCCTACTGTAGTCATTTTTTTACTGCATATAATTTAAAGTTCTCTATTTGTACAATGGTTATGCATCTTGGGTACTGCACCTTCCAGTTATTTACTCTCTCATATTTCCTTCCATTTCTCAGAGGTATGCCTTTGTTGTTTCTCATTTAAGGTATGAGATATGGATTCTACTATTGTGTACGCAATATCTGGCACAACAAGGTTCTAGTCTTTAATGAGGTTTTTGCATATGTAGCAGTGTAAATATGTAACAGTAATCACCTTGGTCATGCTTAATTTAACTTGATGCCTAGCAAGAATTTGGTGCTTGATTGCATTTAAATGATTAGGCTTTTTAAGCAGCATTGTGGAAAAATTAAAAAATGACAATGCAAAGACTTTACTCCAGTTAGCAGAAATCAGTAAAATTGCTTGCCTCTGAATTGAGATGTTAGTTTCTTTATCTATAAATTTGAAATTGTAAGGGGAATCTTTTCCTAGACCAAAAAGTATTAATTCAAAAGTTGTAAATTTAAAGGATGAGTGAATGATTGAGTAAAAAAGTAAATAAAACCCCCTTTGATTTTATCTACAGTTCCATAAAATTTACTTTCCTGTGTACAAACATCTTCCAAAATGGCTCTGGTTTTGGAAAATACAATTATTTCAATACCTTGACATTGTCATCTTTTCAGATCTGTTATTCACCACTGAGGCAATGGTGAATCAGCAATGAATGTATGGCTTTTTCATGTAAGCCTAGAGGTTTGTGTGCCAAATCCTAAAAATCTATGAAAACAACTTGGCAAGTGTTGTTTCTGGTGGGCTATCTCTTAGCAGCACAGTATGTAAGACTTACTTTGTGGGGAAAAAAATAAATAAAATTACGAACCAATACATCTCATCTCATGTTGTAATGAACACAAACATTTGCTTTTAAGTCTGGTACTGCAAGGTCTTCTGTAAATTCAGAAAACTCAGATTTTATGTGAACATATTAGAATGTATTTGAACAGCAGGCAAAGCATACAGTTACCTTTTTATCAAGTACTATTTTCACACTAACAATAGAGTGAAATGTACTATTGTAAATTCACTTCTCTCTTGAAATTGTAGGAAATAAATGTTGAGCCACTGTTTGAAGTCCCTTGCTTCATACAGGGTTACTGTTTTGAAGCACGCCTGCCCTTCTGTCTTGGAAGCGGATCTAAGATAGGGTAAAGTCGGGAGCAGATAATGAGTAGGCTGGTCGTGACTTAGATGTCTGAGGAGACAGAGTATAGAGGCAGGTCATGAAGGATGAGGGACCCTTGTCCTAGCATTTGAGAGTAAGTGGTATGCAACAGAAGAGTGTGGGAGCATAGCACCTCAGTTTGGTGCTGGAGGAAGGAAGAGACTAAAAGGCATGAAGTATGGGGAGGGCATTTCAGTAAGGGGAGGGGAATGGTTTGTTTTGTTCTGTTTGTATATCAGTAGCAAGATTTTGTATTTTTTTCTCTCCAACAAATGGACAATGACTCTTGGAAATAAAAATCAAGACTATGGCAACTTATTTTAGCCTCACTTCCTGTTGAAGCAAGATACATGTTTACTGAGTATGTGTTTGGTGACCAATTACCCCTACATTTCCCTAATAAGTTTTTTGAGTTGAGTAGCCAACTTCAAACATGTCTTACAAAGACTGATAAATTCTTACAAACTTTGAGAAATATAGATGACTGGGTATAGTAGAAAGCCTTCTGGAAGTGCTACAGACAAAGAAAAAGCTACATCGTTAAATTGTACACTATTAACCACTGGAGAATGGGGAGCAGGGAGAGAAAGAGTAAACAATAAGCCAGCGAGCCCGTATAAGTGCCTGCCATAAGAGAAGGCTTCAGCTGAAGTTTGCATTCTTAGGCACCAGAGCCAATCAACCATGAAAAACAAATCTTTAAGAGACCAAGCTTCATTAGTTCCAGTACTCACTGAGTGATGTGATTTAATTGCAGCACAACCTAAAGCAATGCTATGCAGCCCATAGTCTGCAGATAATAGATGGTCAATAAAATGGAGCTCAAAAAGCAAGTCAAAACCAGAAATTCCTGCACAGCCATATTCTCCCGTACATACAAGCAAGTTGAAGAGGAGAATAAAAATTAGGATAGATTTTTAATCTTTATTTTTATTTGTCTGCAAAAGAAGGTTATTGTAACTATTTCTGCACAAGATGGTCTCTAAGATTGTTTTTCTTCCAGAGGTGAATTGAACCTTCAGTTAAAAAGGTTGAGAAACATAGCGGTCTGGAGACCACAATCAGAGAATCAAGGTTCTGGTTGTTCTAAGAGACTATATGTCCTTTTTCCTTTATTGCCCTATTTAGGTAGTAGAAGTAAAAATGCTCAAGTGGATGTCATTTGTGTTCATCCTTTGTGATAGCATGGCCGAAAATGAAGCAGAGTCAGCCATCAGTTCGAGCTGCAGCTTACTTTTGCCTTTTCTTGATCATTCTCTGAGCATTAATTAGAAAAAAATCAAAGAAATCTGAATATTCAACACGGCATTTACTGAGAATTAACCATCTATTTTTTTTTCTCTTAACATTACAGTGGTTGTTAGAATGCTCATGATTATTTAAGAGCTGAGAGCTCTCTCTTCCTTTAATAGAGAACATGTGCCTATTGCATTTGTGTTCATAACTCTTGCCATGACTTTTATTGCAAGGAAAAACAAAGATCTTGAACCTCAGATTTCTTCTGACCTGCCTCTCTGATCTTTCTTGCATTCTTACCTGCAGGCCATTTTTTCTCAAGCCCTAGTACTTTTGTCTCTGAAAATCCTCTCATCTTTTCCTGAACGGGAGATAAGAATTAGACCGTGGTACTGTATGCATATCAGTAAATAAAATAGACTTACAAATCCATGCATGTGTTTTAGCAACTTGGGAAAGTCTTTTTTTGTCAAGTACTTACAGTATAGCACTGTTTTGTTTCGTTTCTTTATGTATAATTCCAATGTGTAGTACAAGTTAAATTAATTTCAATTTTAAGGTAATACACTTCCTTGGTTGAACATAGTAATCTCGGTGAACAGTTCCTTCCATGACTATTTAAACTGTTAGTAGCAATAGACCAGAGAATGTTTAGCTTCGCCACTTTTGACTTTCTTATTATTCTCTGTTTTAATGCAGCTATGATACATTGTCCCCTGACTGTTATTGAAGTTTTGCTAGGCATTTGTGCATGTTGTGTATTTTAAAATGAGATATAAAATTTATACTCATGTATACTTAATTTGCTCTTTAAAATCTTTTAGACACAAAAGGGACTAATAATATTTTTAAATCGTTATTTTTAAAACTTCTTTTTTCTTATTATTTAGACAGGAGTATTTTAACCAATTAAATATTAATACAGAACAATATTTGCATGTTCACTGTAGAAATCAGTGTACTTTGCTCTTTAAAAGCATTTAAAAATGCATTGCAGTTTTTCTTCCACATTCTGCACATTCAGTTTAACATATAAAAATTTTAGCATTAATTTGATGGAGTGACAAAGGGCATGTTTGAAACAGAGCTGCTTTTCTGCTCTCTTGTCTCCTGCCTTCACCTAGATGACATATGGTGCTTTGGTGGGCCAGTTTGTGTCATGGTCACTAGTACTGGCAATGTCACGAGTAATTCAGTGAAGTCTAAGTCAGTGTTTCCTGCTGTAGTCTGAGCTGTTTGTGGTATAGTGGAGGGAAGAGAACTTCTGCCCTGAGTGAAAGCCCATGACTTTTAGTTCAGAAAACAGTTTTTTCCATAGCTCTTTCTCTGTCTGATGTAAGACTTTGAAGAAGAGGCTTAGTTCAGAATTTTCAAGTGCATAGATTCCTGTATGCAAAGGTATGTGGAAGATATATGGGGGAGATAATCTCAAATAGATTTGTTTTGTTGTGTTTTTAAAGGGTGAGTCCTATCTTGCACATCTCTGTGTATGAACCGTAGGCGTCTCCTTTGGCTCTCTACCAAGCACTAAGTGAATTACAGAAATGACGTGAGATACTGTGCACAAAAAGTCTGCTCTATGAATACGGCCTCAGGGATGGTTCCTATTTTCAGAAGGTAGTACTACACATCGGCTTTCTTACATTCACTGGGTGGTAGGTAGGAGAAAAATGAAAGGAGGGTTGAAAGGAGAAGAGTGATGGAAGATGGATTGTTTGGAATTAGAGAAATCAGCAAGAATAATGTCCATATACATCATTACTATTACTATACTATTACTACTACTAGTAGTATTACCCCTGCTAACAATTCTAACTCTTTCTGAGGGAGAAACAATATATAACAGATGGCAATGAAACATGCACCAACATAGTTCTTTTTAAGGTGTGTTATTTTTCCTCTCCAGAATTAAAAGACAAATACTGCTGTGGTATTCATGAAGCAAAGATTAACTAGAGAGTAGTATTTACATAGAATTTGTTAAATTTAACAATAGCGTTACCTACAAAAAATAACAATTTTGTAACACTGAAAACATGCCTCATTTTCAGCCCTTTTCCAAAAATTACTAGGAAAAAAGGTGTATTAACTGATGTGGTTCTTGTCAGACAGTTGATTACTGTATATAAGTCTTTACAATGTTCAAAAATGGTTTTCCAGTAATAGCCAGTGATGTTTCTTGGTACTTACTTCTGGTAAAATAACAGTTTATTTGGAAATGCTGTAATATTCTAACTTATGTTGAATACCTATAATAATAATAATAATAACACATCAGTTAGCAAGACCAAGTTTCCTAATGATATAGGCTTTATTATGAATTAAAAGAAAAACTATATTTAGGAGGAGAGAGTTAAATTTCATTTCTCAAATATGTCTTTTATTTTCTCTCCTCTTTCCCAACATGTTTCACATTAACTTTGTTAAGGAGCATGCTAGTCTTACCATATTCCAGGAAGTCACAGACCAATTTTCTTGATTTGTCTTGGGTTGCAAGTTAATTTTTACATTTATTTTATGAAATGCAAAGAAAATTAGAGAGAAGTTAACAAAAGTGGAACTCGGTGAAACAAGAAGGTTAAAAGATTCATACAGCGACAAAGTGACAATTCATATAATGTTAGGTACATGCTTTTTTTTTTTAATGGTAACTTGCATTGCATCTGGGTGATTTTATACACTCCTGAAGGTTCAAGGTCAGTCACTATTTGAAAGGGAAATGGTAAAAAAAGCAGAAGGAAGTGTAGATATTTCTGCTTAAGTAATAAGGCAGCCACAATCCAGAGTTGTTCTGCAATAGTGCACTCACAGCAAACAACTGTTTGGGCTTTCTGCAAAGCTGTGGCAATCTGTTCCTGTTCAGTTACATTAGCCTCTTGGTAGCAATTGAATCAGACTTTTTTCCTAAAACGTTATGCATAAGAGTGATCCACATACTTAGCCTTTGCTGTTCCCAAGGTATTACTTTTACTTTTTCAGCAGCTGTGCCTGCTGTACTACCAGTGGCCAAACAGCAAACACAAGACTTGGACAACAGCTAAGATGTTGTAATTGCATTTTCAGTCAATCTGGATTACATTGTAATGGAGATGAGAAGGCAATTTCTTTTAAAAAGCAAAGCAAAGCAAAGCAAAGGTTTAATGTAAGAATTACTAATTTTCTTTATTTTAAAGGGTTCTAAAGTTTCACTGTCATTTTTAATATACTGAAATAGCTGTAAATAAATAATTGTTAACAAGACTGATCTGCAAGCAATGGTGGTTTTTTTTATTGAAACCAACATAACTGACAAAGCTGGATAGACTCCAGTTGGAAGACTCAATCAAATGATCTTTGTGAAGGAGTTCGATTTTGTATATCATTAGTTAGTAGCGTTACATCTTTGTCCCATGATGATCACTTATTAAAATCTCTTCTGGTCTTTAGCACTGTTAGTATTTCAGTTATAAAAGGGCTGTTTTCTTGTACTGCTGGCCTGGAAGGTCTGTGTGAGTTTAATACATTACTTTTCCACATGGTTTAGTGCAAAATCTGCCATCTAAAATTCCAATTTTTTTTTCTCTTTTTCTCTTATAATTAAAAAAAAAATTGTTTGAAAATCACTGTTAGGAGACTGTAGAGCAAGTGTAAAGTGGACCAGGAAAAGTCACTGTATGGTGAGTTTTTCCATTGAGTCAGTCATACACATACCGAGGGAAAGAACTGACTTAGACCTTGCCATTAAACTGACTGGTTGTAATTCCTCTTATGTATGTAATCCACTTGATGGCATGAAATGTTAACAATTTTTTGAAGATTTCTATAAGGTCTTATCAAGATGCCCAGCAATATTGGGGTTTTGTTTATTTTGCTTTTAATAGAAAATTAGTTCATTCTGATTTTTTTTCTTCTGTGTTTTTGCCAGAGGATTAATTTTCTAACCAAATGTCGTTCTGTTATACTACTTGTGTAGTAGTAGATAGTGTAATTCCTGAGCACCTAGCTTTCAAAAGCCAGTGATGCTTTCAAAAGCCTGCAAGGCTCTCAAAAGCCAGAGAGGTTAGTTTAGTTTAAATCCATCAAGTTTTATACCTTCATTGTTTTGCATACATTTCTAAGTTCACTTTTACCCAGTGCTGTCTTTGACAGAGTAAGGGCATGGAATATGATAAATTTAATTTTTCATTGCTTTTGGATGGGAGTAAGACACTTACAGCTTGGAAGCAGTTCATTAATTAATTTCATGTGGCTTGCAGCCTGGAAGAAAGTGGGAACAAGATACTGTATTAATGTGGCAAAAAGCAACTCCAATTGTACTTGTTATTATTGATAATGATAACTCATGTCTTCGTATACGCTGTAAATATTTGAATATCTTATATAGAAAGGAGGTAAAAATTCTTTGCTATGGTTTTAAGAAGACAAAAAAGTTTCGGTTTTTGCTTCACAACTTAAAGTTCATCTTGATGAAAGTTTTTTTGACATAGAACAAGATTTTTTTAGCTTAGCAGTAACTTTACCATTGTCTGGTCTTCTTTCTGAGATAGGATCCCTTCACTGTTGAGTATTTTCTTATATTAAGAATATAAAACCATGCCTGATTTTGGAGGGCAGGAGTGCAGCAATAGCGTGCACCATGAATTTATACACATATACACGGCCATTTCAAACTGTCAAAATTCCCATTAAGTTGATGGGTCCCATTTGTAACAGGGAACTGATAGATTATTTTCTGAAATTTTGGTATTACTTATGTTAGGATTCATAAATTTCTGTGTTAGAGATAGAGAAGCTTTTGAGCCGAGTGTAAGCATCATTTTTCTTAGCCAAGAAGAAACTGCACCCAAACACATTTGGACAAAATGTGACTTGGTCTGCACTGCTGCTTATCTTGTAAAAATCATCCTATTGCAGCTAGTATTAAATTTGTATATGTTAGCAGATACCTCCTGAAAAACAGGTTTGGGTTTTTCTCCTCAGTTTCAGACACATTACTTGAGATAAATACAATACTATCTTCAAGCAAAATTTCTATGAAGTTGGACAGTTCGGAACTGATATCAGAGTACCATTAGATTATGTCACTTTACTTTTTCAGGTTAATGACAGGTTTTGCTATTGGTCTGTATATTTCTGAATTTGTGATTTCACGGAGACAGACTGTCTGTTTTTCTTTCAGCGGAATTAGATCACTGTCCCCATTCTGGATGCTGTGTGACTTTGCCAGAATAAGTCAGTTATTTGCTCTTTCTTTGACTTCAAATACTGTCTGAGTAATAATCTGACTTTGTTTCCCAGAATCCTTGAATAGGTGATAGAACTCTTTGGAGACACTTAAATTTCCAGAAGGTTTTATTTATTTTTCTTTCTGCTTATATTGTGTACTTCATAAGTGCACAATCTGAAATGTTTTGAGAGGGTTTTTAATAATCATCATTCTCATTAATGTGCCTGGTGCTGTGCCCAAAACTAATCTTAATTGGTGCACTTCAGAAGATGTGTACTAATTGGAAAGAGTCCAGAGCAAACCAACAGATTTTATCAGACATCTAGAAAATGTGATCTACAAGAAAGACTGAGTTTGTTTAGGTTGTTTAGCACAACAAAAGAGAAAACAGAGAGTCTTTTCAGGGTAGTTATTCTTTGATGATAATTTAACCTACTCTTAGGGGGGTGAACTATGCGTTATTGATAAGATTATTTGGGAAATAAATCTTTTTAAAAGAATTTTCTAGTGGAAATGCTGGGTTAGGACTTGAGAACTGTGTGTTCAGTTCTTGTCTCTTTTGCCAAAGTGGCCTTGGGAAATCACTCTGTTCTTTGATCCACCAGCACTAACATGTTAATATTTTTCCACTCTGTGTTGTTTATAGGGCTTAAACCAATTAGGACTTTGGCACTGAAAACAGAACTCTGGCGTGCTTGGAGCTTTTGATTCTAAAACTGCTCCAAGCAAGCCTCGTTCAGCCTCTGACTCTTCAAAATGTCTAAATTCACCTGTCATTTGAGTTCAAAATTTTTCAGTCAGTTTGCTGGATTTCTGTCTGTCGTTTGCCCAGCTTTGTCCCAGACTAAACAAGTTGTGACTAAGTCTTGCTTAAACTCACTTAGGAGCAGGAACTGGTGCAACTCCAAGTTATTTCCTGTCATGCAGAGTCACTCTGTACATCTGCAAGAAGTCTAGAGACCTAAAATCCATTGGTTTCAGGGCCTACTTTCATCTGGTTTCCAGCGTGTCAGACTTGCAAGTTCATACTTTAAAATTATCCTGGTTAGGACATTTTGTTGACCTGGGCTGTTCAGCAGGTAGCCTAAACTATTTTGGCTCTTTCACTGTTGGCTGTAGATAAAGAAGTGGTTCTGGAAGCACGAGACCAACCCCAAGATCTCCCTGCTGAGGGATTTAATTGATAAGTTAATGTAGTTTTTGGCATCTATACCTTGGAGCAGCCTCCTGTTCCTGCATTGGATAGCCCAGTTATGCTCCTGAGAAGTATAGTTGTGCTCTGTGCTTAGCATTCAGTGTTGATCAGCAGTATTTTGTCTCTGCTCAGTGTGCAGGATCCATTTTGAGTTGCTTAAGCTGTCCAGACAGTGCATGTTAACATCAGGGCACCCTGTGAAGTGGCCATGTACCTGGCAGTCTTCCAGTTTTTAGTTCTTAGATTGTGTACCCTGACGTGGGTGAAGGGACTCATTATCTTGATTAAGACCTATAGGCATTGTAATATGAATTAAAACATACCTACATACCTACCCATCTCACCTATTTTGTAAGTAAAATCAAAGAGTAGAACATATTTGAAAGCTTCTACATTTTAATTGCTATTACTTCATTAGAATACAAGTGAGTATTGTTTGGTAAATATGTTTTGTCTGCAGCATTTCAGAGGCTCGTTACTCATATGTACCTATATTATCACTTTTATTCCCTAAGAGCATGCCTAACTAGAGGAAAAAATGTTGCAGTAGTTTAAACCTGTTAGGCAGAGACCTGGGTCAACGTTGTCCTCTATCATTGCCTTCAGATGGTACATTCCCCATATTAATCAATCTCAACATTTAAACAAAAGCAGCAGCTGGCTAAAACTGTACCTAACCATGATTAATGTGATGATGATTATGGTTGTACACACATGGATACTGTACCTCCTTGGTTGTTGTCGCTACTTTAAACTCCAGTTCCCACCCTTCCCAGTGTGTGTAGCCATAGTTATGACTAACTGCAGCGTTAGGGGTTTTGCTTAAAAATACTCTGGGATACGAAACCATATGTGTGTATTTCACACCCAAAAATAAGGGTCTCTGTATTGTTCTGAGCTGCCATTTACAAAATTTAATTGTGTTAGGTTTTACGAAATGGCAATTCACTGCCTGTCCTGCTGCCGAGACACGATAGAAACATAGTTTGCCCAGTGATCTGTACCGTTTAACTCTCCTGTAGGGGCAAATCCTGTCCGATACCATTCACTGTGTGATATTTAAGAACAACATGGCACTTCCCATAGCATTGATTTTCTTTCGGAGTTGCAAGTCCTGGCTGTCAGTAAAGGGGCTTCTGAGATTAATCTTATATGCAGTTCCTTAAGAAGACAGCAAACTTCTTTTTTCATTCTTGAGATCATTAGAGCAGCATAAGGACTACTTAGTATAATTCCTGTCAATAATGGCCATTGGTGAACCACCCTTCCCACCTTCAGTTGGCTTTGTGTTTGAATTTGCACTGGTTTCATAACCCTGGAGTTTAAATATCGCACTCATAAGCATGCATATGTCATCCATGAAGTTGTTCCAGTGGATATAGATAACAGCAGCTTGCATCCTAGGTAATAATTATAAGAAAGAACTTTCTGGTTTCTTGATCTCCTGTTTTCTATCCTGTTTTCCTGCTGAAATCCAGTTCAGGGTTGTAGTGTTCACAGTACTCTGAGTTCTTGAGTGAATGTTGGCAATCTGGTTTAGTAACTTTTTTTTTTAAATTATTATTTATTTATTTTTATTTAGTTCCAAGAAATGTGGAGCTGCCCACTTCAAGGATAAGACTGGACAGTTAGATGGAATGTTTATTCAAGGTCCAGCCCACACCTCTTGAAGACTTGTGCAATGAAACATTTGATTTGCTGAGAGACACTTAGACAAAATAGCATTTAGTGCACATGTGATTAGAATGAGTAGGTCTGATTTGAAACAGCGGCATTTTGATCAGTGAGTTAATACTTTTGGCAAGGGTTTGTTTTAATGCAAAACTTGGCTTGTGCTTTGGTAAGGATAAAGTCCTGAGAGATTAAGATAAACTACAAACCATGATTCAATAGTAAGGGCTGATGTAAAACCATAGGAGGAAAAAGCTACACTGATATGATTGCATTAGACTGACAGCAATTGTTTCACAGTGGAGGTTGTGAAGTGTTACTGCTATTTTAAGGGAAAAACATTAAAGCTCACACCTTTAAATGACAGGCTCTGCATTGGAATGGTAGCAAAAAGGCTTTGATATGTAAGTCATGGCATGATTTTATACAGTCACTTTTACTAGCATGCTTTAATAGCAGCGGCTTTCACTGGTTTTAGTGGCTTTCACTGGTTTCTGCATTCTTATATTAAGCAAAATAAGAGGGATTCCTGTGGCTGGCTCCCAATATACTGAATTGAATAGGTCTGTTTAATTAGTCAGATGGTCAAACCTCTGAACCCAAACTGAAATCCACCTACTCAGAAGTGGTCTAATTGTAGATCATGAAGACCACAGAGGGAAGTAGTGATAACAGTGTTGGCAGAATTTCTCAGTTATTGTCTCCTGCCAACGATGAGTGGTAAAGAAATGTGCTCAAAGAAATTGATAGAATCAGCCATCAACACTAATGCGCTAAGGGTTCTAAAAAAATGTTATCTTTTCCAGTCAGCTGCTCAGTGCTCTGTGACCTGTGCTGGGCACAGTGACCATGCTGTGCAACTACCTAACACAATAGTTCTCAGCCTGGCTGCTGCAGGACACTGTACAGCAGTCTGCCCCACTGGGCAGCTCCAGGGACAGCTTTAGGGTTTCCTCATAAACCTTGTGTATACAGCTGACAAACACAGCAACACAGTCACCCTGGAGGTTTTAACCCTGCTCCCACTGAATTCAGTAGAAGCACTGTATTTTCTTTCCATAACACTAGATGAGTGGGCTATTACCTGCAGTAGCTTTTACTATATGCATTTATATGTGTTTGCTAAACCATTTGTTAATTTTTTGTGCCGTAAACCGTTTTTATAACATATTGTTTAGAGTAATTTGGAATTTGTTTGTGGTTTTCATACATCTATGAAAGTCATAATATTTGCTATAAATAAACTTCATCTGTTTTATTTTGGCTCTTTTGGCTTCTGCACATTTGTAACAGTGTTAGTACTCCCTCTTCATGTAACAGATGATAGATAAAACACTTGGGTTTTGTAACAGTTATGATGGTTCAATTCTATCTTTTGCTAATATATTTAAATTTCATTAAGCCATTTCTGTCAAGGCTCTGGTTGAGTGAGGAGACTTCTCTAAAGAATAATTTCAGCTTTTTGAATTTTTAAAATTTCCTCACTAAAGGCAGAGAATATGCGGCCTCCTTGTCTTTGATTCTTGGTTTCTCCAGATAAGGGGCAGCTTTTGTCCCCAGACTCTGCCACACTCAAGCATGTTTCAGTTTTTAGGTTAACAGAGGTTGTAAACAACACTAGTACAGGGCTAGGCTGAACTTGGCTTAAGTATTGTCATAGGTATAAAGAATTTTTATGAGCTTAAATTGGGCTGGTAATTATTTGAGGGCTCTCATTTGCCTCTTGTGCTGTATGGTATGAATAAAATGATCTAAATTAATTTAGTTGAAAATGGAAAAAAAGTTTCCTTTGCTTTATTTGACTTTAATGGATTTTATTACAAATCTTTCAAATGTTTTAATTGTTCTTTTCCTAAAATGTTGTGAAGCAACATTTTTTCATTTGTTCTAAATTGATTTACCTAGTGTTGGCTTTCTCAATTTCTAGCCGGTGTTTGACTCAGTAGAAAATATTGTAGTTGATCATAGAATCATAGATTGGTTTGGGTTGGAAGGGACCTTAAAGATCATCTAGTTCCAACCCCCTGCCATGGGCAGGGACACCTTCTACTAGACCAGGTTGCTCAAAGCCCCATCCAGCCTGGCCTTGAGCACTTCCAGGGATGGGGCACCCACAGCTTCTCTGGGAAACCTATTCCAGGGGCTCACCACCCTCATAGTGAAGAATTCCTTCCTAATACCTAATCTAAATCTACCCCCTTTCAGTTTAAAGCCATTCCCCCTTCTCCTATCCCTACACACCCTTGTAAAGAGTCCCTCTCCATCTTGTAGGCCCCCTTTAGCTACTGGGAGGCCACTGTAAGGTCTCCCTGGAACCTTCTCTTCTCCAGGCCGAACAACCCCAACCCTCTCAGCCTGGCTTTATAGGAGAGGGGCTCTAGCCCTCTGATCATCTTTGTGACCCTTCTCTGGACTTGTTCCAACAGGTCCATGTCCTTCTTATGTTGGGGGCTTCAGAGCTGAACACAGTACTCCAGGTGGGGTCTCACAGGAGCAGAATACAGGGGGAAAATCATGTGCATGTGTGTATGCACATGCATAAAACAAGACAGAAGTTTAAGAGAACAATACAGAACAAAAAGAAAAACAATTACTTTATTTTCAATATAATACTAACAAGATAACAAATTTTAGTTTTTGTAGGTTGGAAAACAAGACAATATGGCCATTATCTTATCAAGGACCTTGCAACTTGTACCTGCTCCTATTCAAACTCCCTCTGAGTTGCTGTTACATGTTACAAGTAACAAGTTAGGACTCGTAATGCGCTTCCACAGAGAGTATTTTTGCTGTAATGCTTAAAAGCATTGCCGTATTCCCTGTAACCCTGTGCCTGCACAACAGAACTCAGTGTTTCACCAACTGTCCTGAAGCTGACAGAGCTTTTAAGACATGTAGCAACTTGGGCTGAGGGTGAAAAGGGGCATGCATCACAAAGCTGTAAGGTTCTTTGTGCAGAATGACCATTTTCTTCTATTTCAACAATGTAACAATTAGTTTCAAATTGTATTTTTTTTTTATAATAAATAACCTATACTGTTTTGTATGGTATTTTCTTCTTAAATTTCACTGCTACATGTTGGTATTAAGATAGGAAAAGAATCTAGCAAGCTTTTTAAAATGCTGGTGACAACAGATTCCACCAGTTAGTAGGCTTGTGATTTATATTTATTGTTGTTAACTGTTGCATGCTTTCAAAGCAATTAGTGTTTCTTCTTTTTACTCCTGGAGAAGCTCAAACCTAATACAAAATACAGTGTTCATTTTTCTGGCTTGCACATTAAAATAGGATTGTCAGTGACTGTGTTCCACATCTGGAATGTTTGCACTAACACTGCCAGCTGAGTTATGTGGGTTGGATTTTTTAAAAAATTGAAAGTCTCAGTAAATATGGATTCCAAATAGTCAAATGTTTCTCACTGTGTGTCATCAATATGAAAATTTTTACCTAGGTTCTTTGACAGGTTTGTCTTGCTATTTTTTGAATCCCATTTCTTATTTTCTCTGTCATTTGGGAGATATCCCAATATATTGAGTCATTTGAGATGAGTTTTTGTGTCATGTAAATTGTTTTAACTGCCTGGTAGATATTATTGCCATTTATCACTTCTTTTTTCTGTGATTTATATTACACCGTTTCTCCACACTTTGGTAAAGCAATCCAGTTGTTCAGCTCATCATTGGACTTTGTCTTACCTCTTGTTTAAACCATTATAATAGTCTTCATGCTAACAGCTTTATCATTCTCATGCAAATCCGAATTATGGCCAGCTATCACCCTATTCACATACTTTGAACCTGCTGTTTTGGTCTGAAGTAGAGTTGCTAAAGAGTTAAATATGCTCTGCAACTTAGGCATACTTCCTGAAAACAGAAAGCATCATATTGTCATGTATGAAAGAAAGCTGTTACATAATATTAGCTTTAATATCCATAAAGGTGCAGAATAGAACAAGTATTGTATTGGATTATTTTCCATGTTACCTGAAAGTCATGCTGGAATTGATAGAACCAGAATAAGATTCTGCTATTGTCAACTGACTATGAGTCCAGAGCTAGTCTTAGAACCACACTCTGATATGATTCATCCTATAAATCTTCAATTCCTAACTGACATAAATTGTCATTTGTGCAGGAAGAAGGGACTGGGCCTAGGAAGTGCTTCAAGCACTGCAGCATGGTCTATCCACAGTTCAGTGCTGCTCAGCTGTTTGTGAGCAGATGGCAAGCATGTCAAGCCTGTGTTATAGCAAATGATGGGAAAGAAAGATTGACAGCTCTCAGAGCTCACCAGAAGCTCATTCCTGGTCCTGCTCTTCATCTCTTATTGAAGACACAGGCCAAGGGGCATAGTCAGCATAATCATTCTAAACAAATCTGTCTGGATAGGCTTAGCCATTAAAAAGTGTGAACACAAGTTCCTCTTTTTTGAAAGGTATAAGAACAAGAAAGGCTCATTGCCTCATGTTCCCCTTTTCTACATGTTGACATTATCATTAAGAAGTTAATGGTGCTTATAGTAGGGATTCTGTGGCTGAGAATTCCACTATAAAATCTTACTAGAGATAATATGTGACCATTTTTATTTTTATTTATTTATATATTTGTGTGTGTGTGTGTGTATATATATACACACACCAGCATGAAGCCTGATTTACTAATGAAAGAGTAACATAAATTATACTATTTATAGAAAAAGCTACGTGTCTGACGACTTATAATTTTAAAGTCCTGATTCCTTTCTTAGTCTGTTGCTTCTCTTGCTTATTCTTAAATTGAATATAATCAACATCTAGTACATCATGTCCTTACTTAGCAAATATCTAGAAAGTTGTTTTGAAAAAAGCATCAATCAACACTGATGCTGTCCGTTTCATAGTCAAAAGACCATTTCTGCTGACAACACAATCATGTAAGCTGCAGTTCCTGCTCATTTCTTTCTGAGCCAACAGTATCCACAGACTAGCAATAGCAGCTGCATATCTTCCCTGGCACAGAATGATTTAGGGTGGAGAGCAGATTCTTTCCCCTTCAAATCACTTCAAAAAATTCTTGGCAGAAAGCCAGCTGATTTGTTTTGTTCAAATAGGGAGTTTTGATTTATCAGTACAGAAAAAGTATTCGTGCACTGTGCTGAGTTGTGTGAATTCAGTTTCTGAGTTCCAGACCAGTTGACTTTGTTATTCTTCTGCTCACAATTACTTTTTAATGCAATTACTAAAAAACATAGAAAAAATGCAAATTTGAGACAATGTAGCCCTATTACTTTCTTCATTGCAGTTTGTGAAATAGTTTGTGATATAGTTTTCAATACAGATGTGAACTGGAAAGCATTGGTCACAGATAAGACTAGGAAATACAAATTAAGAACTTCAAGTTAATAAAAGTAGTGCAAGGAAGCAACTAGACATACCAAACCGAAATTGCAATCCATAAATCTTACAGTTCAGTTTCTTTTCTATTTCTCTTCTGAATTACTAGATCTACTAAACAAAAAAGCCTCAATATAGAAATAAAATTTGTATTATTTTCTTATACATTTATTTCTTTTTAGTTAATTCTTCTAAAATCTTACTGAATTATTTCTAATGGAACTTCTATTAATGTATTTTTTTAAAGTAATAATGTAAGATTCTCTGTGATTCACAATAAAGCAAAATATTAAAAATCTTCTCAATTGTCTATTAAATCAGTATGGGATGTTCTAAGATATAACCCTTTGGTTACATTTACAGTTTAAGAAGTGTGGTTTTAGCTATAAAAATCGTAAAGTTTTCTGCTTTTTATGTATGAATATATGTGCACATGTATATATTATAGAGAGATATCTCAGTTCTTGAAACCATGATGTCTGAATGTTTTTCATAATTCTGAGGTGTTGACATCAGTTATGTTATTTTTCTGTCTACTCGGCAGGAAATGGATTTTATTTCTGTATCATATTACTGGAGGCATAGTCAGCTGATTGAGATTTGCTGTTGTGCAGCTTGAAACTACGAAGTCATGCAGAAAATCAAGGTATGGCCTGTTTCAAAGATAAAAGGACAAATTTTTTGAATGGGGTAGGACAGCAGAATGTTGGTATGGCTTTCAAAATGCTCCCTTTTTCTTCAGCAGACTTAATCTTGACCTGCTACAATCTGTCTTCAAGTGTTCACTCTATTTTTAGTTACTGATCTTAGCCAGGTCCTCAAATAGCTCAGCGCTGGTGTTGTTTGTGTCTGATGTAAAACTGATACAGACTTGGCTGGTATTTTCATTCATGTTTCATAATCTTCCCCGGTGCGTACATGAAGACAGTGTCTTTGGTGTGCTGGCAGGAGATATTTGTATTGCTGTGGAGTAGATCAGACACCCGTTTGACACTTACCGTGCTCCTCACGTGACCATAAAGGAATAAATGAAAACATTTTCATGAAATTAAGTTACTTATTTACATTTAGCTGCAGAGAAGTGTCACAGTTAGCAAGGTTCAGGAAGCTTTCTCTTTGAGATTCCTGAAGGGGAATCTCAGAGTAACTCTAAAGTTTCTCTCTCATTTGTGTATCAAGTCCTTCATACAATCTTGTATGCAATGAAGAAGACTATGAGTGTAAGACAGAAGTAGTGGTTTAGTTGGTCTTTTGATAAAACCGTTAATTCAAAACTAAGCCATTAAGAGAAAGATTATGTATGACCTTGCATGGAGATTTTATTGATCAATTAAATTAAAATAGGCACAGCGGAGAACAAATCTATCAACAGAAACTATGAATAAGTCTATTAATATTTCCTTATAAAGTACTCATATCTCTAATTGGATTACTTTTTCTTACACTGCTGTATATACGGAGGATCATTAATACAATTTAAAACATCTTTTAAGGGTTAAATTTTTAAATCATATATCTTCTTTTCAATGAAATAATGCATCTTCTCAGGCATTGTAGGATTATAAATCCTCAGATTTAGAAAATTGGAATGTAGTTGTTAATTTTGGTTCTGTGTCTCTGAGAAATGCATTCAGCAATCCATACAATATTCCTGCATTCCTGTTCCTTTAACTTTACATAGGCATAAAATACTCCAAAATGAAACTGGTTGTTGAATGCAAGCACATTCAGCTTTACCTGTGGAAAAGATAAAATGGGTATTATGATAAAATATTAAAGGCGGCAAATGTGATTTCTATATGGTAGCTTTTCTGATCAAGATTTCTATGTAACTTTGTAACTATGACTATATTTAGGAGTCTCTTGAATATAAATATAATTGAAATGTCATCTGTGGATTAATTTTGGTAATAGACTCAAGCAACTGTACAGGTAAGTAAAGGACAGTGGTGAAACACCTTCTTCAGTAGACTATTCAAAAGAAATTTAATTATTTGAGATGGCATTTGGATTGGCTATCAGGGTTGGTAGTTTTATAACTAATCTTCAGAAGAATATCCTCAAATTTATTTTATTTAAAAGGTAAATCCTTCCATTTTTATTCAGCCAAATGTTGACAGCCACAGAAATACTGTGTTCTTGAATACAAAGCTGAATGATGCAGTATAGTAAAATCAAAAGCCTGGTACCTCATTCTTGTTTTAAATGTTATTCCAAGTGGGTAACTTTCATTTTGATATTTTAAGGTTAGAAGCTCTTACCTCATGTTCAAAAAATGCATCTTCCAGTGTCTTTTCGACAGCGCCACTCCCTACACCTTCAAACACAGCCTTATATTCCTAAAAGCATAGACAACCACAAAATGGAAATAAGATACTTTTACATTGTGTGCAGCACAGATACCTTACATTACTTTCTTAATTAATTTACATTAAGTAATCTTCCTGTACAGAAGAATTCATGTACAGATTACAGTTCTACATAAATCAAAAGTTAAAAGCATATACTCAGCAAAAGAAAGAAGAATCACATTTGTTCTTGTATTTCTTACCATCATTTCCTACAACTTAAAGTAATTTACTAAGGGCACTAAAATAGATTTATTGTAGAATGACACATGACCTTTCACTCCTTTGGACAGAGAGCACTGAACTCCTTGTACAAATAGTATCCATCAAAGCCAGAGCTGTAAATGGAGCCAAAACCCTGAACTCTGATCCTTGCATGGCTGCTCACTTTATTTCCAGCAGTCAGCTGGATTTGCTTTATCTGCGTTAATATTGTATCTAAATCCATTAGTCTGATACGTCATTCTGGAATATTCTGCGCAGATATATTTGACTTAATTTCTCATGTGTCACACTTTTGTGTAGCTTGCTTCTCTGTGTATTTGTTTTGGTTTTCCTATAAAGTAGCAGTGCACTATAGGTCTAGTACAATGGTTCCCAAATTCATCTAAATACCCCACCATCATGTGAATAGATTTGTTCTGTACCACATTGACACGGTGACACATGCTTCTAATGTTCTATTTATGCATGGGAACAGATGTGCACCTCCAGCCTCCAGCTTTGCTGCTTCTGTGGAAAAAGCAGTAAACCTGGCATCATTTTGTTTGTGTACTTACTTGGAGGTAGATTAAATATTATAGGTAGCCAGAGTACCACAGTTAGTTCATAAAATAAGTATTGCAGTTTGATTCATCTTTAATAGCAGCACGTTGCATCAGTATTAACAACATCATCTACTTTGATTCAACCAGCAATTTAGAGAAAACTTTTCAGAAGGGCATTTTTATGGTACACTAGCAGTGAATCAGGTTTGCACTCATCTGTGACATGAATAGTTTGGTCAGCTTGTTTCAAAATGACTTATGCTTTTGCTCCAAAATCTTGGATGCAGCAGCTGTGAAGTGAAACTCAGTTTGGGGAGGGTTAATGAAGTAGGAAGAGTTTTATTTACTAGACTGTGATTTGGTCTTATTTAATCATCATCGTAAGAGGAACATTGTATAGCACTTAGCTAATAATATGTTTTATGTCTTCATATCAAAGGCCTTTGATTCCATATACATCTTTATGGGATCTTTTGCATCTTCGTTGAAAATGCTTTTAACTTACATGAATACTCTAAAATTTTGCTGATGTCAAGAGATGTTAAGTTTTTGTACTTTGGCTTTTTGTTTTAAGAAATTTGATTACATACTGCGTAGTAATCTGCAACACACTTCACTTGCTCATAGTCATCTGCAGTGGCCAACAGGTGTAAGCCTTCTGGATACAGTTTTCCACAGGTTGGATACAGCTTCTCTCGGTCATCTTTACTCAGCTCAGTGCCAAATGAATTAATGGTGATGATAAAGGCACGTCTGTCTGCCTCAAACTTAATATGCAAAACAAAGAATAAAGAGATGTTATTAGAGATGTAATTCTAAATTAAAGTGGGGATATGTTTTTTTTCAGTAAGCTAAACTATGGAAACTTTTAAGAAAAAGTAGAGTTCAGAGCATTAGAAACATACCTTAGCTTAAAAATTGTAAATCTTTATTTGCAAATACTTGTTAAATTTTAACTAGAAAATCAAAGTGTTTTGCAAGCACAGCTTTTATTCTGTGATTTTTGCACTAAAAATATAATCTCTGCTGCTTCCTCATTTCCCTACTTAGTTACCCAGATGTTGACAACAAAATATCTCCTCACACAACCTTCTGAAGTTATGAAATAATACTCTTATTAATAATACAGGAAAGGCGCAAGAATCAATAGTACTGTTCTGGGGTAACTCAAAGTGCTGCTGAGAGTAAAGGTTGAATGGAAATTCTGAAGGAAGAAAAGTTTCTGAATGCACATATTTTAAGCGATAATTTAATAAGGTGGAGGGGGCTGTTTACTTGCCAAGTTAAAGTTTTCAAGTGTTTCAAGTAACAGTTAATTTTTAACACATAGAATCAAAGGCTATATTTCTTCTGCCAGGTTTAGATGTGTGTAGTATCTGTTTTCCCTGCAGCAGTAGACTGAAAGTCATTCTGATATCTGGTTCTCAGGTTGTTCTTTTTTTTTTAGAAGGCAAAATTTCATTTGCCATTCTTACAGTATGAATTGAAAATATAATGGTAAATAAAAACAATTGTACTCAGTTCTGTCTGATTAAAATCTATTCTTCTCTTCTGAGATCTAAATTGACTGTGGTTTTATTTCTTTCCTTTATTACTTACTTTCATGCTGTAAGAGCAGCACAGGCTTGGCTAATTGCAGGGATTATGCAGTAAAATCTTCCAAGTGAAGCGTATATGGTATATGCACGTTTTAGGTAGCTTACAAAATTTCTTATGCTGTGAATTTTTTAACTGATTTAAGCAGAAGGATACTGTTTTCTGCTGAATAAGACTGCAGTTGCAACACACTTCTACAGCTTTAGCAGTTAAGCATATATTCATAGATACTACTCCTGTGTACTGGAACACACTGTAACAGGGACCCAGCTGCCCTCTGGCACTGACTTCAGAGTAAGGAAAACGAGTAAACAATAGAGAAATAACGAGAAGAAGATAAGTGTTCTTGAAAAGATTTCTAGCTAATAAATAACAGGGCCAAATTTCACTTCCCTTATTAATTTGAATGGGCATATCAGCCAGAAGGACAAATGCTGTGGTTTTTTAACTTGTTAAAGCCATGTTGAATCTAGCTGTTAGATTTGTAATATTTTGTTGGGAAAAAAGCATGCTCAGATGCAATTGCAGCTAATGCTAGCAGGTTTGGGGCCTACTTCTGGTGGCTCCCGGTTTGAGAAAATTTGCAGGATCAGTCCCATCCATACAGACCTCTCAATTCATCAAAATATTGGCACATGAAGTTCTCCATAGTGAGTAAGGCCATGAGGCAGTTTCTTGGTGACTTGGGCCATTTGATTGCTGCAGGTAGAGTTGGAGTCATAGGACGGCCATTTCCCAAGTGCTTTATTTTCCATATGGGAAAGTGAAGTAGCAAGTGTGCTACTTAAGAATTAGCATGGGGCTCTAGTAAGAGGCACAGCACTAGCTGCAGTGCAGTCCTGCACTTTCTTGCCAGATTCAGGGTTAAACATGCAACATTTATTGTCCATGGTGGAAGAGAGATGGTCAGTAGTTTTAATGTGGAAGGTGGGCACTGTGGCTGGTGGTCAAGAAGCCGGGGAGCTAAATACCTCAGTCTCATTCTGTTAGGGTCAGGTTGGTAGTCTTACATATAAGGTTACAGAATAAATAGCAAGTATTCTTTTCAATAATTAAACTGGCTTTTTGTGAATTCAACCATTAGCAATCTGGTGTGTGTATGTCTTCAGATTATTAAAATGTTATAGAAAAGGAAATCTACAGAAAAATTTATCCTCCTAGCTGATTGACATTAGATAGGGATTTTAAAGAAGCTTATCATAGACAAACTGTTACCACTGGTATAAAAAGAGTTTTACAACATGCTTAAACTAATGTTGGGAACTAATCTGCTCTCAGCATGAATTTCTAGCTAAAAATGAAGTTTTTGAAAATCTGAGTCAACTGTAGGAAATGTCTTTACCTCTGCCAGCCAATCTCTTGATTTCTATTTTTCAAGAAAAATAGTCAAAAATACATAATTTCTGCTCTATTTTACTTGATTAAGACTATTTTTCTTTAGAATATAAACTGAAACTTTATGGCCTGGTTAAATAAAATATGAAATTGCAACCCCTTTTGGGACATTGTTTCGTAAGATGTAATTTATGCTCATTCTTCCTCAGGGGTGAGCTCCCAGGGTTATTATCTCTCTTCTATAATGCAGACTTCCAATATGATGTCATCAGAGCTCAGTGAATTTTGTGCAGTTGCCAGGGTGTAAGTTTTGCTTATCCAGAAAAAAACTCCTGGAAACAAATGGGTGATCTGGCTCTCAAACTCTGCAAAGAATTGTGATAAACCATGTGAAAAAAAAAATGAGGCTGAATGCTAAGAAAACTTTAGGAATTTCTGCATCTTTTATTATGGTAACAGATACAAAAATATTCACTGTGCTGCAGATATGCTTTAGGGAGGAGCATGTTGGGAATTTTCTATGTCACAAAAAACCCCCTAAACTTTTCTGAGTTGAGACAAAAATAAAACACTGAATGTTTGACTTTTCTGTATGACACTAGTTCCAAAAGTCTCTTAACTCTAAATTTGATCATTTTTAATAGGAGAGTAAACAAATGTATTAGTGTCATGTAGCTTGAAGACTATTGATTAGTAAATATACAGTAATACCAGACCTTAGCTATCCCAAATTTTGAGCTAGGAGGTGCAAGAATAATCCACTTCTTCAGTTTTTCTACATAATACAGAAAAATGTTAAGGGACAACAGTCAGAGATAGTGCAGCATTTATTCTATTCTGCCCTCTGTTATAGAAAAATTTTAACTGAGGATAACTCCTCCCTGGTAATGGACTAGCTTCTCTAGTCAGGAGGCAAAAGTCATCCTAAAATAAAGTCTTCATTACATCTCAGAAAAACAATTATTCAGATGAGAGGCAAACAGTTGTCAGGTAACTGCAGTAAGGAACAGGAAAACAAAGTAACCTAATTTTGAAAACATTGTGGAGGACTTTCATGTACAAAGAGTGATTTTTTCTTACCTCAAGAATAGGTCTCATTATTTCTGCTGTAGTACCACCTTGTTTTTCACAAAACTTATAAAACGCCTCAAGGTAAGACTACATGAAAGAAGAAGAGAAATATTTTAAATGATACTTAAGACCTGGACCAGCACAACACATGGTCATGAACCTAATTCTTAAACACTTCCATTAACTTTGATAATTCTACCTATGAATTTAAATTCAAGTATGTGCTTAATTACTTTGCTGGAGTGAAAGCTGAAATATTAAAATGCAAATGTCTTGTTATTAAAATATGGGTGCATTCATTTTCAAAAATTGTTATAGGACACATACTGTGTTTTCTTTCCACTCTAAAGAAGGAACTTCTTGAGTTCCATTGAGCTTCCACTGTATGATAAGCAGATGGCTGAAGGAAATTCTGCATTTATAGTGTGGAGGAGGGGATTTGGGAATATGCCACGGCTGTTGGGCCAGCACTATGAGGCTACAAAACTTAATCCCTACGGCTCTACCCTAAACCCTGGATTAGGACAGAACAGCAGACAAAGCTTCTGGTCTATTAAGGATTCTGGCCTTCATACCCATTTCAAAATGCCTGTGCAGGAATGACCCTAAATATCTCAGAGATGCTGTTCCCCCTGCTTCTCTATCCCCTGAAATACTGTCTTAGGGAACATTTATACTATCAAAATGCATTTGCTACAGCTTCACACAGTCTTTATAAAAGAAGCTGTCCCTAACTATGCAATTAAGTGAATTTTAAGTAGACACATCTCAAGGGAGATCTGCTGCATGGGATTATGCATTAGGTTCTATATATTGCTATCTGGTAATAGAGCTGCAACATAATTGATCACACTGACAGCTGAAGCAGAGGAGAAATTTTAAATTAATAATTTAGAAGTGTTTACAAAATGATCCCCCTGGTACTTAGAAGAGAAGAAAAACAAACAAACAAAAAAGATTTAATAAGTATAAATATAGTCATCCACACAGGACATAAGAATCAAATCTGTATGCTATCAAATGGAAAAAGAGTATCTAATTTAGCAGTACTGCAAAATAATTAAAATACTTGTGTATAACTGATGTTGTTTTGAGTGACAGGAAGTAGCAGACTATTTAAGAATCAAATATTGGCTTGGGAATTGGAATTTATAAATATCATTTGTAAGACAAACACAAGATTTTTTTTCTTTCCCCTAGTGTAATCAGACCACTGTAAGAATACTTCCTGCAGTCTGGGGCATCCACTGTGAAAGAAAGATAACAAAGAATTTGGAGAGAATGTGCCAGGAGGAACCATTAACAGGATGTAATATATATAGCCTTTAAAGAGACTGTCCTAAGAGTATTGACCTGGGTGCTAATATTTGTAAAGTACTTTGAAAATGCAAGGCACATTAGATGCGTATCCTCACAGCAGTGTGCTGTAGCAATGCTAAAGATAATTTTTAAAGGAAGGAAATTATACAAAACCCTTAAGTAAAAAGAAATGATAGCTAGACTCAAAGCAATTAGACCTTTTCAAATCACATCTACTTTTTATTTAAAAAGAAGAAATGTTAGCCAAAAGCCTGTCTAGGCTCACTTAGGAGCTAACAGTTCTGTGGCATTTGGTGGGTAACTGAGTTATTCATAAACAAATGGATCTGGGTTTTAGCCTGACATATAAAACATTTTCATTAATGAGATATTAAATTAGAATTCGGATGCAGACCTAAAATTTGAAAACTCTCCAAACAGTGGAGTGGAAATGAAAGGAGCTGGATTTGATTCCTGGAGTTGTCATCAACCAGGTGACCTTAGACAGCTTGCTTTATCTCACCATGCTTCTGTTTCCCCATCCATAAAACAGGGTTAATGATACTGACCTCCTTTTCTGAGACACTTTGAAAAACCCCAAGTATAATCATTATGTTACAAGAACTTGCCTTGTACAGTTTGTTGCGCATTATTTCGATGTTCATTTCATCCAGGTCATTTTCAGACAAGCAGTCTTGAAAGAAAGCAGCTGAAAGCAGAGTTTATTATATTGCAGTATAAATCTACATGCTGATAATATGCATCTCTTGTCCATGGCCATTCACCTGTGTGTGAGCAAGGATCTGAGGTTTCTGTTGTACAAGAGAGAGTGATATAACAGAGGGGAAGAGAAATCCTCTTGATTTTCCCCTTATCCTCCTACTCCCTCCTATTTAATGAGAATCTGCTGTGAGGGGAATCAATCAGTGCCACAGCCAGAGTCCACATCTTCAGAGAGAATCAGATGGGAAATGCTAATGAAAGCCCTAATCTTCTCTGAAGTATATGGTTTGGGCATTAGGGAGATTTTCTAGTGAGGAAAGATAATTTTTGTCTTAAATCATGCAGGTATTCCACAACTGTTAAGGAGAATCCTCTTTCCTATCTTTCCTCTTCCTCTTTGGGTAAGTCTGTAGTGGAAGAAAGGCAACAGATTGCAACTAGTGAGGGGCACAAGCTTTGACCTTGGCCATCTGTGCTTCCAGGTCCTCTGCAGAAATGGCTAAAGAGCAAGCAGGGAAGGGACACAGAGGCAGAGGATGAAGTTCATTTGTGCTTCTGGACCACTTAAAAATGCCATATTCATAACCAACAAAAGTATGCCAAACCCTCGCTGTTACTAAGCTATGCCAGTGGGACAGACCAGTGCTGCATGACAGAGTTGTCACAAACAGTGGCAATGGAAGATGGTATCTGGAGAGTCCATGGGAGCCTGGTTGTGTTTCATGGTCTTCTACCTTCCCACTCTTCCAGCACCCAGATTTTGGACGAAGCACATCAGAGCGTGTAGCCCTGACAGTCCCCTTCAGTATCTCTTTGTAGATCCATTTCCCCTGAATTTGTCCCATTGTTTTAAAGTTCTGATACTATCTGCTTTTACAAACTTGTTCAGCAAAAAAATTTCCAGAAATTTACTGCCAGCTGTATAAAAAGATTCCTTTATTTTACCTGTTTTAAAACTAGTTTTCTGCTGGGATTTGGTCTTCTAAAGGATTTAGTAAGCAGCAGTTTGTAGCTCAATGTCGACAAACCACTGCTCTCAGGACTTTGTAAACATTGTCCATGTCTCTCTTCAGCCTTGTCCTCTCCAAACTGGAGTCTAGCCTTTTTTGTCTGCCCATGGCAGTGGTGTCCCCTTGTTCATCTTAGCTCTCCTGCTCTGTGCCTTCTTGGATTTTACTGCATTGGCTGTCGCAGCGCTGGCAGGGGCCTGCATGGCGGCCGCTGTGAGGAGGGGCCGGGGCTGCCCCATGCCGGGCACGGCCGGCTCCAGCCAGCGCCAGCGGGGTCCCGCAGGGCACAGCCCAGCCCCTCAGCCCAGCGAGTGGTGCCTCTGGGAAAATATATTTAAGAAAGGGCAAAAACCACAGGATGTAGAGAGGAAGAGGGAAAACATTTTGAGAAACAGCAGAGGGAACACCAAGGTCAGAGAAGGAGGAGGTGTCACTCCAGCACCTGGAGCAGGTGCTCCCTGTGGCCTGTGGAGGGCCTGTGCTGGGGCAGAGGGTAAGTGTGAGGGGGAAGGAGTGGCAGAGAGAAACTGCCATGTACTGACTGCAAACTCCCTCCATTCCTTGTGCTGCTCGTTGCCTCTCTGAAGGGAGTGAATGTCGTCTGTGGTGGTAACAGGGGCAAAGGAGTGGCGCCTGGTGCAAAAGAGCAGCAACGAGAGGAGGAAAGGTGTTTTCCCTAAGCATGTAAATGTTTCTTTTCTGTTTCCTAATGCCTAGATGCATAATTAATTATTTTTTTAATACATATATATATGAATCAACAATAAATCACATTATTTTTCCCTCAGTTTAGTCTGTTTTGGCTGCAACAGTATTTCATAGGTGATCTCAACCCACAAGCTCCTTATCCACCCCTCTTTTATCTCTGCATTGTGCTGGGGCCTTTGGTTTCTGTCAGGCCAAGCCACCACATCTTCTTGACAAGCAGGACCCAAAACTACTCACAGTATTCAAGGTGAGGGCACACAGTAATCTCCTATAAGTTCAAACCCATCCATTTCCATCTTATTATCAGTACCCTTCCCAGCACTGCCCCACAGCTTGCTGGTTTTTGTTGGCTGCTGCAGCAGATTGAGTAGAGTTTGACTCCAGTTTCAGAAGACAACATACCCAGCCTTCGCTCTGTTTGCTTTTAGATTTAGTTCTTCAAAATAGTGATTTTCTTTGTGTTTGAACCACACCCAAATCCCAAGAGGGAATCTTGGTTCTACCACAACATCTAATATTTATTAGTAACTGTCTGCTTCTTGATTCTTAGTGAAGGATAGGCAAGATTTCATCTTAAATTTTTTAGTTATAGATGCAGGTGTTGAAATAAAAAAAATCTAGACGCTCTAAATCAGTGGCTACTTTGGACATAAAAGATGTCCATTACACTTCTTGAGCAGCATGTTTTCTACCCAAGGTTGGTATAGAGGCTGCTAATAAATGTTACGAGAGAATGTCATGAACACCACTTTGGAAGTGCTTGATCATGTTTTGTATTACCAAAACACACCATATCCAGTGGAAAACATGCTTCTCCATCAGAGATATTCCTAAAAATACAGGAGGAGCTGTTTCAAGAAGCAAATAAGAAATAATTTAGTGTTCCTACCTAATGGTGTATCAACCAAAATTGCATTGAACAGCTCAGTGGGGTTTGAGGCAATGCTGACTGCTTCCATTTGCTCAAATCTCCCCAGTGGATGGCACTTGGGAACAAGTTCAGCTATGGGCCGCTGATGTAGTGTGCCAGTTATTAAAAGAATTACATTGTCAATCATATAGCTGTATCTGTATTTGAAAGAAAAAGACATTTATAATGAGTTTTCCTTTTAAAAATACAAAATCAAGATTTTTGAAAATTACTAATAAAACTAAAGTCAGAAACAATGACAGTACTTGCAGGTTTGTATTTTCACTCTGTATTAATGTCTCATCAAACACAAGTTTTTAAATAGCAAGTAACACAGTACTAGTTTTAAACCACATGACTGCTTTGGAAGAGATACTTTTAAAGAAGGGGAAACTGAAACATGAATATAATAACAGCTGTGAAATGTAGATTTTCTATAACATGTGACAATGAGTGGCATCAAAAAATAAATCACCTGAGCTAGCAGTTTGGGATTTTGTTATTTCATATAGACCATCTGGACAGAGAGGAGGTGCATGGGAATCTCAGCACTAAAACTGCAGAGTTCATGCAGATGGACCAATTTTAGGGCTTTCCTCTCACTTGGCTTTAAACATTCTCCCATGAGGAAACTAAGAACAGGTTCTCACAGATTTCTACTTTATTGCTAAAAGTTTTCTCTTCAGTAGAAGTTCTCTATCAGATTCTTACTGGTTTTACTGCCAGAGAGGCTGATAGGAGTTTTGCCAGTGACTTTGAAATGGGAAAGCTATTACCTTGGGACATTTATAACAGAGATGCCAGTCTTGCTTGCATTGTTGATTCAGAATATAGCTAGACACATACAGGGATTAATATGATCTCATACCATATCCGTGAGGGGGCTTGAGGATCTGGTGAAATGTAGTTCAATAATTTAATAATTGTGTTAAATATCTTAACCTAACTTCTCCATTATTAAAAAAAAAAAAAACCAAACACAACAGCATGCAGAGTTTGTGTATACACATCAGTCAGTGTGAGAAAAAAGCTGCCATAATTTTCATATTTTTGCTTTGATTTCCTTGAAGCAAAATGGAAACATTGTATGCCTGCAGACCACAACTGTCCTAGGGCAGTCTTTAAGATCCTGTTTATCTATTAGGCTAAAACTTGTCAGCTACAGTTGACAAAAAATAAAATAAAATAAAATAAAATAAAATAATAATAATAATAATAATTCTTTATTTTGCTGTTACGATAAAAATACTCCTGGAAAGTAAGCTGAACAGTCTAGTGCTCTTGTTTTAGTATATTAAAAAGATAAGATCAAGAGGAGTAAACAGGTAAGATATCCTGCTGACAATTCACTAATCCATGTTGTTACACTGTCATAAAGCAGATCCCTGTTCTTAAAGTTGTTTACACCATTCATTTACAAGTTTTGTCCATTTATGATTGTATTGAGATCAGAACTTTCTCTTCATCTGGCATCAAACAGCACTTGTACTTTAAAAAGCTAGAAAGCTAGATTTTGCCACATGCCTAGGAATTAAATCACTGCCCTGTACATCATGAAATGCTAATCTCGCATGAATTGTCCCACAAACTTAATTTTTTCAAGTTCTGTGATTTAAATGATGTTTGAAAATCATAACCATTTTTCTCAATCTCTACCACTCCTGCCATGGTACACAGAAAAAATCTGCTTGTGTTCTTTAAAATAAGTAGTTCAAAAGACAATAGCTCTTCACATATTATTTTCAGAACTTATATTAGTAAATAAAGTACATAAATATTGCAGTACCAAAGTAAATTTTCTATTTTTGAAACTTAATAGAAATTCCAGTACAATGTGTTTACACTGTTTTAACTTGTAACTGTGTGCTTTTTTTTGAGTCTGTGTGGTAAGCTATGTGCTAATATTACTTACGTGATAAAATTCAGAAAAGTGGCAAGTGGTTCAAAAGCATGGTTTCTAAAGTAATGAAATTCTGTGAGTAGTTTTGCTTTCAATTTGTCATCGATGGTAGAAATAGTGAGAGGACCAGTTTCATTAGCCAAGAAGTTGCCATAGTCTGTCGTCTGTAGATGTAACTTCAGATCTAGAAGTAGATTCAGGAAAGATAATGAGAATAAACTGTCATTGTATTGCCTACAAACCAAATAGAAAAACCATTTAAAATGTTAATTTCTAACATATTTTCGTATTAAGCATCTGATCTGGTTTCAATACTCTATTGAAAAGTTTTTGGCATAGAGTTAATATAAAGTAAATGTATAATTAATGCAAATTTGCACTGCTTTCTATGAGTAAGACTTACTGCATGCCACAGGAAAGCACAAATGATTTATACCTTTGTCAGAAGTTTCACCAGCAGCTTTCCTTTCCAGCCACACCAGTACAGTGCTAATTGCCACTGTGCCTAGCCCCTTCCCAATCAAGTTTGTTCAATGTTTCAATTTCATGATCTGCATCATTATAATACATCAGTTGTTTTGTCTCCTGCAATCCTATGGACTGTCATGCATCAATAGGAATCATCCTTTAACTTTATTAAGATCTTAAATTTTCATATGAAATATTTAAATCTCAGGTAAGACTAAAATCTTATGTTATCAGTCTGCCTGAAGAAGAGGAGAGATCACATCTTGCCTGGCTCAGATTCTGGGCTCCAAATGGCTTCTGTAGTGGAGCACTTGAAAGGGCAGAGTTACACTCTTTTAGTATTTCTGTTTTGGCTTTGTCTGATTTATGGCTGAAGACTACCAGACCCTAAGAAGCTGTTCCAGAAACCTGAGTTATCATGACATATTCTGTCTGAACTCCCAACCCTGGTAACTGAGGAAAATGAGTTGATTAGACAACAAAGTTGAAAGAATCTTTTGCAATATCAAAGAAATAATTTGGCAGATTTCCTCTGCTATCCATTTTCCATGATGAGGAAAAAGTAAGAATTTAAATCAACTCTTAATGTTCAAAGCAGTTTAACATTTCCTTTTACAAAAGCCTCTGCTATATTGCATAATTATATTAAAATGCTATATTAAAACTCCTGTAAATTGCAGATTGGTATAATGTTATATGGTTTGGGCATTCACAATGATTGGATTTCCAAATAAAACCTGAAGTGATATTTAGGGAAAAGGACAGCAACATTCACTCTGGCTGAAATAAGGGTCTACCTGTAAGGTAAGTTAATATGTAGTTAGCAAGGTGCATTTATCAGTATAGTAGCTATTCTTTCCTATTTCCCCATGTATATGTACTTAGTATGCAATAAGGTTGCCTACACTGAGACTTAAAGCAAAAGAAGTAGCACATTGTGAATTCAAACTCCTACATATAGCGCTTTAGCTTACTGAGAGAGCTAACCCTCAGGGTTTTCTAAACAGGTTGGCTGCCACTCAAGCTCATTTTAGCAATTACAGAATCATAGAAACATAGAATGGTTTGGGTTGGAAGGGACCCTTTAAGGTCATTTAGTCCAACTGTTCTGCAATGATCAGGGACCTCTTTAACTAGATCAGGTTGCTCAGAGCCCCATTCAACCTGACCTTGAATGTTTCTGACCTCTCCAGGAAACCTATTCCAGTGTCTCACCACCCTCATTGTAAAAAATGTCTTCCTTATATCTAGTCTGAATCTAGCCTCTTCTAGTTTAAAACTGTTACCCTTTGTCCTCCCAACAGGCCCTACTAAAATGTCTGTCCCAAACTTTCTTATAAGCCCCTTGAAGTATTGAAAGGCTGCTATGAGGTCTCCCCAGAGCATTCTCCAGGCTGAACAACCCCAGCTCTCTCAGCCTTTCCTTATAGGGGAGGTGTTCCATCACTCTGATCTTTTTTGTGGCCTTCCTCTGGACCCACTCCAACAGTCCATGTCTTTCCCGTACTAAGGACCCCAGAGCTGGACACAGGACTCCAGGTGGGGTCTCACCAGAGCAGAGTAGAAGGGAAGAATCACCTCTCAACCTGCTGCCCACACTTGATGCATCCCAGGATACAATTGTCTTTCTGGGCTGTGGGCTCACATTGCGGCTCATGTCCAGCTCTTCATCCGCCAGTAACCCCAAGTCCTTCTCTGCTGGGCTGATTGCAATCCCTTAATGCCCCAGCCTGTTGTCCCAATACCAGGGGTTGTCGCAACCCAGGTGCAGGATCTTGCACTTGGCTTTTTTGAACCTCATGAGGTTCACATGGGCCCACTTCTCAAGCTTGTCCAGGTCCCTCTGGATGGCATCCTGTCCCTCAGGTGTGTCAGCTGCACCACTCAGCTTGGTGTCAGCTACAAACTTGCTGAGGGTGCACTTGGTCCCACTCTCTATATTATTGATGAAGATATTAAAGAGTACTTGTCCCAACACAGACTCCTGGGAGACACCACTTGCCACTGATCTCCATCTGGACATTGAGCCATTGATCACTATTCTCTGGGTGTGACCATCCAGCCAATTCCTTATCCACCAAATGGTCCATCCATCAAATACATATCAAATCACATCAATGTACTCTTGTATAGGACAGCTTTACTCAGCTAGCACTCTGGAACTGTTAGCATTTCTCTAGATCTTCCAACTATATACTTATAGAACTTATACTAACGGTGTAAACTAATTGATTCTTAAAATTATATAGATGATCACAAACCTGTTGACAAAAGAATGCAGAGGTAATTGGTTTTTCAATGGTCAGAGTCAAATACTAGGAAACAGTCATAGTTTCAGTACAGTCTTCCATGTAGAAAGAAGAAAGAACATCTAGATTTGAAAAAAGAAACCCACTTATTTCAAGAAAGAGAGAAAGGTAAGCAAGATTATAAGATAAATAAACAAGCAGAATTGTGCCCAAAAATGAGCCTAAATATGTAAGACCAACTTTTAATCACTAATATTTTCATATCACTTCTACATTTCCTGTGAAAAATGATCATTTTACTTTCTCTTTTTATTGCAAAGAGGGTAAAAATAATATGTGATTAAATAATACTACCTCCTTACATGCAAGGGACTGAATTCCAGTTTTTCTCCATTCCTTTTTCAGACAAGCTACTCATATCTGCCTTGAGTCACACTGGTAAATGCATTTCAAACACAGTGGTTTTCAGGGGTTTAGTACCTAAAGCAGACTGCAAAACCTAAGTACCAGCCCCAAGTATTGGCCGTTCTGAAGTGTGTTTAAGCCATCATAAGATGAACAGAAACCAAAACTGCTGAGTGAGAGCAGTTTGACAAGACTGTTACCTTCCTCAGTTCTGTGATTAACTGAGTGACTTCAGAAACCATGCTCTAATGTAAGGCATGAAAAGTATTAGCTCCATCTGGCTCTCAATAGCTATGGAGGAAATACTATGCCCTGGATTTATGACCTTGTCAGTTCTACAGTCTGCTTTATAGAAGTATTTCTTACTGTTTTAATAAATGCTAGTGTGAATATTGTATGTAAGAAACATCTCATGGCCTGAGACAAAACAATGGAGAAAATAGTCATCCACAGGCTCCAATACTATGTAAGATCAATCATGAATGTCATAATCAGAGTTCACACCATGGCAGTATTCAGTGCAGCTCAGAGACTGCTCTGCTGGTCTTAAGTTGTATCTTCTCTTTGCTGTTGGCCTAAGTAAGACTTGAGGACTAACAGAGTCAGACACTGGTACTAGTAACATGACGTGATGACCTGGCAGGAGTAGGTAGCTGAGCCTTACTGGGCCTCAGACATTCCTGTTCACCAAAACTTTTCAGTGATGGTAGCTGCTCCTTTTCTCAGGGACTCTTGGGCTTTTCAGCATGTCCACAAGATCCCTAGGAAGGAAAATTCCTGTATTTCATCTGTCGGTATTATTGCCATCCATCTGCATTGTTTATTTCCTCATACAATTATATGCAGGGAAATCACATGTAGGGAATGTATGACTTTCAGTAATGTGACTTTAAATCACGTGATTAGACCCACAATTGAACCACAACCAAACACAATTAGCAGTATGTTAAAAGGGAATTACTGTGCAGAGGGGGACTAATTCAATGAATGCAGTTAAGACATGAACGATGCTGATCAGAAAGAAGGAGTATTGGGGGAACTTGAACAAAGCATTAACGTGGTCTCTTGGCATCAAGCACATGATGTCTTGTCTGATGCCTCACTTTAATAGTCAGCTACCCCCAGTTTTTCAGTCACACTGTTACTTCAGCCACTGCATGCTGGTGTGACCTGACTCTGGCAAGTGAAGTCAACTTACTTCAGTGATGTTAGTGGGAGCAGAGCTGGGCTGCTTGTCCTCCTGTGACCTAGTCTGCCTTCTAGAGAGTAGTAGTCTTTCCATCACACAAGGAAGCAAGGAAAGAATAAAGTACTGAATTTACCCCCCACCCTGCCCCATATTCTACCTCAAAGACTGTCAGCAGGGTTCCTCTGGGGATCCCATTCCCCTGAAACAGATGATGACATAGGGCCAAACTACTACCATGCCATGTTGCAGGTGTTTCAGCCAGCGTTGCATCCCACAAGGTAGCTCCATGGAAATTATGATTAAAACGAGCCCAAAAGGATGTCTAGGTTAAGCTGAAGGCCTCTTCTCTCTGTGTGGCCCTGAACTGAGAGGACACAGTGGTAACGTAAGTCAATTAACATCCTTTGTTTTTTCTTTCCCTCTCACTGGTAAACTTACTCTGTGGTTATCAAGCAGATGTATAGCACTAACCTACAGTTTTTCTTGTGGTTCTTCTGTACTGACATTATGGTTTTCCCTCTAGAGATACCAAAACCACTTTGAAATTAAAAGGTATTTTTGATTCTATTTATAGGTTGCTTGGGGTGGTTTTGATCTTGTTTGTTTTAGCATATTTATAATATTTTTAGCTTAGACCAGTTTTGTGGTGTGGTGCTGTGCCACAGAATGCAGAATGGGGTAAATTTGTTACCTTTTAATGTGAACACATGAACTGAGGGCACTATTGGACAAGCACAATAATACTACTGTACAAATCCACATGCTGGATTTTCTAATTGGAAAGAAAATACAATGTATGCATAAAGCTCCATTTTTTACTTTGGAGGTAAGGGTCTATGGTTTTGGTGCACTGTACACTCATGGTGCAAGTTCAATATCACAGCATCTTTCCTATATGTGCAGAGAGATAAGTGTATTTAGCCTCATGCACAAATCCAATACTTCTCCTATTTTTATTATAAATGATACATTTGATAGATAACTGGTAAGAATCTGTTAGCAGTCTAAAAGAAGTAGAAAATGTTACAATGGAGAAAGAGATGTAGCTGAATAGAGAAAAAAGGGAAGTGATAGTGGGTAGTGGAGATATGCTTGTAGGTGGATTGATGAAGGCTGCTGCTTCTGTGCTGAAATAATTTGCATTATAAAATTGAATGAACATTAGAAAGAAGGTTCAAAATAAAAAAGTCATTGTTCTTTCTATTATAAAAAAGATTTTATCTCTCTATTGTGATCTGTACATCAGTTCTATGCTTTTAATAATGTTAAAGGTTTATACATCTCAGAAATGTTTGAAAACTACTTGTAGTTGTTGTAAATAACTTTCTTACAGCATGACTTAAAATCTAGATAGTTTTTCTTACTGTTCTTAATACGAGCAAGTATTCTTCTGGGAAGGATGAGGGAAATCCTGTTTTCTTGTATGTTTTTCAAAAAATCATACCTGTGTATTTTTAGGTCATTCAAAAGTAACCAGGATTTTATATTGGGGTTTTTTTTTCCTTCATGGAGCCTTTGATGACATCACGTATTGAGCTTCTCTACAGAGACAAGTGAAGAGTTTAATGATTCCATCATTCTGTCTTTTGTGTCTTTTATAGATGTTTGAAGTTCTATTAGCTTTTTCTGAAGTCTATATTCAGGGAGCAGGACTTTATGACTCAAACAATTAAATACAGTATCAAGAGTGTCTGTGCAGTCTTTAAGATGCATAGATCACAACTGCTGGTACAATTAGTCTTCAGAAACTGTTCATTTTGTCCAGCTGACATAAGGAATAAATTTCAGTTCTCAGAGTAAGTATATACATGTGCTCTGTGTGTCTAACCTGCCACTGTATGAAATGGAGAGCTGATAAATCTCTCCAGCTTATCAACTGAAGTAGGTACATGCACTTGGTCAGTTGAATAGTCTTTAGATCCCATTGACTGTACTGACCATCTCTTCTTTAACCATGAGAGGAATTTTATCCTGCTGTCAGATAAATACCTATATCAATCTATTTAAATGTTAGTTTAATCTGCAAGAGGAATGACAACCAACCTTCCCAGACTTATGTTGTTATTATATTAACAGTTTAGACAGCCTGAAAACTCCATTGTATATGGGAATCAACAGGTTCTACATTGCTCATTTCCCAAAATCCATTACCAC
The DNA here is from genome assembly GCF_023634155.1 of Falco peregrinus. NCBI lineage: Eukaryota > Metazoa > Chordata > Aves > Falconiformes > Falconidae > Falco > Falco peregrinus. Next base: position 35,216,115 of record NC_073723.1, read on the forward strand.
ATACACAAAGCAACCAATGCTTAAAAGAGAGTAAGCTTATTATTTTTCCTTGATCCTTTTTCAAATTAATCTAATATACTGCGTGGTATAGAAATTATTTCAGTGTACAATCGTGGCTTTTATTTTGGAGAAAGTTTATGTTCTTTAGAAAGATGATTTTTTTCTGCTGCACTTCTTTCCTGCCAAGTGTCTAGAGGCATGTCTCATGATTCTTTGTACAAGCCTGTCTTCATCTGGCTGTGACCAGTCAAGGCCACATAAAGCTGTTTTGGAAACAAGTGTGTGTTCTCTCTATTACTGTGGCAAAGTAACCTTGAAAAAAGCTTTTTTTTTTTATAAGCTTGAGAATAGTTCAGTTCTATCTTTGTGAAGTCAAGTTTTCTCTTCCTGGTAAGTAGAACGTCCCCCACCGCCCTAAAACACATGAAGTAATAAAATACTAATATTATCTTTTACAGAGAAACTCAGAGCTAAAAGGTACACTTTTAATAAGATTTTTTGGGAACTATTTTATCCAGCTGAATTGATATGAAATGTCCATACTTTAACAGTTCTATAGTGTGGGTAAAATCTACGACAATGTTACCAGTCTCCATAGGAACTCTGTGAATGAGATTTCCAAACCTTATCAGTAAACTAGAAAATCCCATCATCTGGATTGCTTTGCAAATCACAGTCTGTACAATCCTAGGGTAATTTCTATGGAAAGCTATTAAATTAAATACGAGAACAGTCCTTCAAAGGACATCAGGGTTATCTCTGGTTTTAAGATAAGCTTTCAATACTTCAGTCTTTTACCTTCCTTCTTCAAAGGTCTAAGCAACAGTATTTCTTTCTAAATAAAATAAACCAGCAGACTTACCTTCTAGTGTCTCGCACTGTGCTAAATTGACATAGTCTGAACTTGTCAAGATCCCAGCTTTGAATCCTCGGACCAGACCCTCCAAGTAGCCATGGTCCACATTGAAGTAAAACTCTGAGTATCCCAGCATGGAGAAAAGGAGACTTAATCTCTTTGCTGGATACCTGATGGTACTGAGTATCTGCCACCAACTGTTTTCCTTCTCTTTGGAAGGAGTGACAAATAGTCCACTGATTTCCTTCTAGCCTATGATTGTATTTTACCAACTAGTTTCTTCCTGTTTTTTGCTCCTAATGTAGTCAGTATAGTTGATGCTTACACAACAGCCAGCCGGCAAATCCAACTCCCTCCTATTAGAGCCAGAAAATGAACCTATTATTGTTGAAAGAGAAGCCAAAAATGAACTATAAGATTTAACCATTGCTTAAAAGAATGCTCTGTACTGATTGGAGAATGAGAAAGCACATTAAAAATCTTGATAAGATTTTCACATTTCTTAAATATATTGTAAACAGGAAGTTAACTGTGAATACCTGCTAAAAAAATATTTCTGCACTAAAATAACAGGCTCTAGTAGAACGTAGCCCATTCAAGGAACTTAGGTAGTTTTTTAGTGTCTCTATATACCTTTTTGTTTTTAACATTCTTGATTATTGAAAATTTTCTGCTGATGATCTCTATCAGTATGTATACAAATTACAAGATCTTTCTAATAATTACAGTTAACATTAGATCATGCCCATAGGTGAAATGTCTTTGAAGGGTTTGACTTTCATTAGCCTTTAAAGTGAGTACCAGAAATGTCCTCAGAACTATAGTTTGTCCAAGTTCCAACCAAAACACTCTGATTATATTCACTAAGATGTGGAAATAACTCAGAGTTTTCCCCTTACAAAATAAAAATAGGAATCTTGATTTCAATAAATTTAGAGTTTTTTTAGACCTCCTGATTCTGATTCAATTTAAACTCAAAACTGTAGATCTGTCAGTGACTTTTATACTGAACTGTTAAGGCTGCCGCCCTTCAGATTTAGGTCCCTTAAAGCTGACAGTTCAAAGTAGCTACGCTTCTGTAATCAATGCAAAAAGTCCTTTTCTCCCTAAATTCACTAGGGTATGCAATACATGTCTGCAAACTTTGCTGGAAGGAAAAGTCTTACTGCATACTAGGTGATATTTAGATATGTAGTTAACTGGAACCTGGTAATGTTGCAATGAGGTGTCTGAAGACTACTGCGTGGTTGGAGGGTTAGCACCAGCAAAAGAAACTGCAACAGCTGTCTGCCATCCACATCTCAACAATTAGACTTAGTTTTCAGTGTTTTGAACATGTTTGGACTATCATGTCACCACATATGGTGTGGCTTTTCTATTGATCCCTTGCACTGAAATGTGACTGCAGCGAGAGTTGTGACTCGGAAGACACGGGGACAAGGCTCTGACTGTGAGACTTTCTCCCCTGTCCTCGGAGCTGAGAGATTGATGACAGCTCGGTACTTGCCAGGTGATTCCTATCTACACCGCCTTGCTTCTGGCACAGCAAGACTTTGCAGGTCATACAATGAGGCACGAGGTGCCTGGTTGTTTGCTGCCTGCGTAGCTGCCTGCTACGTCCTCTGGGAAGGTCACTAGCTAGCTAACCTCTTAGCTAGCTGGCCAAGAAGTTCCAATCGGCAAGAAGTGGCCACAAGCCACCTGTCAGGCCAGGCTGAGACAGGGGAGTAATATTAGTGCACCCTGAGGGTCAAATTAAAATTGTCTTGGGCTGGTTATTACCATACCCGTAACCAACTGCAGGGGAAATAATGACAGCATTTAGACATTTTAAAAAATCACATGCTCCGGTGTATAAAATGTAGTTAGCTGAGAGCTCAAATGGTGCCTAGAGTATTGAAGTTTGCTTCTTATAAATTAGGCTTACAGTTTTAAATCAATCAGTTCTTAGTATTGCAGAGTTAACCCAGCTAAAGAGGAATGAAAGAGATCAGGCCTATTAGACAACAGAAATAAAACAGCTCCCTCCCACACAAACAATTTGTTTCTGTCTCCCAGGTTTGCATGTCAGTGGTGCTCAGAATGTCCTTGTGCAAGAAGCTGTCAGAATAAGTTTGTTGATGAAGTTTCAAAAGCCAGGGAGACTTTTCAGGATATGTGACCACTGTCAGTGCTTCCTTATTGATACACAAAGATAACCACATTTTATCTTAAACCTGCTTTTTTTTTTTTTTTTTTTTTTTTTTTTTTTTTGTCATCATTGTTCTAGTTTGCTTCACCCAACAGCCCGTGATACTAATTTTTTCAAGGAAACGAAACAAGGAAAGGTAGTAATACAAGGGACTCATTACTGTATACACTAAAAGCAATGTTTGTTTTTAACCCACACATCTTTAAAGTGTGTGTTACATAAACAAGTAATGTCTCGCAGCAGCTGAATTCAGGCCTCCCCCAGCTGCAATCACAGCATATCAGAATGTGGCACATATCCAGCTGGTGTCAGTCCAAGGTTACACTGCTGATGAGCTTCCAAAACTTCAGACAGCAGAGCCAGGGCAGAAATGGCTTTGCAACAGATCCTAAATTTAGTAAGGTGCAAGGTCATGTGAATACTGCCTGGCAGGTGCAAATACCACCACTGGTGATCCTTCAGTGAGAAAGTGCTACCGTGAAATCCATAAATACTGTCAGAACCGTCACTTCAAGTTTAATAACTCAGCAAAGTTGTTTCATGAGATCTGTGTAATTTTGCATCATTTCAGGAAACTGCAAAATCAGGCTACAGACTTGAGTAATGTTATCTGTTAAGGGATAAGGTGTCAGGTGATATGATTCAGGTTAACAGACTGCATTCAACAACATCAGAAAATGCTCAGTTCTCTGATTTTTGTTACAACAAAATTGATGAAAGGAGGCAACTTGAGCAGCAATTTAGACAATACGTATAATTAGCTCATGCACTACATTTTTATAAAAAAATATATATGTTCAGTATCTATTGTTGTTACCTATCAATATAATGTTCAATACCTATTGTTCTTATTTCTTATGAGTGGCTAGCACCATATTATTTCTGCACCATTTGTAGTGGGTAAGTTTTTATTAAAAAATTATAGTTCTTTATGTTAATAATTTTATATAGAGCTGTGAATTGGCTTCAACAAATGACCATGTGAGAAAATATGATACTCTCACCTGTTAAGTTTGTGGAGTGTAAAGGTTGAGATATTTTTAAAATTTTTTTTTAGCAGTGAGCTAAACAAATACTGACAGTGTGTTTGGGAGGAGAAGTTAATTCACGTTAAGCAGAATTAGCAACGCAAAGCTGTTCAGATCTAAGAGCAGAATTTAACCTTTGATACTAAATTTTCGAGAAACTGTGAAACAAAATGCATATATAAACCACAAGAGGTCATCATAACCCTGCTGTAAACCACCTTGCTTCAGTTTTTTTACCTCCAGTGAAAGGAAGAAACTTGGAAAGAAACATGAAAAAAGTTCTGGTGTTTTTTATTTCTTTTCAGCTAATCTAAGGTTAACAATAGAAAACCCACATAAACATTATTTACTCAGAAGTGACAAACAAAATATTTCTGTTTTACCTGTTTTTGCTATATCCACAGATTTTTCTCTGAGCTTCCTCTTTTTTTTTTCTTTTTTTAACAGTGTTGACAGCTCCTAGCCACGAGGTTAGTACAAAGAAGAACAAATGACAAAGAATCAGAAGAAGAGTGAGTAAGTGGTGTTACATCAGTGGAATGTTGACTAAATCACATTAATTCAAAGTTACTCTTTTTTTCATTAGAAGTACTTACAGATGCTATTTTTTTTCATCTTGGCATCTTATTTAGAAGTCTATTTATAAAATCTTTAACCGGGCAGATCTTTGCTTAAATTGTGGTTTTGCTTATCCAGAAACAAAATTCACTCAAATCTTGACTGTGCAATTTCTTACAAAGATTATTAGTGTTATGTGTGCCAAATTCACTGTTATCAGTACACAGTGCTGCTCCAACATGTGGATGAAACAGATTTCTTCATTTGTGTGTATATTGACACTTTTTGTAGGAGATTTTTGACCTATCACTGGCTCTATACTACCTATCCTGTTAGTGGAAAACGCACCTCCCTTACTTATAAATGAGGAGTGTTTTTAAAAACATAACCTGTACTTTCAGCTGTTTCCTCCACAAAAAAACCCCAAAAAAACCAAAAAAAACCCCAAACAACACTGGATTTTTTTTTAGATCAGCTAGCTAAAAATTATGAGCTATGCACCATTCAGATTAAAACTATTTAATTTTTTTAATGTAACTTAATAGTATTAAACTGATTTAGAGACTTTGGGAATGTTTGCAGTGGTGGTTTGGGTTTGTTTAACATATCTTTGTACTGGCACTGAAAAGCAATTACATCGTAACTCCTTAAATTCTGTAAATTCTGGAATGTTCTGCTGTAAATTTCTGATGAGTGGGGCCCATTTGTCAAAATCCTTCCAAAAAATGATCTGTTGAAATCCCTCATTTTCTGAAACAATAGTAGGACAATTCTGATTGCAATATGTAAACTGAGATTCAGCCTTTCTGAAGTGTTGAGTACCTGCAACTCTATTAATATGAGTATCAAACACAATTAGATACCACATGGATCCTAGCACTCTAAGCAGCTAGAACTATGCTAGCATGAGTAGCATAAGTGCAGCTCAACTACAGCTAAGACAATTACATTTTTCCCAGTTAATGAGCTTTGCTGAAGTGCTCCCAGCCATGAAGAAACAGCCCAAATGCAGTTGTATCTGCGTCTGCTTAAAAAATAAAATACATGAAACAAAATTATATATATATATATTCATAAAATATATGAAAAAGAATTATGGTAGACTATACCTGTATAGGCACAATCTGGCTACCATGCTTTCTAGCTGTTTGTAAAGCATGATGAAGATGCATTCCTGTGGAGATCTTATTGATAGCTAAGCCCTCTTGTGCCAGCAAAGTTGTACCTAGCTGACACACCCAGCACAAACCTGCACACCAGCCAAGTTACACTTGTCTTTGCTGAGAGTCTCCACAGCAATTATGCATCCCTACCTTTCCTATCACTTGATTAACTTTGGACTGAATTTACATAAAACATGTCTTTTACTCCTGTTTTTTGTTAGAAGTGTTATTTTGATATTGGGTTCACAAACATCACTCATGTTATAAAATATCAAAGAGCTTCCTTTTACCCCTTCCTTGTCTTCAAAAGATAATCTAGCAGCTTTGTAGGTCATCGAGCCTTTTGGTTTTTTGGTCTATGTTCAAGGAATTACATGCTAGCATAATAAGAAGGATTTTATCAAGAGACTTAAAGTGGTAAGTCTGTGGAGAGAAGCCAGGAGAAAATCATTATCAGCAGATATAAACCTGAAGAAAGGCAGATTTGCGACAATTAACAAAGCTTGGGAATGCTTTCAGAAGTGAAGCTGAAATTTTACAAAATTTACACGCTCACAAAATTGGGCTACTTTAGTGTGAATAATTTGTACTTTTGGGAGCTGACATTCACATGAACTTGGCAGCCGTCTGCTCAGGACTCAAGTTCCAGCAAATTCTAATGAGGATGGCAGTAATTCAGGTCTTGTGTTTATCTTTAAGGCCCTTAAGCCTTTCTCTACACGGTGTCAGTTCTTGTTTCTATTATCTTAATTTTAGTCTTCTTAGGAAGTTTTTATTCATGTGAGCATCATTTGTCTTCCTCATGGATCAGTTATTCACTAACTGTCACAAAATTCACAATCAACAGATAGTATCTTTAGACTCCTTCAGGTATCATGAAGGTTTTATCCTTGATATGTCCTGAGAACAAAATAAGGTTGATAAAACTTTGAGATAAAAAGTACAGACAATTCAATATGAAGTGCAAGTGGTCCACTAATTCCCCACATCTACAGTTCTCTGCTGTACCAAATCCTCCACTCTGAGGACCATAACTTCCATGGTGTCCTCATCATCATATAGATTTCTAACACAGATGCAAATTCTGACAGCTTTTTTTTGCTGGTGGACCAATTGGCCATTGATAGCTCTTTTGACCATCAACTTTACTCCAAAAAACAGCCAGAAGATATACATCACTGCAAAATGTAGCATTCTGTTGACATGACACTAAGTTGATTATAACTTACAGAAGGATCCTTTATCTCTTGCTTTATAAACGTAGCACTTCAGCACTGTGAAGCAATGAACGTGGCGGTGAATGTACTGTTGTTACCATGTGTATCATACCAGACATCTGCTGTCTTTTTATGGCAGATAACTGCAGACCTCATAGGAAGACAAAATGGAATTGTGACAATAGATATTACAGTACTTTGAAATGCTATTTTGTTGAAGAGTAGAGTTGCAAAATATTAACTTTTGAATTTAATACATTATATCTGACAAATCTCGTTTCAGACAAAGTAGTAAAAAGTATTGTCAAAATTCAAGTTTAAACACTGAACATTTGGATAATTACTTTCAATGACATAATGGCCTATGGTGTTTCTGAGCTCCTTCAGTTTTAAACATTGATATAATGAATTTACTAAGTGCAAAACGTTCTTACCGTTACTATGATTTGTTTTTTTCCTCTTGCTAGCTGCCACCACCAACTATATAAATTCTTATTCTTGAAAATGGATTCCAGAAAACAGGATAAAAACTTGAAGTGTAATATGGATTGGATCTGATTATGAGTTGAGAGAAAAGCTGCAAGTGTGAAGCCTATTAAATATTCAGATCCAGAATGAAAGAGAATAAAATTAGAAGCATTAAATTCTTACTTTCAGCTGTCTTCATGTTATGTTGTCACTTTAAACTTGGTTTCCAATCTACTGGATAGTATCATGTTCCTAACTACACTGGGTCCTTGTTAAATAATTATTAAAAGGGAAAGAGCAGTTACATACTCCAGACATCGAAGAGACACCTTCCATTATTTCTTCCCTCAGGAAATCTAGGTAGTTGCACCAGCTCTCCCAGCATTTTCTGTTATTTTACGTTTTAGAAACAATATGTACAAATATGTACAAACGGACAATGCATCGTGTAGAGATAATAATGTGCAGAAATGCATGATCAGTCTCTTCACATAGGTTAACAAGGGCTGTGACTTAAGATGTGAAATCCAAAAAGCTTTCCACTAATAGGAGTGACTAGGTAGGGTCCAAAATGAATGGTTGTGTGAGGGGTTTTTTTCATCTTTAGTATGTTATTCAATGTGGAACAAACAACACAAAAATTAATTTGAAAACCAACCAGCCCTTCTTGACCTGACTGGAAATAGAGCACCTGGGGAAGAGGAAAAACATTTTTCTGGAGGGCATGCTTTTCTGGTATTTTAGCTGTTGATTTCCCCACTGCCTAATAGGCGAAGATGATATAGACATGTATTGTTTACAATAAAAAGCACAATTTAAGTAAATTAATATGGGGAAGACACCATTAAAAGGGATGGCTGTTGTTGCAAATTGTGAGGATAACCTGAATAGGGTCTGAAAACAGACATTAGGGTACCAAAGTATGGAAAGATTATTAAAAAATTTTAAGAACAACTGAAAGAATAGGATAGAAAATGAGGTGAACAGTAGGGATTAGAGAGGTTTTTATTGCAAGAGGAAGCAAACAGGGATGGGATGGAAACTGGGATGACTTCAATCATTTGGGATGGAGAATATGTCCTACATCCTATTTACTGTAATCTTCATTACAGTTCAATTTTCCATTTATGACTTCTATCTGAAAAGGTTGTGAATAAAGTCTTAACTCTGTGATGTACTGCAAAATAAGAACTCTATTTCAGCAAGGGAATGAATAGAATTTAACTCAAGGATTAGTAGATTTTTTCATTGTTACGTGAATCACACAGATTCAAAAAATATGTTGTTCAACTTCAGACTTGGTCTGATGTGTTACAAATTTTTCACTAGATGGAGCAATAGTATCCATCTTAAAATGCTAGCCCTTCACTAAACTGCTCTACCAGGAACTTTAAATATGCAAGGACAGTCTGAGCTAAGTCAATGTATTCTAAATGGGGCATTTTAACTTCCGAATATATTTTTATTCGGTTTGAATATTTGTTTTCGATTTCTGATAAGCATTTTGCTAGCTCTTAATACCTCTTAAGAATTATTAAAATGTAGAATTATTAATTTTACTGCTATTTATCATCTTCATGAATGTTATATAAGTGATGGAAAAGTAACATAGAAAACAGTCCAGATAACAGTTTAGTACTTACACCTTTTTTTTTTCTTAATGCGTGTAATAAGAAAGAAAAAAAAATCTGCTTCATTTGTTACATAAATACTTGCCTATTTACAATTCCTCAAAATGTCAGTTGAAATAGATACAACATTTTGCAATTATTTCTTTGTCAAAATCTCTTTTCAAGGTAGATTACTTTAAAAGATAGTGATATTTAATTTAAAAAATAAATTAAGATGCCTTTCAATCACAGTCTATCTCCACAGGATTTTTAGTTCAATACATATTAGTGGTAAGTTTAGCATTTTTCAAGATATGGCTTTATGGCAAAGAGATCCTTCCCTTGATATCTGCATGAATGGTTATTCTTTATCAAAATATTAATCTTCTCTACAGGACTGTTTTCAGAAGAAAGACGACAATATTATTTTACAATAAAATGTCATTGATAGATTTTTAATTTTTATTCAGTGCTCAGTGGTATTTATTTTACATTTTAATCCATATATTTCAGTTCACAGCTTCATTTGCTCCTGTTCTTTGTCTTCAGGCCTAGAAAGTAACACCTGAACGTGTGTTAATCTGTTGATTTATGAAATTACTTATTTTTCAGTCTTGCATTTGTTCATTGTCTGATGGTTTTTGAAAGAGCAATTGGTTGCAGTAATGGCCAGAATTAATTTATAAAATTAAATCTATATATCAGATATATCAGTATATATAGCAATGTATCTGATATTGATTTCCACCAAGGAAGGAATTTAGTTTGTTAATGCACTCGTTTACTTCATTTTCTCAACATGTAGCAGAATTAAAATGGTGTTTGTTTATTTATATAAAAAGATTAGAAAAAAAACCCCTGTCAAATACAGCTTAGGACTGCTGCTGGAAATTCTGATAAAATAAATCCTAAATTTAGAAAAAAACCACATAGAAATTATATTCTATTACATTATAATAAGTTCCTTACTGTCTGTGTAAGCTTTTTTGTTGATAGATTGCTCTCTTTCTGACAGACTGGAAGTCTTCAGTAAAATGGCAGTGTTGGTTTTAAACAATTCCTGTGTATTTTTGAAATTTGGATGTAGAGTTCTTTGAGCTACTTTATTCATTCCTGGTTAAACAAAACCTTATGTCAGCACCCTGCAGCACCATGGGTGACTGAGCTGCCAGAGCACACCATTGTAAGGGCTTAAACACTAGAAGACATGCAAGTACTGTTTAGGATAAAAGTTCTTAATATCACATTTTCCTACAAACCCAAATGAGCACATAAATCACAGGAGAGGTTATTTCAGGCTAGTGGTTTAATTTTTATCTTTTGCAGTAAAAAGCCACATACTTTGGTCAAAAAATGCAAAAATATTGAATAGTAGTAGTAATGCAAGTGCAGTAAATGGTCTGCCACTGCCTGATTTACTGAAAAAATAGATGCTAAACCTTTTTTAACGGCATGACCTGATTATGCGTATGTAGAGGGATGCATGGGACAGGTGGGAGAGACAGTACAAAAAATTTTACCCCGTTACTTGGACAGTTAAGATTTGTTTTAGCATTAAAATTACAAACTTGGATTTCTGTGGCTCCAGTGTCAGAAATATTGAATGAAATGTCCAGAAGTTTTGCGTCTCTGATCCTCTTAATCCCAGACTCAGTGCATCAGAAAACAAGGTATAATGAGTTATCAGACTTATGGCCAGGATGAATGTCAGCACACAGATCCAATGTTTGTCTGACTTCAAGTAGAGAAAGAAACTGTGAAACTTAATAGATAGTTGTCTCCTTCTAAAAACCATTTTCTTAAGTGAGTAGCGTAGCTGATGTCACAACAGTAATTTGTAGTAAATATGTGTGAAAATCTTAAAATAGTTTGAGAGTAAAGGATCTGGTCCACAATACAGATAACCAGCACATTCTTGCCTGCATATATAAAAGCAGATTCCCCAAATTCAGGCTTTAAACTTTATAAAATAAAATGTGATGATTTTATGCTAACAGTCATAGAAGACTTTTTTATGCTAAAAGTCATAGAAGGTAAAAAACTTGTTTAAAAATAATACCATGAAATGCCTGGTTAATTCACTAATCTCCATGTACTCTATATATTATCTTGAGCAAATGATACAGTTCTTTACCTTTGATAATATGAACAAAAGTAAAATACAGTGAAGGTGTAAGCTGGTACTGTACATAGAGTCTTTTCACTCCGATTGGTCCATGTGTGAACAAATGATTAGATACGGAAAGAACTCCAATTACAGAGGAGATAATTTACTGGAAAAAAGTTAGGTTGGCCCTCTCACAGTAAAAATTGCTTTAGCTTATACTTGTCTACATCTCCTGCTACTGCAATTTCAGATAGGTCTGCCAATTTCCAAGGAGTCACATAGAGTGCATAAATACAAAATATCACCAAAAAGTGCTGCTGAACAGCAGCTGGTTATTATCTTGAATTTAAAATTACATTCATAGAAAGTATTATTTTTTTCAGCCTAGCTTGTTAAGTGATATATTAGTTAGGTACATTAATTTTGCCACTAGATTTTTGATTTAAGGAATTTAATTTGAATGTGACCCAGAGAATTTCCAAGTGATATTCACAAGATGATACTTCTCAATTACTTTAAAATATTCCTGACTATAAAAAAAGACACCATGCCAGAAATTAACCTTGAATAACTTTAAAATTACTGTAATTTTTTGATTTATTTTTGAAAAATTTTCATGTTTTCCTTCCTCTTACTTCCCTTCTTCTGCAAAACAAATAAATCTTAAGTAGATGTTGCTTCAGTACTTTTCTGCTCAGTTCATGTTCTTTGGCAGGCTTCTGTTCACTGATTTTCTTCTAATTCATGATGCCTGCATTAGTTAATAATTAGTTAACATTAATGCCTGCAAGGATTCTGCAGAGCTGTCTTTCTGTTCCTGCAATGGTTACATCACATCTGAGGAAGTTTATAATTGTGTTTATATTTAAGCATGCTTAAGTAAGAAGGGAGTTCATCCCACGTTGTCTGGCTTGTGTAGTGTCTGCTCATAGGTGCTGAAGACATCAGTCCTATTCATTTGTAAGGGAGTCTCTAAGGGCAGAGCAATGCAGACTGGCCTCCCTGACAGTTCCTTGACTTCTTAATTCAGATTCAGTTTGAAATTCCTAATGTTAGCTGTAACTCAGAAGGCAAATTGACAGAATATCCTTAACTATAAAAATATTTCTTTATGCTTAGACTAAAATTCTGTGTAGATTTTGCTGCAGGGCTGAGATTTTAGGTCAGATTCACCTGCTGGCATACTCTTTAAAATCTGTTTTTCTTTTACAAGTTTTTATGAATGACAACTGCCAAGGAATGTACAATTAAAATTGTACAGACAAGCATGGTATTAATTAGAATAAACCCACACCTTTTCATAAAGCAAGTTTTAGCATAACTGTATGTTTTGAACGTGTTACTTCATAATTTCATAAATTTGCTTTGCAGTTAAAAAAAAATACTTACATTAAAGATACAAATAAACATTTAAGTAATCTCTCTGAAGTCAGTGAGATTGTTCACTTTATGTTAGCAGTCAATTATTTTAACCTGATTATTTACATATTAAAATAACTAATTTGAATGTTATGAGTTGAATATATATTTTTATTTATTAAACAATTAAAAAATGAGCTACTGAATGTAAAGGTGAGGAGTTAAAATTGCAAACTGAAAAGGGCTTGTAGGAATATTGGGAGGAGAAACACATTCCTTTCTAACCTGTTCTTTAGAAGAACAAACCATAGACTATATGACTATTTCAGAATGATTTCAGATGCCCTAACAAAAAGAAGAGAATCAAAACTTTGGGGAGGATAAGCTGGATAATCCATTAGATACTTCACAACCCTAACGTATATATAAACCAAATTTTCCAAAATGGTTACTCATTTTTCCATTTCACAAACCTAGTTTATCTGTAGGTATTGAGAACTATAAATACTAAATGTCTTTGAAAATCTGACCCATGGAGGATGATTCCTAGGCTAAAGGAGGCTGCAATGCAACTGACTTCCAAACGACATTGGTGAGACTGATGTCTGATTTCCACTTGTCTCTGGAAAATGTGCTTCCCAGCGTCTGGGATGGAGTGACCTCAAATTAGTGGCCTTTTCTGGAAAATTTTGTATATGAATTTATGGCTACATCTGTCTCACCAATCAAATCCAAATACAAGCTGCTGAATAAAACAGAAAAACTATATTCAATTGGCAACATTTTATATCACTTAAGTTACTGCTAGTAGTATTGCCAGAAGTGCCACCCAAGGATAAACATAAAAAAATGAGATAAGAAGAAATGTTAATTGTCATATGAAAGCTGTGTGTTTGAGAATTAGCTGAATCATCTCCTGAAAAGAGAATTCCTGTTATAATAGTGCCACACTCATTGTACAGAGGTCAAGTATGCTTTCCATGAACTCACATCTGTATACAAACACACACACACACACACACACACACGCAACATACATAAAGTACTTCTGTAGAAGGAATCTATACAAGTCCTGCAGGAGTAGCTCAGAGGAAAGAATGGTTAATTTCTAGAGCTCTCATTCTGTTCTTATTCTTCCAGCTCTTGGGGATGATGTCCCAATTTCCCCCCTTTCTGTTAAGAGGTAGAAAAATATTGCCTTCAGTTAGCAAAAATACTGGCAGGTTTCTTATGCAAAATCTGTAATTGTTATTATAAAAACAGTTCTGGTCGGGTTTTTTTTTAAGATGTTAGCTTTTTATGGGAGAGTTAACTTTTCAAAGAGGATAAACAGCTTAGTTGCGTAGAATAAAAAATCATCTAAGCTTAGATATATCTAACCTTGGCTGTCATCAGCAAATCAACGTATCTCCTTGTCTGCCTTTTAGCATCCTGATTTTCAAGTCAACATTTGTTTTGAGCAGAGTATGGCTTATTGATGGCACATTCATAGGTTGTGAGTGGACTTATGTATAAGCTTTTTCAGTAGATAAAATTGGGTCAAAATGGACTTTGTATGAAATTAAATGTGTTCAGACCCTAAAATGAGGCTGGTTCTGTGCTGTGCTCTGATTGATGCAGATACATCTGAAAAATGAGTTCTCTTTTAAGCTTTTTTGGCATGTAGGAGTGCTTTTAGTTTCCAGTTTGTCTAATTAATGCTGGGTTTCCACAGATTTTTTTTTTTTTTAAGTAACACAAAATAAAGCACTCCTATATTTTAGAATTACAGCTTTTAAAGAATGGCCTAAATATTTAAGTAGGGCTTAATCTATATAGGGAAAGAGAACAAGTTTAGTTGGTATCTCATCTTTAAGATTTAATCAAATGCTTTAGTGAATGTAACTGAAACTTTGGCCAAGCACTTCCTTTCCTTGCCTGGTCTTCCCTCATCTGTCTTTCTGTATGTTTGACTTTTATGTTGATCAGTCTCTCAGGCCAAAATTATATTTAGTTACTAGAGCAGAGACCTGACACTTCAGTTTCATTGTGTATACTTCATCCAGTTGTACCACATGTAAAATATGCTAAATTAACAGAAAACACTCCAGCTTCAGCAGTGTCAGAAAAATATCTGAAATAGATGCATGGTGCAAAATGGACTCATTTATAATATTTCACCTTTTCTTTAAATCTATAGAATGTTCACAAGGTGCTCAAAAATTGTAAGACACAGTATCAGATAGATCTGTGCCATTATAATATCCTTTGTACATGCCATTCCTTCCTCTGAAAATGCAAAGAATCACCTTTGACTAAAATATTAGAGATCTATAAAAAAAAACCATTTGAAATCGAATGAGTATTTTTGGTTTAGTCAAGCCCTACTTGGTAGTGTACTTCCATTTTACCCCAGAAAATACAAGAGCACATACCTGCACCCTCACATAATTGCTTTCTGTAATAGTACAGCAGAGCTGGAAGGAACCTTGAAAGATCATATGGACCTCTCTCTGTCTGTGGTAGGATCAACTACTTGTGACTTCTGACAGATATTTGTCTGCTTTGTTCCTAAAAACTTCATAAGCTGTTTGCTGCCATGTTCCACCGTCCATAGTGGAACTGCCCATAGAAACCGTGTCTTAATAACCAATATGAATTTTCCGTGCTGCAATATGAATTTTTTGCTTGTTTATCTTACCTGATGTAAACATGTAGAATAAATATTACCATTATTGTTATCTAATTATTTCTATATTATTACAATCAATGTTTTTTAGACTTCTGATCATCCTTTTTGCTCTTTGGATTCTCTCCAATTGCTTCATATTTCTCTTGAAGTGCAGCAGAACTTAAGTAAATGTTTTGCCTGTGTCTGAGCTAAGATGGTATTTAAGGTATGATTACAGAATCATAGAATCATAAAATCATAGAATCATTTACGTTGGAAATGACCTTTAAGATCATTGAGTCCAACCATTAACCTAACACTGCCAAATCCACCACTAAACCATGTCCCTAAGTGCTGCATCTATGTGCCTTCTAGACACCTCCAGGGATAGTTACTACACTACTTTACCAAGTACCCTGTTCTAAGGCTTGACAACTCTTTCAGTGAAGAAATTTTTCCTAATATCCAATCTAAACCTCCTCTGGTGCAACTTGAGGGCATTTACTCTTGTCCTGTCACTTGTTACTTGGGAGAAGAGACCATCATCCACTTCACTACAACCTCTTTTCAAGTAATTGTAAAGGGTGATAAGGTCTCCTCTGAGCCTTCTTTTCTCCAGGCTAAACAACTCCAGTTCCCTCAGCTGCCTCCTCCTAAGACTTGTTTTCTAGACCTTTCACCAGCTTCATTGTCCTTCTTTGGACACTTTCCAGCACCTCAATGTCTTTCTTGCAGAGAGGGGCCCAAAACTGAACACACACTATATCTGCCGTAAGCCATGATGCTATTGGCCACCTTGGCCACCTGGGCACACTGCTGGTTCATATTCAGCCGGCTGCTAACCAACACCCCCCCAGGTTCTTTTCCTGGGGAAGTGTGGCTTCCCAGCCACTCTTCCCCAAACCTGTAGCGTTGCATGGGGTTGTCGTGACCCAAGTGCAGGATCCAGCACTTCTCCTTGTTGAACCTTATACAATTGGCCTCGGCCCATTGATCCAGCCCATCCAGATCCCTCTGCAGAGCCTTCTGGCCTTCCAGCAGAGCAACACTCCACCACAACTTGGTATCATCTGGAAACTTACTGAGGGTGCGCTTGAGCCCCTTGACCAGACTGTTGATATTCAATAGAACCGGCCCCAATACTGAGCCCTGGGGAACAGCACTTGTGACCAGCCACCAGCTGGATTTAACTCCATTCACCACAACTCTTTGGACTCATGAAGTTCTGGATTTTATAAATGGTAACCTTCTGACAAGACTATTTTTAGGATGTTATTATATACTCTTGTTGTCTCAAGACATGTATTGTCTCAAGTCTTAGGAGAATATTCAGGCTCCTAAAACTGACCTTTGGCCAACTACAATATTCACTAAATTAATGTTATCTCTGCTTCTCCATTCTAAAACTGTGCTATAGTTCATGTAGATGTAAATGAGCTAGCTTAGATACCAAATACCACAGTATAGCACAAACAGCATGGGCTTCAGCTGCAATAAACAATGTCATCAAAGCCAATTAGCTTTTAGTACTTGATCTTTGTTTGTACTCCTTGTATTGTGTTGTGGTTGTGCTCTTAATGTCAGGTTCCAATGCATAGTAAACTAAGAAGATATCCAACTCAGCAGGACAGAACTTCACAACTGACTGCAAAATTTTTACATGATTTGGAAATCAGGGATTTAAAAAAAAAAACTATTCAATTTTAATCAGAGTTGAGAAGCATGTGGAAATCTCTACAAACATTTTTGTGACTCTGAATTTGGTATGATGATTTTTTGCAGCAAACAGTGATTACTTCACCATTTAAATTAAATTATGACTATTTAAAGTTAATTTCAATGGGAATATCAAATTTCTTTTCTACCTTCTAATTGTAGATTGTTCTTTGGGGTATCTATTCTCTGTCATTTAGACAAGCAGTTTCAGTTTTCTCTATGAGTGAAATGAGTTATATTTTGGGCTCCTTTCAGTCTGAAATAAAAGAAGAAAATAACTGTGATTAGAATTGATAATGGTTTAATGTATAAAATCTAAATTAACCCAAAATCTGTATATATCTTGCTTCATATTACAAGTTACAAAAAACAGTCTGACATTATTCCCTGTGGACAGGGAGCATAGTCAGGTCCTGGCACTGCTGGAGGACTAGTCAGACCATAGATCTCATTTGATTGCCCTGTTCCTAGGGAGATAAAAATAATTCTCTGAAATGTCATCTTTCTATTTCCAAAAGTTGAATAGATGTTATTTAAGATTAATTTAAATGTTTTTCAGATTAGTTTATTTCCTTAACTATCTCCAGATAATTATGCTCTTAATCATTGTCTGCACACTGAATCATATATTACAACATAAGTTCATTAAAAATATATAGTTTTACTGCTTTAATTTATTGTAGCTACCAAGCATGTTGATTCAAGACATAACTGTTTAGGTGTAACACTTTTGATGCAATGTAAAACTTCTCTAGTGAAGCACCTTTTTCCATAATCTTTTTATGGAAATCCTGTGGCTTGTTGTGACTTGCCTTCAGAACTGTCTTTCCAGGTTAACTTGGCACATAAACTTGGCTTTGTCAACTCAAGGAGGAGAAAACAGTATTATTTCTTTTTGTCAACAGAGATGGGGAAATATTAGGGTATTTTGCCTGTAAATCTATACAGAGATGGACTTTACCACAGCACTAAGTGCTGAAAACGATGATAATATACTTCACATTTAAATGACAACTTGTGTTTTCAAAACTAGTAAATGAACTTTAATTATTTATTTCTTACAGTGCCACAGTAAAGTAACTATCAGCAATCTTTTTTTGCAATGAGAGAAAATACTTCATAGAAAGCTAAAGAGCTTGATAAGGTCACATGGGAACAATTACTATGTTTGCTGTATATAGAAGGCTTCCCACCTGTAACCAATTCCCTATTTTACCGCCATCATCTTTTAGTATCATAGTTTCCTTGGTCCCATGAGGCTATGAGTGACTTGGGACATCTTTTTAACAACTTTGCCACATCGTATCTCATGCAGTGACATTATGATGCAAAAAAAGGGCATATAATGATATCTGATGTAAGAATATTTCTAAATAGCCTATAAACCACTTTACAAGATAAGTTTGTGGGACACTGTGCAGCACCTTTAATGGAACCATGATGAGGGGGAATGGATTTAAAAGAAATGTTGAAGTGATTTATACCTAATGCGTCTTCATGAGAATTAAGTTTTTATGAAATTAAGTAAAAGGCTTGTGGGATGATAAAGCACCATGACTAATAACAGAAATTTTGAAATTTTTACATCAAACACATTCTATAGGTATATGGTAGATTATATACATATTGTTTCCTTCATCTTTGAAAGAGAGTATAGGAGACATGCATTTTAGAGGGAAATGCTGACTTAGTGTTGCTTTGATGTTTCTTACTTTCAGATGCTAATCTTAACTTTGACCTTCCCATCACTTAATATATTTTGCTTACATATGTTTTGTTCACATTCCTACAGGCTTTTTATGGTACTCAGTTATTTTACAAAAAATGCTAGCTTCCCACACTGCCCTCCCCTACAATTTAGGTTAAGATAGGATTGTGTTTTGTGTTAAATACTCCATTAGGTGATTATATTTTTCAAAATCCCAGAAGATAAATGTGTGTCCACCACCAGTCAGATAAGGGGTTATGAATAACTATGGATCCAAAATACAAAGGGGAAGTGACTGGTTAGAAAACAAGACTTACCTTAGACTCTGCGCATGTAAATATTTAGCAAATCAAAATGTCACATAGCGGTGTGGAAGTTTTCAAGTAAACAACCTGACTCAATATTAAAGATTTTAACTGAATTCTATTTCAAATGGTCTCTATTGTTCAGTCAGCTGCTTTACAGCAAAATTACCAATTTCTAGTCCTAATTATGCCCAAGTACTGACAAGACTGCTGCCTGTGAGATAAAAGTGTCTTGTTATTAGAAGATCTATCCACTGTGAATGATTTAATTTTCTGCTCCTGAAATCATCTTAAATTATGTTGTTCATAAGAAAGTGACTGCAGACAGAAGGTTATTATTTGGGCAAGCCTCTGTGAATGAAAATTCAATAGCCAGACTCTCATTTGTCTGCCTAAAGATGCTGTTACATTTTAGGTTCACTTCATTTTGGAAAGTTTGATGGTAACAAAGGAAGACAGTCTTCACTGGAGCTTGTCTGGTGTAGGGAGGTCCAACAGCCATCTCCCTCTTCTAGCCGAACAGAAAAGGATGTTAAATCCTGCTGAACAATGGCAATATTGGGGTTCCTTGCAAGGACACTTTAAACAGGGTCTTCAAAGGGTTTCAGTGGAAGTGCCTTATGCCTGACCAGTGTTCAACTGCTTTTCCAGCTGCTGGGAGGAACTCCACTAACATATATCTGATTCTGGTTCCTATGTGCTCCTTTTGTATAGTGTCACAGAAACCTTTAGGAAAGGCTTAGCCTGTGGTTGGTTCTGCAGTGGCAAGTACAGACCTTGGCTTTGTGGAAAACAACATCTCAGGAAGCAGAGAAGGTGCTTTCAAAAAGAGTTTGCTAGATTGTGTGTGGAGAAGCAGTAGCAAATGTTTCTCTGCTGTAGAAAAATGTGACCCTGCAAAGGGAGGGTATTGGAAAAACACAGTTAAGACTGGAGCTGTGCAGGCACCAGTTCTGCAAGTCACAGAGGAGCATATTATAGGAAACATTACTTTTATGTGCATTTTGTTATATAAAACAACCATGCAAAGTTTTGAGCTGCTGTTACAGCTAGAAATTAATAGCTGGAGACTAGTTATTCCCAGATCCACTGTGTGGGTACATGGTCTATGTGTGATGGGATACCAATTTTCTACTAAAAGAAAAAAAAAAAAGATAACAAGTTCTCCTCAACTACTTGTCACAGAACGCTTTCAAATGTGATTTATTGGACACCACTAAGAAATGAGGAAATTATGACCTGCTTTTCATGTCTTATATTAAAAAAAAGATAATTTGGAAAGTTTGGATGAAATTAATACTCAAGATACATTATGTGGCAGCATATATTTAGACAGAAGTAATACATGTGGAATAGCAATAACCTTTGGCTGTCTTTAACGCACTCAACCAGTTAAACATATTAGAAAGGTTTATAACTAACAATTCAACTTCTGTGCATCTTCAAAGAGCTGACTTCTTTCTTCTGGTCTTCTAGATTGCTGCAAATGGGCAGATTGCTGCCTGAACCAGAACAGTAGGAAATTAGTGCTAGCAGTGTATATGGTGCTGCTGAAAACAGGGGAAGGTGGTGTAATCATTGACAATCTGCCATCAGACTGACTTTAAAAACTATGGGTGGTACTGAAGTATTTCTTGACAAACAGTAGTTTAGAATATTCTGCCCAAGAACAATGCTTTCCCTGCATAATGTTGTTAGCAGATTTATGTTGTCTGGTGTTAGGATGTTGCTGTTCCTTTTGTGTATTGAAAGAGTGCATGGCTAAGTATTGGCTCAATATTTGAGACAGTCAATGTACACCTACTTAACAGCAATGTTATATTGCCTATGTCTTCTTTTAAGAGGCATTTTGAATCTTTGAGGCTTCTTCATTAATTTATTTATATCTATTAAACATTACTGAGACATCATAATTCAGTTTTTATTGAACAGAAGCTTACAAACCAATCATATGTAGTTTAAAATAGCAAACAAGAATATTCATTCTTAGCGTGGCATCAGTTTAGGAAGTTTCATCAAATTTCCTTCATTCATCTATGTTGGCACTCCAAAGCAAATCCTGAGTGGGAATGTACGTGCTGTTCATCACACAGTGATGCAGATGCAGTATCTAGGTCTCTGAAACACATGACTCCAGCAAACACTGTACGGGTCAGTTGCCATTTAATTTCTGTTTCACTAATAATCATAAAGAATGCCATAGGGGCTTTTAACAGGCAGTAACAAAACAGCGGCTTTTGAAATACCACTCTCGAATCTGAATGAAAATGTCTGATAATTGAATTTAGCTATCTCAAATCTTGGCTTGGGTTTCCTGTGTTTTCCTAGTGACATTCCTCCATGCTTGCAGTAACATGGCAATTTCTATAGAGTGTGTTTGTGTTGCGGGCAGGCAGCTCCCTGATGACGCTTCCCTTTTGTCCCTGCAGTACAAAGAGGGATATATTACTCTACCGAATACAAAGGACTAATTCTACTAAATCAGCTTGTGGGCTCATTAGTGGATGTAACTGTTTGCAAAATTTAATTAATGAAGATTCACAATCATCTTTGCTAAATGTTATTATTAGTTTTCTGTATTATAAGCCTTTTTACATAATCTAACTGCCTCAGATGCATGCATTAATAGAATATATGGTTTTCATTGTGATTGCTTTATTATGAAGATCGTGGTGTTGGTAAATCTTTAGAGTTACTTTTCAAAATCATTCCCTTGCATGTGAATTCAAAAGGTTTGTTATCACAGTATAGTGGGATTCCTTTTAGGCACATGATACATGGTTTTAGGGACATGGTTTTAATACCTTATCCTCATTTAAGAATACTAATAGCTAATATTAATAACTAAATAATTACAAATGTGTGAAAAGAAAGCAGATGTGCTAATAAAATAATTATGTTAAGTCTAGTCCAACTCGTGAACTATTTAGGATTCATGGTACGCTGATTCCCGTTACTGTCTGGTATTTCAAAATACTGTTGTACAAACTAAATTGCATAAAAGTGTTATTTGCTCTTCCATCAAAAGTAAGATAAGAGCTACTAAATATGTTGTTATGCAGCATACCAGTGATCTCAGCTCTGTAAAAAGCAAACTACTTCGATATTTCAAATATTTGAAAAATCCTGTTTACAAGTGTTTAAAAACTGCACCTGAGACAAGCATGGGATAGGCAAGGCACAGCATCACTTTGAAATGGAGAAAAGTTCAAAATATAATTGTATTTGCAGTGTGTATTAAAAAGGTTTTTAAGTTTGTCAACTACAAAGTCCTCAGAGAGGGTTCTCACACTCCACTGTATGTATTCCATTTCGGAAACAACCTGGTTACATGAATCAGAACTGGACCTTCTAAATATGTTTTAGAGAGGAAGCCCAGACACATTGCAAAATTTAAGCTCCTCACCAAGATTCTTGCAGGTTTTTCCTGTCTACAGCATGATATTGCAGCTCATGCTCTCATGTGAGTGTCTGGCTTTGCAAAGTGATGCCTATAGATAGGGAGTATATATTTAATATTTGTTGGGTTTCGTTATTAACGTAGTTTAAACACCTTTGAAACTGTGATGACTGATAATAAAATTCTTGACTGACTTTTGAATATATGAATTCTTCTGAATATAGTTATCTGTCTTTTTTCTTTATCATTTAATCCTCCATGTTAATTCATATCTCCTAAAATCATTTTCCTTTAAGATAGCTGTATGTCATTGCTTGCCTGATCATGCAGTTCAAAGTATAAACGGATCATTTTCATTAGTGTAAGGCCTCCAACGTAGCAGTGGGTTTAGTAATTGTACCTGAAGGCTCAATGTTACAATTTATGGCTCAAAGCGAAGGGCACAGATGTGCAGAATCACTGAAGTCTGCACCTGGACTTTGTCAGTTCTCAAATGTACTTGAAAATCAAGATCTATGTCCAATTTTTTTTGATAAAAAAATTTTGTCAAAATTCTTTTACCTCCTACATCATACTTATGTAAGTGTGATAAATGTCCTTCATTCACAGAGTAGGCTTTAGGGCATAGTAATGTTACTGCAACCAAATAATTTGGCATAATCCCAGCTCCAGTTTCTTGCTGGTGGTTATTTCCCATACTGCTCTGAACCTACTGGACTATATTTTTTCATTATAGAAACATTACTGCAACTTGCAAATTTTCCTCAGGAAACCCTTTGTGTTTAAGTAAGATTGTCTAAGAGTATAAGGCCTTCTCAGTGGCCTTTTTTTGATAGGAAACATTATTTTGTGGTAGGAAGAAAAATAGATTTTCACAGTAAGGTTTATTCTGTATGTTTATAATATTTTATTTAAATTTGTATTTAATATTATGACATTAAAATTGTATTTCCTGTTAAAATATTATAAGTTCATACATGCTCAGCATTTCATTTAGTGTCCTTTTCACATAGTGAAATATAAATCAATTAAACATGAATTCAAACTGAAATAAAATAAGGTCTGCGTTGAAAATATTTTAAAACCTCAACTGTGATGTCTGAACACTTTTATCTTTCAAATTTGAGTAACTGAGTTAACTGATAGAAAATGAGTGAGCAGTCAAAAAGTATTTTTAAAGCCTAAACTCATCTACATTTCTCCTGTTCAGATCCAAACCGACAAAGGTTTTCCAAAATAACAGTGGGGTTTTGATCTGTGGGTTTATTTTATATTAGTAACTCTGGATTCCTCTCCCCTGCTTCTCTCCTCTTACCTGGCCTAGAAACTGTGACCATATTTATTGGTACGAAGCTAGCATAAAGATTTGATGCTGTGGGAAGGGCAGCAAAATGATCCTGGGTAGTACATTCAAACCAAACTTATTTATTCAATCTAAATCGTAAATATGTAGGGAGGGAAGAAAAAGACTGAGAGTATGCCTGAACTCCCCTTCCACAGAAGTCTAGCCAAATGCTTGTGGTTAGTGTGAAATCATGGAGTGTGCAGTGCCACATCTTGTTGCGTTTTGTTTGTTTGTTTGTTTTTGTTTTGGTGGTGGGGTTTTTTTTGCTATTGAAGTGTAGTACATTTAAATGTAATGCATTCCAAGACTTGCTAACAAATCTGCTGGAAACAAATTTTATTCTGTAAAAATACATCTTGCAGTTCCAACTTCACACTCTTAGCCAAAGAAGCACATTGAAGGGATCCTGTAAAATGGGAAGAAGTGGGAATGTAAGTTTATCCTATGGTTTTATGTTTATTTGCATTAAAAAAGAAAAGGTGATTTTTAAGCAAGTCATTGAAGTTTTAGCATGTTGCACTAATATTTTAATGTGCTATTTCCATTAATTATAATGAACTTTGTAATTTAGCAAATTAAACATGTATTCCAGTGGAAGTAATTGTACATACATAATATAAATTCCTTATCCATGCAAAGAAAACAGAGTTTGTGTCCCCACTTCTTCAGCAGCAGAAAGGTAGCACCTTCTTTAACAATGATGGGAATGTCCAATATGTCATATTAAATTGTTAAAATTTCACAATAACATAAATGTACACAATTTTCTCATTCATAGGTACTAATACAATCACTCAACAGAAGAAATTATTTTTTTTATAAAGAGAAAATTATTGCAATAATATTTCAAAATTAAGACCAGGACTCACTCAGAAATATATGTAGCCTTTTTGATGGATGTGAGATTCCTGACTGAGTTTCACTGTTGCTAAAGTATGAATTGTTCCTTGTTTGGAGGACCTATTAAAGAGCTCTGTCCATTTGTGTTGGGCTAAATTTAAGACTTTACCTGCCCAGCCCTGTGCTTTACTATGGAGGATACACTTCTAGCAAAGTGGAGCCTCCTTTGGGATCTCCCCTCTCAGGTAACTGGTCTTGTCAGCATTTGTTTGATGAAAGTTTTATTCTTCAGGATCTGATAAAAAGTAGGTTTTGGCATTGGTGACAAAAGCTGACTGTATAGCCTGACAGATAGAGCAGTCACTTGGCTGAGAAGTAACCAACATTTGGGTTTGTTATTTGATAACTAGTTACCTTTACCTTTCTCACTTCTGTAAAAAATACTTTGAACATATGTTTTTGAAGTCATCTGTGTGTCCATGGTTCAATTCAGAATTGATCTCCAAGTAGAAAATGACAAAAATCATTTTGGAAGAATTCACAGATATTTGAAAGGGTTCAGCTTTTAAACTTCTTCTGGAGAAAGCATGGGGAATGATGTTAAGGAAGAGTATGGGGTTTTATATATATATATATATATATATATATATATATATATATATAAAATAATACTGTGATTGCTTTAATGTGCTATATGAGTGACAATCCTTTCATATGTACAATTTGTTGAAAAATTGTGCCCAAACCATGACTGCTACATTGTGGATAGAAAATTAATGAAAATTCAATTCTCCACAGTACCAAGTCTCATTGATCCAAGAAGCACAGCCAGGGTATTGCTTAAGGAGGAATATACCGCATAGGTGGTACATCTGCAGAAATCCTCCTGGATGCTACTCCACTTCTACTGGCATTAGTGCTACTACAGGTGGCTGGCTGGAAAGGCAGCCAGCCTGTGTTTGTAAGGGGCCAGACAGAGACGACTGGGAGGATCACACAGGGGACAGCTGCTCGTGCCTGGAATAGGATTGCAGGCAGGGGGAGACACAGGCTTCCATGGGTACACTCGCTGCTGCTCTGCATCTTTATTCAAACTTGGGTAGAATGATTTTGCTTTGATGCAATATGATTTTGCATCCTCCTTGCATGCCACTGAAGTACAAATGACTATGTAATAACTCTCAGCTTTAAAAAAGGTTATATCTACATGAAGTTTGCAATGAATGAACTATTCCACAAGCCATGCTAGTGAAAAAATGTAGAAACGTAATTAAATAGCAGTATTCAATAATATATTTTTTAAAATAACAAGCATGCTACAAAATAGCTTTTTGTCCAGGCAACTTTTTGTTCAAAACAAACAATCAATGTGAACCAAAATTTTAACTCTTTAATCTTTAAGTCTTAAATTAGCCTTTAATCAGCAGTACACAGTCTCACTAGCAGTGAGAAGTATTATTACAATGAAGTTAAAATGAAGTTATAAAAAGCTTGGAGACAAATACCTGAGCATGATAGTAAGTGGGATAAACTAAGCTGCAGAACATGGATGGTGCTAAGTTCTGTCTATGTTCGGCAACAACTGTAGTGGTGACATTGGTGGCAATTTCTTCTTGTTTTGTTTTGTTGATCTTGTAATTTTTATATCTCTTTTTGTGTTGGTTGGGTTTTTTTGTTTGTTTGTTTGTTTGTTTTTTCGGCACTGGAAAAAGACATCATTCTGGTGGTACGCTTTCACACTTTACTATGTTTGTGCCACACTAATAGAACAACAGTATGTTACATGCACATTTTGGCTTTTGTATCTTAATTGTAAGTTCATGGAAAACACAAGTAGAAATCATACTGCTGTGCAAAACTCTAACAAGGTGATTAGTTACTTGGGTTCTGCATTTGCTGCTGAAACAGGGGCTGTTCAGATCAGTCACAATAACCTTTTTGTGCAGTGAAATTCTCTCACACTGTATTTGTATTTTGAATCAATAACTGCCCTGTAGCCAAGGTTACTATGATGCATCACCAAAGCCAGGGGGAGAAACAGAATCTCAGAGCTGAAGTTGGTTAGAAACTGGATAGATTTTTGGTGCATCAACTACCATGGAATTTAATCAACAACATGATGCGTGTGTCTATAAAAGGAAATAGAGATGAAAATGTTATGTGTTAGATTCAGACATGGATAGGAAAGCGTGGGGCTAATCACATTGCTAGTTTTGTTTTGGTTTTTCTTTCAGATTTTTTTTTTTCTTCTCATATTCATTTCCTGCCATTCTCTTCATTTTCTGTTCATAGTCTCTTCTTCCTTGCAGGCTCACAAGGCTACCTAAGGCTTTGCTGCTTCAGTGTGCCCTTGTCGAATCTCTAAGGACATTGTATTTCTGATGCCTTTTTTGGCAACTGAAACAAGAATCAGTGTTCAGATTTACAGCTACTTTTTGATACCAGCATGTTGTTGCACAGCCCTTTTGGTTGCCAGAGTTCCAGAGTGGACTCCTAAGCAGTCCTATTGCTCTTCTAGTCTTGGGACCATGAGAGCCAATGGTAGCACTCTTGTTAAAAATAATAAAAAAAAAAGTCCTACTATAAATGCTTGAAAACTTTCCACTTGTGTTTCTGCCTTCAGGAGGAAGGAAGGGCTGAAGCTTTTGTGTGACCATGGAAATATGCTTTCAACAGATTTCATTTTATATTGAACATGGACTCAATAAATGCTGCACTGCTTTTCAGTCTGGGCTGTTTAAAATAGTTCTCAGCAACTTTTCAATGTGACATTTCAATTCAGTACTTATATTTGTTGGAAAGCAGCAGATTTCTCTGGGGGTAGAATGTTATGTGTTAGAAGAATTTGGAAGACAGGTTTTTTCTACTTGAAGAGGAACATGTGGTGCAAAACTATTCAGCAGCTTTTTAGAAACATGATGAAGATAGCTCTTTTTCATCAGAGTTGTTGGAAGAACCTCTCATTTTCTATGAGACAACTTCTACAGTAATTTCATACAAGTTTTTCCAAATCATGTATGTTCTCTTTCATTTACCATGTTTTTTACCTGGTTCTTGGGGGATACAGAGGGAAGACTGATGCAAAAAGTCCAGCTTAGTTGGGTATCCCTATAGTATATGAGGCAGAAAGCAGGAATATATAAAATGTCTGTGTCTTAAGCTTGACTGAATGGACACTGTCACTTGAACTATTCTAAAGAATTGCTTTGATGCCAGTTGTAGGCAGTAGAAATAATTAGTCTTTATTCAGACGAATTTTTTACTTTGGGATCTAGTCTTCAGCTAGAGCATCTTCTTCCTGGCTTTTGACGGATGCCAATGACTTTCGTCTGGTTTTCTATTTCTTATGTTTTGTGAGCTGTTGAAAAGCAGTGACATCCTGCATCCTGGATGTGTGCAACACAGTAGTTTTCTGGGGGTGTTTCCTTCTTTTTTTTTTTCAGTTTAATTTCTTAATTTTACTAAAGAAGTTAGACACACACATTAGAAGCATGTATCTATACCTGAAACCAAACGAACACAGAGCTCCTAACTACCTCTGTAATCCTTCTGAAAGGCTATGGGATTCAAGCAACGTGTAAAGGCTTTGAGATCCCAGGAGAAAAGACCCAACAAAGGGTGTTATGCTTTTCATCATGGGAATGGAATGACAGTGGCACTGGTTCCTTCAGTTCATCTGCAAATTACATTTTTTAAAAATGCTTATTTATAATTGTCCCAAGTTTTCAAAACCATAACTGCCGCGGGCTATGTTATGCATACCTTTGTTGTAGACAACATTTGAAGGTGCATATCGGAGAAGAAGTAAAGCAGGTATTTTTGTAAGTGAACTCTATTATTTTCCCCTTTGAATTAAGGGAATATGTAGCCTGTCATAGGTTAATTTTGGTCTTATACAAGCTAGGCCTGGAAATCAGCAGAAAGACAGTCACTAAGTATACTGTTCTCCAATGTGTAACAATACATTTATTCTTTCCATCTGCTATGACACAGTTGTTCCCAGCCCTGGTGTTGTGTAACTCCAGAACAACTCATTGCAGCATTGTGGAAAGCACATTGCCTATTATTTCCCTCACTGGTGAGGAATGCCATTTGTAAAAAAAAAAGGTAAAAAGAATTTTTTTAAAGTCTCATTCTCCTTCATATTTCAAGAGACTTACTTTCGTATCTCTCCCAGTCAGCATCTTCAGTGATCTTATTCTCAAATCCAAACCATGGAATGGGTTAAGAATAATACAGGAGTTTATTTCCAAATATCTTTATCTTTTCATATGAAGAGTATACCAATATAATGATCTATGACTTGTAGTTTTGTTTGTAGTCCGTTTATTAATTTTGACAAAACAATCGCTTTTTTTTGCATCCACCAATAGAGTAATGAACTATTTCTTATACTCATCAACATATTAGAAACTGTTTTTTAAAGAATTGTGGAGATAAATAATTTGGCTTGTCAGGCAATAGGGGAAAGTTCTTCATGTGTCAAGAGCTGCAAAGTGGTTTATGGCTGTCACAAACATCCTGCAGATAAATAAGAGAAAAAAATGGCTTTGCACTTCATTGATGTTTGTAGTTCATGTTGCAACTTAGTGACTTCTAAATTTGCTATCAATTAAAAAAGTTTTTTGCTTTTGCCACAAAGCAAACAGAACTCATCTGTCAGTTGAGATCATTTTTGGTTTAGTTCCTTGAGCCAGGAAAAAACATCTCCAACTTTTCAGATTAAACTGTGTATGTAGAACTGTGAACTATGGGGTTTTTTTTTCCTTTTCTCCCATCATAAATACTAGTCACATTAAATATACTTTTCAGGCTAGGCTATTGAAAGAAATGTTGAGTAGATAAAAACATATAGGGAAACAAAGTGGTGGGGAAATGCACAACTGTTCTGCTTCCAAAGAGGTCACAGACTGAATTTTATCCTTTTATATACTGTAAGATCTCTTTCAGAAATGGGTATCAGACAGATAATGCTGTAAATCTGTAATCTGAATGTAGCCATGATCTAAACTTCAAAGCTTTTCTCTCACAGGACTTACCTATCTGCTGAATGTGCTGTTGCATTTAGTTGAAAGTGTGATTATAAGTTACACTAGACAAATTGACTTATGGTATTATTGTATCCTCAGAAGGAAGGTACTGCCCCTTCAATGCGTGAATACTGAAACTCAACTACAAGACAGTAGACCGCTGCTCACCTTCTTTCAAAATGAGGTAGATCAGGTTCACTTCAACCACTGTGGGAAAAATAAGATGACATGACTTAACAGTGGTGTCTCAAGTCCCATTTGTCACATCATATGGAGTATAAATAGCTTTATCTTTTGCAGGATGTAAACTCTTGACGGAATTCAGCTGGGATACACAAAAACAACAGAGTTAATTTGGAGAACATCATTATCTTAGTTTCTGCATTTGGCACATTTTCAAGAAAGTATGCAGTGTGTGAAGTATATAAAATAGCATATGGTAGGGTAAAATGAAAAAATTGTGTGTTTTTTTGGAACTGCCTGCCCAACATATTCAAGACTTTAAAGTTTTATTATGTGGGCTGTCCCATGCTCCTTCCAACTGAATATACATATGCTCCTTTAAGAAAAGTAATCCATTAGTTTTGAATATCACCAGATTTGGGAGCAAGTTCTAAGCAGTAGTTGATAATTCTCTGCATATAAGAGACAAAATTTCTCATTAAGCTTTTTCATACACTCATTCCTTTTCAGACCCTTTATGTTCCATGATAATTACGTTCCTGTTAGCAACTAGCTGTCAACCAGACCTGCTTGAGACTTAATATATGTTCAAAGTGTCTGAAAAGAAACCATTGACATAACACAAGTACACACATTTAGTGTATTTAGGTCTGTTTCAACACTTTCATATGTAATTTGGAGTCTTGTGTTCCTTTGTTAGTCCTGCAGTGGTACTGCACGCAGAAACCTTTCCTCTATTTCTTTTTTGGCTTCTCCCTCTTCTCATTATCATCCTTATGAATTGGAAAGTCCTCCAGCTTTCTAGGAGCTGGAGAAGACTGTCATAACTGCAGTGGTTTAGTGCACTGCCACACAGCCTTCACAAAATCTGCATGCAATACATCTTCTATTTTAGGAGATAGCAGGTCTTCATGAAATAAGAGGAAAAGTAGGTTTTTTTGCAGGTTTAGGATGTCAGTACAGTAGCCTGAATAGAACAACAAAACCAACTGCAGATAGAGGTACTCTCTCAATGAACTGGGACAGTTATACCAAGATAACTCTGAAGTTCAAGGGGATACGAGATAGAGTTTTTTTGTCTGCTGTGTAGAAATGGAGAAACAGGGGCAAGTAGTTTTAGAGCAAAAGAGTAAGGAAACAGATGTAAAATCCAGCTTTATATTCATAATTTTAATGTCTGACAACTGACTTAAATTCAACTGTGCTGCTACAGATGTTCATATGAAATCATTTCCAGTATGCCAAGGCCAAAAAAGCAACATAGTGGATGATCTGTGTACATATATCAATACGTAGCTATGCATGTACATACAAAATGGAGCTAACTATATGCATTAGTGGGTTTTAAAGCCATAGTCATGATGTATCAGATGATGCACTCCATGAAAAAGTTCAGCGCTGCTGAAGTGCATTTTTCCACATGGGAAACATCTCATTACTGCTGTGAATAAAAACCTCTGGGTCTGATGGAGCACAAAATTCAAGGGAAAAAGTGCTTTTGCTTCCTCCCAAATTCCTAATCTTCCCTGTAGTGGCCTGAGAAGGATCATGCCAGAATTTCTTTTGCTCTTCCAGTCATGGTGCAACTGCTCAACTTCAGCTATTTCTCCCGGAGGCAGTAGATGGCAGTTTTCAGCCACTTTATTTGGCTTCTCAGTGCAGGAGCGATGTAAGAAAAAATGCATTGCTTATAGAAAAGAAACCTTAATATACCTATGAAAATACATGACAAAAAAGGGGCTTAGAAGAAAATTCTTCTGTACTTTATCTGGAGAGAAGACAAAAGCTTTGTTTCAGGATTGTTTTTCCTCACAAGAAGAGTTTCTATACAAATGAAAGCTAAAAAAGTCCCCCAGAACACGAATAAAATAGCCAAGTAATCTGTTTGCATTTAGCAAGTTGTATCATTATCTAAACCTTACCAGTTTTACTCTATTTTGTGTATGACACTGATTCCATACAGAAAACCTGCTGATGTTTGTTTGCTACCAATTATCTCACCTGGAAAATAATTTAAAAATATGGGATAGCAGAGCAAGTATTTATGCAATGTAAAAAATAATAGTGACATCTTATTATCTGTTTGAAAACAGTTTAGTCCGATGTATTTTCTCAAGAAAAAGGAGAAGAAAGGTACGTTTTGTTCTAGCTCTACTTACCAGTGTGTGGAGATGTTGAGTCTATAACAACCTCCTGACGGTTAAATGTCAGGTTTTATTTTTAGGAAATAAGTAATACAAAATTTTCGGATTAATTTCATTGTTGAAAGTAATAACTTGGATGTAAATACATTCTATTTTGTGTGTCTGTGCATATGTATGTGTGCAGGTTTAAATGCCTGTTAAAAATACACTCCTTGCGTAGGTAATTCTAAGTAGCATTGGTTTCTAAATCCTTACTATTATACTTGAAGATATATTCTGCATCACATGCAGGTTAATTAGATCATTCCCTAAATACTATGCTGTTGCATACCAATTGTTCCCATGTAGCTCATTAGAAACATTCTCTGAAAGGCAGTATTTTGTAAAGGGTGACTGCAAGGTGAAGTCAAACAGACTTAATGTTCACTCCTTTTCTTCCAGGCTCATCCTGCTTCCACAGGATATCTGCATATAGGATATCCGGCACTATACTGGAAAACTAACTTTGTAGTTCAGCAAATGATGATGTTTCATCTCAGCGAGTAGGGATTTCCTGAATGGAACTTGAAAAACTGTAAGAGAGGTACCCCTCCATCCTTCCCTGCACAGTCAAATTGTTATCACTGTAACACTTCTGCTGTGACTTCCTTATGACTCAAAAAGTGACAGCTAAATATGGCTCCTATCCTTTTGTCTTAGGGTCACCTAGGACACTCGCTAGCTAGTTCTGGAAATCTTGTTCTGTATTAACATTGCTTTAAGAGGGAAAAAAACCCTTTACCCCAAATGTGTGCTTGGCTAGGCAATGCTTCGCAGATTTTACTGGAATGTGACTAAGGATAACTGTGGTGATTTCAGCCTGGTGCCTAGGCTAGGTTTTAACCAGCTGTGTTGGGTACTTATTATGAATTCTGAACCAGTATTTACCTGATAGTGAATATTATGTGTACTGAGATAGCACTGAGATGCTATGAAATAATCTTCCAGCTGTAACACTGTAAATTATTTGCATTGATACGTGAATACCCAGGATCACCTAGTTTCAGGTTGCCTTTGATATTTGGCTCAGTTCAGGTTTTTTTAACAAACAGAGGATTTATCAGTGAATTTGATTTGATTTGATCAGGCTTTTCTCCAGCAGGAAAAGTTGAGATAGTTAATGTTTTATAAATACTGTGACATGAAGTCTTGCATTTTTCACTGACAAAACACAGCATCTCTGAATTGCTTCTGGTCCTGAAGGAAGACATGAAGCACCTTCCATAAACGAGTCTAGGAAATAATATTCTGATGGAATTCAAAATCACAAAGGAGGGCTATTGCTTCTATGGTATATTTTAACCTCTCCATGCCCTGTCTGCCCACAAGCACTTAAGGTTCCACTGAGATCGTCATTTTTCCCTCTTTCTCCTTCTCTCTCTGGTCTCTTCTTAAACTCCCCCATTCTGTACAGACATCAACATCTTCTCTTTCAGGTTCTCAAACTCATTACCATAACCTAGTTAAACTCGGTGCAGGTGGGTTTTTTTAATCTGTGCTAAACTGAAGGTTGCAGTTTTTTCCAAAGTATACCTCTTTGTTTGGTTGTTTTTTTTCTCCCAATTACATCAGTTGGCTAAAAGAAAGATATCTCCCTTCAAATTGTGCTTTGCTAATGGAGTCACAAAAATCTGTTGTCTTCTAACAGAATGACAGAACTACTAATGAGAAAGGTAGCATTATTCTTAGCATGCCAATATTAACACTATACTTTTTATACTTGAGAATAACTTGTTACCACAAGTTATTTAAAGAGTGTTAAGAACAAACTTACTTGAGAAAAGTTGTTTACATGCATAATTTCAGTTAAAACTGTAAAACTATGTGAATTCGTGTTGATTAAAGGACAGATCTTTTGGTTCCATAGGTGTTCCATAGGCCAAATCTAATGTATCACAGAAATAGTCATTATCTACCCCTTTAGAATGTGTCTGAGTTCATTTCTCTGTGTAAGTTTTATCTACCTAGTATCAGATGTCACCAGCATCCCCCCTGAAACCTAGACAAAATCTAGGTTAAGTTCAGTTTTCTCAAAGGTGAATGTTTGTGTGGATCTCATGTTTTATGGGATTTTGACCTGTTCTTAGGAATGATAAATATAAAACAGGATATGTCTGTATTCCTTTCTGCAGCTTTAGCTGTAGTTCTTCCTGGTACAAGAGGATTTTGAAAAGGACTACAGGGCAACAGACTGCAGATCACTGTACTCCTGAAGCCTTTTGCACTTTCAGAAGAGAGGTGCTAATGCTTGTCAGCATAAGTTTCTCTGCTTGCACCTAGTTGCACCATACTACTGCCCACCCAGCCCTTTCTGATCCCACTGCAAAGCTACAGTATGTCATCTCTCTGTGAAAAGCATCATGCAAATTTATAGTGTCGTGTGAATGTTTTGTATTTACCATCATCTTCTCCTACGTTTCAGCTTTTCTCTCTTCATAGCTGAGAAAGTATCTTGGGTAATCCCTTGTGTCTTCACAGCAGATAAGAGTAACTCATCACTCTTAAAATTGCTGAACATCTTTCATTACACTTACCAGAGAATTTCCAGAAAGGGAAGAGGGGAAAGTGAGACAAGTAAATGTATAAGTACAACATGGCCCAAGGAACAGGTTATTACTGCTACACTTTACCAAAGTTCACTGTAGCCAAAACAGAGTATGTAATAAACTTTTACGGGAATTTTGTTTGTTCTGCTTTTACCACGCTCCTACACCTTCAGCATACATGAACCTAAGCCATGGACTTTGGAACAAGGAACTGAGTGTCTCTCACCACACACACTTGCTCTGTGCCATAAGCCATGCTTCGAGGTGATGGATTCAAATGTTTTCAAACCCATATGATTAAAAGGTGCGTGTGCCAAAAGAGATTATCTCATTTTTTCCATTACTATAAAATATCACCTGTGAGCTAGTGAATATATTTGAGCAAAGTCCTTCATGCTTGTTGTGGGAACATTTTAAATGAAATTTTCATTTGTGGAAATATTTCTAGTCATCTGTAATTACTTGCCAATTGGAAGATTAAATACGGAAATTATTCTATTCTAACCCACTGTACAGTCCTTCTTTCCTTCCTCCCTTACTCTCTTCCTCCCTATGACTCTTGCCATTGTTCTTTATTTTTAAGCAGCAGAAACCTAGCAATGAGCTGTAGCTTCTTCTGTAATAAAAAAATATTAGTGGCATTTGAGCTCTGGACATACTGTAAGTTTTCACCATTGCTTTTATCTATCTGGTATCTAGATACGTAAAGTATGGTAGGATGCTATTCAGTACTTTCTGGACTGTAGTATTGAAGAGTGCATATGCAGGAATATATCCAAAGCATGGTAAACAATCTGGATTTTAATATTCCAAGGCTGTTGGTGAGCATTAGTGTTCAAAGTGACAAAATTTTTACTGGACACAAGGCATGGGGGTGGTTGACAATTTCCTCAGAGACTTCAGGTCTTAGACTAATATTCCACTTTTCCCAGTGAAACTATGTATTGATTGAACTGATTTTAAATTAACTTCAATGACTCCGTGCAATATTGCAATTATCCAAGCACTTAGTTTCACGAGACACTGCTGAGAATAATGTAGATTATGTAATATGTAGGAGTAGTGCTGTTAAAATGAATGTCTACAGCACTCTGTCATGATGGGGTCACTGTAGACATATTGTGGCCAGAAGGCAAGGAGTAAGGTACTGCTAAATAGTATGTATTAAGCTCCAGAGACTAGTGCATAATTATTTAAAGTCATAAAAATCCCATCATTGCTAAAAGAGCATTTGGTATGCTCTCACTAGGGGAAAAAAATTAAAAAAATATACAAACAAGTAGAGAACCGGTGGTGGACTCCTGCAATTTAGAAAATCACTTGAGTATATATTTGGTCTCATCAGTTCTGGCTGGACAACGCTGCCTGCTTTCACCGTGAGGCACACTGGTGAACGTGTAAACAAAGCACGGCCCCGGCTAGCTCTGCTGCAAGGGCAGCCAACAAGTTATAAGCCCTTCAAAATATGGATTGAAAAAACAAACTGATATTCCAAGTGACCTTCAGGCTGTACCTGTGTGAGTGCACATAGTTAATTGTGTGCATGTGTTGCCTGTTAATGTTTTCTTTAAAACCTTGTTGAATAATACTTGCAGACGCCATTAAGGAGAGCTGTGCAAGTTCATTGCCATAATTAGAGGGCCGAATGCAAGCCTTTTGGGGAGTTACCTTCCATGTTTGTTATTTAAGTGATGACTGGTTTTGCTAATTACAACTAAACCAGATTAATATTCCATTAGAGAGCCACACAGCTTAGCCAAGTGATAGAAAGATTAGAAAGTGACCTGCACTTGCAGTAAGGTAGTCAAACTAGTTGTTTTTGTTCTGCTATATTTGTCATTAATCTTGGGCTTGTGTTTTAATCTAGACTTTTGTTCTGACTAACTCTTCACTGTTTAGCATGTACTCTCAAATCTCTTCCCCTTCCCTGACTAACACTGGTGTGTTCATTTCTCACTAAGGCTGGAGTGTTTGCAACTGAGATGATTTTAATAAATGTATCCAAAGTAAATTCAGTCTAGTGAAAAGAGTGATAGGGCAAGGAATGCATAGGTTAACTGATAACTTACTCTACTGCAGTTCTATAGTATATCAAAATTTGCAGCTGACTTGGACAATAAGAATGAGACTGTTGGAAAGACTCTATTAGATTATTCTAGAAAGGACTCTCTGGGCTCAGTATTTTGAAAATAATCTCTCAGTATTGTTTTGATCATTGAAGCTTTTTGAGAACAGGCTTCTTGGAGGCATTATGTTGGAAGTTGTCTTTAATATTGAAGATCACCAAACTCAGAGCTAGAAATGCAAAGTTATCTTCTGAAATGACAAAGAAAATGCATTGTTTGTGGCTGGATGTGCTAATTTCCCTTTTGCTGCATACTAGAGAATCCATTTTCCAGCATCTGGTTTCCTGCTCCCTTTGGCAACTGGAAAGAGTGGAAAGCCATGTCTGGACCCAGCTTTTAGGCACTACAGAACTCCATCTTAGGATCGTACTTTTGATAATAACTGTATTTAAACAAGATGGAGCTCTTTACATGACGATGAATCAGAACAGCAGATTTTCATCAGTGAGAAATGGCCTGTTTCACAAAGCCACAGATGCTTGTCAGAGAACTGATTGTGATGAGTGTTATGATCTCTGCAAGTTTCCTTCTATGCCCTAAAAGACCCATGTAAGACCAAAAAGAACCTTATTTTTTGTGGGGTTTTTTGAAACGCTCTTTTTTATATTCAGACACATCCTTTTTGGTTTTTCTCTTAACCCTGCATTTCAAATATGTTCTGTAAAGGTTTGCAACCTTATCCCTCCCCTTCACATGCACACACGCACCCCTCCCTGCTCTGGTATTTCACAGTACTAATTTTCAACCTTTATAGCCCTTTTATAGACTGAAAGACCTTTTATAGAATGAAAGGCCATTACAAGCCCAGGCACCAAAGCTTGTCCAGAATCTATCTCATCTTGCTGCCTTCTAGCAAGTTAGCACTTTGAAAGTCCAGTTGCATTTAAAAAATTCACAACTTGCAAAAAAACTACAACAGTAAATTTGTGAATGCAAGTACAAACTGATATTACTGTTGGCCAGAAGCTGAGTGTCTAATGATGGGGTGAACCTGAGGGAGTATGACATTAGGGTATCCTTTTAGAGTTCCCTTCTGTAACCAAAGGCTTTGCAGTTGCAGATGGGCTTCAGTAGGAGGAATGAAGTCTAAGCTTTGAACAAGAGAAGGAAAAAATGGTGGGACAGAACCATGTCATCTTGTATTGCTTATAATTCATTAACACAGCTATGTGAACAGTAATGGGATCCTTGCTTAGCACTGGGTTTGATGAAAATCTGATTGGACATAAAGCTATCAAAGTCAAGCTTCTTTAAAGATCACAGTTCACTGAGCAACTTAAAAGCTTCAATAAAACAAAGCACATGCAGCCCTCTATTCTGGTGTTCTGCACAAGATAAGCTTCAAATAGTCTCTGCAGAAATAATGGCTTATTATAACAACTATTCACATCTAGTCACTGGACAATACTGTAGCTAAGATAAAATGCAAAATGCTGTATTTGTGGAGAGAAAACTTTACAATTAGCTTTGTCAAGTCAGCTGGTTCAGAGCCTCGTTAAAGAAAAGTATATGTCCAAAGAAAGGTTCAGCTCCCACACGTAGATATTGAGGGCTTATGTATGTTTGTTCTGACAGAAAGCTGAATGACCAAGTCTGGGAAGTGTGTGAGTCTTGGCATGGCATTGCTTTTGCTTAGGTAGGTGAAAGTGCAAACTGAAAAGACATGATTTCCAGAACATCTAGAACACAGAGCAAATGCTTGAATTCAGAGCACAGTATGGTACATGCAGATTGTAATCAATTGTCAAATACTTACAGGCCCAAAGACCTCCTAATGTTTTGCTGATTTACAATTAAACTATTAGATAAAATACAGTGTAGCTTAATATATGTGATAAACAGTAGTGTCTGTTTATGACATGTGAGAAGTCACCTGAGCAACTGGAACATATTAATCTACAGTATCTGCTGCCATGGCTCACAGCTGCATGGATTTTATCAAGGTCAGACTGAGATAGTCAATTCACAACCGGGACTTTAAAAGTGCAAGTGGCCAAAAGGATGTGTTTGATGCTTTGTAACTTTCAAACCTGTTGAGAGTTCCAACCTACACATCTAGGTGAATAATTAGATGAGAATAGTTAACAGAAGTGGTGCAAAGGTGAATTACACTTCATATGCAGATATCAAGCTAGGAAAGCACTGAATAATATTCTGTCAGGTTTAGGAGGAGGAGGATACATCAGTCTGAGGATCTCCAGAAAAGATAGACATTGCAATATAGATGAGCATGGGAGCTTCTTTTGCTTTCACTGCTTAGGAAACTGCAGAAATGAGAACATGTCTGGTTCTCATTTTCTCATTCTCTCTCATGAGAACATGGTTCACAGAGAGGGGTTGTTGGTTAGCACAATGTACATGGGGTTAGATCCTGTAGGCATTGCCTTGGGCTCTGCTGTTGACTTCCCATACAACCATAAAACCCATTGGCCCCTGTGTTCTTACTGAGGAATAAAACCTACTTTTTGCATGCTTGTAAACCCAGTAGCAAGTGGAAAAAACAACAAAAAAAAGAGTGAACCTACCTTTTTGGTGACAAAATCTGGAAAATTTTAAACCTGATGTTGCAGGGAGGTGAGAAAACTGCATAGACTTTTGCTCATATTCCATCAGTCAGGATTCAGTTTTATTTCTCTTGAAATCAAGGAAGTATATCCACACTTTTATAAGTGCATATAGATAGGGTCCACCATTATTATTTATAAGTAATTCAGAACTGCAAAGTCTAATTTATCTTTCTTATACACAATTTTAATCCAAAGAGTCTCAGATCCTGTTGTTCTATAATTAATTTATTTTTATGCTTCTTTGTTCTGGTTTTGTGCAGTTTGGGCAAAAGCGTTACATTGACATATTTGCCACTGCTGTGGTAGGTATAATACTTCCCTTCACTACATGTGGACATCAAAGTTTGTGCCATTGTAGCCAGAAGGGAATGACTGTTGTCTGGATGGATGGCAATATTAGATACCAGGCAGAGAAATAAAAGGTCTTTTATAGATGTACACAATTCTTTTCAAGCAATTTTGTTGCTTTATTACTTGATTTCGTGT
This sequence comes from Falco peregrinus, assembly GCF_023634155.1. NCBI lineage: Eukaryota > Metazoa > Chordata > Aves > Falconiformes > Falconidae > Falco > Falco peregrinus. Next base: position 35,255,757 of record NC_073723.1, read on the forward strand.
TCAATTTAAAGTCTTCAGTCATGCCGGCAACTTTTATGTATGTTCAGAATGTACAGTAATGCACTTGTAGTTTTGCTATCAGTTTAACAAATGTTTTAACTTCAACAACAGTTGATTTTCTTCTAGTACCATATCATTGGTTACAATTCGATAATACTGTTTCAGATTCCAGAAGGTATCATTTAAATACTCTTTTGTTGGAGGAAAGAACAAGTATGAAATACACAAAAAGTCACCAAAGAACTAGCAGACTACCTTTTCTGGTAATGCCCCTGGAAGTCTGAGAAGAAAAGATAAGATCAAAAGGGCTGGGAGACCAAACTAGTCTTTAGCCTTTTCTCTAGGGTGACCTAATCTCTACAGGTCAAGGTTCAGTGCAGTGGTGCGGCAAGAGGGAGTTGGTGCTGGAGTGGTAAAGGCAGGGAGTCATATTGTGAGGTTTGAACAGGCTAACTATGTGTGGTTGGCAAATGCAAGAATCTAGCAGGGGAAAAAAAAAAAGAAATTATACTTGTATTCTTCAACATAAACACACAAAGCTGTATTAAAAGACCTTTTCTTGTACATCTCCCCCAGCCAGGCTTGCTTCTTCATTACTTTTTTACAAATATACTGAGGATAACTAGCCATTTGTAACAAATTTGCTACCTGATAAAAAGCTGTTTCCGTTGAAATCATTGAATAAACTACATTTTTTCAGCAAAGGGAAGAGCATGCTAACAGTAGAGAAATATATTTAAATGCCAACATATATTAACAGATATTAATAATTGAATCTTAATAGAGATAAGCATAATGGAGAGAAAACCTTAAATGCAGCATTTTAAATGCAAGCCACCAAGTCAGAGTAAGTCTGTAACTTGCATTTGTCTCAAACAAGATTGCTAGCCCCTGCAATTCTGGATACCATCAGTTATGTTAAATTGTAAAACTCAATAGACTAGAAAATTAGGAATATATTTTTTATTTAAACTTAAATGTATATTCATCTACATTATTCTCCAGTAAATGAAAGGATAGTTTGTATCTCATACAAATCTGTCCAGGTTGAACATGAGCTTTTATTTAGAAAGGAATGGCTGCTATATTATGTGATGTATTTAAAGAAGGCCTCTAGTTCAGGTATGCAATGATTTTATCTAATCAGCACCCTTGCCTGGTGCCTGCCTGCCCTCCTCAGCTTCCTCAAGCTCCTAAAGGTACCCGAGCAATTCTGGAACTGTGCCAGAGCTGAAGCTGGGGATGCCATGGAATGACATGCACAATCCCTGGTCACACAAGGACCAGACCCATAAACCCAATGGCAATAAAATTGCACCTTTTCTTACTGCCTCCTTAATTCCTTTCAAAAGCATGAGAAGATGTCAGAAAAAATAAAAAAAAAAAATTACTTGTCATATGAGGAGACAAATCAGAACTAAAGAAGTCAATCTCAGTGTAAGCATCATAGAGATAAGACTTGAACTAATATTTTGGAATGAGATGACTAGAAATAGGGTGGAGACAAAAAAGTGATTAAGACTGGAGCCCCTTCAAAGAGGGGAGAGGCAGTGGAAGCTTTTGGGGACTAGAAGGAAGAAATATGTCATGGGGAGTGTGAAGGAAGACTTGATGTCATAAACCATGTTGTCACTCTAGATGTCATATTGCTACAGATGGAGTTGAGTTTTGACCAGTCAGAGTAGTTCAAGTGGGCTGTAAGAGGCAGCTTTCTGCTTTTGCAGAGGAGCTCAGGAACCCCTTAAAACACAGTGGTGAGAGAAGTAATCACCAATCACACCCAACCAGTTCAGTAAGCTCTGAATAGAAAATGTATTTATGCTTTGATTTCACACATGTCTAAAGAGCAGTGCTCAATTTTCTACAGAAGGAAGTAGCCTAAAGTTAATTCATGCTTCTTCAGAAGTTCTCCATAGGCAAAGCCTCCCCTCCCCAGCATGACTTCAGGTCAAGTGACTTTATCATATAACTACCATTTGCCAGGGAGCTAATTTCTTTCTAACACATATTTTTAGTTATGCCCAGTCCAGGACTACCTTCACGGGCAGCTAGAACAGAAGCCCCTTCAAGCAGTACCAAGCTTTGACTGACAGGAGTAACATTCTTGGATTTATATTAACAATCACATGAGCAATAGAACAGGAATTTGCAAGAGTTTTTGTTTGGGGTTTTGCGTTTGGTTTTTTTTAGGATTACATTAGATTAGTATAAAGCAGATGGCAGGGCAGATAACGGGCTGGAAGCAGACAGCAGTAGAGTTCAGTGGACCTGTTATCTTTAGGATAAGAACAAGACTAAGGATAGCTTTGACTGACAGGGAAGAGGCAGTGGTTAGATCTCTGTTCTGATGAGCCTAGGTTTGGGAACAGGGATAGATGTGGGATGAGGTGAGTGGGTAGAACAGAGAGAAAAAGAACGAGCATAGAACCCAAAGCCAAGTTACCATGTCCACTCTGACACAGAACACATATGTTCTTCTGTGACCTCCACTCACCTTGCTGAGCTATCATAGAAGCCTTGGAGCTCTCTTTCACTCTCTTTTCTAGCACAGTGCTTCAGGAAGTGGGATGTATTAATGATCTTGTTACTACAAAAAAGCAAGACATGACATTTTGGTGTTAGACTTCATAAACCTAAAACTGGTGATGGGGATGAACATCTGTAAAAGATTCAGGAAAATCCTTGTCACAAGTTGCAAAATGTTTTAAGTCTTTGTGTTTCACTTGCAATCTGAGTACTAGGTAAGGGTCTTCCAGAAAGTGTTACTTAGTTCTCTTTTTTGGGTTAACATATACTCAATTAATAACTTCAAAAAGCAAAGAACTTCAGATATTACGGAATTAATATTTGGTTATTACTCTCCCATATCTTGTCAGTCTTGAAAACTTTACTTCATATTGAAGAACAAACTTGATTTGCTTCTTTTTTTGCACTGTATGAGTTTTTCATCTTTATCTTTCTTCTCTATTCAGACTTTTATATTTTCACCAATGCCATGTGCTTCCCACACTATTCCAAATTACTCTGTTGCACTGTACCTCACTCTTCTTCTTTAGAAACAGGGATGCAGAGATGGAAGTGGTAGAAACTGAACTGAAAAAGTGAAGTGAATAATCTCCGATGCAGAAGTGGTGCTATAGGCATTCATCCATCATTACCAGTTACAACCTTGGAGGGAAAGGTCTCTGTATAAAGCTCTATCATTATTAATACATTGTATCTAAGAGGGAAACAGAATTGATCAGAATGATCAGAATTCTAAGTAGCTTTGTTAAGCTTTTAGATTAATGAATTCTCCAAAGTGGGATTTTCTAAAAAGCCATTCAGCTACCTGTCATTTCTGATTCATTTCTGAAACACCATGGCAGGGACAAGCATGTGAGAATTATGTCTTTTAAATACAGAGAATGGGGGGGCAGGGAAAGCAAGTAAGTGTCTTGACTGTCACTGAAATGAACTTGGATTCTGGAATTGAGCTACTCAACAGTATAAAATTGCAATATTTTATTTCAAATAAAAAGAACCAGTCAGAGCCATGAGGTTTCCATGAAACTTTTCCAAGGCAGTAGTATCAGAACAATCCTAGATTTAATTGATTCACTGATTACTGAAAATACATTTTAAGTTCTTTATAACTAGTGCTATCCCAGTAAAGGCCTGTGTATAACTGGGGGGTTAATGCAAAGCACAGATTACTCAGAGATGGTATGGATGAGACCAGAGTGTTTTGTGGAGGAGGAAGGTTGAGCTGCATAGTTGCCAGAACCAAAGACAGTGCCCTGCTCCTCTTCAGTTCACTAATATGTGTGTAGTACGCATATAGCTAATGCCTCTGCAGAAAAGGCTGAGGTGTGGGTACTCTTCACACCTTCTGCCAGTAACTGTGGACATTAAAATCACAGCTTGATTTCTCTCAAATAGGCAATGAAAGAGAATAAAATCACTTCCTTAACAGAAGGAGAGGAGGTAAAACACAATGGGAAATAGAGACATAAAAGAGAACTTAAGGAAAACTTACAGGAATTGGCAGCATTATTATCTCTAGATGTTAAGCACTTTGTTTCTACCCAGAATCTCTAGAGCTACCTTAAGTATCATGATTTTGGTGGCTAAAACCCAGGTGAGGTACCTATATACCTGAAGAACTTGTGTCTGCTTGCTTCCTGGTAAAGAAATATTTGCAGGCTGCTGAAATTTCTGTTGCCTTGAAAAGTGGGCCCCAGTTTCACATGACTAAAGAACCAGTCATACATTCAAGATGTGAAATAGCTGTTCTGTCAGCAAATAGTGAAGTACTGGATTTAAAACACCTGACACATACAATTCTGTAATATTTTCTTGGGCTTAGGGGATATGAATAACTAAATGAGCTGGTGGAACCCCAGATGCCACATAATGCCAACAGGAATATCAACAGGGAGGACCTATTCTAAATGCTATCTCAGCAATTACTGGCTCTGGGGCTCTGCTTCTGGGACATAACCAGCTGCAAAATTCACTGATCTCAAAGTTTGACTAAGGGCATCACTGAGTGACTTTGATGCAGTCCTCTGTATGCACCTCAGAGCCTTTATATTCTCTTCTTTCCAAAATTCAGGGCTGGCATAGGAGCAACTACTTTTAGTTAGCCAGCCAAAGATTTTTCAATCCTCTCTTACATTGATAAGTTTTAACACATTTCAGGATAATTGTATCAGCCTTAGTAGCTTAGATTACTCTCAGAGTATCACAGCTTGAGAGACCATCAATCAGAATAGCTGACACATCCTGACACACTGAACACTCATTTTACAATGGTTACCATTCTCATTGTGTGTGTTCTAGAGATTACATATTGCATATAAAAAATCTTTAAGTGTCTGTCCAACACAAATAGTCTTTACACAAAAGGGTAAGGTAATCTGGCCCAATCACTCCTAGTCATGTCTTGTAGCTTTCTACTGGAACAGAATTAACAAATTCAGTCTCCTAGTGCCCTTGTGCATGTGTGAAAATTTGTGCCAAAATTGCTTGTATACAAATGATTGGAAAAATGTAATATTTGAAAGAAAACAAGATTATAATATTTTTAAAATACAGAATGGTTTGAACTCTGTGAAATTTTAAGTTTTCAAATTTAATGAAATATATTTTTGACCAGAGAGCAATACTTTTGTCTATTTAGTTGCACATACCATACAATCTTTATGAGATTTATTTGAGCACTTTTTATCTTCATTTATCTTTTATTTTTTAATCTTTATTTAAAGTTGTAACAATAAATAACAAAAGAAATAAAATAGCAGCTCTGGTTACCATGCATGCAAAGTCAAAGCAGATTGCTTCTGTGTAGTAAATGAGCACTCATACATTATTTAAAAGAAATTAATAACTTTTACTTACATAAAAATTCAGTAGCTTAACTTTTGGGGAGACCATACTTCTTTGATGGCTGAAGCATGGTGTTGTTGAAAGTTAAGCAGAAAAATATGTCTAGTGAAAATGTCAGTCTGAGGGATTGAGGGATATTTGTTTGAACCTCCCCACCATTCAGTGCTGCTAGGAAGAAAACACCTAAGCAAGCAACATCTTTCTTATCTGAAATCTAAGTGACCTGGATGTTGGCTTAAGAAAATTTTCCTTAAGTTGTGTGCTGTCCCAAAACACATGTGCCGCATGGATGGTAAAACAGTTGTGCTTTCTAGAGGCATCATTTGTACTTTCTGGTGGCTCAGACAGTCACTGTACATCTTGTTCCTGTGCTTCCTCTGACTGAAACACTCCAAATGCTTTATTTTACGGAAGAATCTGTATTACCAATGTAGTAAAGAAGTAGTGATACTCAATCTAGGCAGTTAATAGTTTTGAGAATCACAAGACACAGCGAAAGATGGGGATTGAATAAAAGGAGAAAAGAATGAAATGATAAAATTAGCAGGTTTTGCTTTGTGCATAGCTGTCTTCACTTTCTACCAAAGCTGTTATTTCCATGTCTCTGCAGACTGAGGTGACATACACCGTGAATCTTGTATGTCATCCTGACTAGACTTTGGAGGAGGCCCCGCACTGACTCATGCCTAGGAAGTTTTATGAGAGACTAGATCTATTTTTATTTCCTAAAGATAAAATGTAGAGAAACTAATGTGTCTGTGAGAGCCAGAGAAGTCATGTAGTAAGCATGAAACATGACACAGTTATTAGTTTGGATTTTTGGTTTTTTTTACCAAAATGTATATCTTGACAGTGTGCATACCTAGCATATAAATTTCACAGTTACAGGAAACTTAAATGTAGAAGTCAATGCAAACTTCAAGCCTAAATGGCTCTGTGCAATTTAAAAATTCAAGTGCCAGCTGAAACCTTCCTAAGGATAACAGCATGAACAAAGCACCTGGAAGTTTCCTCGAGAGAGTGCATTAGCTATTTTGAAAGAAAATAAAATGTTCTTTCCTTGACAGCACCAGCCTCTATTTGTCCCATGTCTTGCAGCAAGCAGCACTATGGAGGTCTGTATCTCAGGCTGTGGTACACCTACCAAAATGGACTGTGTGCAGCCAAACCCAATGAAATACTCTGAAGGAGGGTGTTGTTAACCCTGTTGTGCTGCAGAGCAACATGGAGATAAAGTGTACACTCAGTGTTGGACTTGAGTGTGAACACCTGATAACTGCTTCATGCTCTGAAAAACTCTTTCTGTCCCCACTTTTACCGCTAGAGGAATCAAAGCTCTTGGCAGTCAATGAAGAGCAGAGAGTGCACTATGGCCATGAGGACCATGGTCTCACACTGCACAATTTCATTACTGGACAAGTGGATAAGACCAGGATGTCATCTCTGACTTATTCAGCTATACCATGATTATGAGTTATGCCAAGAATCTTTCTGCCTTTTATTTTAGGAAATAGAAAGCATAGAAGAATTTATAAAATCATGATGCAGCCTGAGAAAAGCTTTGACAGGACCTGCTGTGCAAACGAGCTTGAATTGAATAGTGGACCACAGGCCACTGGCTTCTTTCTAGATTTCCAAGAATACAAAATCTCAGACTATAGTCATGCCTTTCTTATACATAGAAATTTTTTTCTCTGTGAGTGAATTGCACCTATTCCAGACCTTATGCTCAGGCAGTGTGGGCAGTGTTGGGTAGAAATTCTGCCCGGAAGAAAAGGTTGGGGTATTTTCTTAGCTTAACCTAAAGGCTTTGAATCTGGTTTGAGACTTGGAACAAGAGTTGGGGAGATTAACTTGAGGACAAATTCAGGCAACAGTGCTAACACTCTTAACAATGCTACATTAATAGAGATGGGTAACATTTATAGCTCTACCCTTGACATCCTATGCATCTAGTTCTTTTCAGGTTATGAAGGAGACATGTATCACATGATGGTTCATACTCTTCTAGAAATACATTCAGCTGACAGTTTACAGTTAGCAGCAGAACAGAAGAATGATTTGACAGATTAAGAGACAATATATAATCTAAACATTCTTTTTAAGAAGGACAAACAATGTGATTAGGTGGAAAGAGAATTATGTGGCATTTGAGTTCGTAATGAAAACCAGCGAGATGTTATTAGCACTTTGATGCAAAGTTATCAAAGAGAGAGGTGAAAATTAAGAACGAAAGATTAGAGTCACATGTCTTGTTTATACTAAAATCCCTCACATTTTTTCCATAAACAAGTGGTGTACAAGCAGCAAGCTTATAAAGCAAATATAGAAACAAATTAATTTTAATAAAGAAAGTACATTAATTGGGTTGTTTGAAAAGGTAGCTCAATTAGTGATATAAAAATGTCATACGCATATGCATGCAACTTTATTTGCACAGGTGAAGAGTGAATTGCCTATAATGAAATTAATATTATGGGTGGGAAAATAAATTATGAAATATAGAATGAAGCAAAAGCTGATAGAGGATTGAGTGGAAATTATTTTCTGTATCTTTTATCTGAATTCAAAGCAGTATCTTTTTTTCAATGGTAGAACCAGCTGTAGTTTGTAACATGTCACCTCAAGCCATAAGAATGGTGGCCTAGGTGGTATTTGGCTTAAAATTGTTTTTCAGCATTTGTTTGTCCCACAGCAAATTGTGAGTTAATTCTTTTATCCTCTGAATTCAGTACAAAGGCTAACCTAGAGCAATGTCCTATTTCTCATGCTTTTGTTCTGTCTTTCATTCTGTTCTTAGTCTAACAACAAAGTTGTTGTGTTGTTGGGTTTTTTTTTAATAAAAAAGCACTTTTATTTGACAGTTCTTATCTAGAGATAAATACAGTCCAAGGAAACAGTTGTCTCTTCAACTTCTGTTGAGATCAAAGTAAAGGTTACTGTATAACCCCTTTTAGTTCGTTTGGGTTAAAAGCCAGTAGCAGGCAGCTGTCTTTCCCTTTGGTGTCTGCTACAGGAGGATGGAAGGAGACATTGTAAGTCAAGAGTTGCCAGCAGTGTAGGACTGTAGCAGAATGTAACATGTACTGCATGGCTCACACATGCTCTGATCAAACAACAGTTGTACACACTGCTTCAAGGAAAGTAAACTCCAGGACTGTATTGTTCAGCAGCTAAAGGTATCTTTTCCCTTCACAATACAGCTAGTGTATTGATTTTTTTTCATGCCATTCACACAAGGAATAGTAACAGCATGAAAGATACCATGCTAGAGCATGTTACTTGCCTGTTTGAGTTTATGTGTGTTCTCTGCTAGCGGCCAGAACCAGAAACTTTGGAGGAAATTCTGCAGAGAATTCTTCTGAGGAGGAATAAACAGTTTTGTCTACCTTTAACAAACATGGTTTTATAACTGATTGATGAAGATTTTTTAAGTTTTCTTTTTTATAAACCAACTGTGTTTATTTTTTCGAATTTAACAGATTATCTTTTCTAATTTAATACAGTGGTTTCATTAGCTATAAAAATGTCTAATGCTTTAGAATTTGATGGCTTTCATGTCTTTTTCCATTTGTTTTAATCTAGTTATCATAGGCAGACATGAAATGTAACACCCCCTCATTAAAATAAATGTAATGTTGTGACATAAACTGACAGAAGCAAGTAAGTCCCAAGATAGTGTTCTTCTCAGCCTTCTCTCTTTCATACTGCCAAGATATGATATAAGATTAGATTCCTCACTCACAGTGTATAGAAGCAGCAGGGTTAACACAAAGAGAAGTCAGAAGAGTTTTTATATTTTTATTTATATTTTTCAACCTGGAACTCCATGAATACTCCTAACACATTGTTTCAGGATACCTAGAGGGCTATAAACTATTGTGATTAGGGTGACAGAATGGGTTCTTTAATGTTGCCTGGAGAAAGGCCCCTGTTAGAGGTAGCATTTTAAAATGGTGGCAGAGTAACCAAACAACAAAAAGACACCAAAATCAGAAAGAAATCAGAAAAAAAGTTATTTATGCCTTTTTAATCTCTTGTTATGTTTTGTGTTGTTAATATCATTACCTAGCACTTTGTTATACTTAAAATGTACTTTTTTAATAGTCATGGCAAACTCTGAAAACCAGTATTTTGTTTTTTTCTGATGGTATCACACAGAAGACCATTTTATTGTGCCTCCCATTGTAAGAGAAATGCATAGCTGTATAGCAGAAATAAATTATTACTATTTGACAAAAAGCATCATTTCTAGATACCAAGCATATAGACAAATATCGTGTCCCAAAAGAATTCTCAATCTCAAACATGTCACTGAACGTAAAAAGTACATTTGTGTAGAGCCTGTGCTGTGATATTTACCTATGACATTTCCCTGGTAAATTGAGTTGGAATATATTTTCCAAAGGAGGGTAGTATTTCAGTTTTGTTTGATGTGTAAACATACTGACATAAAACATATCCACTTCAATTTTAAGCAAGGTTCATGTCCTAGTGTCTGACTGCGTTTGCAGGAAACAAGTTGTACAGAAATTCAGAGCTTCAGAATATGGTGTATGTGTGGAGTTTGGGGGCAGACAGGCATGTTACAAATGCTGGTGATTAGGAAAGTGTAAAGGACAGTTTTAAACATCCTGGGTTCTAAAATCAAGCTGTATCTGCATTGGATGTTAGAGGATTCTGTTAAGTATCAAACAGAAAAGGAAAACCTAGGTGGTTGAGTGACTAATTGATGCTAGGCCTTTGTAAGTTATTTTTGTCACAGGAAAATGACAGTAAGTCACTGTATAGGCAAGGTCCCTGGGAGGATTTGGGAAGGGATACCCAGCAAAACTGTGGTTCCAGCTACAAACAACTTACTTCAACTTTGCAGATCTTCGTCACAAGTTATAAAGCTAATTATAACCTTGACAAAATACAGGAAATTAAATCAAGACTTTGGATTGGCTGCCAGAGCAGGCAATTAAATCCCTAAAAATGCTTGTGGCAGCAGCTTTTCTCAAACTCATCTTCCCAGCAGACATTGCCAAAGAGTGATGGGTTTTCATGTTAATTTTAGACAAGCAGGTTATAATACACATAATGACACTCCAAACACAAATAATTCAAAATTTAGACTGTTTGTTTCCAGGGATGGGGCACCTAATGACCTCTCTGTTCTGCTTTAGCAAGTTCCCCTTAGTCTGAATAACATCATGTCTGACCTCTTGTCCTTTTTTTCTGAAATGTTCAATATTTCCTGGATTTGTATTGAGAGTTTGGGTAGTTTGAGTTGCCCTGCCTGTTACCTGAAGCTCAATACAGAAATATAAGCTAAGAAAGGCAAAGCCTCACACAATGTAAAATGTTGAAATTCTTCATTCAATTCCAGTTTAGGAAAGGTGAGCTTTAGAGGACCAAAGCTTAGACCTGGGTTTAATATTCTACTTCTCAAAACTTAAAATTCAAGTATGTGTACCTCTCCTTCCTCATTGCCAGCAGGGCACCCCATGGGAGCTATTCTATCCTATGCTATCCCAAGTTAGCAGGGTCTGTGTGAGGTGGTGTGTGCTGTTGCAGTTTCAGCTAAACATGGAAGATTAATGGGGTTTGTGAGGAGACTTCATAAGCGAAAGTATGGCTTTATCATTTTGACTGTGTCTGAGAAGAGAGTAGGGGGTGGTTGTTCTGGCAGCCTGTCCCCATTCATCACTAGTACTATGGCTTTGTTATGACACTTCAGTATGATTGTGCAAGATGGTATCCTACATTTTAGTGCAAGAGGTGGCTGGCTGTGCTACTCCCTCCTCTCATGGCCTTGGCAGATGCCTGTTCTTACCAGAAGGATCAGTCCTGAGTGAACGGAGGCTCCTGCTGGCAGCTCTGGGGAAGATGGTGTAGCTGGAGAGAAGGAAAAGCTGAGAACATCTGTTTGCACTTACCCTACTGACCATCTCAAATCTGGTCTCCCTGGGGCAGCAGCCTAACCCCATCCAGGGGCACTGCAGTGAGCTGCAACATTCACTGTGCCATAGCTGTTCATCAGATCTAAGCACTATCTCTAATCACAAACTCAGTTCCAGAGCTCTGTGTTTATGATATTAAAAAAAACCAGAATAGTTGTTCAATACCACAGAGCAAACACAAGGTAGTAGCAGCACCATATCTTGCTGGGATGACCCCTTTTTCTGGAGCAGGAAGCCACAAGGCGGCATTGAAGCATCACTTTCCCAGGAGGAGCAGCCAAGGTGCAGATAAATGGGCCCAAAACCCTCCAACCTTTTTCCCACTCCATCATGGGCAAGTTTTGCATGTCAGCTGGAAGCTGTATGCTCTGATAGTATTACAGTTCTTCACTGGAAATATAAATGAGCCAAACCCCGAAATGCTGAGTGTTTGAAGTGGCTTGGCTTTTAGTGTTGGGGTTTGAGTTGGCTTTTTTTTTTAACATTTGCAAATCTGTGTGCTTGTTTCTGCTTGATGGAACCCTAGGCAGCCCCAAGGAAAGTTGCTTTAATATCCTTCCAACTAGATTGCAGCCAGAAACTCCAGGTTATGCTTTGAGTGCCTTGTGCCTATGCATTCCCAACCTAAATCCCACATCAGGCATGTTCAGATAAGTTTGGAAAGGCTTTGCAGTGACTCATCAACCCTTTCTGTGCTTAGCAGGATAGAAATTCAGATCCTTCAGAGGTTTTCTCTTTACAAGGTTTATGTAAAGCTTTACCTCAGAGCTGAAAAGATTTAGGAAAAAAGTTGAGAACAGCAAATCCCTCTGTGCTGCGTTCATTGATAGAACATTGTTTTCCTCCTACTGACTGAAGCTTGATTCAAACCTGATTATTGAATTAAATGTACATTTTGTATTCATCAAACAGGTTCTGATAATGGATGCCTTCATGTTAAATTTCCTAATCTTAAACAAACTAGGACAATTCTCCACGGTGAAAACTGAAGCCTTTACTTGAAAACAGAGATCAAATACTTCAGACGGAAGATTCCAAGTGAGAAAACAATGAAGACATACTTGGTAAGAAGTAAGAACAGTCCTTCTGGACTAAACTGACCACAAGCTTTTAAAATTTAAGTTTAAATGATGGAGATCAACTTAAATTAATTCCTTGAATTGTTTAACACATCATATAAAATAATAATCAAATAAATTAATTCCAGAAGCTGGAGAAAGAAAGAAATGAAATGAAAAATTTGAAAGAATATATTTTTCACATTTGAGCTGAACTTGAATGTTGCAAACCTATCCCAAGGCCAAAGAACTGATAGAGCCCAAAGACATTTTTGGAAATCGTTGAACAATGGAACATGAGAAGTGCCCACATTTTGAAGCCTGAGCAGCCGTGCATGTAACCTCTGCAGGACCAGTGCTTCCAGACGCCTCAACAGGATGCATCTCCCAGTAAACTCCACAACAGTAACAAATCTTTGTGATTGTCATTCTTAAATTCTGAAGCATAGGGATTATCCTGAGCAACTTTCTTTGGCATCAGTTAATGCTTGTGAGCAGCTTCTCTTTCTCTCTTTCCAGTTTTTTCTTTATTCTTTTTTTCCTTCTTTCTTTCTTATTTTCTTTCTGGCAAGTCTATATGAGGTGATAAGCAGCCTTCACTGCTTTAAGAGTGGAGAGAATGACAGGCAGAGAAGCACTGCCTTTATGTAAAGTTGCCTTTCATCCCAGCTGGGTTTTAGCTTGCAAAGCTGTATTTTTGAAAGGAAAGGTTGTCTGCCAGCTGACACTGATATTTTTATATATAGTGCATGCTAGAAAATAGGTCTTTCCACATTCCCTCCATTTTTCAATACAGCTGTTAAGTTTGTCAGTTCTGGAATAAGGGATTAAAGAGAAATTGTGTGGGCCGATAGGGGCTATGGAATGTGTTGATTAACATTCCTGGTGAGTTCTGTCCATGAAGCAGGGACAACAGTATGGTCTAACCTTGACACTTCAGTCTCTAGCCATTTCAGCCTTAAGTATGGGTTCTGAGATTTAATCATTGCTGCTGATTATAGCTTTGTAATATAGTTATCAGCCCACAATAAGTGGAATAAACAGGCCACGTTCCCTTTCATGAGTTACCACACAGCCATCAGAAGAGAGCAACTTTCTGTGGCCAATGAGCTGAAAAAGATCAAAGCAAAGTCCTAGAAGCAAAGGCAGATAAGCCCTGTGATCCTCTCTCAAACCCAGTCCCTTTGTGTAGGTTTGAGATTCCTACAATTGACTTCCTCAGCAGGTCCACGGGGCCATTCTCCCGAGTAAAGACTGACCTCCACAGCCAACACGCAGGTGCTGTGCTTGAAAGGACCAATTTAGGTCAGTTGAGAAAAAAAACCCAACAAACTTTTACATGTGTACCTATTTTTGAGTCTAGCCATGATCTTCAAATAGCTGTGAAAGGCAGAGAAAGAAAAGCAGAGATCATGAAAAAGGAGATTGTAAGTCTGCAGTTCTTTGGAAGTGCATCTGGCTTGCTCTGAGGGAAGGAGTGATGTGCTGGCTACAGATAGATTTGGGTTGTTTGCAGCAGAGGTTCTTAGCCTCTTTCATACCTGGAGACCTTTCTCCTGCCTAGCCAGGCTATATAACAATGTGAGCAGGAAGGTGTGATTATGGCCAAGCTCCTTGTAATCTGGAGAACAGTGATTTTCAGTTTTAATTTGTTTTCCTTATTATTCAGAATATTTTGTTTGTTGAATGGTTTGTACAGAATTGGGGGTGTGAATGACTCTTTACAAGCTCATATAGAAAATCCTTCTTTGTCACAAATAATCTGCCTTGCAAGGAGCCAAATTATGGGGAAAAGACATGTAGGAGAGTTGTCAGTTTGCTGCTTGTAGGATTGTCATGGGGTCTTGTCTGACATCTTTCATTAGTTCTCCCATGTCTGTAAGCTCAGACTCCTGACAAGAAAGGAAGTAAACTGCAGGTAAGGAAGAAGTCACATTTAGCTCGGAGGTTCTTGGTGATTCCTGTCAGGAATTGTTCATTGCTGCAGCTGCTGCAGTACTGGCAACAGTATATAATGTCAATTTTAGTTTATTGAAGTGGGATTGTAGTCCTAAATCATGCAAGAACAGGTTGTAAGAACAATAGAGGTGGCAGATGCCAAGCAGTGCTCTCCCATGAAAAGTATTTGAACATGCAGAAGAAAGGGCTGAGGTCTACAGAAAGCCAAGGGTAGACAGTGAGGCCAAATATGTCTCCTGAGAGCTCAGAGGATGGATAAGAAATGTGCCAAGGAGCTGAAACACCTGGGAGCAGGAAAGATGAAAGAAAGTAGTTGTCATCTGTGTGTCACTTGCTGCCACACAAAACCCCAGAGCTGCTTCTGGGGAGGGACTGAGCAGGAGAGAATGCACTGAGATGGGGAAACACAGAATGTAATTCAATGTTGGCTCATTGATTTGGGCTGGATGTTAAGGAGGTTGCCTACACCACAACCAAATGGACCCTCCCAAGGAAGGCACTGCGGAGTCCAAGGGGCTCAATGAGAGAGCAAGCTGCAGCAGCCGTAGTTACCAGTGCAGGAGTGGATGGAAGGACAGTAGATGTTTTCATTACAAAGGCACCACTTTACCTGTTAATGGCATATTCTTTGTTTCTTAGATTTTTCTGTCATCCCATTAAAATCATGTGTTGCATGCATTCTTAGTTGGGGACTGGCTTTTCCTATGGGATTATTTTAAAATGAAAATGCTAAGCATTACAAACTAATGTAAATGACAACAAAGCCTAGATTCCAGCATTCACATGTTACTGCCTACTTTAGGTGGTGAAATACTTCATATTTCATTTAACTACTAAAAATTGCTGTTAAAACAAGAATCTGGGGGCTTATAGTAAGGTAAGAATCTGTATCAGAAATATGTCAATTCAAATAGCTATGAAAATTGGACTTGATTAAAATCCATTCTGAATGCTTTGTGGTTTTTTGCTTTTATTGGGGAATTGATTTCTTTATTACATTGTCATCTTTTTGCACTTTTACTGCAGTACTTACTTTAAGTGCCTTGGCTCTGTTATTTCTGGAAAGTTTCAGTCAATGACATGGAAATTATAGATTACTACATGCCTTTAAATGTTATTTCCCCCCCCCCCCCCCAAAAAAAAAGGGGAAAAAATATCTACAGGAAAATATTCCAGTTTTGTCAAGCTAAATCACGTTTTCTGTATTATGGTGTCACACATGCAACATATGTCACTTGTTTTGGAGTGAAATGCAGCTATGCAGAACCTTTGCACTGCAGTTAACTGTCTTTAGCAGGAAGCAGTAGATGGCAAGGTCTGTCTTAGGCAAATGCAGAAAAATGAAGAAGCCTCACAAGTATAAGACTGCAAAGGAAGGCTTGACATAATCTTCACAGGAGGACCAGCTGTTCATAAACTCCTCTTCCCTTAGGTGGCTTATGAAAGTCTGCTTACCTACAGATTGATCAGTGGTCTCATAATTTAACAGATGATCAGTAATGGAATTTGTAGCAATAACTGAAGACTGATTACTCCTGTACCAGCTGAGAAGCCTTAGGGCATTTGAGACATCACTATCAGTAATTGTGTCCCACAAGTCTTTCAGAAGACACATGCCCTTCTGGAACAACAGCTGAAGACCAGGTGAGAAACCCTAGGGATCTTTAATGATAAAGGGTTATCTTTGGGCAACTGAATTGTGCCTAGTGGTATTGCTATGGACAATATTGTGTATTTTTACTGCAGGAAGGTGATATATATGCAAAGATATTCCTGTGTGTGTGAAGAAGATGGCACAGCCCTAACTGTTGCTTTCATCTGTTTGGAATTCTAAACAGAGGTTGAATTCTGAGGATGACTCTAAAAGCCACATTGCAAGTAGAGAAGTTCATTTTATTTGGCTTAAGGGGAGGAGAAAAATCCCAAATTTACAATGCAGCACATGCTGTTGTCTCTGTGCCTAGGTTTTTCTCTTTGGACACAGTAGATCCCAATGTCCGTTAGATCAGCTTTTTAATACTTGATCACACTGAGTTCAAGCAGAATCAAATGAATGGCTCTACAGGCCCATGGGTGCTGCTTCCTCTGGAATGACATTTGCTAGCATAGCAGTTCTCCAGTGCACCCTGAGTAAGACAGAGAACAGGTGCTGTGTGATCTGGATTTGTTTAGCTCTAGTAAAAGCATTCATATAAAAAAGCAAACATGCTGAAAATCCATACTCTGGTTTACTTACCAGTTAGTTTGTTCAAAGGCTGTATTGGGAAGCGCCTGTTGGTTGAGAACCTCCCAGACATAAAACATTCTGTGTACTCTAGGAGTGATGACAGCCAGTCCTGGTACTGCTATTACATATGTAAGACTTCTGCTAATACAGGTACTCCCAAAGTGTTCATATATATGTATGTATGTTCACCAAAGTACTTAACATTGCAAGATATCTAACTGAACACATATGGAAAAGACAAAATAGAAACTATTAAGCCCAGATGAAATACCAGCAGGAGCTGTTTTGGCAATCTGTTCCCCCTTTATCGGAGAAGCAGAAGGCAAGTTTGGTAAGTTTGGCCAGCCAGCATTGAGGCAGCTGCTGTCCTCTTTGGGATGTGAGGCCACCAGAGCAAGGTCATGCCTTTTCCAGCTGTTTGGTTGGTTTTTTGTTGTTTGTTTGTTGTTTTTTGTGTTTTGTTTTTGTTTTTTTTTTTTTTTAATAAACAGTGTTCCTGTTTTTCTGAGCCTTTGAATGGCTCATATAAGGTCTCATGGCTCATATAAGGTCTCATAGGTTCTTCAGGCAAAAAATGGGGTCTTATTCTTCATTATCACCAGGTTAAACCTATCTGAGATTGTCTGAAGTGAGCTGGGACACGCACACATTGTCCTTCAGCCAGCTGAACACTGGAACAATGGCCTCCATCAAAGTGAGGGAAATAAATAACCTGGGGTAAGCAGGGTTTGTCTGCAGTCTGCACACCTAGCTACAAAACAATAGTCTATCTTTAGCCTGAATCTGTCATTAGCTGTTCAGAGAGGCAGAGACTTTCAGCATGTAGCAAACACATCCACCCTGGTCTGCAGAAAATCCACCACTTCCTTAAGTAGCTGACAGCTTTCTACCAAGAGATGTATACAAGGACAAAAAATATTCAAGTTTAAATGTACTTGTGTGCTTGACTGTATCATCATTCTCAGTCCATAGAACATGACTATATTTTATGAAATACATAAAAACATTTCAATACTCAGAGTTTCATTACTAGTAATATCTGTTATTGAATAGATTAAATTATCCAGTTTTTGATCACTTGATTAGCAAGTGGTCATTTAGATGAAAAAAAGAATATAAGAATTGCTAAAGGAAACAGTTTTGACAACTAGTTTTGAATTATAACAGTTGTCTCAAAAATTTGGGTTTTGATTGTTATAATGGATGGCACATAATAGTAATTTTGCGATGCATTGCTAATAAAAGACAGTAGTTAGCCATGCAAGCAGCCACTGGACATGGCCATCAAAAAGAGGCAGAAGAATAAGTTTTGTTAATAAGCTTTAGATTTTCATTTGTAGGTTATGATGATGTAACTTACCAACCATGCCTTCTGCCCATACTTTTTTCCATGCATTTGGGAACCAATTCCCAAGGTAACCACTGCTTAGATTTCACTTGATCTTAGTTTCCAGAGACTTTATGGACTTTTCACTTACATTCTGTATGCAGGAAACAGAATTACATCACATTTAAAATAAGCGCAGGAATTTTTGGTTTATCACTAATTAAATATTTGCTATCAGATATCCAAGTAGATAAGGTAGGTAAGGTTTTCCTATTTCAAAACATGTCTTTGTACTTAGGAGGAGCTCAAATGGGCAATCAGGAAATACACAATGTTAAGTAAAAATGCATTTTTGTCCACAGAAAAGGAACACATATTTATTGCACCAATACCAATTAAATATAACGATTTCTATAGTCAGGGGAAAATGTGTCCACTTTACTAGGTAGAGCAATTGCTGATCTTCTGGATACTTTGCAATCTGACTCTAGCTAGTTTGTGGATGACTGTTGTTTCACTTCTCTAATCCTATACACAAGTGAAGATAAAAAGAAATATGCTTTGAGATCATTAATGTATCAGAACTAGATATTACAGCCATGGTAAAATTTAAGAAACTTATACCCTATTATAAAAAAAAAAAAAAAACTAAAAGGAAAGACTATGGCCTGTCTTGAGGTCTCAGGGCTCAAGTGTTTTTTGGTGACACTGCTTGTTCGGATGCCAGCACTGCTCATCAGGAATTATGGTGCTCAGTGGTAGAACTGATAATCTGAGTAATGCATCTGAAGGAAGGCCAGATGGCCAAACGCTGCCCTTTATTTCTTTCTGAAAGGTTATGTGGCCCAAAAATAGATTGGTAGCAGTGGCAGATGTGCAAGTCCTTCCTTAGCTAAACTATCCCAGCCATAATTATTTTCCCAGTCTCTTTTTTGTTGTTGCTGTTCTTTGGCCTTTGTCTGCATTTCTGTGGAAGTAAGATGTGATGTGTGATGAAATGATCTATGATCATGGTATTCAAGATCCAATCAGACACAAAAAGGATCAGCAATATCTTAAACTGGAGTAAGTCTTGAGACCTCACCAGGTTAATGGATGTAAACTGTATATTAATTCTTGGGGTATTTATTCAAACCAAACATAGCAATATCAGTTTTGACATTAAATAAGAATATCATATAAACCCTAGTTATCTGGAATATTTTTATCACATTATGCACTTTGGCTTCAACACTTTTAATGTAATTATCTTTATAATACTCCTGTGAGATAAGGAAGTACTGTCAGACAGCAATATCCAAGGTATTGAAATTATATTTCATTAGACTCAGACTGGCATTCTAACTATGGAGGCCCTCCTTCTTTTCCATTCTTTCATCTTGTTCATTGAAGAAAATACTGATAATAATACAGACTGATTCCAGTGTATGGGAAGCTCTTTTTTGTTTAACATTAGGCTTTAGGTAACCATTTAAAAATGCATGTTTAAAAATGTGCGTGCCCTAACGAGAAAGGAAAACCACCCTTTTTTTGTGACACTAAGGAAGAAATTGTAAAATGTAGACCTAAATAAGCTCCTAGAGTTAAAGTCTGTGTTCAAGGTCAGAATGGATGAGGCTCTGAGCAACCTAATCTAGTCGAAGGTGTCCCTACCCATGGCAGGGGGTTGGAATTAGATGGTCTTTAAAGTTCCCTTCCAACCCAAAACATTCTATGATTCTGCGATTCAAGCATAAAGTAATACCTCATGGCTGGTAGTCATAATGTTTGGTCTTTGCTGTTAGGAGGAAACTAATACTGTAGTCTGTGGCACAAATGCTTTTTTGTATTCACAGGGTGTAGACCCAGAGCAGTTACATCGCTTTCCACAGAGGAGTACACATAGCAGTGCAATTTGGGGCAATCAGTTATTAGGATTTGGAGTCACCCTTTAAACACTGCTTACTGATTAATATATCTATTTCTGTACTGCCTGCCTTACACATTTGAAGAATTAAAACTCAGTTAAAAGAATCAATAAAATCTATTTTCTGTTTTCTAAGGTTTGCTGGTCATGATTTAATTTGACAGTAATCTACATCAGAATAAGATTTTACTATAAGATTAGTTCTACTGAGACCATTTACTGTGGTGGTTACTTCAATTAAATACCAGGAATTCTGTTCTGGATAAATTACCACATTGCAACTAAGCACTATTGTTGCTGTTGTTATTAATTACATTGTGTCTTAGATTTTAATAACTCATTATAGATTAACAAAAATCCATATAAATCATAAAGGAGATGCGAATTCTGCTATTGCATTTACTGAAAACATTTTGATAGAACAACACAACAGTTCATGTATTATTACAGCCTAGTGGATCATTCTTATCCTTTTGGTGTCCATGTTATTTTTAACTTTTTCAATCTGCTTTCAGAATATTTATTATATAGGCAAAGTAGACCTAATTTTACAGACCTTTAAGTTGCCTTTTTTTTAAACCTTCCTTTTGGGAATACTTAGGATTAAGCCAGTCTCTGAGTTTCCCATTTCAGGGCATTTCAGCAGGATTCAGTAACTCTTCACTTGCTGGCAACACAATTATCATCAATTGTACTAGCTGTAATTTTCCATTCAGATTAGCTGTCACCAGTATCTTACATATTCTAATATAAGTATTTCTATTAGTTTTATTGCTAAAATGTAGAAAATATAAGAGCAAACAAACCAGTTTCCATTGCATTCCCTCCCTGCAAGCGTAACTATAAGACTTCCCTGCAATCATTGTGATTTTGACTGTGATATAGGGGACTGATCATGAGAATCTCATAGAATATCAGGCATTTTTCTTCCAAAGATCTCAGATACTCTGAAGGATGATATGGTAAGCGCCTTTTTAGGAATTTTTGTTAGAAAACCCCCACACCCGATTTCCCTTTGTGCTTTGGAATCAAGAGGAATTGTGGATACTCCCCAGCTACAACTGAAGTAAGATTCCAACAGGCACACACACAAAAGAAAAATACCTTAGGCTGTAAAATCTAAAAATATCAGTTCTTTCAGTACTGTTCTACATCAAAGCTTACATTAAGCCACTAGTAACACAGACAGAAAGAGCAGATAGGGAATTGTTCAAGTAGGCTAACTACTTAGACAACTTTGTCATCAGTGCAGGTTTTTGTGTGACACACACTTTTCTGATTTAATAACTTACTGTAAATTTTGCTTGCATTTCAGAGTCTCATGCAAACTATACCATTGATCCTGCAATCAGATTAGTAAGGCCTGACTGTTAAACTAATTTGGAGCCCCATATGCTTTAATTAAATTCTGAACGTAATCTGTTTTGAAACACAAATAACATCTAAGCTATCTAAAGCTGGAATTGGATCTCTCACTAGAAATGCTATCCTTTAATTCAAAAAGCCCAATTCTCTGCTTTCAGCTACTGCTTTCCTTTAATTGTTTGAGATCAAGTGGTCAAGGTCTCCCTGCTGTCTTGATGCTTGACCAGTGTCTTTTGTGTATACAGGATATCTGTCCACTTGCGATGTCTGCAGCTCTTAAAGTGAACGTTCACTGGGGATATACAAAGCACACAGAACCCTAGGGCACCAGTGATGCCTGAAAATACCTCTGATATGTGTGGTGAATGAAAACCAGTGAAGTTCAAAATAAATAAAAAATTATAATGTTAACAGGAATCATCCTTTAACCATACTAAGAAAAAAAATAGTTTGTTTTGATGTTTTTTGGTTTGTTTGTTTGTTTGTTTGTTTTTTAATTAATGTACAAGCAGAAAGAACTGTTGCTGGAGACAACCTAAACTCCCAGGGTTTGAAACAGTGTGTAGTCACTCACTTAACAAAAAAAATATTGGAATATGTTTGATAAGGTTTTGGCTGAGAAACTTATCTGTTGCAAGTTCTTCTGGGACATTCTGACTTGCAATGTGCTGCAATTGTAACCATCTCAGAGTTTTGGTACTTCTTTTTTGTAATTTTTACTAAAACAATATATGAAGTAGTTGCCTGAGAAAAGGAAGTTAAGAGACTGTGAGAACTGAAAGGATATGATATCAGAGTTTTGGGAGAAGGTTTAGAAATTCCTTATGAGTTTGCTTATAATGTCTGCTGTATCAAAGAGCCTTTTGTTTTTCAAATGCAAAAAAATGTTAATTTCTGGGTGAAAAAGTTGTTTCCTAACTTCCTCTTCAAAAAATACCAGCATGAAAAGTAGGTTTCATCTTCCCAATGGCTATGGAGAAAGACGGCCCTCTAAGGACTCCCGTCTCTCTCCAGAGATTATAGAGGAATTCCCAGTGTCTAGTTAGGACTAGATGCTTCTTTTGTAGATGGTTAAGTTAGATGAGATGAATTAAGCAGTACTGCTTTGTGGAGAAACATGGATTCAGGTACTATAAAAACCAAAAGGATTCTTGTGATCATCTGTGTTTGACCTTGTAGGCACAGAAATTCCTTGACCTAATTCCTGTTTGAGCCAGAACATATCTTTTATAATCTGTTCACAGATGGAGAACCAACCACATTCTTTGTGTGTTTAGTTGTTTCACTGTTTAATTTCTATTGTTTTGAGTCTGCTGCTAGATTTACAGCCCAGCACCAGCTTCCAGTATTTTGACCTTGCATTCACCTATCAACTGAAGACCGTATTATCAAAAGTGTTCTCTCCATAAAAGTAATCACAAATTCATCACCGTATCTTTTTCCCAGTCCTTTATGGTTTGTAGTGGGAGCCTGAGATTTCCTGGTTAAATCCAAAGTAAGGGTTCTGATTGATGAAGCCATGAAATAGTTGGTATTTTACTATTTCAGAGGGCTGCCTTCTTTTTATATCCTGCATATACAACTCCCAGAGGAAGCTCACAACAGAGGTCAGTGAGTGAGGGACTCAGTACTCTACACAAGCTTTATCTCTAGTCCAGCACAGCTCAGGTGCAGTTCCCTTCAGCGCAGAGTCCTCTGTTTACGCGAGCACACGCAGAGAAGAGTGTTACAGGTCTTTGGTGTGTCAGGAAAGGGGTATTTGATGCTCTGCAGTTTATTTAACTGGACTTCAAACTTCTATTGTAGGAATCCTGGAAACTTAGACTCTGTGTGTGTGTGTGTGTGTCTGTGTGTGTGTCTGTGTCTGTGTCTGTGTGTCTGTGTGTGTCTGTGTGTGCGTGCGTGCGTGCGTGCGTGCGTGTGTGTGTAACTCTTCCAATAAATAACACCCTTTTCTAATACAAATAAAGGGATCACAGGGCCATAACCTCCTTCCTACATCCTTTGCTCATGGAGAACTCCTTAACTGAGAACAGTGAAATTTTTCACTGAAACAGACTAAGGACATCTTCAGATATTAAACCTATAACTTAGAAATCTTTTTGTATTTCTGATTATTTTAGAAGAGAGCTTGATCACGACATCATTTCTGCTTGAATTTTCTTTCAATATTTGCTATCTTTTTGTGCTAAAAAAACCCCACAACAGAAGGCAAATCTGTCAAATTTACTGGGGTTTTGAGTGTCCTTGTTCTCTCCCTATTGTCACCAAAATCCTGAAGGATTTTCTGTTACTATATTGGTCCAGGTACTATCAAAGTTTCATTAAGTTTGCTTTCCCAGCCAAGTTTAAAGGAACTTCATTAAACAAAAGTCATCTTTGGAGAAAAATGTTGCCAGACACACATAGCAAGCTCTCCAAAAGCCACACCTTGAATGTTTGCATTAAACAAGTTTTATTTGTCCTTTCTGTCTGTATATGTGTCTCTCTATGTGTATTTTCACTTTCCATATGTACACAGACTTTGGAGGCTCAGTGGTTCTTAATGTGGGTCTAGCTAACTGGTTGGACAGTGTGTCTTCAAGTATGTTAAATTAAAATGCAGCAAAACTCCTCAAATCTAAACAGGACTTAGGAGAAGTTTGAATCCAAGTCTTAACTTCTCGGTGTAACACAGAAAATAATTACACTATTATAATAAACCAAAGATTAATTTGATTGTTCTTTAGAGCTGGCACAGAATAGCTACAGCCATACTCTTAGCCAACAAGCAGTGTAGCTCCATGCCAATTGCCAAACAAGAATGCTTTTGCTAATCCCTGTCCCAACACCACAAGTACTCTGGGAGACTATAAACTGCACTGGCTAAAACATGCCAAGATACCGTACACAAAATCAAGGACACAGAATTGTGCCCCCAACCCCCACCCACCCCCGCTTAAATTACTTCTACAGCATAAAAGACAATTGCAGAATCACAGAATGGCTGGAGTTGGATGGGACCTCTGGAGATTATCTAGTCCAAGCCCCCTGCTAAAGCAGGTTCACCTGAGCAGGTTGCACAGAGTCACGTTCAGGCGGGTTTTGAATGTCTCCAGAGAAGGAAACACCACAGCCTCTCTGGGAAGCCTGTTCTAGTGCTCTGTCACCCTCAAAGTAAAGAAGTTCTTCCTCACATTCAGATGGAATTTCCTGTCATGCAGTTTGTGCAACAATTTTGAATTACCTAATTCCCTCCTTGCATTTTTTATAAGCAACGCGTTCTCTCTGCCTCTTTTTTTACATGGCGTTTACATTCCTTGTGATGGGCCTTTCTTGACTGCTTACATCATGCGCCCCAAAATTCACCAGGTACTTTTGAGAACAACTAAGATATTGACCAACATTGTTAATAAAATGACTAAAACTGTTTCTACCACTTTGGAGTCAAAATGAGTACATTTTAAACAATGGTTGTCATGTTTCCTTGGTTTTAGCCTAAGCTGACTTAGTAAAACCCATTTGTTTAATAGCAAGATATACACAAATCAGTAGCAACTAATGAACTTAATCCTAAAGTACTTCAGGAACTAGTCACTGCAGTGCCTGCACCTCTGATGATGAAGGGTAATATCATAGGGTACATGAAGGACAAGATTACTACCTAATTTTAAAAGAAGATAAAAGGTGCTCCAGGAAAGAACCTGTAACAAATTAATAAATGATAAACTTGCTAGCTGTCAGGGGCAAGTGTGGTGCTAAGCAGCAAGCACTATGGATGTCAAGAACAGAACATATCAAACTAATCCTTTGTGCCCCTCAAATTCAACTTCAGCTGGTAATATTATGATTTTCAAGACATACTAACAACAAAGGCTAATTTTAGCTCTTAGTTAATTAGTAAGTGTTGTGTGTTATATCTGGGGGAAAATTACTGCAGTCTGTTTGACATTGGTAAGGCCTAGTTCTTCACTTGAGAATTACATTGACTTTTATCTACCACACTGAAAGTGTGTGAGTGGAATAAATGGAAAAGACCCCAGAAAAAAAAATCAAAACATAAAAAGTGAAGAAAAGTTGAAAAAATGAGGCTTGCTTAGCCTAGAAAAGAAAAGGTATGGATCTTTTATATATGTAAAGGGCTGTTTATAGAAGGGATGGGAGCAACAGCTCCAAATGTTGGATGTGAAAGAAATGAAGTAATCTAAAATTCAGTAGGTAGTTTAGATATTTTTTAAAAATCTGAATTATTATATATGAGAACTTTGATGTGCTGCAATTGGGATCCCAGAAATAGAAGCTTTAAATAAAAGCTGAGATAAATACCTGTCTGGATAATTTAATTGTATTTGAGCGGGCATCTTAAGAGTGGAACCACCTTAAAGAGCTCTAGGAGAGAGGCTGATGTCTGGCTCCCAATAGCACCAAGTGATGAAGTCCACCCTTCTTTGGACTAGGCCCTTCGCTAGTATCTGTCTTGAGGAGAACTAGTCAATGCAACACAAAGGGAGCCTGGGAGTGAACAAACACTTTAACAGGACAGGTAGCAGCACCCTGATGCTCAGTTGTCTCCTGAGCAGCACAAGCATACCCTTCTGACTCTGCATTTTTCTTAGTTGTTATGTGGTCAAGGAAGAGATTGGTTATTTACCTAACACAGATAGTTAAAACATGTATTTCTAGTTCAATCCATTTTTTGAAGACTAGAAATTCATTATGAATATTTTTTAATTATTACACTATTATTGATACATTATGGCATGTCATTACCATCTCCAGAACTTACCTTAGCTGCATACGTACATAAACTAATTGTCTCTCTGTAACTCTGAAATGTGAAGAAAATCAGTTCTTGTTCAGAATATAATGAGGCCAAATGACAAGACTGGTCAGGTTTTTTATCTATAAGCCCATTTTTGCACCTGTTCCTGCTGTCTCTGTAATATTCCCTTTTTAATGAGGTGAATTCCAATTATTTGACTCTTTAGATTACTTCTTTTTATTGATCTTTTGAGACACCAGCTCTGCTTCACGTTAAAATGTGACAAAAGAAATATTTCTGAAGTAACATACATCTAAAGCATATCCACGATATTCATATCCCACACAGTAGTGGAAGTCTGAGATTAAGAGCAGAGGCACAAGCCTTGTGTTTTATTAACAGATGATCTAAATCTGTGTTTCTCCACTTACACAAGGAGAAAACAGGTGGTGGCAGATCTTGCAATGTTAATGAGATCTTTCTTTTTGTATAAAAGCAAACTTACAATTAAGAAGACCTGGGTTCTTTTCATTTTAGATGGAGAGTCTTTCATTGCTTCTCACATTTCCAGTGTCTGTTTCCACTTCAGTATACTTTGTTTCTCCTGGACAGTCATTGAGTGACAGGAATGTCACATCAGAGAATAAGCCAGTGCAAATTGCAATATGTTGTCAAGACTAAACTACAATTTGAGCAATACCTAATATGAAGAACCCCAGATAACTGGTACAAATATATCAACGTGTATGTGTATATATATATCCAAATAAGGTACTATACAATAACTGACAGCAATCTGCCTTCTGAAAGCTGTTTGAGGGGATATTTGAACCATATATTGTACATCTATTAGAGGCAATTTTCTAGGGACCTGCACAAAGAAAACAAAAATAAGGAAACACTGTTCTTTCTAAGAACAGGCTTGAGTGCTTATTTTGTCTTGTAAACCTTGCCTATGACTCCAGTGACTTAAAAAAAACCCTAGCAATGCATAGCTTGCAGATTTTGGGTCATTCTCTGCATGCTTTTTTAAATGGAAATCTGCTAATCAAAATTTAAATATATCTGCCTTTCCAATCTGTACAATTACTGAATATGAAATTGTACACCCTGCCTGCCTGTAAAATAGCTGAGTACCCACTGAAATAGGAGATCATTCAAATGACACTTATTTGGATTGAAGAATACCTGTGTGAAAACTATTTACATGAGAGGGCATCCAGCTTCTCCACACCATACTTTGGATGACCTTTCCTGACCGTTGGTTCTATTTTCTGAAACAGTCCTTTGTTTTTAATTGATGCATTGCAATTCTTTATCACAGAAATGAAAACGTCCCACATAGCAATCATACCCTCAGACTGCTAAACTGCTACAGACACTGCTTTGTTGCCTTGACACCACCCACACGTCAGTATTGGCTAGGCTTGTTGGGCAGAATTCACTACTCTGGTTTTGGGTTTCCACTTGAATTAATCTGATGTCTGCTCATTTTGTCATGTGCAGCACCATAGACCAAGTGAGGCACAAAACATTCCTCCCAGTTCCTTCCCTGTCCTTACTAACTAAACCTGGCCAATTTAATCTCATACCTTCTGGGGCAACAGTTATTTTAGGGTGAAAAAATGGCATGGCCACATGCATTAAGAATTGAGTGGGAATAAATTCATTCTCCTGGTTGAAGTGTGATTTAAAATAATTACGCACTAAAAAAGTAAAAGCTTAATTTCATTCTATCAGACCTTATTCCTGATTAGTACTATTTATCCTTATGCAGGCAACAAAAAGGTGACAAAACACCATATTGTTTGCTCTGGTTATTTCCACAGAAATGTGATTATGGATTTATGCCTGATCTAGATTAAATACATACTGGCAGGTGGTCTGCTAATTGAGATGTCTAGTATTAATGAGTGTCGAAGTAGGGCTGCAGAGTTCATGATTGCCCGCTGCCATCTTTATTGGTTATTCCCTGAAATTAGATTACTGGTTAATAGATGACTTTGGAAGAATTGGCTCATTAACTGTTATGGGTAATGTTAAGCATGCATTCCAGTGCCATAATTAAACTAAGTACTAAGGAGGTTAGTAATAGGAGTAACGGGAGTTTGCTCATTAAACGATAACTGTGTTTACTTCCAAGTTTATTTCCAGTTTATTTCTTTCATCAATGTCATTAACAGGTGTTTTGTGATGATGTATTCTGTTTCATAGACAAAATGTTAATTATTGATAGCAAATGAAAATACACTCAGGACAGCAGAATTACAGAGTGCAATGTTCCAGTCACCAATTAAAGGTTTGTTACATCTAGACATTAGATTTACCTTCTCAAATTAACTCAGTTGAAATTTGTTGAAGTCAGCTGCAATCAGAGCAAATTAATATTTTTCTCTCTAAAATATTTTTAGTACAAACATACTTAAATAGATCACAGGAATCTACTTAATATTAATTGTCCTAAGTGTACATTTTGAATGAATGTCAGTTGTACCGATGAAAAAAACAAATAAACTTACCCAAATATGTGTTGAAACATAGTACAGCTGATCATAAGAGCCATTTTAAAGAACAGGTGGCATACAATGATTAACTGTTTATTTGAGATATACACACTTGAAAGAAAAATACTTGCTACTCTAAGAGGAATTGATTTCCTATCCTCTTCCTTAAAATAAAACATTCTTCCTTTTTGCTAACTTTATCACTTTTTGTTTCCATTCAGCAAAGTTGCTTAACCTTGCCACTGCAATGCCATTTCTGAGTCCTGCTTAAAAATATGGCTGAGAGTGCCATATATATTCTGGTGAAATTGGAACACTGGTAATTGTTCCTTAGTGACCTTGTCCCAGGAACATGGACATGTTCCATTTTCCAGAATAGAAACATCCCATGGAGGAAAAGGGAAGGAAACATGTCATCTATCAGTCCCCATTCCAGTCCCAACATTTGCTTCTTGCGCTGGGCTCAGTCATTCACCAGGCTGCTGTCACCCAACAGCCATCTCCACCACCAGCAAGTGTGCTGAGCCTCTTAAAGCATTCGTATTCCTCTGGGCTGTTTTAAGGTAAATAACATTCACTGTAAAGGTATAAAACCTGTAAGGAATCCTGAGGTCTGGGGTGAAATTATTCTAGGAATATGATTGATACAGCTTTTTGGACAAGGAGGAACTTTGCCGCCTGTGGCCCAGAGAACTGCCCTCCTGCATCTCTTGCCTGTTGTGGCCAGAGCTGACACATCTGCCAGCTCTGAATTCCTTCTAAATTTTCGGTGTTCATGAATGAAAGCTTTGAGTACCAAATAGCAACAGAGCAATTATAAAAACAGGCCAAGAGACATATGGCAAACATGAGGGTGGTAACTGCACAGAAAAACTTAGCCTGTTGTTTACATTACTCTTGTCAAGAGAAGACTGCTCAGAATTACAAGGCTGACCTAGTTTAGGGTTTGACATTCTTGTTAAATGCTCCAGGGCAGGTACTTTTTTAAGCAAGATACTTCTGTTCTGTCATGGTCCATCTACAATATACTGGCTGCCAGTACTAATATTTCTTTTAAAGAGATATTTGAAGGACAGGTTGTACATACTGTTAGAACAGAAAATGTGAAGGAAAATGTCTGTAGGGTTGAGGGAGAGGAAGTGCATACCCATGCTATAGGATTAATGCTGCAGTATTTGTGACGTATATAGGTATATTTTTATACCAATTATATTTATACACCATCAGCTTTCTTCATTTGAAGTAACTGGAATTAGGTAACTAAAAAGGAATGAAGTTTTTGCTGGCTGTTTATCATTAGAAAACACTGATTTCTGACTAATTCCATTAAAATCAACACCAATAAAAGTCAGGGAATGGATTTCAGCAGTATTTTTGACAATTTTGGTTTCAGCTTACAATAAGAATTACTTTCAATAAAATTGTTTGCATATCGAAACCAGATTTTAAAGCACAGATTAATTCCCCCTTATCTATATTGTACCCATTAGGAACAGGCTTGTGTTTATAATAATTGTGTATACAGTGAGCTTTATATTTATTTGTTTCATTATGTGCCTTTTGGGATAATAGGGTATGCAGGAGCAGCTGTGGGAAAACACAGATCAAGCAATATTAAATCAAACTTTGTTCTGTAATTTCTCATTTATTCTGGCAGGTTTTGACTGGAGTGGGAGCTGAAATAGCACATAAGACTAAATGGGATAGATTTCAGCTTTAACTCAAAATTCTCTGACCATTGGATCTGATCCAATTTTCTCTGAAATCATTGGAAAAGTTCACATTGATTTCTCCAAGAGCTGGATTAGACCTTCTTAGACCCTTCAGTTAAATCCCCTAAGAGAAATTCTTTGTTCTGCTGGATCTCACTAGTCCTACGGAACTAATGAGTTCAACAGCTGTAGCTAAAGGATAAAGTTTACCCTACCCTATTTTCTTCACATAGTTTTGTTAGTGTTATAATTCCCATTGCCCTTGTGCAAAGGGAAGGAGGGAAAAGCATAAAATGGAGAGGTTATCGTTAATTTTTATTATGAGGTAAACAAGAGAAAGGCACAACAAATGTGCTCATATTTCGACCCTGAGAACTCAAACACTGTCATCCTATTCTGTACTTTTACAAATGAATCCAGCAGGAGTTCATTTGTTTCACAGTTCTGACCTTAATTTAACTGTAAATATTTTGCTCTTAATTTTCATGACTGAGTTAGTAAATCTGCCTCTACAATATGTTCCCAGTATGTAATTGTTCCACTTCAAACTCAGGCATAGCTGAGATCCGCACTGGTATGCAAAGCCCATTCTGACATCTGAGGAACTGTGTCACACTGTCCATATGTTCCTTGCTACTAAGGAGGTCAACCCACTTTATAGGAAATTTATAGGTCCATTAGGAATTGAATTTGAGTAGTTTGAATAAACAGATGCTGGGTTATGTGAAGAAAAATTTCATTTTATAAAATAAAATTATATACTGCACCAGTATTTGTATGCTTTGTAATGTTCAGTGTATTATCATCAAACTAGCCCCCTTTTCTTTACAATAGCCTACAAAATCCTTTTATCTCTTTTCAAAAATACTTAGTGGTTGCTAAGCAAGTACAAGTCTGCTATACTACACTATTGGTACTAACTGTCACTGCCATAATCAATAAAAGGTAAGTAGTGAAAATTAATTTTCAATAAGCTTTGAATTCTCATATTCTATTTTTCATCATGACCTCTGCTCTCCATAGAGGAAAATACTGGCTGAAGTCAACGTAGAAAGCTGATCTGACTAAATGGTGTGAGATCTGTTTCTTTCACAGTAGGTTATTTCAGACTGGAACACCAAAAACCATTTCAGAGCTCTGTAGACCTTCCCATTATCTCTGTAATTCCTGGTGATGTTAATCAAAACTATTGTCCTATTTGCAAAGTACTTAATACCATTTTGATTACCATTCTTTATTTAGCCCTTGCCATCTGTTTTATTTTATGGTTCCCTCACATGCATTTGGAATAATGTCTCAAATGTTATTTCTATAGTGTTTATTTTGATGAGAATATAAATGCATAATTATATTTTATGTAATGTATACTATATTCATATGCAATTAAATTCTGAGGAGTTCTATTAAAGTTTTTAAGTGCTTTTTGGGGTTGGACAAGAACAAAAAGTTTTTCTAAAAGAGGAAGCTTTCAACCTTGTGAACATTTTAGAAAGTTGAACCTGTTCACCTCAAAAGCTAGTTCCTGGTAGAGACTTTGAAAGTCAGGCATGTACTTTAGGTTTACCTAGCTATCGAGAAACTCGTAAAGTTAAAAGTAGAAACATTACTTGTAAGACTGAAACTTAAAAAGAAAGCCAAACCCCAAACTAATAAATTCTAGCTTAATAGTGCTGGGATCAATGAACTAACAAGCTACTGCTTTGCCTAATGCTAAGCAGCTATATTCACTTATATTCTCATTATGCTACTACAGTTTGCCTTTGAGTGGACATCTCTAGCCATTTAGGTAAAATTACTGCTACAGGAGTTCCCCAACACTTCCTTCTCTTACAGCTTTCCAAACAATTTACTAAAGAAACAACGCAGAGGTGAACAGAGCGCACTCTGAGGAAAGATAAAAGTGGAGAGATGCAGAAAATATGAGCACTTGCTGTCACTGAGAATGTGAGTGGAACATTTAATTCAAGATTTTTCACAAAGGCCTCAGACACAGAAGGAGATAGTACAAAAATGCTTTGGCAGTACAAACTCTGGAAGATGAATTCTTAGAAGGCCCTTCAGTAGAAGTAATGATGATAAAAAGCTTCGTTGTTCAATATATTTCTCTTGAAATCAATGCTGACATCACTAAATACAGCAAGACAAAATCTCAGTGACAGAGTAGTTAGTTAAATAAACATTTAAAGACAGCTCTGGGGCAGTTAGTCTTCAGAAATGTTCTGGCACTGTCTAGTGAGCCTGCTCACTAGTATTTATGAAATACAAAATTACTCTGTTGTTTGGCTACGCTCAGTAAACATGTCAACAGTTTCAATGGTGCATGAAAAAGGTGTCCAAAGTGCAACCTCATGAAAATGCCCAGGAAAAGTCTTAATAATTAAAAAAAATATATAAATTACTACTCTGAAGAGTCAGGTCTATCAAAAAAACCAGAAGCATTACATTTTGCCTAATGCAAAATCATAGGGTGTCCATCAGAATTAGATAAATACAAATAACAAAATGAACATTCATTCCGTGCCACAGATTTAAATCATGAGGCATTACTATGTTCTACCTGCTGTAGAAATGTGCTCAGAAGAACAATGGAGTCCATGTTCCTCTCTATTGTTAGATCTGGGGTTTTGCAATTTTGCTTTCTATTTAGGTGCTGGCTGCTCTGGCTTGGAGCCAGCCAGCAACAGGCTCACTCTCCCCTCCCACATACACAAGATTAAAAACTCTGTTAATTTGTTCTTTCTCTCTGGAGAATGTAATCATCAGGGGCCAAAGCTTTGCCATTACAGGAAAATGCAAAGCTAAGTAGCTCACAATATAAATATTTCGATTATTAAAAGACCCATTGTTTGGTTCCAGTTCCAAAAGCTGATGCAATATCTGGAAGCATGATATTTCCATTAAACTAGGCATCCTTGCCTGAAACCCAGGTGGCAGAGTTTGTAAGCTATGCTTCATAAAAGATTTTGCTCCTGTAAACTGAGTTCTGCCAACAAGCCTATATAGCCTCTTCCTTGCAGGTACCAGCCTTTGTCTCAACAAATCTCTGCACCTCCCACCCGTTTCACATCATTCCAAAACAAACCCTACAGCTGAACTGGCTCCTGCTCCCACCCCAGCACAAACTGAATGACCTCTCCCTCCCAGTTATTCCATGTAGTGACTTGTTGATCTCCCTTCTTTAGTCATTTGATATTGTCTGAGGAATGAGGAAAGAGAACATTGCTTTTGACAGCAGCTTACCAGATAAATTAAAAATAAGCAAAGTTTGGCAGGCTTGCTAATGGTTGTGATTTCAAAGATATCTCGTACTCCCTGGGACACAGTAAAGAGAGTCTTTGTGAAGTGCTCATGATGTGCATGACCTTCATGCTGACGTGCATGACCTTCATCCTGATGTGCATGACTCTCACATTCTAAGACCTGTGTTGTCTGGACCTGAGAGAAGGCTCTGGGGAGTAATTTTGCACTGCCACTTAAATGTGTCCAGGCTGTTGGAAAGGAAGGAATAAGCTATTGTTCTGAGTCTTCCATTTCCCTAATACAGAAAAATTAAAGGTATCAGAATTAAAGCCAGACAGCAGAAGTAGATTGTGGGACTATAATCAGGAGGAGGATCTGCTGCCGTCAGAATAGAATAGAAAATATATTTCTGTCTAA
Source organism: Falco peregrinus (assembly GCF_023634155.1). Taxonomy (NCBI): domain Eukaryota; kingdom Metazoa; phylum Chordata; class Aves; order Falconiformes; family Falconidae; genus Falco; species Falco peregrinus. The sequence continues at coordinate 35,289,528 of NC_073723.1, forward strand.
TGCTGAACCTTGGAAAACGAACTGCAGCAAACCATTTGCAAATATACTGGGTTCTGAATGCTGCAAGGTTAGTGATAGAGTGTCAGCTTTAGTGCACTGGCCATCTTCCAGTCCGGATAATTACATGCTGCTTACTCAAACAAACCTACAGTTTCACTTGCACATAGTAGTCCTGTCTTCCTATCCTGAAATGTGGTGCAGGGTTCCTATGAGTTCATTAATAATAGAGCACTTCAAGAGTAGGCAATCCTCCATTCTGTCATACTGTTTGCAAATTGTCGTAGAGCGATGTAGGTGTATATAAAATGAACAGCCAGGCACAGTTGGATCCTGGCATTTGTGGACTACTTCAGTGCCAGCGATTTTAAGCAAGGTTACTTTGCTTCCTTATACTCTTTAGAAGGTCATTAATTTTACTTGCTTTGCTCTGAATTCTCTTTGTAATCCTGTTTAGGGGTAAAACAGTAATAATCTTGTTCACATGTCTGTGAGATTTTGTGCTGTAACTTTAATAGTTTTGAATTTATCCCACCACTTATTCTGAGAACTAGAGAACAAGGGGTTCAGTCTGAGACTAAAGCAGCTACATGTTCACACATCCAGTGGGTACCTAAACTCTCATTATAGTTAAAAGATAACACAATGATCCCCACTGAAGGTTAATTTAATTTTTAGGTGGAAAGACCACTGCAGTTTGCTTCTAGGACAGCACAGCAGCTCTGGATGCTTGGCAATTATGCCCACAGACCTCACCCAGAGAACTCTGTCTCAATGCAAGTCCAGGTTATTTATTGCTCCTTATCGTCCTCCCACATTATTCACTGCCGAGCCTTATCTCAGACCTCCTGTGCATATGCATCTGTACTCCTGGACTTGTGGATATTGTATTATAACATTTCTCTGATCTTCTCTGATTCCATGGCAGCAGATCATCTACAAGCCTATAAAGCAGTTGATGTGTATGGGACTGAAGGCTGAGGTGGCCACTGGCAAACCGAAGTGTCTCCTTTCCTCATAAAGTATTCAGTAAAGTTCTGCCACCTCTGTCAGCACCTCTGCACTGTTTCAGTTTGATATGAATGAGGAAGAACCAAAAAATAAGAGTAGAAAGAAGAAAAGTAAACAAGAGATAGAATATCAGAAAGTAGAAAGGAAATAGTAAAATGGTGGTGATTATAATGATTATTCTTGATACTACAAATCAGAAGTAAAAACAGGGACAGCACAGGCAGCGTGTGTCAGGAAGAAGACCATTCAGTAAAAAGCTAACCATGTTTATTCTAGGATGTGGTGCAAGGAGATCACCTGCCTGCTAAGGTCATCCTTGCTGGGTGCGCTCAGTATGCCAGGGACTTTTTAACCCTGGAGGGCAGCAAGGATGTGCCCTGTATTGATACACACTGATTCCTATAACTCCCCGCTTCAGTCTCTGCTAGTGTAAGTCATCACACTGCCCTCCATACTGGCTTGTGTTTTGGATAGTGACAAAACCCACATTCTTCTATATGTGAGGGTGGACCTTTTTTTTTTTGCTTCCCAATGGTGATTTCTACCAAGAAGGATAACTCCCTTCTTATTGACTCAAAGTTTAATACGAAAACCGTAATTTCTTACTTTCCTCCAGCAGGAAGCTGCTGTACCTCCAACCTCTGTCATGAGTACCTTGCTGACTATGGCTTTGGTCTCTCTGGAATCTAAGGGAGAAGGGCAATGAAGACAAAGATGCACATAAAACATGGGAAACCAGTATTAACATCCTGGCCAGTTCTTTGAATATGCAGGGTGCCCCAAGGGATGGTAATATCAGAAGGCAGAAGGCAGCTTCTGCACTCATTCCCTGATGCAAAGCTCTGTAACATATTTCCGTCTTTAAATTCTGTGATGCTCTGGATACTTTTGGATATACAAAATGTTCTCCAACCTCATTGCCTCTTTTCCACAATACAAAGTCTACAATCTCTTTGGATCTGTTAGAATAATTTAATCTCCAGGTGAGAAAATATATATGCATCCCTATGTTTTATATGGGTCTTTAACTTGTTAATGAAACTGGGGCTAAATAAACCTACTCTATTTATATGGTTCCATTGCACTGTTTCTGTTAGAATTCAATTGTGTGTGACTTCACTTTTGTGTTTATCCAAGTACAGACAGAGCTCTTAAGAAAAACTCAGGGTTGTAGAAACAATTTGTTGTGCTGATTACCCTCTGCCAACTTAGTGGAGGGAAACCTGGGATGTGTTGAAACTATTTTGTGTTCATCAAACTCCGGGCATAAATAAAAGTTAGTTTCACTGAAAGTCATTTAAGAAAACAACACAGTTTATCTGAGTTAGAGATAAACTCAGGGTTTTGTTTGATTTCTTCCTAAAAGAACAGTCTACTCCTACAGGCTCCCAAGTGGAGCAATCAAAAATCAGAACTGCAAATTTAGTAACTGGCCTCCAAAGAGAAGGCATGCGCCCTCCTGGAGAATGATCAGCATCTGGCATGATTAGAGCTTTGGTTGTTCTCTTTTATCCTGGAAATTGTAAGCAAAGTGAAGAGATGCCTCAGTTCAGGTTCTGGATATTAACCAGTAAAATTACATTCTTTCAAAACACTTGTCTATTTTTGCGTGTCAGTCTGGACTCAGATCTTGTCAGAGATGGGCCATTATAAAATTCAACATCTCAAGTCAGTTTTCATGTACAATCACCAAAGAATCATGACGATTCTTTAGAGATTCCCAGACACGGCCTCTGGATTCTAAAGAACTGTGGTAAACAGGAGGGAAAGATCTTCCTTTTGTGACCGAAAACAGACACAGCTGAACCCCGAGCATTACAGGTTACCTAGCTTATTGTACATCTTCTTGTGAACTTGTTTTGCCATTTGACAGGGTCAATAGATAGCACACAGACAACAGTACAGAAAATAACCTTGATTTAGTGCTTGTTTCAAATTTATACAGAAAAAAAGGCAATATACACATATAAAAGTAGCCTACGATACCCTGATGTAAGCAATAAAACAGATAAGAACCTAATCATTACTACTCAAGGTTAGCAATAGTGGTTAAGAAAGATACATCACCAATTGCCCTAATACATTACCATCATCCGGATCCACCCAAAGCTGCTGGGGAGCCCTGCTTGCAGCCAGGGTTCGGAGAGCCTGTCCCAGCAATTGGGAAGTCCTACACAGGGCGTCCCTTTGTAGGTGAGGTCTCCAAAGTTGCTGCAAGAGGGTCCAGATTTTATGCTAGTGAATAAACAAGCTCACATAATTTCAAATACAGAAACATCTGGTTTTACTTTCCTCTCAGATCCCACCAAAGCCTGTCCAGGCTCAGGGAGGAGCCAAGGGAGTTTCCTTTATCTACTGGATTTTAACCACTGGTTTCCAAACAAGGCCAAACGTCTGTGGTCCACCTGCCTCTAAGCAAGGAAGGATGCACTATATCTTCACCAGAGATTATATTTTACCTAAGCTACATCTTTTGCTAATGATCATACATAGTTTACTAATGATCATGCATATTTTGCTAATGATTGGATACTAGATACATATATAATGTTTGGCTGGCGGGTTCATCTAGAGGTCAACTTTGGCTCAGGGCCTGTTGCTCAGGCCTCAGTGCCTCAGAGCTGTGGCAGATAATGTGCTGCTTGAAACTACAGTAGTCCCCAGGTCTTTCCGTGGAATAGTTCTTTGTTCTTTTCTTGCTGACACAACTACGAGTTCACTGTAAATTGCTTTTCAACTCCTTTATCAATTGGTTTTGCAAATGGAAGTTGTAGGGATATAAAGCTATCACTTGGCTTTGTACCGCTGTGTTAGATTAGTGCCTGTAAAAACTTGTCTAGCTCTCAGTAAGAAGCAGTATCTCTGTACCATTAAAAACAACCAATAAAACAGAAATTCAGTTGTTTGTCCTTTCCCTCGTCAGTGTGATAATAAATGGCATTTACAGGCCAGGATTCAGTGCTGTCCTCTCCCCCATGACCTGTTTAATTTTTATGACAAATGCCTCATGAAGTTATATATCACAGGAAAATAGATATTTATTTAATCTAGTATTTATATTTATGTATTTATTTCTTTTTCTTCCTGTTAATATCCTGCAGCCAATCCTCCTGTCTTCTGTTCAGCAAAGACCTTAAAAAGGAGACAATTTATTTAAAGTTAACTTGTTCCCTGAGGCAGTTTTTGCACCTGCCTGTGATTCATGGGCTTATGGGTGAGCACTGAAGCCAAAGCATGTCGAGCAACATGCATTCTGAGTATATTCACCACCTTCTCACCCAAATTAAACTTCAGTGAAGTAGGAACTTTCAAATATTTACCTCATTGCTTTAGATTTCAGTAATAATCTAACCTTCCTGACCTGAAAAAGTATTAAATCACTATACTGGCCACATCTCTACCACAACCCACAGGGCAACAGAAACCTCTAAATGCCAAGCAAGCTCATTTTTTTCCCTGGTAAAGGCCACTGTGTGATGTTATCATGAGTGACCAGTCCTATCTTTCAGAAAAAAAAACGTGTTTCGGTTGAAATTATACCCCAACACCTGTAAAGGAAGATGGCTGCAAATTCTTTAACAGAAAAAAAGGGTGAAATCATGGCCTGAGGAATAAACTACAAACATGAGTCTTAGCAGACTGCAGTTCTAAAGAAAAACAAACAAAAAATAAAGCTTTACTGCTGAAAGACACAGTACAAAACTATTTTACAAAATTTTGTGAAAATTTTTGGTTGGCAACGGTACCATTTACAGCCTGTTCCATCTGCCGAGGCAATGCACCCATAGGAGTCATTTTCTGTTTACCTGAGGCACACATTGACCAGGGAAAGCTTCCTCTTTGCCTAATCACTATAAGGACACAATTTACATTTCTCAGGCTCAAATTTGCACCTGTCCAGAAGTTCTGTAATAACAGGTGATTACAGAAACCTTGGCACTGTGCCATGGCAGGTCTGTGCGCACTAGATAGACCCGGGACTGGCGACTGTCCCTGGCCTCTTTCATCTCTCCCACCCAGGCTCCTCATCCCTTTAAGTGTCCTGGGACTCACTGGTGAGTTGCACTGTATTGATTTTGAACTGCCTCTACACATGCAAGCTGGGACTTCATTATTAAAGAATGGGGTGCCGCAGACCCTCAGAATGAATATCCCATTGTAATTTGTATTCAAAGAAATCAAAATGTTCTGGATAGGTGAGTGCCAGCTTTCTGGCTACGGTGGTAATAGGGTGACCATTCCAATTACTTCTGGAAATTTTCTGGAAGTCCAGATACCAGCACTAGGGCCCACATTCAGATCCCATTGGAACCAGTCAGTACTTTCAGATCCTTTTAAGTAGGGTTCCATTTTGACCCATATCTGTAACTCCTTCAACCTTTGAAAAGAAGCATAGCAGAGAATGCAAATACTGATATCCTGCACCTGCATGTAGGAGAAACACTACTGCAGTGAAACAATACATACAAAATGATGTTTAAAATCGTATTTATTGTATGCTTTTGGAGATGGCTATACATTTTCATTTATTTTGAACCTCTGGTAACATCTTGGTGAACTTTCTTTGGAGCAGTGAAAGAACTGTAATATCTCCTCTTTTTTTGCCTCATCCATGGGAGTGCCCTGTGGATAGAAGCAAAAGTAGATCTCATCCAGCAGCACAGATGAGGCAAGACAAACCCTCACCACTTGATAGCTGTTCAGCCAGATATATCCTTTCTAGGCAGGAATTGGTCTTTATTCGTGAGGAACTGTGAGCATAGCAGTCCTGTAATTTTACTCAAAGATCTGTTGGCAGAACAAAGGGCAAGCAAGAACTGTAAACAGGGGTGTGGGACTAAACATCCAATTACAGCAAGAGACCAGAAAGTAAAATTAGCTTTAATTGTGGAGACATCTTGAAAAGTAGGTATTTTTTCTTGGATTTATTTTTTTTTAACGACACTGTAGTGTATTTTAAATTCATGTTTATCACTGCCATTCAAAATGAAGATTTGCCTCCTTAAAAGACAGTTTTGATACTGAAACCTCTCATTAAACCTAAACTTAGATAAAGCTTTGTGTCTAAGATGACACAAAAGAGCTCCTCTTGGAGTTTCAAAAATTAAGAATTTTTACATTGTGTGATGTTAGAAAGATGGTTCTCTCAACTATGTACTCCCAAGTATTTCATCAGGCCATCGATTTTTGCCTAATCAATGTAAATTTGTTGGAGTTCTTTGCATAAGTGGTTTATGACATAATACAATGGCATGTAATCAGTGTTTCATCCCTGCAACAGATTTTTATTAAAGGCTAAATCTGTATTTTAATCATTCTGGTGCAACAACATTTAAATCAAATTATGTAATTGAAAACAGGGTAGCAAAAGTCACCAAGGAAACTTATGCAGCTGAGGTGAGAAACTTAAAAAAGCTCTTACCCGGAGCAATTCCTCAAAGATTAAATGCCAATAGGCAGACTTACCATTCTCAACATGTTTGCAGCAATTATTCTTGTGTTTTATTGATCTAATGCCTTTGCCTTTTAATTAGCCTTCCCAGAAAATGTCATGTTCTGAGAGACTAAGCACAGAAGTGTAGGGGGTGACTGAGTTTGGTATATATCAGCACATATCAGGGAATGGGCTGGATGACAAACACAGAAGTATTTCTTTTAGTGTTTTAATGTAATACATATTTTAATTAATGTCAGTATTCAGGTCTCAAATACATCATACTTTAACTTTATTTGAGTGAGAAGCAGAGGTTTGAAACAGACATCCAAGTCGATATGTAAGTATTACACGCCTACAGAAATGCAAGAATCTATGAATTTCATCTGCATGATGCATGAGCACTGACTGGAGTTCTTTATGGACACAATATCATATCTAATTGTGTGTCAGCATGTAAAATCAGATCAGTTGTAATCACTGTCTGGCAACCACACACTTAAGGAAAATGTATATACGTACATGTTGTACATGCTTAACTTTGAAACTGAGTATCAGTCATAGAAACTTTCTTCCCATGAAAAGGGAGCTGTGGCCAACCTCAGCTTAGGTACGTATGGAAATCCCCCAAATATTCAATCGTGTTTTAACTCTCATGCCTGGATTCAGTCCATCTAATTTTAGCTATTTAGCTATGACCCGAGTGCAGAGTCCAGCTGTCCTAGGCTCCCTGGTCAGCACAGGGCTGGACACTCTTTTTCATCTGGTGTGACATGACCTCTCTGAAGCTGATGGCAAAACTCCGGTATTCCTGCTTCATGTTTAAGGACAAAATACAATAGCCGATATCCTGGCAAAATCACTGGAAATCTTGCTCTGGACCTAGGTCCCTTGGTCCCTTCCCTGCAGATGTTGGGAGCTGCTGTAAGCCCGCAGCTAAGCCATCTCTTCTCAAGGTTGAATAAGCCCAGCTCCTGCAGCTTCTCCTCACAGAGAAGGTGCTTCAGCCCTAAACACCTTGGGGACCCTCTGCTCAACTTCTCCAGTTTATCAGTGTATTTTCTGTATTGGGGACCCAAACATGGTACACCCTAACAAGTGATGACTTCTAAGAAACTGGAGGCCAGCCAAGGGTGCTATAAGTAAAGGAATCAATTTCTCTCTGATGCATTATGTTGACAGATCCATGTTCAAAATCACCTCTTGAATTTTGAATTTATTTTGTCAAAAATATTTTAAATTTATCAGACTGACAGTCTACACAGAATTGTATCATAACAATCAATAACTATTTTTAAACAGTCAGCATTTTTCTGCACGACCACTGCAAAACCACACAATAAATTCTATGGAGATGTCTTGGTAGATTATCTCTCTGTGATGTACAAATAAAATGTGTATGCTTTGCATTCTGAAGTCATAAACCTGCTGTACTGGGAAATTTTGAAAGTTTTGCACTACTGTGACCATAAATTAGTTTGTTATCAGCACAAGAAACAACGGTACTACTACTTTTAACAAATTTTTTTTTTCTGAAGATATTTCTGTCTGAAGATCATAAAATATGTCATGCCTGAACTGGTACCCACCACTGTGGAATACACATACTTTCATACACGTACAGTTTCAGCCTCACAACCTGTAACTGAGACAGGCAGAGAATTATTATTCCATTTCAACAAGGACAAATATTAAAGACATTATTTCACTGATTGTATTTCTAGAATAAATGAAACTAATTCTCAGAGTAAATTAGGATATCATATTAGGATAAATAATGGTGATGGAAATGGATTCTCAAAGACTTTTTCAATTAAAAAGAAAAAAACAGAATTGGGAACCAGCAAATTCTGTCCTATTCCATACCTGCAAAAGCAGCTCTCTTTTTGCTTTCTGTCTTTTCATTTGGGTTATCTCCCACAAGAGAACTCAGTTCACAGTTTATAGCATAAATATGTAGTGGCAAACTAGTTAGATTTGATGAAGTGTAATCTTTTTTTCATGGTCTGCCCACTCACATTCAACATCATTTGAAGATTTGTAAATTCTTTTTTGCTGGGAGTGCTTCTTGTCTATTCATCATTTTATGTGTTTACCCTGCAAGGCAAAGAAGTATACACAGAAAGAATAATCCTAGGAATGGCAGTTAAAATGCATTGATGTTTTTTAACTTTTCATCTCTATTTCTCAGAATGACGCAGATGCTGATAAATGGGCAGCTATAGATGGCATTTTTTTCATCTGTTCATTCAAGTATATTGCTAAGTCTGATATATATTTGTCTTGGTTTGGATATTTTTCAGTGAAAGGAGACACTGATAAGAACTACTTTAACAGACCAGGAGACAAACTTTTTCTGTGCATAGTATATGAAACGGGCAAAGGTATCTTTTTTACTGTGTTGCTTAACCCTGAATTAGAATGATATGTGGTAGTCCAGTACCTTTGCTTTTTGCTCTTGAAGTTGCTGGAAGATTTCTTGCTGACTTTTGACTGTTGTTGCTGTCTTCAGATGCAGCAAGCAGCACAAATGCTGAACTGTGAAGCAAAAATCCTGTATTTTCAGGACTGAGTCACACTGGTGGAAATGGAAAACTGCTTCTGTCCATCTTGTGAAGATGTATTCTTATCTTCAGATGCATGTGATCAGTAGATACACTGATAGCCCTCAGTGTTAGCCCTCTTTGCAAATTAGCATCACCAGTGGTGCAACATAGATGTCTATGAATCAAGTACAAAATCCATAGATTTCCCTAAAGACAGCAAACAGACAGCAGCTTTTCACAGCCTCTAGCATTGGCAGGCACAAGACAAAAATAGATGAGAGGACTGGGGGGGGACAATGTAATCACCAGGAAGGCTTTGCTGTGGTCACAAGTGACCAATTGTCTTCTGAAGATGTCACAGCACATTCATTCCACACTTGTGACTACTTCTCATAAATCACAAAATCATCTTAAGTCCTTTTCATAAGGTTTTGACTTACGATACAAGACCCTAAAGTACCAGTTGTATTGGGAAAAGGCAAGTAAGTTCTTGGGTATGGTGAAAATGCCTAAAATATGAATCATTCGTATGTAATGAAGACAACCTTCACTTACCGTACCCAAAAGAAACACGGGAAAATTTAATTCCTGGTGCCTTGATTTATTGGCTTGTTAAGCCCTGAATATGTGAAAAAATATCATTCTAGCCCCCAGTCGATCACAACCCCACCACCGTCTCAACAGTGCTCAAGGCAGTGCTTTATCTGCAGGTTCTGTGCTGCTCACCTCCAGGACCAGAAGTTCTAAAATGCCTTTGGTTCATTCAGGTCTTATGTGCCCAAACAATGATTTTACACCATTGAATTTTTATTTGTAAAACCTACAAGTTACTTGTAAAATAAATCTGTGATTCAGCAGCCATGTGGATTAACAAAATTAATCTATATGGTGGTAAAACGAAGAGAAATTTACAGTCTGCCAGAGGAGTCCTTCTCTCCAGCACATACCTTGTCGTAGTTCTGATTTCCTTTTTTTTCTACCCCCGAGTTTGTAAGGTTCATAAGGCTTATTTTCAAAAATATATTTTTGTGAAGGTGAGTGTGTCTCCTAAGGCACAGATGGTAGATAGATATATGAAAATGTAGTGAATGTGACAGAAGCCAGGAACAAACCTGGTGCAGAAAAATTGTCTTTTAAATTTAGTGTTAGTTTTCCATGGGAAATAGTGGAATTTAGTTAATCGTTATTCAGATGTATGCAAAAAATATAAAAGAGGAAATGGTTAATTGTACAGCAGCTCTACATTTCCCTTTTTGAAGCTTGTAATTTTCTATCCCCACATCATATGACACAGGGCTGATCTTACAGCTCAGCTTGTTGAAAACTTCTTTTGAAGTCTTTCATGAAAACAAGGTGTCATGAAATGTAAAATCCTTTAACAAACTGACAATTTGAATATAGTACTTTAAATGTGCAATACTGCCAACAGTACATTTTCCTGTAATGCCTCGTTTTCATCTGCATTGCTCCTATATTAGAAGAGTTCAGCCATCCTTACAGAGCTTTAAAAAACCACCTGAAAATACCAGTGATACTTCTTGATTTGCAGGTATTCTTCGTTAACTTCAATAACCAGTGAATCCTAATCAGAGTTGCTGTCACTGTGACAACAGCTGGTAGCCTAGGTATTTTTTTGATGGGAGAGATGTAATTATGCAAAACTGTAAAACTATAAACATTTTAATAGATGTAGTACAAGCATTCTTTTAGTGGAAGCATTAAGAAACATAACAGGTACCTATGAGTGGTGTTAAAAATCTCTTCCAAATTTTGATTGCTTAAGAAAGAAAGTTCAAGGTCATGGAAAAACAGTATGACTTTACTGTTAAATTCACTTCTCATTTGTTGTATGTATCTTCCATATCAGCAACCCTTCAGTCTGTCATCTCTGAAAAGCCATCTGTGTTGTGCTTTATCTTAGCCAATGCTATGTTGACCCTCATAATCATGTCTTCATTTCCTCTCAGCTCTATTGTTGTAGCCTCATTAGTTGTTAATTTAATGAATTTATTTATTTAAGTTAAAAACCACCTATTCCAGCTCCAGGTTGCTAGTCATTTCCTTTTAATTAATACACTGTGTAAAGTATGAATATTACCAACCTTCCAGGTATCAGTTCACTTGACTCTTGCTCCAAATTCAAAAGCATACTACTTACTTCTTCACTACCTACCAAAAAAAAAAAAAAAAAGAAAAAAAAAAAAAAAAGACATGTCTTCAGTCATGAACTATGCTGATTTCCTTTCACCCTCTACTAGGTCAGTTTATCTCTTAGAAGAAGCTAAACCAACCTGAGGAACTATTTCATAGTTAACATTTCACAGGCAGAGAGGCATTGTGCTGGCACAGGTCCTTCCATCCTTGCTGTTTATGCTGCCTGCTTAAAAGCTAGCATTGTCTGGGGTTTACGTTTTACTACTAAGACGTGACAAAGGTAACCTGTCTTCTCTGACAGGTTTCTATGCTTTTTTCCTGGAGTAGCATCGAAGAGGCAGAACAGGGGTTTTTTAGCTGCAAACTATTGCTTTCATACTTATTTATTTCAGTATTTAGCTCAAGCTTGACAAATCCACTGAGTTAATCACTTCCCTCTTCAAACCTGCCCTTCCCAGTTCCCTAGCCTCTCCTTAAAGTTGCTTCCCCAGCTCTAATAAGTGGGTTCACTCTCCCAGTTTTCTATCTCAAGACGGCTCTTAACACCCAAATAGCTAAAAGCCTGCTTTCATGTCTTTCAAAAACAGTGCTCTTCCTGGTCAACAACTGTCATGGAAGCATACACATGCTCTTGAGTAAAACAGCATCCCACTCCCTGAGCCAAAAAACTTCCCTGAACTCAAGCATTCCTTCTGAAAGCTCTTCTGTATCTTTCTGCCTTCTTACCCTACATACAGTCCTTATTTGCATGTGCCAATTGTATTCAGATACGTTGGTTTCCAAGGTCTATTTTTATGAAGGATGCAATGATTCATGGTCCACAGACCATGAACAATTCACACAGTAGTCAGCACTTCTGTGTTCTGCAGAAAACAGTCTGTTGGGTTGCCTTGTTCTAGGTATTATTGCCTGGTTTTAGGTTATTCTCAAGGAAAGACATCAAAACTCTTTGTAAAAAAGATGCTGTTGTAAGGTTATTATTTGCCCGTAAGACTGCATGTGGTATTTGTGACTTAAAAGGGGTGCCTCTGTTTGGATGTGATCCACAACATGGAAATGGAGAACCGCTGGTTTATGCAAAACTGGCTTGTATGCATTACATATATAGTTACCTCCAACAGCAAATACTGAAACAGACTGTCAAACTGCATCCTGTGAGAAATGACCTTGCAATTTATTTGAACACACAGTGTACCAAAACCTTTCTGTTTTCTTGAAGCTGCAGGTTAGTAGACAGGGTCCTTTATGCTGTGGATGTGTGAACAGATGTAAGAGCATGGCAAGTTAACGCCCAGAAAGCTTTCCTGAGCTGCATCACCATCCTGACAGCAGCCCTGATGTAGGCACAGACTGAGCAGCTTTACAAAGCCTGCTTGAGTAGAGTTCCTTCCTTTGTGGCTTGTTACAAAGGAAGAACCACAGGAAACTTCTTCACTCCCAGCCTCCTACATTCTTCCTTTGTGGACTGGCAAATTCAGATATTCAAATTCAAATCCCTCATACATTTCAAATGAGCTTTCCAAAGCTATCACATTTTTCTTTTTCCAGTCTGTTTTATTTTTCAGCTAGAGCAGTTTGCCACTCTGCTTTTGGAATATTCAATGATAAACCCACAGAGAAATGTAGCGGAGTTAAAAGTGGAAATAATTCACAATGTGTATTAACAGATAGAACCTGGATAAATACAGATTGATTCTTAAATAGCTTATTAACCAGTATTTGATCCAGTCTGTAAAATGTTTACTTTCCCCGAGAAAGACTTATTTATGTGGGTAGAAGTTGATGTAGATCTAAAAAAACAAGTTTTGAACAAAATTGTTATTGTTATTCATCACATTGCTTTTTTAATATTTGCAAAAAGCAAAGTCTTTATAATTCATTCTCCTTATTTATTTAAGTGTGCCAAATTAGGGACATATTTTGACAGCCATGATGTTTTACATCTCATATCATGAATATCCCTAATACAGTCACTGGAATTTCTTGCAGAGTACAGTACTGAATGTGAATATATCTACTCTAGTGTGAACCTTCGCAGAATGAATCTGTGAAATTCATCTTCCACAGCTTTTTTTTTTTTTTTTCTTAGTAGAACACAACTGTTGGAAAAACACACAAACGTGGTGGCAATTGGCAAAAAACCCCCACAAAACTCCCTCAGAATTATAACGAATATTCACAGCAGTTTGTTTACAGTATGTACTCTACAGTAGATATTTCGTACATTTTTCCTTTTTTAAGATCACCATATCTTAAAAGGGTGCAGGTACTGGATTAGGATTTCATATGATACAAAAAGGCATAGCACCATTACATACCTGTATTAAAGTAACACGTATATTCAGGCAGAGTGGTGTAGAGGGGCGTGGAGGGAAGTGAATGTGTAATTGTACATAGATAACCAACATTTTCACATAGATTACATGGAGCTAACAGAATAAAATCATTTAATGGAACACAGAAAAGAGAAAAAAGATTGGAAAAAAAGGTCAAAAAAATTTAAAAGTAGTCTCCAATAATTGTACCAGTGCTAGTTTTATTTTACTTCTTTCATCAAGCCTTTCCATTCTTGCTGTGTGTTCTTTTATTAACAAAACCCAGAAGCTTCACAGCTGCCACAAACCAGTGTTGCTACACAACAAAAACCTAGCAAGTAACACAAGAATTCTCAAATGTTTTACTCACACTCACACATGTAATACATCACCACTGAAATGCAGCTGCTTACAGAGAATGAACCCAGCAATTTTTTTTTAACATCCAACAATATATGATGGTTTAGGACAGGACATTAAAGATTCTTTCATCAGCTAGAAATTCTATAGGAAGTTTAATTTCCCAAGGTAAAATTTCATCACTGTGTTTTAAAAGACTATTCTTATATAAAGAACAATGGGATTTTTAACATACTCAAGTTTCAAGACTATCATAGTATATTCAGTAAGTAAATGCTCATGCTTTGTTCCTAACTGAAGTGAGATGCCACTGTGTGGTTACCCCCACCACATCCTGAGAAGTCCTCCATCCAAGTATTGCTTAGCTGGTGAAATATAACTTAAGGTATTGCACCAAGCTATTTTTGAGCTACACATGGAAGGACATACACTGAATTTATTTTCCTGTTACGGAAAGTGTATTCTATCCAGAAAAAACAGAATTATTCTTCCTAATCTTCTGTGGCTCAGGGCAGAACTTCCACTGTCATCAGAATAGATTTCTTCAGGACAACTTCATACAAACTTAGTGTCATTGAGAGCCTGTAGTCTACAGGGGTCATTAACAGCAATGAGATGGGTATGGTAGACAGAAGTCACTGAAGTAATTAATATGAAAGGAAATAAATCAGAGAGAATTGTTGAGGACACCTCACTGGACATTTCTGTCTAAATCGGCATAACTTATGACTCAGCTTTCAATCTCTGGAAAATACAGAGCTTTTCCACTAACAGACAGTCATTTCAGTGAAAGCAAGAACATATGCTTATTTTTACCCCCAAATATTTGCTTGCAATCTTCATTTAAAATTGCCAGATGGGGAAATCAAGCGTGCAGGGAAGGGCTGCAGGGGGTCCGTGTGCATGTGGCTGTGCATGTCCATGCACTTACATGTCTAACCAAGGACTATTAATTCATTGGCCAGTTGCAACCTAGTATGTCAGAAGAGCGGCTGTCTCTTAAAAATGAATACCCTTGAAAGTTTCAGGAAAAGAAGAGGTTGCTAGTGGAGAGGAAAGGTTTCCCTGTAGGAAAAAAAACCCAAACCTGCAGTTGCTTGAGAAGTTCTTTTTCATAGGGGGCTTCAAGGGCAAAAGGCAGTTCAGACAAAACCCACAAGAACTAGCTATGGCTCATAGTATGAAAATAAGGAAATTCAGATGCTACAGCTTTTCAAAGAGAAGGAGATGACTCTGACTCGTTACCACTTTGGCCATTTATCTCATGTAATTTTAGTGACTGAAAAGGTGGCCCCCAATTCAGATGTCCATGTTTTCTCCATAGTTAATGAAGGGAGACCTGCAACAGCCTCCTTCTCTTTATCCAGCCCTAGTTTAGGTGTCTAAGGCTGATCAAATGAATTTTGTGTCTTTTCACAAGGTAGAAAAGGAGGTTATACAATTCATTTAAGTTAGAAGTCCAACTTTCAGAGAACAAAGATCAGGAAAGGGTGGGTGAGTTCCACACTTCATGTTTAGAAAGAAAACTCCTTGACTGTTGTTTCAACCAACATGGCAAAATTCACTGGTCCAGGTTAATGAAGATAATAAATGTCAGAAATGGAAATGCACTGTACTTAAGTTAATTAACACCTGGGAGAGACTCCCAAGGCTCATGGTGAGTTTCCTGTAGGCTGGAGAAGCCTGTATATTTATTACAGTTGGAAGCTATAGCTCAGTTCCAAGATATTTGTCTCAAGGTGGAAATTATTCTGTGAAACTTACAGATACATACAGTGATAAGTCACCCAAGATGGGCCAAAAAGACCTTTTGGGCAAATCATTAGTTAATATAATTATTTTTATAGAAATAGCAACGCAGGTAGTTTGAACCTACATATTTTAAAAGATTTTGTCTCAGATTTACCAAAGTCTCAAGATGACAGCTGCAGACTGAAATGTTAGGTCAATATTTTTCCTCTCGTGACACCAGAATTCATCCAGTTTGAAAACAGTTGCTTTGTATGCAGAGTCATCCCTGCTGCTTTCCTGTCCAGCAAAGGCGGGGGGGGGGGGGGGGGGGGGGGGGGGGGGGGGGGGCGGTGGGATGGGTATGAAACACTCTGAGTGCTGACAAATCTCACCTAAAATATCAAAGCATGGAGAGCCCTGAAAGCTACATCCCTGGTACCTATAATATGTCAGGGAGGAGGAAAGATATTTAGTCATGACCTCAAGTGAGGGAGGGAGGGAGGGAGGGAGGCAACGAAAGAAAGAAAGAAAGAAAGAAAGAAAGAAAGAAAGAAAGAAAGAAAGAAAGAAAGAAAGAAAGAAAGAAAGAAAGAAAGAAAGAAAGAAAGAAAGAAAGAAAGGGAAAATATAAAACTCTGTTTGGATTTAGTTATCAAAATTTTCTTTGTAAGCTAAGGTGGCAGGAATAAACACATGCTTATTATCCAGCTGGAGCTTTAGTTCATTCAGTAGCAGCTCTGCAGTACTGTCCCATATCAGAAGTGTAACATACTTTGGTTATGAGAGTTTCTTAATGTCAGCCAAGTAGAAAAATTTTGCATTGACAAGTACCTCACCACCTCAGGATGCCCATTCTGAGCATTTAGACAGTAATACAACTGCTTTATATAGTTATAAATTGTTTAAGGCAAATGCAAAATAATTTGAAATTCAAGATTGCTGCAAAGAAAATTAAGGTTAGTGTCCTACATAATGGCTCACATTAGATGTGATTCACACACAGTAGGCTTTATGTAGAGTTTTTCTTCTCCGGTTAAGGGGTTTAAAATGTGCTTCTTTGTTTAATTCCTTCCTGTTTTTCTCACTTAGATTTATGTGCATGTGTTACTAAGGTATTATTTGTGAATGCTTCTGGCCCTGGACACCTTCAATTTCATTACAGGCTTATGAAAACCCTAAGAAAATGCATCAAGAAGTCGTTTTCATTTTAGAGCT
Organism: Falco peregrinus; assembly: GCF_023634155.1. Taxonomy (NCBI): domain Eukaryota; kingdom Metazoa; phylum Chordata; class Aves; order Falconiformes; family Falconidae; genus Falco; species Falco peregrinus. The sequence goes on from NC_073723.1 coordinate 35,306,291, forward strand.
CATTTTCTTAGTTATTTTCTTTTAAAAGGCAGTTTTTCTTTAGGAGGCAGTAGTAATCATGAACAGGTATTTTACCTCCACTCTCTGAAGCAGAATGCTGAAAGGTGTGGAGCTGGCAAATAGTTTTGTGACTCAGCCTGCTATCTCTATCACACTCTGTAATAACAATAGATTGACCTTAGGAAATGCCATTACACAGAACAGCAAAAATCAGGCAGAACAATAGAGAGGAAAGAAGGAGATGAGGAAATACAAAATCCTTTGAAATGGGGAGCAGTCTCCCTGCCCCCCTTCCAGTTTAGTTTTTTGTCCAGGGAATTGCGTAAATGGTGGACTGCTAAGAACTGCCTCCTTCCCATGGAGAGCCTGGGCTTTCTTCTCCTTGTGAAACAAATACAGAAAGTTGTTTGCCTTTTTTTAAAAAAAATATATTAGTGGATCTTTAAGTATACTTCTCAAATTTAATCATGTATCTGAGGCCCCAAGGACAGCATCACTTTGGAGTCAGAATGCACTTCAGATAAAAGATGTTTGCTATTCTAGTCAAAGCAAAGTTTTGACAGCTTCTCACTCTTTTCTGGTGGCAGTGAGAGGAGGGGCTGGTACTGCTGAGCCCAGAGGAACAAGATGATCTCTCTAAAGAATTCCCATCCTTTAGCAAGGTCCTGTAAAGGACAGTTAGATTTGCAGCTATTCTCCATCCAGCACTGGCCGTCTTCGGTGTTTCCCCAGGACAGTCACTAGCTCCCAAAGAGCTCCTGAGGCCTGCCCAGGAGATGGAGCCAGCCCCACTGCTCAAGCTCTTAGTCTACAGGGATGCAAATGGCATTTTACAAGGAGAATGATGAACTGTAATTTTTCTGATTAAACACTGAGTGGTGATGCCTTTGAGCACAGGGTCACATAATGTGATTGCTGTGCAGTTCCCTTCTTCCCACCCACACCCTAACACCCCTGAAAGAGTAGAAAGCTGCAGTGAAGGGCTTATAATGATACCTATTGTCTCTCCATGGCCTGCAGCTTGGGTTTGGTAATACCCTTGGCCTAGCTGTGGCCTGAAGCTTGGATAGGACCTCCTGGGGTCCTGTCTCTAAAGTCTCCACTCTAATCCATTCCAACCTGTCCAAATGGCACCTGTTAAATCTATTTAAATCTAAATCTATTTAATTTTAGTTTCATCAATATTAATGTAAATTAGCACATTTGATGTTTCAAATATCTGAGGAGATTATGCGGCTGATATTGATGAATGATCTTCCACAAGGCCTGGGGATCTTTGAACACAGGATCTTATTCACATGAAAGTTGCACCTTGTGATCATGCAAACGGCACTTAAAATTCACACTTCTTTCAAGGGAAGGAGCATTACATGGTTGTGTAGCTTTTTAAAGCTGGAAAGGATCATTAGATACTGTAATAGCGTAACACAATCCACAGACTTCTTTACTCAGCAGGCACTACACCAAGCTCAACTTCTACTCGACTAAAGCATGACCTGCCAGAAAGTTCTTCATTCTTGAAGGAGATGGTGTTGCTTTCCCTGCTTTACTAAAGGTAATCCTTTCCATTTGGCATAGCCCTTTTAAAACAGACACACAGGAAGCTTTCGAAGCAAACTACCAGTAGGAGTTAAGAGTGACAAAATGCAGGAAATCAAGTGTAGTGTAAATACACAGAAAAAAATATATAACTATCACAGCAACAACTGTTCCAATCAGCTGTATTGGGGCAATTAAAAAAACACAAACAAACAAAAAATCCCAAGAAAAAACTAAAAACCCAAATGTATTAGTCTTTCATACTTCTTGAAGATGTATTATTAAAAATAACTTTATTTCTAACGAGCAAATCATTATTAAGCAGATGCAAGCCTTAAGGCCTTTTTAGTCAGCTCCAAAGGTAGCAAGACTTTGCTTTTCACAAGGACTTGGCTGAGGTGTTCAAATGGAAGGAAACATCAGTTCAACTCCACGGGCACTAAATTATTACTTCTTTCATAACTTTAAATCACCAGTCTGACTTAAATATAACCCTGAGATTAAGATATTCTCATTTTATGCGAGACCATGTCTATTAATATGCTTTGCCCAATTTATTCTTTTGTGTACCCTTCTGTTTGCAGAGTTAGCAATAAGAATTCACTCAGCTTTCACTTTGAAACAAATTGACAAGGAAAGGAGAGAGAACATATGTTTGGGAGCCTGAAACCTGACTTGCAAACCTGTAGGGATGTGGAAAATTCCAAAAGCTACTATTGCCATGTAGATTAATTGCTTTAATTAATCTTAAATTTCCTTTGTGAAATGTAAAAAGGGGATCTACCCTTCCCTTGATAGGAAGCAGCTGTTCATTAAACAAGCCCATAGAAAAGCATCCTTTAAGTACTGTTCCAGCAACTAAATTAATTTCATTTTAGACCCCACCAAAGAATATAATTTTTTTTCCTTAAAGCTGGATGAATTAATGTAGCCCAATATTTGTGATAAAAATGCAAGCATACACACACACACAGAGTCTATGCAGATAGCTCAAGAAGTTGCAGGAAGCAACACAGCTGAGCAATACTGCGGGTACCAACAGCCCATGCTCATATTGGAGACAGTGAATCACCTTTACAAGAGGGCAGACTGTACTTAGTTTGTACTTAGCCTTGCAGCCTCCAGCCAGCCTTATCACTCATATTGGTATACTTCGCTTCCTTAGACTGCTGAAATGTAGTCATTTATATGGTAATATCCAAACTTAAGAAAGTTAGAAATGTTCATGCAATCCTTATGTCCAGTATAAATTAATAAGATCTTGGACTATGATCTATGTAAGTGTGTAAATCTTGCCTTCTTTAGCAATATCTACAGCTCTGTTGATGACAATGGCAGTTTTCATTTACCTAGGTGCTTTACAGGACTGATGTCAAATGTAATTCCTGCTTTCCTTAATCCCTATGTGATCTCCAGTAGTGTCACAAGCCAGTTGCTCATGAAGTTTCTTACTATTTCTGTGAAAACTGTTGATGATCTGATAAATCTTATGACAATTTTTTTAATAAAAGTACAATTAAATAACAATAAACTTTGAAAGGACACAACAAATTTTATGTGGAAACAAGTTTCACTGTTGAGCACAGGGTAGTACAAATCTAAAATCAGTTTGCTTAAATTCATTTTAGTGGATTTCATAATGCAACTTCAAGTAAAAATGGTGGGGGGATAGGTCTGAGTCGCTTTTCACTGGATATTATTGTTGCAGTTCAGCTGCATTAAATGTAACAGATCTAGGACCTGTTTGCAATTCTTGCTTTCATGAAGCAGAAGGGACACCCTTTCTCTAGGAAATTTCCATTTCTGCTCGTCAGACATTTCATAGAAGGTAACAGGGTAAGAAACTCTCTACCGCTCAGGTTTTTAACTTTCAAATGTAGGATGTGTCTACTATTCACTGACATATACCCTCATCCATATTATGCACAGGTGCAACTTTAGCTACAAAAGCATCTCTACTGAATGCAAAGGACAAATCAGATGCATAAAAGTAGCATATGCCTACATGATTGGTGGGTTTACCACCACAGCTGAAGCCTTGCAAAAAATTTTAGTATCAGGATAATTACCATGTGGAAAGGCTTTCAGAGGGTAGAGTTTCAGAACTGATATTCAGAAGTATTACCTTAATAAATGCAGGAAAAGCCAACTTTGTAATACTTTTCCTAATTCCAAATTTAAATAAAAAATTAGATGATCTTATGAAATTATAACCTTGGATTTATATTAAAATTAGTGCTTTCATGTAAAAAGAGCGATATAGAAGTCTGTCCAAAACCTAAAAAGCAATGCCTTGTGCAAAGCTCTGGCAGAAGTGACTGACTAGTGCTTCACCTTTTCTTCAGAGACATTAAATTAGACAGCAGAATTGCACCTTCCTAGAAGTTTTAAATTCTTCCACCTAATTGATTCTGAATTGTTCAAATACAATTTCAAAACTAATTACAAAAGCACGTTAACAGTGGTTACACAACAATATCGCTTCATTATGGCCTGTAATGTATTCTTCCAAACACCCATTTGGATGCAAATCCTGTCTTAGTGTGTTTGAGCACATTGATGTGCAGGCAGTTGGGGTCATTACACCCATGGTCACTTATGGATCAGTGATCTCTGTGAATAATGCATATGCCATCAGTGAGGTGTGATGAGAACACCTAAGTTTTATAACAACAAATAAACAATTTTTGTTAGAGGAAATAAAAATCCATTCAGGAAGTACCAATGTTTCTGTGAAAAAGTATGGATCATATTGTTCCAGAAGGTGGTTGAGATTAGAAAATGGAAATTCAGCCCAAGACCTCAGAAGAGTTTCTATACTTTGTGGTCTTGGAAAAGATCTGTCTTTTGACTAGGAACTGATTTGAAAACACGTCTATCAACAGCCAAAACAGAGCTCAAAGGGCAAACAGAGCTTCACAGGAAAATGCAGTGCCGTCAGCAGTTTTGGGCTTTTAAGGAAATGCTGGATGATGCCTGAAGCTTGAACACCGTCAATGGCAGCTACTAACAATGGAGGGAGGGGAGAAGGCAGCTGAGATGAGGAGACATACTAATGCTCTCCAACTTTGGCTAGGTAAACTAGTCAAATAGACTCCCCAAAGAGCCAGTGAAGAGCTACGAGCTCTTCTAAATGAGACCTACATCAGGAGCTTAATTTACATCCCTTGCATCACCTTGTGGAGGAATCTTTCCATTGTTTACCATGAATGTTTAAGGAGACCAACTGGTTAACTTACCTGGCTAAATTCAGCATCCTTTCCCCAACCACATCACATTCTTGAGGCAGACACTCCTGCACCTTTTTCCCTACTGTGCAAATTAAATGCAGCTCTCAAGTTGGTGTGCAGATTCCTAATATAATCCTTAGTTTAGCATGCATTTGTCCTGCAATGAATACTGGCTGAGATTTATGTGGTGGAAAGCACTGTTTCTAAGCAGCTAGTCCTAATTGTACCGATTATAGAGTGACTCATTACCACATGTAAAACTCCTAAGTTTAGTCTTAGTGGAGTCTCCCCTCCCAGATTTACCACTCACTTATCAGTGAAAAAGTAAATAGAAATAATGTCTTTGTGTAGAACCATAGCTACCATTATGTGTATTGCATCACCAGAGCGCATTGTCATACTACTTCTATGCTAGTTCATGTGAGCAAAAATCATGCACAGGATTGGGAGGAGCTATAATGATTGTACCAACAATTTCTTGGTATAACACCACTGCATGAAATGCACAAGAAATTCATTTAGATAGTAGACAATTTAGGATTATGTGGAACAGCAATGGTGGTACAAACACCAGATATTGGCTTCTGACAGCTTCTGCCTGATCTTGTAAGATGGTGATGATTCTGAGTACATTGGAAATTCTGAGATGCTTGAAGTGGTAGGGTCATTCATTCAAGATCTCCAAATTACTTCTTTAGTAGCACAATATGTCCTGGTTGGCATGTAAGTAAATAAAGAGGCAGTAGGGAGGATCAACAGAAAGAGTACTTGGCAGTCTAGGTGGCAGGGAGAAAAACAATGGAAAAGCTGGATAAGTAGGAAAATCCATAGCTATACTAATGACCAAAAAATTGATGTAGTGAACAACAGAGAATAAAAAGTCTCAGAAAGGGAGCCCTCATAGCCAGATCTATATTCACAACTATTGACATTAGAACAATTCATAAAAGGTATCATAGGTTTGTTTGGTGGTTGGTTCGTTTTGTTTTGTTTTGTTTTTTTCTTTTAATTTTGGACTGGATGTTGACATTTCAGTGCAGCACTGGATAAGAATCATAGGAAACAAAGTCAGATTAGACATTGTTGATGCAGAGACAGCAGAGGAAACAACTTGGGACACAGTTATATAAATGGCTCATCAGGTAGCAACTTATAAAGAAACATGAATAAGTTTGGACACAAGAACACCAGGATCTTTGTCATATTCCTTGTTGAACTTGCAGAAAACAAACACCATGTACGTTAACTTTTGAGATTCAGAGAAACATCTACATCTTGGGAACTAATGATTCCTGCAGATTTTTGTGATTTCCTGGTGGATATTGTTAGAATTATATCTGATTTCAGCTTCCACTCAGGAACTTACTCCTCTACTTAACTGATGCTATCAGCTCTCTGAGGGGTTTTTTGCTTCCTCTCCACAACGCAGACGCCTTCATTTCTGTTTTGATGCTGATGCTCACTGACCACGATATGGCTCAATAATGACTGATGAACTGAATTAGCTGTGCCATAGCTTTAGAGACCCTTAAAGACTTTTTTTTTTTTTTTTTTTTTTTAAGTTCCAATATTAAAATACAGTGAAGATAAAAGAATTTACTGGGCATTTCAGAAGTTGTTTGGCTGTTTGGGCACTGCATCGTCAGATCATTTTATAACACCTTTTTCCATTTTATAACACCTTTTTTTTTGGGGGGGGGGGGGGGGAAGACTGGCAAGATGTTCAGAGCCAGTGCTTCCCTGCTAGCATTTATTCCTTTTAGTGCATTCATTTCTTTGCAATGTTGTGAAGTGAGATCAGCAATTTACCTTTTAAGAAACTGCAATGGTTAATAACAGATTTGTGCAGACATGGGTGCTTATCTAGGAATCTGCCAAAATGGATTCATGCTTGTGTTTCATTTCAGAAACGTTACTTGGTTTCATGTGCTTAGTTAAACATTTCTGCCTTTAAACAAGTGCTTGTATATTATTAAACAAGAACTATGGTATCATCAAGTATGTCTTAAATTGCTCTTCACTAGCTCCTCACAGACCACCAAAACTAGAAATTATTTTTGAGAGGGACAAACACTGTTTCTCATTCACTGAGGTCTTAAAAGAAGCACACCATGGCATCCCTTCCTTCTTTATCAAAAATCCACCTGTAAAATTGTCTTAGCAGTATGTTATTATTGCAAAAGTGAGTACTTCTTTTCTTATCCTCATCTTAGTTGCAACAATAATTAGCTGACATGACAATTACAAATGAGCTAGTAATCAACTGCAATTTTCAGAGGGAATATCCTTCTTATTTGCTTTTCTGCTGACAAGGTCTAATCCAAAGGTAGTTACAAACTTTTGTGTAGGACCTTCTTTTGCCATGGATTTTGCATAGACAGACACTTTTCAGGGAGTTACAGAGGATGGCTATAAAGATTTCCCAATCTCATATTAACTAGCCGTTGTTAATGTTAACACGGTGTCTCATGCTGACCCTGGTTACTCTATAAAAGTGAGTCAGAGTCCCACAGGTAAAAAGCAAGAAGCATAGTTTGAGTTTCAAACAGAGAGTTTCCGATCAACTACAAACCTCTCCAGGTTTCTGGGAAGCCTACATATCTCAGTCCACAGCATTTTCTTCTTAATCTTGACATAATTAGGCTAGATAAATTCAACTTTTGCTGTGAATCCTGCAACTCATCAGAGCCAGGCATTCGTTCTGTATGTGGAAGGTTATAAGCTCTTACTTTCTGATCAACTTGGTGGGCTTTATTGCCATTTCGGCCTTAAGGGTCGTCCCCATTTTAGGTGTTAATTTCTATTTCAGACTTGAAAACATCATACCCTGCATTTGAAGAGTACATCTAATTCAGGAGGGAATGCACAAAAGCATATATTCTAGAATAGGAATTTTTCATCCTAGTCTCTGGATATCCTGGAGTTCTGTGGACTATTACTTAGGACACCTTTAAAAGGCAAGAAAAGCAAATTCCCATATGCTGTGGCAGGTGTGCAAATGATTCTGATAGGAACACAGCTGTGTGCATCGGCATCTCCGTCAGAAATATGTAGGATTTCACAAATCAAAATTATTTGTAGAATGTCATAACAGAAGCTACTAACACGTGGCTACCACCAGGGTCCAATCAGTAGGCATTCTGCCCCAGTAAGTAAACTCAGAGAAAAATCAGTGTGCTCTCCTTAAACAGCTTGTTGGATGACATAGAGCAGAGCTTGTAAACTACGGTATGTCTCAGAGAAGTTGGTATCATGGCCCATGCATGTTTAAAATCACAAAATACCACAAAAAGGCTTTGTCTTTTCAGAAGACCTTTTTAGTAATGTGTTTTCACATGCATAGGCATCATTACAGTTTGTGATTTTTGCTATATTGTTACCATCAGTTATCACCAACAAGACATTTCTTCCTGCATCATTCTTGAACTAATATTCACCCGTTTAATACTCACCATTCAATATTTAATATTCATTTTATGTTCTACAATTTAATATTCACCACAAACCTTCAGCAATTGTATATAACAGTGAAAATTTATTCAGAGTAGGGTAGGAAGCACTGAACGTCACACTGGTTTGGTCAATGAGTGGGAGAAGGGAAAAGAGAAACATAGCTGATATTCTGCTGTGACATCAATGACATCAAAACAGATGCCAACTGGATATAGCTTCAAAGTAGAGCAATTCCTCTAAGTGTAGGATTATTGTATTTTTACATACTTACTTCACACATCATCTAAGCAGCAATCAAACTGAGAAAAAATTTAAGAGCTACCATATTTTTGATTTATTTCCTCTTGAAAAAATGCTTTACAGGAATGAAGTCTGGATTTAGGGACTTGAGGTATGTGAATCAAAAGGAACATTTTTCTTTTAGTCTAGCTCATTTCTTGACTGAAATAACCATTTCTTTCCTTGGAATATGTCAGTTAAAAAAACCCCAGATCTTAAGACACACAGATTCTGTAGCAAACAGTAAAACTAACTAATAATCCAGTAGTTCAGAAAAAAAAAAAAAAAAAGAAAGAAAAAGTAGAGAATAAAAGAAAAGGCAGAAAGAGATTAGATAAGACCAGCAGTGTGCCGTTGTGCGGAGAGGGTCCAGTGCCTCTCTGACACCCACATGGAATCATTTCCCATAAAGCAGCAAAGTTTCAGCCATGGCTTCCTAATGAAGGTGGCAGAGCATATTTTGGTGGCTCGTTAGCTGCGCAGTGCCATGGCGCTGTTAGAGCTAGGGAAGGAAGGTGGAACCTGCCAGGCCCAGGCACGGGTCAAACAGTTACAGAAATAAAGCACGTGGGAAAGGAAGCAGGAGTCAAAGGAAGCAGAAACAGGCAGGGGGGCTCAGTTTACTCTTCCAAGTGGCTGAAAACACCACATGCCACTGAGAATATTATTCTATTTTATTTAACGGAATATTTTGTTTAGGTGAAGAGTAAGCTAAGAAATTTCAGATCTATGAGAACAGGTTCTGTGATGCATTATTATGCAGGACTATTTCTCTGAAACAATACTGGAGGTCTGAAAAGATGACAAGAAGGACAGTTATATAAAACATTTTTTAATGCCATTTAATTTCCATGTGGTCATGTGCTTCCAATCACTTATTCAGAAGTATTCGCTCCAGTAGCTGTAAATACTTTGTTTTGTAATCTCAAGATTCTCCTGCTGATTCTTCAAAGCTGGAATAGTTTAAAGGGGCATTTGTGAACTCCATTGAGCTCCTGGCAAAAGTATTCAGAAAGAAGTACCTCAGGCTTCAGCGCTGCTTTCCACACACAACTTCTCCTTATGCAGAGGAGAAACCTTTTTCTGTAAGTGCAGGAACCGCTAACGGCATCTAATGAGCATCAAGGGAAAAATTAGTTCTTTCCCATGTATTTTTTCAATGCTGGTAGAAAAGGCCATCTTGTTTGTGGTTTTTATTAAGAACACATAAATAGATGGTTTTAGAATAGCTACTTTCTGCCTTCTGACCCTTTGCCCTGCTCAGACACAGATCTCTATGTTCAGACAAACCTTCGTTGTCCTTCTGAGCAGAGAGCATCACAGAAATTCATGTCTCTGGTCTTGCCTTAATGTGGGCACAACTGATTTTAGCCAGCAAATAAAGAAAGAAATTAACATCAAGACAGGGGACATTTTTTGTTTACTTAGTTTGGCACATGCTGGCAAGTGAATGCTTGTTATAATTTGTCTGCTACAATGCATATTAACAGTGTGAAGCTATGAAAAGCATGTCTGTTTAGGATCATTTCAGATCTTTTAATGGTGTTCTGTGGTTTTTTTTATATCAGCAAAGGAAGGCAGGACTGAACATGAATCATAAAGCGAGAAAAAAAGAGCAACCCAAGTTTTCCAAAGCAATTCTTGATCATAAATGCTCAATCTGTGATCACTGACAACTGACTTTCAGGACTCAAAATGGAGAATCCCCAGATCGCTAGCTGCTGTATTTCTGGATGCAGCTTTATCTGTGTTAGCAAAGACAAATTACAGGGAAAAGATCCAGAGAGAAACCCTAAACCGCCAGCCTTAGCAGGGTGTTGCAAGACGTCAGCAGAAAGCATGCTATTTGCCCTCGCAGCGGTCAGTATGAAGAGCTGACAGTGCAAGGAGCATGCAGGCCAGAAGGCTGATGCTGATGAGTTTAGGCACGTTGAGAGCTGCACAGGATCTGTCTGAACCCCCTTTCATCCCATAAACACATCATTCAAGCTAAACATCCTTTTACACCTCAAAGAGGTACTTCAGAAATCTACGCTGAGCCCAGCCCCTGAACTCCCATGGCTTTCAGTTGGATTTAATGCGTCTGAGCAGGGAATCAGTTCCTTTTCTTTTCCTGTACACAAGGGGATACATAATTTAGCTAAGTAACGTAAAAAAAGCTTATCATTGGTAGAATGGTATAGGGAAAGGGATGGCTCATGTCCTGCCTGCTCTACCTTAGAGCACATCTGTGTTGAGCAGGGGGCCGGGCTCCTGCTTGGAGCTCTCATCCATGAGGGGAAAGTCTAGCTGATTACCCCTAGCAGTGACTGTGTAATAACAGTTAAACTCTGTAGTATTAGCTGTGGTTTCGTATACAAAATATTTATATTGCTTTTTCTAAATTTTTAATGAAACATGTACAAACTTTGGCTGGTAATGCCTGAGAGAAACATTGTGCTTGCAGATAGCTTGGCACGTATGTCATGTAATTTTCTTCTCCTTTTTTTCATTGCTAAAAGCAATCACCAACAGAAAATTTGCTTTTGAACAGTTCATCTGTGCATGCTGTTTATATCTGAAGTTGTAATCCTCAGCTTTTGACTGAGGTCCATAAAGATAGTAATCCTGTTTTATTAAAACAGATCCCTGGAGCTCAGACTCTAACTCTGTTGTTGCTATTGCAAAAGCCGATTAGGTCACACAAGAATACAACATCAAGTGGACAACAAGCAGTAGGAGCTGCTAATCTGTTAGAAATCAAATAGTGTACCCTGTTACACACAACTATGAAGTTGTGGTGGTTTATGTTGTATGTGCTACACTGCTGAATTTCTGGGACTGTAGGCTTAGTTTGTCATTGCACTGAACTTTGTCTTAACATATTCAGGGAATGCAAACTGGCTTTAAACTCACATATAGCTGTAACTGCCTGGGACACCACAGCCATCTTGCCTTCTGCAAGGGTGCTTATCCTAAGGATGGTACTTGGCTCAAAGTCCTGGTAAGCCTGTGTTATCTAGCTTTGTTTTTAAGACTTTGCATTGCTGAGCTGTACACACCTCACAGTAGTTATATCTGTATTTATATTTAACTGCAGTTTTTTGGACTCCATGCTGCAATTCCTAATGCCTCACAAACGAGAGCTGCTGTAGGACTTGATTTGTGTGTGACAGAAGATAACTGGTCCGGTTTGGATTCCTGTAGAAAAGTGATCTCAGTCTAGCAACAGATTGTCAGAGCTACCTCGCTTTCTATGTGCACCTCATCTCTGCCTGTCCCAGCCACAGAGCAATTCATGGATCTGTTGGGTGCATGGCTCTGATCTGCTAGTGAATGGCTTAAAAAGTGACATTTGATGAGATTTTAGGTGAGGAAACAGTAGTTCCTTTGCTGTGCAGAACACCCTCTCTTGGTACCCTCTCAAAATTTTATTTTTGTTCCTCACTGTTTTCAATAATGTAGTCTGAAAAGAAATTACTACTTCATAGTGTTGAGTAATAAACTACTGAAGAACAAATACAAGCAAAAATGGTTAGCACTTTTGGTACTGTAAAGGCAGAAAATGTGCAAATTAAAATATTGTAGTATTTTATAAGAGCTCAGCAAACTAGTCTGTTCATTATTTAATAGATTAATCCCTTTAAAAAAGAAACTTTTAAACTTTGAGTGAGAAACTTAACATTGCTTAGAGTAACTTGTTTGCTGCAACAACAATAACATTAAACTGTGTGGTTTATTCACTTCCCAGGATATTTTATTCCATGGAGTACATACCATGTTGGCAGGTATATGAAAGGCAATTTCCCTCTCTCCTACACAGGCTTGTCTGCTTGCTGGGTGGATCTTCTTCAGGGATGTCCTCTGGGGCCTTTATGCACATTCACTTAGCATGAATTGGTGCTAATCACATACACCACTGAATGACATTTTTTGGAATAAACTGGCTTTTACTGGAATAATTTTTTTACACTACAAGAGCAGCTGCTGCTGCTGGTATGCTCTTGTCTGCTCAACCAGTGTGTGACCCCACAGTCCGAGGTGACTTTATAATCTGAGGCTATAGGAAAAGGATTATCCAGAAATGTGATGCTATCTCTGAGCCTGAGGACTTTCACAAAGATCCCAGTAAAGTATCAGTGATGCAAAGTGGTAGGAGAGAAAATCTGCAGCTGAACTCACAATGATGATTTACAAACTCTGTATATCCACTAAACCTGAGTGCAAAAATATGGTTCGCAGTCATCACTTTTTCTGTGTCAATGTCAAGAATGTTTCTGGTAAATAAAAAATGCATGGCATAAAAGACTTGAGTCCTGCAACACAGTAAACAACCTTGAAAACTTTCCTTTTATCTGTTATTTCTAAAGTCCTGAGACAGGCTGTTAAAACGTCTGGAAATATTAATGCTGAATCTCTGTAAAGTGTGTGCAATGGCTATGCATGGAGACAGAAAATTGATTCAGGCAATATTAATGCCATCTTCCAAATAAACGAGGTCAAAAACATTTTAAAAAGGATTAATATTTCTTCTTCTTTTATTTAAGCAGGCAAGGACATGATTTAGCTAACACTCTGACATGGATGCCTTATCCAGACCAAAAACTATGCTACTTCATGTTGAAACATAGCAAGAATGAATGTGTCGGTTCTTAGTTATATTTTTACTTGCTTCTGGGTTGCTTTTTTCTATTTCTTTCTAGGATATAATCCCATGCCTAGTACAGGAGAGCACAACCTGTGTGAGGTTTTCGATCCCCCAAGATTAAGCTGTTGCTTCTGGGACAAAGATAGGAATGATAAAGTGGTTCATCTGGGAGGCTCAGACTACTTTTTTTCATGCAGGCATGTGTGCAGGTGCTGCTCAAGAAACAGCAGAGCAGTTCAGCTAGCAAAACCAGTTGAACAGTCTCTGGACTTTTACCACGGACTATCTGCAGGAGTGTCTGAGTCAAAGATCAATGAGGTCAACAGGGCTTTTCATTTTGCTTCAACAAGGATTAGAGGAGGTGTTAGGGTATCTTCTTGACCTCTCTCCTTAGCAGAAGCCCAGTTTGGGGGCAACAGGGGGTAATCCTGGGTTTTCTCTGTGAGGCAGTAGTGAGGACCACTACAGGCCAAGGTCCTCTCTCTGATACCAGCTGTCTGCAGCTGTCAGTGCTCCATGAGAGTGGAAATGAGTCTACATATTTTGACAGCATAACCAGTAGGTTAGGATAGCATGGTGCAAAATTAAAATTAATTTCTGGCTATTTGGTTCAACTACATTTGTTGCTGAGATTAAGTCAATAAAAGCCATGTAGAAATGTGGAAATTAAGACCCTGATACTTCTTTGCCTCATTATAAGGACACCCTAGATTTTCATAAGGATGTATGACACTCCGCATATTTCAGGTAATTTGTACCGCACACTCCTGGCTGATGAAATAGCAGTAACCAAAGTGGTATCTTATTCTGTCTCAAGAGAGAGACAGCTGCTTCAGAGATGTTAGCAGGACAGCTTGTTTCCCTCTTACAGCGTCCCACCGTTCACCTCTGCTCTGCTTTTATATTTAAGCGGTCATACCACAGGTTATCCACGGAACTGAAACTAGCTTCATTTTGTCCACTACCTGATATCACATTATGCAGAGTGTTATGAAAGATAAGGAATGGGAAGGCTCCTGTCCTACTGACCTATAAATAAAATGTTTATGTGTTAGGGCAGGATAGGTTTTTTGGCCTCAGTATGATAAAATTATACAGACTAGCCCCAGCAGACTGTGTTATCATAGATGTGCAGTGGTACGGAGGTAACTCAGCCCATCAGAAGAAACAGATGAGCAATAACCTTGCAAAAAATGTAAAGTTTGTGGAATAAGATATTAAATATGCTTTATATCTCTCTAGCCCATGTGCATACATGCACACATTCCATCCTGAGGTTCAAAGCAGGTCATTTCTTCTAACAGAATTATTAAATCCAATATCTTAAATACCTTTATAATTTTACTTTCTCCCGGCATTTTCAAAAATACTTGGGTTTTTTTCCTTAATTCTCCCATTAATATGAGCGAAACTTGCAAATTCAGAACACTTTTTAATATATTTTTCCCTGAGCTTGCACCCAAGTAGGAGTGGAGCTTTTGCTATTTTGCACTGGATTCTCACAATGAGCAGAGTGGAATAGGAAGGGCATATCTACAATTTATACATTACACATAACGTAGGCCTTGTTACAAGCCCGTTCTTAAGCTCCAGTTCCCTACACCAGGGTCTGCAAATGAAAACTGCCTAATATACAAGTAACTACAGTAATGCAGCTGAAGGTATTAGTGATCCTCTGTAATTACACAACATTCAAGAAGTCACGAAGCCTGCTAAGCTTCAGTCAAGCCTGCTAAGCAGCATGGGTGAAGTTTCTACATAAGGGATCTCCTCAAGGCAGAAGATAGGTTAAAGAATATTGGCTTTTCCCCCAACCAATAACCTTCTTTTAGCAAATGGGGTATTTTTGCTAATGATAAAAGGTACGAGGAAAATTAGCTGTTGTTAAATCAGCTTTAATTAAATATAGTTAAAATCTTGCCACTGACCTGAGCAAAAGAAACAAACCACGTAACAGATCACCCACTGTTCTGTGTTATTGATCAAGCAAAATGGATAATATGTAGCTATCTAATGTAGCACCTCATGTACTCAGAGCTGTGAACTCATTCACAAAGAGTAATTTATTTGGTTGTAGGAAAAATCTTGTAGAATTAACAAATGAATCCTCTCTTTTTCCTCTGTTCAATACTACCAGCACTGCCCTTTGTGCACAGATAAGTGCTACTTCACTTGAAATGTAAAGAAATACCATCCCCCAGCTGCCTGTACCCAGGCAGTATGCCATTAAGTGAAGCATGCCAAAACAAAGGTTTCAGCATAAAACAGCAGAAACTTGTTGCAGTGTGAGTAACAAACATGTAGAAGCCCTGCTAAACATCACTATGTTCAGTGCTACCAGTAAGGTAAGGGTAGTATATACACTTGCATTTCACAAGTTGTTATGCAATGTAGAGTAAAAGCTTTGAACTGCCAACTTCAGAGAATTTGTAATGGTTTAAACTGCACAGCAATTATATAACCATAGGCCTTGAAGGATTTAACAAGTAAACCTCCCCCCTTAGTTACCAGGATTTAATTATTAAACCTTAGCTTCATTAACATGATGGTTCCCATCACTTCCAGTGTGCCTCTAAGCTTGCTAACAAAATTTCTTAGCTACCAGAGGAAAATCTGATACTGTAACTAAGAGCTGACTGCAAACATTAACAGGGTAAAATATTAATTCTCTCCTGCTGGAAAAAATCATAAGAATTTTTAAAAATGCACTTTTTAAAAGAGGTGGGACTGCATCAAATTTTAATGACAGTGATATCAGGTAGCAAAAGCTCTACGCAGTTTATGCAACCAAACCTTTACAATAAGCTGCAACCAAAAAACATGTATCTGACTGCCCTTTTAACAGTGAAGATTTTAATATTGACATTGAAGCAACAACATTTCCCACAGAAATTACATTTTCTTAATATTTTTGTTTATAAAACTAGGGTATCTAGTTAAGAGAATATCCTCCCTCCAAATAATAGAGTCTATAAATATTTGGTTGTCTCTAAAAGAAACACAATAATCTATCAGCATAAAAGATTCAATTCCACTAAATACAATATGCTCTTTAAAAGCTTTATAATGCCAAATCGTTTCCCACATCATTGCAGCTGTCAATAATGTTATGTACTATTCTTAGCACAGATATACTGAACTTATCTCACTTAGCTCTTTCAATTATAGATTTGTCAGCATAAGGAGGCTTTTGTTTTTAACAGGGGGTTGAGTATTTTGTAGTCTGTATGTTGTTATGTACAGTATTATTTCCAATAATGATAATGCTTTTATCTGGCAGGCTAGCGGCTTTATCAATGCCATTGTGAAACAGAATGTGCCTTCTCCCACTGATACTTCATACAATGCTGTGTTTCTCGTACCTAAGGTAGTTTTAAGCTGCAAAAATGTTTGAAAAGTTTTGGAAATTGTGATTTTCTTGCTTAAAGCATAACATTAAAAATTCTGTCATGAGCTGACTGTAATGGACTGTTACAGTCCTTAACATAATGTTACGCTTCATGTTATGCAGTAAAAATTAGACGTTATGTTTCCTGTTCAGCCGCAAGTTTCACCGATCCCAGTGTATGTGTTCCAAATAACATTTCTATTTTTCCATGAATCTAGATCATTTTATGTCTGTAAGAGTGTCAAACGGTACTGCTGTGTCAAGTAAGGAAAGGGGATAATGATCCTAAATACTTCATAATTAACATTAAGTAAAAACATGACCATATGTTTATTTTATTTGCATTCATAAAAAAAGAGAAATATCTATTATCCCATTAATTTTATTATTCAGCTGCTAATAAAGAAAAAATCAGACACATCAGGTACAGGTGAGAGGGGTATACACAACCATACCAGCTTCTATTTGCTCTTGTAGCCAAAGCTGAGCTCCACAAAAAATGGGAAGCACCCCATCAGCCATGAGTACGTGGGCTTGCTAACAGCCAGGCAGTATACTTGGTGAAGAGATAGATTTGAGTTCTTTTTCTCTGTGAGTTCCAGATGCCCTTTGGAAATGACATGCCCCTGCCTGAATTCACCATTTGGTCACAAAGTATAGGTTGAAGCAGGGGAGAGGAGATCTTCCCAGCAGGGTCATGACCCTGCAAGGAGAGCCAGCTTCATCCAGCCTTTCATATGGGTCTTAATTCCTTGTGTATTGTTTACCCTCTCGCCTTCATTAACCTGTTTGGTTGGTACAGAGTGTAAGTTTTCTGAGGCAGGCAATTCCCTGTCTGTATGTAGTGCCTACCATGATACAACCTCACTCATTAGTTGGGTTGCTAGACACAGCAGCAGTAACTAGAGCAGCCACCTGTTACTGGACATGTAATATTAACTGATAAAGAAGACATCCTGCACTGTGTACACCAAGAAAGATGCAGCAGCAATAAGGTCTTCAATTCTGTTGAAGGAAGGTGTTTGTGCTCTGTTGGTATTCTCTGATACTCTGAACTGAACTCATTCATTACCATTCAGGTCTTCTGCTTGCAGAGAACAGCTGAATGAAAGACATGTTTCTTCTTCTAATCTTTTTGCTGCTAACGTGCAGAAATTAGGGTTCTCATGTACATATTTTACGTGGCAGAAGAGATAAGAACCAGCAGATAAAGTTCAAAACGTCAGTGCAACAAGGTTCAACATGTCCTCCACTTCAGTAAGGGACTTATCAAGAACAGGGAGCAGTAAAGAGGGCAGCTGGCTTTCCAGATAACGTTCTTAACCTTATAGGACCTTTCAAAATATAATGCAAACATGCCAAGGGTTATTTCTTTCCGATTTTTACTTTTTTTTTTTTATTGTGACAGAGTGGGTACAGTATCAGTACTGACATGTCCTTCTATTTAGGACTGTTACAAAAATGAGGAGACTAGAAGGGCTGACCTATAGGGCTGACCTCTATATCAGGAGTTCTTCCCATTGCAAGCCAGTCATAATGGTGTCTCCATATCTTTCTGACAGCAGGAACTGCTCCATTTCCTGTAACAATAATCTTCTGGAACAGGGCAGGAAAAAAACAAACCTCAAAGAGGTGTTGCAGTCCTATCACTCACCTTTCTCCCTTGGGTTGACTTATTCTTTCTGGAGACCATGGAGGTTGCAGCTGTGATCCTGACAACAGTCATGCTAGAAAGCAGAGGGGTCCTTTCCCCCATTAACTACGTTGGTTATTACACAGCCAGTTTGGCCCTCAGGTACAGAACCTCACAAATATAATTTCATAAGTGAGAAGTTCAGTTTTGTGTTGGTACTGCACTGAAAATATTCCAAAGCAACATTGCAGAATGCGCATGTGTTTTAAGGCAGGCTTGGTGGCAACAGTGTCCTATCTAACAGTCAAATCAAAATCAATGGCAGTATTGCCTTAGTCAGAACTGGGTAAGACTGGAACATTGCGTGGATGTTGGAATAACGTCTTTCTTTTTTTATTTTTAATTAAATGGTTGACTTGTCCTTTTGAAGTTAGGGGAGACAGTTATTATTTCTGTAAAGACTGTATCAGCTTTTGAGACAAGGATCACTACCTGAGAAGGTAAATCTTACTCTGTGTAGCAAATGTATTTTAAGTCAGCTGATCTTGTGCCCATCAAGGTTGAGTGCACTGGCATATTTCCACCTCATAACAGTACCTATTCTGCCAGTGTCTGAAAGATAAGAAGTACATCAGGGAAGTTTACAACGTGAAATTACTCATATCTTAACAATTATCTAGGGAGTTACACTGAAAAATAGATGTTGCTGCATAAAATTTGAGTTCCTCTCCTGAAATCATCTATATGTCCCCTGTGTGCCTTTTGCATACACTAGCAAGTTATACAGACTTTAAAAAGAGAATCATAATTATAGGCAAGACTGAAAATAAAATAATCCGTCACAGCCTTTTCCTTTTAGTGACTTCTGGATCATTTTTTTCCAGTCAAGCTGACATTTACATTTTAAATAACACTTTGTTCAAAATCACCAAGGTATGAAATAGTTGTCTTGCAAGGAACAAAAATAGCTTAGCGCATATTGTCGAAAGAGAAACAAGAGTTTCTGTTATAAAAATATGTCTCATATTATTTGGCTGTTGACCTCTCTTGTGTGATCTGAGGCTTCTTAACTAGATTCTCAGAAACTTATCATGCCGACTTGCTACTGGAAGCCGCTAACAGCTCTTACACCCTCAACTTCATACTGGATTTACATGGCAATTGATTCTACCTTTATATCATCTGTGTTGTTAATAAAGTTTTAGTGTTTCATCACTAGCAAGGTGAAACTGGGAAAACTGTAATATTTTGGGTTCCCCTGTACAAGAAAGAAATGGACAAGCTGCAGACAGTTAGCACAGATACACTAAGATTAGGGAACTAGCACAAATGCCTACAAGGAGAAATTAAGAGTCCTGGGTTTATTCAATATGGAGAAGGCTAAGCGGAGATCTAGTTGTCTCCAGTGACTAATGCGGAGTTACAGAAAAGAGAGACAGACTCTTCCCAGAGGTGCACAAGGAAAGGGTGGGAGGCAGTGGTCTCAGGCTGCAGGGAGATTCTGGTTGAATATAAAGAAAAAAGAATCCCTATGAGTGTTTGGAAGCACTGGAATGGGTTGTTCAAAGAGGCTGCAGAACCTCTGCCCTTGGAGATTATCAAGTCATGACTGGGAACGGCCCTGAACAACATGGTCTAACTTCAGATTTAGTCTTGTTTTGAGCACAAGGTTGTCTTAGATCTGTCATTCTAACAGCTACATAGGTGAAACACTCCTTACACTGTCCGCTTCCTACAGATGCTTCAGGAGACTTTCAGTATCTTTCAAATCTTGTTTATAATGATGAGTCATTAAAGCAGTGTATGGACGAGTGTCCTTCTTTACTCCAGCCTAGACTAAAAGGCATTCAAAATCGAGCCTACCACCCCAAACTCTCTTCCATCAGATGGCAACTAAATTGCTCATGTCACAGATCTGTCAGACAAAGTCACTGGAAGTATAATGCTATGTTAAGTAGAAGTTTGATCCAGACCCAGAACAAGAAAAGAAGCCAAAGCAGTGCTGGCTTTCTAAGTGCTAGCTATGCAAAATATGACTCATGTAGTGAATGCGTTTGCCATCAGTTTATGTAACACAATTTTTATAACTTTTCTATGGCTCAGGAAACATCTTTCAGCCTTACCTTGAGTGTACACACTTACATAGACCATGTATACATGCATACATTTATACATATATAAGTGTGTGTGTATATATGTACATACGTATATGTATCTGTCCACATATGATATGCACATAAAGAGATATAGTGTGAGTAGATTCCTGTGGTGCTAAGCTTTGTAGGATGTCTGGAAATGGCTGAGCTCAATTCCATCTTCTTTTACACCAATATAATTACCTTTATCCACATTCCTGGAAAATCACCTTTTCTGAAATTTTGTACTCTGATAAATACTGATCATGGTCTTCTGGCAGAAAAAAATTAACCTTAGCAGGGATTGCCTAATCTGTCCTCATAACACAAGCCAAATGTGGGCATCAGTCTTCCATATCACCATTTCTGTTGGTGGTAGAATATGTAGATGTCTTGCCTGGGTATAAAGATTCTGTATAAATAATGTCCTGCATGTGAGTGAGTTTAAATACATTACTCTCCCTGTGAAAAATGGTGAATTTGTTTCAGCTTCCCATCACTGACTATGCTCTGTGCATTTTTACATTGTGAACAGTATGAGTCCTAAGTCTCATGCATTTCATTAGTAGCCATGCTGGATTTATTTGCATGCATTTAAAAACCCGGAGTAGGTGTCAAAAGACAGTTTTTGAGGAGTTTGTGTGACTGTCCCCCGTTGCAGAGCTAGAAGTGTGTCTGATCCCCCAAGGAAGCCTGATGTCTTTCTTTTGACATGGTCTGTGTAGCATGGTAGCAATTCAAGACTATTGAAAATTAAAATTCTTTTTAGAAATCCATTGGTCTCATTTTAGTTAATTGTCTACATTTTTTAGGTTTTTTCTTTTTCATGGGGAAATCCTGATATCTTCTCTGGCCGTTTCCTGGGAATAGAGAATGGCATTTGCAAGGAAAACATTCTTACCAAGGTTTCCCAGGTAATGTCTCCTTTGTTACATTTTTCCCTACTCTTATATTTTGAATCACTGGATTGTTTATTTTTACTTGGATTTCTTAAGTTTGCTTACAGCACATTTGCTCTATATTCACACCTTCTTGCTCACATTTCAGGAAAAAAATTACCAGCCATCACAATTGTTTTCTAGCAGCAGTCTACAATGAAGTGCAGAGTAACAGTCACAGCATATCAGCAGTTCGATCTCCAATATACATACACGTTTAGATTGTTACTTCCAAGCTAATGCTCTGAAATATGAATGTGCTATCATAACTCCAGCTCCTGTTGGAATGGCATCAGGGCCAAGGAACAAAACTCTTCTCTCTAAATTCAGGCACACAGAAGTGTTACATAGGATCCTGAGCCACCTCGGTCCACCCTGTACAGGTGGACAGTCTACAACTCACTGCTGAGAAAACTTCCCTTTCAGTTTCTGCATCAGAGAGCAAAGTCTGTTTCCAGTTTAGCAGAGGAACTAGTGCTGCACTCAGCCGGTGTTCAAAGGGGGAATAAAACCCCTCTTTTTAGCTCGGTCCAAGAACAGCTGACCCTTGTTGGTCTGTGTAAAATGGGTTTCTATTCTGATTTATCCATAGCCACTGGGCTGTTTCCCTGCTTGGTAGGACACCAGTGTGCAGGATGGGAATGCTTTCTTTTAATTTACTGGTATCTGAACCTCAAAGTTCAGCTGTCAGCAAACATGGTGAACTCTACCCTAGTTTCACAAACCCTATGAATCTCCTGAGTTTCTTGCAAAAAGGCTAAGCAGATATGAAGTGGAGCAGAAAGGGCAGGCTGTCATACTTTAAGGAACAGTAAGTGTGATCTCTGCAATATGTGTCAGAAACCTCAGTGGGGCTTGCACAAAACTGATAGTGCTCACACAGCAAGAATTCTTCCATAAGGTATGGCAGATGCCTTCAGCACAGGACAACTGCAGTGGAGGAAATTAAAGGCAGAATTTCTTTTCATCTGGATCCAAGAATCTGTGATTGCCTGCCTGTGCACTGAAGAAAAAAAAAAAATAGAAGCTATTAAATACTTGGATATTAGTGAAGTTCTACAGTTCTGCAGCATCAGGAAGAAAAAAAAATCTTCAACTGAAGGAACACATACCATTTTCCATCACCAACGAAACAGATGGTGAACTTCCAGCTGGTTAGGAAGTATGTGCCATGAACTAACTACTTAGCATGTACAGCAGGTACAGTTTCATCTTCCCTCAATACAGAGTTTGACATAAGAAAGAATTCGGAAGGAGCTGCAGGCCACTAGACTTCCCCCAGCACGGGATGAGGAAGGTACTTGGGAGTTTGGATGAAATCCTAGCTGTACCACTTCAAGTGTAGGTAGTATTCGTTCAAGCTAAGAGTTGTCTAAAACTAATCAGCTTGAAGCCCTTCGGAAATAGTCTTCAGTGAATCAGCTTGCTTTGAGTTCATGAGCAAAACACAGATCTGGCTGCTGGCGAAATGTTATAGTGACTGGATCCTGTCTTCTGGATTCTGCTACTGTACTGAGTACACCAAATGGTACAGTTCAGAATATCACCAGGAAAGAAACATAAAAGGCTTTTCTTTGTTGCTTACTAAATTCCAGTTATGAAACTAAGCTGAAATTCGTTTACAGGGATTCCACCAAATTCAAACAAATCATTACTAAATAGAGACATAAATTATTCAACAGAACAAACAATACAGACTGGAACAACAGTCAAACAAACCACTTTCCCAGGAATTATTCTCTGTTGTGACCACACTAACTTGAGAAACTGTGCTGACCAGCAAAGAAAAGAAACCATAATGCTGTAACAGCAAACCCTAGTATTATCAGGTTACTAAAGATGACTATGAAATATTCTTTTATAGCTGTGAAACTGTTCATCACTCAGTGATGAAATACTTAAAATGTTAGTCTCAGCCGAATTTGAGATGTTTCCGAGCCTCTTTTCAGACTTCAGTGCTCCTAGGGCTAAGTGAGCTATGTACACTAATTGCAGTCTAATTCTAATACAGCCCAACCCATTAAAACACTGCCATTATGTTTATTCAGTCAGCAACTCCTGACTCCTTGTGAATAGAGCATATCACACGTAGGACTTCAATACAACAGCTAACTCTCCATCTGCACAGCTGTAAGTAGAGAGTATAGAAATCTCTTTGTAGGAGACCACTAACCTGTTCTACAGGTACTTGTATGTTGTTTTCCTGTGCTGTTTGTGACTCTTGCCCCTCCATAGCTAAGTCAGCAAGAACATCTCAGTGATACAGAATTAAAGCCAAATATCCACCAGGACTGATGAAAATCTACGTTGTTTTAATGTGTTTTGAATGGAGACTTTGTCTTATAGTGATGTAATGTTATCTGCTGGCATTTTTAGTCCAGTTTCCTAGAAAGCATCTGTAATAATGCTAGAACAGGGCTAGATTTATGTATCTAATTTTTTTTAGAAATGTGTAGGGTTCATGCAAATGGGGTTGTTATCGCTATAAAAGTTTGAGGCAACTCCCAGTGACTTGGAAGAGCCTTCCAACACGTACCCAGAGGAAATAAAGCTTTTTTGTTGGGTGGTTCTTGTACTCAGGGCCTTCACCTTAATCTTCAAAGGCCTTCATTAACTCAATCTCAGTTTCATAAAAAGCACCTCTTCCCCTCCTTGTGAGGTTTATTTGTAACAGTTCCACTTCTTTGAAGTGCCAAACCCCTTGACCTTAAGCACATAACATGTGAAAGCAGAACACAAAATTTTCTCAGCTACTTCCTCACATCTTTTCAGCAGAGGAAAATAAGAATGGCCGCAAACCAATCCACTTTGAGGCCAAAATGTCAACTACTTTTTTGCAATTGGTTGCACACATACCCATAGGAACAAAAATAGTGATAAATGCATACAGGAAATGTCAGGGGGGAGGTGGCAGATAGAAACTGTTAGCAGAACGGGGGAGGCCTGGAGGAAGAGGTCCACAACTGCTGTGAAAGATAAGCATCAGTCTCACATGTGCTTCTGAGTGCTCCCATGGTCAATAAGAAAGCCCAACAACACAGAATGATTGCAAAAAGTGAAAGATCCTTGGAGAAAAAGGCACAATGAGCAGATGGGGAAAGGTCACAGACACCTTGTAGGACATGAGTTGGACCCTAACCCAAAACCTGGACTACACAGCCTCTTACAGTTGCGAGATTTATTCAGAAGTGCTAGTATAGTGGTTGAAGACTGTAGCATAAGAACACATAACAAAATGACAGCTTTTTTGAGCTTGTATGAAAAATTACTGTTTTACAGAAATTATTTCCTGATGGGAGTTGAAAGGTTATTTCTTCTGCCTCTAAGGTCTTTCTGCATTTTTAGGTAGCTAAAAATAGAGCCTAATAATCCATAGTTGATACCCACAGGAGTGAAATTCAGACACTGAGTGCACAAACTGAGAAACCAGGTAGGTATTTGTGTGTGCAGTTTTCATGTTATAAATATTAATGTGTCTCTCCTTACCCGGTGTGTGTACATACGGTAAAATGCAAGACCCTCCAATGAAATGGAAAACAGAACAAAGTCAGTGTTTAGGAAATACTGAAGAAAAGAATGCAAGGTGAGATACTGGAAACCTACACTTCATTTGCATTATGCATGAGTCACTACCACAACACCTCTGCCATAAAAGTACTATATGCACAGGTAATAAAATAAACCCCAATTACTTGTATAATATAACATTTTTACAGCTTTTCTAAAGGCAGGGTAGCATGGATGATGCTGTAAATTCTTCTATGCTTTTTTTTCTGTCTTCTTACAGCTTTAGCATCTTTCACTTGTGTCTGCCTGTACACCAATCACTCTTGTCTGGTAGGTGTGTTAGTACATCTCTTCTGTCACCGGATAAAATGCTAAAGCCACTGTATTATCTACCTGCACGTATTATATACCAAAGGAAGACTGGTGAAAAACATCCTGCTTCTAGAGAAAAAATACACCAAAAAGTTGTTCTCTAAAGTGAGGCCCAATGAGAAGAAAAACCAGCAAATTCACACAGATAGGTTAGTTTACAACAGAGGAAAGACTCCTTCCCTTCCCACAGGATAGTGCTGCAGCTATCCTGTGAAAATGCGGAATGGTAGAGATACTTATAGATGTCCAAGACATACTCTCTTGCTGCTTTTTGCTTCTTGAATGAAATCTTTAATCCTCTGTGACCAGCTATTTCTGCACTCTACAGGCTCCAGTTTAAAGTACAGAAGCTGAGTGAAGTTGGTTTTGGTTTTTTTGGTTTTTTTTTCCAAGGGAATCAACACTCAGTTCAGATTTCATGCAGCCTTGTCTGATAGGGATGATCTACGAAAGCAGAAGCCCCAAGAAGGACCCCTTCTCACGGTGGGGATGTTGGCAAAGCCTACATTGCACCAGGAAAGGTGCACTGCACACCCTGTTGCTCCCCAGTCACAGCATGTGTGGAGGGTCCCTCCTTTTCCCTGCTCTGCAGGTGATGCTGTTCTTGCTTCTCGAACAGGTTTTCCAAGAGGTATTGGACCAACATCCAGCTCTCCAGCTGAGATCATATGAATGTGTCTGGAGTTTTGTTGGGGTTTTTTTTAGGAAAATCTGTGTGTAGACTCATTATTCTCTGCTTTGTATTTTTATCAATTCTTGCATATTTTTGAGCAGCCTCTATGAAAGCCACACTTCTAAATGTTTGTTTTGCTTGCTACAGGGTATGCTAGGCCTTGTGTTCTAGGCATGCTAAGGTGATATTTTTCTTTGATCAAGTGCCTGATAATGACCAGTCTGAGAATGAGACAGCAGCTTTGCAGAGTGCATGCCTTAGCCCTCCAATCAAACAATTTAATTTCATCTTTAAACACAGGACAAGGCAAAGTAACTTACACAGAAACTGATATGGTTTTGTGCTAAATTTGATGTTTTCATCAGAAAAATGAACAAGTAAGGCTTTGAACAAAGGCTAGACCACTGCATGATGATATACCCAGAAAGTCTGTCAGGCAATAGTTGTATAATACTATGTTTCAGAAAATCAATACCTATACTTTATATAGTTCTAAAAGTATCCTGTTTACTTCTGCGGTGATAACATAATTTTGTCTGGAAAATAAACTTGATACCTAGCATTAAAGTTTAATAGATAAACAAATCCAGATTTTCCTCCTGATGTGTCTTCTCCTGTTCTTCAGTTAGTTGAAAGGCATCGCACCGTATAGCTTAAAAAGCATCTTTTTTTTTTAGCTGTCAGAGAAGGTAAAACATTTCATCTGATAGCTAAATCTAAGTAGTGTGCTGTAGTGAGTGTATTTAGGATAGAACAAAACTGAAGGGGTATAAATAAAGCAGCTTGAGTGAAACTTTAGCCCCACAGCATCCTGTAGCAAACCCCCAATTTATTTCATAGAGCCAAGACCTTATCTAGCAATCACAGCACAAAGACAGCTGACACTGCACGACTTTTAGAGGGGGACAAAAAACTAAGAACTCAGTATTCAGGATACAGTCAATTCAGCTGAACTCTGAGCTGACATCCAGCATATGGTTTATTCACCAGAGGGAAATGATAGATGTAACAGAATTTAAGTGTGGTATGAAGAACAGTCAAAATGTCAGTCAATTTTAAATCAAAATGCCAGTCTTTCTCTTTAATTTCATGCATTAAAAACCTCTCTATAATCTTCACAGTCTACAAGAGTTCAAGGACGACCTTCTAGTCTGGTCAGTTGTGAAGTAATCTTCTGAAATACTTACCATGCCATAAGGATAGCAACAATGGGAACGGGAGGGAACTGAGGGGAAAGAATAGGGCAAAACCAGTCTGCACATCTGGGCAAAAACCAGCAGGGAAGACCAGAGTTCATTTTGGGCAAACTTAGTGAATCTTTATGTGTTTGCTTCCAGAATGCTATAGTTCTTATCATCCCAGAAATAACAGAAAAATACCTGGATTATATGAGTTCCAAGATGCCACACCAGATTAAAGAAGAAATAGTAAATTCTTTACCAGAGAGTGCCCTGGACATACTGTGTAGCTTAAAGAAGGGAAGGATGTAAATCCTTCAGAGCAGCAAATACTGTACAGTTCCAGCTGATATGAATGGCAAAGGTCTATTGACTTCAGTATTGTGGTCTGCGATCTTGAATAAGTATTTCATTGTCTTCTGGAGGCATCTGGTATAACAAACAGTGCCTAGCTTCCTGATCTGCAGAGCACTGGCATTTTTGAGCATCCTGGCAATGAAATTGAGAAAACTGTCTGTATCCTGTAACTAAATGTTATGCAGAAAATTACCTTCTTAAATTAAAAATGGTTTCCAAAAGAAAATAAGGTTTGTGCAAAAATGATAGCATTATAAATTATTTTTTATTTATACCCTTAATTTCATGTCAAAATGTACTAACTAGTACTACTACATTTCCAGGGGAATATTGAGATTTAAAATAAAACATTTTAAAAATTATTCCAAGGGAGAAGCTGATAGATTTTCTGTCAATGCATCACTAAAAGAAAGGAAAACTGGTTTATTTGGAACTGTGTAGAATGGAAATAATACTGAAGTTACAAAATTATTTTCAGTCCCCTGTAAGTGCAACGCTACATGCCACTGAGGGCATGTTCATTAAGGCCTGATTTTCATAGAACTTAATAACCACTTTCACTGCAATCACACTTAAAATCAAACCTGTGCCTTGCTGCTTGTCTGAACTAGGGCCTAAGGCTAACTGGATCTTCAGTACAGTTTTTGTACTATTCTTAGAAGAGCCATAGGAGCCAGTGCCCGGTGAGGAGCAAAGGAGGGCAGCAGCTCGGCTGAGGTGCCTGAACATCAGGCAAGGTCTCTGGGCAGGGAAGAAGATGCTGCTGGCTTCCAGAGCAAAGGGAAAAAGGAAAACAATGTCTCCAGCACTTATCTGAGAGTGAAGGAGTGGGGGCAGTGGGAATTAGATGGTTTTGTACATAGTGCAGAGCAAGAAAGACCACAGAGATTGCTTTGGAGTGTTGGAATTAACCTTTGGGTCTAATGTTCATGTAGTTTTGAAATCCCACTGAGCTTGGTGTGTTCAAGGGGACAGTTGCCATAAGAAATAATATTTTCCTTATATTTTCTGTAAAATTGACAGCATTATTTTAAACTATTTTTTAAATGCCTGTAAGCACCACTGGAAATCTGTTTTTCCAGGGGAGTTAAATGTTAGCTTTATGCTACAGACACAGTTCCTGATCCTTCAATGTAAATAATTTTGCATATATTATTAACACCATTGCTGAATATTTATTTATGTATGTAAAGATAATCACATGTACAAATGCTTTTGGTGTTGGGCACTTAAAAATTCCTAACCATAAAAAGAGGTGTGTGTGGGGTCAAATCTAATTCTACAAGGGTGATGAACATTTCGTAGCATGTGTCAAAGACTGACTTTTGATAGCTGTAAACAGAAGCAATTTCCAGGAGTCAGTCCTTTTGTTCCTCTGTATTTTTCTTAAATGAAATCAGCTGCCCTTTTCTTTCAACACTTTAATTATCATTAGCTTCAGAAATCACTTTGCAATTAATGAAAGTCTGAATTCTTCATGTTCACTGAGAAAAGCCTTAATATAAACAAACACCTATTGCAAACACATTCCGTGGTAGTTAATAATGCTAGCCTAATTTATATCTTTTTACTATCTGACATACATCTGTAACAGGCAAGTTTCTGTTCTCACTGTTGTCCTCCTATTGCTTAAACTTGCACACTGGAAACTCATCAGTCAGCATCGGTCTAAAGTAAATTAAAAGCAATCTGCAGTAGCTGTTTTACTGAAGCCTTTTGCCTGAAGCAGCCAAAAGCAATAGTCAAGGACTTCCTTTAGATTTTGGAGAGATAGAAAGCTCATTAGGTTTCTCAGGCCATTTAAATTTCTGAAGCTCAAAAAGTTAAACCAGAAGGGGAGAAGTATCTTCCTGTCAGAACACAGATCATAGAGGTTGCCTGCAGCAGCAAAATATTCAGTAGGTGTTTTCATGAATGGTCATGAAGAGGGAGGGACAAATATCCTACAGTTTCCCCCATGTGATTGACTAATCCTCCAGGGAAGCAATGCCTCGGTAATCCTGCAGTGTGTGAGTCAGCATTACACCTCATGGAAGAACTGGTCTCTTTTTATAAAGTTCACAATATAAACTTGACAATTTGCAAAAAAAGGTTTCCAGAGTTACAAGTGCAAAGCTCTGCAGGTTTTTTTTAAGTTTTCCATTATTATTGGCGACCCTTTTGCAGCATATTGGAGGCTTAAATGGATATACATACTGTAAACATGAACATGACATTGTAAATTCTGCTGTGCATTGGGAATGGGAAAGGGAAATATAATTTGCTACATCTGCTCTGAACTGAGAGGGCAGAAAAGAGGAGTTCTAAGAAAACTTTAATTGTCTATGTAGTTTCCAGAGCTTTCCTCAAATGTATGGTATAAACACCATCCCCAAGAGCACTCCCACATTAAAGAGAAAAGCAGCATGGATGTAACAGACCCTTCAACTCCTTGTCTTTTCTCTGGTGCTCTGAACGTGCACAGAGCCACGAATTGCTGTGCCTAAGTGACCCAAGAGGGTGTTTTACCCCCAGCAAGTACTGTCTCACTTTTGCATGTGAAGAAAATGGAACATAAAATAGGTACTTGAATTATCCTCCATATGCCAGCTAATCTCTGGCAGATCTGGACATGAAACTTTGACTTTCTAAATCCTAATCATATGCATGTCAACCAAGGTAGTTCCCACCCAGCCTGTCCTTTGGTGTATAGTATCTGCTAACTGTTCCCTGTACCAGAGGAGCTACAGGAAATGCTCCAGGAATGGTGACAAAGCAATACATTGCTTCTTACTGTGTGATGTATCTGATAATTTTTATTGATGACTAGTTACAATTCCAGTAGGATATGTATCTCTGAATCCTTATGTTTACATCTGTACCCATATTGCATTGGTATGTAATGGTATTACTGCACTAAGGCATTCTATCTATCACTATATTATGCATGCATTCAGCAGCTGTTCTGATCAGCTGTACGCAGATATAGACTGACTGACAATGGGAAGCTGCCTTTGTATATGTAGTAAGGGATGACTTTATTAGTGTTACACTTGAAAATAAAGGGCCTTCAGAAGGATATTTTTTTTTTCTGGAAAGTGGCATTACATGAAAGCAGAATGCGTCTGGTGCACAGTCCTGAGGAATCAGCCAGAAAGCTATTCCGCTTTCTGTTTATCATGTCACCTCTGGTCCATCCTTTATAGGACTCAACTATGTAACCACTTGAGACTTCTGAATACTGAATACCTCACACTAATACAGATTAGCTTGCACTCTCTATTTCTTTTAAAATTGATTTTAATGTAACTTGCAAAACTTTCTTCTCTATAAATGCAGGCTTCTGGATTTTGAATAGGTGTCCATCCACGTGCATGTGCTGATCAAGGATTTTATGAAGTAGTAGCTGGCAAAGCTCAGTGCTTCATTAGTGTTAGAGCCACATAAAAATTTTCAAAGTGCTTTTTTTACTAGCTTTATGCAACCTTTCCTGCATTCTGTGCTTCATTTGCCTCCATCATGATTTGGACTATGCCACCAGGAATACATGCACAGGCCAAATATTAAATGAAAACTCTATGTTTTAACAGTGTCACTGAGAATGACAGCTTGCAAAGAAACTAATTCTGTTAATGCTGTTTAGGTAGCAGCAATGGCAGTGCATTTCTTAGATGGTTAACATTCTTGACTAAATGTATTTTGGAAAATTGGGGTCTGGTGAAAATGAAAAATTTCCTGTGGAAATCAATTTCTTAACAGCAATAGTAAGGTTTCTATAGGGAATTCTTAAACTTTGATCTTTAAACCTTCCCCCTGCCTTTCTCCTTGTCACCTTTGGTTTTCAAAGCAGCAATGGCATTCTAAAATAGCATATTGACAATGAGTAAAAGAGAGATTTCTTACTGAAAGGTGAATGTAGTAAATATTACTGGGTTTCAAAGTTTCCCCATGAGCTGAGAGTAACTGAAGAAATGCAGCCTATCAGAAATGTTCCACGGGCACAAACTGGGACTTTTTATAAGGTGTAGTCCCTCCTTGGCCTACAGATTGGTCTGAGTGAGGCTAGACAGGAGTCAGAGTCAGCTACTCAGCATAACAAGAGCATATCAGCTGCTGAGAGAGTTCAGATCATTAAGTACTGATCCCAGGAGTTTCAGTGAAGATGTTGTTTACCAGAATTGCTTAAAGCTCAGTGTTCTGTGTGTTGAATATCATGTTTAATGATACTCAGGATTTATAAAATTTTTACTTGCATGGATAAGCTTTTTGCTTTTCTTTAGCAGTTGAGGAATCAGGGAGTTACATAAAGATAAACTAGTATTGCAATATAAATAATAACATATAGTGTGCCTCCATAAATCATTTTTTCTACCAGATATTCCACATGGCTGCTGTCATGTAATGTGTAATGTCTGACAACATAGCTCAATATATTTTCACTGGGTTTACTTCTCGTTCAGAGCTGTGAACCATTGCTGTTCTCCTTGCTCATGTATCATAAGCATTGTCACCTGGATATAGATATAAATGGTCATCTGGTTATCAAAATAAATATCTGTCTGCCACAACCACTGGATTTAAACTTGTGAACTAGATTCAGTTTTTGTTTCTCCTTCTATTTGGACCTTAACCAGCTTTGACACTTCACCCAGGTACAATCTTCAGACTCACTTTGTATTTAGCAAGCCTCATCTGCCAGGATTTGAAAAGGAAGCAAACTGCCAGATAACTGGAAAAGTTCATGTTTATTTTGGATTAAAGAATAAAATGATTAAAGCAGATTGCCAAAGAAAGCGATAGGACCAAGGGTTATTTTCATATTTTATTAGCACAATCTTTATGGTCCACACTCTTATGTGGCTATTTAATTTGTGATTACAAAGCATATGACTCTTTGAATGTTCAGATATATATGGCTAATGCAGGTTCTGACTATTCTATTTAGTATCAGTATAGCATCATAGATAATGTGTATACAAATTATTATAGTACCTAGGTTATTATTAGTCAGAGACATGGTCTCCCAGTGTCAGTAATAACATGACAAAATACAACAAAGATATTCCTCTATATTGAACAAGAAAGTGAAATCTAAAGGCCTTTTGTTAAATTTTGTTGGGGTGTTGGGTGTTTTGTGGTAAGGAGCTACAGTTCTAGATTCTGTTCTGGTGTAAAACAAGTAAAACAGTGAAATTAATGACTTTGCTTTACTCTAGACTGGCCAAGGTTCCAGCCAAAGTTCTTAAGCAAATGTACTGTAGACATTGCTATCATCTTATTTTTCATCCAGTTCTTAACAAGTGAGATATTACTTCATTTCCTAGGCTTGCATCTTACAGTGATTTTCCTTTTACTGGTGCAACACCCCAGAACAGAGCATAAATTGAACCTGCTGGTCTCTCTTAAGATGTGTTGTATGGCAGAAAAAAATATTGCGAATCTACGCAGAGCCTAGATTTAAGGGTAGCAATGTTTGCATGCAGAAGGATGTCTGTCCGTCAGATGAGCAGCGTCACCCCTGTCCGTCCTTTTCCCATGGCTTGTCTGTATCTCCCAGGGTTACAGCAGAGCCCCATTACCTGGGTTGAAGTAGGCATCTTGTAGAGACATGTCTCCTCTACCCACTCCCATTTACTTCTTTCTAGAACACCAGGAGGTATTAAACATTCACACAACCTGTTTTCTATTGTTTGGTCATTAGTGGAAATCCAAGCTGACCCCCTCACTTGTCTTCTAGACGGACCAGGACATCTGATCCACCAGCCATGGAAGATGCAGTAGGAAGCAGTGGGGAAAGCAGGGTGTCCAAGCACCCATACTGCTGTGTCTGGGCAACCGAAGCTGGTCTGAGTCCCACTGCCTTGGTCCTCCCCACTTGCTAGCCGTGTTCTAAGCCACTTCATTGCACAGCCTGGCATGCAGCTGACCAGAGGCACGCGGATTTGCACAGGAATAGTAGGGCAAGGGGGCTGAGGGAAGGCAGGAGGGGACCAGGTGGGGTGGCGGGCCGAGACCTGAAGGAACTGAAAAAGCCAGCGCTAAAAGCAGTGCAGGCTGGTGGAGAAATAACATGCAAAGAACCAAATTTTTTTTTTCCTCAAAAGAATCTTGCATAGTTAATAAACCTTTCACCTTTTCCTTTAAATTATCTTTTTGTTTGCATCCAGGATTGTGTTTACCGGAAGCTTTTTTTTCTTATTAATTATTTTTAGTCTGATTTTAGTCTGATCAGTCTGAAATTAAAGATGGTGAGTCAGACAGTGCTCAGCTCCATGCATTATACTGAGCTGCCACAGAGGACGGCCCATTTTTCAGACAACAGCAACACATTTTTCAGGTCTTCCTAAAAGCTTTATTTTGAATTCTGTTGTTTCCTTGCTGTAATAACAAGACTATATTGCAGTGAGGAATGCCACAGGGTTATATTAATGAGAATTTTATTAAATCATAGTGATATATAGATACACAAAACAAACCTCTGCCAGAAGACAAATCCCATTCTTAAAGCCTACAGTACCTTATTAGACTTGCTGTACATATGGTCTAGGAAAGATCTACCAAACCATGTTAAAGCATCTTACAAAACATCTGAAAGTGAGAAATGTTTATAGTTGATTTTAACTCAATAATGGGTTTGATTTTAAAGTACATCACATTCATTTGGTAGTTGTAAGATGGACTCATGAACCCTAAAGCATGGTTGTTAATAATATTGTGAAATATATATATATATATATATATATATATCCGTAAAAACAATAACATGAGGTCTTCTGTGTTCTACACTTTTAATTGCCTAAGGTTCCTCCTATTTGTAGGTAGCCATTATTTACTGAGCTGAGAGGAAAATTATTGAGGCATCAAAACACATTCAAACATATAGAATGTGTTTTTTTCAATAAGTTTTTTATTTTATTCTGTCTCTTTCTGTTTGCCTCCTGCCAAAAAAAATACAAGTGATTCAGGAAATTTTCAAACGCTACACTTTCATTCTTCCTCTTGATGACATAGCTTCTCTAGATTAACATAGACACTCCTAATTTTTTGTTTTAACTTTTACCTCACAAAAATTCTTTTACATAAAAATCGAACTCTATTTTACCCTTCTAATTCTTAGAGTTATTTTATCTCTTCTACTGTGTTTTTCTAATATCACTCTGCAACTGAGAAAAATGGGAGAATAAAGAACATTTAACAAGTTCTATAAAAGATGGAAATTGATGTACTGAAGCTACAGGTTCACTCTAACTGAATGTTTATTGTAACAGAGAAAGAAAGATGATGAAAGGGAAATATTATTTAAGCTCTAACAAGGATGTGAACTTGATTCTCTTTATTTTTAATCATGATGTAATATATAGTTCTTTATGGGAATTTCAACATCAGTACAGTTGTTTCAGGCTATCATATAGTAACTTACTTTTTGCCATTATTTTTTCCCCTTTGTGATCATTCATTCTTAGTCATTAAATACTCTTCTATACATTGAAAATGTTACTAGGGTCAGAATATTTCTTAATCACAAAACTAAACAGTGTGGGATTCTCAGGCATTGCTGTATTGTTATTTTAAATGTATTTTAAGTGTAACATTTTTAAACATAGTGCTTTTACTGGTTACACTGTGTTTTTCTTGCATTCATTTGGAAATCACAGTGTATATATGTTCATGATGACTAATTCTGTATCACTGCAGATTATGGAAGCAGAAATGAGTTCTTCCTGAAACCTCTGAGTTAGTGAAGGTCTAAAATATTTTTTTTTCTTTAAGAAGTTTCCATTTGAGAAGGTGACTAATGATCTCCTGTGGGACGACATATTGGAACAATTTTCTTAAGCTTATCCAAAGTAAGGGAACACAAGCTGATGCCTCTGGTATCAATGAATTAATTTTCCTTTATAAATAAATAAGTTGTAAGTATCCACATATTCTTTCATCCTTAATAAAAGTTTTGTAACAATAAAATTTACCCTTTGATTTTCGTAAGACTTTATGCTGAGTAATGTCCAGCACAGTGGGGAGCTCCATTCTTATGAAAGAAGGGCAAATCTGTTCTAGAAAGATTAAGGACCGAATACTTATAATGGCTTCTACTTTTCCTTATACTGCAAAGTTAAATGATTAACAGTTTTATTTACTGGCTAGTTAATAAAACAATGCAACCTGAATGCAAGACGTGTTTCAGAGGAAGACAAGATTTTTGAGTTTTCCTTTAGGATACCAGAAAAAAATTGCAGTTGCCATAGATCACAGACTAAGTATGAATAAAAAATCTCACACTGTAGCTAATCAGGCAAATCTTACTCTGGGTTGCTTTCACAAGAGCTGACAATGATGTGGGAGGTAATTATTCCTTCTACTTAATGCCAGTAAGATGGGAAACATTTTTCTCCCTTCTGTTGCTATAGAATGTTATTGCAGAGAAGATGATTATAAATTGTTCTTCAGGGCCAATGGGGTAAGAATAAACATAAATTAGCTTAAATTTCACCAAAAGTGATCTCACTGAGTATAAGAGAAGGCTTCTGTTTGGCTGTTAAAACACTGAAAATATTCTCCTATGGAAGTTGTGCAGTTTCCCTCACTGGAGGTTTTTAGGATGGGTTGGACAAACATCTGTCAGAAATTATCTTAGTGTAGACCATTGACCAGCTTCAGTCCAAAGGACTGGAGCAGATGTTCTTCCAAGGTTTTGTATTTCTCCCCTTCCATGAATTTGACTGAGTTTACCACCAGCTGGATCTCTTCTTGTTATACTTCCTGTGCATAAACTTCTTTCTTGCTGTACAAACTGCATGTTTATAATACTGTGAGTGTTTAATGAACTTCCTGTTATCCAAGTAATCTTCTCACTGATGATTTCTGGGGACGAATTTTCAGTTCCCCTCTCTAATTGCATGTCGCAAGTCTGAGCTGAGCTGAACTGAAGTTAAAGTAAGCAGCAACTTAAAGCTCTGATGTCTAGTGCAAGTGCTCTTGACTCTCTCCTGGCTCTGCTCCTCCTGCCAGAACCAGAAGCTTTCTGCTGCCAGATATCCCATCTCCTCCTTCGGCAGCAGGATCAAAAAAGATGTGCTATTTTCTGAGTTTCTCCTGTAATACAATCATGACTTGGCATATGAAACTGCTAGTTAAACTCCTCAAGGCATTTGGGGAAAGGTTCTTGGAGGTGCCAGTGTTTCTTTAGATGTGTTACTGTGCTACAAGTGGCTCCTCCTAGTACAAGTTACCACAGCCTGAGGGGTGCCTGCAGGGCCTCTGTGACCTGGCCCATCAGGTTGCCTCACACAGTGTGGTAGGGACAGCCCCATGCCTGCTCCATCTCGTAACACGTGTCTTTACATTGGAGGTGTGGGAAATGACAATTCAGAGCAATCTGTGGTAATTCCATGGAGAGATGACACCTGGGACACTCTCTCTTGCCGTCTGCACACAGTTCCTGACTTGTCATTGCAATGCTGAGCATAAGCAAGCTATGGTCACTTAAGACTCTTGGCCTGAATAGTACAGAAGAAATTAACTGAGATTTGCTACTTCAGTCATTAAAATGCAATATTTCACCTTATTTTGGAGTCATCCATGTCTACAGTCACTTATGTACTCATTAGAGAAGTCCCGAACGTTTTACCTTTGAGTATGCTGGAAATGCCTCATTTTTAACCATACCCAATTCTCAGGAGCCAGTGGATGCATAACTCCCTCCAGCTTTGCAGATGAGATCCTCTCCCAGTCACTTGCTCAATTGACAAGCGTTTTCCACCCACGTTTATTAGAAAAGGTCTTGTGCAAAATATAGGGGCTGGTGGTAGCTGCAGTACTTCGGAACTCTAATGACCTTCAACAGTTTAAGCCCTCACAGAATGTGGAACAAGGCCCAGAATACATTTTCCCAAGAGTACCCGATAGTAGGCTGCAGTGTAGTTCTCTTTATTTCCACTTTCCAAGGAATGACTAAATATTCATTAGGTCAGTGGAAGGAAAGAACAAGATGGGATTAACATTAAGTAGCTAAGCCTTAGGTTTCTTATGGAACAGAGTACTTCTTTTCAAATATTTAAATTTTGAATTGGAGGAGAGAGTGGAAAGTGAGATTCTTCTCTTCTCCCAGATGGGAATCATAAGAAAGCAGTGAGCTATAGTGACATGTTCACTCTTGCATTTTTTCTAGGGCACAATGAATATTTAATAAGTCTATGAGAATGGATGTAGCTTCTACAAGAGCGACTGAGAAAAAGCATCTCTTTTCCATCCCAGGATAGCACTGGCTCCAGTGGTTTGGGAGTGGAAAATATGTGTT
The DNA here is from genome assembly GCF_023634155.1 of Falco peregrinus. NCBI lineage: Eukaryota > Metazoa > Chordata > Aves > Falconiformes > Falconidae > Falco > Falco peregrinus. The sequence goes on from NC_073723.1 coordinate 35,343,876, forward strand.
CAACCCCCTTATAGCACAGGAATGAATCTATTCTAGCTGAACTATTTTTGCGTGAATACTCTGATAAGTCTATCTGTGGAAGAAAGTGATTACTAAGGCCATTACTTTGCGAGAAGAACTGGCACAAGGGCCTCACATCAATGTGAAGTTGAGTGGTAGGGGACTCACCACAGGACAGAGATGTGATCTTAATCTTATCAGTTTCTATGGGCTAACACGTGCCACCTGCTTAACTTGCTGGCTTTTGGGGGAATCATATGCCTAAAGCCTACAGTTTTGCATGCGCTGCATGTGAATCAATGCGTGCAACTAGCTGTGTAACTCAGGGATGAGATATCCTGGCAGTTGGGTCCTTTAACAGTGAGTTAAAACTTCCTTGTGAGCCTAGCTCACATTTTCAGTTCCCACTGTAGATGGCTGTATTTTGGAAAGAAAAGACTAGAGTGGTTGCTTTTTTGTATTGTTGCTAAGATGTCAGTGCTTCTGGATGTCTTCCAGAGGTGAGTGTTAGCTCAGTGGGTCATTTGCCAAGAAGACTCTGAATCTTGTATATACAGGTTTTACTCCTGTGATTCATGGTGTCATTATTTCAATGAATGTAGCTGTCACGAAAGATTGTGGTCAGACTTACACTGCCTTTCAGGTAACATGAATCCAGGGAGCCGAAATCTTGAATGGGAGCTGGTATTTATAATCTAGTCAAATAATACTTACGCACCTGGTAAGTTTCAGGTGAGCCGTTGCAGTAGATGTTACATGTAACTGAATTGCCAACTGGTCTGAAGCCATCCAGGCTGGTGGTTTCAAGGTTATGTATAGAACACTTTTCTGAACAGTCACAAAATAATGTGGCCACAAGCGGGCCACAAGTTCACATTGGACAGGACTGTCTGCAGTCACGCACATGGAAGGAACTCTTTCCTAACTGTAAGTCTTTGAGTGTTCAGACACAGAGCTAGACATTTTCAGTGTTATTCAGCTTTTCAGGAGAACAGGAGACAAACAGGTCCTTGTCAAAATAAAAAAAAAAAAAAAAATTGAAAGAAAATAAAATGTTTGTTTAAAAAAAGACTGTCTTTCATTTAGAAAATGAGCCTGAACAAAGCATTTCAGCTCTTTAGAACTATCTGCAAGTGGATGATTCAGTTCCATATGAAAATATTGTATCAAAGAGAAGAATATTATCTTTAATTGCTCCTCCACCATGCCATTTCTGACTCTTCCCAGAGTTTGGGAAACAGTCAGCATCAGCAGGGTGAATCATCTGTGCTACACACAGCCCTGTTTGGCAAACTGCAACCAACCATCTCCTGGGACTTCGCTCCAGTTTGCACATTTATCCCTACTGGAGGCCCTAGCTAAAATAAGGAACACCACATCTGCAATGTGCATTTATTCTGCTTCCTGACAAAATAAGAGTAGATGAATATAAAATAGTCTTTGAGGGATGGAAGACGAGATGTTTGGGGAATGAAGATATATGAAGAAGAATCTTTTAAACTTTCTGAAGGCTGGTGAGGAGCACGAGGCAGAAGTGTGGTCAGAAGAGGAATTTATGTGGAAACTTACTGAACTCATTGCAGGAAGCACAAAAGGGTTTATATATTTGGAATCAAAGGTTAAATCAAACATGAACCCACTCTAGCAGAGTTTATTCCTCAGTTATAATTTGTTTACTCCTCACATATGCCAAATAAAAAAGTTTATCCATGCCTCATTTTCAATTACTCAGTTGTTTGCAGAATCACTAACCTTTTGTTGTTTCTTTCTCAAGGATGTTGAATTTACCCCAGGACTAGAAGCTGAAATTCTAGGAATTTCATTGTATGAAATATGCCATCTTAGGTGAAGTAGCTGTAGTGGAAAAAAAAAAAAGGTCATGTTTTCTAAAAGGCTGTTGAGCAGTGTGTGGCTAAATCTGGCAAAGAACTGAATACTTGCATTTTCCATTGATGTCGGTTCTCAGGACATCATCTTACAAATGGGAAGCTGTCTGAAGAAGTATTGCAGACTGGCAGTGAGTGGGTAGATTTAAAATAAATTAAGAATTTAATGACATAAGGGAACATGTAGCCTGAAAGGATGATGCTTTTAATGTGTCTTGGTACTTTGCTATGTGTTCAGAGCCACTCTACTAAGTGTATTGGGTGTTTTTGCAATATTTATAACCAAAAAGCTCTGCTGTATTAATCCTAAAATCCAGAATTATTTTAACTGTTCTGATGGGCAGGTAATTTTGAGGTTCTTTTTCCAGAGAGATGGAATAACATTATCTGGTTGCTTCCAAGTCTGTTCCCTTCTTGACAGGCTGCTTTCCATATATTACCCTCTATAATAGAACACTTTGGACTTCGAACTGCCAACTCTATCTAAAATTCCACGAAATCTCTGTTACCTGGAATCAGTTCATTTGCTAAGTGAAAGCCACCTTTAAATGCTCTGAATGTCTGATTCCCTCAAATATGCATTTGATGCCCTAATTCAGTGATTATTGCTTGTAACAACATTGAGATAAATGCACAAGACAAAAAGTGTGAATGATGGGCTCACAAGGGGAGGTTTCCAGCAACAGTTGGATCAAAAGAATTTAAGTCAATTTCCATTTAAGACCAGGAATAAATTGTGGAACTCTTTTTAGCTATTCCAGCTTGTGAGTCACTGTGCAAAGCAGTGTTGGCTCCAAGATATCTTTCTGTTTCACCCAGCAGTAGAACTGGCCCAGGAACTAAAGAACAGCAGGGTGCAGGGAAATATCAGCTATGAAACATCTCATAATTCATGGAACTTTTTAAAATAATAAACTGAAGCACCAAAAAGACAAAAGTTTCACTTTTGTAAATTTTTTTAAGAGGCTTCTGGTTTTCCTTGATTTCTTCTCCAAATGAAATTTACCACAGAAAATGTAGCCATTTTTCAGTTTGTTGCAGGTTGACAAAAATGTGCTGACTTACTTGCTGCTTTGCCCTAGTGCTCATTTTCTTTCATTCTGTAGAGGGCTGAGATCTTTTTTCCCCCAAAGGAAGTATTCTAGATCAGCTGGGATGAGATGTTCTCATGGAAATATTCAAATACGCCATTATAATCTGATATGTCTTTACATGTTCTTAGAGCTCACTAAGTCACATGATAGGCCGTTCTTCTGTGGAAAAGTCAGTTTATAATCTTCCCTTCCCCCTCTTTGTGGGAGATTCTAAGTCAGTTGAGATACGTGCAAAGGGTGTGGGCAATTAGGTCAAAACCAGGGATGAGGTAAGATGTTCTGTAATTTATGCATTGCTGAGTGAGTGTAAATTACACTGGATGGCTAGATCCTGTGAGTTTCTGGTAGTTACTGTCCTGAACAAAGTCCAGATACTTCATGGCAGCACATAGAGAAAAGCAGCCAGTCTCCCTGGTCCTTTTCCTCTGTCAGAGGTGTACGTGCTGATTAGACGCTATAAATAATAAAAATAAAATAAAAAAGCTTTCACATTCCCTGAAACCTTCTGGCTTTATGTCAGAGCAGGAGAAAAGTTTCCTAGGGGTCAGCTGCACGTGTGAGTATATCTTGTCTCTCCCATGAGAAGCATCCACCAAGGGCTTCCCGTTCCTGGAAATGCATGGATTTAACAAACCTCTGGCGTCTTCACTTCTAAAACAAGAAAACAACTCTGCCTCTTGTGTGTTACTAACAGGAATCCCCCATGTCATTCTTCCCCAAATTTCAAACCTTAAGGACTTTCTGCCCTACAAGAGTCAGATAGGCAGGTAATTGTCATTGTCTATTGCAATGTCAATGCTTTATCTCGGTGTTCTGTAAAGGTGAAAGGAGAATGTCCAAGCCATAAAGACTTTGCTTGTCCTGAATTCCTCAAGAAGGGAGCTAGCCTTGTAATCAAGCTTTACCAATCGCAATCGTGTGTTTTCATCTTTGCACCATTTCACTGCTTAAAAAAGTGGCAACCCTGTCTACGCTTTTTTGGGAAATACATAATTCAAAGTCAAGAACATACATATTGAAGATATATTTAGCTTTAGGTGGCCTAATCTAAACATTTCTTTAAGAAATATTCCATTTTTTGACTATGACTTGAGTCTTCTGGGTGGTTTGTGCAATAGATAATAAACAATGCAGCTGATCACATTATCACTAGACTCTTAAACTCCAAAGGATCTCGGCCACTGGGCTGACAACCAAAATACTTCAATAAGAAAACTTTTCCAGGAGAAAGTTATACAGAGGTTTCATGAGGAACTATCAAATCCAGGAGAATATCCCTGTGTTGTCAATAATCTTTGGCCTAAGAATTATTATCCAGACTGCACAGAGGACACTTTAACTAGGGAAACTCATTTCAGTATTTTTGCACCATTCGTCCCTGGCAGTTGCATTATAACAGCTCTCTTAATAAACCCTCTTATTAACTGCTTCATGCAGTTTGTGATAGTACAGTACATTTCTACCTTAACGTTATATCACCTGTCTTCTAAGATTTTTTTCTTCTGTAGGAAAAATACCCAACAACTCATAGAAGTCGGTTTAAAAAATAGTTTCTAATCATGCTTCTTAAGTGCACTTCTTAATTCCACTAATACAGACAGAAATGATCAGAATATTTCTTTTTTGTTTGTTTGTAAAATGTCCATGGAGATATACACAGTGACTGTGACATGAAGGCGAGGCCATGATGGTGCTATTCTAGTGACAGAAACAGCTTGGGGTGCTAAGTGGGTATCAGGGAAAAAATGTAACTAAAATTAATTGTAAAAATCTTTTTTACAATGGAAATCTTTTTTCAGTTTCTACTGCAGAAGAAATAATGTATGTCTGGTAATGTTTGTTGAAAAGTGTTGATGTGAAATTATGCAGGCCAAGAAGAAAAAAAAATCTCTGTGGCTTGGCTTGGCTTACAGATTTGTGCAAGGAAAAGACATATAAGGCATGCTTCCACGCTTTCTGCTCCTTGTGCCTGTAAGAGATTACAGCCTACACACAAAAGGGGCTTCTTAGAAATGTTACTTCCAATCCTGTTCAAGAGGAGCAAGAAGGTGGTAGACCCCAACCCCATTTCCCAAGGGCCAGGTTAAAGTAGCTACTATACATTGGCGGAAGCTGGCCTGGAGGAGATCTCCTCAGATAGCTCAGTAATACCAGGATTTGGGTAAGCTCTTGTCTGCAAACGTGTCCATAAACTACGTGCTGCTCCCAGAGATGAGTACAGTGGGTTCAGGAGTAATAGATATGGAGAGAAAAGTCGATGTTAAACTGGTGCTGTAGCATGGAAGAGGTCTGGTACTGGGGGAAAGGCTCAAAAGGAATGGATGAAGATGGGTCTGCACAGAGAGGCTGGAGAGAGAAGGTACTCCAGGGTAGGTTTTCTTAGTCCACACCTGGTGCCCTTGGCTTATCCTGTTAGGAAGTCCACCAGCTTCCTATGGGTTTGGCATAGCCTACAAGTTGGGTTACTGCTCTGCTTTGAAGCCATTTTATTTTCTGGCCATTAGAAACATGTTTTTAGTAGACTGTGTCTGGCTGTGCAGTCAGATAGAGTGGGAGAGTTCATCTGGTGTAGACAGTATTCCTTGATGTTATTCACATGTGTGTGTGTGGGGGGGGGGGATCAGAAGAGATAGCCAATGTGAATTTACCTTCTCCATCACTTCTTAGTGAACTACCTCTGTATTAGAGGTGTTCCTTAATGAAACTGATAATCAAAGTGGATTTTTTTGAAAAAATGAGTTTATTTGGTCTTTTTATGAAAAATAAACCTTTGTTTTTATCTTGGAATTATTTATCACTAGCTTACTCTGAACATATGTTCATCTCTCAGGGATACTAGTCCCCTTTCCCTATCACACTGTGAACTTTCTTTAACCCAGCCCTTCCCATTCATGAAAATGCCTCTTTGACCCGAGTTATAAACCAGTTGACCTTTCCACCTCCACATCCCTCATCCATATGCAATTCTCCCAAGATATCTAAATGACACAGCCTGACTTTACGGGTGAATACAAAGAGCAGTTAGGCTTAACTACCTAACAACAATGCCTGTGTTTTAAAAGCGCTCAACATCTGAAATTTATTTTAACGTGTATAAAATATGACATTGCTGGGCATCTCTGCCTCTCCACGTGACTAGTCATACAGGGAATTGGGATGGCAGGCATATGTCCTCACCTCTGGCTAGGTGAAAACTTTGGGGTGAAGACACATGCAGGATTGTGACAAATATTCCTCCTAAAGAAGCAATCTTAAAAAAAAAAGAAAGTAGGGAAAGCATCCCACTCCCTCTGTACTTGTGTACTGTAAACTTTGTCACTTGGTACAATAAAGAAACCTAAGAGACCATAACTATTTTTAGTTTCCTTACAGTTTCCACAGACAGAGAGCTAAGGCCACAGTGCAATCCTGTCTTCTGAGGAGACACATCTTGCAGTTTTATGTGATATCAAGCTTAATGGATCTCTAACACTGTGCTGCTTTTGGAAAGGGCTTTTTTCCTTCACTGCCATAGCCTTAGATAAACATATACTTCTTAAAAATAAATATCTCAAAATGGCTGTGTTTTGTGAGTAAAACACACTTGCTTTGTACAGACATAAGTAACAGCAAAGATATAAAAGAAGGGACAAAGCTACTCAAATGCCTTTTATTTTGAGTAATATCAAGTTTGCTGCTACCAGCTGCCATGCACCATGGAGGTTCCCTGTGTTTTACACAGAAAAAAGTATGGCATGAAATAGACCAGTAAATTGCTATAGTTCTCCTTTTGGCATCTGATATCTTCTGCCACCATATGTTGATCCCACATGCTGAGACTTGTTTCCTTCATCTAAGAGTACCCTTTTTTTCCCCCTACCACCACTTTTGTTGAAGATGAGAGATCTTAGTGGCTGCTTGCATTTGTTCTGCCAGTCTCTGTTTGCTGCAATGGCGTCATTATACGTCTCATTAAATAGTCAAGGTCAAACCAGCAACTAAAATCTCCTGTATGTCGTTCTCTGTGGGTGGCTAAGTAAATGGAGATTTCGATAAATGTTTGACATCTTTTGAGAGATGAGAAGCAGCTTGTTTTGTTTTTACAGAAGGTCCTAGGCTAGCACTAATTTTACAGAAAGAATCAGGCCATAAGATATGTTGAAAGGCAATTGTCTTGAATCCTGGTGCTACAATGCTGGCAGACCTTCATTTAATGACAATATTTTTGTTCATATGATCTGTAGCTCCTGATTCATGAAGTAATCTTACTTTTAGGAGCATTCCTTTCTGAAGAAACAAGACTTGCCCCCTCCCGTGCTGTTTTCTACACATGCTCTTGCATGGATGAGCATCGGCTCCTATTAGTGCCAATATCATTTAATGAGTTAATACCTGCAAATAGTGGCAGACCTTTCTTCAACTAAAATCCCTGCAAAGACATGCTCATGGTTATGGCATCCCCTTGCTGTCCTCAAGGGCCCTAAGAGAAGCAATGAGTTATTTGGGAAGTCCCTTGCCTTGAGGGAATTCTCAGATAGCCTTCTCTCTGCCACTCAGTCACAGGTTTTTTTCTGAGTAGGAGCCACTGTGACCATGCCTGAGAAGTGGTTGTGCCTGGAGTCTTGCCACATATTGAGGTCCCTGGCCATTATGTTTCCCAGAGGTATTCAAAGTTGGGTGACAAATCTGGAGCCGCTTGGGACTGTCTGGATGTAGGTGCTGAATCAAGTAGTTAAATGGCAGTATACAGTCATCTGGGTTGGGGCGGGGGGGGGGGGCATTCCCCCATTCTCCCCCAGAATGTTTTGTCCAGTCTCATAGAGCAGATCTCATAGGTCAGTGAGTTTTGGCCATGTCAAAATATAGCCCTGGTTCAGAATCCAGACTAGAGATTAGATTAGTTTATATTGTGTGATCAGCTGTGAAACACAGCTCTCCGACATCTGCTTCTGTTCTGCCTGATGGTCAGGGGCAAGGGATGGTGCATCCTGTGTGTATGAAGCTCAGGTAGAATTAGACCACAGAAGGCAAATAACTTCCCTTTCACCCTTCCCAGCCCCCAAAGATAATGGATGTAGAGGGTGTGTTCACTGGGATATTGCCTCAGGATTGATGATGTAGCTGTCTTTAAGATGTAAATGTTCTAAGCTTCAAAACAGAACAAAAGATGTTAATTTGATTGAGTGAGAGGCTGACCTTTGTAGACACTGCCTAAAGCACATAAGAGGATTTCCAAGGTCAATAAAAAGAATAATTAAAATTCCAGACTGGGAGTACAGGGACCCCAAAAGTGTAACTCATGGTGTAATATATGTGACAAAATTTCAAAATATCTGAAGCATATTTATATGAATGCCCAATATATTAGGAATTTAAAAACAAATGTAATGAGCAATACTAGCAAAACTTGCAGTTATTTAACGTCCATTATGTTTGTTTGAGCTGCAATCTGTAGTGTCCATTTCATTCTGTGATTATTCCATTTCTAGAAGTAGACATTTTTTTGTGCTGATTTATGTAAGACTTACAATTATATGTTGAGCTACTGTAGACAGCATGGGCATGTATATCTTCATTTATGTGCTAAGTCAAAGAAGAAAAGTTACAAAACTTAGGTATCCAGTAGTTGTCACTACTCCCATAAAACTATGAGTGTTATTCTCTTGAAAATTGCAATAGAACCTCTGTTTCATTCTAAACATGAGTACAATCCCTCTCATTAAAACACCACAATTCTCTCTCACTTCTGTGGCTGGCAGAAGTTTTCTATTCCAATGAACCATGGAGACAGTGTCTCAGTCCCCACTCTGGTGTATCCCGTATTAGCTTCAGGAAATATTGCATGTCTGAACCTCCATCTGGCAAAACCAAAATGAAATATTAACATAATCAAACTAATAAGTACTTCCAGAACATTATAATGGATAAATATATCCCAGTAAATTCACAGTAAGCCATTGAGTGATACTTTTGTTTCTAGCTGGACCAAAATGATTCCAAATGTGTTATATTAATTCATTTTGCCCATAACCAGAAAATCTACATTGTTTGAAACATCCAAAGAAAACATCCCTTTCTTCTTGCAGGTGGAAGCGTTATGACCATCGCAGGGCTGATTGCCCAAATTGATAAAAACCCCATATATTTAGGCCCTATGTAATGGTTTATGTTTGGGGGTTTTAATTGCAGAAAAAATGACGGAGAAAAAAAACCTATAAATTGTTTACTATACTACTACATTTTGCTACTGTGAGTAAAGTTGCTATACCTTGAGATACTGTTAGTCAGCTCTCAACCTGATGGTTGCGGTTGCTAGAGCTACTAGTTCTAACAATCATTCTCACCACTGCTGAGTATGAAAGAGAAATAAAGAGAAATACGGGCAAATATAGGCTGATTGACCTTGTATTACTTGGTTGGGGTGGGGTTTTTTGTTGTTTTTGTTAGGGCTTTTTATTCCTGTAGCAAAATTAAGCAAATCCTTTACAACATCCCTGAGATTTTTAATGATTTCTGCAGTGATAGATTTCTGAAAATTGCCAATCAACTTCAGGTCTGGGAGACTGAGTGAACTGAAGTTGTTTCACAGCCTTCCTGCTGTGTAGGCTGCAAAAAAAATGTCTGCAAAAAGGAGGCTGAATCACAAGCAATAGCAGGCAGCCTGCAACAGACCTTTAGAAATGAGAGACGTCTTGTACCCTTTGCCAAACAGTGGGGAAAGTGGGAAGATGACTAAGATGATTCAAAGCCCTTTTAAAAGCCCTCACATGCCTCATCACGTTCAATTTTACAGAGAGTAATTTACTCCCACCACTTTTTGCTATGAAAACCTGGAAACTGGTTTTAGTGTAGTACTAGCGGAAGATACTAGACCTAATCTTGGAAAGCTTCACTGTCCATGAAGTCTGAACGGGATTCTGAGAGCAAAGGGTATTGTTAGAAATTGATTTTATGTTCACCTCAAGAAAGCAGGCGCTGAACCTCTCTCCATGTTCATGCAGGGCGAGGACACAAGTCTGCTTACTGTAATGAATTCTTGATTAGAACCTCAGTCCCCATACCACCTCAGGAATCGTCACCATAGATTTGAATTAAAGTTGAATGCGATTATAGGTATTAGTCTACAGTGATAAAGAGGACACTGCAAAACAGTAAGATGACAAAAAATGTTTTCCATTGCCTGTCTGGGCAACAAACAATATTTTTTTCTCATCTTACTGTTTTTTCTATTTTGATTGGATTTAAGTTAGTAACTTTCAGCAGGGGCTACAAGACTCCATTGCTCATGACCAAACCCCAGTTCAGCAGTTACTTCAGCCTGTGCATTTTCTAAGAGATAAGGACAAGTAGTATGGAAAAAAGTAGTTACTTTCAACGATAAATTACCTATTTTGTTATCAGCTCAATACACTGAGCAATACAATACTATCTGGTTTTAGAACAGATTTCCTACTGGAGTCAATGGCAACCTCTTAAACACTGATAGCATATGAAGGTCCTTTGTACTTGTATTCTTGATTTCTAGGATGAACACCATCAAGTACTGAGGAACTGCTGAAAGTTAGTGTCCTGAGTTTTTCAGAACACGATAATGTTTTATCTTTATGGCCAAAAAGAATAATCTCAGGGTAGCAAATTTCCTGTCAGTTACTTAAAGTAATGCAGTTAATTGCCATCTTTCTTTCTTGAGTTGGTGCCTCTGTGCTTGGTTTGCTATATTCCAGAGCTTTTATTGTATAACTTACATATATTAAACACTCTCTCTAGTGTATGTTATTCTTCTACTGCTTTCAGTGCGATGATGAAACCATAGCCTAGCCAATAATAAGCCCAGGTATCGAGCATTAAATGAAAAAAAAAAAAGAGGTATAATGCATAATATCCCTTTAAAGTTTATAAACTCCAAGCTTTCTTCAGCACATGTTAATGGATGAACACTTAAAATATTTTAGCATAAGAAAGTATTAGGAGTGACACTGCCAGAGTCCCAATTAGAACAAGCCCTTCAGTTTGAATAGATAAAATGTGAATTACTGAGTTTTCATTGGGTGCTATGAACCTGTTGAACAAAGCTTGAGCTTTATCGAAAGAAAAGGGATAAGGAACATGACTTGTGACACTTAGTCTTCTATAAAATGAAACAAACAGCACATTAACAGTGATAGAAGACTTGTTGGTGCATGGTTACAGCTGCTGATGTCCATAGTGTATAGCACCTATCAGAGGCTGTGGTTGCTTCAGTTCCAGGGTCTATCTTGACGTGTTATAAATAATCACAAAGTCGACCATCACCTTCTTCCACAGTGTCTGATTATGCGCCATACAACAGATCAAGTGTCTCTTGTGCTTACACCATCTGGGTTGCATTTGTCTCATGGTTATTTTGCCATCAGTCCACTTGCCAGAGTTTTTCTCTCTATCCAGAACAATTAAGAATGAAATCTCACATGAATCTGCATGCCGTCTCCTTGGGAAACAGGTTTGAACTGGGTGCAGAGTATCTTCTAATGTTTTTCTTTTTCTTGATGCTGTGGTTGTAGGAAGAAGTTTAGCTAGGTCGTCTAGATGAAGGAGTTACAGATGACCAGCAAGGGTTAAGTGGAAAAAAACACTGAAAAACATATTGACAGACATAATTGACAGTACAGTTCCTTCCAAAAACACCAGCAGGAGCTGGAGCAGACACAGAGCCACAGTCATAAAATTGACTTCAAGGTGTATGCATTTCCAGACCACATTTTAAAACCCAAACTCACAAAGCACCACAAATGGCTGTCTGTGAAGGAATTCTGTGGCATTGGTGTAGTTTATGGTCATGTGAAAAAGCTTAGATTTTGTGTGCAAAAAACCCCTACAGAACTCATAACTGAGGGGGCTAAATAAAGGACTTTTGACTGAGACATGCAAACAGAGGTAGTCAGGCTCTAATTCGGTCGTAGCATTTTTATTTGGTGAAATTTCATTGATGCGAATCCCAGTTGTATGCCAGTTTTTGCTGCTAAATTTATTTTTATTAACGTGGAAAATGAAATAAGCTCAAGGCCCTGGAGTAATCTGCCCGGTGTTTCACACAGACCTGCAATATTTTCAGATTTGCTGAAAGAAAAATAATATGTACTTGTCTGCAGCGCTCTCCTGCCTAGCTCCATCCCTGCAGTGATTAATTACAGTTGCAGTTCGGTCCCTTGGAATGGAGGATTTATAACAGAAATACTGCACAGTGTGCCACTTTTGTCAACTCTGCATATCCAGACTGGGCTTGTTGCAGCAGGTTTCATTTACGTCTTAAAATGCCTTGCAAGAACTGAAGCTGTTGAGGATATTTTCAACCTTAAAAGTCTGCAGAGATCTTGAGTCATAGTCATCACCAGTCTGGTGGTATATACAGCAGCGTGCAGGAGAAAAGCTCTGTGATGCAAGGCTGACTGCTTAAAGAAGAGGCTTCATGGGTGGTGGTGCTACTATCTGGGTCTAACCTAGATTCCCTTGGCTGCTTCAAAGGGCTGGGAGCCCTCACTCTCTCAAGCATGTCTCTATTGCGCTTGTAATCAGTAGCTCATTTCTGACTGCTGGGAAGTAAGAATAGGCTCATAGTTAATGTATAAGCCTTGGGTTTTATTTCTGATTGTACAGAGTATGACTTTGGAGAACACTTTTATTTGTGTTTGCTTTTATTTCCTCCATTGTAAAATGCAGGTAATAGCTATTCCAAACGCTTTGATTTTATCCACACTGCTGTACAGAGCACTAAAGAAACTCAGTTAGACAGAAAAACAGAAAACCGGAGCAAAACAAACAGGAGAATCATAATCTGCTAACCATGACAAAAGAGCAGGTTGCTGTCTCTCAGTTGCTCTGCCGTAGGTTGCATTATATTGCTTTGGCAGTAGCTTTTTTCTTGTCACACAGAGTTCAACTGCTGTTTCACAGTGCCCTGGTTATCCCAGGCTCTGTATTTTTGAGATAAGGAACATGAGATGGGAATCCATACTGAGAGTATGTGGTAGGTCTAGATCACCATACTGGTGTCCTAACTGAGGATGGAGGCAAGTGCTGGAGGCTGTGCGAGTTGGGAAAGTGAGGGTTGTTGTATGAGACCTGAAGTAAGGTGCAGGGAGAAAAGCATCTGTGGTACCTGCTGAATGAAGGACAGAATGAACAAGGTACTAAGAAAAGCCTGAGAAATGTGACTGATAATTATCTGCCTCTTGAACAGCTCACTTCCCTACTGTCTGACATATAGTCAGCTTTAGATATGCCTGAGCAATTTTTTCCTGTTAAATCAGAAGGAAGTTGCTGGAGGGTTTTCAAACTGCAAGAAAGACCAATACCTTGATGATGTTATGTCAATATAGTTTTCCCTTTGTGATGTTTTGCAGTGTTGCCAACATTCACAAATGATTTGTAGTTGAAAAATAATATATCTAAGAACCACCTCTCAAAACAAAATTGTTATTTTTCCTTATCTTAGGAGACAATGCTATCACGATTAAAAAGAATGAAAATGTCCTACTCTTCATTTTAGATTTGACCATGTTATTTCTTTGCATTTACTTGTGTGTCTTTAGCACTTTTTACTTGGGGTGTTTGGACTAACGCAGTTCAGAATCCTCTTACTGATTAGCAGACACTGCTGTGAATACACACTAATAACACTGGGGCTCCATGGAGGCATAAATATCTGTCTGCCTACACTGCACTGCAGAAATAACAAGCTTAGTCAGTTTTCCTTTTTCTCTCATTATTTTCTAGCCTTTGCTTTCACAGTAGCCTAAGTTTTAACAAAATGCTAGCTCTTCTTAGCTGGCAGAACAAGCAAACAACAGATTTTGAAACTGCATGGAAGAAGTGTAATAGCTTTTTCAGAAACCCATAATTAACTAGGTCACAAGATGTGCATAGAGCGTGTACCTATTTCTGTCAACACCATGCTACCTTAAAGGTAGGCTTTTAAAGTTATTCCTGAATTGTTCATTAAATGCAGATTAAACTTGCTGTCTTACCTCATCAAGCTTGCAGGTGCTGAATTTCCTAAGAGTCTGGTGTCATCAGCTCTTCAGTCACAGGGAACACAATGACTAGGTGTGATGGCTGCCTATGACAGACCTGCTTTTTACTTGGCTCCCTGTGCCTCTTGGGCAATTAGCGTCATCTGAGTCCTTGAAACATCTTTTAATAAAGCTTTTTTTTTCAAGCCTAGTGGGAATCTCTAGTTCCTGTAAGCAACTATGAGCAAATGTATGGTGTCTGAAACGCAGGGTATTTTCTTCTGGAGCAGACATATGACCCAGTTTTTCCCTGTTATTAGTAGAGAACACTTCAAAAGGTACAGTCCTGATGAAAGTGCAAATGGTCAAAGACAAAGATAAAGCAACTTCTAACTAAATAACAAAATATTTTGTTTGGCTTGATGTGGATTATTTGTTTTGGGTGATAACTGGTATATTGGTTTTCTATTTCATATCCTGTCTAAGACAAATGGTCTCAGAATGACAAAAATAAACACTTCTTCAAAGGTTTACATTACTGAAAACATAACATGCTGAAGGAAGAAAGGCTTTTCCTTCTCGTGAATTGGGGTTGACATTTATCATGCAGCAAGACATATTGCAGCATTTAGATATGAGGCCCAGGGTCTATCAAAACATTATTCATATATTTTGCTATTATCATATAACTTTAATATTAAACACAGTATGGCAGTTGCATGACAGACCAGGTCATTATTACACTGACATTATTTCTCAAAATGAAAATCATCTCAATGTTCCACAAGCTTCAGCTTCTTTCGTTTGCTATTTTTCCTTCTGAAAGGCAAAGATATTTTCATAGTCCCCTCACTTCCTTTAACCTAGATAACTGCTCAGTGCTTGCAAAATCCTCTGAGAAATAAGAAAGGATTTTCACATAGGAATGATCTGACATTTCCTTTCACCTGGTGACTTTACAAGGATTAGATAACCAGATGGAAATAGAACAGAAATTGAGCTGGTTCCTGCAAATCGCTTAAGATCATGGCCAGCTTTCTTCACATGAACAGTCCCACCAGCCCAGCTCAGTCTCACTCAGACAGAGGCCATCTCTGGAGTGACAAATGGAGAAAGAGATTTCAGCATGGCTACATCTACCTCACTACCTGCTAGACTGTGAGCTTGTGAGATTTCAGAAAGTCAAGGTCCTAATGGAGTCTGAGGCCATGCAGAGACCACCTGTTATACAGTGCTTCATTGGTGACCTCTCTGTTGATTCTATGGGGCACTCTGTCAGCCTTGAAAAGCAGAAGCTTGCACCACCATTCATGGTTTTCTTGTCCTGTAGCCACTACAGTGGTTGTCAACTTAAAACCGGCACCTGGAGTACAAGGCCTGAAAACAACCCTCCATGCACATGCTGTGCTAATGGAAGTAGCACAGCTCTTGTTCCACTTCACTTCTTTGGGGAACTCCTGTGAAGCTGGAGGAAAAATGAAGAACTTTTCCTCTAGCCACCTTTACTACAGCTGATTCCTCCATCCTGTCCCCTTCCCACTATTCCTCAGGATAAATCCCTAAACTGAAATCCAAAGGAACAAGACACCTGACCTTTCAGGCCTTCAGCCTCCCAACTCCACTTGTCATGGAAGGAGAATGGCCTTTCCTGGGCAGGAGTGTGTCAAGCCCGTTAAACTTCAAATAACGGATATGATTACTCATGTCAGTGATTAGTCACATGAAAGTTTTCATGATCAGGCCTTAATTTTTTATATTGCTTCTCCCACACTCTAGAGAGGGAGAACATTAGAAAAGGCAGAGCAGAAGATGATATTTAAGAAGTCACATGAGGGGCATTTTACTCATTCTGAAACTGCTGCATTTTATATCTGTAGGCTTATCACTCATTGAATGCTTGTTTATGTCTCCAAAAATCAGTTGAAATACTTCATTTTCAAAATGCCGTCTGGGTATGATCTCCATTACTAGTCAGAAAGTATTTAAGATACTCTGATGCACTTCTACAGAGAGTAGGAGGAAATGATGTTTACCACCCTCTTTTAAGCTGATATGCAAAATGCTGTCCTTTCAAATGTCTCCCAGAAACAGATTCTGAGGATGGTGTTTTTTTCAAACCTTGTTTTTCTCTTATTTTTCTGCAAAATGCTGCTCTTGTTTTCTTTAATATTTCTATTTTCCTTCTCAGGGCATAGTTATCAATCACTAATACAACCAAAAGACATGTTCAGTGCAAGTAGCTAGAGGTCTTTTGGTTTTGATTTTGATTTATGGAATATATTATTTAAGACTGTCATTTGAGATTAATGCAATTAGGCTATTTATAGTGACTTTTGGAAGAAATACAATTAATAAAGTGGTATAAAGATGCATCATCCAAATTACAATATTCTGCATCACTTGATGTGAGTATCATCCTATTAAATAGTCTTATTTTCTTCTTCTTGTATGAAGTTCAAGTCAGCTGGTTGAAGAGGAATTTAGGCAGAGGAAAGGGGAAGTTCTTCCCTGACTTTTGAGTAACTCCCCAAAAGTATTCTGCTGCTACACAGTTTTGCAAAACCAGGATCATTGGCTACCCTTCCCTCTTCACTTTGGAAAGGGCACTGTGCTTCCATTGTCCTTCCCTGCTTAGGTGCACTGGAGGAGGCCCAGCAGTGGGACAGGCAGAAAAGATCCTATGAATCCTTACACCAGCCTGCTTTTTCCTCTGTATGTGGAGGTGGCACATGATCAGCAAAGAGGAACCTTCACTGGTCATGGGTTCCCCTCCTCACATTGATGAACTTCAGTGCACCTTACTGGAGTGAGCTGAACCTTCAGACCTGGCCTCTGGGCTAGCAGATCAGCGTCCAGAAGAGAGCCTAGCTCTGCATTCTGTGAAACCTGTCAGCCTTGGCCTGTCTGTTGGGCCTCTCAGAGACACCCTTTGCGAGGTGCTGCTGCATACAGAGAAAGATCTCTACCTGTGTTAACCCTGGTCCAAAGCACCCAAGTGCCTCACAAACTCTTCCCCTGTTTTATCTCGAGGCTTCCCAGACAGAAGGCAGCCAGCACTTTGCAGCATATTTTCCAGGTCCTTGAACTGAGTGATGTCACAAGACTCATAAAACCTACCCCTCAGGAAAAATATGTAGTTAATATCCATCTGTCTTCTCCAATTACTTGTTTATTGCATATTGTCTCAGTGCATTTCTTTGTCTCAAGGTGTGAGTTCAAAACAGCAGTGACTGCCTTATCATACATATATGCCATGCCTCATACCATGCAAGAGTTTATAAAAACAGGGCTTGCCTTTTTCAAAATGTCCTGAGGATATCTTTTTATTGTTTAATATTTTGCATTGCATTGGCATCCTCACTGGACAAAACTGATTCTATTCAGGGATCAGAGGCAACACAGCTGCACCATGCTAAGTGTGCTAACACATCGAGCCCTGCTAAGAATCTGGGTCCATCAGCTCAGGCAACATAGCTATGTTGCTTTGAGCTCTGAACTAAAGTGAGCATCCTGAAGACCTCGATGTTGGATGAACATGACAGCTTGGAGAATCACTACACTGTAATCCACAATGAGCTGGGGACATACCCAAAATAGTTTTGGTTTGTGGTTTGGATAAAAAAAAAAAAAAAAAGAAAAAAAAAAGAGCAAGATGTGGTCTAAAATTAGTCAGGGTTCCCTTTAAAGTTTTGTCATTTTATCTCTCACTGTTTGGTATGGAGCCGTGGTGTCTTCAAACATGTGTCCTTTGCACTCGTACCCTTAGGAAGTCAGTGGCTGGGGAGTCTCACAGCCTGAGCGAACCGTCGGTGGTGTCCAGGCAGCACAGCCCTTTACCATCATCCTGAAAGAGGAAGGGGGACAGCAGTGGAGCATCCAGTTGCCAAATAGACTTAAAATGGAGAAACCCTCAGCGTAAGCAACTGCCATCAGGTTCTACATGACTGTATGAGATGCTATGTTTGGAGAGGAAGTGGCTGACGTTAGAGGGTCCATGGGAACTTTTTTAATAAAGCCACTGCCTGTACTTCCATCACTGGTTGTTTCTATGATATTAGATTTGACACAGCTGTTGCTTGCAGGGCATTTCTTTGAAGAGTTAGAAAAACCTAAAGCTGTCATTTAGTGAATGATACTCTTCTATAAACTATCTGGACTTCTATAAATATTGCTGACTCCATGCAGGGCATTATTATCTAATCTCCCAGGGAACATCTCTAATCACAGTCTACCCGCCCATGTCAATCTAGGACACATCCACCCCTTAGAAATAGCAGTGGAGAAATCATAAAATGTTCCAACACATGGAGTTGGCAGACAAGTGCGAGACAAGATCACAAACTGTGCAAAATGAACAGTTTGCAAGTGAACGTGTTTCTCCCTTTCCCCCATCAAAGTGCCGGCTGAGTATCTTACAATGACTTCAAATTAACACACTAGCTGCCTTTCCCCTCCCCACCCCAAAACAAATTCCACTTTAATCAAAGCTTCCTCGTTGTCAGTAACACAATTACCTGCAGTGGAACATCTTCCATTCCATGATCAAAGTGGTCTTTTTTTTTTTTTTTTGTTATGAATTCATAAACTTTTTCAGTTGAAACAGGTCCGAGTGTGATGTTAGAATGCGTGTTTTATGTCTGCTGTGGAACAATGGCAAGACCTAATTATAACTTCTTCATACAGGCAGATAGTGGAGGAGAATAGAGGTCAGGGAGAACTGGATGGTTCCATTCATCTTTATCTTAATTAAACTCACTGTTCAGGAAATTGATCATGAATGCCAAGGAAATCGTTTTTTCATTTCTGGATTGGCCTTAATATATATGTCTTCCTTGAGAAGGCTATCCATTCCACAAGAGTCTAGCTGCAAAGTGTGTATTTGTGATAAGCCCATGTACCATTTTACACTGGAGAGGGGGTTTTGTGAGGATTTTGGGAGGCGGTTCTCTAAGGTGGTTTCTTAGAAGAAAGAAAGAAAAAAAAGAACAACCAATTAAGAAGAGTCTTCCCTGGTAGACCACACAGGCAACACATAGAGCAGGCTCTAACTGTACACCATGTATATGATTTATGAACACCAGCTTGCATTGTCTGGCTGAATACAAAAGTAATTCATATTCAGCAAAGGCAAACATGGCAACGTGCCAGGTAAACAGGCTCGTGCAAACAAGATGATAAATATATGGCTGATGTCGATTGTCTTTGCTGTTCCTTTATGGAGCAACCTTGAAGTGCGACTGAGCATGAGATATGAAAGATTTTATTGCAGTGGTGGTCAGAACTTCGCAGGGGTTTTGAGGGTTTACCATAGCCATTAGTTCACCATAGCCAGAAGTTCACATTCTCCATCATGTACCAGCCTGGGGGCTATTTAAGCTGTACAGGTAGCAATGAGATTACCACTCCTCCGACAGTCTGATTACCTAGTAGTCAGGGTATCACAGTTGTCAAGATACAGGGTTAAAATTTGAGGCTCTCATATTTTATAACTATAGGAGTACTCATAAGATATACTCATTATGCAAAGAGTAGGGCTGCCCCCTTTCAGAGCAAGTTCTGGCATACATACACAATTTCAGGAAAAACTTTAGCATTTGTGACTGCTAACAAGCACGTCTCTTCAGCTTCAGCAAAAGCATCTAACTGTTGAAATAACTGGGTCACAAGCCCACACATCTCCATCCTTGGAGATACTCAGATGCCATCTGGGAATGCTCCTAGGCACCCTGCTCTAGATGGCCCTGCTTGAACAGAAGGGTTGGAGCAGATGACTTCTGGAGATCCTTCAAACCTCAGCCATTCTGTAACTCTGTAAGGTGTTTTGTCTTGGCTTGCTTCAACAGCTTTAGGCCACAACATACTGGATTCATAATTCTAATCAGGCCTGCAGGTGACACTCAGAAATGTGTTCAAAACACTCAACATGAAGAACCTGAATCAGTTAGCACAGTTGTTGGAAGAGACAAGTACCTCCATAGCTACATTCAGAAAAGCTGAACTTAGAATAATGACGTGTGACAAAAGAACATTTTGGCTTTCTGTTCTGTTTTTGGGGTTTGGTTTGGTTTTTTTTGGGGGGTGTGTGTATGTTTTCAGTGGGGAAGCTTTTCAAAGGGATAGATGTGACAGTGTTTTCTGGAGATGTTTGTATGCACTCTGAGAAGGATCCATTCCCATTTCACACATTTCAAGGTCCCATGAGTTTCAGAACCTAGCCCACCAAAATCTATCTTACCAAGTGACCCCTGATGGGGTAGGAAGCTTGTAATAATCTGCCTTAAAAACTAGGACCAGAACCCAGTGAGACGAGAGATTTGAAGATGGCTTTTCTCACTACAACCAGGGACTGAGAAGGAGGGTAACCCCTCATGGTATTGTTTGGATCCTGTGTATCTAGAACAGATATATATTTAGGTATCTATCGCATATGTGCTCATGAAACACAAGAAATCAGCTAGCAAGGATCCAGCAATGGAAGTTAGTGGAAGCTATTGTGTGCTTAGCAACATTTCTGTTGAAAAAATCCTCTGTTGAAATCATTTATACAATATGATACTGTGAAGCTAAAAACCAAAGGCTGGGGGGACAGCCTTGAAAGATGTGGACTAATTGGAGAAACTGATTGAATAGATGTTCTGCATAAAGATGAGGCACCTTGCTTTTTGGCTAACAAAATTTCCTAGCATATCCATATAGGTTTGTATTCATCTTCAGTGTCATTGAAACTAATTCCCAACGTATTAGATGTTTAGTAATTATGTTTAATATGCAACAATACAAACAGATTAGTGACTCATTTCCTAAATTAAAATAACAGCATGGAAGCAAAAATATAAGTATAGATTTATTAGAGAAGTTATCTAAAATACAATATTATTTTCCTCTTTAAATTAGAGCATATATTATTTCAATGAAAAGTTATTTTGTATTATTCCTATGGTAATAACAACTTTTAAAGGTAATACTTAATTTAGGACATTTTAATTAAAAAAGTCCAACACTACCATTAAGACATAATCAAGGTTGTTGATAGCATGGGTAAAAATGTAAAACAGTCTCAAAAATATTTACATGTCAGTTTCTTAAAATCTAAGAAGTCTCATTCTCAATAGTCATTTTTCTTTACTTTCCAAAATACTTTTTTTCCTAAATCATACCTAGATTCTGTATTCCTGTGCTTTTCACAAAGCTTCAAGTTTAGTTAGTTATGTGTACTATCACATCAGTGGATGAGGTTTCTTAAAATGGCTTATTTTGTTATCATCATATTCTCTCCCACGTAGCCAACATACTGTTATACCAAAGTGTAAGTAGCAGTAATAGTCACCAAAATGCACACAACCACCACCATCACTCCATGCCTCCCCCAACCCCCAACCTTAAGAACCCTTTCCTATTTGGCCAAGAGCCTTTCACATTTCATTAGCTGGCGTTTCAGATGCAGAGCAAAAGAAAGAACAGATCTGGGAGACAAGATGTTGCCAGGGCACACAAGGCAAAGGTTTGATTTGGGCTTAGCAAAAGGGGCTCCTCACAAACACAGCAATTTCTAACACGCTCAGCACTGAGGTTACTGGAAGGAAGCTCTGACTTCTCTGCTCTTCAAAGGCTGACACGGGCGCCAGTTGTCCACCATATGGCACACAGGCTCATTCTCAGCACTGAAGCAAAGGCCACGGAGTTTGCACATCTGTGGACAAAGGCACAAACATCCTAAATGCATACTCTTGTTTCAGCAGGACTATTTGATTTATACACCCTGGGCTTGAGCCAGAGGTCCAATTCACACTTTTGCCAGCACTAATGGTCTAGAGATGGTGTCACCACCCATATGTCTTTGCATTTCCATCCACACCATTTCCTGCCCCTGACACGGGCTCTCCTGTCCACAAAATACCCTAGCAAGAAGAACTAAGAGAGCACAGAAAACAAGGACATAGGCACACATTTCCTGAACGCTGCACACACAGAGTTGTTTGTCCTTGATCCCGATCAGAATTGAAAGCCTTTCAGAATCCTTTGCAAGTTGTATAGTTTGGGCTCTTTTGAAACTTGCATTTTTTTAATTCAGTTGAAATTTAAAACAAAAAAAAGAAGGCAACCTTATTGTTGGGTCAAATTACAGCAACCAAATTCATTACAGATATCTTGATTTTCAAATACTGTGAGAGGGAAAACTATTTCACATCAATAGGAACATACTGTAGAGTTTTAGTACTTGCTTGTAAAAGTAAAATTGGTGTTTCCACAGTACGATGTAATAAAAGCACCTTTATATCTAAATGGGCATCTCCAAAACTAGTAAAAAGACTGTGCCAAAATAGTAACCCACCCAAATGTGATCTCGCACAGCTGGAACTGCTGACAGAAACACATAGGTGGGATACAGGATTTCATGCAAGTCAGGCTGCAGGCCAGGCTTTCCTTTATTCAGGGAGGAAGGTCCCCAGCGGTGACCAGCCCAGGAGAGGACTTTACCTTCACAACTGACCAGAACTAAGTTTAGAGCTCCACCTCTGCCAGGAACTCCTGTGTCACTATAGCAAATAACAGGCTCGCTGCACCATGCTGTAATATCCAGCATTTATCGACCTTTGGAAAAACAATTTCATTAAACCCAGTGTCAATACTCAACTTTATGGTTTCTTGTTTTGATCAGTTTTGGAACGAAAAGGCAAGCTGCCACACACACTGTTTTGATCTCACATCCATCTTTGAAATGTCGATGGTAATACGGAGAGGGATGTGTGGGAGAAACAAGTGGTGTCTTTTACCACTTGTAGGTGGTTAAAGTAGGTGTAGTAGGAAAAACAACTCTATTTTGGTGAGTGTGCTCCTGCCCTATAATAAAACCAAACTGGCAAACCCTGGATTATCAATAGCAATACCAGTAGTTCAGAACAAGTTAACAGTGTCAACTTTAATGCTCCCTTGCAGTTTAATGGTAATCACTGCTGTAATTATTACTTCCGATAGTTTTCCTGTCTTTTATTCTATCTTTTATTACCTTAAGTCCCACAACAACTCAGTTGCGCATTTTTCACATCAGCTGAATAAAATCCCTAGAATTACGTGTATATTGTTAGCATGCCTGCCATTGATAAAAGGGATTTAAGAGTCTGAAGGGTAAACTAGAGCCCTTCAGGGCTAGTTTATATTTATAGGCTCTAGATTCTATTTATATCTCCCAAGCACACAGATGCAAACCCAAGGGTGGAATCTTGCCTCTATCTAATTTCATTAATGGATGGTGCAGAAAGCTAGGGCCTGGAGTGATTTAATCTGCACAAGCTCCTTCCTACTAGGAAGATTCTATACTCCTCAAGCTGCTCAACAAAATAAAGGATTTTTTCAGGCAGCAGACTTCTGGAATCTGCAAGTTTTGCCTCTTCCAAACAACACAGTTTTGTTAGGATTGTCACAATTCTGCGTGGGATTTCCCAGTCTGTTCTGTGCTGAACAGAACTTGTAAAATGAGCTCCGTGTCCTGGAAATGCTGGAAGATCAACAAACCAACCACCGATCTACAGTGTGAGACTGTGGATGCAGAATACATGCTCTTCAGATGCTTGGTAAACATGGTATTTTCAGGGCTAGTATACCCAGATGGTGATGTGTGCATGTACAGCAAACCTGCTGATGCTCACAATCCATGCTAGACTAACTCTGCATGTGCAAACGGTCCTTTCATGCATGCTGTAATTTTCCCAGATTTTTACCACATGTCAGCTCTAACCATGTATCTGGAAAGCCTGATTAAGTTTTTAAAACCCCCAAATTTTCCCTGGATTGTGTCCAAACGGAAGACAGCCTTACATTTTACAGCAAACTATATCCACACATAGAAGCAGAGTCCTGCCAAAAGAGGCTAACTAGTTCACACATATTTTTCACATGTGATACCCTGCATAGCTCTGCAGTAACACAAACTACCACTTTAAAGATCACCAGGAGGGCTGAACTGAAGCAATCAGTATGACTCCAGTACACATCTACTGGCATCACCCACTGCAGACCTACCTGCTCGGGGCTGACAGTGATGGGCTCCTTCAGAACGTGCCAGATCACACATTCGAGCAGTGGGGGAGTGGTCAGTGAGCCGGGGTACGTCCAATAGTCTCTGCATGCAGGAAGCAGTCCAGTGGGGTCAAAGTTTGTGAAGGAAGCTTGCTTCCCCTACAATAAAGAAAGCAGATGAACTAGCATCAGGGGAGAGACCACAGACACACCCCGGGCTTGCAGTAGTAAAGTCTCCTATGGGAAGCTCCATGTTATGAGAAAGGCAGAAATGGAGTTTGGCATGAAGTGCTGAGTGCCTCCTACAGTACATTTGGGATTAAAGACTCTCAGCAATGTATTTCTTACGTTATAAGACTTTCAAGACATTGTTTCTCATTCAACATCAACATTCTCATCGACACAGAGGGCAAATATTACCTTGGTTTGAATGGAGTTCAGAGCATCCACAACCTTCTGTATTTCAGGCCTGGCATTGCCTACCTGTAACACAAACCATATGAAAAGAAAACGATCATGCACTGTCACCGATACCTTTAGTTTTCTGTTACAGTTCTCAAGGAAACATTTTCCCAGCAACATTTCATTACATAACGGGAGTATTACAGCAAAAGTTACTGGAACTGTCTCTGTAAAATCATGCCAGTTGACAGGAAGCACAAATGGATCAGCCAAGGACACTGGACAGAATTAAGTTATTTACATCTACAGTGTGTGGATTTCTTTTTGGACTTGAGCTGTTCTTTTTTCATAGAAGTCACCCTCCTGACAGAACACAGCGAGGCCAGGAGAAAGCACACACTGCTGGGGCACAGCCACCTTCTCCAACCAGCTGTGAAGACAATTCAACCAAGACAAAATGCTCTGGACATTTAACAATGACAGGAAAAGGAAAATAGGTGTTATTTAAGCTGGTTCTACTGCAGATTCATACACACTGAATGTGTCTCTGTCATCACCCTTCACTGATAAGAATTACAGCAGTGTCACTGCTGTGATGATGGCAAGTATGCTGTTATAGGGCTGCCACAGTGATGGATGGCAGTCATATTTCATGACTGGTGTACAATTTTTATATGTAGAGAAAGCCAAGAATTTGGAGCACCACCCAGTTCGCTATGGGTTTAGGCAGTATAGAAGTGCTGCCTCATTCTGTATTTTAGGCTGTCAGGTCCCCCTGCAACACAATGAACATACTGGACTCATCCAAATAATACAAAGGAAAAAGTTTAACTTACCTTCATGAAGATGCCTACCACAGCCAAACCATCAGGGTGCTTCACAGCTTCAGCAAATTTACCATATTTTTCTTTCCAGTGAACAATATGGAGCTAGGAGCAAGAAAACAAGAAGCACTATTATTCCATCCACAATATTTCACAAATGAGAATGCAGGGAAGTGATTTATTCAACATTAAGAGCAGATGGCATTTTAATGCTGAAATTTAAAAACTTTTGTGTACAGTTAAGAATTTGTTGAATCATTCATCTATTTCCAAGTTTCAATTAAGCAAAGAGATTTTTGTCATGCATTTTATTTTGCTTCTCACTCTTATTCCTAGGTGAGTTTTAATTGCAAACTGTGGATATATCATTCCGCGTTTAGTCTGGTAAAACTCCTGTTATCTTCAGCATGAGTTTTTTCTGCATGCAGCCTTTAAGATATTGATGTAGTATTTTAATGCTATATATCCTGAGGTTCTTATCCACACTGAAATACATGACTGCCAGTGTGAGAAGGAGAAGAGAAGACACATTAACTACAAATCTGACCTGCAATCTAGACAGTTTTTTAAAAAACAGTCCTGTACTTTTCTGGAAAGCCTTTGAAAAGAGTATGAAATAAATCTGCAGGTCACATTAGCCAGGATGTTGCTTTATTTTTCATTTCCAAGTTATTTCTTAAGTTCATCTAGCTGCTTCCCCATATCTGCAAGTCAAGCTCAGCAAGTAATTGTGGTACTCAGAACAGATATAAGCCAACAGCAAGCTGCTCAGATAAGACAAAAGCTACTTCTACCTCACGACAACACAACAGAGCCAATGAATTTGTCAGGTCATTTCTTTTATCCATCAATGAAAATCACAAGTATGCTCAGAAAATGTGTATTTATGAAAGGGTTAAAAGTCTGTCACAGCTTCCAGAGGCAGATTTCTAAACAGGGGACAAGGAAAAGCGGGACACAAGGCGCTACTCCATTTCTGTAGTGAGACTGTAATACAGAGTCTTAAAGTTGTTCAAGGGACATCTGGAGTCTTAAGGATATTACAAAGAGGACCTGCACCTGCAAGGTCTCACTTTGCTGTCTGCCCTCTTCACAGCTCCCCTAGCTCCTTTGCTACCAAAAGGTGAAAGGGGCTGCCCCAAAATTATTCTGTTGTTGATATAAATGTCTCTGATGTTAAAAATTTAAGCCAGGAAAAGAGGATATGTGTGTGTGCAGAGGTGCTGCAGTTCTATTTCTTTGCCATTTTCAAGAGTCAACAAGAAAGTGGGGAAAACCAGGGATAATTAATGTGGGTTTTTTCTGCTTCTGTAGTTTCTTTGACATGAAGTAGCTGAAAAAACATAGTAATTATAAAAGTCCTCCAATTCTAATCTCTGCTCTTGCAAGTAGGTCCTGGGGTGGCACCGTACCAAAATCTTCTGTGGTAACCTCCACAATCTCTTGCCCTATGAAGATCTGTAGAGAAGTTGTTAGTATGGCAGAATATTGAAAAATAAAATAAAACAAAACAGTCATTATACATAAAAGACTGGAGAAGTTCAAGCATGTCCTACCTCTGCATCATACTTCACACCATCCAAAGTGTGCTCAGACCCTTGGCCCTCACAGGATCCCCAGTGAACGTGAAATTGTGCCAGCCTGTAGACTCCATCCAGCGCTCCTCCTTGCAGCACTGCAAAGCAAAGAGCCTCTATTAGCATCTCCCATAGCCTTCCTTATTGAGTCTTATTTCAAACTGGAACGTCCACCTCAAGTCTTCCAAGTGAATTACAGTTCATTGCTCTACATGCTGCCATGCTACTCCAGATCAACTTAAAAGGTACATTGCTGCAATATGACAGAATTAATAAATAAACATATAAAAACATCAGTGACTTTACAGTGAGCATCTCATCAGCGATTTAACAGGCATGCTAATATTACGGCTGACGAGGGGAGAGCTAAGGATGTAACTTTTCTGTCACCAAATAAATAAAAAAAGGCCAAGAAAAAGAATAGCCTTTGTAAGAGGCCCATATAGAGTTATTCTATGGAACTGCACTTGGAGACCAAATAATCTTTCACTTACTAATGTATTCTGTCCCTTCATTTTAGACACTTTATCCATTTAGCGCTTAATCCTGCAAATCCTGTGACAGATCGAATTGAGTAAAATGCTTTTGGTTCCAAATTAAACCTAAACACCTGTTAGCCATGGGTTGCAGCAAGGTAAAGCTCTAGGTACAGTGCAAGGCATTGTAGAAGTGTGAATTCAAATCTCTTGGCCCTCCCATCTTTTACTCCTCAAGAATGAATTTTTTAAAAAATGGTGATTAAAATGTCAATGCCTGCAGAGACAGTTTTTGAAATACGGATTGGAAATGAGGCATTTACTTACACTCTCCACTACCTGACATTACCCCTGCAGTGGGACTGCTCTAAGTGGAGTGCCCAGCCACACTTTCAATTATACAGGAGTGAGCTCCCCTGAGCTCCCTTACGCTGTTAGTTTTAACCTTGTACTTAAACTGTGACCAATTGCCATTACGATATGCAGGATCAAGCCCCATTACTGTAAAAAGCTCAAGGCACAGACAATGTCTTCTCCAGTGCAGCATAAAGCACAGAACAATAACAAATAGTTCTACTAAATAGAGCTATTTATCTAAGTTATTAGAGCAAGGTTTCGCACTGGTTTGTGGTTGGTTTGGTTTTGTTGGTTTTGGTTGGATTTTATTTTTTTTTTGCTAAGTGTCTCAAATTCACAATTAAATCTTCAGGATGTTAATATTTAAAAAAAAATTTACAATGTAATTTGAAGTGTCATATATCGTAGAGATCAATTTATATATATACATATATATCTATATACACAATAAAGTGACAGAAGAGTGGTGACACCAGATATTACATGTAAGTGTGCTCTGTGTATGTGCCACAAACAAAACAGTTCTGTGGAGTAAAGATGCTTTCCTCTCAGTCTGCAATTAGTCTAGACACTATTACAGTACGTGCATGTGTGAAAATATACATCAAATGCATATAGGAATAGGTCACTGTCTGTTCAGGTTTCAATAATTCTGATTATATGCAAGCATAGACAACAACAGCTGTGGATACTTGGCAATGAGGTGAGAAGGATTTCAGTAAAAAACGGGAATACATCAAAATTAAATACAAGATTTCTACAAAACACATTAATTTCCACTTGTGTGCCTTACACATGCAAAATTTGGGTTCATTGGACAAATTCAGCATTTGCCTGGGGCTCCTGTGGTAAATACATTTAGAAGACTCCCAACATGTATTTCTATCTGGAAATGTGAATATATGTTCCACTGCAGTCTTTGTAATTTCTGATACTGTAGCCAACACTGAACAGTCAACAGACCAAGACTTGCCCTACCTATTGCCAAGCTATGTGACACAAAGAAGAATAGCTACTTAAAGTAATTTAATAGGAACATATCTTATTCTACTTCTATGTTTCTGCACGTGCTGGTTGCCAAGAAGCATAACTGTTTCAAGCACAAGGACTACAAACCAGAATACCTTTTTTTTCAGAACAGTGACTGTGAATGTGCATTAGATCCTTTGGAAAATGAAGTAATAGGTTGCTATGTCTTTACAGACGCAAAATCGCTTAATCCACACAATACCACGTTTCATTTAAAAATGATGCCATGGAGTTGCAATGTTTCAGTTTCAGTTCCTTTGGCTAATGGACTTGCTGCTCATTGCAGGTACAAATGGACCGAGGTTCCACCATTCTTCAACCTCAGAAAGCACTAGCACAGCACAGGTTAATCTGCCATTATCGATCAATGGAAAGCATGCTAAAAAGCAGAATCATGCAATCTTCTTAAATCCATTTGCAGTGTTGTTTCTTTACACAAAGTTTGCTCTAGTCCCATAAAACTCAACAGATGCACAAAAATCTCTTTGCAATTTTTGCTTACTTTTCTCATTCTGTGGTTCTCAAATCCAGCACTAGCTTATTTTGACTCACAGCAGAGCATTCAAAGAAAGTAATAATTAGATTAGTGTGAATGAATACAAATTCAGCAGGCTTAATTACAGAACAGCCCTTCTTGTTCTAGCCTATATTAAGCAGCTACTTTTTTAATACTTCTCAGCCTTTCCAAAGAAGTGAAATTTAGAATTAAACTTAAAAGGTAAAGTAGAATTGTTAGAGCTTCTTTTTTTTCCAGCACAAGCTTTTTAAAACCATGAATAAATGCTACCAGCTTTTCCAAATTAAAAGTTCACCAAGAATCACAGCAATATTCACACTGGGAACTTTCCTGTCCTTGTCCCATGTGATGTGAACATCGATTCAGGCCATATTGACAACACAAGTCCAACCTTTCCATCCCCTTTTTTTGAGTGATGAGGAAATTCTGATCCATATTTGAGCATTTCATCATTATCTCCCTCCCTTTTGAAATTAATATTACCGAAAACAATCCTGGAAATACCTACATAGCTGTGTTCCCTTTTGTTACATAGCACAGCTTCAGATGCAGGCTGAAGACAGCACAAGCCAACCTGGAAAACACGTTCTTTTCATACAGATTCAACCTACTCAACACAATCTACGTCATAAACTGGTTTCCATGGATGTGTAACAGCCCAGAGGTGACAGCTTGAAAATACAACTTTTTTTCTATTTAGCAGTTATTTGAAATGTTACAGTGACAAATTTGGAGCTACTTTGCTTAGATTAAGAAATGGTAACGGTTTTCAACCTTCTACCCTTTACTGGAGAAGTTATACTAGTAACATCCAGTAATTATATTGCACTGTTATTAAATGATCTCATAACATTTTCTAAATTAGGTGGACATAAGTATTAGCAGCATTAATTTGGAAAGTCAAATAACCACACAAACTGTTCCATTTATTTACATCTGTAGGATTTCTTGGATAAAGAAGGCAAACTCGATTTGTCTCCATTATAGTTTCTTAGGATATTTAGAAACACATAGAAATCAAATGACATTTTGCTGCATTTGGGACAGCTGTTTACTGAGGCCACACAACTTCACTGTTCTACTGAAAGGCAAGTCCCTGGGTAGTTACCCTTCCCACGCAGAACAGAACAGCTTTGTCAAAAATACCATGGGCCACTTCATACCTTTTTTCAGGAAGTGGCAGCATACACATCTGTGAATTTTTGCAGGAATACTGTGGAATTACTGTCATTTAGTTACCTCCTATGGGACATTCTCTCTATACAGAGCAGGAGGCTAATAAATCTCATCAAGGCAATAAACCTGTCAAGGAAGTAATCAAAATGGCTGAACTACAAGATCATTTCATGAGTTAGAATGAATTCCAAGATGAATTCCAGAAAAAAATCTACAAACTCATATGGTAAGAAAAATACTACTCTAAAGTTTGTTACTCCGAGAGAATGCAGAATGAGAAAATGTTCTTCAAATGGAAATAACTGACAGCAAAGCTCCTTCCAGCAGTTAAAATAATGGGTCCACTACAGCACAATGGATGTCCAAAGCTCTTTAGTTCTAATTAGTTCTAATTGACATTCCACCAAACAAAAACCTGGCAGCAGGACATTCAAGCATCTACCTTTGAGGACAGCCCTCTTGCACACACATTGCTTTGGCATAAAGAAAACCATGATTTTGTATCAGTGTACAGTAGATGTGCACGTATATATGATGTTCTAGGTACATATGTAAATATATGCATAGTATATACATAAGTGTTAATGTTTTGTAAGCTTTTGTGTATACACAGACATCTGTATGATAGAAAACACGCCTTGAGGAGACAGAGTAGATGAAGCATTACTTGAGAAAAACAGTCTTGAGCACCATGCACTATTAATGGCACAAAAAATGGTTCTTATGATGATGCTCGGGGATTAGCCTTGTGTTCTTATGCAAGGATGGACTTCCCCATCTGACAGACTGAAGAGTTCAGTTAGGGTGAGCTGTCACTTCTGTGAAACGTGGAGTACAGAGCGTCACATTTTGTGAGATGTTGCCTTCCTTATGTTATCTCTTTCAGACATTCCTCCTAGGATGCTGTATCATGGCAAGCAAGAGAGCAAGACAGCACACAAGCATCTGACCAGGGGATCATACTTGCAGAAAACATCTGTAATGTGCTTCACCAAAAGAAAAACTACATAACTGGTATCTCATAAGAAAAAAACCCACCCTACTCTGTCCTTGCTAAAGGGTTAGCCTGATAAGGCAATAAGGATGTTTCACAGAGATAGACCAGAATGAAACACCTGCCAAAATGCAGCCGGTCTGCAGACTTGTGTATTTGCAGCGGTCATTGGTTCTGATTCACCTCAGTTGAACTATTTCATCCAGACTGGGTAGCAGCCAGGGAGACTCTGACTTGCCTAAGGATACAAAGCCATTTAGGTTCTTAACTTCCCTCCCACTCCCTGGGACCAGTGGAGTTTATTTCTCATGTAGTCTCTTAAATGGAGATTCCCCAAGAGTCATAAGGTTGCAGTACTGAGTCCCTGATCAGCCTTTGATCCTCATGTTTCACACCACATGAGCTGACAATGACTTCGTAAGAGTTGGAAGCACTAAAATTCTTTTAAAAGTAATAATGGGTTTAATTTCTGATGGCAGCAGCTGTAATTCTAATCTTAGTGACTGCTTACAGCACTGAAAATTGTGTACCGACACGGTGCTCATACTACGTAGAGATCTAATGAAGGATCAACGAACTTATAGCATGAGCGCTGCCTCTAAGTACACATCAGTCCCTCACGCCTGTAAGTAAATGAACAAGCATATCGGCTGGGGCGAGTAGCGACGTCTGGCACACAGCTTCATTACATCTTAAAAATAAACTTTCCCAAGTGGCCTTAGCTGATAACAGCCGACTAGTTTCTCCTGGTTTTGCACTAAAAGCGCCTCAAGAGGAGGAACTTAAAAGAAGGGAAGGAAGTTGCCATGATTTTTAAATGCACAATCCATGTCAAATTTCTGCTCAGACGTTGCATGTTAAAAAAAAAAATTAAAAAAAGCTGATGTAAGTGAAGGGCACTTTGGGGCTCTAAAATGAAATGAAGGCCTGAAACATGCAGGACTGATCTCAAGCCCTCTCATCTTCCTTTCCAGTTCCCAGAAGCACTAGAGCTATTCTGAAGTCACTTGCTTACGTAGGGTTTGCAGCTTCTGGTGACCCAAGTTCACAAGAGAAATGACTTAAAGATCACACACCCTCTGGGACCTCTGACTTTCTAGCCAAGCAGTGCACAAAAGTACTTGTGACACATAAGCAGGTGTCTGAATACAGTCCCTTAAAGCTATAAGCAATCAGTTCACTGATTTATGATTCCAGAGGGTCATTGCGTTGCTTAGGCTATACTGCATTGTGGCCCTTCAATCCATGACTGCATACTGATAACATGCAGTATTATTCTGGCATAGCTAATATTACATCTTTGGAACTTGGAAGCCTAAAAATAGACCAGTGGCAGTGACTTTGATTAAGAGTTGTTCCTTAAAGATGGCAGACCTCCGTGTTTCTTCCTCCATTTACCAGCTGAGGTGGAAGTGCAGGAAAAGAGCAACAGTGGGCACAACTTTCAGAGTAACTCATCGGCTAATGCACTGGCTCTTGAATAACCAATGTAACAAAATAAATTGGTTTGTGTACAGCAAGTCATAACTCAAGGCAGCCGAAGCATCCTCATTAATATTTACCATTATAGGAAGAATTGGGTAATGTATTTGATTACAACTACTGAAAGCCTCCCAAGGGGTGCTAGCATCCAAGCCAGTACAGTATTTTCATTTCCCTAGGTCTCTCTCAATTTTACAGTTCTACTATGATTTAATATTTGCAAAAATATGAGATTTACTTGGGACCCTGTCTGGAATTTCAATATTCTCTCTAGCTCAGTAGCAAGGAAGGAAAAGGAAACAACTAAGACACTGATCCACAAGCAGACATTACCAGTACATTTAGTAATGTCTCTAGAGCCTTACACCGTAGCTGCAATTCACTTGTGCCAGGTTCTAGAGATAAAATACGATATTCTAAAATTCTTGTTATGAATAAGTTAATTGCAGA
The DNA here is from genome assembly GCF_023634155.1 of Falco peregrinus. Taxonomy (NCBI): domain Eukaryota; kingdom Metazoa; phylum Chordata; class Aves; order Falconiformes; family Falconidae; genus Falco; species Falco peregrinus. The sequence goes on from NC_073723.1 coordinate 35,377,124, forward strand.
TTTACTTCTTCCTTTTATATGTTCATCAAAACACAACATCAGAAAACACAGAATACAGTGCCTGCTGCCGTGTGCACTTCCCATTTGAACCTCGGGTTTTAGGTGATTTCTAAAAACTTTTCTGGGAAACCTACATAGAGAACATATTGTAAGTATGTTACAAAATCTTCTTCAGACTCTTGAGGTTTTCTTGAGCAAAGTCACTTCCTCTGGTTTTACAGCTCTGAGAAGTCACTCTTTACTTCTGTCTTCTAAAGCAAGTGAAACAACACACGTGTCCTTAACAGCAGACTATAATATGAAGCGCTTAATATGATAAAATAAGTACCCTTAATGAGACACTCCTTTGCTGTAAAGGTCCTGAAATAAGGTGCGTTATCAGTTATCGGCACCATTTACTTCACTTATATGTGGAAGGTCATGTCCCAGGATATAAGAGTGGATGAACCTGAATTTGGAGGGTTTTTTCCTAGTGACACAAATCATAGTGATTTTTTGGTTTTATTTAAAGTAGGCATAAATCTTTAACATTTCTGTAACAAATACTTTAATTTTCACTACTATTAAGACAGTGGACATGAACTAAGAAAGCAACTAAAGCTGCCAGAACTGAAGGAGAAGGGAGACGAACTAACAACTGGAAGAGGAAGTTCATTGTTCACTTTCTACATACAAATCCAAAAAAACATTCCGAAAGACTGCAAGGAAATGAGACAGAAGATAGCCTTTTATCCAAGAGAAAATAATGGAATTTCAGCAAACAAAAAAAATGTTCATAAACATGGCAATGCTGGCTTGTGAATTTTCTTTCCATACACCATTTCTACCAACCAGCAACTGAAATATGAAGGGGCTTCACCTTGGGAATTGACTGAGTGCTCAGAAGTGTATTCTAGAATATAACATCTGTCACATAACCCAAGAAAGAAATTTGAAGGCTGTACTACAAGAACTGAAATTGAAGATTTGGGCGTAATTGCTTAGGAAGAGGGGTTTTCTAAGCATGGATAGTAACATCTAAGCTTATCTAGGAAAATTAAAAAGAAAGTAAAAGTCAGGTTCTAAAGATATCACAAGATGTTAACATCATTTCTCTGTTAAAACATCATTGTAAGCAAACATTGTATAGGACATAGGCATAATTACAACCTCCATCAAGAATTAGGTCATTAAAGCTCCACCTATCAGTAAAGAGACCTAAGAGCAGAGAAGAAAACATTTTCTTTTGTGAAGATACATTAGTCACATAAACTGCACATAAATTACTTTTGTTTAAGAAGTTAAACTTTTATTTTACATCCTTACTATGCTAAAGAATATAGAGGGGATATAATTTCAAGAAAACCCGTTTTTTCTTTTAGATTTTTAGTTTTTCACAGATACGGGCAGCAGCTTTATCCTACATATTTTTGTATGTACAGACATAATGTAACAAATATACATATTGGGAGAAGAGCCTTTTATTTAAGGAACAACAATTTACATCAAATTTTTTTATGATTCCAATATCTACTTGTTGTTACTTATGATCAACAGTATTCACATTACATATTTTCTGAATAGAAGACCTAAGTAACAACTACTTTCAAGAATTTTTATCCAAACATGCATCTCAGCTTTCTTACTTATTTTTACTATGCTATTACTACCTGTTATTTTTTTATTGCAAGAACTCATTTTGCATACTCTGAAGAGCAGGAGTCAAACAGACTTTAATACCTAGAACTGCTGTGCAATTTACTTCAGTGTCGTTAGTTACGAGCCTGAAGATTCTTAATGAATGGATCTCCTACTAAGTCCTGAAGATCGCACACAAACAATATCTCATTACTTAATTTTGTGCCTACTACCACAGATAATTCATACTGCATATGGGACAGCTCATAGGAGCAAGCAATACAGTCTGTGGGAAGCATTCACAGGATTTTCTTCCATTGTCTTCTGTAAAATATACCAGCACATCATATACTCTCACAGTTTCGCCTTGTGACTGTTGCATAATGTCTAACGAAGAATTTGGTACACACATTATAGTTAGTCTCAAATTCAGAAACGGGAGTGAATCAAGCACAGTCAAGTCAAAGACAGCTCTATTTTGTGTAAGGAAAGTAGGTTACCTAGTTAACTGCATACAAATGAAGCCATTAAGTGTGCTGCCAGGTAGATCCCATGCATTGTAGTTTTCAATAGGAAGTGGGATACTGAAGGATCCACCCTTACCTGGCTTCACAGAGATCTGTTTAATGGTGAGGGTTTTTTCCTAAAGAATAAGCAGTTTCTGATTCACTAATAGAGCTACTGAGAATATTTCTACTTGCATCTCCTGTCCTCCCACTCGGAAAGCTGTGTCACAGCGTATCTGTCAGAGGATCCCTGTCACAGATGTTCTGGTTCTGCACTGACTTTTCTCATAAAGAGCATTCTTCCTACAAACATTTCTTTAGATTATTGTATGTTCTTGCCATTTTTTCCTCCCAAATTACCCAATACAACCTAATTTTCACTATCTTTCCAAACTTATGCACACACAACTCAAACCTGAACCTGTTCCCCTTGGGTTCAGTAATATCAGGATGACAGCAAGAGCAGACTCGCACGTATCTGTTGAAAACATAATCCCTTTTATTGTACTCTGAATCATTTACCTTATTCCCCATAACACTGGTAAAATGAACATGCATTCAGCTCTTTTAGCTCCTCAGTGCTTCAGAAAAACAAACACTAACAAGTCAGAATACCTTTTTCTTTTTTAAAAACCATGCAAATATTAATGTGGATGCTCTGTGTGAATTATGCATGGACCCGTGTATTCATATAGCTGCGAAGACTTACAGCTGGCCACTTAATACTGTTCAGTATAAAGACTGTAATTAAAACAGAGTCAAAATCTTAATGCAATGCTGCATACCTGTTATGCGGTTACACTACCTGCAAAAACCTCACATTTTTAGGAAGCACAGATCATTTGTTGTCGGCACCATTCTCTAAATGGCATTGTTAACAAAACGCTTAGGAAAAATAGGGCACTTGCTCAAGCAAGTTGAATCATGCAGTGTCTACAGAAGGCAGAGACAACGGGATTGGTTTTGCTATCTAAATGAAAAACAGAGGCACATTCATTGTAGCAGGGCTATGACTTCTGCAAACTCAACCAGCTGAAAAAATACAATTAAAGACAACCTACAAAACCCTTGTTGCAAGTGCAGCTTGGATTCCATCTGCCCATTAATGTGGCCATTCCTTTCAGAAAAGATTATTAAAAGGTTTCCAGGATTCAGTACTTAATTTCACCACACAGTACGATGAACAGCAAGATACTGTGGAAGGACTGGCTGCTAGCAAACTTTGTAGGAATGTGTCAGACACATTATCTTTATCTAGAAAGCCCAGCATCAAGAAATGTCAGGGATAATGCTTGTTTAAATTACAAAAGAACAAAGAGGTATTTCTGAATCATTCCTCTGTTTCTGTACTAACCTGGGAGCATATTGGCTTCAAAAATATGAAATAATATTTTGATAACCAAAGAAACTATTTTCAAACTATTTCTACTTCAAGTTGTTAACTGTAATCCTTTGTTATTCTAAGGCAAATTTCTTCCTGTGATGTATTTTGCCCCTTCTTTTAACCATTTGTTCGGTAGTTTATGATGAGCTATTGAGCTATGCCTGAAGTTGTTCAAATAATCATCTTTTTTTTTTTCCTTTTTCTTCTCTCCACAGCTGAGCCTTTCTACAAATCCTTCCGATTTAAACAAAAATAAAGCAATTCACTTTTCTGGAGTTTAGATTAAGGCAACTCAAAACTGCCTAGATAGCCTCAGTTTTCTTCTAACGGAAGCTCAGTTTCCCTCTAGCCTAAAGGAGCCCTGTGGGATGCTGAATCCTTAAGGGCTCAATCCTGACCTTACTGCAACCGAAACACTTCGGTCTTTTCTTGTCTTTAAAAAACCCCTATGTCCTCAGTAGGCATTTCAGTAGCTGTGTCAGTAGCTGGGTCTCCCATCTCCACCCCTGCACACGAAGATGAAATCTCACCTGACTTGTTGGAGGAATCATCAAACTCCACGTTGAAGGAGTGCCCGTTGTTGACTATGTTTCTAGCTGTGCTGGCATCGTAACTGAAGCTGAGAGGCTTCAGCGAGGAGTCGTACTTGGCAGACTTGCTGCTAATAGCAATAGGGGACTGGCGCTCTCCATTGGCGATGGGGAAGTGCTCGTGCCAGTGAGCAGGTCCTGCAAGACAGCGTAAAGCAGCGCAGTGGGAAAAGACAGGAGGCTCCAGGGACATAAATGACAGCCCGCACTCCACTAGCATCAGCACTTAATAATGTAGCATCCGCGCAGGGTGCCAGTGCTGGCAACTGAGGCGAGGTGCAATCCCACCTGGGGACCAAGGCAGGGCCCACAGCGGTCCCTGAGCCTTGGAGGCTGACGCTGGGGTTTTACCGGGGAGTCCTTCCAGAGGCCACCCCGTCCTGCTGGAGCAGCGCCCCGTCCTCCCCTCTGCCTTGAGCCTTTACCGAAGTAAAGGAATGACAACAGGGAAGGAGATGCTCCGGGCGAGCCGCGCGCCGCGCCGCCGCGCCGCTCGGGCGCAGGTGGCATCTCAAGGTTAAAAGAAAAAAGAAAGAAGAAGAAGAAGAAAAAAAGAAAAATAATAAAAGCAGGCAGCGCCACCCAGCCCGTTCCCGCTCAGGGCAAGGGCTCGGCACGACGCGCAGCGGGCACGTCCCGGGCGCGGCGAGCGGGGACCTGCCGGCAGGTGTCCCGTGCCGTGCCGGAGCCCCGCACCCCGCCGGGCACTCACCGTCGTGGCTGCCGTATCCCCAGTGGTGGGACATGGTGCGCGGCCCGGCTGCGTCCGCGCAGGCTGTCGCAGCGCCGTGGCCGCGGCGGGCTCTCAGGGGCTTTTATAGGCTCTCGGCAACTCCATGCCCTTCTCCGCGGCCGGAGGAAGGGGTGGGGAGCGCGGGCGGGGGCGGAGGGAGACTCCGCTGGGGGCGGAGAGAGCGGTCCCTTTTAATCCGCGATCCGCCGCGGCCGCGGAGCTGCGCCGGGCCGGGCCGGGCCGGGCCGGGCCGGCAGCGCCCCCGGGAGCCGGGCGGCACGGCGCGGCCGCAGCCAGGGCGGGCGGCGTGGGGGCGCCCCTCCCCGCATTGCGCACCTGAGGGCGCCCGGCCGCTGTGCGGGGCGCTGCGGGGCGCCGTGACCTTGGGGAGGTGCCGGGGGCCGCGCGGCGGGTGCGCGCCTCCGTGCGCCGGTGCGAGCGAGGGAGCGCGTGTCTGTCCGTGCGCGTGTGTGTGTGTGCGCGCGGCTCGGCGCGTGTGCGGGGCCCGCGCCGCGGTCTCGTGCTGCGCCCTGCTGGGGGCGGAGTGAAGGGCCCGGCGGCCGGCGGGGCAGGCAGCGGGGGGGGGCGCCGGCACCCCGCCGCGCCGGGGGGCTGAGTCCTGGGCGCCGGGCTTCGGGGGGGATTAGCGGGGATTTGGAGGCGGAGATCAACGGACTTAGCGGGGGGGGAGCTGCGGCCGCTCATCAGCAGAACGAGGACGCTGTTGCTTATTACCGCACAGTGCATTTTATTTTTTTCCTGATCGCTTTCGGAGGAGGCGGCCGGTAGAGCGCTGCTCGCGTTCGCTTCTTAACACTTAGGAAATACACACTTATCGTGAGAGCGCGTCGACTACCGCTCCCGAGGATGGACTTGCGAGAATAAAATTGAGCAATGCATATTTCGGATGTTTTTATATTGCTCAACGCTCTGTGCTTTGCCGCCGGACAGGGGGCCCAGCCCTCGCCGGCCCCTTTGCGAAGGGCCGAACCGCGGCGCTGTGCCGGGCCCACGTGCCCCGGCGGGGCGGCCGCCCCCCAGCAGGAGCTCGCACCCGGGCGGGTTTGCAGGTGGTCGCTTTCCAAGGCTTCTCAGTGTCCTCTTGCTCCGAGCAATTTTTGGTACGGGAATGACATTGTGACCGTAGTATTGGTTTATCCCATTTTCCTAAGACGGCTTATTCAAACACGGGTCTAATTTTATTATGTTGTGGTTCAACCACAGGGGTCTAAATTCTGCTGTCGGTGAGGTCATTGTAAACGTAGAACACCATGACTCCATCGTTTACATTCAACATTGTGAAATATCTGTCATTTGTTTTTATTTGTTAAGCAGGGGGAGAAAAGTCTGTTTGTACAATGTGGTTACTGCTGCTAATAGCCGAAGAAACCACCTGGGAAATTGCTTATAAAAATTAAAGGCATTTCTCAGTCCCCTTTGCATATAAGCAGAAAATATTTAAAGCTTATTACTAATAAACACAGTGTGCATCCTCTCGCATTTGCATGCCTCTACTCAAGATGGTTTAGCGACCACAAAATGGAAATGTGAAGGCAAAACTGTGTACACAGAAGTTTTTCAGAAGTGGCTGTGGTGTATGTGATGTAGCACAGCAAACAGAAATGCACATTAGAAATTTATTAGGAATTCCATGTTTGCCCATTATAGATACTTTCCAGCAATCACTTTTTAAGTCTGCTGGTTGTGCTGTCCAAGTCTCTCAAACACACATATATACAAATCCATGCAGGTAAGAATCCTTGAAGAATAAAGCAGAAAACATCCCTTCATGTTGTAGGAAGGAATAAGATTTCTGTACATTTCAGAAGGCTTCCTTCCACTTTATATTAAGATTAAAGAATCAGTTCAGCCTGATTCCTTTGCACTCTCACATGTCATTTCCACTTGACGTCAGCAGGAGCACCACACAAAGGACAAGTACAGGGTTAAGCACAACACAACATTTGGCATCGTAGGCTTCCTAGAAGATCTACTTGAGGTTCTTAACAGGGAAATAACGTCAGCCAGCAGCAGCACTGAGGGAATGGCGTTTTAATTACGTGAATCTTCATTTTATCACACTATTTCTAGCAGTAGGTATGTGGTACATGCTAAGCACACACAGACATACATCCACAAATAGAAGTTCCATTGCTCTTAAAATCAAATACCTATTTTCTTTGATTATTCAGCAGTTAATATTTGTAGGCTTGAGCCCATGTCAAGAAGCTGCTGTTGAGAGCCTGGCATTGACTAGGGCTCATCTCTTCCAGCCTCCTTCTTTTCTGTCTTCTACCCACATCAGACCGCTCTAATCTGCAACAGTGGTTTTATGGCAGAATGCAGTGCCTCAAAGAAAGTCATAAGCTAGCTTTGAAAAGAAGTTGGATACTGGAAGCAGTCCAGTCCAGATAATATTGCACACTGGTAAAGCTACTTAGCAGTGACAAAAAGCAAGTCATGTTAGCAACAGCAGAAGGACATAATACACATCAGCATGGTACCTGCGCTAGCTCAAGCATCTCACATAAATCCACACTATGCTCCATAAACCTGCCCTCCTCTGCCACAGCTCTGCTGAAATCAGTGGAATGACGCATAACAGTAAGGCCTACTTGCACGTACAGAATGTGTAGGAGCAGTTCCTAAAGCAAATGTTCACAAATCCTGTGGCGACAGAAGCATTATAAATACATTTCAAGCAATACAAATACAGGGAACAGATTAGATAATTACTGTAGCCATTTGATTACTCATGGCTCTGACATTAACATTTTGGGTAGAAAAGATGCCAGTGTAATCTCGTCTCCCATTTCTGTCATTACTGGTACCACATACTGTGAGGGTTTTTAGAAACTAATAAAGACAGATACCTTTCTTCATCTCCTCTATTTCTTAGTGTTAGATCACACCTGAATATAGTAAACAAACAGGTGTTTATAAAGTTGATGGTACTTTTGAATCATATTAGGAAATACAAATAGAAGGAGCAGCAGTGGTTTCAGTAAGTGCAAACTGTTCACTCACTCGGACACCTCCGCACTGTTTGGGGTACTCATTCCTGGGCAAAGGACAGTGCAAAGCCTGTAATCACTTAGGCCCCATTTGAACACTTCTTTGAAAGCTTATGTGTCACAGCACGTTTGTTGACTCTGTGCACAGGAAGGAAAGCATCCTGTTTGCGTAAGTTTTATGAAGTTTCCTGGAATATATTTTTATGATCATTATAATCATTTGCGAGGTACTGCAAATGTCAGTACAGATGGAAAAATGGCACAGATCCTTCCATATCAAAGTTTTTGTCTCCTTAGTAGTCAACTGCCAACGACTAGTTGTATTCTGGCTGCATCAACTTGCAAGATGGTTTCAGCAGAAGTGCATACAATGGTCATGTTGTAAATCCACCTTTTAATTTTCATTGTAGATTTTCAACTCTGTCTGAAAATCTAGTTGCAGTCATTTTTAACACCTTCATCTGTGTTTCTGTTCAGTGCTGAGCAAGATCCAGAAGAACCCTGCATCATTCTGATTCATTCTAGCTATTCTGTGAAAGTGAAATGCAATTATGAAAATAAAAATATCTTTTTGGTCCTTCAGTGAGGTCAGGTTAGAGCCCTTCCTTGTATTACAAAAATGATGCTTTACTACTAATTTCTAATGAGAGAATAATACAAGCATCAACAACGGTAGCTTCATGGCATATCAGTGCAGTAGAAAAAGCCCACCTGCCACTCTGCTGACTTCTGGCCATTGTTGATACAATCTGCTTTGAAATACACATTTTGATACACTTTGAAATATACCATGTTTAAGTAACCTGTTATGTAAAAACGAATAAGCCTGACTACAGAAATAAGCTTAGTTTCCAGACTGAAGTTGTTTGCCATGATGCAATGAAAATGACATCCACATGATAAAGCCCTGCACAGTTTAAATCTGATGTCAACAAGGGCATTTCAGTCTTTGTTTTAGTTAATTCTCCCAACTATAGCAAAATATTTGTGTACATGCCTTCACATTCCAGGCTAATGTATTGGTTCACCAACTGTATTCCATGATATTTTGAACTGTCTCACAATCTGGCCTTTACCTGTCTGGTTTTTACAGCTCCAGATGCTATTTCCCTGTTTCTGTGCTAGTGTGCCTTCCTCTTTACGTATGAATGTGTCAGCGGTCATCATCCTGACTTCTCACCCATGCACCTTTTTGCAAGTACGCTCTGTTAGTCTTACAAACTACCTTGTGACTTCTGCAACTGAGGTCGCACCATGCAGTAAGCTTGTAGCAACTCACACTCCAAGTCTGTTACCAGGACACACATAAGAGTATCGCAAGGCAATGGCAGCAGAAGCTCACCAGCATGACTCAGTACAACACTGCACAAGCAAAGGACTTAGAAGTGGTTTATAAACTAATTAAAGCCATCAGCTTCCAGCTGGTCACCAGGCAAGTCACTTCCTATTCCTCTGAGAAGAAAATCTTGGCAAGAGATGCCAGCACTGCTTGGACGATACAGGAGATAACCCACATTGTCACTCCAGAGTTCCTGCTCACCAAAGCCAGCAAGTTAGAGATTTCTCCTTTAAAAAAGTTCGCAGCAGACAAAAGGTTCTTTCTTCTGAGGTCCTTAGTGAACTGACCTGGCCCAATGCAGAGCCCTCACATTGAGGAGGCTATGCAGAACACCATGATTAGCTAGCTTTTTAGACAGAAGATGCTGGAAATTCTAGCCTCAGGTTATTGTCTATACTCAGCCTGCAGAGATGATAACGCACTTCACATGGTCATCAGCTGCGATTTTTGCACAGAGGAGAACTATTTCTAAATGCCATGCCTTGGCTCAAGTAGAGAGGAGACTTCTGTCAGCAGTTGATGCAGTCTGGGAACCCCAGACTTGCAGAGCTTTTCTCTGGCCCCAAAATAATCATCCACAAGGTGTAAGTGCCTCAGCAGTACTATCGCCTGGATCATATTCTGCATATAGTCATCTTAGTCTTCTTTTCTCTCAGCTTTTAAGGTACTCCTTGTGTTCCTAAAATAATAGATAGTGGCTATCTGATGTGAGCAATATTAGGTGCTTCCCAGTCCAAATACCACCATGTGGCAACTGCTCAGGATGTATGGGGTGAGCTGGTCCTGCACAGCACTGTGAGATGTTTGTTGTATGGCTGATTTAGGGGTAAACCTATTATGTGGAAATAATTAACATTGCTGAGGTAACAAGTGGCTTTTTGCATGCATTTATGTCAAACTCTTATCTCCAAGCTCCCAGTTCAATGTTTTCTTCTTCAAAATAAACCTGTTCATGTCACCAAAATCCTCAATTACATACATTACATGCACAGGATCAGGAGAATATGCTTGCACTGAACGGAATCAAGAACAGAACATAATTGCAGTGGAGGATTTAGGTAAAGACAATATAAATACCTAAGTCAAAACATCATTAGATTATTACAATTGTTACCTCTATACAGAACCCCAAAAATGTGAACTTTTCAATTGATATCTGGGCCAAAATGTTACATCTTGTTAGAACATAAATTGTTTTTATTGTATTAGTACACTAAGTGCTGGTCCTGATGAAAATGACCAGGCTGTCCTCTCCTCTTGTCAAACATAGTTCAAGTAGCACATAAGTGCTCATAGTTGGACTCACCAAATATTCTGGCTATACAAACTCTGGAGTAAGTGTGGCATGAGTTAGAAGGGAATTCTCAAAAGACAGAACAGCAAGTTCTCAGGGAAACTTTTGTATCTTCCCAACAACAAAGGAAAAGGTGGGAGATAACTTATGAAACTGAAATACAGAGGAGAGAAACAGAAACAAAAGGAGGACTACCTAAGAAAAAATGCTAGGAGATAGCTGTAGGAAAAGGATCTAACCTTACCTCTAAGTACAGCTGAAAGAAATTATAGAAAATATGTTTTGTGAGAAAGTTTAGTGTTTGGTTTGGTATCAACTGTTATCATACAAATGTTCATATGCTTGAGTAATTTTATGTATGTGAGTAATTCCATTGGGTTCTCTGATGAGCTTATTAATGCCATCTGCCCTGTTAAATGCAAATCAGCTAAATCACTTGCACTTTAAAAAAACCTAAGCAACAACCATATCCCTTTCACCTTCGCTGCAGGTAAAAATGTAAAATTTAGGAAGAGATGAGGTTTCAACTTCTGTGATGTATTTAATTTGTGTTATTAGAGACCATGGCATACTATGCTTTTTTTTGCTTAGTGTATGAAGTGAAGACACTGAAAATAGTATTCAACCGGATACCCATGTAATGGGCATTCTAAGATTTACTTTATGTGAGATCCTACTAAGCTCTTGATTTGAACACAGGAACGTTGCTTCTCAGGGTAACAGAGAATGGTGACATTCTCCTCGTCTACTTTTTGAAAGAATTTTCTACCCCAGTTATAAACAGTGTCATGAAAATGCTCATGGATTGGGAAAAACAGTGCTGGGTATGCAAATGGACCGTGACTGCTGTGTGTAGAGCAGTGACCAAGGAGAGGTTGCACAGGAGCCCTGTGAGTTGCCTGCAGGATAGGAGTTGGGGCGGAAAGCCATAGCTTTCAGAAATGGCTTTTGTTTGCACAGAGGTGGATGGTGAGTGAACACCGATGACTACTGTGCAAAGCTGCCAAGTGTCATGTCACAAGGTAATAAATGCTCTATTGATTTTGCTAGTTTCTCTTGCTAAAGTTTCACATCCAAATGAGCAGGAAACTGCAGATCAAAACCTGTTAATAACAACAGACTTGCACCTAGTTTTCTCCAAAAGCTATTCACATGAATCTCTGGGTTTTTGCCATTGATGTGTGCAGAAAAGAATGATAAATACAAACCCTAGCTTTTGATCCAAAGCCTACAGCTGAGGCCTTTAATTCTAATGAAAAATTGCAAATAGGACTGGGTAATTCTAGCAGCTGCGTGAATCTGTTGCTGAATTGGATGTGGTTTCAAAGCAGTATCAAAACCTGCCAAGGTTTGGAAATACTTAATAAATCAATGAAATAGCCATATAAGCTTACATCTTTTATTTCTTTGGAAAATAATTAAGCTTTGTTTTGTCAAAATGTTTGATGGTTTGTTTGAATTTCTGTCTAGGACTAACTAACAGTAAGATACTGAGAAATCTATTTTGCTATATATTCCTATGTCAAGTTGCCACTAAATGAAGGCTTCTGTATTCCCAAGAAATCCTCTGATTGACTTATTGAGCAAAAGATCCTCAGATTTTTTAGGGTTAAGTAAAAGTCTAATTTGTAATAGGAAGTAAACCTCAGTCTTCTGTCTCTAACTAATATTTCTGTCCCTACACTATTACCAGCTCACTCATTCTCTTCTACCTGGGTAAAACATTAACGTTATTATTATTATTAACAAACCAACAGGAAGTACATGTTGCCATAGGCTGGTTTTGTTTGTGTTTCTTCTCAACCTTTTCATCTTCCTTTCTCTTATTCCAGAAATGTACGAGATGTGCACACACACAGACACAGACATAACTTTTCAGCAGAATGTTACATGATTCCAATGTTGGGCTTTTTTAAATTCTGTTTTAGGGAGGGGAGAGCTACACTGCATTCAGCAGTGATGAACAGTGACTTCACTCATGAAAAATGAAAATAAAATCACCCGCCTCATTTTTAGTTCTCCTTTATTGGTAGGATACTTCAGTATCTGACAATAGAAAATTTGGTATTGGAAAAGCTGGCAGTGAAATGTTGTTGATTTAAAAATAAATTATCTCCACTGAAATTGAAAAAGGAAAGCTCATTATGGGCGCTATGTATGGTTAAGGCTTTGTATTTACTCAACCAAGGTTTAAGCCTAAATTGGTGGTTTAAAATAGCTTAGTACAACAGCTGCTATCCGTCTCACAAAGTTCAAATCAGTTCAACCTTTTCACTGGCATGTGGAGTCAAAGCAAACTAAGACCAGGCTTGTAGGTCTAGCTAAACTGTTTTCAGCACAGACTGAAAAAGTAAAGCAAAGGCGTTTTCATACCAGTTTTCTGAATTTTGACCCATGGGGCTGCTGATGGCTTCCTCACCCACTGACACAATTTCAGGTATGATATGTCTCAAACAATTTAAAATGGGGATAATACTTCATCTCCTACTCAGAGCATGACTCCAGAATGACTTCTGCAGATCAGGGGATGAAGTAGTGTGAAAAGAAAAAGCAGTTTGAGTTGGCTGAACCAATTTTCAGTCATTTCTTTAACAGCTGTCAGGTAGTTAGAGAAAAATTCAGCCCCTGGGAGTGGATAACATCACTGGTTAAACCAAACACATTTAAGGCTTTGTGTTGTCTGCAATCCGCTCTGTTCCCTTCTGTGAAAATCCTCTATGTGCTCTTCCATCCCAGAGAGCAGTGATGTAGATTTCATGTGATATCTTTTCTATTTGCTTAGGATGAAAATCACTGTGCAGTTACACTGCAAACTGCCAAGCTAATTAGAGATATTAGTATCATCCTGCAGCACTCCCTGCAAATGGTTAAAACACAGTAGTGACAGAAGTCAGCTTTGCCACAGCTTTTTCTACGGAAAAGACAGTTTTAGGTAAAATGAGGTTGGCTACCTGCTGCTATCAGAGGAAAATGGTAATTAGCTTCAGAAACAAGCAATGGGATGACAATGTTTTCAAACAGCATAGGAAAATGTAGGGGAAAAAAAGATTATTCATGGCTTTTCATGTTTTTAGCATTCTAAGATGTTTACGTTGGGTATGTGAATTAACACCTATTAAAATTAATGAAAAGATTTATGTTGGAAGCTCATCAGAGTTTCAGAATCTCTACAAAGTCAGGATGTGCAAACTGCTACTGCAAAGTTCCTTTTGTTCTTTGTATAAGCTCTACATTTTTATTTTTCAGAAGAGATAGAAAATGGAGGAAAACTAAAAATTACTACATTAGTCTCTGGTTTACAGCCAGAAGATGACCTTACTTCTAAGTGGAATGCGAGGACATGGTCTTTTACAAGAATGAAAACAAAGCAGAGGTTTTGAATTTGGATTGTTCTAAACTAATCAAAATTGAAAATTTTAATGCTATCTGAATACTTCTAATTTATCATATTTGAATTTATGACATAGGTCACAAAATGGACTTTTCAATTCAGAAATCAAAGTTCAGTAATGTAGCTACTGTTTTCCTATTTCATCATTTTTGGTTGTATTTCTCACATGCAGCTCTGAAAATTTCAATTCAGCAAGCATTAGCATTACTCAATCCTCTTAAGGATTCTGACAAGATTAGTATTCTCCCAGGATTGATATACTACACAAAACTGGTTTGATAATGCAGCTCATTGTAAAAAGCATTTCAAAATGTACAAATAACTGTATGTTGTGTACCAAATTGTCTGTTACAGGTATCAACTGCAAATAAATGAGGGGCAGCTACTGCTTATTTTATATCAAAATATTACATAAACTATGTTTGCATTTAAATTCTAAGCTTTCTTTCTATATTGGACTGGCAGCAGGATATCAGCTATTTCCCACCACTTCTTCTGACCTGAATATTCTTCCAAGAATGGAACTCAAAATTAATTCAGACCATAGGAATTAATTACATCTTATTGCCAGAGTTCAGATGAGAAATAGTCTTGATCCCCTGAAAGACAATGTACAGATTTCCTGGAACTAAATTACTAGCACTGAGAACAGCTGTACCTTCATCTTCTTGTTCTTCTTGCTTACAAAAGCTGACTTCCATGTTTCATTCCATTATCAAGAACATGACTTTTCATAGTCATGATATTGTCTGTCAGCAATTCCCTGGGAAACAGGCTTGACTCACCAGTTAAACCATGTATGTGGCTTTGTCAGAATGTGCAGCTGAGATTTTTCTGAATAAGTTTAATTTTAACATGCAAATTGTAGGTTATGAAAATGGTAAAAAGGCCTATATAATAAGTTCACAGCAGTGGAGACACTTAGCACAGTGATGTATTGACCCAGAAAAAGGTCCATGATATTGCTGTATAAGCCATTATAGCTCTTTCAGTGGCAGCGATGTGTTGCAATTGCCAGTGCTGGGGAGAAATTCTGTAGAAAGGGAAGAGAGCAGAGGGGTGGAAATGTGAGGATAAAGCTGTGTACAGCCAGCCTAGAATACAGGGTGCTGTGTTAAAATTAACAAAAAGACAACAGCACTGTTTTGTGGCTTCACAGATAACTTCATGTTGTGAATTACGACTACTGACCAACCTTCTGCAATGGGAAAGATTTACAAATGGCTTGTTTTCCTAGAAGACGTCACATGCTGTGTCTGCTGAATCCTTCCTTGCTACGATCAAACCCAAGCATTATGGCAGTCAATTACAGATACCACTTGAAATTTCTGTACAGAGGAGAAAATTATGAAACCACCTTCCAGAATGCAAAGTAATACTGAAGGGCAACTGACATAGCTGCTGCACTGAATAAAAATAGCTGCTGAGGTTGACTGCGCAAAGTCACACAGGCTAAGTTTTATTTGAAGAATGTACTCAGAGGAGGCTTGTCATTTAGCACCGGGATGGTTTTACAATATGAAGTGGAAGCATCCAAGCTGATTTGCTGGCAGTAATAAGACCAGTCATTTTCTGTTTGAAAAGGAAAGAAGCACTCCTCAGAATGCATTATCTTGGTCAGACATACCTGCTGACAGAGCAGATTAAAGTCCATTTGTCAATGAATCCAGATCAAGTTGTGTGAGATGAAAGATCTCTGTGGTAGAGCACCAGTGTTACTGTATTCATAAGCTGCCAATACTTATTTTAAGAAAACAAAAAGCACTTTTCAGGCAAACAATGGAACACGTTCCATATACTATAGGCAGGAAAAGGAAGTAAACCCTAGACTTTTACAAAGCTTCCATGAGCCTATTAAAACCTCTGATGCAATCAAAAACCCAGACTGAAGATTCCTGGAAAGTCTCTCTTGTTCAAGAGCAGCTATTAACTTTGAAACATCTCCGTGATGAGATGCAAGGCACAGTAAAGGTCAGTCAAGCTTTTTCAAGCACTTTGTTGTTATAAGGAACATCAAAAGAGGACGCATCTAAGAGCATGTCCTTCTTGTCCTGCTTAGGACATGAGGCATGATGGTCTGTAACCTCCAAAATAGGTCCTCAGACTCAATTCGGAGTGCAAAAAATCTATTTTTTTCATACAGCTTTGTAGAGGGGTTAATAGGAACTGTTGATACTAATGATTTACTTACTGATGGTCTACCTGTAGCAACATTTTACACCTATACTTGCTTTGGAACATCTCAGAACAAATCGCTAAGACTGTTTCTCAGAAAGTTCTGTAAAGGAGTACCTCTCTTTTTGTATCCATCAATCGACTGAATTTTAAGTCATTAATGAGTTCACTTCATTTACAAGCACTTTGAGTGACAATGTCGTTAGAGACACACAGGTGATATCCTGCAAAAGGAAAGAACCATCACTTCTGGCAAACATTCACAGTGCATATGTAGTCAGCATAGGATCAAGCTCCCTACTAGACCAAAGCTGTACCAAGCTATTGTAGCTACCTCTCTGCCAGACAAACATGGCTGCTTAACAGAAGATAACTTTCCTTGCAGCCAACATGGGCTAATTTATAAGTGGTATAACAAGATGATCTATGATGAAGTTTTGCAGCATTCTTACTGTGATGCCATCAAGACATTATTAATAGTTCCACCATGACAGGCAAAACACATAACACATTTTTATGCTTGAAGGACTAAGCAGCTCATTAGGGAAAGTGAGAATGTGAAAAGAAAATCTGTAGCTGATAGGAAAGAACTCCAGGAATCTGTTAGCCACAACCCAAAGCTTCATTTGACTGGTACATGAGACACGTACCGGATCCTTTGAAAAGCTGAAGGAAGGAAGAATTCTAGGGATAGTTCATGTAAGGCAGCAGCTTCTCACTGTGGACAGGGCCAGGCTGGGCTTGCTGCATGCACACCAAGCGCTGGTGTGACTAGCTGGATTCATCAACTTGTACTAGCTTACCTCCCACAGCTAGGGGCTATTCATGAGACTTTATGCTAGCACAGACTCATTGGCAGTCATATGGCACACCCCTCTAGCATGGAAGCTGTGCTTGAATTGCTTGTAGGTTACAAGGAACTCACACGCCAAAGTATAGCTATGTCTACCCAGAAAGACACATTTGACTAGGTGCAGTTAACGTCAAATCGTATCGGGTATTTGCTGCACAGAGTAATAGAGACTAGGATGAGGCAAAAGCCCCTCTGACCAGGAACGGCTTGCTTTTGGACTAGAAAGCCCACAAGACAAAGGACTGATCAATAGTGTCCACAGAAACAACAGCTGCAAACAGAAGAGCTCTGAACACCATTGCAAGTTGTGCAATACGGGGTGTTTATTGCATATAGGCCTGCAAAGTCATTTGTACACTCACTGACCTTGTTAACTCACCCTTTCTGCTTCATGATTATTCTTTACAAGTGGTGTATAACAACAACAGTCTGACATTACCCCACAACAAGGGTTCTGGGGAAAAGGTTACCCAGAATCCACTATGTAGTTAAACTTTTCCAAACTCAAGAAGCTACTACTAAACTGAAAGATGCTCTGGACAGCAGGTATATGGTGCTTCACAAACAAGTTACTGTTTTGTCAAATTGTATAATTTGCCCAGTTACAATATTTTGTGTAAAAAAAAAATAAAAAAATAAATTCCACTGGCAGCATCAAACCTACACAAACAGTGAATTGCATTTATCATTACTTGTAGAAGAATCTGTAATTGTGCTTACCAAGGAATTTCAATAGCATTAAGTTCAGAATCCATGGATTTTTTGAATATGTCTATTATATAATGAAAATATGCTCCATACTGTATTAAGGGCAAAAACATACAGTGACATTTCAAAGCCTAAATAGTCTTATATATAAAGTGTTTTAAAACTACCTCTTAAAATAATTTTATCAGAATATACCTAAATTTAAATGAGGCTTAATTCAACGTTCTCTGAACTTTTTGATTGAATGGATTTTTATGCATTATCTGTATAGGTTTTGCCAATAAATTCCTTTAGATGATAACCAAGCTGAATTTTTTTCTGAAAGAATCACTCACGTCATTTCCAGAAGGACAACAATGAACATCATCCTTAAATCCCTCCCACTTCTGTGTTTGACTCTACCTTATGCAAGAGTAAAGCAGTGGGTGTGGATAGCTCAGAATTAGGTATACGGGATAATCGTATCTTGGTCTTCATTAAAATTCAAGGCACTGAATGTTGTTAGCACTTGAAAAGTAGATTTTATTCAACTACTTCAGTTTAGGCATTTCATGTAAATTTGTGTCCTCTTGCCTGGCAGAATTAGGAAAAGTGACACTAACTTACCTTGTCAGGCTTAGGTTTGGTCAGAACTGAGACAGAACTCGGGAAAGGAATTTATATTATTAAAGTCTATCTGCTTTACCTGTTCTACAGCCTGCATATTAATATTTCCATGCCAGCATCAAACCTATATAAATGCTATGCTGTATTTATCCATCATTACATACCAGGAAGAGTTTATATAATGGCAGCAGCACATGACTGCAATGACCTAATTAAAAAGGAATTCTTTTTCCTTAAGAAGACAGATAAAAGATGACAGCGTAACCTCTAGTGTTACTAAAACTCTAAATAAACTTGTCTGCATGGGATTTACCTCTGAAACAAAGAAAATATTTTGTTTGATTACAAGGCATGTGATAGCTTGTGGATGTGGTATTGATCTGAGCTATCTTCCATTGTATGTTAATATTTATACAGGGGATGAGCAGAGTTTTTAGCTTAAGTGTCCTTAATATAAAAGTCAGGATGATTAGGGTATAGAATAAACACATAAGATTTACTACCTTTTCTCCTAACTGGCTCCTACTTTAATTTCCAGGATTCATGAACTACTAGCTTTCTCATACTATATGCTGGAATTAGTATTTCATGTTTTCTGTGAGTATTGTCCTTCAGGTTTCTTTACTTACAAACTACAGTTTCTCCAGTAAACACTATCTTTCCCCAGAAATAACCAAATTTCTTATGAAGCATCTCAGTCTCTGTTTTGGTCCCACTCTTGATTCAATCTTTCTGATCTCCTCATGTGTTTTATCCTCATTCTACAATCTAGAAGGGCCAATTTTGGAGCAGACATTTCCCTTTCAACCAATTCTCCACTACATCATTATCCTCTCCCTTAAGAATCCTCTTTCCTTTCCCACTTCAACTCTCCTTCTGTGGTGATTTCATCCAAATAAACCAGCTCTTTTGCCTCTCTTTCTACAAACATTCAGCAGTTCATCTTGCTCTGTTCTTCACTGTGATTTAATTAATTTCTGTTAATACCAGTTCATGCCTTATTTTTCAAGCATTTTAGCCCTGCTTTTGATGTTCCTGGCTGTTTCCTAGAGAGGTCTGCTAGAAGTAAATGTGCATTTCTACCTCATTTCTCCCTTACCTTTTCCATAGTACACATGCGGCTTTTGAATCTTCTGGGAGGACATCTAAACTCTTCAAATAAGACTCCTCTACGTTGCAAGCACTTTTCCTGTGAAGTGCCATCCATACTGCATTCCCACAACTAAGATTCCAAAGCCTTTATGCTTTGATGTAGTGCTACAATGATAGTAGCCTGAGTTAGCTGACTTACCTAATGGGATAATAAGATCTGAATTAACAAAGGAATCTTAAAAGAATAATTCTGAGTTAGAAAACTAAAATATGCCTTTTTTCCTATAATATCTCAGGTTAAATGTAACAGAGACAGAAATAACCAGGATCAAGCAGACTGATCACACTTCTGTGCCTTCCAGGCCTTCTATAAACCAGCTATTCGTTTCCCCTGATGCTCCTCTGTTTTCTGAAAACTGTATAGCCATACCATACCGGTAGTTAATCTCAGTTTTTCCACAAAGACTTTCATCATTAGTATTAATTCTTGCCCTCTCAAATCAAGCAAAACTCCCAACCTGAAACTCATTGACAGTGGAAGTATACTAGATTCCTAGTAGGTAGATGGGAAGAGCATCCCTGGAAGAATGACTTTAGCAGGAGCTCCAGGCACCATCGTGCCATCATCTTGCAACACCAGGTGCAGCTGAGTATCTACAGGTTGCTCTATCAATGACATCAGCAGATATGCAGCAAGGTCAGCCTAAGGACATCAGCCAAATGTTTCTTACAGACATCATGAGCCCTTCTACAACTTTTCAGTAAGGTCCTGTCCAGTGCATGGAGCACAAACATCTCTATCTCAATATCATTCTCTGGAAAGTCTGACTTACAAGAAAAGGATGTTTCTGAACAGCAGACTACGATCATGTGAGATCAGCATGCATCTAACCAGGAACAATAGCTTAATATTTTTTTTCCAACACTCTGCTCTAAAATGGACATCTTGCAATTTTGCGGGGCAGGCCTGAAATTTTTAGAGGTGATCTGGGAAAAGAAGAATCACAAGACTGTAAAAGCTCCATAAGCTGTAGCGTTAATGGGTTCAAGCTTCCCGCTTTCACAAAAGTTGTCTGTTATTTCTGTACAAAAAGTTTTGACACAGAAGGGATGACAGCATAGTTAACTGCTATTTTCATGAAAGTTATTGTTTCCCATATGGAACACTTAGTTTTAGCTAAGAGGAAAAGACAAGTAAGTACCTTCTCATACTTCTTTTCCTTTCCTTACTCTGCTGATCCCCCCTAAGCTACATGCTTTCCTACCAGAAAGTGAAAGTGGAAAAAAATTCAGCACCCAAACCCTTCCTGCATGATAATACCACTGCATTATAATACCACTGTTGCAATTTTACATGAATAAGCACTTTGTAAGTGAAGGCAACAATTTTCTAAAATTGGTGAGAGCCAGTGAGTGTAGAAAAACGCACACCATGACATGTAAGTCTGTTTAATGTGTCACAGTTTTCAGTCCTACAGTTATCAGGCATCACAGTCTTGAGTTGCACGGAAAATGTCCAGGAAGACAGGATGAGTAAAAGCAAGACAGTGTTGATAAAGTATTTCCAAACTCATAGATCACCATGGCTGAAATGCTCGTTTTGACCCACTCTTATGAAATCTGGATACTAGTCTGCAGGTTTCACTCCTTGTTCTCTTTGCATGTTCAAGTGTCATGGCTTTTCAGCCCTAAGACCACTGCCGACTATACAAGACATTATTGCATATTGCAAAGTGCAGGACTGATTTGGATGCCCCTGGGGTTGCTGGGTAACCAGAAATTCCAGGCATTTGGAGAAGGTCAGTACAAACAGCAAAACAATGAAGTCATGTGCTCAGGTCCCTGCTGCATTATACAAGGTGTGCTAAACATTTTACCAGGGGGGCAAAAAAAAAAAAAAAAAAAAAAAAAAGAAGGGCTGTGCAGGCAGGCAACAATTTATTGCTGTTATAGAACTGCTGTTGTGCAGGCTGCCTGCAAGCCTTTGTTGAACCTCAGTTTCATGAATTTAGGGTTAACTGTTTCACTTTTGAAATTATTAATATGTCCTGGCTACTCTTGCTATATTTATTTGCTTAACATCTTCTGTTTTCTTGTAGAGTTTTAGGCTTACAAGGAAATAAATATCAATACTTAAGGATAAGAGTTTCATGAAAATTTAAGGAAACGTCAGTGCCTTGGAATATGAATCTAAAGGTACCCCCTTTACACAAAGTCTGTAAGAGAATTCAACATAGACTGATGCTAACAGAAAAAAAAGAAAAAAAAGAAAACACCCCACAACAATATGTAGATACAAAAAGCAAGAAAATCTTTTTTCCATAAAATGCAAAGACAGTGCAAAGAATGCAAAGATATACCTAGTCACAGTTAAAGCAGCTCCATTTTCTAGGCTTCCTATATAATTTGAAAACTAAGCAACATACAGATAACATAACATTGTCAGTACAAACATACATGTCACTCAGACATTCAGTCACTCACAGACTTCACCTCGTGGTGACACCTCGTACATTCCATGCCTTTGTTTCTTGGCCTTAAACAAGTATTGAATAGTATAAGCCACCTTGAGTGCACTCTTAAAAACTATTGGTGTATAGACCCCATCAAATCAGATAATCAGAAAATAACATAAATAGTTTGTCTTCTCATAAACAAGGAAAGGAGAAACGTGGTAATAAGCTCACTGAGGCACAAAGTCACAGATTTAGGGGAAGTAGGCAAGACATTGTATAGGGTAAAAAGTCATACACAAGAAATCACGCTAAGTTTTATGGCATGTTAATGTTTGTTCCTGATGACAGAAAAAAGCAGTGACTTGGCCAGCCCCAGGTGCACTCTGGCTCTCTCTGGTTTTCCTCCTGCCTGCCCTGAGAGACCTCACAAATGAAAGCAGGGTAGAACATTTCTCCCTTGGCTGTGCAAAGGTCCCACGAGGAGAGCTTCTACAATCACCTGCCACTGCTGCTGGAGTCTGCCAGGGAACAACTGGAGGGGAACTCTTCCTACAGCTTTACTAGGGGCACTCCTCAATTTAGATCAACTTTAAATCAATCTATATTGAGCAAAGGAGATGCTGACTCAGAATTATTCCTGAAGTTATAGAAAATGTGACTTATATAATAGAAATAGTTAATCCATTATTTGGGGATTTATCTTGATTCCTTTCCCCCTCCTTAGACCCCTAACGATTAAAGGGTTTGGATAAATGTGATAGATAAAACTGTCTCGTTTACTCCCTGAAACACAGCAAAGCATACCGTATCAGACTGCGACTCTGGAAGCCTGACCCTGCTGGACCTACAACATGAGTTTCATCCAGGACTACTGCGAGTCCCTGAATTTTCAGCCCTGTTGGCCTGTACCAGAAAACACTTGGTAGCCCTTCTGCTGATTTAGGCTTTGTGTTTTAATCCCTGCCATCTAACAAC
Organism: Falco peregrinus; assembly: GCF_023634155.1. NCBI lineage: Eukaryota > Metazoa > Chordata > Aves > Falconiformes > Falconidae > Falco > Falco peregrinus. The sequence goes on from NC_073723.1 coordinate 35,399,857, forward strand.
AGTAAGTCTTACTCCTGCCTATAACAGGGTTTATGAGGTTTGTTTCTGGTTCCATCCTGGAAATTTAATTACTTGGATACAGTGTGCATAGCACAGGGCATACAGATCAGGAGAGAACATCTGAAGGGCTACAGGGAAATGCACAATAGGGCTGACCCCAGAAGACTCCTGGAGCTCAAAACCACAGCGTGATCAGGAGGCACAAGCTCTGCTGCATTTGCCTGCGTGCTGCCTGTTATTACTGTCATTCGATGTGCATATAAACGTGGTTTATGTTCCACCTCTACTGCAGTGGATCTTGTGATGTATAGAGCTGTATCAGTGACGACAGCTCTATGGTGATGAGAAGTTTCTCTGTAAGGTGAAGGCAAAGGACAACATTTGTGCAATTAAATACAACCTGCACAGAAGGGGGAGCAGATTGTACCAAACATAAACACATGGCAAAAAAAACCCCACCTCTGCACATCCCCTGCAATTCCTTCTGTAGTGAGCTCAAATACCCATAGATGTGCTCCCTGCTGTCAGCTCACTACGCAATCACATCTCCCAGTACACCGCATTCCTCAGCGGTATGCTCAGCCATGGCAGGGTGGACGTGCACCCCAGTGTGACCAGAGCCCGCTGTCCTCCCTGTTCCCACAGCGGCTGGCAGAGATGGCAGGGCCTGTGCTCTGGCAGAGGCCGGGGTTTACACTCGCTCTGTGTAATATATGTGTATACTGTCACAGCTGTGATGAAATGGCATAGTTGAGCATCAGGTAACCCCTGACAGGTAACGGGAACGGATAACCGTGCAGGACACCAGGCATGCTTGTGCCTACATCCGCCAATCCCTGCGTTCACTTCTCTGTATAAATAAAATACAGTACTAAAACAGGCAGCTAGCGCTGCTTACAGACTGCCAGGAGCGCTGTCACCGGCAAGGCAGGCTAACCACAGGGTTTGGTGTAACTCCTGTCAGGGCCGCCTGCGGTCAGAGGGCTGGTGGCGCCGGCCCCCGCGGCTCACCTCAGCGCGGCGGGCAGCCGGGCGGCGGGAGCGGGTGGCGGGAGGGGCGCGGACTGCCCCGGCCGCGCGGGCTGGGTCCTCCGCGGCAAATGGCGCCGCCTCCCGCCTGGCCGGGGGTGGTCTGAGGCGCCCAGCGGTTCGGTAGCGGCACGGAACGCGACGTGACAAGAGACGTCCCTCGGTTTAACCTCTCTCAGTGAGAGGTGCGGGCCGCCCGGCGCCCGGGCACGGGTGGCTCTGCTCAGGGCTGAACCCGTAGCCAGCGCTGCCTCTCACCGAGCCCGCGTTAGACATCACTAGGCCTGCATTTCCGAGATTCAAAACATCAGCACGTAAAAGAAGTACAAACAAACTGCCGTGAATGACTTTCCAAATAAAAGAGACTTGCTCAAAACTGTCCTGCCTGCCATCTCCAGCCAGAGAGAGGTGATGGGTCACTGAAGAAATACCAGGCTCTCTCACCCGAGCAATGAACCTGCAGTTACCAGAACAACACCTCTGCAAAATCGCTTCATCATTTAGAACCAAGAGACTCTCCGCTGCTCTCGTTTGGAAATCGAGATGGAGATTGCAGGTGGTGGTGAAAAGAGGACTTTCATGTATAAATCCTGCCCTTCCGTGATGCAGCGTGCTAGATGCTCCAGGCGGTGCTGGCAGCTCACAGCCAGTCATTCTGTGCAGGGTGCGGGAGCTGCCACAAGGCATACGGCACTCAGCCCCATGGCAGTTCACAGGGAGGATTTCTTCTTTTACTGAGCTGTGTAAGGCAAAAACTGTGCTTGTAATCTGGACATTAATGCGTATTCTTTGGCCCACTTCATAAAATATTTTCATCTGAAAAAGAGAGCAAAGTTTCTTGAAGGTGTGATGTTTTTCACTTAGAGTGTGATACCAGTGGGCTGGAAATTTGCTGAGCATGACCAGAAATGTTTCTCCACACTTATTTGTATGCTGAATGCTGCTGCAAAAATGGGGGGATTTGTTCGTATAACTACCTCTAGTACACCCCTACTTTTATCTACCCTCTTCATTTTCATCAACTATAAGCAGCTCTTCTACACATTCAAGACTCACTGCAACTGACTCCTGTGCTGCTTCTCATCTATCATTGACCATTTAGCGCTACCTAAATACCTGACCCAATGGACCAATTCCAGTCACATCTACCTAAAAATTCATGGTTTGTGGTAGAATAACTGTTGGTCTCAGAAATAAGGAAAAAACCACAATGTGAGCTCAGTTTTGCTGAGGTCCTATAGAACATAAATCTCCTAGAGAACATCCTTGGAATACATATGCCTTAATGACCTCATTAGAGCTCACATCTCAGAAACCAAAGATAGTGTTGGCAGAACTGTCTTAGGTATAAGCTCTCTCTTCTCACCCTAACCCAAGATAGAATTTCAGGAAATAGGAGAAGAAAAAACCCATCGTTCCCATGTAAGAAAGGTTAAGGCAGGGTTACCTAGCAAGTCCACCACGTCAGCAGTGGGCAGAGACAGAATATTGAATGTATTATAGTGTAGCACATAATATCTGGTATTATAGACTACAGTGTCAAAGCAAAATGGCAATTTGATCGAGCCTTTGAGCAGCTGTAAACAGAGCTTCTGGTTTATTTCATTTTTATGAGAAAGCTCAAAATTCCCTAGCTGGTGTGATGAAAGCCACAGGTAGCATTTTGCATCTCTTTCTTAGGACTCCTGCTACATTTTTCTCAAGCCTCATTTTCAGTGCAACCCATGCCTGTTCTACCTGCTTGCAGCCACTTTTCTCTGTATTCGTGGGTGCATGCATCTGCCACTGCTAGCAGTGCCACACACAGGGGGGGATTGCAGCAGCCAGCCTACAGATTGGGTTAGTATGTGGCACTGATGGACCGCCTGGTGTGAAGACGTTGTTCCCAGAGCACTTGCTGCACAGCCCTAAATATCTGACCCAGTGTCCCCATCCTACAACAAGGAGGGCATTGTTTTATTCTCTAAGGCAAAGTCCTGAATGCTCCAAATCTTACCAGAAAGCAAATCATCTGGGACCTGGTGTTGGATAGTAAAGTCATTTGAGGGCAAGGACCTTATATTTATTCCATGTGTATACAGCACCTACGTACCTGCTATAGCTGGTTAATGACTCCTGATTGAAGGTGTTGCTACCATACACACAGATAAATAAATGAATGAGCAGTAACTATCTCTGAAACACTGAAACCCGATATATGGGGGAGGCAATGCCAGATCATCGTTACTAAATGGTAAAATCCTAAAAGAAAAGAAAATGCCAAACAACTCCTCATTTATTATTTTCCTCACAAGAATAATATTAACAATTTTGAATTGTCTTTGGCTAATATCATTCTTGATGTCCTCTATACGTACGTGCTGTATTTTTTTTGGGGGGGGGGGTAATTGGCCTTTCAAGGTCATTCGTGGATGATTATTTGTCATGTGGGTTTTTACACATAAAAACAAGGTACCTGCTATTTGGTTAAGTAAAGCAATTCAAGCTGAAATCTTTCCCAGGCAATTCTGGGACAGAAAATTCTTCTTCTACTGCCTGTTTCAAATATATTGATTTTTTTCCAAATATTTCAATTCCTGAGTTGTCGTTAATCATTGACTAATGAGAAAGGCTTTAGTTAAACAAAACCTACCTTGGCACAATGCCTGAAACTTACCTGTTAATATAGTACTGCCTAAAGTTACTCTGCTATTCTTCCAGACCAGCCACGCTCATTCATTCAAATCCCTCTGCATGGCTCAGAACTGGCACCTGAACTTGTCTTATCCACCTCTCAGGAAAGAGGCTTCACCAGCAGTTTAGACAGTCAGGAAACAGGTTTCTCTTAATTTCTTCTTTTGGAACTCTTCCCCATGGATACACTCAATTACACATTAATTGTTTCCAGTGAATAAAAAAATAGAGAGAGGGTGACTTCTACTGGGTGAAAGTGGGAAAGTCTCTGCTCTGATGGGTGTATGCAAAGCAGGGCAGTTTTTTACAGGCAACAGAAATAATTCTGGGGGAGCCCAGGTGCAACAGTTCAGCTTTCCACCAGTATCTCTCTCATTGGGAATATTTCCCCTGTTAAAAGAACTGGAAGATACAGATGCAGCATTAATAGTGTGATCTCTGGGCTTTTTGTACAGGACTAAGCATATTCCAAGCCTGGCCCACAAGTTACAGTAAGAGAACAATACTCCATCTTTTTAGACACTGTTCAACCATATATAGAGGGCTCTGCTTCACAGATAACAACAGAAATAGGAGGTAACTGATGGATAAGAGAAAACACACAAGTGAACTCCAGTTGATAAAAATTTTCCACAGAGCACTTTCTCACGCTGAAAATGGAAAGACAGATTTGGAACACTTTTATTTCGAATTTATCAGATTGGCTTAGCCTCCCCAAAACTGAAACTGAACTTCAAAACAAGTTAAAATGTTTCAGTTTGACATTTTGAATTTTTTTCCACTTTTGTCATTCTGAAATATTTTGTTTAAAATTTGTTTTTCTTAGAATCAGCTAGACAGCAAGATAATTTGAGGAAACACAAGCCCCTATTATCCCTGTCCTCCTGAAAAAAATGGAAAAGTCTTTTTTCAGACAGAAACTGAATTTTGGGTTCATTTTGGTGAAAAAAAACTTTTAAAAAATTTATTTTGGTTAACTTTTTTAGTATTATTTGAATTCAGCTATAGAACTGAAAATACAGAGCTACAAATTAAGATGACAGTGCTTTAGTACTGCACAAATCAGCAGTAGCAGCCCATCAGTGTTGATGGATTTGTAGAAATCACAGAAATTAGCTTTCAGGAGAGCTTAGAAGGAGAGCAACCTGGAACTTGGCAAGGGAAAGCATGAAAGACCTGGATGTGGGTTTGGTGGAGGACAGGATCATAACAAAAGCAGAGAAAAGGCTGATTCTTTTCACTCTGGAGAAACAGATTGCATCCAGCTGAACTGCCATCGTCGTCCCAAGGCAAAGCCCATGGCAGTAGGTTGATGATAACATCCCCTCAGATTCAACAGGAAATGGGTAAAGCAGCAAAGGTTTGCAAATTCAGCTTAAATAAGCATCCAGAAGACCAGAAACTTTATCCAAACTAACTGAGACTGCAAAGCAGAACTAGAAATTACCCCAGAGCAAACCTCTTCTGTGAGCTTCCCAGTGCTTTTCCCAGGTCATGGAACCAGCTCTCAACTCTGCCAGCTGGCGGGCTTGTGCTTGTAGAGCTAACTAACCAGCCAGCAAAGCCTCCTGCCAGAGAGAGAGGATGCCTCTTGTGTCCTCTGCACTCCCACTGCAAGGTGTAGGACAGACAGCATAGGTCTCAACACTGCCCTCACACCTGCAGTGTCATCCCAAAGGACTGTTTTCCCTTTTGTGTAGCAGGCAGGTAGGTCTGAGGAAGGTGTGGTAGAGTGCTCAGCCCTGGCGTCTAGTGGGCAGGTGCCCTGCCTTTTCCTTTTTTGTGGCGGCTCTTGTGTGTGAATGAAATCTGCTGGCAAGAGCAGCAGGGCACGGGTGCCTCTTCTCACTTCTCCTTGCCTCTGCCAAGAAGGTGACAGGGCCGCATTGTGTCCCTGGTAGCTCAAGAGTCACAGCTCAGCTGGGAAATCCAGCCAATAAAAATAAATCAACACCTACAATGATAGATTCAGAAAGCACTGATGGAACCATCAAGGTGGGAATAGGCATGACATAGTTCCTCTTTCTTAGGGAAATACAACCCAAAAGGCATTGGCTATAGCACAGAAGAACGAACTCTTACCAGCAGTGACTACAGTATTGCTTGGCCCCTTCTAACAATGTGTAATAACCTCAAAGAACTGTAAGTTTACAGAGATTTACAGGGCCCCTTTGCTGTGCAGTAGGGCTCGACACAGAGCCTCTGGGTCGCTATGATGTAGTCCTTTCCAAAACCTGAGCAGCATAATCCCTTGCTGTCTCTTGCTACCAACCCAGTTTTACAGGTCACACACAACCTTCAGGCAGAGACACCGAGCTGGCTATGATGCTGCAGCTTCCAGGACTTAAGCCCCTCTTTCTGTACAACACCCTTCTGAGCTGTCTGGTTTCATCAGTTTGCACTGAACTACCCTAGACTGCCTTGCTCTGTAATGAACAGTGCAGAAAGAAATACAGAAGCACCACCTGAGTGGACAGCCACTAACAGGACGGCTCTAATGGGATCATGGCACCAAGTGCAAAGGCAAACCTCCATCAGCCTTACTCTTAACTTTTGCTGAGCTGCAGACTGATGACCTTGCTTGCCCTTGCATCATGGGATTTTAGTCCACAGCAAGAATGAAGTCCTTTCTTAAAAGACACAAATGCATAGGACCAGCTGAAGAGGCCCAACCGTTTCTCACCTGTGCTAGTAACATGACACTCTTACTTTGCAGTCCACACTTGTCTGCTTTGTTTCTGTTCCAGAGGCACAAGTTCAGGGCATTCAACAACTTTCAATTTTTTCTTGTTATGTGTCATTCTGGGGTAGAAAACACCTAATGCCAGGAAGAGACATGGCAGCTACTTGAAGTCTGTTTCTGCTGGGTTTTGTGCCTACACTGGAGACAGTTATGCCTCAGCACAGGAATTCCTAGTTGAGAGAAGGAAAACCACTGCTTATGCAGAAGCAAACACTTCCCTGCCTTTTGCCATTCACCTCATACTAGAAATTGTAGTATATTTCATTCCTGCTCCCAGTGAGAAGACCCCATACATTTCAGCCTCAGCTTTAAACACCACAGGCTATACTGTTATGCATGAGACATATTGTCGCAGTGTTTGCAGACCTGACATACCTCTCCTGTTTCTGCTTCCACCAAAGTATCTCCCCCTGCTTCTTGGAGGAGAATGGGCAGAGACAGTGGTGCATCCACAAATGTCTCTGCCTCCTGATCTAGATCTGCTTCTCCTACATGGCTATTTTGCTTTTCCAAACACAGCTCTAGAAAGCAAAGGCCTGTGCTGAAATAACTTGGACTGAAAAACAACTAAAGCAATACCCACATGAAGCCCTACACCAGTTTTCTTCTTTGCCCTCTGATGCCCTGTTTTCTGCCATGTCTGCTGTGCTGAATGGAAATTATTTAGAAAATGGCATCTCAGTCAGTGAATTACAAAGGTCAGTCAAGGACGCCAGGCTTGAGCTCATCCTGAAGAATAAACTTTTCATGCCCTGAGAGGCAGTGGCCAAAGAGAGGCCATGGGACAAGCAGGACTGACAGAACAACACTCTATGTCCAGGCCCACCAGAAGCAATGTCAAGGTAAGAGCATCACTCTCAAACATCTGCTTGATGTGGAAGTGCAAAGCAGATGCAGGAGAGCAGCTGTGATGTTTGCTTTGTGAATCCTGCCACTCTGAACACGTGGGAAGCCTTCCAGTAAGAAAGCACCTCTGTCAACTCTCGAACACTCAGCTCTATTTGCACAGATGACCACCATGAACACACTAAGGAACAGGACAAGAAGCATCAACCTGTGACAGTCCTCAGTCCATCCTCATACCCGTGGAACTGATGATGGGTGCTGCTGATTCTTTAGCTGAGGGCCTGAAAAGGCCACACATATCCTCTCCAAAGATTTCTCTGCAGTTCTCAATGAGAAACTTCACCAGGCCCATCACCTGCACACATCAAACCATCGGTTCAACCCATTTGGCTGAAAACGTATCAAACAGCCTTTCCCATTTCTGACTCCTGCTTTTGCACAGAATGCTGCGGCAGTGGGGCTGCTTTTTCAGGCAGCTACTCCCCACAAGCATTTGTTCAAGAGAGGAGGCAGCAAGGTACTTCTCAACATCAAAGCTCTGATGAGCCTGGAAGGCTGCAGCTGGCTGGTAAATCCAGGGCTTTTTTCCCTCTATTTCTACAGTTCACGAGTGGTGGAAGAGCTGTGTCACCTCCACTAGCACTTCCAGCAGGTTGTCCTTGGCTAGGCTCAGTATATTTGGCCCAATATGGATGGCCAGATTGCTGGAGCTCATCCTGCTGGTGGAACAGTTTTGGCTGATGTGGTGGAGCAGGAAGAACGACCACTTGAGGAGGAGGAGATTGGCTGCAGGTGATTTGTTGTCATTCTGAGGGAATGGGAACATAATGTTAATAAAGTAGAAGCTACCTACGCAGGTCACCCAGGATCGCCTAGGGCACCTGGAAGCCAGCGGCTGTGTCGTGTAGCTATCCAGGTGCTCTCAGCCAGTTTTTAATACTCCTGTGCGTCAGGAAGAGGGGGTAGTATTGCTTCCCAGTTTCTGATTTCAGCCAAGCCCACTGAAGGAGAGGCTCCCCAGCCACATGTGCTCTACAGCAGAGGGATGACCTTTACTGAGACATGTCCCTCACCTTCTGACACAAGTCGATTAATGGAGCAATCTCCAATGCCTTCAGGAAGTGCTGTAACAAGAGAAATGCTTCTCTGTGTCAATTTCCCCCGAAATGCAACCACAGAGCATCAATAGTGAGCTGGCAGAAAACATAGCTTTCTCAAGGAGACAGTCACTTTGCAGGCAAGTCCCTGGCCTCCCCCAGTCCCACTGGAGCAGGCAGACCACTCACCACGCTCTTTTCATTCTGCCACCTTTTCCTGCTTTCTTGGCTTCTACAGAGTGCACATGCACTCCTCATACAGGTCAGCTGAGAGGAGCTTAACGGGGATGTTTCAGGGGAAGTCCTGCAATGCCAAGGGCTCCAAGGGAGGCTTTCAGCACTTGCACCAGCACCACAAGGAGCAACCCTGGGATTCTGGCTCATGAGGAAGCCAGGTGGGTTTCAGCTACTTGCTCTCACATGTACCCATCAGCACTGACAGAGCAAGGAGCTGCTAGGCTCCAGGCCAAGCAAACTCCCATTCATCTATAACTGAAACTCGCTCTCCCCTGACTTCTGGTCACCCCTAAATCTCCATGTGCCTCTCTGAGGATGCTGCAGAGGAGGAAAAGGACGTGAGTTTTCCAAGGGCATGCCAGAAACCAGGGGCAGAATAAGAGGAACAGAAAAGAAGACAGAACAGAGAAACACCCCACACAGAATTCAAAGTCTGCAGAAGTGGTCCCTGGCAGGCCAACAAGGAGCTCTTCCAGCTCCAGGTCAGAGGCATTCACCTTCAAGATGACTGCCAACAGATGTGCAGGCTGGCTTCCCAGGTGGACATCCCCTTTGCTGTCAAGGGCCACCCCCAGTTCCCAACCAGCTCTCTTGCTGTCTGCAAGCCTGAGTATCCCCTTGGTGGATGGTCCTTGCGTCTGGCAGGATCGGCAGCTGTTCCTGCAGAGGTCATGGGATGACAGTTATTTCTCTGAAGACAGGCCCAGGGCAGCTGAACCGTCCTCGTAGACAGACCTCAGAGACGGGAGCAAGTGTGGATGGCTCTGCTTTCATTGGGGCAGGATCAAGGGGTGGCTGCTGGTAGCTGATGTGGGGAGGAGTCAGCTTTAGCCATGACCCCCACTTGCACTGGTCTGGTAAACCCATAGTCCCTCTGCTGGGGACACTGCCTCTCAGGAGAAGCCAGAGGGATGGGACCCTCTTTCCAGGCTTGCTTATCTGGAGGGGCTAGGGCAGCATGCCATTTTCCTGCAGAGAGCTGCCAGGGGCTGGCTAAAGAGAGCCCCTCTGCAGCCAGACTCTGGGAGCCTCTGCAATATCTGAGGTCTCTCCCAGTGCAATGGGTCAGGGCAATGACCTCCTCCTCCTCTGTCTGGTGCTGCCTGCTCCAAAGGAAAACAAAGAAAAAGACATACAGGAAAACTGCCAAGAGAGTGCTCGTGGACCCTCTCAGCACTGTCTGCTGGGAGTGACTGATGCGCCCTGCAAGAAGGTCAGTAGCCGCCCCAGAGCAGTAGAAGCACCCATTTGCAAGAGGAGAAAAGGTCCTACCTGCCTTTCTTCTCAAAACTCACCTGCAAAGTGTCCAAGCCCACTGTCATTGCCAGATGGGACCAGTGGAGGCCATTGCTTGGGTCCAGCCTGCAAGAAACCTGCTGCACTTACCAAGCAGCCCTGCAGCAGAAAGGGCCACCAGTAAGCTACATCAGCCATCTGGCAATATCTGAGAGGTAGGGAGAGCCAAGAAGCTTTGCTGTAGGCAGCAAACCATGATGTGCCCAGCAACCCACAACATCCACACTTGGAGGCTGGGACACAGGACCCTCCAACAGAAGCTCACACCACTTGCTTGGCACAGCAAGAAGTGGGTGAAGTGGAATAATGCTCACCTTTGCTTGGCCCTTGACCAACATCTTCAGGTTCCTGGCATCTATTGTCACTGACTAGGCAAGAGAAAAAAAGTGGAAGGTGAGAAGTGAGACATGTGAAGCTTGGCTGGAGAACCAGTGATGCTCAAAGGTGCTCTGGTGGCAGAGCAGAGACAGGAGAGACCTTCATGTCATTGTGGAGGTTCAGCTCTTTCACTAGAGGCTTAATGAAGGACAGCTGGGTCGCCCTGGCGCTCTCTCCTCCTTCTAGTCATCTGTTCACAGGGAAGGGACAGAAAAAAAGCTCTGTTAGACTTAAACGTGATCCTGAAACACCTGGATATTACTTAGTAGTCAAGCAGACAGCAGAGCCAGTGGTGAGAACAAGGCTGGGTAGGTGTTGGCTGGACACACATGGCCAAGCAGCTCAGCCAGCTCTGCTCAAGAGCTGCCCACAGCCGGGGGGGCACCTCTCCCCACCCTGGGAGCTGTGTTTCCATGTATGGCTACACCTGGAGCATCCCCCACATGTGGGCATTTACCCCATAGACGGGCTCGCTAGGAAGGGCCTACCTAAAGGAGTGTGTCCACCCACAGCTCTTTCACCACTCATGAACTGTAGAAATAGAGGGGGAAAAAAACCATTAGGCTCTGCTGCTCCCCAGCCTCTGGGCAGACGTAGGCACCTGCACAGCTCTGACCCATGGGGACAGCCACAGAAGCAGGATGAAGCCTCATGAGGCAGGACAGAGGTGAAAAGCCAAAGCCCTAACTCCCTCTTTCCTTGCAGAGGAGCTGCTGTTTGGGTGGCAGTAAAGCATCACTCTGGCCATGCGCTGGAGAACATAGAATGCCCCCTTCTCCCTCTTGTTCCAGCTGCCTGTATACCCGTGTCTCAGCCCCCACCTGAAAAACCCAGCCTCCATCCCTCTCGGCATGCTGCCCACTCCCTGCCCAGGCAGTGCACAGAGGGCAGAGGAACCTCTCCTGCCACTTGCCACCCCCTGACTGAAGCTGCCAGACCCCAGAGAGGACAGGAGGTGATCATCACACTGCACCACCCAGCCTTGCTGTGGGACATGGCACCAAAACTCCCAGAAAGTGGCAATGCAGGACCAGATAGGGATGAGGGAGTTGCCGTTCTCAGCACTGCCTTACTCTTCCTCTTCATCCCTGGCTGCCTCCTGCCTCCTGCCCACCACCCACAGCTTGTCCAGGGCTAAGCAGAGCTGTGGGTACAAGGTAGTGCCAGGTCTGCAGAGAGGAACAGCAGGGAGTGACCTCGATGTGGCCTGCTTTGGACCTCTGGGGGGTCCTGCCCAGCAGATGCCTCCAGGCTCTTGTGGCAGCAGCTGCCCACGGGCACTGCCCCTTGGGCACACGCTGGCTGCTAAGAGCCTGGTCACTCACCTCTACCATACGTCTGCCATTGGGGCAGACACTGGTGCATCCAGCACCAAGGTCAGGCTGCTCCCAGGGTGTCCCTGTCCTGGTCTCAGGGCCATGGATTGGGAAGAGGAAGCTCTGGCCTGGCAGTCTTTACCTTGGTGATGAGCAGTGACTCCCTGAAGAGGAGAAGGTGCCTGTCCCTTGTCATGTGGCCTCACGTCACCTGCATGCCCTCACGACGCACCGGCTGGGAGCTGCCGTTGGGCAATGCTGAGAGGGCACACACCATCCCATGGGGCCAGAGTCTCCCTGCAGGGCAGACAGCGGCAGGCGTGAGAAGCACTGCTGCGGCGGGGCACACCTGTGCCAGTGTGTCCCTGAGCCACCGCGGGAGCTCACCTGGAGCTGCGGTAGCACCTGGCCCATCCTGCTGAGGCCAGGAGGTCTGTCCCATGAAACACACTTGTGGGGCTCAGGACAATGCCCAGCTGGCCCGAGCCTTGCTCAGGAAGTAGGGTCCCGGTGCCAGGCAGTGCTGCTTGGCCAGAGCCTGCCATTCCCTAACACTGCTCCATGTCGGCCTGATGCCATCCCTGCAGGCACTGGGGTCATGGCTGGGGCCAGTGCCCTGCAGGCACTGGGGTCATGGCTGGGGCCAGTGCTCGATCAACAGAGCAACGTTTCTAAACCCAGAAGTTGTGCTGAGGGTCCTATCTTCCAGTGTTCAGCACAGATGGTCTTCATTTTTCTGTCAGCAATTTAGTGATGAAGCTGTGGCCTGGGTTTCAAATCAGCAGGAATGTGGCGTTGCAACATGCTTAGCAAGGAGGTGCCCAAGCTACTGTGCTTTTTCATAAGTATATGTGGCTTTACATGAAATCTTCATGTCTAGATCTCTGCCATCCACAGTCAGTCCCACTGTCTTGCTGCAGGTCTCCTTGTGCTGCTGCCACAAGGATCAAAAGTGCGTGTTGTCTCTAGCCAAAGGAGTGGTCCAAATGGAAAGGCTATCTTTTGTTACGGGACAGGGAGAGAGAGGGTGAACTTTGGCAACAGAGTCCAGTGATTCATTTTCCACAGAAATTTGTATCTTTTTGCATGTGTACCATATGTATCTTTTTTAACACCAACTTTGTACTTCTTCATAAAACATCCAAGTAGAAGGTAGTGGTAGTCACTCTCATGAAAAACTAGTCTGCCTTTGCTAGCTGCAATAGAAACAGCAGCTGCCTCCTTCAGTGAGCAACTGTCTGAAGAACCCCAGTATCTAAAACATGGAGTGGGGGCAAACTAAGAAGCAGGGCAGGCCCTAAGACATGTCCTGCCTACTTCCCACCCTTCCTGGGATGTTTTACATGGTAGGCAGAGAGGACAAAGAAGTCCCTCTGCCTGCTCATGCCAACCCTGTTGTCTCTTCAGCTCAGAACTTATAAGGTACAGTACAGTATGAAGTCAACGTTGCATCATATACTTTGCCCCGTAACTATCCTGGAAAGCAATTACTATAAAATTTACCTGGAGGATTCACTACCTGCTGTGCTGTCTGATTAAATATGAACATATAGATTCACACACTTCTGTGATTTCAGTGTTTGACACTAATGCCTGTGTAAATGGTAGAGGGCAGGGGAAGGGTAGAGACGTGTTATTGGTCAGAAATCAGGGCTGTACTGGTCAGCATGTCACAGCAGTGACTGTTGCTGATTTCTGTGACCTGAGACGCTGGCCCCACTGTTCACAAGGCTCTCCCCTGGTGAAATGCTTCTCCCAAGGAAGATTGCCATGGTTGGCCCAGGAAAGCCACTTAGATGTCAGTCCCCACTCTGACTGCAGATGTGGCACTACCTTCTGGCTGAAGCAGAGGATGCTTCTCAGCAAGCTGTGGGGGGTAGCAGCAAGAGGGCAGCAAGCAGGCTCCACTAAAAGGAGAGAAGCCATAGCCTTTGCAGAGATGCTGTACTCCATGATGCTTTGCCCCATGTCTGTCTTTCCCATGGCGTGGAATGGTTTAGAAGCCTGTGTGTGTCCCATAGGTTAGCAGTAATAGGGTATGATGTTATTTCCCCTTTTCTTTGACGTTCTGGGAGTATGAAAAAGCTCTAGCTGAATGCAGTTCTCAGGTAAGTCTTTTTGGGCAATTAAACCTTTGGTGCCAGTGTTGGAGCCCCGTACTGCCTAACGTATCTGGAAGACCCAGCAACTGGGTCAATCTGAGACAAGGCACCTGCAGCTGGTCCCCAGCTTTGTCCTAGTCACTTTACCCTGCCACATTTTGCAACGTGACCTGCTCTTGCTGGGTAGTGTCAGGAAATGGGCTGATGCTATAGCATGCTGGACTGGTCTCTGCTCAAGGCTGGATTGAGTGTTTCCTCTTTCAAAACTTTGCTGTGTCCTGGATTTCAAACAAGAACATACCATTAATGTACAGTCATTGTTTACTGACTCCCTCCAGGTCTTAATGAGGAAAAAATGTTCGTACCAGATAGAGACGGCTATAACAGGGATTGTGGTCATGAATTAAAAGTGGAGTATAGGTCAGTGTCTAGGGCTTCCCTCCTCTGAGACTGAACAAGTGTGCCTTTGTAGATTTAAGTTATCAGGCTGTAACCCGGATTACGATCTACATCTGTTTAATGTAGCATGAAGACAGAATAATATTGCTCTCCAAGTGGTTTTGGTAATGTGGGTACAATAATCTGTGTTTTTCCAGATGTATCAAGTGCATTTTCTTCAGGTGGCTGCAGTTTCATTTTGTTTCATATAGACTGTCACAAAGCATAAAGCAGAGGTACAGGAGCATGGTTATCTGTGCACTAGGAACCTCACTTCACTCACAGAAAGTGTGCTGGAGCTGTGCTGCCGCATAAAGGGATTTACCTCCAGAGGACTGAGTGTGTGCCAAAAGATGTGCTTGATAGCTGTGGGATAAACCCACACCTTCTCAAATGCTTGTATTTCACTGCTGGCTATTGAGCAAAACTAGATGTATAATTTTGACTAGGCACTGACCTTCCATGAAGGTGAAGGGGGGGAACAGGAATCCAGCAACCCAGTTGCTATCAAATGAGGTTAACTCTCCTCCTTGCTACCAAATGCCCAGTGTTTGAGCCACAGCATCTGAGGAGTGCTTGGGTACACCAGGTATATTGTGTATCTACTGTCAATACACATGTATGGAGGAATTCACAAAACAAAGCTTCATGCTAGAGACAAGTAATTTAACTGTTCTTTAAGATGATGCAGAACACTTCAAAGTTTCTTTATAGGTTAATCCTAAGAGGCAGTGTCTGTTTCCACAGCCATTGTAGGGATACCAGAATTGTTGACATTTTGTTAAATTCAACTTCTGGCAATTGTTTCTCCAATTCAGATGATTCTTGTCCACCAAAATTTGCACTGCGTGACTGCTCAAAAATTTACATACTTTGTCTGGCACAGTGGGAATATGAACTTCCATTTATTTTAGTTAGAAGACGTTTTCTCTGTTTTTATACTATTGTATGTACAACTTATGTCTCATGATGATTAATGGGTACTGTACAAGTAAGCTAGGGTCAGCAATTTTGCCACTGTGTAAAAATCTTGGCTTACATTAGTATGTCATACAAATACGCCTGCTTATTTTCTATGAAAAACACATAACAATGATATCTCTTGAGTGCAAATACGATGTGAACTGTAGTCTTTAGGGTAAAGGTAACACAAGCTATTGCACAGCATGTTTAAATACCAGTATTCACCTAGCTCATTTGAATGTAGAGCCACCCAGAAGGCATTTCTCCATTTCTTATTCATGGTACTGAAATTATTTGGTATTTGGAAACTTGTCTTTGTGTGCTGGTGTGATCTCATCAGCTTCTGGCTGCAAAACACGTATCTGTTTAGAGCCTTAATTCTGACTCAGCTATCTACATTGCATAGCACCGGCTACAGATTTAACTGTGTGGCTTAGACAAAAGCAAAGTCATTACTGAGTCACTGTTGCCTCAGGGATAAAAATGTCAATATCCTGTAATCTTGCCACCTTAATATATCCATTTTATTATGAAATTAATTTAAAATACAATAGATAAGTGCATGACTCATTAGTCCAGCTTTCTGCAGCATGCTTTTTATCTCAGCTGGAATTCAGGTGGCACTCTTTTTTCAGTATTATCATTAGTAGATTTGAAAGAGGAAGGGATCATCAGTCTGGTAGCTGGCCAGAGCTGTGCATAGTGTCCAGAAGAACACTTGGCATGAAACAGAGAGGAAAATGACCACTTTGCTGGATATTTAATAAAAGTAGCTGGGACTGCCACATATATTTGGGGTTTCATTATTTCAGAGACAGTTATCTGTCCTTCATATACTAATCTATATGTATGGCAGCAACACCTTCAATCATGAGTCTTTATCCAGCTATAGCATGTACTTAGGGCTGGGGTGGGTTGGGCTTGGCTTGGCTTGCTTCCCACAGTGTCTCCAGGCTGAACAACCCCAACTCTCTCAGCCTTTCTTCAGAGGAGAGTTGTTCCATCTCTGCGATCATTTTTGTGGCCCTCCTCTGAACATCTTTCAACAGGTCTATGTGTGTCCTGTACTGAAGACCCCAGAGCTGGATGCAGGACTCCAGGTGGGGTCTCACCAGAGTGGAATAGGGGAGCAGAATCACCTCCCTCAACCTGCTGGCCATGCTTCTTCTGATGCAGCCCAGGATACAGCTGGCTTTCTGGGCTGCAAGTGCACACTGTCAGCTCATATTCAGGTTCTTATCCATCAGTACCCCCATATCCTTCTCTGCAGGGCTGCTTTCAACCCCTTCATCCCCCAGCCTGTATTAACACTGGGGGTTGCCCTGACCCAGGTGCAGAATCTTGCACCTGGCCTTGCTGAACCTCATGAGGTTCACATAAGCCCACTTGAGCTTGCTTAGGTCCCTCTGAATGGCATCCTGTCTCTCAGGTCTTTCAACCGTACCACTCAGCTTGGTGTCATCTGCCAACTTGCTGAGCATGCACTTGATCCCACTATGTCATTTATGAGACATTAAACAGTATTGGTTCCCATACAGACCCTTACGGGACACCACTCATTACTGGTCTTCATTCAGACATTGAGCCATTGACCACAGTTTATGCCCTAAGACACAACAAGCTTAATATATGATAGTACAAACATGCATAAAAAATATTTTACCTGAAATAAATGGAAGTTCATATTCCCACTGTACCAGACATCGTATTTAAAATCTGAGCACTTACGTAGTGCAAATTTCAGTGGAAAAGAATGAGCTTTTGGGTATGCTTAAAAGAAAAAAAAAAACAAAAAACAAAAAACAAACAAACAAAAAAGCATAACACCAATGGAAAGGCAGCCAAATACCCATCAAGGACTACAAAAAACTGCTAGGGCATGCAGAGGTGCAAACAGGGAGGCCAAGGCTCACCTAGAACTGAAGATTGCCAGAGATGTCAGGAACAACAAGAAAGGGTTCTTCAGATATGTGATTAGTAAGCAGAAGCATAGGGAAGACACAGGTACATTGCTAAACAGGGCAAGGAAACTAGTTAGTAATAATGCTGGCATGGTAAAGGTTCCCAATACCATCTTTGCCTCTACCTTTACTGGTGTAGCTGGTCCCAGATCGCAGGATCAAGCAGCTACAACAATGCATGTGTTAACCCCACAGTAGTAGAGGAATGGCTCGTCTGCAGCCTTTTGCAAGGGCTCAACCCACAAACCTGATCACCTTCTACAACAAAACATCTTCTGTTGACTTGGGGAGAGCAGTGCATGTTGTTTACATGGACTTCCGCAAAGTCTTTGACTGTTTCCCACACCCTTCTCCTGGACAGACAGACAAGATACAGATTGGGTGGGTGGTCTGTAAGATGGGTAGAAAACTGGTTCACAGGTCACACTCAGAGGTTGGGTATCAATGTTTTTTTACTCAAGCTGGCAACCTGTCACAAGTGGGGTCCCCCAGGGATAGTTACAGGGTCCCCTGCTGTTCAACATCTTCATAAACGATCTTGACAATGGCATTGAAAGCACCCTCAAGTTTGCTGATGACAGCAAACTGGGTGGAGAGGCGGACACATCAAAAGGGACAGCCATCTTACAGATAGACCTAGGCAGGCGGAAGAGTGCTGGAAAGAACAGTAGGAAGTTTAAGAAAGACAAATGCAAAGTCCTGCACCTTGGATGAATTAACTAAAGAGCCCAGTACAGGCTAAGATCCTGTCCCTGAGACACGGTATGTGTTCATATTGATTTAAAAGCATTCTTTGTCCTTTCTTTGCTAACCTTTTTGTATCAGGCAATGACAAAGAAAATGTTATTTGGAAATTTCATGTGAGCCAGGACACCTTCTGTTGTCTCTTGCCCTCATATTCCCCAGCATCTACAATTATTACGTAAGTGATTTTACAAGGCACATTCCCGCTTAGTCCTTCCATTGTCCTTTTACAGAGTTCCTGTCTATGAATTTGACTAACTGCTGTGTCAGTACATTCCAGAAGTTATGAATTTTAATAGAATTTTACATAGACCAACAAGAAATAATAATAATAAAAGAAGTTACATAGTGAGATTAGCAGTGTTTCTTACAGCAAAATGACAACTTTCACTTTGGACCATCTGCTACTCTAAAACCAAGACCTGTTTCTGTTGCATAGTTCGTTCCAGCCACAATGTGACCAATGATCTGCAGAGAAACCCAACAGAAATAAATCTAATGCAGCTTATAGGTTTTGGAGTTGGCCCACTATAATGAAGTTTTTTTCATGAGCATCTGGAGGAAGCAGTTCAGGGAGTAGAAAATAATGTTTCCAAAAGTTTAGTTAAGGTGTAACAACAAAGACAAGATTTCCATACTGAGTGTTTGGCAGTTGTAGAAGGATGTTAGGTGTAGACATACAAGACAGTGTTAAAACTTCCACCAGATACCAGTTCTGCAGACTGAGGTGATAGCCCATGGTTTGAACTAAACAGCATGATTATTCAATGTATAAAAAGTTGTCTGTGCTGCTCCTTTATAATATGGAAAAGGAGCTGCAGAGTAAAAAAACCAAAGTTAAGTAGGTACAATTAAAATCTAAAACATAATCCTGTTGTATTAATGAACCTCTAGGGGGCACTTTGTCTCCCAAAGCTGTTATAAATATTAGTAAAGGAAAAGTAACTAGAAATGTCAAAGGAGCTACCAGATGCAATTCTACATGTTTCCCCTTCTTCAGTAGCTGCATTGGGATCATAACTAACCAAACTAGAACAAAGGATCATAACACAATTTGTCATTGAAATGAAGACATGACCTTGTGTCCTGTGGTAATAGGGTAAATTTTTGCCACTGTTCACATGCAAAAAAATTATAGAAAGGACTGGTTTTAAAAGGATCTACATTTTACTGTTGATAACAATTGCAAACAATGCTATAAATTATTTGTGGTTAGTCATTTCACAGATGTGTTTACTCAGTCCTCAT
The DNA here is from genome assembly GCF_023634155.1 of Falco peregrinus. NCBI lineage: Eukaryota > Metazoa > Chordata > Aves > Falconiformes > Falconidae > Falco > Falco peregrinus. The sequence continues at coordinate 35,418,928 of NC_073723.1, forward strand.
GAGCACCTATTTAATTTGTTTTCAGACAGAAGCAATAAAGGTTTACTTGTGACTTTGTGACCTATTTTTAAAAGTAATGTTTTGCTTGGCTATAAAACACCAAAATCCCTTATTATAAACTTGACTTTAGTGTTACATTACATTGTGTAGTTTTATAGCTTTATAATTATTGTTTCACAGAGAACTTTTTGCCCTGGGCTGTGTCTCAGTGTCCTGATCTAAGGCTCAGATGAGAGCCAAGTCTATGGTTAAGGTAGGGGTTAGGATTGGAAGGAATGGAAAGAATATTCTATGAGGAGCGGTTCAGGACTTTGGGCTTGTCTAGTTTGGAGAAAAGGAGGCTGAGGGGTGTCCTCACTACTCTCTACATCTTCCTGAGAAGGGTAAGTGGAGAGGGAGATGCTGATCTCTCCTCCTGGGTATCCAGTGATAGGACATGTGGGAATGGTTCAAAGCTGCTCCAGGGGAGGTTTAGACTGGACATCAGGAAGCATTTCTTTACCAAGAGGATGGTCAAACACTGGAACAGGCTTTCTGGAGAGGTGTTTGATGCTCCAAGCCTGTCAGCGTTTAAGAGGTGTTTGGACAATGCCCTTAATCACAGAACCACAAAATGGTCAGGGCTGGAAGGGACCTCTGGAGGTCATGTAATCCAAACTCCTGCTAAAGCAGGTTCACCTACAGCAGGTTGCACAGAATCATGTCTAGGTGGGTTTTGAATGTCCCCAAACCTCTCTTGGCAGCCTGTGCCAGTGGTCTGTCACCCTCAAGGTAAAGAAGTTCTTCCTCATATTCAGAAGGAGCTGCAGTTTGTGCCTGTTGCCCCTTGTCCTGTTGCTGGGCACCACCAAAAAGAGCCTGGCCCCATCCTCTTGGTGCTCACCCTTAAAATATTTGTAGACATTGATAAGATCCCCTCTCAGCCTTCTCTTCTCCAGGATAAACAGGCCCAGCTCCCTCAGCCTTTCCTCAGAAGCGAGATGTTCCAGTCTCATCATCTTTGCAGCCCTCTGCTGGACCCTCCTCAGCAGTTCCCTGCTCCTCTTGATCTGGGGAGCCCAGCACTGGACACAGCACTCCAGATGCAGCCTCAGCAGGGCAGAGCAGAGGGGCAGGATCACCTCCCTTGACCTGCTGGCCACAGTCCTCCTAATGCCCCCCAGGATCCCACTGGCCTTCTTGGCCACCAGGGCACACTGCTGGCTCATGGGCACCTTGCTGTCCACCTGCACTCCCAGGTCCTTCTCTGCAGAGCTGCCTTCCAGCAGGCCAACCCCTAGCCTTTAACTTGGTCAGCTCTGAATTGGTCGGGCAGCTGGACTAGGCAATCATTGTAGGTCCCTTCCAACTGAAATAGTCTATTCTGTTCTGTTCTATTCTGTTCTATTCTATGCCATACTTAGCGGTCTGGGTCAAGGCTCATCTGTGGCAAAGGTCTAAGGCTTAGGGCTAGGAAACATGCTAAGTCAGGAGCTGCGGCCTCCCCCTTCCATTAGCAGCCCCTTTGCAGCCCCCTCCGATGGCAGCTGTACCCGTTGTCCCTCTTTCAAGCCCAACCCTCTCCCTAAGCCCTGCTCCTCCCGCTTGCCTTCTCCAAGTCTGCATTTTCCCTCCAGGCAGCGGCCACCCCCAGGAGGGATGCGGTCATTCACAGCAGCCAGCTCTGTGCCCTGGGCTCTGCTGTGAGGTCTCCTGCGGTTTCCAGCACCTTCTCTGCTCAGAGCCACAGCCAGTGCCCGTTCCACGGGGAGCACGGTGGGGCAGCACGGCCACCGCTGGGGCAGGGCAGCCCGCGGGAATCGGGCAACGCGTGAGCGCGGTGGGGCCAGGAGCCACTGACAGTCAATATCCGAAAAACGTGAATGACACTGAGCTGGGCTTTCCTCACATACTACACAAGAGATTTCAAGCCTTTGTCAAGATCTGGTCATATTGCTGAGGCGAGGCCCCTTCCGGAACAGGGGGATATCGGTTGTGGCTGATGCCATAGAAGGTGAGGCAGAAAATGAGCATGTACAGGGCAGTGATGAAAGGAGGTGCTGAATGCCCTGAACTTGTGCCTCTGGAACAGAAACAAAGCAGACAAGTGTGGACTGCAAAGTAAGAGTGTCATGTTACTAGCACAGGTGAGAAACGGTTGGGCCTCTTCAGCTGGTCCTATGCATTTGTGTCTTTTAAGAAAGGACTTCATTCTTGCTGTGGACTAAAATCCCATGATGCAAGGGCAAGCAAGGTCATCAGTCTGCAGCTCAGCAAAAGTTAAGAGTAAGGCTGATGGAGGTTTGCCTTTGCACTTGGTGCCATGATCCCATTAGAGCCGTCCCGTTAGTGGCTGTCCACTTCAGAATAGTTGAGCCAAGATCCTACTTCTTCAGAGCTCCAGGAAGTCTGTTTTGGGATGGGGGACTGCGCAAACTGGGAGTAATGCAAACCAATCCCAGTGATCAGCTTTTAAGATCTAAGCTAGAAATGTGGCAAGCAGTGGCTTACTACTCCAGGGAGGCCCTTGCCAGTGTTAACTTCTCCATTTTCATTTTAGGTGCCTGTAGCTTTGCCTCCAGTCACTGCAGAAAGCGTGGCAGACTCCCTCATGTGCCTCGAACAACTGAAGAGCTTGTCAGTGGAAAGAAGGTAAAATGAGCTGCCTTTGATTAAAATAAGAGTTTGAGCGAAGTTTACCATGGCTTTACCTATGTAATAAAACTGTTGAACAGAAAGGTCTGCAGGCTTTTCCCAAGAAGACAAAACCAGCAGAAACAAAAGGAGAAAACAGACCTGTGAAGATGGGAGCAAAAGGAAACCAGGAAAGAAGGGGTGAAAGACAGAAAAAAAGATTTCAGCGGTCAGCAAGTAAAATTGAAAGGGCAGCAAGGTCACACTTATTCCTGCCTTTATGGTTCCACAGGTGCTTTCTGACTTACCACTGTAGGTGCCAATTTATTTCCTATTGGCTGGATTTCCTGGCTGTGCTGTTACTCCTGGGCTACCAGGGCATGATGTGGTCCAGGCACCTTTTTGGCAGAGGTGAGGAGAGGTGAGGTGTGGTGACGCAAGTTGAGGCGGACTTAAAAGAAACACTATGCCTGCGTGGCTGTGTTCGGACAAAATGGCCTTTATTTTTTATACAAACTATTTATATATCTTAGACAGTGCAGGTGCTAGACCCTGATAGGTTTTTGTGTCCTTCTTCTTGCTTGCTATTTGCTGTTGCTGTAGGTGCCCATATGCTGTGGTTCTAAGTTCTGGTTCTTCACATCCTGTTTACATACCTGACAATTTGTGGCTGTCTTAAAGGTACACGGCCAAGTCTTTGAAGTCAACTAACTTGTCTGCACACCCGCTGCAGACCCCAACAGTGAGGTGTCCATGCCTTGCTCCTCTTGCCCGCAGATTTCATTCTCATAAGACTGAGATGGAATGGTATACGGCACCATGGGACACCTGCTCACCAGCCACTGGGTATGAGCACTTCTGCCGCTCCAGGGCAGCCCACGTGGGCCTCAGACCCATGTGCGAAAGGAAAAAGGTCCCTCGTTCAACACTTTGGGTGCAAGGCACTGAGGCCTGTGCTGCTTGTCCTCTGCCTTGTACTGGGGGTGCAGCGGATGCAAAAGCCATCATGCCCCTGGTGGGAGGCTTTGCTGGTTGGTTCATCAGCTTTGTGAACAGATGAAAGATGGCTCAATGACCAAGCTGCAGTTCCCAAGGTCGAGGTTAATAATGTCCTACCAAAATTAGTACGATTCCTTTACCCACTGGCATTTTTCAACGAAAAAAAAGAGAGAAAATACTAACAAATAAGATTTATAAGAAGAATACTAATGAAGAAAGACTTCCATTAGATAAAAGGAATGTCTCCAGTCTCTTTATCAAGGCCTGCAAACTAATCTATGATGGAAGAAGAATTTTTCATGTCCTAAAGTATTTTCTCATTAATCTTATTTTAAGAAAAGTAACATAACGAGGATTTATTTTAGGCTCTTTGTATACTTCTTCTAAAGCTAGACAAAAAGGGAAATCTCATATTTGTTTTATTTCGACTGTAGCACTTCATCTGTCAGCTTGACGTGACAACAAACATGACAGTGTGTAGGTCATTTGTCTGTGTATAAGATATTTGTCTTTAAAGAATCACAAACCATTTATTCTCCAAATTATCAAACACAGTCTCTGATTGGCCAGCATGGATCCTGTGTCTAAAAACAGTTTGGAAAAGCTGTTCTTGTAGCAGGGTGGTATTTTTTTCTGGGATCTACTTTTAGATGTTTTTATTAGCTAGCTCTGTTGGGTTTTTTCCAGGTTGTTTAATATGTCTTTGAAAACTCTCATTCCTCATATTCTGTTTCCTGACAGCGAACTTCAACAGTGACCAAGGAAAAGCAATATGGCTTGAGTGGAATTTGAGAAAGCTACTGCCCCAGAAAAATAAGAATTGCTTTATGAGTGTATCTCACAGTCTTGTGGCTGGGTATTTAGGTAGACTTTTGAAAGCTGTGAGTAGACAGTGACCCATGGGCTCACCAGGGTAGCTCTAAGACTGTCACACTGTTACCCCTGTCACAGCCTGGGTCAGATTAAGGGCTACAGAGGGGTGCATGCTCTGACATACAATCAGAGCATTCAGCCATATGTTAGATATGCAAAATACCTTTCTGAATTCAGTGAGATAACCCATGGCATTTAATGGGTTTTGACTTGGGATGACAACATGAAAAACCTTGTGAGTCCTGTGACAGAAATACAGTTTTCCTCATCCCTTCCCTGATATACACCAGAACAAAAACACCAGGTGTAGATATTAGGCTACTAGAAAGGCCATAAAAATGCTGTAGTGTTGAGAAATACATTAAAAAGCAACTTTGACATTTAAGAAATGGATAAATTCCACTGATTGTATTTTGCTGCTTTATCTGAAACCTCTTCAGTTTTGTGTTCCAAATGTCAGGCGTATTAGGTAGGTTTCTTGAAACCTCAGAGCAAAATAAGCTGTCAGATTTCTTCTTCATCATATGTTTGCATAAGGTCTTTTTCCCATTTGATCTCTGCTAGGGTTACTGGTTTCTTTAGTTTCAGCTGGAGGTACTCCTGTGGAGTCTTTCTGTGGTTCTGTAGTATGATAATTAACTGTTTAGGGTATTTTCTTTTTTTAAACAGATTTGTTGAGGGGATACTACCCCTGCAACATTAGGGGTTTTTTTCCTGATGCCCCAGCAAGCTGCTGGCATCCCAGGTAATCCCAGCATGTCACTTCCTCCTGGCTCCTTGGCCCCCTGTGCCAGATACCACTGCCTGCCTGGAGCAAGGTGGAGGCTGTCCCACTCTACCACATGGTCACAGCCACCTTCTCCTCGCTGCCAGCCTCCCCAGCTCACAGCAGCCTCATGCCTGTCTCTGTGGGAATGGGTCTGGGTAGATATATGCAAGTGAGAGGAGTCAGAGAGGCTGGGCGCACAGAAAATGAAAAATATCTGGAGAAATTAATGAGCAGTTGCTACAAGGGAGTCACCAAAGTATGCATGCTGTCACAGAGTGAGGTCTGTACTCTGCTGGGGAACCAGCTATCTGAAGTGTAAATGCCCAAGCTTTTGCAATAACATCCCCTAGACAGCCTTATATTGTCCTGCAGTGGTCTGATAGTCTCCTCCAGCCCCTGTTTGGGAATCCCATGCCTTGCTGCAGGAGGGAGCCCAGCCTCCACTTGGAGCTTTGCAGGAGCCTGCTGCACACTGTGAGCCTACCAGCAGATCTGTGGGAGCACTGGGGCTGCACCGAGCACCGTGGTAAACTGGGATCATCAGGGAAGTTGTGCACAGCCTTCAGGCCTGATCCAGAGTTTGCCAAAGTCAATAGGAGTCACTCCATGGACTGCCTGGCCATGTAGCTCTGGGGCAATATGGGTCCCAATGGGCTACTTGCATGAAACAAACGCCACGTTTGTGGGGCTCATGGCAGGACCAACTGCTTTTCTTCTGTTACTACTACCTTTTAGTGGCAAGGATTCAGGGAGAAACAAACAGCCTATCTGGATCTGTATACGTCTGTGACAGAACATTTTGAATGGCAATTCCCTTCCTGAGCATGGACAAGAGAAACAACGTTGATGTTAGCTACAATTCAATTTCCCATACAGCAGATGGAGTTCTCTGTTTTGAAATGCAAAAGCTTTCAGAGAAACAAGAGATGGCATAAACCCAACCAAACCACTTGAGCCAAGCACCCATGAAAGTTGCCTTCTGGACCCAAGTGATGGAGAGCTCTGGCAGACCCACCTATCGCAGAAACAGATGTCAGTAATTAATGACCAACTCAAGCTAGGTGGTCCATCCTAGATGAAATGCTTGAATATTAATCACAAGGTTCTGAATATTATTTTTTAGTATTTTATTACCTGACCTCTTGTGCGATGTATACCACATGTGGGAGGAATATCAGGACTGTGACATGCAAGGAAACTACATAGGCAGTATCTCACTGTCACCCTGAAGTGTTTGGTGCTGGGACAGGTAATGATTAGGGGTCAAAGTGGTGCGACAACAGATCTGCACACAGAATAGTCTGTTCTTGGACAGATTTAATGGGGGAAAATGAAGAGGTAAATAATTGTCTTATGTGCTCCAATATGTGAATCAGTAATAATGCTACTAATTGGTCCCAGGCAGCTTCATATATGCCCTAACCTTTCCGTTCATGATTCAGATCTATCTCATTTTCCTCCAGGTTTCAATCAGAGAAGTGAATTCACATGAAGCAGTGTTCTGAGATAATATACAGCTCTTCATCTATGGCTGAATGTCAATACCCATGAAAAAAAAAAAATCATTGCATCGGTCACTCATATATGCAAGTGTAGATCCTCTGAAATCACTCAAACTGAAATGGAGCTACAGCAGCCAAGTGTTTGATCAACAAAGTTCATTGGCATCATGGGGATGCAAAGCACTGCTTCAAGATGATTAATTATTAGTACATTGTAGTGCTCCTGGCCAATTGGTTACTGTTAGGTACATCTAAAAGTAAATTATTATAATAGAATATACATTATTCACCTTGGTGTATGTTTTGAAAAAATGGTGGAAGAGGGTTGAAATTTCACTATAACCATGGCTTGTTCTGTTGTCCTGGGAATTTTGCATCAGTTCAAGATGACTTCTCTTCTGTTTTAAGCTTTACAGTGTCCATAAACCTTACAGATTTATTAGATTATTTTTTTATTGTGGAAGAGAATCCTGTTATCAATTACCAGCAAAATCTTGCAATTAAGTACACAGCTGCAATCACAACATATGTAATGACCCCCTAAACCCCAGGCAGGAGAAGGGCAATGTGCTGAAGAGTATTAATCTTACTAGCATCGCTCCTTACTTAACTGCTTTCATTAACATTTGTTGAGCTATCTGTCCTCAGGTGCCAATACTTTTAATGTTTAATAAGATTCCATTAAAACCTCCATTAAATGAGTGGTGAGGCTGCAAGATAAAGCACTCATTAGTATGTGGTGTCAAAGGTAAGTTTGCCCATACGATAAAAGATTTGCATTTTGCATTTGAGAAGCTGGACTACAGTCCTTCAAGTAATGATGTAATCACATGCTGCATCTTTCACAGCCTTAACGAGCATAAGGGCAAAACTGTGTTCATTGGCCAAAGCAGTACTCAACAGTCACTTTTTATCCTTTCTGTCCAATATCCAGTAGCACATCTTTCAAACGTTCAGACCCAGGAAAGCTGGGGAAAATCACTAGTAAATTGGATGGGGAGTACTGCTTCATTTATCTGCTAGGGCCCGTACTAAGCACGATATGACCCTGTCAGTGTTTCAGCCAGGGCAAACCATCCATGGTGATGGTGAGGCAGAAATATTGATGTATCAGTTTCACTCACTCTGCTCTCCAGTGGACTGTCTGAGCTAATTAACATACCAGAGAAGTGTCTCTTAGGCCTTACACACAGAAGAAAGTCCATCTATTTGTGTCTGGCCCACTCTTTCATGCCCTCAGCCTCCTAACCCAAGAGCTGCTGGTGTGCCCAGCCTCTCACAGAGAGGGAAAAGGAAGGAATGTGTGCTTTGGGAGAGTGTTGGCACTGGGGCTGTGCATGCTCTCTTCCTTCTCTCATACAGCAGCACCCTTCTGCAGGCTGTAGAGGAAGAATTTGGGGGCTGCAAGGACAGCATAGGACACACTTTGGGGATCCTGTTGCTATAGTGCAGTGTAACTGTAATATTATCCAAAGCCTGCAATAGTGAAGTAACACCATCCTGCATTCCATAATTGCCAAGGGTTTCTGGTAATTGCTGTCTCTAGAGAGTCAAGGGGTGATAACCCTCACCACAGGTGGCTGCAAGTTTAAACCAGTTGTTTGTACTACACTGGAGATACTCAAATCTGACTTCAGACACACTGACCTTGCTGATCTAAATTCTGAAGTATTATAAAGTGTAGGATCAATATAGTCTGTTGTACTGGTTTTGGCCATGATGGAGTTAATTTCTTCATATGAGCTGGTATGGTGTTATGCTTTGGATTTGTGACCAAACCAGTGTTAATGACAGAGGGATGTTTTAGCTATGGCTACTCAGTGCTGCCCAGTCATCTGTGCAACACACCACTTACTAATACACCATCGGGAGCTGTCAAGCAACAGTTTTCAGACTAGTAGAGGGAGCATCAGGATAAGCCCAGTGGTTCCCTCTGTCTCCATGTGTAAGGAAAGGACACTGGATCCCACCTGCATGACAGTCCCTCCAGCCAGATCAGAGAGCTGAGCCTGCTCTACTTCTCTGCTGTGTTCTCCTTAGGAGTTTTGAATGTAGCAGGCAAATGAGAACTTCTTTCTTTCTCCTACTCCATTTTCTGATCCAACTACACCAGATCCCTAGTGATCATTCAAGGGAATTCAGTCCTGCAACTGACATGTTATAATTATCTGAGTATGAATCTCCCTGCCTCCCTCCATCTCTTTATCTCAGGATACAGGATCTATAAATTAGAAAGGAAGACAGGTGTAACTATTGCTCCATAGTTTGCTGTATATCTGTGATTTGAAATAAGTAAATAGAATTTTTATAAAAGATACTAGACACATCTTAAAAAATTCAGGAATTTCAATGAGAATACCTAGGCACTTTAATATGCATGTTTGTGTTTATATATATGTGCATTAACATTTTTAATTGCAATCCATGTGACCCACATGAAGTGAGATGATAAATGTGGCCATACCAATGTGGTAATTCTGCTGGCAATAACATGATCTCTCATTGCTATGTTGATAAGTGTCTGAGAAGAAAATTTATGTCTGGAGTTTGTTGTGCCACGCACTACATAAATCACTGTACACGTCAGTAGCAGGTAAAAAAAAAAAAAAAAAAGACTGAATTACAGTTAAACATTTATTTAATCTCATTCTTTTCCATCTGATGATCACATACATGCTTTTCTACATAGTTGTTTGGGTTTTTTTAATGAGTGCAAGCAATATATAATCAGCACCATGCATTTGTTACCCCTACTGTTATCCTTGGCCCTGTCCTCTGGAGCTTTTACCTTTTTATTCTGTCTATTGGTAAACCTTTGCACCCTATGTTTCTTGTCCATCCATAGTAACACTGAACATATACAAATCCCTACATATCTTTAAGAACATGTATCTAGCTTCTCTACATTATTTTCAGAAAGCTTCGAAATTACTTACAGCAAGGGAGATATGTAAGTATTCCATAAAGTTAACCATTTTTAGGTACCAAATATTACAGAAACTGTCTAATCCCGTGTCCTCAGTTTTTGACTAGGAATCTCTTACCTGAAAATTCACCTTCCCCCAGCAGTGCAGATTGGCTTTCTCATGTTTTGCACATTGCAGCCATCAGCATTTTCTAAAGAAAAAGAACACTAACGGGAGAAGAGGTGAAATGGGCCATGTGGAGCAGAAATACATAAGAACGATACGGGGTTGAGTGATCTAGAGCTAAACACAGTTTAGTCAGGAGGTGATTGTGTGCAGCTCACAACAGTGGAAGCCCAAGTACTGAGGAAGCGCTGAAGTACTTATGGACATTTCTCCACAGTTTTATTCATCTATAGCCTCTGCCCATGGATGAGTCTCTCTGGAGCGCTTCACCAGGAAAGCAAAGAATGAAAACTGAGCAAAACATTTCTTAGATACACTTTATTAAAGGCTTAATATACACTTAATAAAACCTAAGAAATGTTATAGATGTTGAGGAAGAAAAAAGATTAGATAGTGTGTCAGTGATCCCCAACCTGTCTATAAAACCAGTGTTGCACTTAACTTGTAATTGCTTCCTTTAAAACAAAAGCATGCAGAGCTCATGCATAGTGCATACTCTCTTTCCTTAGGTGATGATTGCCATGCTCTCATATGTACCCACTTGAATGGTGTGCTTGCTGAAATTCAAGGCTCCAGTCAAGAATGAAAATCTGATCTGAGCTGTCTGCACACAAACGTGCTCTGGCACAGCCTTCTTGGAGTAATCCAGGAATGAAAGTTTGACCTAAGCTTGTTTGGTTTTATCAACTCCAGACTCACTCACTTTGAAATTCTAGTGGACTGGTGGCTCTCCTCTCCCAAGATAAAGCTTAAGTTTGACCTTCAGGTGTAGTCTGAAGGGAATACTGAGTCCAATAGGAACAGGAAGAAAATAGAAAACGAGGGATGCAAAGAACTGGGATGAAAAGAACTTGAAGGCTCGGAGTGCAAGTAAGGCTGTCACTTCTTCACAATCCTTAACACCAACTGATTTGTCAAAACAGGCTTAAGACCACAACGCTTACTGAGACTAATAGAAAAATAACCTTTTCTAAATTTAAGAAATTATCACAAACACTAATCTATTCCTATAACTTGCCAGTATCCATATTTTGTCAGAGGGAGTCTATCTGGTAAACTTCAGTGCAACATCTGCTAGGAGGCACATAGAATTTATATGCAAACATAAAAGTAACTTTTTTTTAGAATTGTATGCAAATTCCTGTGTCCTCCCTATCTTTCTGAATGCAGACGGCTGAAGTATATGGGAAGTCAGATGGTTCTGGCATAGCTGCTAATGAGAAAGTGAATCCACATTCCCTATTTGCTATGGAAAACTACTCAGTGTACCTCACCCCTGAAGAACTTAAGAAGAGCTAAACCCCAGTATTTATACAGGTGATACTGTCCACTGTTTGTGTTACCGTTACAGAGGAACCATTTTAGACAAGTGATCACAGGGTGGATATGCTGGAAATTCATTGTGCATTCAGAGCTTACCACTGGAGAGTGCAGGAGAAGAACACTCCTAAAAATCCTGAACAAATAGCGATTCTGCTTAAATGCCTTCCCTTGGACTGTGCTCAGGAGACAGGGCTTATAGTCCACTAAGCATTCGAGTGCTGATTTCTGTATTTCATTCATGATGCAAACAATTATAAATGCACATCTCGCCTAGACATACAGAACGTAGGATCCATTAACTAAGAGCTTGTAGGAGCTTGAAACAAATGCAATTGCAATTCTGGTGTGTAAGGAGAGACTATTTGCTATCAGGTCAAGGATAAATTTTATTCTCATATATTTCTTGATTATAACTAAACACTAAACAAAACAGTCAAATATAGGCGCCCAAGTACAAAATTTAAATTAAAAAAATTCTGCAAATAGAGAGGCCTTCATATCTGCACTGACACTTGCACTTATAACCCAGGCTCAGAATTTTGCTGCAATTCTTGCTAGACACAAGAAGCCACATAGTAAGCATTTCTTTCAACAAACCTAATACAACGTGCAGAAGAAAACCTTCTCCAAATGCAGATTTTGCCACTGTTATTCAAAAGGGACACTGCTGGGACATTGTGCATCTATGAGACCTTGCAGTTGTCCAGCCAGAGGGCGTTGAGACTTAAAACTTTTGCCAGCCAAGGTTAATAGGCTAATAACTAGGTCCTGGGAGATTCTTTGTCCTCCAAGAATTGAAGCTGCTGAGTTCCTGAAGAAAAACTTGAAGTATTCAGAGGTCTAGAGAGAGGACAGAAAAAACCCAAAGCTCAACTCCCTTACCAGACAGTTGGGAATTTCACATGGATATGAGGACACCCATGTCCCAGTTCCCAAGATGCTGTGTTCATTATGCTCAGTGACTGCTTACCTTAAGTCATTCCTTGGGCTGAGTACTGGCATGACTCTACATGCCTTCTCCTGGGACAAGTTTCTGTGTTCCAGCTTCCAGATGAAAAGAAGAACCTGGCAGAGGCCATGAAGTACCTTAGTGGCTTGAGCCATTGGGCTCTACTCATAGGCTGAATTATTACGCCACGTAAGACTAATTAATATCAGTGTTAGTCTGAGGGCTATGTTACACTCCGTAAAGACACTGTGGGAAACTCATTCTGGCCTGGCTGGACAGAGCAAGACACTGGAAGACACTGAAGTATCGGAGGCGAAACCCGTCTGTATCTCGTCATAGGTCTGCCAGAATAAACAAAGGAATATATGTCAGTTATGTGGCGTGCATGTAGAGCAAATATACACTTAATCTTCTAGTGAATCACCTTTTTCACACAAAGATCATCAGTGATCCCTAGCAGAACAGCTGCTCAGACACATTCGGCTCTGGCCTCAGAAACCTCCCACACCAATGCCATGAGTGAAAAGCTATAAAAGAGTTGGTCTGCCAGATTGGAGGGTCAAATAGCAGCCTGTAAATGCTTGTAATAGGGGACAGTGTGACTACTGATGCTCATTCCTCTTAATGGCCTTATGCAGAAGCAAACAGCTAGGAGAAAATTTTTTATGAGAAAGTAAAAACTAGGTGACCTTCACAAGACATTAAATCATTTCCGTCACACTTTCTCTTTCATATTGTGGGAGTATGTGCCTCAGCTAAGAATTTGCCTTGATTGTATTATTTTTTATTATGAAAAAAAAAATACTGGGAAGTGTCAGCTCCCGAAACACTGATCTAGAAAGATCTGCCTATTATCACAGCCTCTTCTAAAGAATCTCATTGTTTTCATTTCCTTATAAGAGAACCAGGCAAGGGAAAGCAAGAGTGATTTAAAAATCTCAGTACCAAAGAACAGGAACTTATCAGTTTCAGACAAGAATCACTAAGTAAAACAAGCTCACTTTTTTATATACCATTGATTAAATGCATTATCTCATGTTTTGTCTTCAGCTCGTATCTATGGAAGTTATATTATTGGATTTTGAATTCATAACTTTTAGCAAAACAGTAAGCCCACAGTGTCTTTATCACCTTATAGGAGATAGAAACATTTTTGTGATCATGAAATTTCGTGTGGACTGGCTTGTATTTTTCTGTTCTTTATAATGGCCATTTTGATCTTTAAGGCCTGACAAACTGAGTTGCTTTGCTTACCAAAACAAAATATCCATATGTGCATGTATCTGGCAGTCAGCCCCTCCTAGACATGTTTGAATCTGTTGGCCAAATTTGACAAAGGAGTAAGTTGTCTCAATGTTTTTATTTCCTGCAGGTTGCATGGAGCAGTCAAGAAGGGAGGAGACCCACGCACACTCCCTCTGGGGAAGGGCTACAACCTTTCTTGATGTTCAGGGAATCCACCTAGGGATGCATCTCCAGGCATAGCTGTGGAGGACGCAATGGTTCAGTGTTTTGCTGCTGAGCCATTTGTTTCAAAGACAGGCCAGAGAAATCATTTTCCACTGACAATTCTCTCACAAAGGCTTCTGAAATTTGTGTGTAGTGCATTTTTACCCTGATTCACTGCAAAATGAATTATTCACAAATGGTCCAGTAGTGTTATCTTTAACCTGAGATGTACAAAAACCTAATCAATAGCAAAGCATTAAGGTAGTGTGTAAGGATTGGTGAGTCACTATGGGGCAGCGCCAACAGTGTTTGTCTGTTTATCTCTTCCTCTGGTTTTGCATTTATCATTAAATGGGCAAAATAAGGACATGACATTTTAAATTGTATATACAGGTACCTACAGTATTTTTCCTAGGGCATCTGCGCAAGTGTCTCTTCAGATGTTCTTTCCGGAGTTTATTAGAAATTCTTTTTGAACTGATACCTACTTTACTCACTTTTAATGAAGACTATTAGGAATAGCAACATGCATGCCAACTAACCACAGGAGCTATCATTAGCTGAGTGACCAAACCAGTCAATTTAAGTAGAAACTAGATAGGTCAAGAGTTCACAGTTACTTTGCAGCCCTTTGCTCGTTTCATTAAAACCATCAAGGAATTAAAGCAGCAAGTTATCTAATAAGGCAACTTCCAGAAGAAACATGATAGCAAAAGTCAAGGGCGTTTCAAGCAGGAACAGGACCACTACTGCAAGGTTTATAAGCTTTTGACTAAGTAATTGACTTACCTCCCAGTATTTCAGGTCCAGGCACATCATCGTCATTACAGAAAGTATCCCTTTCTCAACTAGCAGTATTTCTGTGTCCTTCTCAGCATTTGGATAGGATGGAAGGCAGAAATAATTTAGAGGTGAGATTTGCAAAGCTGGCTACATGAACTTGTGATTTTGAATATCCCTCCTAGATGTGATTTGCATGGGGATACAAAAGAAGGCAGTAGAACAGGAAAGAAATGAAGAGTAAGGATTTCTGCCTTGAAGAGAAGACGATGCCAAAGAACATGATCCTGTACAATAATGCCAAGTGGTAGCACCTCAAGAAATGTGGTTTGAAGGTCTGATGAGACAATAATAAAACCTAATTGAAGGAAAAGTTGGGACTGCTAGAAGAGAAGCTAAAATTGGGGCGGGTGGGGGGGTGGAAAGAAGGGCAGTTCTGAAATTAAGTGGAACAAAGAAGAAAACACATTTCACCAGCAGCATTGATGTTTAGATTTGAAAATACTGGAAACTTTGATATTCCTTTTCTGCTATTGTTTTTAAAATTAAACCCCAACATAATTAATTGTCCATTGGTCACAACCAGGCTATATTCAATAAAGGTTAAATATGGAGTTTTACTTCCCATAAACTATTTGTGTCATGATTATAAAGATTTTGATGCTAAAACATAAAACAGGATTTGAGAAGACCATTATTTTTGGCTTACAGATTTACATCAAAGTACTGTGAAGACAAGTGGCGAGAAAAATTAGCTGATTTATTGCTAAAGTGGTATCTTGTCTTTGAAGAAATTACTTTTGGAGATCTTCACCTCCTCTCTGCACATGCAAGATAACAGAGGCTGTAAATGTCAGGCATGTTAAGTGCTTGAAATAGCTTTTGTGCTTATCTGCAACACAAAAAAGTCACCCAGATGCAGGATAACCATACACACCATTTCTATGACTTGAAAAAGGAAACTGTTCAGCTAGAGTTGAGAGTTGCTCATTCACTCTACTTCTGTGAATAGTCCTGCCTGGCATTAGCTTACAAAGATGCAGTGTTTCAAGGGTTGTGTTAAGCAAACACATAGCATACTCCTCAGATGCTGAGCTGGCTGATCTCTCAAAGCCTTATGCTGATGTTGATGATGGCATTTCTCTGGGTATCTGTTCAGATGTAAGATAATGTTATACTACCCCCTCTGATCTGTTTATCTGTAAAGGTCAGGTAATGTTCTAATGGGATATAACGCAGGCAATATTTTAAGTATTAATGGGGCATAACACCTTCCCACATCACAGTACCTAAATGTCATTAGCCCTGTTGAAGATAATGGGGCTTCTCACTTGAATAAGATCGGGAGGATATGAACTTGCAAACTTTATTTAAACATCTTGGCCCAGAAAATTATATAAGAGAATGGAAAATTACTACTATACGTATGAGAAAAGCTACACAACTTTCTGTCCTGTAGGACACCGACACCTAGCTTGTATATGAATATGGGAGAGATATGCCATGCTGTGCCACACTGTGAAATGCCAAGGTTTCAGGTTATAGCTAAAAACCTCAGATGGGTGCCAAACTATGGAAAATATCACAAATGTATATGGAAATCCCAGCGACAGACAAAAACTTTCTGGACTATCTGCCAGAGCAAAAAGAGCTGAAGTCTGGTTCTGCAGGGCCTGTCTGCAGAAATGTTGTTAGCTTCCACTATAACTACCTTGAAGACGTCCAACTGCATCTTTCTTTGTCTTTTGCTCCTTTCTGTGGCATGGCAACAGGTACCCTAACGCCCAAAAGCTCTGGCATAGGCCTCTTAATATTATAGACCGAACAAGATCCAAAAGATGCTGTTAGTACGGATGCTGTTACATTAATATATGTGGTCATTGACAAGACTATTCTCAGTTCTGCTAGGCAGAGTGAAAACTCTCATGCTCAGCACTATGTTATCATAAGCCAGATGTACCCTGGTGAATAAAACACTCATACTGGCAGAGAAAATGTGTTAACATAAGAATAAAATAAACACGGCACCAGTGCTGATCCATATTCACCTGTAAAATGAATCAGTTCAACACATTATAGGGCTTCCACTGTACAACCATTAACATACACACAAGACGTAACAGCATTTAATGTCAGAAACTCCAAGACCATTACAGTTTTATTAAAGTAATTCACTTGTACTGAAATTCAAACCTTTATCGAGGAATGGGAAACTGAGTCTGTACCTCTTTAAGCATTCAGGCACAGAATAACTGGAACAAAAAAATCCCAAGAATGAAAATTTTACTGGAACTATTTGATTATAAAAACTCTGGATACATCTCTTGTGAGCTTTCATCAGACTGATATTTTTTCTCTCCTGAGATATGTTTGATCTTGGCCCTTGGAAGCCTAGACCTGATGTTCAACCCTGGGCCCAGAACACAAGAACATTCAAACCACCTGAAGTTAGTTCTAATAAAAAAAAAAAAATGTGAGAAGAAAGTCCAATAAGCAGGAGAGTGGAATAGGTAATTAATGGCTCCAATGATTTCAGAAAGAAGCAAAGCTGCTCCAAGCTGATGAGTTTCTTTTGTTCTTGGAAAAGGAGGGAAAGGGAGCTGTTTCCTCAGCGACTTTATCCTGGAAGACAGTCTGACATGGCAGGCAGCCAACCAGAGACACGTTTGATAAAATGCAGACTACACTAGAATGATGCATTTTTTCCTATGAGTCTGAAATTAGTTGTAGTTTCAGTCAAAATGCTATCCCACATTAACAAAAAAAAAAAACCCAAAACAAAACAGAATGTGTATTTACATAGCATGTATGTGTTGTGTGTATATGTTGATATATATCTATATAGAAACAGACAGCAAGCTACAACAACAGAGGCATAGGTCTATTCAACGGGAAAAAGGCTTTGAGGCAAGGAAGTAAAACATTGTCCAAAACAAGCCAGACTTCAGCACGTTCGGTTAGACATGTGATGCATCCTCTGATGACCAGGGCTAGGGATTAGCTGCATGTCCCTCTGGAGGGGTGGCTTTCCCTGGCTGACAGACAGGAGAAGTCAGCCCTGGTGAGCCATCACTGCTGCCACATGGCCACTGGACAGGGCAGAATGTCTGCAACAATCATTTCTTGTGATCCCAAACATTCCCCACAAGATGCTTTATTAGAAGGAGTAGAAAAATGCATGGCAGCCTGATTCTAGCCACAAGCACTATGTTTTTGATGAAATGATGTCATAGAAAACCTCTCCTTTTTCTTTCAGCTTAAAGCCACAAAATCCAGAATTTTGGGAGTGAAGTTAGCAAGTCATATTTTGCAGCATTGTTTCAGATATTACTGTATAGTCATATTTAAATTTTCAAGATTCCTTCACTGTGAGGAGAAATGTTTAGGCAAAATAGTTCAGAATTCTTCTCACGGTCTTAACAGCCATGCACGTATTTTGTAAAATACTGTCTTATTATAAAATAAGGGGTCTAAAGATCTGTCCATTTTTTTATAGATGACTAATGAAATTTCCAAGTCATAAATTTTGATATAGAATAAATCCAATGTAATCAAATGTAGTCCCGAACTAAAAGATTTTGTAAGTCTGAATTCTTCAAAAATATCCATCACCTGAATGATTTTGACTCTCCTCCACTAAAATCCATGTCTATTTTTTTATAAAATTTCAGAGATCTCCATCTGCTTCCTCTTGCCTGCCTCACAGACCTCCATAAAGTGAGACTGCCAGCTGATTGTTTCATGCCCAGCTGCTTACAGGTAACCTAAGGATAGCTTCTCCAGTCAGCACGATGCTGGGGCTAGAGAAGAGGCTCTCCCAATAAGCAGCATGAGAAAATGGACTTCCCACATGTTTACCATGGATACCTTTCAGTCCACCCATTCAGACAGGCAGATCTCACCTAAAATTGATGGTAATTCACCTTCATCGTTGATGAGCATAGTAGTGCCTCTGGTGCTATGGCAGCTGTGATTTCATTCCACATGTACCCTCATGTTCAAGACTGCCCGTGACGTGGACGCAGGTACAGCCATCCCTTTACAATGTTTCAAGTTTCAGGAAGACTGACAGCACCACAAAGCTAGGCCAAGTCACATTATTTTTAACATCTGCAGCAGATGAAAAGTAACTTGGAGAAGACGCTGTCAATCAGCCATGCAAAGTGGCTGCATGTCTCAGGTCTGCATTTCTGTTTCACAGGAGCTGCTCCTAATTAACGCTGATATCACCAAGTATAGTCAAGCATACACGGCATGTAAAGTCAAATATAGTAGTAAGTCATTGCCTTCTACCCCACCCAGACAAAAATTTGATGCCTTCCCTTTTCACCAGGTGCTTCTGAACTTAGGGCTCCCTGCTCGTGCTGTGCAGAGAACTGTACCTCACAGTGGAAATGTGCAGGTACAAGTGAGATGCGTGGGATGTTATTACTACAGTGCCCTTCAGTGACCTGACTTCCATCATGCTAGTGATTAATTTTTCTTGTACTTAGAGAAACTGCAAGGTAAAAGCAAGGGGGAATCACTGCAAAATAACAATGAGGACAACCAGAGAGAAAAGAAAATTGCATCAGACATGAACACATCCCAAATGCTGACTCACAGCACCCCATATTTCCTCGCTTGCTGCCTTCAAAACTCTCCCTCCTCATACTTTCATCTTACAGCTCAATTTATGGCGCACCTGAAGTGCCCCCCTATTCTTTGTCTTTCTGTTTTCCTTCTACTCTTACACTTTCCATTTTTTTCTGATGTCTGCTTAATGACTGTTTTCTTGATCTGTCATAATTACTTCAGATAGCCCCTTAAACACTGGAAGGGGCTCTGTAAAACAACCGCCAAAACCCATATTCACATGCTTCCTCCTATCTGCGACTGAGTCAACACGGTCCTCAGCCTAATTTAGAGTCTACATTTTACTAATTATACAGATATTATGAAATCAACTCCATGAAGAAGTCAAATGACACTTTCTTTAGAGAGATTATCTTAAGTTTAAAAGTTAATAAACATGGCTCTAGGGGATGGCGCTTACCTCAGCCTTAACTGACAGAACCCAGACAGCTCCTTTGCAAGCATGACTGGGAAATCACCGTATCATTAAAAAAACCCTGAGATTACATGTTCCAGATTTGCAACATTATAAATTGCATTAAAGATAAAGCCTGCTCTGAGCTCTAAGACATGCAACTGATCTTAATAAAGCACATGATAAAATAACTTATATTGTAATTCAGAGCAAGTTACACATTGTAGAAAAATATTCTTTCCTTCAAAATTAATGAAGCAACATATCAGCAAACAGATATGCTAATATACTGCCGAACTGACTGGAGAAAACCAAGTGAAAAGTAGAAATGTATTTATAGTATTGTTTTCTCACATTTTCACACATCGGGAAATTGCCACCTTCACCTGAAGGCAGGAAACACTGGGTATTCTATCAGAACCCTGTCCTGCATGGTCAATGACGCTCTGTGACTTGCGTTCCTGTTCAGAGTAACATCAGTTACCAGATACAGATTCCTTCCTGATACTGTTTTAGATATTTACTTATAAGTTTATGAGAAAAAGGAATCTTTATGGACTAAACCTTTCTCTACAGTATAAAGCACAATCCAGCAGCATGTTCTTATCCCTACAGCTAACACTGTGTTGGATACTGGCGGTCAAACACAAAGCTATGCTTTGAACTGTCCTGGAATGACTCAGCTGGGAAGAAATCACATTTAACCAAGTTTTTTTTAAAAAAAATATGTTTTCAACCTGCATAGACTTTATTGGTGTAAGTCATGCATCTGAGTAAGTGTAAGTATGTACATGTAAGACAATCTGTGTCAAAGTCAGCAGTATGTGCATGCAATGTAAACAGATGTTAACTCATCTGAGTATTTCACATGTGGCTACAAATGAAAAATGCAAACATGAACTGAAACTTCCAGCCAAAACACTACCTATTCGAAGGAAGAAAACAAAATGAGGACACAGGCCAGAAACTTTCACAGTGGGGATCCTGAAGACAGGGAGCATAACCCTTGTCTCCTCACCAAGCTCAGGAACATCCTCCTGCCCTAGAACGTGGCACCTAAGAGAGCAGCCACTGCCAGAACAGCAGCTACTTCTCAGATTCCCAGAGCTCAGTGTAAATTACCATTCAGATTAATGATTTGAAATACAGACTGAACTTTTCCATTGTGCGATCAACTTGTGAAAGAGTTGATTCATGTGACACCACAAGAAAGCCACTGTCAGAATAGGGTGATCGCACTAAAAGAATAGCTGTGGATGTCTCAATGAGGTAGCATATTTAAGATGCTATTTCCTTACTTGCTGTCACATGAAATACAATGAGTACTCTTGTAATTCAAACAAAGATCTGAAAAAGGTACCACCCATCATCAATTTCCATGAAGGTGTATTACAGAAGACACGGACAAGTCCTTCTTTAAAATTCTGTTATTTTTACATGTTTCTAAAACCAAAAAAACCATACAGAACAAAAAATTCTTAAGTAAATGTATTTATTATTGTTGGATTTTTTAATGCAGAAATACTGTTATTTCAAGTATAGGCTTACAATGCTGTTTCACTGTTCTTCATGCCAAAACAATGCACGTTTGGCCAACATGGCCAACAAAAAATGGTCAACTGCATTCTGCTCAGGAGGGTCAAACGGTGGTTTCAGATATTTATGTCCAAATCTCATTGACAGCAGGATCAATTACATTTGCACATGAAGTGAGAATGTGCCTCAAAAAACCCCACAAAGATTAAGAACTCTTGCTATCTTAACACCTTTTTTACACAGAAAAGTCACTTGTATACATGGAGGAAATACATATTCAGGGTACGAAGACGAAGTTCTTAAAATCCATGTCGCTTTGATTGTTACAACATTAAAATGCAAATTAGTCTTTTAATATGGACTACAGTTGTGACACCCACCAGAAACAGCTCTTCCCCTACTCCACAGTTTTAACTACGTATAGCTCAGTGAATACAATTTTCAGAACAGACCTCTGTTTCACCTGTCCATTGTTTTCAGTTAAAAGCTTAGTTCTTTTATCAATGGCTGTGAAGCAATTTTCTATCCTTTTATATTTTATGTGAGTATCAAATACCAAAAGAGTGCTTTCGTATGTTTCCAAGAATGCCTTGTGCATTAACCGGTGCAGCTTAGAGCAGAATATGAATAATGCTGAAAACAACTAATGAAAAATATGGCTTTATGCTGAAAAAAATTACTTCTTTTAACTGCAGCCTCTTTAGCATGGAATAAGGCAAGCACCAATGGACATGTGGGCAATAGCAAATGGTTTTGTAGCCATTAGTAGCATCTTCTATCATCCTCTTTACTATTAACAAAAGCTAATGTTAAAGCAGTTATGAAAAGCCAAGTAGATGTCTACTTGCATTTTAATGATAGGATTTGCCTAAGTAAATGTTATCCTCTGAAAGTGAAATTCACATTTCATGACTCAAAGTTTCAGCCTCCAGACTTACAGCTGGAGTTCTGTCTAAATGCAACAGAGGGCACAAAACAAAACCATCTCTTAGTTCTAGTTCTAGAGGTCACCTCGCTCAGGGACACCCAACCTGAGTCAGGTCCTAGAGGAATGATGCGCTCACCATCCTGAAATACCGAGGCTGCGTCGGGCGCCAGTTATCAACCAGGGGGAGATCAGGTTCATTCTCAGCATTCTTGGATAGGCTGCGGAGCTTTGCCATCTGCAGGAGAGCAAAAATCAAAGTGTCCTGATGGAAATCCCTCGGGATCAAATCCACAGCCCAACAATTAAACCAAGCTGGAGAGAGTGTCTCCTTCAAAGTTGTGAAGATATCCTTCACCTCATTATCACAAGAATGGTATTCATGTTCTTTTCCTAGCCACAATATTCTTAGAAATAGTGAAGACAGAAAAAAAGGGTCCTATCTGAACAGAACTGTGAAATGTAAGGTCATTTATGTACTGTCTGCAGAACTGTGTACAGTCACAGAAACTGAGCAAAGTCCTCAGAAAATGCAACTAGAACAGCCTATGTCCTAATAAACCTCTCCTACTCTAACCTAACCCTGCCTTAGTGGCTGACAGCTAAGAAGCCTCTGGAATTGCAAGGTGTTAAGGCTAAATTTAAACTAATTGTTGATTTCCATGGTGGATCTGTAGCAGAGGACATATTCTGCTGCAGTGACACAAAAAAATCCATTATCAATAACAGGAAAGTAAAACCAGATAATGACTTGGTCAAAGTTTCAAATGGTTTGTAAACAGGGCCTGCAGCCTGACTCTCCCTGGCCTTTTTATTTTTTAACCAAGGTATGGTTTTTTGGGGGGATGCCATGAGTTCTGTCCATGCTCTTCAAATAATGCTCTTCCTCTACTGCTTTTCAGTTTTCAGAGGATGCAACACATATACCCACTTACAGATACATAATCTTCATTTGCTGTCACTGGCATGCACAAGATTGGACAGAAAGTGCATCAGCTCTGATTCAGACACTTGAGACTTCCCTGTTTGGCTTATTGTGAAAAGGATGCATACACTTTCCTGCGTGTACACTTGAATGGCACACATCAGCTTTGTTTGCAAGTAGCTTCGATATGCTGATGTATCTAGCAGAGTTCAAGTCCAATAGAAGCAGAACCTCTGTCTGGGCTGTAAAAGCTGGGTTCACTGTGATGATAATAATTCCAGTTTAGGGACTGAACTAGCTCAGGCATCTCAGCACTGATCTTCACTACAAGGCTCAGAAAAGCCAGCTATCTCAAGTTTGCCTGAATAATGATGAGGTCACGTTTATAACCAGAATAATATGCACCAGCTGGATTATTCACCTGAAATTAAATTTCAGATTTCAGATGAAGAATAATTTGTATGGGAACAGCAGGAGATAAAAATAGTTTATCAGTTTTGTTAATACTGAAAGTACTATTGGAGAAGAGATTACTAGGTTTTATTATTATTTGTGGAATATCTGCCCTACTTAGAAAAAAAAAAAAAGCACATATTCAGGCTATAGCTACATAAAGGTGAAAAAATGTGTCTGCAATTGGATAGTTATTCCACAGTTAAATTCCCATCCTTTCATCAAAACTAATCTAAACAGATAGACCACCAACACTGTAGCTCACAGGGATTTCTGGTAAATTAAGTTTTCCTGTAGAGTACTGATTTGCAGTGACTGCACTTATCCATGTGGCTAATATACTATTACCATCTGGCTGCAAAAGCATCCAAGCAATCCACTGTAAATGCACAGGCACTTGAAATAATTACTATTAATGAGGCTGACATGGCAGTACACTTTCTAGGATTAGAAATAATTGGCAACACAATCCTCTTTCATAAATACATTATTTAGACTGCAGGCATGCTGGAGTGAGAAAAGTCTTTCATTGTATTTGTATACAGTACCTCGCATACACTGCCAATTCTGCCTGAAAAGTGGTTATCCTGGGATAAGACCCAATCTATATGTCTATATAACTATACTACATCTATATGTATGTACATCCTTTTTATGTTAAATGCTCCATTTTTTCTACAGTAGGGCCAGTTAGAGAACAGCCTGTATGTCTCCCCAAATTCACTAACTTTAGATAAGCTGAAAAAAAGGCCATGACCAAAATACAGCAGTGATCAAAAAGTGTTTGCACAAAGCTGGATCAATGATGTGATTAGTTATTCCTTTAGAAACACCTTTTAAATCAGAGATGCTTGGTAACGACGACACTTTTCCCAACAAAATCTGTAGTTGATCTTCTGTAATATAAACCCCTAAGCAGATTTAGTTTGTGGAAACCAGTCAGACCATACTTCTATTTTTCACACAAGTACCAGCTTCAAAATAGCCCACATATTTTAATTTTCAAATGGGCAGGGAAACAGGAGGCAGATCAATTCAGTAAGCTGTGAAAATTAAGCTGTAAATGAACACATTACCATATTTCATCTCTTGCCACCTAAGCTTCTCATCATACCCAAATTCTATTCTTCAAAAGGTAACGAGCCACATAAATACAAAGTACTAGAAAATAGTCAGTCACTTGATTAATGTTCATGTTCTCACTACCCTGGAGTCTTGAAATTTGTGATATTTTATGATTATAGTCTGCTGAGTAGAGGAACAATCTCAGATGAGAAAACTGACTTGTGTGGTACGAGTAGAATCACAGGCTGAAATGATTGTGATGAAAGAGGGCATTTGAATTTCTATAAATGGGATTGAAGGAGAATGAGGATTAACAATAAATACTTCTTTATGGTAAGTGACCAGAGAAGGCTTTCAAATTAACAAGAAATTATAGTTATCTGATGCTGCTCCTGTTTGTGAAAATTTCGCTGGTATACCTTCCAGAAAAAAAGGGTTATTAAGCCCCTGATACAACACTTCTGTAATTTTCTTGGTTATGTGGTGCCGTCTAGAATATGGGGCAGACAGAATCACCAATCCCATTGAATGAGTATTCTGATAAAAGATATTTGGGAAAGAAGCATGCTATAAAAGATGTATTTGCAAAGTAGAATGTTCAAGAAGTCAGAAATGCTCAGCTGCATTAGGTGAGAACACTGGACTCCTGCTTCATTCAGTGCACAATATAGTTAGAGTACCTGACCATCCCACTGCATTTCATTCCAGATGGTCATTTTTTCACTGCAGCTTTATTTCATAACTTGTCTAGTGACTACGCTCAAGCATTCAGCACGGTAAGCAATGAACACTTTATGTGAGGAAGCTTGAGCCAACAGAAATGGTTGAAAAAATCATGCATAATCAAAGTTGTTGGTGGAAGCTTAACATAAGCTTTAGCTAAATGTGTCAATGTCCTGCTTTAAATGGTTGCAGGAGAATACAAGTTAATGGCTTGAGCTCGCCTACACTGGCTCTTGGTGTAATGCAGTGTTTTGAGCTCTGCGTAAAATACAGGGTATGAGCCACATCCAGCTCCATCCTTTCCTACTAGCAAAAGTTAGTATCGTGGGAACACAGGGACTGGGAAACAGAGAACTACTCCTTTCTTTAGCTGATGCCACAAGAGCTCTCTTGCCCACAGGAGCAAGAACTCTCATATATAGTAACTACTGCTTGCTGTCAGTCACACTCCAAACTGCTGAAAACTCTTACCATCTACACTGTGTTATGATTTTACTGATTTATAAAGCTCTCTGATATCTGTGGATTTGAACCACCATGATGTCTGACATGGGCTAGGAAACAATGAGCCCTTCCAAGTAGAGAAGGTCATTATCTCTGCTCTATTAGTTAATGTAGGAGTCGTACAGAGGCGGATAAGAGATGTGTCTAACAGGTTGATTGCATGTACTAGGTTGTAGACTGCAGTCATCTGAAGGTTTTTACAGGTTCCTTATGGAGTCCCAGAGTAGTTTCTAAGGCATTCAGTTCTTCACTGTGATTTTAAACATGCAATCTCTCACAGAATCCAACGAGCATTTTCGCTTTTAAAAGAGTAAGATCAGATTATGGCATGTAACTAAAATGAAGTAGGTAAAATATAATCTATTTGATGTTTACCTGGTCTGAGCTGACTATGATAGGCTCTCTAAGAATAATCCAGGTGATGCACTCTTCGCAAGGTGGAGTAGTAAAAGACCCATGGTAGGTCCAGTAGTCACGAGATTTAGGGAAAAGAATTGAAGGATCGAAGTTTGTAAAAGGAGCTTCTTTCCCCTTTAAATAAAACACAACAAAAACAAACACAAAACTCTTCAATAGCTCCAGTCAAAGTCAGGCCCAGATGCAGCTCTGTTTTTTTAACAAACAGAGAGACTCAGATACTTCAAAGGAACAAACTAAGAAAACTAAGCAAACATCTACACAAGACATAATGATGCAGTGTAAAGTAAGTGGACTGAATGACCCTCACAGATGGGCCCAGAGAAGCATGACACAACATAAACTCCATGATGCTACTTCTTGTTCCTGAGCTAACTCATCTGAAGCAGTGTCCAGTACTAACGTGCTTCACCCATTTCTGTGCAGAAATTGTCCTCCTTCTGGCCTCCTTTCTTATGGAAATTCTGCCTATCTATTGAATATTGGATTAGGCCACCATGCAATGAAGGAGGCAGGTACTCTAGATTTATAATATTTCTGCTAACAACAAACAAGACAGCCTATGAAATGTGAGATTCTTATCACATAATGTTATCTGAGACACAGATGTCTATACTCAGTGGCATTTCCAAAGGTCCATTAGGCAACCTATTCCAAGGCCAAATGGACCAATTGATAAAGGCGCCTTTCTTTTGTCAGTGACCACTGAGGGAATAAGACTCCATGCCTAGCTTTTAGGTGAGTAAAGTCTGGCAAGATGACTCTCATTTTCACAAAAATATAAGGCCCATGAAAGCCAAAGAAGGCTCATATGTAAATGGAAGAAATTACTTTTCTTGTTAAGGAAAAGCTACACATGTTTTTGTTCACAAGGATATTCTGGCAATGTTGCAGAGTAGAATTTGAACACTAGAAAGTCATGCCTCTTGATTTTTTCTTTTTTTCCTGAGAATTTTAAGCAATCTTCCTATAGTGAAAAGCCAATATAACTACCTTTGTTTTGATGGCATTTATTTCTTCAAGAATTCTCTTCATCTCTGGTTTGGGAGTTTCCCCTACCTGTAAAGAAGAAAGCATCAGCCAACCAAAGAGTTCTGCTTGGTCAGTTCTCTTCCTGATCCTATTTTTTTTATACATGCATCTAAACATGCATCAACCATAAAATTACCATGCATTAACCCAATCTATCACCAATCTATCACCAATCTACAACCCTACCAGCTTAGTAAGCTATGTCTTCTGTCTGTACCCCAACAGATATTATGATCCAAACAAGGAAATTGTATCAGTACAGAAACTCATGGTTAATTTCACAATACAGCTACTTCTGTTGACATTGAATTTTCTAACAAAGATAAACAACTCTTCAGACTCAAGTACAGAAGTTGGAAAAAGTTTCATTCTAGTTTAAAAACTGGATTTCATGGTCAGATCTACTGTTCGCAATTGCTGATCTCAACACAGTCATCCATCTATCTCTAGTGAATATTAATTAAACAAGAAAGAGTAAAGGCCAGTATTTCAGGCTAAGACTGCATGCCCCCAAAAGGGTTTTTAAAAAGGACGAGTTACATTTATTGTCTGTGAGTTAGTTTTGCCTGTGAGAAAGTTCATTAAAAGCCCAGGAGTGGCATCTGTCCTTGAAATCAGTCCATGACTGGCATAGAACACAGCTGATTGCTATTTGTCAGAGGGCTACTATTGACATTGTGTCCCCAAAGCAGAAGCAAATACATCTGGATTTACAGTTTCCACCAGCCAAATAGTGACACAATAGCTGATGGGAGAAGTGTGTGTAGTACTGGATACCATTTGAAATAACATGACTCGTGCTCTATAACTTGTAAAGCATGCGTTACTGAAAGTCAAGACCTTCAATGTGCTATGATCCCTAGAAAATATATTCAGAGGGTTTTGCTTTTTTAACCTTGCAAGAATAGAAAACTCTATAGCAGCAGTACAAAGAAGGGTTGCACACTTCTACTTACCTGCAAAAATATGGCCAAAACAGCTATTCCATCAGTTCTTCTCACAGCATCAAGGTAATTACTGTATTTGGGATTCCAGTGTAACAAATGTAGCTAGAAACAATGACAAATGTAAAAACCCCACCCTTATCAGCCATGAGAGGTTGAATTTAGAGTTCTTTGTATAAATGAGAGAGTAGTTTGGGGCAACAAACAATGAGGATTAGGCCTTCAAAAAAAAAAAAAAAAAGGGACAGCAATTCATGTATGAGATATATCAGCCATATATTAACATTTAGACTACTATTTTCTTTATAATAACCCATAAACATCTCAATACAGAAATTGCAAAAAAGAACAGTAATCTCAAAGCTGAACACAGAAAAGATGCTTAAGCAAGCAGGTGGAACATGCATTTCAGAAGTCATTACTGATACGATTCGTTTCCACGTGGCTTTCAAATTACAGCATTTCTAACAAAGAATCTGTATGAATGTAAGCGCTGTGTATTGATATTCTACAGTTCTCATCTTCCCCTACAACCCTGAAGTGGTAAAAATAAAGGTAACACATTCTTCCTCCTTTCTGTCACAATAATTTTAGACTTCTGCTATAATACTGTACTTTTAGAATACTGTTTTAGTAAGTTTGCATTGCTTCTCGGTGATTTAGTCTTGCTACCTCATGTTTCAAGCCATATTGGTTTGAGAACATGCAAACTTTTGTTTCATATAGTACTTTTCCTTATGCTGTGAGAATTACTTCAACCTGATTCACATTTATAAGAATCGATGGGAGTAAGAATAAAATGTCACAGATAAATAAACAGAAAGAACACCTTGAAAAGCAGAGAAATGACAAATTTTGTCCCACCTGAATGATAATGCAAATGTTGGTTTACACCCTATTTCAAAGTAAAAAGCAGCGAGTCTTACCTCTCCTGCATATCTCACTCCATTCACAACATGCTCAGAGCCATGGTCATCAGATGAACCCCAGTGAAAGTGAAGCTGACGCAGCCTGTAGACTCCAGGAAGTGGCCCACCTCTCAGCACTGCAATTGATAATCTGCAACAGCATTAGACTCTAGTATCTTCTAATTCTTTTAAAAGAAACAGATATGCATTTAAAGTATTTATATACATATTTACTGTACAGATGCTCTACATTTTGAGTACTGAGTACCTCTTGGAAATCTGCACTGAATTTAGTACCACCTCAGGCAATCATCTTCAGCTATATGCAAAGACACCCGGACAAGACTGAAAAATGTGATACAAGATCTATAGAAGAACTATACTTTTCTAAAGTATTATCTGGAGGCATAGTGAAATACATTAGGTTATCAAAAATGGCAGGAGATGTCTAAGCCCCTAATCAGAACAGTCAAGACTCTAGAATTATTCTTCTTGCCTTAAGGTAGACATTCAACAGATGGTGACCCAAATCACTCTCCGGACTCCATTGATTAAATGTGACTCCTCTGTTGACTAGAATGGGAATTTTGAGACATAATCCACCTACTTTTAAAAGCCCACATAAGACACCTAAATTTGGATGCCTTAATCTTCCCCTGAATGCCATCTAATATCTACCTATATCAAAGCACAGAAAAATAGCCACGATTAAGATCAACTGCTGAAGTGCTAGTTGATAAACAAATTCCCACAAAACACTACAGACTATGTTTCTTACTGCAGGCTATGACTTATTTGTTTTAAAAGCTATAAAATTACTTATGCTATGATGGCTGCTCCCTCTGGCTGTGGAAAAGGAAAAAGAAAACAGCAAATGACTCAGAAAAGCAATTGCTGAGAATGCAAGCTATTTTCCTGATGAATAGTGCAGCCGGTGATGCACAATACCTGTACTCTAAATAATCTTAACATTTTTACATTCTGTGTTAAACGAAGGTGATGTATTTGAAAGGATCTCACAATAAAAAGGGAATAACTGCTTCACGTTCATAAAATACTAATTAATATTAAGTTCTCATTCACTTTATTTGGAGATAGGAGTTACAGCATTCCTATAAACTATTCAGCAGTTCTAAACAGGTCCTTATATACTACAGGAAAAATCCTTAAATCTGAAAAGGAACGAAATCTATTCTCATCTCAAGAAATGAAGTACTGAGAGTATTTTTTACTGAACATTAAGAGCAAGCTGTTATTTAAAAAAAATTCTTTTTACTTGTTCCCACAGACAGTCAGTACTGTGGTCAACGCAGACGCGGTAACAGTAGTAACTGGCAAGGCCATCAACTCTCCATTAAAATAGATCTGTAAGTCCAAATAATCCAGTTTAAGGTAAAAACGTGTCATTATTTCCACTGATGGGCCATCAGCAGACATTTTTGATTGGGCATTAGGTGCAGCCCTGTATCACCTTGTGCCAACACATTCCTGCTTTACTCATCTATACTATAAATAGACAGTAGCTTTTACTTAGCACACTTTAAGCAGACAGAATGATGCAAAGAATAAGATGCCTATAAACCAACATATCCTGCAGGAAATTTCTTTTAATGCAGGTTTATTTCTTTTAATTTCAAATGTGTAATATAAAACACAGAAATACATGAAATTACAACACAAGTAAATGTAATATCCTTATGCTTTAAGAATAAAAGAGTTACAAGAATAAAGTTCTCCAGTATTTAAAACATAAAAAAATCCCAAACTGTCCGCACTGCTCAGTTAGTAAAATAAATATTTTTTTTTAAACATGTGGCTTGGAACTTAATTTCTAAAGGTATCTTTATCCTCTTGGGTTTTTGTTTTCAGAAAATACTAACACAAAGAAATACACACCCATATAACAGGAAAAGAATATGAAGTAAAATTTTATAAAAGAAACTATGGTATCTTAAAATTACTTTTTAGTGGTGTTAAAATACAGCTTTATTTTTATACATCTACATTTTTATATGTAACAATGAATCATTCTAACAATTTTTACACAGGAAATGTTCACCTTAAATGTCTGACTCTCCCAATTTTAAGGCTGTGATAGGTGTTTTCCTACCATGAAACACAAAATGATGCTTTTCTAGAAGGCCCCATGACTCACTCTGAGCTTCTATGACACTGCATGAAATGAAAAGCAAAAGCTTTAAAAAAGGAGCCTGCAGGCTCACTTCCTGATATATGGGCAGCCAGCTTTTCTCTTAGTCCTCTGAAATACTGTGTAATCCTTTCACATGGCTAGCTGAATGGCTGGACTTACTTCTGACTATTGGAAGTGTTACTTCTGACTATTGGAAGTGTGGCATTTCTCTTCCTGTTTCTGCTCTACCGGAAGTAAGAGGATGGCCACAGCAGCCGTACTAAAATGCAACTCCCTCAAACATGCTGTCATTGAAGTAACATGGCTCAGCTGCTGGAATATACAAAGCAGTCCCGGAAGGCAGGAAAAAATTATTTGCTCCTTTTTGGCGCCTTACTATTGCAAACTCTCATTCCACTGCTCAGTGACTGACTCTTTTTATATGGGTTTGCACATCACTCTCCACTAGTGCCTGACACCAGACATAAAAATGTCATGTCAGCCTGAAGTACTTGCTCAAATGCCGTGTGTCTCCCCACCCACACTGAAGAATGGTCTATCACAGAACAATCCTACATGGACACACACATGGGCATCATTTCCAGTAAAAAAGCTCACCTTTTATTCAACCCGTCATAAACCGAGCAGCATGAGACAGAACTGGCTAATAAAAGAATAGATTTTTTTCCACTCTCAGTGTAATCACCGAGGCAGATGTTTGGCCCCAGAGAGGGCAAGTGCTGCACAGAAGGATGTAACCAAGGAGAGAAAAAACTGTATCTGTCTGTTTACACAGCAAAATGAAGCTGTCAAACAGCTTGAGTGGAGATGGCTGCTCCACTCACTTTGCTTTAGGTAGCAGGGTGATTTTAACAACAGAAATGTTACAAGAAGGTTTTGAAGTAAGTGCATCCATTTGCTGAGAAGCTTAGGCAGAGGTCTGATTTTTAATCTGTGCTAATGTCAATTGTCACCTCTCCTCACTAAGGTAAAATTGGCAGAGTTATGCCTACACAAATGTCCTCCCTGTTTCCTGTGAAGGTATACCATGAAAGTGAGGTGGAAAAACACAAGGAGCACCAGACAGACTTACGAGGTGAGTTGTTTATAAACGTGAGAAGAAATAACTGTTCTTACAAGATTTATGATCCTCACATCCTGCCAAATCCACAAAATGAACTGGTGAACCACAGTGAAATTAAATTAGTAAGGTATTACTGCGTGACAATTGAAAAAGACACATTACCTTTGTTATGCTGCTTTATAACAGAATCTAACAGTGCAGTATAAAACCCTCAGCTTTTTAATGTCACTGCCACATTTCGCATGTTATTAAAAGGCCTCTGCTCAGAAGAGGTTCTCTGTACCAAAACAGTCTGGTTAACTGCAGGAATAAAATGTGTTTCCTGAAGGGTTTTGGAACTGAAATTTCAGTTCTCACTGAAATTTTCTTTAAGCAAGCACTGAATAGATAGCCAGAATTACTTTTGTTTGTATTTGAACTTTGTACTCTTACAGGGACAGACTGGGAAAGAGAAGTGTCTAACAGAAGTCTGTCAGGGTGCCACCCACTCTCAGCTGCACTGTAACACAACCTTTCCAGCTTTGTGCCTCTTGATCACAGCCTGTTCATGTGAGGTCCCAAATCATCTTTGTTTGTGATCTATGCTAGGGCTGAAAACTGAGAGACCACTGCATAACTGTAGCCTCAGCATGTCCTTGAATGTTCAAGCATTTTTACCTCTAACAATGGAATTTCAAAGTTAACAGAAACTCATCTCCTAAATTCCCTGTATCCAGGCTCTGCAGTGCTCATGTTAATGCTCAGTACATTCACACAGACACTGTAAATGGTAGATGTGTTAAACACTGAAGGAAGAATTTAACTTTGCTGCTTTTTGTGGTATGCAGCATAGCCATCAAGTGGCATGTACCACAGCTACATAAGCGCTGGGATTTAGCTGTGCTATTCTTGTAATGGCTACTGGCTTGTTCCAGTGTAAATTCAGTACACAAAATGTTAAGTAACTTTTTGCCAGAATCAATGAAAACGTAAGTGTCTATGGACAGACTTCACCCAGTTTTAATTAAAGTGACTGGGTTCTGTAGTCACTGTTTTAGAACTAGTCAACAAATAAATGTTTATTCACCAGAAGTTCATAATTAAAATCTCATTTGCAAAGACAGATGAGATTTCCCACAAAGTGGTACTCTAGGAACTGCTGTCCAAAAGCACTAATGATGCTAAGAGATCAATATGCAACAAGCTCTCACTACTTACAGTAACTGGCTCTAATGGTTTGGGGTTTGGGGTTTTTTTTGCATCATCCACTTCCAAAGGCACACATTCCTTTGAGAAGAAATTGAAAGATTCTGCAAGCAGCATCAAGGTAACCTTGTACGAAAGTGTGCCTGCACTGAGGTGTTGCAAGGCATTAAATGTCATCTATCAGAAAGAAAAAAAAAGGAGAAGTAGGAATCTGTTTGGCTGGTGAACCTCCATAGAAAGTGACAAGGAGGTAACAAAAACAAACTGTGAAGATGGAAGAAGGTATCCATTTGACGTAGCCTTGGTGTACCTCTCCTTAGTCGATGTGTCTGGGTTCCAGTACAAGCGTTATGTATCTTTACTGTTTTATTAAACTGAACACCTTGATCTAACTATCTAATGAAGGTATTACAAAGAAAGCCAAAAGGTTATTAATTGCAAGGAAGTCACAAGCTATATAAGTCACACAGCATCATGACAATGGTCCCAGCAGTTAGGTGCTCTCAGGAAAGTTCCCTGGCACAAGTATTTTTGGAATTTTAAAAGCAAATGGATTCTGCTAGTAGAAATAAGATTGCAGCCCTAATTCAAAACAAAACCAGTCACTGCTGGATCTAAAGGAGTATCTGAGTTGCCATTCAGACCAAAACACATAGCAGGGTTATGCTGCCAAAGTACGTAAGTTCTGGTGTGGGTTTTATTTGGCACAGCCACCTAGGAGGTTTTAATTTCAGCTCTCATTTCTTTCCTGGATTTTGAGACTCCAGCCTCCACCTGCAATGGTTTTACAGTGTTTAAGGTCCTTCTTCCACATAGATATGGAAAGACAGGCTACAGAGTCCACAACAATCCATTAACTTGTAGGAACAGGCAGCAGCAGCATGACACACCTCCTACAGCAAGTATCTGTCATCAAAGCCTTCAATTGGATAGCAGATTCTTAAAGTCAACCAGACTTTATAAATAACTGGAGATAAATTCTGCAATTCCTTCCACTAGACTAATTCCAAAGATAACAGTAATAAGGTCTCTTTCAACATAACACGCGAATTACATTGGATGGCACTCTTCCCAGGAGCTTCTCTCTAACCATTTCAGTGTAAGAAACTGTCCCAATGGCAAATAGTCAAAGTATTCCAGGCAGAGAAGACACAATGGAGGTAAAACTTAGAGATATCCGAACTAATTTGGTTTACCACTCACCTTTGCAATTTATTCAGCAATTTATATCATCTACCACTAAAGAAAATCTAGATAGCACTACAGATAGTGCATGACCACTCTAACTGAAAAAGTCAGGAAAATAAAAGGAAGCCCTCAGTTTTCTGATTATCTCAGAAATAATTAAGGTAGATACGACAGAGTGATAAACAGGAAGACAGACAGATAGAATGTCTTTGTTCCAAAGGAATAAAAGCTTAATTCCTTTATGATTGCTATTATATATGTACATATATATGTATTATGCAGCTCATGGTACTTTTACAAAAAAATAAGTCACTGTACATATCCTAAAAACCTTAAAACATGCTCAAGTCAGAAGGATTATGCACAGTGGAATCTGTCCTGCAATTAGCATTATATTAGAGAAGGAACACCACCCACAGACTCTGCAGGCAATGGTATAACAAAGGAGACATAACAATAAACACTGAATTATTCTTGCCTTCAAAGAGTTGAGAAATACACCTACTTTTTTCCAGTGAGTCACTTTTTATTTCTGAGATCAGAACACAACAGTTAGTGAGCAGTTCATCTGAAAAAAATTTTCAGAATATTCCAAAACTTTCTGCTTTTTGTGGTCAGTGTTGCATCCATGCTGTAGATTGCTCTGCCTGGATACTCACTCCTGTGCAAAATCTGAGTAATTATAACAATTATTACTTTGACATTTATGCAGAAGATGCAACCATTGATGTATCTGATTCTGTTCCAACAAATACGAGAGATGGTAAAAAATGATAAGCAATTACTACCAAAAAAATGGTCATGGAAGTCTTCTCATATGCCACAGCTACATCTCTTTACTGATTGATGTATTGTGTTATCTGACACTAATAACATTATTATTCAAATAACATCAAAGATTCCCACTTTGCTAGAAAATTAATCAAACTCTTGACTGCATAGTCATTTATGAGTTTTGATAGTATATTAGCTAGTCCAGCTTCCATACATTTTGATCCTCAGTTTTCACGAAACACAAGTCATTCATTAAAAATCCATTAAATTAAATCCATGCCCATAAATATTTAAGATCAATCAACCTATTAGTAAAATTCCTCCTAGTAATTATAGCTGTCAATCCCAGTGATATTGTAAATTGGAACTTTTCATGCAGTTAAGAAATAAGTCTGTACACTGGAAGACAGATTTTTCAATATTTTACTGAAACCAGTATTTCTTTCTCTTACCAACCCATGTACTATAAATAATAACAAAATTCTGATGACCTTGGTACAAGAATAGAGTGAGGTATGCATTTGGTTATTCCTTTTTATCACAGTACTAATGCAATTTCATACATATTTCAGTAATGATTTTTCCTTTGAAATATGGCCAACAGTATTAACATGAAACGTCAGTGGTTCTGCCAACATAAACTAAATATTTCTAGCACCTGTTAAAGAGAACAGACATATCTCTTCAAAATACGTAACAAACAACCTCTTAAAAGCTATGCATTATATATGCAGCACATTGTGTGTTGTCATAACTACGAGTGGATAAAATATTTTGGACATTAAAGCTTAAACACTGGAGTTTCTCAGCCCTATAATCCTCATTAAGACAAAATCTCATGAATGCCAAAGGGAGTTTTAACTGATTAAATACCGTGACTTTGTGGCAACATCTGGTTCATTACTTCATTTATCAGTAATTACATGGGTACAGTTTTCAAATATTGTAACTTCAGCCACATACATAATTAAAGACATTCTGCTGGGCCTCTCAAATAGTGTGAATGGAATTCAGTCCTCATAGATAAAACCTAAAACCTGGACTCTTTTTTTCCTGGACAGCAACTCAACTGCAGTGGCTTTTGCAAGCTCAGAAATTCACCTTACACCTTAACTCATCCTGCATCAAGCTTCTTTACAGCTCTCTCCACTCCCTAGGATTTTTTACCTACGAACTTTAAAAGTAGGCCCAAGCCTTTTCCAGCAGTTGAGCAGGGCACTGGAGTCACGGATACTGGTACATCACACACACGCAGTACACAAAAACCTTCCGACAGACGTGAACATTCAGAGCACACACTGTCTTCCAAGCAACTTGAGGAACAGTCATTGATGTATAATGACAGCTTGAGATTAAAACAAAACTAACCTGATCTATCGAATGAATCATCAAATACAACTCTGCAGGTTTTCCCATTATTGAGGATGGTCTTAGCTGCACCAGGATCATAACTAGCAAACCATGGTAGTAGGGAGCGATCATAATGCACGTCTTTGTTATTGATTTCAATAGGTGACTGATGGCGTCCTTTGGCAATTGGGTAATTTTTGTGCCACTGCTCTGGTCCTAGGAAAAAATACAGAGAAACATCATGAAAACCCTCTCCAGCCAAGTATGAATTATAGTTCTGTTACAATGAATGCAAGCTCGGCTTTGCTTAGTTACAGAACATCAATTAAATGTATTAATAAGCAGGTTACTAATCACCTGGTTGTTAGTCATGCTCTGTCAAGAGTTTCACTGTATAAAAGCTATTAGATTATTCTAGCTGGAATACTGGATATTGCAAGTCATTCAACTGAACCTGAAATCTCATAGCAACCTCTAGACTTTACTTATTAGAAGACTGACAATACACCAAGAAAGGAAACCAGAGGTGTACGCTCCCAAATCCAGCCGTGGCTAGAAATAGGATGAGGTATACCCAAGTGATTCAAATGTGGCACCATGTACCCATCTGGAGAGAGAAAAGGCCACCGATACCTGAAGAAGACAGGAATTTGAAATGTGGAACAATTATCTGCATGGTTTTATCAAGAACTTCACGTGGAAAAAAGCTGACCAAGGGAGGCCGCGCGCAGTCCACCGGGATTCCCATCCCTGCACGTGGGAGGGACAGTGGCTGTGCCGCTGATCGGCACCGCTCTTCCTGCACCAAGGCCAGCCTCAGGCTGGCTTGTAGAGCTGTGTCAAATTTTGAATTCTATTAACAGTAGGCAAACTGACGTTACTTAACCTAGAGACATCTGCCACCGCCTCTCCTTTCACCAGCCTCGCCTCCTGCGCACTGCGAGCCACCACCTAGGGGCCGCGCTGCCGCACAGGCCCCGGCCCGCCTGCAGCCCGTGTCCCCCCCGGCCGGGCCCAGCCCGGGGGCCTCCCGCCGTGCCTGGAGTCTGCCCTGACCCGCAGCCGCGGAGCAGCCGGGCCGGGCGGCGGCCCCGCGCCCCCGCTCACCGTTGTCGCTGTCGTAGCCCCACGGATAGTAGTTGGGGTTGATCATGGTGTGGCTGCCCCCCGCGCCGCGCCTCTGCCTCTCCCGACGGCTCTGGCAGGACGGTGGCCTCGTCTCACGGAAGCTTTTTATAGACTCCCGCCAACTCCGTGCCCTTCCCCGGCGGCGGGCCGGGGGGGACAGCAGGGCCCCGGCCGCCGGGGGCGGGGAGAGCCGCGCTGCCTCGCACCGCCCTGCCTCGCACCGCCCGGCCGCCGCCCCGCCGCTCCCGCCGGGCAGCCGGGCGCCCCCGCCCCGGCCCGCCGCCCCCCGCCCGCTGCGGCCGCCGCGGCTCCTCAGAGCTGCCGCGGGGGACGGGGGCTGCGGGGGTCCCGCAGGGTGCGGGATGCAGCGGGTGATCCCGGCGTGGGGGACTCGGCACGGCTGCCCAGCGGCCCGGGAGCTGCGGGGAAGGGAGCCCAGCCGGGCGGGCGCTGGGAAGGCCTGGTGAGGGGAAGGGGCTGCTGCCGCCTGCCCCGGCGCCCAACAAGCTGGAATATAGAAAAGCGCGAGTGTCCAGAGCTAGGTACAGGCAAGGTACCGAGTTTGTCAGGTTCAGCTAACGTCCACATAACTCAGACAGACATGCCAAGCTTAGCCTGGCTGGTTTCTGAAATCAAATTTACGTGTTACTGGCAGGCAGGATGGGCTTTTTGTGGCTGGTTGCAGAAAGCCTGTTGGCCATCAAGACCGCATCAGTTAGGAGAGGCTGGGTCCCTCCCGCGGAGACGGCATTGGGATGTGTTTCCCACTGGATGTGCAGCATAACCCTGATGGGGAGGTCAGCTGGGGATGAGGGGATGAGTCCAGCAGCTTCTGTGTGCGAATGGCTATCACAGGTTCACACCCTTCTCCATGAAATTCCCACATACACGCCTGGGTTCCAGCTCTGCTCCCTGCTGCGCTGTCTCCCACTGCCTTCATAAACAGCTTCCTGCAAAAATTCCGTAGCATTAATTGCCCCTGGCCTTTAAAAAGGTGCTGCTTCCTACTGCAAGGATTCTTGGAAACTGCAAATCATTAAACTACCCAAAAATCCAGTTCCTGCCAGCTCCAGATAAAATCTTTATTATCAAATTAAGCACAGGATCAGTTTGCTTTGCTTCTAATTCTCGTCATTTAGCAGGGTGTTATGCATCAAATGGCACTTAGAATTGTAAGCATACTTGTTAGCGTGATGTGTTCTTTGTGCGACGCCCATGTGACATAGACGCCTAAAAAATATTTGTTATTCGCACACATAGGAAATTACCAGATGAGTTAGAGAAGACAGAGGTTAGTACCGGTGGCATAAAACAGGTGAGGGACTCACTAGGCAGAAGACAGGATGATGGACTGAAAGGTGAATTATTGTGATTTAAAATTTGGTAGACTTTCTATCTCAGAAGAAGTGAGATGATTTTATTTGATAGTAGTAAGTGGGGACAACAGTACAAGTTGGTTAAAGCAAAATGCAAGTGGTGCAGTTGGAAGCATGGGGTTGTCATACAGAAAAGTTTGGTACCCCTGGACGTTGTGTAAACCACAGTGGGTGAAGTTTAGTAGCAGAAAGTGCAACGCAGGGGTCTTGTGAATCGTGGTCTTGGCTGATAATGTTTTTTCTGCTCTGAAGTGACAGTGAAAGAGAAGGAGGAAGAGTGGGATTCGTTGGTGATAAAATGTCAATAAGTATTACCAGGCAGGAACGGCTCACAAATAAACAGGCACAAACCAGGGGCGTGTCACTGGTGCTGGAGAGACCCTGGTATGACCTCCTCTGAAACAGGTCTCTCATCCTCATAAATCTGAATTAGGATGAATTGGAACAGGTGCAGGGGAGACAAGGGAACTAAAGAGCCTCTTTTACAAGAGGAGACTGTAAAAGCTTAGTGTGCTTTGCATAGCGA
Source organism: Falco peregrinus (assembly GCF_023634155.1). Classification (NCBI taxonomy): domain Eukaryota; kingdom Metazoa; phylum Chordata; class Aves; order Falconiformes; family Falconidae; genus Falco; species Falco peregrinus. The sequence goes on from NC_073723.1 coordinate 35,458,480, forward strand.
ACAAATGGTAACAGGGGAAATGACAGCTGTCTGTATATATGCATCATCAGAGAGGTAAACACCAAGGAATGAGAAGAGTTAGTTATTGAGGCTAATGAGCAATGTTAGCCAAGGAACAATTACATATTCTCGTGCCATGAAAAAATTGAGGCAAGATAACAGATAAAGGTTTGGAACCTACCAAGGTATTTCAGTAACTTTGCAATATTAAAAGTGGAGACATGAACAAGGTATACAGGAGCTATGTTTTTATGCCCTACAGAGCACCTACTATTGCCCACCTCTTTCTCAATTTTCACTTCTATTTCCCAACATATTCTCACTGCTGTGACCCACAGACAAATCTCCAAATCCAGAGCATCTCTCAGTGACTCAGTACACTTGCCAGACTTGCAGATGGAGCTATATTGCAAACATGACCATAGCCTACCTGTAGTAGCCCGGGACCATGCACCTCTATTTCCAGTCCAACATTTGCTCAGATGGAACCCAGCTCTCTTTACTTTTTCCAGTTTCTCAGTTTATTTTCATAAATTTGCTCCTGAAAACCAAATTTTTGTTAAATCAGGGGAACAATAATGAAAAACTGTCTCTGGGAAGAGGAGAGGAAAAGAAATAAGAAATGGAGTTTTGGTGCTGCCTCTGCTCATGTGTTGATGATGATTAGTTGGTCTCACCTGCTACATAGAAAGCCTCCCACATTCTCCCCAATTTTCCAATATGTGCCCTGCACCCACCAGAAGAACTTCGTTGTCCAGCCAGAAGGATGGCAAGAAGACAAAGCCCTAGTCAATCTAATCTGATCTAATCTAATCTAATCTAATCTGATCTGATCTGATATAATCTTTTAAATTCATTCTGCTTTAAACAGGGGCTGTTCTAGATGAGCTCCTTCCAGAATGCTTTTTAAAAAATATTTTATGACTACATCACAGAATCATTGAAACTCCCCCAATCAGATCTGAAGGCCTGTCACAACTTCACATCCACATCAGGACAGGAATCATACCAGTGTCATATAAACTGCAAGGCAGGTAGTTTATAAGCCTGGTTGGACACAAACCAGTTTTGTGCATAAAGACATCACTTATGTATGCCAAATCCTGGAAGACTCCCACAAGGAGGAGAGGCATCATTAGCAACAAGATCTGCCATGGAAGGTGTAGGGAAACTAGCAAACATCACAGGTAGGCAAAAACAGGGATTAGAGTATTTTGAAAGAATATATGAACTAAGCTGAAGCTCAGCATGGACAGTTTTAACACACTACCTTAGCTACCACAGTTTTTTCAATATCAGTACTAATTCATTTAAAGCTAGTCTTCTTCAACACTCTTTCCCACTATCTGTAATTGCACTCAGAGAAATGATTAATGCTTTTCACTGATATTTACTTACCCACATCTTGAAAGGAATATTTTGATTATAAGGGTAACAGTAAAGAAAGAAAGAAAGAGGGGGGAAAGCCCAACCACACCCGCAGTAGTTGTTTACTTCCATTGTTTTAGAGCAATTAGTAATTTCTAAGGACAAGTTATAGCCTCACCCAGTTTTCTTAATAAATAGTCATATGTAATATAAAACACTGTATCTTTTACACCTACTAAAATGGACAAATTTGAGGTTGTGCTTTACTGCCCGAGTAGGAAGACTTAGTAGATACAGAACTTTCTGTCCTGAGCTCTAAGACACACATTGTATTTTTTCCAGTCACTGTTTGTTCTGAACTCCTTGGTATTTAGACAGCCTAAAAGGGACTGTGGGAGGAAGGAAGAAGTAATCTAAGAAAAAGTTTTAACTGTAAACACCTTAACTTAGACCTTTAAATCAAGTAAGTTATTTCTGAGGGGAGGGGTGGGAGTGGGGGTGGGGAAAGATGTCCTATGTGTATCAGCTTTCACTGAGCTCTCTTTCTGTGGGATTTGAGGGTCATCAAGAGTACCAAATGAGACAGGAGACTTCCTCCTGTCTTCTTCCTCTCTGAATCTCTTCCTCTTTTCAGACAGTGTTCTTACCCCTTTGCTCTGGATTTCCCTGCTTTCCCCCAGCCTGACACTGTGTCAATGCCTCTCTCCAGGTGAAATACTTAACGTGCTTCCTTCTCAGAAAAGCAGGATCTCTTAAAAAAACTGGCCTTACTAGCAGGTGATCTGCTCTTCCAGTAAAAGAATGACTTTAAAGGTCTGCTGGGCTTTTCATTATCTAACATGGCCTAAGTTCCCTGCACGTTATAGAGAAGTATTTTAAGTTTATACACAGATGGCATAGAAGACAACAGTCAAAATTAAATTTGGCCTAAAGGAGAGGCTGAAGTGAAAAAGCTTTCACAGAGCAAAGTGCTATTCACCATTGGACAAAAGCATATCCCAGTCTGCCACAGACCACAATATACTCAGCTATATTTCCAACTCAGAGGCTGCTGGATTCAATGAAGTACATTTTCAGGCGATATGTCAATAAATGCTGTTGAAGTACTGGATAATATATTTTAGGTTATTGAAGTAAAATAAGCAATATATTGTACATATAAACATGTTTTCTATGTGATCTCTAGGGCACTTGAACAAATCTTCTCCCCAAAATACTGATATTTCAATGAGCAAAATGCTCAGATATTTGCCTTCCCTGTGAAATTCTGATTAGTCTTTCAGGGTTTTTATTCCTATACCACAGATTTTCTCTACATGTATTGCTAAGACTAACATTACATTTTAAAGAGGATGGTTTTAATTTGACAGCAAAAGATAATACCTTTGGATCCCAGCGAGGCTTTTTGGGTTTTTTTGAAAATGTGTATTTTCTGCACATATGTTTATAGATTGTATTAGGTCATAGAGTTATTATTGTTGGTATTTGCTCTTTATATAACAGTAGCAGTCAAAGGACCTATCTTGCTAGATATTGTATAAACATCTAATAAAGCTTTCTTCAGAGGCCTGTGAGACAGATGAGAAGCAGGTAGGCAGTCAGGAGCACTGAGAGTAGCTCATAATTACAAAGCAGAATAATGAGACAGTTAGAAATAGGATTCCAGGATTCCTGGTGATTCATCCCATGCAAAACATCACTAGAACCTTGACTTCCAAAAAGTTTTTTTGTCCTTGTTTCTCAATGAGATACAGACATTTATTTCAGGGCAGACCACAGGTCACAATTTGGTGATCCTGTCTGTGTGTTGTAACTAATTAAATCTACTGCTGCTGCAGATAATGGTAAAGTCAGATTTACAAATTTACAACAGACTTGGTCACTAATTTAAAATTGATTTTAAGAAAAACAGTCAGGTTCAGAGATGAAAAGCAGTCAAGAAGTGAGGTTAAAATTCACCAGACAACATCTATCCATTTAAAAAGTAAACAGGCAAATTCAACACACAGGATCGTATAAACTTTCTAGTTTATAGCTAGCTAGCTAGCTATAAACTATCTAGATAGCTATTACAATGTTACTGTAAGTATTACCCAGACAACATATACGTGCTGAAATGTAGGTCTCCATTCAAGAGTGGAGCAATCTGCTCATGTGTGCTCTGGCATTGAGGCTTAGAACAGTAAGAATTTGACCTCATCTCTTCATAAAGGCAAAATCTGAACATCTGCCGTGAGATTGCCACAATTTGGTGGCTCCTCTCCACTAATGTATAGTTTATATTTATATTTAGTTTACATTGACCTTAAACTGTACATCTAAAGTGAAAATGGCTAGTCAAATGTTAAACAGGTGATTAAGTTTACCTGGATAATTTTCTAAAACTTACACAAACAACTTATTCTCAATCCTTGGTATTAACTGATTAACATACCTTTTTAGAAGAACTGAAATATATCAAAACTTAAATAGTTCTGCAGTACATCTAGTGAGAGACAAAGTCCTAGGACAGAAAGTGCAGCATGAATCCACATTCCTTACATGTCATGGAGATATGCTCAACAAAAGTATCTTCTGTGTCAGTAAACTAAAAACTCTGAGCAACATGGTGGGAGGGTAGATGTGCAATTGTGAGGATACATCAGCCAAAACCTTGATGCTGCTGATGGTGGTGGGGACAAAGATACAAAATTGATTTCCAGAAATAGATAAGAGGTTGTTTGCTCATGTTTCGTAACTCACTTCCAGAGGGTGGAGGAGGTTGGTATTTCTAGCACTCCTGACATAGCAAATCCTCCCAAATTACTTTATTTAGGCTTTGCTCAAGAGACCAGGAATTAGTGCAAGATCCTTGACTATCAGACTATCACGCCTAATATTGTTTCCATCCCTCATGATTATTCACTTCTTAAAGATGCATAAGACAAAAGATTATTAACCCAAGGGTATGTAGTCTCATTTTGAACAAGTACAATAATTCCCATTCAAAGAGGCAAAGGCACATAGTTGGCCAAGAGATTTAGATTGGGCAGTTATATTCACTTCTCATACATATATTTGGACTTCATACTTCAGCTAGATGTTTTTCCACATAATACTAATCACCATCAAAACTAGGGCTTTGTCAGAAGGGATGAAGAAACTACTTGAAGCTTATTCTGAATTTAGGTACAGGACATGCACAGAAAATGTTTTAATAAAAGGCTATGTACATTCAAAATCATAAAAATCACATAAAAATCAGCATATTTCTCTGTAGCATACTTTATATCCATTCTTGGATTTAGACATATGCATTTCCAAAACTCATCAAATCAGAATGTGTAAATTTGCTTTCATTATAAATATAAAGGTGTATTTAATCTTCTGAGTTATTCACATATTTCACAGAAACCTCAGCAACTAAGATGCTTTCATCTCCAACTACAGAAATTTCCCATATTGACATTTTATCTAGAACATGAGAAAGAAGCTATCAAGCTATGGCACTAGCCAGACACACAGCGGGTCAAATTACAGAGCTAGCAAAAAGACTTTTAATGTATAACCACAGACATTAATGTAAATGCCAGCCTCCTTTCACAAAAAAAAAGAGTAAAGCTTGAGAGATTTCTGTGGTACTGTAAGGTCTGGGAAGAATGAGTTCCTGCTGCATTAGGTTGTTACAGGATTCTCATTCAAAGAATCTTACTCCTTGCATGTTTTATTTTCAGAACTAAGTGAAGAAAGAAATACAAAGATTGAGAAAGTCCACTATTAAAGCAGAAAAAGGCCTTCTTCCATTATGAAGAAGATCATTAGCAATTCCAAGATCAGGTTTATCTTTCTTCACATGCTGCCACTTACATAGCATACCCTGATCCCACTTTTGGCTTATTTGTATAAACACTGGTATGTACTGCGTGTTTAATTCAAACATTTTTTTCCCAGGCATTAATTCTTTCCTTTTCTCTTTGCCTCTTCCTCCTCATACCTACACTGTTTGTATGAGGGCAAACACGGCAATGGAAAATCATTGCTCTCAAGAGCTGAGCCTTTGCCAAAAGGCTATGCTTACTAAGGCCATGCTTACTTCTCTAGAGCTGTATCTATATTTGTAATACTGAATTGCTTCTGCAAGCGACTGAGAATGCCAGCTCACCCATTTACATCTGTTTTACCCCCAAAATAACCTTTGAATATAGTATGTACAAAAAGGAATACAGAGCAGAAGGAACAGGTAAGAGATCTATGGGAAAATTATCCAACCTATTTGTGGTTCCCAAATTGCAAGCAATGAGACTATGGCAGGTGTTTCACACCGTCTTCAGAGATTGTATCCAGAGCCTTTAAGTGTGAATTTGGTGGTAAGTGTAGATAACAGCTTAAGCAGAGAGAATTTGAGAGCTGAAGGTCCTCTGGATATTTTATGGACCACCAGAAGACAGCAGTGAAGTCATACTTCAGAAGAACGGCTAACAGCTGCTTCTAAAGAAAGCTGGCAGTTATCTATTATTTTTCTTGAAGAAAGAAAGATGCTCAAATACTTCAGTTGTTTGACCTTTATTGAATATAACACACACACACACACAACTTGAAAATCAGCTGGTGACATCCAGAAAAGTAATTGGCTTAAGAAATATTAAATAGACAATATTTTCCCATTTGTCATTTCATTATTGCAACTGAACGTAGTAGTGTATTGATGATTAAATGTAGATAGAAATGATACCATAAGGATTTCATATTTTATCTTCAAAAAGAATAAAAGATATTGCTGCTGACAATGACATGATCTTTTAAGGGAGTGAATGAAGCACTGCTTTTCAAAAAGATTTAGTCAGAAAGTGTCATTTCAGCCTCATATCTATACATGACAAACATCCAAAGGGGATAATATCTTAGTATTATTAGCTACCAGGAAAGCCCTCTTACTGAACGGCTGGTCAGCTACAGTGTTACAGGTCTTTGTCCACTAGGCATGTTATTTAGTAAATCAGAAAAATACATGTATGCACTAGAATAAAAATATGAGGGAAATGTCGTGGTGACAAAAGGGAGGCATTTTAGTACATGCTTATATACATAAGCTTGCCTAAAACTAGCCTAGAAAGATCCAACTTCAGAACTGCAGCATATTTCAAAAATGTGTTGGGATTAGCATCACATAAGCCAGTTGGCTAAGCATTATGACATCATCTTGATGACATTTCTTTCTCTGTTTGCTTGGAAGTAATGCGATAACTATGGAATGGGTAGCACCACAGCACTCTAGCAGCTTAAATACCTCTGCAGTTTTCTGCAGATCAAATAAACAGCCAGCTGGTCACACCAGTTAATACCGTACTGCCCAGCTATAAACATTGTTTTCCCTATTCATCTTCCCACTTAGGCATATTTACTGATAAATCACTGAGTGATTTATTGGCTGAGCAGGAAAAAAGAAGAGGGAGATAAAAGGAAGAAGAGAGATATGAAGCCTCTATTCTGTGGCAGGGAGAATAGGCTGGGCAAGGGACATATGGAGCCCTTGCTGGAAGGAGAATGGGAGCCGAGTATGGGAAAAGGGTAACAGAGACTGATATAGATGCCTGGGGCAAGCAGAAAAGAGAAAGAGAACTGAATAGGAAGGGGCAGCAGTGAAGAAAAAGGTGAAAAAAGATTTGTGGCACAAGAATTATTTGCATGATAGAAAATAGGCTGGTTGCTGGGAGTCTGTAAAACAGAAAGGAGAAAAGGAAGGCAGCTTACAATGCCTGTGAGTGGGGAGGTGAAAAGAGCCAATGGCAAGGTCAATAAATATGTCCAGTAAGAGCAGTGATACATTGGTACAATCCTCCAGTATACATAGAGCCCCCATCCTTGAAATTTTGTACATATATGACCAAAAAGAAAGAGGTAAGTTAAAGAGATTATGCTAATTTAAATGAAATTGAGATAGCAACTTATTTAGATACTATGAACAAGATTTGGTCCAGTAGAGTATCCATTACTCTGCTGGACTGAAATTTAATTTGTTTGATTTGCTGGCAAAACTTTAATGACCTGAGCAGTGGCACAAAACACACCCTCAGCAAGTTCAAGGATGCAATCACAAGCTGCGATCCAGAGGAACCCAGACAGAAGCCTCATGCAAGTATGACAAAGGCAGTGCCAAGAAAGTCCTGCATCTGGGGAGGAACAGCCTCCCTGCACCAGGACTGGCCAGTGGCTGGCTGGCTGGCCGGCACCTTTGTGCAAAAGGACATGGAGATCCTGGTGGACAACAAATGGAGCATGAGCCAGTGGTCTGCCCTTGCTGTGGTACACGCTGAACTGCATTAACGAAAGCGTAGCAAGCAGGCCGATGTGAGTGGCAATTTCCCCCTTCAACACTCGTGCAACTGGTTCTGGAGTCCAGTTTTGAGCCTGCTAGTACAAGAAAAACATTGAATAAATGTGAGTACAGTGGAGGGCTGGGAAGACAGTTAGTGGCCTGCAGGACTCGACAGGCAAGAAGCTGAGTGCGTTGCGTTTATTCAGTCAGTACAGCAGGCTAAGATATGCCTGCTTTAATTCTGTTTCACTTTAGTGCCTGACTGCAGAACAACTGCACCATATTACGTAACAGTTTTAGAATTATTGTTTTGTGCCTAGTACAAATATTAATATAACATACCATCTACTTTAATTAGGAATTTGTGGAAAATAATACAACAAAAAAAGCTGCAGAACACACCATATTGTTTTGCAGCTGATTGTGCATAGCACGCCTGGCAGTGTGCAAAAGACATTCACACAGTGCTTTTCATTGAGCATGCCATAGTTGGTGCGACATGTCACAGCCAAGAAGCCAGTTTGTCATATGCCTTCCACTTCACTGAAATTCGTGCCAGACTATGGAAAACATGGTAGGCATGAATGGAAACCTATTAACAGCCAGATCTTTGTCTGCCAAAATAAAAACCACCCTACTGAGTTAAATTATGTTACTATTATGACACAATTCCTGTTTTTTCCCACAGTTTCTGTTGTCAAAGTACAGGATCTGATACTTACAGACTACAAGTATATAGCTCTATAAAATACCTTTCTGCCCGGATTTATTCTATCTTTATTGCTACTCATCTGCAAAATCCCACAGCTGCTATGGCATACTCTGCTCCACCACTTATGTTATTTAAAAGTCCACGTGAACAAAAATTCATACTGAAACAAGAAAAAATACCAGTTTAGTTAGCATCAGTAATTTTGTCACATTCTTAGGTAAGGATTTTTAATATGTGGATGAACTAGGAAAGAAAACCCAAGTAAACACATCTAGGTGAATGTTAAAAACGTGTTGGCAGTCTTGGTTGGAACGCTGGGTAAACACTTGCCGTATTTCAGCATATGTTCCCATCTACCCACTTTGCAATGCAATGCAGCTACAACACATAATTGTGAGCTCATTTGGATACTTTCTGAATGCCATCCAGCCGTTTCTGTTGACTGCATTGTTTTGCCTGCTACCTTTCAATTCCTTTCAAAGCCCTGGAAAATATTTGCTTCTGTATGTGCATGCACACACACCACCCATGCTTAGTTGTCAAAGAGAACAGGTTTGCTTCATTGAATATACATAAGCTGAACAACCAAAAGATGCTGAAGAAGTGTATTACTAGGTGGGCAGAAGGCTGCATTAGGTTTGGGGTAATGGCTTGTATAACTACAGTAGTGGCGATGGTAATGCAAGATAAACGAGAAACATGCATTTCTGTAGAAAGATCTCATCTGCAAAAGTCTACCTGATGCTCACGAGATGGGTCAGCCAGACTGCTGCTTAGTGCAGGGAGCTCATGAAGTACTCCAACAAGTTTGGCAACACTTTTGTAGACTGCTTGTACAAAAAAGTCCAAGTCCACATTTGCTCTGCCAGTACCGTTTGCAGCCTGCAGTGACTATCTCCGGTGCAAAGAAAAGCATGATTTTCTAGACCAGACATAGGTAAGACAGAAAGCATCAAAGACTGATGATGGAAGGGCCCCCCAAAATCCTGCCAAACTGAAAAAAAAAAAAAAAAAAAAAAAGAAAGAAAAAAGTTATGAGAGCAAACTCTAGAACAGAGCCTGTTACTGGAAACAACCCTGGCACAAGTTAAGCGGTAAGATAGAAAGCCATTGAGACAGACTGCTAAAACACTCTAGATCTTATCAAGGACATGTAGATAGAGAAGCATGAGGGGGAACCATGCCCACAGCGAAGCCTGATGCTGGATACATAACACTGAGCCACAGATTATTTTGGAAACAAGGGAGAGACCCTTTTGGGCTGTGGCCAGTGTAATTGTGTGTATGGAGTTGGATTTAGCTTCCATTATGGTGAGGGCCATGCCATTTCCTTCCCCAGGTGCAACCCAGGGCATATTCCAAATGGAGTTGTGTAGCATTGTTTGTATGCTTTAACTAAGTGTCCATATAGTGACAGCAAAAAATAGGATCAGGTCATAAATTCCAACAAACACTAACAACGCAGATGGATTATTCAGAGATTCCCAGTGACAAGGAGTAGATGGGAAAGCTTTCCTCAGGTAATGCTGCCTTGTGCCCTATCCATCTGGGCCGTTTGGTGAAACTCCATATCCCCATTAAAGATTATGTGAATGTTCTCACATATTACTTCCACCCGTTCCAACTAGGGAAGCTTGACATTTTTTGTGCATCAGACAGACCAGACAGTGAGTCAGAAGCTGAGGCAAGGAGACATTCAACAGCTTGCCTTCTTCTGACGCGTTATAACCATGCATTGCTATCATGTTTATTTAGCAGTTGTGAATTTTTTCTCTATGCATGCATAAATGGAATTCATTTACCTATTTTCCTGCTACATAAGGTATTCTTGAGTTCCCTTGCTGACATGGAAATACATGCGCTTACTTTCATGATGTCTATCCAGGCAACAAGTTTTAAAGGATGTTTTCTATTCAACAGCTCAGTCACAGTAAATATTGCCAAATGAAGAGGCTACTTACTTGAACAGGTGCATTATGAACTGGACCTTACAATTTTGTAATATGAAGATAAAAATGCAAATATAAAGAAATGGACCCACTGTTTAACTTAAAGATGTATGGTTCTACATGTAGTATTACCTAAATGCTACTGCGAAGCTGTTCCAGGCAAATCTTTTCTGAATCATGTGACTTCATTTCCTGATTAAAGACATTTCAATACAGCAAGAAAGAAATAATAATAATAATTAAAAAGAGCTCAAATGTAGTGTTGCTTTTTGTTCAGCATTTAGATAATTACAGAGCAAGTGAATACCAGTATTTAAAAATGGCTAAGCCGTCAGTCAGGTCCTGTGACAAGTGAACACCATGCTTCTAGCACGGGTGGCAAAGAGTAACTAGGTCAGCCGAGCTCGGCAAAGTAGCATGAGCAGCAGATTTTGTCAGGTTTCTGAAAATAACTATTGACTGGCAATGTTCACTTCTATTGAATTTAACTAATACAATTTTAATTATTTTAAACTGTTAAATATTAACTATTAAAAGTTCAAGTTGATCGGAATATGTGCAACTCAGGTCATATCCCTGGGTAAAAGGTCACAAGCAAGAAGTTGCTTTTATAAAGAACTGCCAGGCAGGATTCTCTGCATTAGGCTTTTGCTCCCCATCACCTCTAAGAGAACAAGTAGATACCTGTATAGACAGCAAATATTATGATTTTTTGTTTTTAAGGCTACGGGAAGCACATATAGGAACTCTGGTTGGAAACTTTCGAAATATTTTATGGTACTTCTTAGGGTGGCATTGAAATAGGCTGACGATGGACATCAATATAAGAACATAACTATATCCCTGTTAAATAATACTCCACTGTATTCTTTTAAATCTAAGTGCTTCCACAATTACTACCTTAAAGGCAGAAGACATGTTCCATATCCTCAACTTTATTTAGATCACACTGACTCCATGCCTTTTTCAGAATTTTTCATTGGTGGCAATTATAGTAAAGTGTTCTAAGTCATTAGGCTTGGAAAATATTGTTTCTAAACTCGCATCCCCTACCTTTCCCAACACAGACAATGAAATCAGTGTTTCAATTATAGGTCTTACATACTGTTGGGCAACAAATCATCTTTCATCTGTTTATTCAAGGGTCAGTAGCATTTGTTTGGCTGTAAATGTAGGTATGCTGCAGACACTGATGCCATCCATTGCTCAATGATATCTTAAGAAGAAAAAATATTTCTTGATTATACTCTTTCTCCAAAGAGATTTATTACACAGACAATGCACAACACTGTGAGAGCTCTTAAATTAGGGCTTAATGGCTGGCAACCTGTAGTGTTAAGACAAAAAAAATATCACTGCTCTCTGAAAGAAGCAAACTTTAATGGAAATGTCTTAGTTGGTTAGTTCAGTGAAGAAATTACCATAACCATGAAGGATGATTGAGACATCATGTGCAGAGAGAAAAGGGGTGTGTAGACTGAAAGAGCAAGTCAGGCAGGCTATCAGTAGTGTGCAGGGCGATGTGTCCTGCAGTCCTGGTCTTGTAATTACTCAAATCAGCAAGCAATTTGGTGCATATCAGTGGGAGATTTTAATCTGTAGCTCCTCTTACCTTATGATAGGATTCCTTGGAACTGTAATAATGGAATTAGCTGGACTTTTCTCAGATTACAGAAGCAAAAGCACTTATATATGTAGATTTTGCATGAATAAACATGCAGGCAAAATATGAAAGCTTTATAGATTGAAATGGGCACCAGTCTATTACTATCAATATTTATTTATTTAAGCACAGGCCCTTATAGCTCAATAATAACTTGGATAAACGGCATTTGTTTCAATGCTTATTTAGTTACTCTTGCTGGACTAGACGAACCTGCACCGTGTAGGAGCTCGGGCTTCGTGTTGGCTGCAAGTGATGTCAGGAAAGTGACTGTTGAGGAACTGGCTCCATCGTGTGGGCTGTGGAAAAGGAACATTACAAGTCCAGCAAGAAGACGCGTCCTTCACTTCAGTTTTCAGTAAGGATGTTTGCATTTTTTTTCCATTTCCATTTCATTTCCCATGAATAGTGGGAATGTCAGTAAAAAAAAAAAAATACTGGGAGGAATTGGAAGAATTAAAAATCTTAATACAATAAAGCTTTATTATCACCATCATACAGGCCTGAGACAACTGCCCCATGGTCTTTCTGGTCTAGCCCAGTGAGGAAGCTGGTCTAACTCCAGGAAGGACTTTTGAGTTTTTCAAAAGTTTTCTAACAGATCTTCTGTGAGATATTAGTAACAGTAAAAGAGTGACAGTGTGCTACTCAAATTCACCAAAGGCATATTTTTTCCTAACACCTACTACAGGTTCTGCTTACTGATGGCATGACAGAATTGCAAAAGCACGTGTTAATGTAAACCTCTGGCTTGGATAATTAGCCCAGTAAGTGAGACCTCCTTTAAGAATTCCCATACTGCTAACATTCTGTGTAAGCGCTTCTGCTTGTGCGAAGTGCAGGTATGGTTCAGTAGTGCAACCGCTTCTGCATATCAGATGGTCTTATCACTTCCAACCTTCCTGTTGGATTTTCTCCTAGAAAGGCAGGATGCCATCTTCAGGAGATCTTGTTAAATAGTGTTCATAACGGAAGTGTTGCAATTTATTATGCCAATCTTTTCAGTATTCTGAAGCAGAGACAACTCCTTCACCTGGATGGAGTTTGCTCTACTGCCCTACTTAATTTACCATCTCAGTTAATGATAGTTTTCATTCTCACATATATATATTCCTATCAGTCCTTGTTCATCTGCAGTTGTGTTCTTCAGTCATCCTTATTGAAAGTGAGGCATTCATTTATATCATGGACTTAGATTATATTTGCCTCATCCTGATTGCATAGAAGTTGCATTTCTTTCTTCTCTATCTTCCTTTTTCATGGCCGATTTTCCATCCACTACGTATTTTTTTCAAAAGTAAAAATTGACATGACTTCTCTGACAAAGTTCACTGTACTTAAATGATCTCTGACATCAGAGATACAATTTTCTTGGCTAGTGATTTGCCTTTCAATTTCTTACTGTCATTTACTCCCAACAGCCTTTTTGGTCATTATTCATCATCAAGCAACATGTGGTTTGCAGAAGTTTTTGCTTTAAAAAACAGTAAGTTCTTTACTTGTGCAAAGCATTTGACACTGTCCCTCACAAACATGCTTGTGTCTAAACTGGAGACACGGATTTGATGGATGGACCATTTGGTGGATAAGGAATTGGCTGGATGGTTGCACTCAAAGAGTTGCATTCAACAGCTCAATGTCCAAGTGGGGACCAGTAACGAGTGGAGTTCCTCAGGGGTCTCTAGTGGGAGCAGCACTGTTTAACATCTCTGTCAGTGACATGTACAGTGGGATTGAGTGCACCCTTAGCAAGTTTGCCAGTGACACCAAGCTGTGTGGTGTGGCTGACACGCTGGAGGGAAGGGATGCCATCCAGAGGAAACTTGAAAAAGCTTGAGATGTGGGGCCATGAAAACCTTGTGAAGTTCAATAAGGCCAAGCACAAGGTGCTGCACATGAGTTGGGGCAATCTCAAGCATAAATACAGGCTGGGCAGAGAATGGATTGGGAACCATCCTGAGGAGAAGGACTTGGGGGTGTTGGTGGATGAGAAGCTCAACATGACCCGGCAATGTGTGCTTGCAGCCCAGAAAGCCAACTGTATCCTGGGCTGCATCAAAAGAGGCATGACCAGCAGGTCGAGGGAGGTGATTCTCCACTCTGCTCTGCTCTGTTCTGCTGAGACCCCACCTGGAGTACTGTGTCCAGCTCTGGGGTCCCCAGCACAAGAAAGAGATGAACCTATTGAAGCAAGTCCAGAGGAGGCCACAAAGATGATGAGAGGGCTGGAGCACCTCTCCTATGAAGACAAGCTGAGAGAGTTGGGGTTGTTCAGCCTGGAAGAGAGAAGGTTGTGGGGAGACCTTCCAGTACCTAAAGGGGGCCTACAAGAAAGCTGGAGATGGACTTTTTACAAGGGCGTGTAGTGACAGAACAAAGGTTAGTGGCTTTAAACTGAAAGAGGGTAGGTTTAGAAAGAGGGTAGGTTTAGATTAGATTAGTAAATAAATTATTTACTGTGAGGGTGGTGAGCCCCTGGCACAGGTTGCCCAGAGCAGCTGTGGATGCCCCATCCCTGGAAGTGTTCCTGGTCAGGCTGGATGGGGCTTTGGGCAGCCTGGTTTAGTGCAAGGTGTCCCTGCCCATGGCAGGGGGGTTGGAACTAGATGATATTTGAGGTCCCTTCCTACACAAACCATTCTATGATTCTGTAAGTTTTCCTCATTTAAGTGCATGGACTTTTTCAGTTCAGTTAACTTGCGTTTACATGAATAGTGAATACTTGCCTATTTTGAAATTTAAAACTTCGAAGATGCAATTTTCTCTGTTCTTCTTTTACTTTGAATGGAAGCAACTTGCAATAATCAACACAAGGACAAGCACACTTACTCACTGAAATCCAAACTGTAATTGTATAGCACATAATCTGCTGTTGGATTCATTATTAACTGATAAGAAATCTGGCATTTGTTACATACAGGATTAAGTGGATTCTACACATTCTTGCAAGTATTTTGCTGTACAGTCCAAATATAGAAAGTTAACAATTTCTGTAATAACAATACTCTGTTGGTGTTCATTTTCCTAGTAATATCATAAGGTCCCCATCTGTACTGAAATCTGTTTCTGTGTTTTAATTAACACAAAACTTTACAGCCTTTCTGTCTCTCCCTCACAAATAACCCTGAACTGGTCCATTTCATTTTACTGGACATTTTTGCAAATCAACATGTACAGCAGCCCTAAACTGAAAAGAAGATACTTTATTTATAAATAGAGTCTTGAGGAAAAGGTGAGTCTGATTTGATCTGTAACTCATCATTAGCTGTACCCGTTGTGTTTTGGTTTTGTTGGTTGTTGGTTGTTTTTTTTTGGGGGGGGAGGGGGGCGGGGGGAGGGAATGTTATAATATGTTTTCTTAAAGTTTTGGATTTGGAATTAAAATAATTCCCGAATGCATGCTTTGTGCTGCAATATTGACAAAGGTAAATGCCAGAATTCATCGAGATGAAAGGCAGATAGATGAAGTGGAACATACACTGTATAGCTGCTTCCTTTGCTGAGGCATGGGGCAACATGCCTCAGGAAGTAGGTATTGTTTTATTTTACTAAACTCACTGACAATATGAACATTCTTTAACTCTGATTACTCAGCAGATAAAACACCAGCAAGCAAATTCAGGAGAGTCTTTCTTTGAGATCCAGTAAAAATAATGTTTTCTTTTAATTTTGTAGTAGAAATGCAACCATAGCTGGCTGTATACCAAGGGTCATACCAGGAATTCACAGTTCAGTTATGAATTTACATCCAACTGAAACATGGCCACAGCTGGTGGGAAACTTGTTTCAGTTAATAAAAAAAGCTTTGGAACTGTAGGAATAAGCTTTTAGTTTTCTATTAATTGCTTTTGTGAGATGTGGGAAGCTGGGAGAGACTCAGTGTCTGTCAAAGCCTAATGGGTGGTAATTCAACTTCAATCATTTGCCTGCCCTGCTGAAACTAATAGATATATACACATTAGTAAAAAATTTAGTGCACCACAGATTAGGGTAATTTTTACTTTTTTGAAAATTCATCAGTGCCCAGAGGCTTTTTTCTCTCTTTATGATAGATGAGGCAGCAGGATTAGAGTCCACATAACATATTCTTTTCTCATTACCAAGGTAATTAATACTAAGGTACACTATTCATCAAATAGAGAAATACTAAGGTACACTATTCATCAAATAGAGAAAGGCAATGGAACAAAACCTATGTACACTTTAAGAGAAAAACAGAAGCGTAAAACATATTTGCAATGAGGTTGATGCTTTTATGTAATTTAGCGGACAAAATGGAATCAGAGCAAACGCATGAGGGAATTCTATAAATGTCACACTGTATATTCCTTTGTGTGAAGTTACAAAGCACATGTTTGCTGTTGGAACCAAAACTACTATGTCAGTAGTTGATAAACTTCTGCCTATTCTGCCTTTCAAAAGCAGTGGAGGAAACATGCAAATAAAAGAAAGTGCACTCAGTATCCGATTTTGTGGGCAATTCAGGTATTATTCCACTTTAACAAGTTTAATTATGTGCTTAGAAAGTATGTATTAATCAGAAAATTTCAGAATGTGTTCACTCCAACAAGTTTAATTATGTGCTTAGAAAGTATGTATTAATCAGAAAATTTCAGAATGATGTAACATTTCAGTTAAATGATCCATGTGCTTCTTGCAAGAAACCAAAATTCATATCCAGGTTAGTGACATTTGAGATCAGACATGAATGTATGAATTTTGGGAAGATGTAAGACAATGTGTCCAGGCAAGGAATAAACACTTTTTATGTACCTGAAACAGAGAACAAGTGATACTGTTCTGTTGTCTCATATTTTTGAGGATCTGTTTAATTGGAAACACAGAAACCAGGATGAGATATTAAACTAAACTCCAACTGCTAAAAAGGTTATTACTAGAGTATCCTTCCACCCTTGTATTACAAGCATATGTATCAAAGAAGAGAGAAACAAGGTTTTCTAGTAAGTTCTTGTTATTTTTAATCATCACTCAGCATTAGAAATAAAACCAGAAATCAATTTTTTATTTATGCCCATTTATTGCTTCTCTGAAGACACAAAAGCTGTTATTTCAAGTGCAGGCAACTCATCTTGTTTTATTGCCCCAATAACAAGAGATTAAAATATTACAGTCAATGGCTTTTAGATAGAAAGGCTCAAACTCTTGTCTCAGTTAATTGTGTTGAAATTTTCTCAACACCAAGATCAACTGCATAGGGTTATAAGAAATCTTACATGTAAGACATAGTACAGTAGGAAAAAATGTTGCTTATGAGCTTTCTGTAGAAACATTTCTATGTGTTGAGAAGATGTACAGATTCAGGAGTTTAGGGATCTAAGAGACTCAATACCATCCCAAGTGCTGCACTGGTAACGTCAAAAGCTGATCTTCTGATAAGATTAAGCCAACACCAAAATATTTGTAAACAGGTTTCAATCAATACTTTAGTTTCTGCTGACATGAACTTGGTTTTTAAAATGAAACTGCTTTACACTAAGCAAAATACCCTTCTAATAAACTGAAATATTAACTCTCAACGGGAATTCAGTAATTCTTTGAACATTTCTAAATGAATGCAAAGGATCAAACTCTTCCCTCAGTTTCATTCCTGAATTCTCACAGAACCGTGCTGATAATAACAGCAGAATTTGTCCAGTGTTGCCCCTTCATTTCTTCCCTGTTGGAGCACCATTTTTCTAGTAAAGGTGAAAAGTGAAATAGTGAAGGAGAACTGGGAAATGCCTATTCTAGCCATTTGTAACCCTGCTTTTTTCAGATTTTGACATATCCCTTAAAAATATTGCTGTGAACATGTTTGTGGCAACATCTCCAGAAGAATGCCCTCTGTCACCTACTGATGAGTTAGAGGAATACAGATAATCCAGCAGCTTCATTTGCCGGAGGCTTTACACACTGCCTTTGACCACCCGATCTCCTGTATGTACAATGCTGAATAATCACCCTGGTGGTGAATATAACGTAGCAGATCTTCACTCACATCATCTGCATGTGGGCTCAACCTAGATGGTATTTGTGTTACGCTGTCTAGGAAGCATGCTGAAATGATAAAGTTTACATGATGAAGGACTGGGGAAGGCGATTTAGAAGTTTCTGTCTGCCAGTGATTCCTTGCTTGGATCATATGTGCAAGCTGGTGTGTCTCCCCAGAAAGGAACACAGCTAAACAGACTCCACTTAGAATCTCTAACTACAGAGTCACAATAAACAAACACTTAAATGACTTAATCTTCATTTTTCAGTAGTGAGAAAGAGAAATGACACATATGACTTATCCACAAAGACCCTCTCCATTTGCAACAAAATTCCTAATAGGTGAAATCATAAATGTGCAGACTATGATGTCAAAAATGAAAAAACAGGCTGAGCATCAAAACTAAAAATCCATCATTCTGGGAGGTAACATAGTCTGAGCAGCAGAAGAAAGGCACTTCCCCCTCAGCCATACTAAAGCTACTATACTAAATACAAGGCAACGTGATACCAGCAGCACTCTACAGCTGGATGGGTGAAGTAACAGCAGCAGTGAAAGAAGAAAAGATAAGTGGGCAGCAGCAGGACATGGCAGACAGCAAATGCTGAAATGCAAGGTATCTTTTCTTCTTGACCAACAGAAGCTGAGTATGCCAGATTGTATCTCCAGAACACTAATGTAATCTTGGATAACAAACTATGAACAAGAGAGGGAAGGAAAAATCTGGTATGTTCAAGGGGAACATATTATTTGGATGTTTGCACTGGAGGTGGGATATCTGAGGAAAATAACTACTAGAGATGCTGTAGAAGCAGACATTTTACCTCCTGTTCATCTACTGTTGACCCACTGCTGTCTCTGCTTTCCTAAACTACTGGTTCATTTTTCTGCCTTCACTACATTTCCTTTGAAATTAGTTTTAAATACGGAAACTGAGCCCATTTTTCATCCAAGACCACATGGCAGAGAAGTGACACTATCACAAATGCTGAGGCATTTGTGGTCAAGAATCACATGTATCTCATTTCCTTATTAAGGTTAGTATTTGCATACAGTATCCTTTCTGCTTTCAAAATCAGATTCAGTTTTACCACTCAGAATTTCAAGCTGAGAAACACAGATCTGGATCCAGAGGAAAAGCAGTAGACAGCAAAAACTAACTACACTTTGGGATGCAAAGATTTTCTCACTCAGGTTCAGCAGAGACTTGAGACGTCACTTGAACGAGGCTTTCACTATCCTGCCCTTCACAGGCTGAGGTGGGCGCCAGTTATCAACTAGTGGGTTAAGAGGTTCATTCTCACTGTTCTTGGAAAGGCTGCGGAGCTTCGCCATCTGCAAGGAAGAAAAATTAAAGTGTCTTGTGAATTCACCTGGAAGCAGTGTGGACCTTGATGCCTAGAACAAACTGAGACAGAAAAGGAATTTTCTTCTACAATGACAAGGTAGAGATCACTACAGCCCAACAGCTAGCATGGTTTCTGTGGATCTTTACACTCTTAATCTACAGAGCAGTGCATCATTTGACCCTTGCCAAGGCTTCTTTTAGATTTTCCCTTGACCCACACTCACAACGTGGAAAAATAATAGGGGCCTCCTGTGACCCTGCTGGAGCTGGACTGCAGTCAAATCACTTGAGAAATATGGCTGTCCGTGACGGAGGATGCACATCTAAGTCTATGCAAGGTAGTCTGTTAAAAAAAGCTGGTCTGCAGAAGTTCATGTGTTGTTCTGTGAGGCAGAGGAAGTTATGTCAACTGGATTATTAAGTTCAATCATGAACTCAGCACTTAGCTGTTGTTTTCCAAATTAATTCAAATTCAGTGTTGCTTTGTTAATTGTTACCCTTTCACGAGAATGCAAAATAAACCTGTTCCGAAAACAGCCAAATAAAAAGACTATACCCTGACTTGTACTGCTGAAGCAGTACAGAAAACAGTACAAATAACCAGAAGTTTTAATGCAAGAGCTAAAAGGAAGGTCACCTTATTCAGACTGGCTCTCTTCTTTTTTTCTGTGTAAATGCACATTTGAGCTATATGAATACAATTAGTACATTAATTTGTATTAACATTTAGGTTTGCAGGTTCTAGCTAGTTCTAGCCTTCTCACTAACAGTTTTTAGGAAGTCAAGATCTGGACCAGCAATTTCTTTGACTGGGAAACCAGCTAAATGTTAGTCTCACATGCCTCTTAATGCTGAAGCACAGAGAATGAACTCGGGCTGCTGTGATGGCTGAATCTTGTGGCTCAGGGGCACCTCTGCCCTCACAGGTTTTCAGGATCCCAAGAACACTCCTGCTGAAGCTATTCCAGGAGGTGCCCAGGAAGAGAGCCTGATTCTCAGTCAGTTTTACAGTCCATTTCAACAGTCCATTCTACAGTCAATTTCCCACAGTTCTTGGCTAAAGCTTTCCTTATCAAAAAGCACAAGGTAACACAGGGCTTGAAAATCATCACATTGACATATTGAGACACTGTTGAGAACTGGTAAAGGAGCAGCAGAACTAGCTGCAGTTTACCTGATCTGAGCTGACTTCAATCGGCTCCCTTAAGAGAATCCAAGTGATGCACTCCTCACAGGGAGGTGTAGTGAACGAACCATGGTAGGTCCAGTAGTCCCGAGATTTGGGGAAAAGAATTGAAGGATCAAAGTGCTGAAAAGGAGCTTCTTTCCCCTTAAAGAAAGAAAAAATAATTCTCTGCAGTAACTCTAGGGATATGCATCTTAAAAGACATCACTATCTATGTTATTATAAAGGAAGTAATTATACATCAAGATCCATACAAGAGATCAATCTCCTTTTCTTCCTGTCAAGCAATTGCCCTGCAATTAATAGTACTGACATTTTGGTTCCATTAATAAATTAGAAGAAATTACAAACTGAATTGTGCAGGACCAAACCAAATACATTGTTACATTTTTCTGTTCTGGAATTATCAAAATTTTGTTTTATTTTGGGTCACTTGGGATGTAAATTAAAGGCTGTGGCACCACAGGTACTGGCACACTTTTAATCCAATAGAACAATAGCCAGGCATTTACCCTAGATTCCTTAGTGCCTTCTTGTCTGAAGGAATTTAAATCTGCATCTCTCTCCTCCCAAAATTGTGAGCTCATTACATGGTCATGGTGAAACTCTCAACCTTTTTGTTGGCACTATTACACTTAATGTAAAAAACGAAAGCATTTCCTGGAAAAGTACCGGATCCTGATTGTCTTACAACCAAAGTTAGTTATCACTCCATCAAGGCTGACATACATTTCCTGAGAAATTTTGCTTTTCCACCAAACAGGATACTCGAAAGAGTATCTCCACACCTTGTCCCCTCAGGGCAACAAGAACTAAGCAAGAAAGTTCAGTTCTCTACTGGTATTTAGGATGCAGTTCTGGAAAGCAAAATCTATTATGCCTAATTCCTTCTCGTATCACAGAGAATCTTCTCTAAATGGGAACAGAGTATTACCCTACAAAGTGCAATGGGAGGAGCTGAAATACTTTTCCTTCCTCACATCCTTGCACAAAATATGGGTAGAAAGAATTAACATCAAGACTCCAAATACATCTTATTTCAGGCTAACTAAATTTTTACTCAATTATATGTGTTTGGTTTGGCCACTGCTGTCCTCAAATTCAAAAAAGCTTTAAATTTCTTCTTGATATTTGCACACTAGCATATTTTTACACAGCAGTATCGATAAGACTATCAATTGTACATGCAAGGATTGATAAAAAGTCCTCTACCACAAGAACACTTACAGAAGTGAGGAGTTGTATGTTTACTTAAGTAAAAGAAAATGTCCAGCTCCACAGTCCAATGCATCACCTCTGGTGCTACTGTTAGGCATCAGAATGATGCCAAAAAGTGAATCTGAACTTCTGATTTCTACTTCTGCTGCTTTTCAACTACATTATGTCACAAAAATTGTTTTTGTACCTTGGTCTTAATGTTATCAATTTCTTCAAGAATTCTCTTCATCTCTGGTTTGGGAGTTTTTCCAACCTGTAATGCAAAGCAGAAGTACTGTATTTTTTCATCATGTTCCACAGTGTTTGAAAGAAATTCAGTACATCCCATTTATCAAGTTAAGTAGCAGTACTCTCAGAGCATCTGGTACAGACTGACACAAAATCATGTGTTACAAGAACACCTGGAATAGCAGACTCAAGTAACTGGCTTTGGAATTCAAAAATATGTTGAAGGACTCTACAAGCCATCTCCCACTCTGAGGAGCAAACTGCATGCTCAGTGTCATCTATACCCTCCAGGGCCTAGCCCTTGGCTCCTGGTTTGAAAGCGACCCACAACCACTGTGAGATGTATGAGCACTCAGCAAAGTTCTTGATAGTCTGAAGAGCCGGAGCTCCTGCAGACATTTCAAACATTCTACAGCACATACACAGTCAGATCAGATTTGACGTAGGACATATAATGGCATTCATGTCCTGACCTCCTCAGGTTATGGGTTCACTTTATTGCTTGTGTTCATGACGTTCAGCCCCTCCAAAGGCTTTGACATGGCTCTGCACCCAGAAAAGCAGACAGTATACACAAGACATGCTGTTATTGCCATGTCTTGTTTCAAAATAGATTAAATTCTTCAGGAAATAATTCAATCTCTGTTGGAGCAATAGGCAAAAACCCAGTCATGGAACATGACAAACCCAAAGCAAAACAATGGCTCCTACACCAAAGAACAAGAGGGAAATGAGGAAAGGCAGCCAGAGAAGATACAGTGATGCTACTTACTTTTCTAGACCTTTTAGCTGACCTTACCATGGTTAATAGGAACATAATGTTATGCTTTGTAAGTTGTGTTTTACAAGATAAAGTTCTGCCTAAAACAGATCAAAAGAAATGACAAAGGAAGAATAACTGAAGGATATAGTCATAGGGGAGAATCTGGACATGTGCTGACCTTCAGTTTAAACTACCACAAGAAAAAAGGTCAGGCTGGCTCACAGGGTAACAGAATTAAAATGCCATTGCATCTAGCCTGTCCAGGGACACTGTGGTAAAATTAATTACATCCACTTGCTTGTACGAATGCAGCTTCCTAGTGATAAAACAATAAAAGGAGAGCTATTCTCTGACACTGTGTTCAAGCTGAAATGCCCACCTGCAGGTAAAATGACAGCCACATAGCTGAAATTTGCATAATTTATCATTATTAGGCTGTCTGCCTGTCGGTGTTTCTCAGTGTCCTAGACCACACAGAGATTTGATACTAGGATTGCTTTCTTTCTGTTAAGTTTATTAAAAAATCAATTGGAAAATATCAGTATTGTATTATTTTGTTAAGAAGCTGCTGTATTTCAAGGTTAAAATGTTCAGTGAACTTATTTTACCATCAACTCTTTCTTTTTGGAGCAGGTTCATTGAACTCCTTTTGATTCCCAGCTTATGTTGGGATCAGCAAGAGATCAAGGAAGGGAATCAGTCAACATAAGCTTGCTGACAGGCAGACACAATGCCTGCTAGCAGACAAAGGGCAGGAGGAAACGCTCTTCCTATGCAGACTGTCCTCTTCACTCAGTACACACCACAGCAAAGAGCTGGTCAGCTATCAGGGACAAAGTTAGCAAGTGTTCCAGGCTTGAAGTTGTGTGTCTCTTGTTCAATACCACTCGTGATATAGGCCATTGGTGTCATGAATGGTGTCAGAAGTTCGCTCTGAAGGGGTTAGTGCATGGAATCTGGAGGGCTCAGGGACATATGTGACTTCAGTCTGCACATCACTTTGAATGTTTTCCTGTAACATGATACAGTGCAGGGGAAAATGATGGGAACTTTTCCCCTGGCACTAAAGAAAGATAAAAATACATCTTTAAGACGAAAATGATGAAGACTGAACATTTGCCACTTACTTTCAGAAAAATGCCCACAACAGCCACGCCATCAGGTTGTTTCAAAGCTCCAGCAAAATTACCATGTTTTGGATTCCAGTGTACCATATGTAACTAAAAATCAATGAAGCCTCAGTTATAAATGCAAGAAATTGACAACAGCACAATCTTACAAGCTTTAAAATTAAGAAAAGTTTCCAGTACACAGTAACTAAAGGAATTGACATGAAAAAGAAAACTATATGTAAGTATTTCTGACTGCTGTTCCCATGCTTCCATATGCTCATACTTTCTATAAAGCATCACTTCACATTTAAGTGAAGCATAAAAGAAAATGGAGTTTACCACAAAATACATTTAAAAATTAATCAGACAATGCAACCATAAACAGTTCAATCCAAGCATGTCATGCACACATGCAGTGTATAAACCACCTACTGACATGCACTTAACCTCAAGCAGATTTTTAGATCTTCAGGTTACACAGATATCAGCTCAAGGATTTACACTGGGTTGTATGTAATGCATACTCTCAGCACATTGTACTGGAAAGGAGTGGAGATAGGAACCTGATATTTCTTTTTCATTTCTACTTTAGACAATGCTGTATTTTCAGGATATATTTCAAGTTTTTACATCTCCCTCCAGAAAATCTCTGGCTCCTGCATATTGCTAGAAATGCTGCAACCAGCAGTGTGGAATCTCAAAATAAGTAGCATTTGGAACACAGCACCATGCACACACAAAAAAAAAGTAGTCTGGTGCATATTTTGAATGCAAATTTTTAACTTCTTTTTTTTAAAGTAGTTTATTTAAAATATCAACAAAATAATTTGCCCTGAATATAAATTACTATATTGTTCTCTGTTTCTTTTCTCTTGAAGATAAGGTTATCACTGCCAAGGATAAAGGTGGAGAACTAACCAAGAAATAGCTTAAGGAAGCTGAATTTTCTGTTTAGTTAGCCACAGGAAGTAGAACACAAAGTCTGGCTGTGGCTAAGGAACGAGGAAAAAAACCAAACCATCACCCACAGTCATCTCTGTCTGCCATGTTTGTGCACACTGACCCTGCAAAACATCTGCCCCAATGTTCTCCTATGACAGGTGGGCAAAGCCCCTGTAAACTCTGCACCTTGAGGGTGTAGGAAGAAGGCAGAAAAACAGTACGGCAGATCATTTGTGGGTGTAGGCACATATTTTGAGCCTATTCTCAAATCATATGGAGGAAGGAGGTAACATTTGCTAGTAATTCACTAGCATAGAGATTGAATTTACTTATATTTATTACCAAAGTAGTCTTCAGGGTCTAAAGCAGCCATTAATTTTAGCAAATTGGGACAACAGTAGTGCAGTAGTTTACATGTGAAAAAAGAAAAGCAAACCCAAACATCTGTTTTCCACAGTTCCCGAAAATAAACACAGAGATTTTAAAGCACAGATGTTCAAAATCTGGAAGATATCCTTTACCACTCTGAACCATTTTTAAGGTGGATCTCATTTTGAATGTCAGTTCACCAAATGCGATTTTGGTGAGTTTTTCTGTTCATTACTAACGCTTTCTTAAACTAGCTTAGTAATTCAAGCTATACAAGAAACTGCTAAAAGCTGAAAAACATCAGCAGAAAACAGATCTTCCTATTTGGAAATAACAGATTGCTTTGTCTCAAATATTTTTAAAACATTCTAAAATACCAGCAAAAACTCTTGCTTGAAGAAGCAAATTCCATGTTAGTATACACTTGCAAAGATACGTTTGTTGGCAGATGCAACTTATCCCACTGCATGCTGATGAATACTCACAAATTTCATAGACAGATTTTAGAGAAAAATCCACACCAAATACTTGCAAAAGGGAGAATGTTTTTTCCGTTCAGATGCACAGTCAATCAAATTCCAGTTAGTAAGGAATACTGCTATTAAAAATAAGTCCTACCTCTGCTGCATATTTCACCCCATCTATAACATGCTCAGAGCCATGGTCATCAGAGGAACCCCAATGCAAGTGAAGCTGACGCAGCCTGTAGGCTCCTGTGAGTGGCCCACCTCTCAGCACTGCAATTGATAATCTGCATCAACAGTAGCCTACAAAATGCTGACATACACGTTTATTGAATGGGGATGCACACTTTAAAAGTGTGGATCACCTCTTCTAAATCCAACTGATTGCAGTGGGTATCACAACACTCATCAGTTTACAAGATCGAGGCTGAATTCTGTTATCACTCAGGAGCAGTCCTGTTTGATGTGAAAACTGTGGAAGCTGCTGTGAGTCAAGCACAGATTCAACCCCAGCTGCCCAACCCTTCTCTACTGGCAAGTGGACACACTATAGTTCCTGATGTGGAAAGAGAAGGAAGGTATTCACAGCTAATTCTTGTCAAGAAATGCTCTGTTGTGAAATGACTGGGGACAGGACTGTGACATTAACCTAAAGGTGCTTTGAAGCATACCCCTAGTCCATGACTGGCATACCTTTTACAGTTCAGACAACTAATCAATGTTTACAGCGTATTTTGCTGCTAAAAAAAAAAAAAAAAAAGTCTATTTCTTGAAAGTGATGGAAGAGAAGAAAGTTCAGGTCAAATGAGTAAGAAAAGTGTTCTTGAGCAAGCAAAAGCTATAGCTGACATTTAACATTGCCACCAACAAAAAAATTAAGAGGCTATTATTTCTGCTGTTCTTAGCCAAATAATGCTGACCATGCATCAGGCCGACGGTTGATATCAACTCTGACTTTCAAAACATCACACCTGCTCTTTCAGTTTGGGGATTCTTTCAAGCGGGGACTGCTCAGAGGTTAAGCACTCAAATATATTTTTCATTCATTACCTAAGGCAGGAATGAGACGTGTTTCCTTACACAGAAAGCTGATAATGCAGTTCACAACTGCAGTGCCAGAAGACCTTGTTTAAATAGCATTCAAGTTTGAACTTCTACCAATAGCTTTGAAGTTCAAAGTTAACACTGAAATAATATTTAAAACCTCTTGTACCCAATGGTTTCAAATTAATTCTTGATATCATATGTGTTGGAATACCTACAGAGAGCAAGAGGTTTAACTTTGCAGTTTCCCTTTTTAGTTGGTAGGTGTCCCAGCCATTGGGGGAGCAGAAACAAAGCACTGCATTGAGTTTTAGGCATGCAGTTGCTCTTATTTTTTAGTTTGTTCATACAAAAATAAATAATCATAACTGACTCAATACAGTATTGAGTAAGCCTTCTGCAGAAGCCTTCAATGGAAAATATGTCACGTTACTATTATTATTATTTCACTTTGGAATGTAGGAAAAATAAGGCATAGACTCTAACGCCCAAATCCTCACAAGTATTTGGTTACCACCTCACACTGGAACGCAGCAACTGCATCTTTGTGATCTACCTACATTTACAAGCTAAATCAGTATCAGAGTTGGAAACTCATTTAGCAGTCATTTCTTACAGGTGGCCCTTTCCAGAGCTCAAATACTGTGAAGTGCTTGGGAACAGCACTTCATAACAGTATATAGGTCTCTCTAGCCTAAAAATAAATCTTAACATTTAAGTTATTAACACATTAACATGTGATTAGCTCAAAAAAAAGGCTATCTTCAAGCTAGATGTCTTTTTCCAATTAAAATTAATCTGTCACTACTACTTATCCTCAGCTGCTGCCACCACAGAAGCCAACAAATGAAGGTACTAAAATGTTTATGATGCTTTCCATGTGTTTTTTCAGTGTTTTAAACATTGTATTTGATTCCAATCAGACACATTCCTGTGAAAGACTTGAGTCCTGAACTACTGTCCAGCAGCAGGCAGAAAGCTGGTAACAGCAGCAGGAAGTGATGTTTCCACTGGATGACCAGGGAAACAACAGAGATGATGGGGAGGGGAAAGGCAGGGAGGGAATGGAGGGAAGGTGATTTAGAGGAAGGGCTGCACCAAGGGCTGCACTCTGCTTGGCCAAATCAAGGTCTTCCTCCAACACGGTTCCTTGGGCAGACATGTTCTTGAGCAGCCTCTGTGTAAACATTTCAGTCTTTAGGAAGCTGCAATGACAGAGCAGAACTGCCATGTGAAAAGACTTAAAATCAATTCACTTCCCATGCACTCAGCCACGGTATTTATGTGGTGCTAGTGAAAGAGCATTCCGTGTTATTAACAAAAGTGCAATTCATGATTTGTCTGAGGCCACTGTGTAAAAACTGCAGTAATAAATACTAAACCCCAATACAAATACGTAACAGAGAGATGGTCCCTGTTAAATAGTTTAGATTCCATCTGGGAGATGTGGAACAGTAACAGGTAGCTGTAACAGTAAATAAAAGAGTTCAGGAAACCGTGTGCTCATCAAGATACACAAAAGACAGTGATCTTTCAATGTACTGCTATTTCATTAGTTATATAGCTTACTAAGAACAAAATGCCAATGCAGATGCCATCAGATGCAGAAAAATACAATGGAAATTAACTCTGCTTTCCATTAATTAGGCTGCTTTCCTTCTTGATAAAGGACTGCTTGATACTGTATGCTCTTGAGATGCCTTTGCATTATATGGTATGGTGATCAATTATTCATTTTGATGGTTGTTGTCTGCCTGCATTCAGAGCTACACACTGATACAGTTCTGGAATCAAGTTTGGAACAATTTAACTTAGAGATGCAAGACTGGTCTCTCTCAATTAAATAACAAAGCCATTTCATAGCTTTCCAGAAGCTGTGGAACACTGTTGTCATAAATTCTGTTTTCAGAGGTTTTTTCAGGCTGTGGAAGTATCTAAAGAATTCCCATACAAACACAAGACATCAAGATCGCAGTCAGTGGAAACGTATATGAAGAGTTTTTCACTTACAAAGCGCCTCAGAGTGCACATTAACCCCCCTGGGTGACACCATCCCCTCACACACAACCTGAGGATGCAGTGCCTGCGCTGAAGGAGGTGGCTCAGGGAGAAGTCCACCTTCCAGCTCAGCCTGCATTCCAGGGTGCCCCAGCCACTACAGCCTCCCTTTCCCACCTGCGGTGGACCTAAAACCAGCCAGATCCACCCGAATAAACTCTGGGAGCACCTTTTCTATGTGCCCAAATTACTTTTCCCTGCAAGCCTGAGCAGGTCAGGTACCACAAGATATGCTCTGATTCCCGGTGCTTTGGAAACCTCAATCGCTAACGACGCCCAAAAGCCAAACCAAAAACCGACCTGATCGATCAAAAGTGTCGTCAAAGACGACTCGGCAGGTGCGCCCGTTGTTCAGGATGGTTTTCGCTGCGCCGGGATCGTAACTGGCATGCCAAGTGGCGAGAGAGGGGTCGTGCTGCACGTCTTTGCTGTTGATCTCGATGGGCGACTGCTTGTCTCCCTTGGCCATGGGGTAGTTCTCATGCCAGCGCTCGGGCCCTGCAGGGGGGAAAGGTAAGGAGGTGCCGCCCCGGCTCAGCAGCGGCCGCCCGCCGGCCCCACTCACCGTTGTCGCTGTCGTAGCCCCACACGGACTGGGCCATGGTGCCGCCGCCCGCCCTCCGCTTCAGCCCCCTCCCGCCCGGCCTCCCGCCCCGGGGGGCTTTTTATAGACCGCCGCGGCCTCCCGGCCTCCCCTGAGGGGTGGGCAGCGGGAGGGCGGCGGCGGGGGGCGACGAGGCGGGCCGGACTGTGGGTGGGTGGGTGAGGGGGGGGGGGGCCTCGGGGCGGCGGGGAGCCGCGGGGGAGGGCAGAGCCGCGTTCTCCCCTCCCCGGCCGAGGCAGCGGGACGCCGGCGGGGCTCAGCGGCCGCCTTCGCCCCCCCTCCGGCAGGGCACGCCCCAGCCCGCCCTGGCCCGGGACCGGGAGAGCGGGGGCCGCGCCGCACCCGGGGCCCGGCGGGCCGGGCGGCTGCTGGTGCTGAACCCGCGGCAGAAAGGGCGGGAGCGCCCTGCAGCCCCCGCGGGGGGCGAGGAGCCAGGCTGGGGCGGGGAAGCGGCCGTGTGGGGGGCCACCCAGCTACGCACACGGGGAGCCCGCCGGGAGGGAGCGCGGTGCCTCCGCCGGCGCGGTTTGCCCTTCTGCGGGCCGCCTCGCAGGCGTGAAGCCCGCCGGCATGGCTCCGGGTGGGCCGGCGTGCTCCGGGTGGGCCACCAGGCGGGCGGGCCGCAGAGCTCCGGCTTCGCAGCCCTCACCAGTGCGCCCGTGTGAGGGCTCTGAAAGCCACCGCCTGAAAGCGCATAGCTTCCCAGAAGCTGTGGAACACTGTTTTCATAAATTTGTTTTTCAGAGTTTTTTCAGGCTGCGGGAGTATATATGGCTATACCTACCAGGTGAGGCCATTCCTGGCTGTTCGGTCAAATTTGGGTTTGGCGTTGCCTGGTCGATTGTCCTCTGTGCGGGGAGCTTTACACCAAATGTGTTTCTCAGGCAACTTAGCAGTCGATATTTCGATCAGGAAAACGGCTGTTGTTCAGATGATGGGGAGTTAGCGGCTGGTATGGTTTTATTAGTTGGCTTTGTCTCTGCATCTATGTTGAATACTCAAAGCTTTTCTTCCCAACACCACCTTCGCTGCCATCTCCCTTGGCTTTGTCAGCCCGTGGTACCACTGCTGCAACTGTATCTACCTCAAGCTAAACACTACCTGAAACTACATACCTTGAGCTAAATAATATCCCAAGCTAAATGTTTGGGAATCAGCCTGGAGATTCCCAGCGCTGTTGCAGCAAACTTGCTCAAATGTTCCTTGTACCCATCAGCACTGGAAAGTGGCATGGAAATAAATCTGCATCTTTGAGAGGCTGTAAACCCTTTGTACTGGTGAGGTACAGGGAAAAGGCTGAGAAGCTGCAATATTCAGAGCCCAAGATTAATTGGGTTGTATTTCATGTCCCCACACTAGCTGGAAGGTAAAGGTTCCCATTTTAACTTACCTATATAGCTAGGCTAATAAATAACTGAATATGGACTTTGTTTAGGGTAACTACAATGGTTTCTTTAAACTTGTAATAACAAAGATGAGGTAATTACCAAAGTGTTCTTAAGAAAACCTGGTTCCACTTATCTTCCTTAGGCAGAACTCAATTAGGAAAATACTAAGAGGTGATTTAGGTACAATGGTATGGAAAATTACATCTTTTCACTTTCAAAAGAGAACTCTGAAACAGAAGAAAATACAGTCTTTTACTCTGTCATCAATCAAATGGATAATGTCACATTTATTGTAATGACAGGCATGTAAAATCGACACCTGTTGCAATATTAATTCAGAAAGCTTAGACATTAATCCTTTTGAAATGGTTTCTACCTCATCTTCCTGGAGAGAGACATCTGTGAGCTCATGAAATTAGAGCAGCTCATTTTCTGTCTGTATAAATGGACAGCTTTAGTGGGCTTGTTTATTGAGGGATCAGAGAGACTTTTAAACAACTTCATATATACAAGGAATGCCTATTGGAGCCGTTTATGGAACTAAGGGACACGATCGGTATTACACACAAAAAGGTGCAAGTCAGTTCTTTCCCTAGTATTCATTGTCTGTGTGAGAATTTACACAATCTTCTCTATTAAGGAGCCCCATGCCTACAGAAGAAATCTTCATATTTTAGCTCTGCAGTGAGGTGGTCCTGTTGCACCCAGAGCAGAAGCTCTTTGTCAGCTTCTGCACGTTGCAGCTTCTAGGCACTGACTTACGCATAGGTGACAAATGCTAGCATCAGCAGGGTAGGTACTTGGAGTCAGCCCCAGGCACTGAGTCATTTCACGGTGTCTCACTGACTTTCTGGTGGTGGTATTCTTTTCCTGTCGCTTTCATCATCAGAGGTTGAGCAAAAAGAAAACGTAGTATCTTTATCTGCATGAAAAGATAACCACAATAAATTATTTTTGCATCCCTTAGGACATACCTTTGCACTTACCCTTTCCTTCTGATATTGGCTCAAAAATTCATTATTGTCTAAATTGCATGATATTGCTTTCTCTAGGGAGTAAATATTTCTGTCATGAAAAGTCATCGTAACTAAGAAGAGGCCACAGTTTTAAACAGTTAAAAGCAGTGTTACCTAGTGCATGCGTAGCTGCATTGCAGTGATTTATTTCTATTTTCTAAACTTCTGACACATTTACAAAGCAGACAGCCAGCTGAAATAGCAAAGATGAGAGCATGATCAGCCTTATACCATTCATTAAAAACTTCAGGATTTCTGTGAGCCCAGCAGCAGAAACCTTCACCCATAGTACCTCAGTATGCTACTGATGAAAGTATCTTCCCAATATCTTCTGAAAATAAATGTTATTACACCCATTGTTCAGGTGGAGAATTCAGGTACAGCATTTTTAAGGATGGCTTTCGTAAAAGTCATCCTACATCTCTTACACATTTTTAAAAAATCCTGTATGGAATTGTTTACTCTGAGTAGGCAAGAAGACTGCAAAACAGCAGGGAATCCAATACAGGCCTCCTTACTCTATGCCTTAATCAGGTCACACTCGCTTAGGGACAGATCTGCATTCCGTAATATTCAGTAGCACTGTAAAACATAGTAAGTTGACATCTGCTTCATCCGAAAAATAAGGTTTGAGAAATCAGGGAAGGAAAGGTAAGAGGAAAACTGGTGAACTGAAACAAACTGACCAAAGCAAATAGCAGATTTCAGAAGCATCGTTAATGGCTGGGGCTACAAAGGAAGGAAAGCTGTGCATCTGTTCAGAGTTCTGCTTTTGTCCTTAAAGGCAGAATTGATGTGAGCATCAAATGGAGATTGATAGGTGAAGTGCAGGCTGAATAAGTACTGTATCTGTCTTCCCTTAGACTGTCCTTTTGTTTGATCCAACAATGCAGCACATGTAATGTAAGGACATACGTAAAAAGCAAGCGATGTAGCATGGGAAGAGATGTCATTGAGAAGTGCTGCTGAGGTTACAGCTTTGAAAGATGCCTGCCAGACAGCTTCCTATCACTGCTGTATCTGTAAAAATGTAATACCAAAAGTAGAATAATCCAGTCCCAGTGGATACAAACCAGCAATCTTCATGCTAAACTTCTCTGTTACAGTAAGAAACCCACCCGTGTAGACAAATGCATGCATCACACGTGCCTGTAACTGAACTGCAGAATGCAATGCAATGAAATGAGACTGAAAGTGAGAGGTTTTAGCCTACACAGTAATTTCAGACACGCTTTTGTCTGAAACTGGTACCAAATCACAGGATCACAGCTGGGCACCTGGTGACAACTTTTTTTTTACTTCAAAAGCTTATCAGAATAAATAAAACATAGTGGTCCTGTTGGGTACTTAATCAATAAGGTACTTTTCATCCAAAGGAGGGTTTTGTGCATTTGTCACCTAAATAAAGGATTGAAACAGAAGGACCAGAACTAATTAACTTGCTATAGCTATGGGACACTGTTGGACTTGCAGTTCAGAAGCAGTATTTGCTTCTGCTAAACAGCCAAAGGCATGATTATGTTCATCTTTCTTATGAAAATACCTTTCCTGAAATGATAGATGCTTTCTTTGAGAATGGAAAGCAGGAATAATCACGAGTCTGGAAAATGTCTCAGAGTCATGGCTTTATCCAGACCACAAAGCACGTACAGAAGAATGATGCATGGGAAAGTGACTTACAGCAGCTTTGGGCTCTGCCAGCCATGACTGGCTTGGCCAATACCTTGACATAATTAGAACAACCAAAGTGCTGCTCCACCTCAGCATACCAGTTTCCAGGGGCCAGTGTGACAGCTAGGAATGGCTGACTTTAAGGGGACACATAGAAGTAAATATGCCAGCAGGATGTAATTCAAGAATCCCCCTGCTCAAAGCTAAGTTTTCCAGGTTCCACCATGCTCAGGGCTATTTCCCATGGGTGATTTCATGCAACTTTACCGGAGCACAGAACGTGCCCACAATGAGCACATTGTTAAATGAGCAAAAGCATTTACTCAATGCCTGTGGCCAATCTAAATATAAAATGTCTTCCACTATATTTAATAGCTTGTGGAAGAAAACAATACAACAGAAAGGAATTTGATAATACACAATATGGAAGGTGCAGCAATGTTTTTTGACATATTGAACACTGCATGCCAGGCAGTGCAAGAAAGGCATGTCACTCGGTGCTTTTGATTGAGGGATGCCATGGTGGCATGCCATAGCCAAAAAGCCAAATTGTCATATGTCTTCCACTTCACTGAGATGCCATGCTATGGAAAACATTGTAGGCACGAATGGAAACCCCCATTGACGGCCAGACACATGTTGGAAGATCTGCCAAATGAAAATGAGAAGCATATTGGGTCAGTTTGTTGGTTTTATACACACCGAGCTCTTTAGCTACATTTATTTTATTTGATGAAAAGCAGAGTGTAGCACCTCTAGACAAACAAGAGGCAGACTTTTAATGCATCTTTCCACTTCAGAAGGCATATAACTCAGCAGTCTGTGGTTTGGATGCTAGGACTTTGCTTGCAAAATCCCATCATTCTCCTGTTGTGGCTCAGAACCTATATTACCATTTGCAGAACTTAGTATTTAGTCCATGAGATACAATAAACTTGAAAACAATAAACCAGAATTTGGATTTAGCGAAAGGAACTAAAAGATGAACAAGTTTTCCTTGTGACAATCTATTAAAATGGGCATAGACTTAAAAGGCTATCAGTAGCAAAATAATAAAAAAGTAAATCTATTCAATATCACATAGAGATCTGATACAACAATATTCTGCCTGTTTAAAATCCATCTTCCAGATGTAAAAAACCTAAACTGACAAACACTACAGGAAGATGACTCTTTTCTCATAATGATTTTCCTATATAGTACTCACACTGAAATCCAAATCTGAGCTGGGCTGTCTACTTTTATACACACTGGCACAGTGTGACTTGCAATAATCCAAGTATGAGAATTTGACCTATACTGTTTGCTTTTATAAGATCTGGACGTGCCTGTTTGGAGATTCCAGCAGACTGGCAACTCTTCTATATCAAGGTGGAGTTTTATGTACGACCTTCATCTTGAGTGATACTCTGGCAGTAACATCTACCTGAGAACAGTCCTAACCAGACCACAGAAATGCTATGATGAGGCTGGAGGAGTTCATGAGAGTTTTACAGAAGACATGACAATGGTATATGTCACATAGTTAACAATGCAGCAAATTCTAAATACTTCATACATATTTTCCAGTGACACTCATTCTTCTAAAAGAGAACTTTATAAGAAAATCATTGCACGTGTTTCCAGTCCTTGAAGTATGCCCTTTGCAGGCACAGATTGTTCAGTTCATAATAATTTTACAGAAATCCCTTGGGGTGCCTGTTTCCCAAAGCCCTACAAGAAGCTGAATTCATACCATTTGTGCACTTCTGAAGGTCGGAGCATAACACCCCATTTCTATCAACACCCATGCTTGTCTTTGATGAAGTCAAGATTTCACTCTGAGACCACAGAACAACTTTGAAAGCATAATCTATCGGTCATAAAAAGATAACTTAATGTATGGAAGTATAAATCTTTATATGTGTACAGCAAGTGTAAAGAATATGTAATTAAAAAGGAGTCAGTACAAGGACTTATGCTTATCAAATATGTCAAATTTCAGCAACACATATTGAAGAGCAGGTATTACCAGAAGAGAGGGAAAAATTGCATAATAAAAAGCCTTCAGTAACTGAGAAACAATATTATCTGGAAATGTTAATGTTCTTATCAGAAGAACAGTTTAAGAAATTAACAATATATCAAAAGCATTTTATTTTTTAACAAACCCCACAAAAACAGACTAAAAGAATGGCATGCGGTGATCCTAAGATGTAATCTTTAAAAATCTGTCTGAGGATACAGTAATAGAGCAGTACCTCATTTTGTAGTTGGTGGTATATTACAGTCTTACGGACAAAATCCTCAGCTTCCATCCTCTGCATTCTAGGTCTCATTTCTGTGAATTCATACTGATGCATCTCCATGGGCTCCTCTGCAATATTCAGCTTTCTCTAGCATGACCACTTAAAGCTTGGGCTATGGAATACAACATGTCTGCTCTTTGAAGTTGCCAGTACAACTAACTGAAATGCTGTTGGTCTGACAGTTCAGCATGACTCAGTACAGTGGTCTGTCTAGCACAAAAGATTTTGCTAGTTTCTTTCCCTCCATCCCTACCCTTCTTTATCTTTCTGTTCCTCAGTCTCTTCAAATTAACTTTCTCTGTGGTGTGACTCTACATTATCTACAAATGTAATAGTTAGTCAATGTATCTTTACATTATGTATTTTGGAAAAAAACCTATGTTTTTTTCTCCTGAATGGATGCCAAGACTTTGTGATTGGTTTTGATGATCGATGCTAGACATATTTCATGTGATCCAATTCTGCCATTCAAATCTTGTAGTCATTTCAGTGACCATAGTAGTGCTGAGGTATACAGAAATACATTTGAAGAATGGAGCCAAGTACTCAGACGCTTTCAGAACTAAGCCCTTGACTCTTGACCTTAAGGATGCTTCAGTGTTACTTATAAAAGCAGCAAAATGTATCAGTGCAACACTTACCTTTTAGATATTTTAATTTATATTTTAATATTTAATTAATATTTTAAATAATAAACCTTTATGTCACTGTGGAACTATTCTTCCTAGACAAGGACAGAATATTTCCTGGCACAAACACTCCACATCTGCAAAGAAGACTAGTAAGGGCCTTGATGTGATAAGATAGAGGTAAATAAGGAATTTATGTTTCATGCTTGCAATGAAGACAGTGGCTACTGTTATACTGTGCTGCGCTTCAGGCTTTTTTGGAAGCAGTGACAGCATCATACCAAGGAGTGACACTGAGAGGTGCCCTCTGGTACTTGCTGCTTCTGCCACTACAATAATGGTCACAGCTTATAATCAACATGTAAAGAGCTCAGTAACAATGAACACTGGAACTCTTTTTGCTATCCTAGCTTGGGACCCCTCACCCAGAACATGCAAGCACTGTCTGCTGGCAGCTACATGTGCAATCTGGAACTACAGACTTTGGCCCTCCCAACAGCGATCATTGTATATCCTCTCCAGACTGTCACAGGCACAGATCCTAATCACTGTCATCGTAGGAGATCACAATTTTGACTGTGGAAAGTGGTTAAGAATACAAATAATTGTCTTTGGTCCTTCACATTTCCTTGGTGCTGTGTTGCTGTTTTTCCCTCAATTCTAGTGATTTCAGGAAGCTCTCCTTTCTACATCATTCTAGACTTCATAAATGCTTTGGTTTCTCAGAGTTAAGACCAATGAAACCTTCATGTTCAGGATGCACACTGAGGTGTACTTGCTGAAGACATGAATGATGCACCAGTTCACTATTGCACAACCCAGGTACAAAATGTAATTGATCTAATTCCTTAGTAGATCTTATTGCTTAGTTTTAAGAAATAATGGTGCGTTGAAATGGAGAAATGAGGATTAAATAAATGATAATGAAAAATCACAGATCAGGGAATACCAGTAAGTCTCAGGCCAGTCAATACTAGCAGTTTATACAACCAGGCAGTATCTGCCAGTTTCTTAAACATCCCCACATGGACACAGCAGAGATTTCCCAGCTATTCAGAAAGCAAATTCCTCCAGGACAGCGCAACTGTAGTGAAAGGCATATGACAAGAAACAAGAAGCCATTATATCTGGTCCTGTCTCTAACACTAATGTCCTCTGAGGACCTGTGGGTGTCACTCCCTGGCCAGTGTTCACATCACTGTCATTGTGCAGAGAGTGCAGCACCCTACTCCCTGTCTCATAAGACTTTGTTAAAAATGAATAATATGATTCCTGCAATCTCTTTTCTTCATCAAAAGCCACACAAAAGCTAAATGTTAGCTACCTACTTACTGAAGGGGGCAAATCTAATCTGTTCTGGGTATCCGCACTGCACAGCATCACCAATCTATTTCATTATTTTCTTGTAGAGTTACAGTCTGCAAGTAGCATGCTGGGTGGAAAGAACAGCAAGTTAAATAACTGCAGCAACCTAAAATTTATGTTAATATTTCTGAGTTTGCATCCATAAACATTACTGTTTGTAAAGCTAGTTTCACTATTCAGTCACCTTCTGTGTGCTTCTGCCTGGGCATTCCAGCTTTAACTACGTGCTTTTTGCAAAGGTTCTCTACAGAAATTCTAGCAAAGTATTTTAAGGCATTAGACATGGAAAACATTTTTCTAACCTTGCATCACTGTACCATTTTAACAAGGGCAATGAACCTAGTGTTTCAATTATAGGTCTTGCACAACAGGCCAACAATTTTCATCTGTGTATTCCAAGACCAGTTGCATTTGTTTAGCTATAAATTCAGAGATGCTGTAGGTTATGATCTGTATGCAGATGTATACAAGTAACTTCTTAATACTGGATTCTGAGTAATGAAAAATATGAAATTTTGAATAAACATTAGTGGTACCAGAATGAGTATCCCAAGTCAAATTCTCTGAATTAATGTCAGATGTCAGTTGCTAAACAGAACATTAAAATCAAAAACAAGGTAAGAAAAAATTTATTTCACTGACATAATTTTCATCATTTGGTTTATTTTGAATTTTAAAAATAAATCTAATTTGAAAATACACTGTTCCTAACAAAATTAATGTGTCAAAACAAAATGTTTTATTTTCTAGTGTTTCTTCCATTTCTTTCAACAATCCCTATCACCAGGTTGATTTTAACCCCCTGATGAAAAACTATATAATCTACCTGCCTAAAAGAATTTGTTCAGCTCTGCTCTAATTTGTATTGCATTACTACAAAACCCAGGGAATTGTATGATATTCCAAACAGACTTAGCCTTCTAGATGCAGCAAATGAATGAGTGTCTGTAAACTCAAATACCTAATTTCAAAGATGAAATTTCAGTTTCTGGGCTCTTAATTTTTACCGAAATCATACTATCACCCACAGATCCTATCACCCATCACCCACCCTTTCTCAACTGGAAAGTCCAGTGACTTGTTTTTATATGCCTTCACCTATGATGGTCTGGGAAAGAAAGGCAGAAAAGGTTTTTCCTCTGTTAGCCAAACAGTGCTTACTTCAGCAACTTGTTAATGCTTTTTCCCTCTTGGAAATTAGTCAAAAAGAATTTCTGATCAGCAGGTTAGATCAGCTGAAAGGCAGTAGTACAGCTGGTACTACTGCAGGCTTGTGCAACTGTAAACAATTAATCCTGGCACATGCTTTCACGGAGTGCTACTAACAGTTTCCTGAAAACCTGTTTCCCAAAGGTGAAGGAAATCATGGTCCTGTAGTGCCATCGCTCTTTTCAAAAGGTTTATGTTCCAAACAAGCCTGTCAGTTTGCAAAGAATCACAGAAACCAAAGCAGGAAAAAGAGAGAGTTTTATACTATTGATAGAAAATTTGATGCCCAGATAAAACTGCAGAACTTTAAGAACAGTTTTTTAATAAAAGAGCTAGTTATGATATGTATTAATGCTAATATTTTATACCGAAATCCAGCAAACTAAGCTCCTCAATGTGAAAGGACAATAAAACAAACCTGATAAAAGTTACCTTGTCACAAAGAAGTGTAAGATCACGCTTGTCTTGCATTAAAAAAGCCCCAGTCTTATATCTTTTGTTCAATAGTCGGTTACCCTGGGCCTTGGGCTGGTAACTGGAGTGTTGGGAAAAACTGTAAACACGACTCCTAAAAGATTTCCTTCTGTTGGAAGGAGTGGGGAGGGCAATATTTCAGTTTTATAAGTAAGTTCTGTTTTACTTAGCTATTTTGCTGCAGTACTCCACATTGCCCTCAATGAAGAAAAAAATGTAAATAATGCCATCATATGAGTATCCAATGCATTGCTCTTTTTATTGCTACTTACCTGAATTTAATAAAGGTCTGAGCTTAATGTAGGTCTGTGTTTAACTACATCTTTGAGTATAATTGTAATCTTGTAAAGAAATGTATTTAGTATGGTAAAATAGCAGATAATCTACCCAAACCACAGAAGCCAATAAAAAGAATTCAATTTAAATAACTGGATGCATAGTCCAGTAACCATAAGTAACCCTTAACCAACACAATCTCTAAACTGAGGGCTTAAGTCATCTGATATGGACTATCAGTGCTCTAATCCCAAAAGTTTTTTGAAAAGAAGTTTGCTTAAGTCTCTTTTTCATTATGCACAGGACACTGCCTTCATTAAGCCCTCCTGAATTTATCAGCTTTGATAGCAGTCTTTTGCATTTGGTAATAATATATGGCTTTCCTTTTCTTGGTGGTAGCCTACTGACTAACATCTAATAACACTGGCTACTAAGCATCTTGAAATGCTGGAAAGCGGACATTCTGGATGTGCAGAGTAATTGGATACCCACACAATGTACTGTCATTCTGCCGGTGTTTGATCTGTCTGCTCTGTTGGGTGTGCAGCGAGTTGGTTGGGCACATACAAACGCATCGGTCAGTAGTGCAGTACACTTGCAGCAGGTTTGACATTTTCTGCATTTACTGCCTATGCACTGCACAGAGGCACTGGGAGCACACCACATGGCTATACTGGACTAACTCCTGACCCACTGGAGATTTATGTTGTCTTGGGGGGGTTGATTGTTTTCATAGAATGCCTTCTTAAGATCCTTCATACACAGAATGGGTACAAATGCCTAAGGAAGCATTAATTATCTCCTTACCCTGCTGTCGGGGGTTTTCTTGTAGTGGAATGAAGCTGGGTTAATTACCATTGATAATATACAGCTGTGGGCTGGCTTCAGGGGCGGTGGGTTGGCTGATGTGGATAAGGTGCAGGTGTGGCTGGTTAAGTTAAGTTGTTGAGAGGCAATGAAGAGAGAGCAGCCGAGGAAGGGAAAGGAGCAGAGAGAAAACACGTGCCCTAGATGAGGACAGACTAGGAGAAGGCAGCAGAGGGACTGGTATGAAGAGTGTGTTGGTATGAGATGGTAAAAGGCCTTGTTGCAGCTTGATAGTTTGGAGAGTGCTGTGATGTTTTCTCATTCCACAGTCAACTTAGCAGGCTATTGGTGTTGATGGTCCTCCTCATATGAACATACTTACCTCAAGCTGTGGTTCATGAAGCCCAAGGTCACATATACGAAATTGTGTCTCCACCAAAAGTTTATATTTTAATAGTCAGCCATGCTTGTATACAGAACCCAACTGCAGGAGTGATGCTAAACAGGAGTTATTTGGTATTATGAGAGTTTTGCTGGTTTTCAGAGAGAAGATGCATTGGAGACTGAGGTCTCTCCTTCAACAGTCACTGTTGTAGCTCCAGTGCCTCAGTGAAGGCAAGTCGCGCTCCCTGCAGGGAAAACCTCCTTAAGGATCACATAAGATATACTTATCATCTATCATCCAAACAGAACCTAAGTCTTAGCATTGATGCTAAAAGACTAAGATTTGCTGTTACTAGACAGTCACTTAGATGTTCCGTGGGTCATTTGCTTCTATGGTAATAAGTAAAGCTTTCATTTATTTATACAATGAGGAAGAAAGCAGGAGTTCAACGGACCACTGATACACTGTCACGATGACTGATTTGTGCTATAGAGGACAAAATGTTGCAAGATAGTCTCACACCTTCCTCTGTCTCCTAAATTAGAGAAAAGGGCTGCTGTTGGCCAGCTAAGCCATCTAGCACACAAGCCCAGTTTAGCAGAGAATTTAAGCATAAGCAATATTTATGTTTATAACCAGTTCTTTTGAATTCAGTTGGAGTGTTCACACTCTAAAGATGCTTGTACACTAGACACAGTTCAGGTGGGTAACATTTTTTGTCAGAGATATTGGAGTTTTATTTTAAATAACAGTGGTCTGTTTTTAAAGTCACATAAAATTTCAGTTTTGAAGAAACCATGAATTTGTTTCAAAAATTAATGTAACTTGATCTTGTTATGGAATTAGCTTACCAGATGTTCTCTGGGTGTGCTGGGGTGGACTTGGGAGAATCAAGCCTGCGCTTTCCTCTTTAGTCAATGCATGTGTCATCAAAGCACTTTATTTGTGTTCTCCTGCATCTCTAGCAGATGGTACTAACTGCCTATCCTTTGTAAGACAGCATTAACCATATTCCTGAAAAGCCTTTGCATTGCTAGTAGTCCTGCTTCTTCTCTGGTGCTTCCCTCTGTTACCCACCTGTTGACATCAAAGGCCAAGGCACATTTGCTGATCCTCTGTGAGAGGAAGGATCTCCCATGCCCCTTCATTTATTCTCTGTTAGGGTTTGAACTGTTGTATATTTGTGCACTTTTTTAGCTCTTGGGACAGAGGGTGAGTTTCATGCAGAGCAGACACAATCATCCTTCATCAGGTTATTACGTTAATGCCATGGATACTTGTAAACAGTAAGTAAAACAGCAATGAAACCACTTCTGAGAAAAGTAAACTTGCTTTTAAGAGG
The DNA here is from genome assembly GCF_023634155.1 of Falco peregrinus. NCBI lineage: Eukaryota > Metazoa > Chordata > Aves > Falconiformes > Falconidae > Falco > Falco peregrinus. Next base: position 35,500,645 of record NC_073723.1, read on the forward strand.
CAAGGTATTCTGTTGTCTTCGGCAATCCATCTGCTTTCTTCAGAATTTGCAGCACAGATTAGAAATTAAAGAAGCATCACCTGTGGGCATGTAAATAAAGTTAACATAAATTGGTGGCAATTAATTGTGATGTGCTCATTATATTCCAATATAATAAGTAAAAAGTCCTTCATCAATCACAGCGTCATTAAAGGAAAAGTATGTTTCAGAGAGTTTGCAAGATTGTCCTGAAATAATGGCAGACAATACCATGTTTATAAGATTTGTTTCTCTGTCTGCATTTACTACATGATACTTGATCTCACTATGGTATTGCACTTTGGAATGGAAAAAACCCAACAGTTTAGTTAGGCTTTTAGGAAGCATTAGCTAATTATAGCTTTTATAATCCCCTTCATTTAGAACTAGTCTCCTGTTTGTAATAGCTGAGATCATCCCCATCTTGCAACATCCCACGTGGTCACTTGATGGATACTCTGTTTTTGCTACAAAATATTCATATCTGAACTCTCAATTCTATTTGTTTATCTTAACAAAGTGATAGATTCTGGACTATTTACTGTTATACTTTATTCACATGATTGATTTCACCACAGATAAAAATTCAGAGAACAGCCATTATCTATATATGTCTTAATCCAAATGTGATGAGTTACAAAAATCATTACACAACAATACTCAAAATTCCCCAGGCAGTGCCCACATCTCAGATCTTCTTATCTTTAACTCTGGACATATTCTCTAGAAACACATTCTTTGATTCCTATATCTGATCATAGAAAATAAACTGAAAATAGACCAGCTTTGTTGAAACTCAATATAATTCTTACCTAGTGTTCCAGTATTTTCCTAGTGACGAAGAAATGTTTTATAACATTCCAGACAAAACTTCAGCCACACAACCATAAAAACACTCAGATTGGAAGGAGTATCAGGCAGTCATCTAGTCCAACCTTCTGCACAAATAGCAACCCCAAAATATCTCACTTATGTTTCAGAACATATATTAAGATGACATATATTAGTTTTCCTTAGCATATGACCTGCTTGCAAAATGTATTCATAAAGTGGTTGCTAAAATTTCATTTCACTTACTGATACAAACTGGGGAAAGAAGTAGAGGAACCAGTGGTCTCAGTAGTCTCTGGATGAAATAAATATACTTCCAGAATGGTTGGCCATGTGGTAAGAAATGTGTAGTGTTAATGTACAAGAGATATCCAGGTACATCGTATGCTGATGTTCAATAATAGTGAAACAATAACAGAAAATAATATATCTCAAGTTCAAAGTCTCACATTAGATGAGGTTACCCTTCCTACAAGGACAGCATGTTTTAGTGCAAGGGCAACAACAGCACCAAATAAGAAAACGTCCATAGCACTACTTCTGTAAGAAAAATAGTGAACAGAAATTCAATGGTTCCTGTATTTGGCAAGGAGCAATAAAAAGATGAGAAAAAGAAGGACCAACCTTCACTTAACATTAGTATCCCCATCAAAGTACAGAATTATTATTATAGAGGTCAGAAATATTTTATTGCTAACATCAAGCAGCACTAAGCTAGCCTTGTTCTATGCATCTGCATTAGAGGTACTCAAGGTGTGTAAGGGAGCCACAGTCTAGAACTCTTAGCCCACCAGGTTGTGCTACACAGCTATTTCCTTTCCATCTTCCCACATCTTCAGTTCCAGTCTGGCCCTATGTTATTCTGCACCTCTCAGGTTTTTTTCTTCATCCCTAATACTTCTTCAGGTCCTCTATTTCCTGTTGGCATCTTACAGCCTCACCCCAGACTCGTCACAATTTCTTGTTCAGTTTCTAAAACACAGAACCCAAAATATCTTTATTTAGAACTGTTTTCTTGTCACTTCAGAAAGCTGTCAAAGAGTGCTGTTATTGAGATCATCTGAGTGGTTTTAATCTTCCACTAAAGAAACACAAGGATATAGTTATTTTGAATAAAAGCAGGCATTTTTTAAGACAGTGCTACTGGGAAGTGCAAAATTGGGGAAAACTGCAAAGAAACACACAGAATGTGAATTCTTCATGAAAGTAATAATTCCAGCTTTTTACTGTCTATCCTGCTGAGTAAAGAAAGATGTTCTTCAGAGCTGAAGTGAAACAGCTGGGAGATTCTTTCATAACCTCCCACATCCCTGCTCACTCCGTGTGCAATGGGATGGGCAATGGCCAGGGGGGAGGTAAGGGATAAAGAGACCTTTTCAGGATTTCTTCTTCACTCCTCTGAAGGGGTAAGAGCATGAATGCGCGGGTGTGCTGTCATACGGTTGTCTCCTTTCAGTAACACTCTTGCTTTCCGTCTGTTGTCAAGCTGAGATCAGCTCACTGGCTCCTTTCCTCCATCTCAGTCTGTTTACATCGTTTCAAGTTTTCAAGGCCATCTCTGCACAGCAAAGGGCTGGAAAACTTTTCTTTTTTTAAACTGAGAGGAGATCTGCGGTCTGCTCTGTTGACCTGGGATTCACATGGTTCTCTCTGATCCCTTGCCAGTACACCAGAGTTTATTTTTTTGTTGCCTCTGTGAGAGGAGTAGGATAACTAGGTAGTACAGAGTGTGATTTCATGGTGGCAGGGAGCATGGAACATGCAGTTAATCTACGCTGCAACAAAAACTAGGGGAAACGGGGTAAGCAGGTCCTGGTTTTGACATTTTCAGGCACGTCAGGCTTTTATCAGGAATTTGGGAAAGATGCTATTCTTTTAAGAATAGGAAAGACACAATAATTTATCTATAAAAAAACATTTCCTCTTAGTTCTGTTTAGTATCATGGGGCTCTGTTACGTCCTGGTGGCATGCCCAGTAGTGTAGATGGTTATGGAGTAAATATGTGTATTTTCTTGCAAAAAAACCTTGCTCCATTTCTATACAATTTGCATTAAATTTTGATCGTTCATCGCATTCCCATATTTCTGGTTTACACACTGGGATGTCCCAGCTGGGATACCTGCTAGTTTCACTGCTGTCAGAACTCTACAGGGGCCTAAGGTGGGATTTCTTAGTGCAGATACAGAAGTGGCGCGTGCCTGTAGGTGGCAGAGTTGGTCCAACGGCTCGGGGTACTGGTGAATTCTGTAGCATTCCTGAAACCGTTGCCGTTTCTTAACAAATATAATTGCAATTGTTAGTTGCAGTAGGTTTCAAACATGCCGCAGTGCAAAAGGAAAGGTACCGACAAGTCGCGCCTGCCCATGTGCCATCAAGCAGCAGCGTATGTTTGGATACTTCTACAACTTGCGTTATGCTTGTGGGGTTTAGCATGGCGTATACAAAGAACACTGCTAGCATAGTAATATCTTTAGAATGGAAATCAGTGAAACTATACCTATGGTACATAAATATGCTTATCTGCATAGGTACATATCCATACATTTGTAACAAAACTTGCATTTCTTACTTGTGCAGGTGTTTTTTCAGCAGTTCAGTAGCTCAAGGAGAGAAATACTTTTGCAAAACAGCTGACACTGAAATTATGGGGGTTTCCCCTGTCCCTTGGTTAAGGGCGGGGGAGGGGGGGGGGGGGAAACTCCTTTTGAGAAACTGTGACAGAAGCACTGCATCCCTAACTGACTTACAGAAATTATTCTTTGTGACTATCACTGATGTGGACAGTAACATTAAAAGGTATGGCAAATTAAAGTCAGAATAGCCAGCCAGAAGTATAGCCAAATAAGTTTTGAATCAAGTTTTAAGCAGTATTTGATGAAAAAGGATTCAACAATAATAAAAAGAACAATTACTTTTTCAGTAGCCACATACCATTTGTTTTTCTACTGCTGTTTTGATAGAAGAGTAAGTGCTTTTTTACCCACTCTTCCTGAAGAAAGCATGAATTCTAATGCTTCATCACTGATGAAACGAAAAAAACAAACCTCCTCAAAAGTTCTGCTACTCCTGTTTTTCACTGCTTAGTCTTTCAGGAGACTGGAAACAAAAAATATTCTCAGCCATCCAACGCAGCTTACAAGGAAACACTAATAAAACTTTCTGTAGCATTGTGACAAAAAATCTAATATGAGAAATTGCTTTCAAACAACAACGTTACCCTATAAAACCAGCTATGTTAGAAGATGCCTTTGAATTGTCCCATTCCACCCACGTTTCAGGTCAAAGGTATACAGCTAGGTTTCTAACTGCTACTTCTTCACTGTGCTTAAGCAAGCAGCAGAGGGCACAGCTCCCTGCTGAAATTCAGCCTTCCAAGCAGGAGGTTGTGTGACTATGTCTCATTCTGCTTAAAAAGTTTTCTGTCTATCAGGAGTGATGTTTTGAGTAAAACACTGCAGTTTCCACAATCAGTAATACCTTTGAAAGAAGGTGTTTCTTTTTGGCTATTTATCCAACAGTCAAATCTGTACAAAATCATGAGATTCTATGATTCTATTTAGTTATGTCTAACGCAACTTCCAGAATACAAGTGTTATCACAGACCACTGAACCAATGATTTACATACTGTTTTGTACAGAACTCCAAAAATTGAATACATTTGGTTACCTTAGACAAAAATCTGCTCCATACATACAGCTCAAATTTGTTCACAAGCAATAGCAGCAATACTTGCTAAAGCTATATTCAAACTGATCAGCTGCTCCAACTGAAGGGTCCAAATCCTGAAAATGTATGATGCAGGGAACAATTTTCAGCAGTCTCATGGCACACAAATGTGATTTTCAATTATTGCCCCAAATGCTGGGGTCTGTGGATACTTTTCAAAATGAAAGACAACCACGAAGTGCAAGCCTGCTTTCAGTAGGCTTTGGTTTTCTGTATCTTTGCTGGTAGGTAAGCATCTGGAAATCAAAGGGCTGAAAACCTCTAATGTAGGGCAAGTAAAACATCATAGCAGTCTGTCGTATGTTATATCTATAAATCAGACTAGGTCTGTTGCAGCTGTATATGCTTCTTTCATATTAAGGTACAGAATTCAATGGAAAAAACCTCCATAGATCTACCCCATCGTTTCTGATATAGACTGTTTAATGCTGTATCAGTATAACTGCAAATAATAAAATTTTTAATTTTTACTGTGCCATCTCCACCTAAAAATCTGTTCTAGTAGCTAGATTTATTAGTTGAAATTCAATATATTCCCTGAATATGAGATGCATAATGACATTTCTGAAGTTTTGTTGGTATTTGCTAGAAAATATGGACTACATATGCTCACAGAACACCTGGGAACAAGAAAATATTATGGATACTTCATTATTTGGACATGACTTTTTTTTTCCTTGCTTCAGACTTTGGCTGTTCTCGTAACTAGGACAAAGAGTTACAGGACACACCATTTTATGTTTTAGAGGTCTGTCTTCAAATAAAAGTAGACAGATGTATTATCTTTCACCACTTAAAATAAATTCTCAGTTAGTATTAAAAGCCTAAAACTGTAGCCTATAGCAGGTAAAACTCCACAATAACCAGCCTTGCTTAGACAAATTAAGCTGTATCTCAGGAAGGAGACAGGTGTGAGGTAATATGAGACAAGAGCTCTTTCACAACCATTGGGGTCCCATTATCTCATACCTTTATGCCACAGGCCAATATTTACTATGTTTTATCTTATTTTTAAGGCGATACTTATCTCTTGCACCCTATGCAATACTTTGAATAAGGATGGCCAGAGCTTCCTCAAATCAAGTAATGCCTGATGGTTTGGAAGCACCCTCCTTCTAGTCACTCCAAAACTTGCATAACTGCAACTTTCCTCCCACTAGTTTATTTACAGTAGCTATAAGGGAAGATTATCTAATGCAACTTACTTAATTTTGATCAGAGCATTACAAATAAAAATATCTCAATTCTCTGTAAACAATACCTAAAAAGGTTCACTGTGAGAGCTACTGAAATATTTTTGAAGCCTTTTGTAGGATTTTTTTCAGAAATCAATTCACTATCAAGATAGTGTATTGAGTGTCCAAGTATTTGGCACTTAAGAATGAAAAATTTCCTTTGAATTTTCTTATAATTTAATATATTTCAGAAGAATATTCTGTTTTTCTAGCCAGTGTCCTTAAAATAAGACTCTTTTGCAGTCATTCCTATACTATGTTCGTTTTTAATTTCATACTCACAGTTAAGGTCAATAGGTGTCTTGCTATGCATAAAGTTAGACGCATGTATAGTGGTTTGCTAGTTTAGAGCTTTAGACATTACAACTTTGTCCACGCGCATTTTGAAAGCCAGGGATCCACTTCTATTTATATTGTGAAGGTTTTGCCAAGGATATCACATTTCTTTAATCCTAGTTTCCTGGAAAGGTGCTAACACTTTCCCTGCAGAGTGTGGATAGCCTAAAATGTGGAGGCAATAATAAGTGATTGATGGAATACAGGCCTGTGTTTTAAGAAGTTAGTTACCATCCATGATACTCAGCCTTCTTATGCCCTGTGCTGCTGGGACATTTTTTGTGGTTGCTGTCTCAGCAATTCAGTCCCATAGTTCTAATGCATTAGTATAATGTGACAATGTCTGGACTACAAGTACTCTGGAGGAATGCACAAGAGCCACAAAACCAATTATAAAATGCTTTAGATTAGATTATTTTAACTTACATTTATAGATAATTTACTTCGATCCCTATTGTAATTTGCAAAAAGTTTTTATTTTGGAAAAAGATTCAGTGCTTTTTGAGTTCAGGAGTCTTTCCTCCTAGCATGAAGTTGTAAAAGCCTTGAAAAGTTTTTGGTCAAGTAGAAGAGAGAAATGAAAGAAGTCATCCAAATGGCAAGTGCTGTGCAACAACCAGTAAGATATCAGCCAGCCTTCCTAAGTTGCATCACCTTAGTTCCTGGGATTTTGTTTAAAGTCAAACCTAGTTTCTTTGTCATCTAGATAAAGATTGATTGTACAGCCGAACAGTAACTTCAAGAATTAAAAAAAGGGGTAAGTCTATTCAAACGAATACTGGACTCTTTTCCTTTGAATCCTGGTTCATGAGCTCCTCATGAGTTCAAAAGCTCCTTCATAACAATAAGCTTACTCTCTACATTCATGCACAAAAACCTATGATTTTGACAGGTTTGAATTTAAAGTTGTAAGAACCAACAGATTAAACTTTAATTAAGAAATACTAGTTATAAAACATTTTAACAACAGTGAAAGGGTCATAGTTAAAAGTTGAAGTGCACTTAGGGAGGTATAAAATGGTGTAATGGGAGGAATCATAAGCCAGTTGTGTTGGGTTTCAAGAAGCAAACCAGCTGTTGTGTCAGTCACACACAGTCTGCTGCATTTAAATCAGAGGTCTAGAATTATTTTAGGGTCTGGCTGATGAGACAGAAAAAAGGTCACAATACTGAAATCTTGGCTTCTCTTCCAAGAGATCATTTTACTGAATCTCTGCCATGCTCACCTCGCTCAGAAAGAATATTTTTCATAGTCAGAAAATTGACATTGATTATCTGATCAAGCAAAACATACTATGGCAATTTTTCCACATTATATTCCCATTGCATCTGTCTAACAAGACAAGATTTATATTTCTTTTGGCCATTATTCCTAGAACTTTGTTAGAAATTTCAAGATTATCTTGCCACACTCTTCTGTAATCTTTATCACTGAATTTCTTTATATTATGTTGTCCCCATATCATGCTGGAATGTACCATCTGTTTCACTCAAACCATAAACACAATTTCAGATCTCTCTGGATTAGTCCTAACTAGTCTGTTGTTTTTTTCAGTGGTCCAGTCAGTAGTTCTTGACTACTGACAGAAGGTCTTTGATATTATCTATATAACTAATGCACAGTGACCAACGCTGTCTACAGATGACTGACTTCAGACAAGGAACTGAGGGGACTCTGGTTCTTTCACCCTGCCATGACTGTGAACAACTGCAGTTGATTTGGTGCTGTGGCTCTCATAGGAGTGAAGGAGCTTATCCTACATTATTCCAAAGGAATGATGATAGTTGACATCAGAACTGGTCAATAGTCAGCACTTCTGCAAGAAACACATTCTGTTTCAAAACGGTTCTTTAAAGAATTTGAGAATTTTACTGATGGCTGCTCAGTCCTCTCACAAATACATTCAAAAGAGTTCCGATTCTCAAAGCGAAAAACTCTTGAGCCATGAACACCTTTGCACCAATGTGCCAGGCTGAAGCTGGGAGGCTTACATCTCACTAATAACCGTGTAACTTGAAGTCAAACCCCAAATCTTCTGTAGCAGCAGAGAGGCTGCAAGTCCCGAGTGCCTGGCATGAAGGTGGCCTTTTGAGGGCTCCTGGGCTGCCTGCTGTATGCCTCCATTCTCCAGAGCAGTGGATCGGATCTTTTTAGCATCTGGTGCCAGGTCTTGTTTCTGAAGCCTCAAAACACAGTCATCAACACCAGCCTGAGTCTGTTTCAGCGCTAAACATGGCAGTAATTTATCACAGCCATTCCAGACCGTGGCAGCCAAGACAGTAGCAGGCCCCTCAGTTCCCCTTGCCCCAACAGGGTGCTGAAGGCTTGACAAGCCTGGGTACCCAGCTCGTCAGACTCCCTGCTGCAGAGAGACGAGTTCATAACTGCCCAGGGCCAGCATACCTAGTATTTCCAGCTGATCTGTTAGTTTTGCTATTTTCATTTCCCACATAGTTTACACATCAAAGTTGCCCAAGGCCCATAAATTGTGCACCCTTCACTTCAAGCAGAAATTTCATGATGTAGTGAAACTGATATCATCTGAGTAATCTGACTAGGAAATTGATCAGGGACTAAGCAGGTGAAGCTGTCTCTCTTCCAGCAGAAGTTTGTGGTGGTAATTTTCCTTTGAAAATTTTTCCATTCTGACAAAATGTAATTTCTGAACAATGACAAAAAATTAACAAAAAATTGCAATCTCTCTATAACTGAGATGCACCTAAAACCTGCCGTATTCCTAGGCATCAATGACACAAGTTTTACAGGTTATAACATTACTTGCACAATGGTATCTGAAATTCCTGACGCAAGTTGCAGACATCTGCAAAGGCAGATATCAGCAGTTTCCTATTACTGAGAGTAGTCTGTGAGAAAAACAGGAAAATGTCAACAGGTTCCATTTTTGCAACGCAGGATGACAAGGCAATGCTTACATAGTCTATGCTAAACCTTATTTTATATAGAAATAAGTACTCCATACACTCAGTTCAAATGGTTACAAATATAGATAATACCACAACTATTTAATTAAGCTGCAGTACTCGTTAAGCATATGGTCCTAAAAATACAATCCTGCTTTTAAGCATGTATGAGACAGTGTTTAAGCTAGGCAAAATCCCATGTGTTAGTAGAACTTAGCTTTAAAACAGAGGGTCAGGGCATGGTATCTTATTACTGAAGAAGTAAGTGACTGTGTATAAATATTCTTGAACTACAAGATAGGACCTGCTTACGGAGAGAACTCTGGAAGTTGGACTTCAATCACGCACTTATTCAGTCCCCCAAAAGTCTACCTTGAAGATTCCTAGCAGTACAAAAATGACTTGAGATAATTTCCAAAACATCTGAAGCTAGTAGGACTTAGTAGGCTTTGGGCCTCCTCTTTTATTAATGAGAACATTGCTAGTCATATTAATGTAATATTTAATAATATGTTGACCATTTTTTTTCACGCTGATGTTGTTAATTGTTTTCCACCGCTAAAAGCTACTGAGATTGACTGTTTTTTTAGTGATTGTCAAAATTAATGTTCTAAAATCTACACACAGATGGCTAAAATCATTGATACGGATTTTCAAAAGGGCTGAGCATCCATTGCTTTCTGTGTAGTCTGCCCTTTTATACCATAGTTATCCTTTGGATTGTGAAGATTTAGTGTAAACATCTTTGGACAACATCTGAACAGTTAAAAGTGCTGTATATTTTAATTTGGCATCTAAGTCATGTCTGTCTTAATACATATACTAAATCAAAAAGTAAACAGATTACAAACCACATTGTTTCCTTATTCCTTTCTCTTATCACAGTTTATCATGCCATTCTGAAATTACATTAAATCAGTAGATGTTGGTTCGAAAATATTACTGTCTTTACTGTTTAAGCAGGCATATAAAAGCCCAGGCATTACTTAGAAATTCGAAAGAAAAATCAAAGCAGAAATCTTGTCTTAACAGCTTTCATCAGCACCAGTAGTTTCTTTTTAAAGAAAACACTACCTTACAAGCAGAAAAAAATGGCAAATTTGAACTGGAGTTATCAAGGCAACAATGGTAAAAGCCATCTTTAATAGAAAATCAGATTTCTTTATAAAATATTGAATATTTCTTTCTTTTCCTTATAAAAATTCTTCAGAATTACATGGTTGATTAACATAAGTGGCTGTATTATGTATTCAATTGGCTCCAAGGGAAAGTGTCAGGAATTCAGTATTGGTGCAGAATTAGAAGTAGAAAACTTCAATTATTTATGTATTTTGCCTAGGACCTGACCACTGGCCAAGTTATACGCTATTGCCGACAGAGACCATCAATCTATTGGTATTGAAACCAAGGAAGTAAAAAAAGATGCATTTCTGGGGCTTTTCTGGATTACTTGGAAACTTTCCACAGGTAAAGAGAGCATCAATGTCAGACATTCATTCCACATGAATTTTGAGGATAAGGACAATCAATCAGCTTAGTAAAAGGGGGATCTAGAGAGGGGGCTGTGAGATATTTTTTTTTTTCCTTCTCTTTTTCTCTAATTTATATAGAAAACAGGACTAGTTGCCTTTCAGGAGTATTTATGTAGATTAGGGTATGCTTGCTAATTTTGTTATACTAGTTGGCAGCACCCTTTGTCACAGAAGATCCAAGTGATATTCTTTAAAATTAGAACTTGTTGGCAAGTGTTTTTGTGTTAATGGCAAAAGAACTGGTAATTTCCCAGTAGGAAACCTCCAGGATAGTCACTGATTTGGGGAGGGGAAGGTAGGAGGAGAGATTCTAAAGACAGTTACTCAATTTAAAAAAAAAAAAAAAGTCAACATGCAGTAGGAGACTTATACATATGCAAAAGTTACGCACAGTGTAACTCCATATGGAATCACACTGGGCTAGCTTTTTTTCCTCAGAGAGTCTTATTGCCTTGGTAGCAAAGGAGGATATTTCTTTGTGCTGATGTATAATATTGCAAATGCTCCAAGAACTCCAGGCACATATTTCTAAGCATCATGCACAATCACAGGTGCCTATCACTAAAATGGGAATCAACACACACTTATGTGCTCGTAAGCAAGGAATTAATGATAATGACCAATAAACAGTGTCAATAACATCTGAGTACCTTTGTGGCATCTCATAATCTAAATTCAGAAAACATCAAGTACCTATTAACTGTTAGTTCTATGAAGAAAGAGACCTTTAAAATGCTGTCATAAATACCACAAATTTTAGCATGAAGTGAATTCCATGAGGTAGGACAATTTGTTCTGCAGTTATTAAAATCCAATTACTGTTTCTGGCAAGCTGCTGGTTTTCGGCATTATTTTTTCTTTTGTTTTCTCTCTGGAGTAAAACGTGTATTCACAAATATTTTACCTGAACTTTGTACCTGTATTGAGCAGACATGCAGATTTGCCAATACACTCATGTGTATACCTGGAATTAAAACCTTAAATACCTTTGGCTTAATTGCACAAACTGTTGTTTGTTTTCTTTTTCTCCAGATGTTTAAAAATAATCTAGTATCAAATCACGTTAATATTTTAACATGGAGGAAACTGCTTGCATGTTATAAAATCTTTGAAATCTATAATTTGCCTGTCAGGAAGACTTAATTGATTGATATTTTTACCATACTTCATGCATTTGCTGGCAGACCTCTCAACGAAACATATAGATTGCAGCAGTTTCATTTCTATGGGGGCCAAATGGATGAGTAAGACTCAGAGCACACAGTGGATAGAAGGAAATACACCTCAGAGGCAGAGTCAATAAAAGAAAAGTTAAAGTCAGGTTTTCGAAGTCCAGTCACACATATCATCCCTAGGGGTAAAAAAAAAAAAAAAAGAAAAGAAAAAAAAAGGCATATGTAGATAGCTTTTATAGTTATTTTATTTTGCAAAAGCAATACCATCTCTGTGTCTGCAAAGCTGACTCTGCAAGAGCAAATTGGGTTTTGTGCTCAGTACTTATTAATAAAAATTTAGATAATCTAAATCCATCTTTAAATATTGAAATAGGGCTGAAAGGTGCAGGTGTAAAAGTAAGTAACATCTGCTAAATGTAAACGTCAGCTGTAAAAGTACCTTCAGCTTAATACTAAATCAACTGCTTTTTAGAGAGTCTGATCACCCAGTACCCCACTACAGTAGTAGCTGGATCTCCTCAAAGCTACAAGTATGCTGATCACTGTAAGGTGGTTTTTTTCTGACTTTTCAAGAACAGAAAAAAAGGAAACCCAGAAGAAATTAATGAAGAGAAAGAAGTAAAAAAGCTGTTTAGTAAGGGCCCCAGCAAATGTCAAGTACAAGGTTCTTTTTACAAAAATTAAAAACCACCTCTAAAGTAACAGATTTTATTCATTTTCCAGTGTCTTAGTGTCCTGCTAATAGTCATCAACATGCCAACAAATAATTCATGTTCAATCCGTGTAATGTTATCTTTGGCAGCTTTTTAGATTTTAGGAACATTACAACGTGACAAACTAATGGGATGGATTACACATTTTTAATTTAGGCATTAGGAACACATAGCCAGAAGTGTGTTCCTAATAGGAAATTTTCCACTGTAGAGAGTGTAAAGCTATCTCATTTGATACAGCCAAGACAAGAAAGGGGTGTCCCTTTAGAATTGCTTTCTGCTGTAAAGAGATAGTGCAATAGTGCACTTAAGCTGTGTTTAAACAGCACACGATTAAGTGTTTATTAGTTTGCTTTGAATCAATAGTTTAAAATAAGTTGAAACAGTTAAGATGGTAAGTTGAAAAGACAGCAATTCAGCTTTAAAAAATACCAGATTTTTTTTAAAAAATTATGTAAATCACAATTTTAAGATTATGTGCATTATATGAAAATTTCCATGTTCTGTTTCTCTATTTTAGGATCTCCTTCTTGCATTTTATAAGTTTTGATATTTTTTGTGACTATGTTTCTGAAACATTATGCAAATAATCCAGGACCAGACTATTGCCATAGAGTTACATAGTTGCTAAGTAATTGGTAAGCATATTCATAGATGAGAAGGCATTTTAAGAAATTCTTATGATTTCCAAGTTCTGTAAGTTTTGGATATTTATATTTCACAAAAAAATAGCTCACAATGCAATATGCAACATACTAAGCTGAACAAAAGTTCCTTAAAACCCTATTAAAGCAAATACTGTCAAATACTGGTTGAAAGATCTGTGTTGAATATAAACCATCCACAGCCATGATGTTCATGGCCATACCTTCAATCTTTTGCAGTAAATGAGACTATTGTGAATAAATATTGCATGCTGTATAACAAAGTGGTTACACTCCTCAAAATGCTAAGTAATGTATTACATTTTTAAAGGCATGGAAATAAAAGCATACACAGGAGACTGTTAGCAATAGAGTTAGAAAAAAAATGTCCCTTGTAAGCTGTGATTTTCCACATCTCTGTGTACTTACCTCTAAACTGCTTTCAGGAATATGTGCAGTTCTGCCTACCCCAAGATAAAGCCTGGGTATGAGTCCTGACAATGCCAGGGCAATTCAGCAAAACACCATAAATCTGCAGGCGTCCACAAGCATGTTCTCAGTTTCACGGTCAGACCCTAAATGTGCAGTGGCATTTCTAACTATTTCACTCTATGGCGGCATTTCTTTGTAATAGAACCAGCAAAAATGAACCTGTCAATTGCTTTTTAGTGTCATCTCATTCTCTGGAATGCAGACAAGTATTCAAATGTAGCTGAGGCTTTTAACAAACCAGATGGCTTGGCAATTGTCACTGTTGTCCTGAAGGTCAGTTACTGACATACTGAAAACACATGTCTATCTTCCCTTTCCTTACTAAAACTGCAGTCAGTGATGAGGACTAGGAAAAACACTTATTATTTGTGTAAAATTGGTGGAGATGACTGTCCCTTACCCTGATTTAGCCCGTATTTCCAACTTTGCCCATGCTGCTACATGGATGTTTTACCCAAATCCCCTTCTCATCCACAGGCCCTTGAGCAGCTGTGTTTTAAAGCATGGGTGCTAGTGAGCTTGAGGTGTTTTGCCCACCTTTGTAACAGGCAATGCTTGCACATTTTATGTTTGTTTTCCACTCCATTTACAGCAATGTAAACTTTCACAGATAGATGGTTCGAGTCCCATGTGCTATTACTGTCTATCAATCAGAAAAAAAAGCTAAATCAGAACTCCAAGAAATCTTAGATCCATACATATGACATATTTAGCCTTTCAAACGCTATTGAGGCAGGAAAAAGAATTCCTTATTATTAAGGACTTTTTTATATTAAGGAAGTATCATAAAATAATATTATATATTGTTATGTACTGCTGAAATATAATTACTCATAGTTCACATTGCAAAAAAGATACCAGCAAAACCATCTCGCTGAATACTTTCAAAGTGAATTTCAAGGCTGAGCACATATGATCAAAGCAATCATATACTTCTGAACCACAGACTATTTTCACACTACTGTTTGCATTACTTTCTAAAGCAGAAGCAAAACTTCCCATTGTTTCCTCAAAAGTTCTAAATTTTGCCTCATTCATAGTGGGTTTGCAAAGCTAAACTAATCAACATTTATAAAGCATACTCTTATTCTTGATTCTGTCAGACTAATACTATTGTTATGTATTTAGGATTTTAAAGTATTCTTTTATTTACAGCTTGGCTTATGCAATGAGAACCTGAAGGGTGTCTTGAAGGCCTTGGATTCAGTAAAGACTGAGGTAAACATCATAGCCTGATCATGATAATATATAGAGTAGTTAAATTAAAAGCTACACAGTGTTTCATCTGCCTTTTTGAAGACTTCACAATAATGCAGGGTTTCAGTGGAAGGAGGCTGTTGAGATGTAGGAGCTGAAAGTATGATCCTGGACATGAGTTTATGGGATCCCATAAGATATTTTGTATTGTGGGGCTCCACCCTGTAGACGGCTATGGGCTCTTTGTGTAAGATTCCTACCTAATCCTACACTTCCATCCATCTGTCTGTCTATTTAAAATTACCCCTGGTATCCATCACCAACACAGACTTACAGTAACCAAACTCAAGTTTTTCTTAGTTAAAGGAAAGGAAAAAAGGGGAGAAATAACACCAGAACTGCACTTTTCTTAAGCTGTCTTGCTTACTTACAATGACTATACCCACCAAGCCTCTCATAAAGGCACAGGATAGGCAAAGATAGAATCTGAATATCTGAATTTTAGTGAAGTATGTTAAAAAAACAATACAGCATCTCCCACAGGATTTTAAAAAGGAGTGTAGAGTTTGACCCTGAAGATGCAAACATTATCAATGTGCATGATTTTCCCTTTAGCTTCAACAGACAGCTGAAAATTATACACAGAAGTGTTTTGCTTGTTCAGGAGCACAGAGTTCAGTATTTTGAAAACAAACAAACAAACAAACAAACCCCACAACCATTTAGTCAGTGATGACTGAACTCTTTGGTACATGATACCATTTGGTGGGGGGAAGCTGTTTTGTGTTTTGTTTTTGGAGTGACACTGCTCATTGTCAGCAGTGATAGCTTAGATGTATCTCAGCATCAAATGTATCACCAGGGCAAGAAACTCACCTCTAATACTATGAGAAAACACTGGAGTTTTGAAATTTCCTCCTCTGATTTAGCAACACACTCACTTGTAGACTGAGATGTAAATCCTATTTTACTCATGGGTTTCATTAACCCAGCGTATTTCCCACAGGGTAAACAAATTTGCTTTTGCAATTTTCGTCCTTCAGGCCTACTGCCTAAATATTCTAAATACAGGTATTACTGGATCTACAGTGGCTCTGATTCATCCTCCCCTCCATGACAGTGTCATCTGGATTATCCTTAAAGAGCCAATTACTATCACCTCAGAGCAGGTATGGTATTACAAAGAACAAGACCCTTCTCATCTTTTAGTTTCAGGAACATTATCACTTTACATTGTGTTGCTGTATTGTTTCAGGTTTATTTGTCTCATTTGTACTGTAAAATGAGTACTACCTTTACACCACATTATTGCTGTTAATAAATTTTTATGATTCTGCCTTAGCCAGGTCAGGCTACTCACATCTTAAAAAGTCTTAAGTGAATTGAAATAAGATGACTTCAGATTAGTGGAGTTGCTTCCATTGCTCTAGTAAAGGTGATTTGCTTATTTAAACTTCCTTGTGTGTCTCCTAAAGCAGAAGCCAGGCAACAAAGATGAATTCTTTCCATCTTCATTCCTACAAGACTCCCCAAAAGAAATTCATATTCTCATCAAATCTCAGCCGGAAACCTGCCTGAGCAGGGAGTTTTGTGATGTGCCACAAGACCAAACAGCTATAGTTCTCCATTCAGTGCTATTGTAGAGTGGTTAGGAGCTGTACCAATTGCTTTATTATTGCATTATTTCCTAACAATGTCTGTAGGACAAGTTAAATATCCCTCACTGGCCTTTTCAATGTAAGTATTCTTTCTGTTCTAAACTCTTACAAAATTTTCTTACACAATTCAGTTATTGCCATCTGTCCTTCCAAAGAAGTTTGAATTAATATCTTTCCAGATAAGGTTAGTTAAGTACTTCATATGAAGATCCTTAATATTTCTTATTAATTGGGCTACTCAGTGTATAGGGAACAGAAATTAAGTACAGATAGTTTAAGATAAAAAGCAACATATAAAGCAAAGTTGAATTAGTTCTAAGGCATTGGGTTTTATTTTCACAATTGGCAATAATTTTAATTTATCAAACCCCAGTTTATTTACATAGGTGATAACCAAGTGTTACCGGTATCTAAAAGTTTCTGTGATAGCTGGATATAGGAATAAATAGGATATTCAAAAAGAGTTGTTTGTTCCAGTACTTCTGTGGCAGCATAAATCCTGACACACCACTGGATTAATTCACCGTTATGAAGCTTAATTTTTTTAAAGAATAGAAAGTTACTTGGAAAGTATAATGATTTCTCACTAATATGCAGTTCAAAAGTCAAAAGCTAAATATACCCCTTCCTTCCTTCCTCCATTTAGCTGGCTTAATTCCACACGATCTGGTCTTTCGCAGAAGGGGAAGCACCTTGTCCCATACTGAGCAATCACTGGCAACCCCAACTGCTGAAAGGCAGAGTGGTGAGAGGCTAATTCCAGACAACAAAAGCAAATCTGGACCACAGTTTAGCAACGCATCCAGACAAAGACTATGGAAAAATCTATGAAAGAAATAACAACATGCATATGTCCTTAGCTGCAATATTCCTGTCCTGCCAGAAGCTGTTGCAATTCACTGTGGCATTTGGCTAATGCTTTTACTACTTTTAATCTATATCTTTTTGTGGCAGGCAACTGATCTGTTTCAATGCAAGACTTCTAACAGTGAAATGTACTTTAAATTATTTAATGAATCACATTCCTTCTGATGTACTAAGTAAACCATGGTGATAAGAAGCAAAGTTCAGAATGAAATTTATTAGTATGCAGCTTCCCACGAGAAGAGTTTATGCAACTGTATGAGATGTCTGTTGCTTTTTGCAGTGAAATTGCTACTGTTAAAGGCAATTACTAATGCGTTGTTGTTGATTTGGCTAATAAAAATGTTTTCTTTTTCTAGTTTAGCTGATACATGCCAGATTAAAACTAAATTAATAAAGAAAGTGCTTTGACATGAAGCAGTATTGTAACAGTGCTATGCTATCAGTATTTTAAAAGAAATTATATGATAACTGCTGGTTTATTTCACTGGCAGACCTAATAAAGGATTATTAGACATATGTCCACAGGAAAGTAACGCACCTTGGTCTAGCTGTACACCTAAGTCACACTTACAGCACCAGTTTCACTCTTTCTTAAGCAGAGCAGTACTCA
This sequence comes from Falco peregrinus, assembly GCF_023634155.1. NCBI lineage: Eukaryota > Metazoa > Chordata > Aves > Falconiformes > Falconidae > Falco > Falco peregrinus. The sequence goes on from NC_073723.1 coordinate 35,518,603, forward strand.
GCTTTGCAAATCGCACTGGCAGTGACAACTGAATAATTTAATAGCCAGCAGGGGCAAAGGTCTGAAGAAGATAAAGTCAGACTTTACAAGGATACAAACGTAAAGCATTAGAACAGAAATGGGGTTTCCGGTTGACCCCATTATGTAACTTAAATGTTATTTGACTGAAATGATGAAGTACCTTCACTAAATTACGTGACTATTATCTGTTGGGGTTTTGCAGCACATGTTGCTACAGATACAGTTTCTTCTTTAACATTTGCATGCCCTTGACTATACAGTAAAAGCAGTGCTGTAAGCATTTACACTGCCTCACACCTCCTCTATAAATTAAAGACATTTTTCAAATCCATATTCCCAACATACTCAAAAGCTGGATTGCTTTGTATGGAAAATGCCACCTCTGCTGCAGTGAGCTGCATTCAGTGAGACGTACTCCTAGGTTCACTTTTTCAGCTAACCAGCGTGTGTATCTAGCAACAGGATCAATAAGGCCTTGGTCTGTGACTCACCACCATAATGTAGTGGCAACAATTATCATAACAAAACATGTGAAATGAATAACCAATAACTTGCCCCAATCAGATTACCTTATACCTGCCTGGTTTATGCATCCTTGCTGTCTTTTGCCATTAGCCTGTTAAGCATGATGACAGAAGTCAAGACTAACTTACTTTGATGCAATGCATTTGTAAGAAATACAATAAAATCATACCAAGATATTTCTTTATTCCATTGCAAAACAGGTGCCACATTTACAGCTAACTTTCTGTATGAAGTAGGTTTATAGATATCACAAGCAATTTACACCAGAAATAATGGAAAGATAATTTAGTTTTATTCTCCTGTCTTGGAATTAAGGGGAAAATGTTAATTGCAAGTACAGAAGAGTAAGCACAAACATGGCAGCTAAAATGCAATACTTCAGCTTAGTCTGAGACCTCCACCTTTATGAACAAGAATCTCCCTTTTGTCAGAAGACCTTCTTTCCTAATAATATCAATCCCTGATGCAGAATCATTAACAAAATGGGAGATCATCCATGAGCATGGGAATGAGGACCTCAGTATTCAAAAGCAGTCTCTGCTTCTGTGCTAATTAAAAAGCAGACAAATCAACATTCAGTCAGATTTCCTGCCATGTTTATTAGTAATACCTATTCCTATTACCTTAATAAGCAAAGCCAGTAAAATGCCTCTTTCTGTTCATAAGCTTACAAAAAGAATTACAAAGAGGCCAATAATTCCCTCAGGTAACTGATACCTTCTTAATGAATGATCCTGAAGCCACACCATTTGTCTCTGCCTTAGTACAAGAACTGCATCATCCCTTTAACAGCCGTGAACAGGAAAATAACCATTTTCAATCCTCTCAGTTCTCCAGAAAAGAATCTGATGGTGCCTGTGGGAAAAGTGAGAACAGAGGCACAGCTATATCACTTTGGTTTTGGAGGAGGCATCTTCCTTGTGATGGGAAAAAATTAAAATTCACAAACAGACCACAACAGGCACACATTTGAGAAATGGCAACAAATCTGTTAGGCAGAACAACAGCTTCCTATACAAATCTGTTTCATTCAAAGTCTATTAAAAAAGCGCTCTAACTATTGTCCCAAGATATAATTTCCCTGATTTAGATTAGGCCTGAGCTGCAGAGCTGCGGGTTCCATCATTTAAAGACCTTTGCATGTGTGCACAAGGGTGACGGGATGTGGGCAGCTGTATCTACTGGTTTGTCTCAAGTTCATCTCCAACATAAATGATGTTACCCTGCTTCTTTCTGTGTAACTCCTTCAGAAAGTTACTTTAATAAAATACAAGTGAAAATAGCAAGTAGGAACAACTGTGAAAATCAAATGGACCTGATTACAACAGCCAAGAAAATGAACAAGCAATTCATAGGCTAGGAAATGGCAAGGCAGAGGAAATGTCTGACTTGATCAAGGAAAGGCAAGGTCATTTCATAGTATCTCTAGACTTTGCCTACCAGTGAAGGAGAGATCTCTTACCTGTATAGCAAGGAAAGAGAACAAAATACAAACAAAAAAACAAAAAAGATTTTATTTTCCAACATAAAGCTATCACTTCATTGACATCTAATGGCAGTTGCTGGCAATATAAAGGAGATGGAAGGGAAAATTTCCCAGTGCCAGTAGTTTGAATGAGTGATTTCTCAGTGCCAAAGACTTGAGGAAACAAACAGAAAACCATAAATATTTTAAGGCTAATTTTAAGAATACTGCTTCTGCCTTTTACCAGAATGAATAATTTCCTCATTTGCTGCTCAGTATTTTATTTTTATATAAAAATGTTGGTATCTGTGTGCTGTGTGTCAATAGCCAAACCCCACAGTAAATCACCTTTAGTCTCAAATGACAAACAGGCAAATGCGAGATACCACAGACACAACTCATCTAGAGAACTTCTGCTAAGCTTCTTCTCATCTTGCAAAGGCTTTCAAAATACAGTAACTCTGCTAAAATAAAGTTCCCTTGCGTAGCTCCAGAGCTCTGAAAAAGTAGTTAGCATTTAGCATCTGATTAGCAGAATGGGCTCCAGGACAGGCTCCAGCAATCCCTTCCATCTTCACCTCTGTTGGGCACCTTAACTAGGACTCCTTTGTTGGGGTTATAAGAGAAAACTAGGTTGATTAATGTTCCACATTCATTTTTTCTTTATAAAATCCTTCCTAGTTCAACTTTTCCCTCAAGGGAAGAAGTGTACTATTATAACCACAAAGGTGTCAGCTGGTAAGTGTACTTTGAGAATGCCCAGATAAACCCTGTAGATGAGAGAGATAGCATGAGCAGGCCTAGTTAATAACTCCTGATATAGCTTAGGACTTTTACTGTAGGCTCTGTAGATCTTTTGGAAAAGGTAAGACCTCATACAACAAGTCTCACTTCTTTCACAAGACTTTCTGGGAATCCTCTGCATCTTTAATCCCATCTATAACAGCCACAGAAATGCAGGGCTCCAGTGCTGAGCAAGCCCAATGGCACAGGATGGGAAACGTGGGACTTCAAATCAGCTAGCAACAACATTGGGCAGTGGAAGAAACCACTTAATTTTTAAGTCAGTCACAGCAAACCATTTAGAAAACTTCCAGATGTAATACCACATCCTGAAACTTTAAGAATTGTTTTTCAAACAAAACTGCTTGTCAATATCAACACATTATCTAGCTATTCTGAATTTCTTGATTACGTTATTTACCACAGAAAAGAAAAGAAAAAGAAATGCTAAAAAAATCCCACCAGGGTTAATGGTATACTGCTGCCTATGCTATGGTAATGCATTATAGCTTCCTTGCATGCCTTATTCAAGTTTTTCTGCATGAGCACAGAGCTCACATAAAATGCATTTATTTTTTGACCACTTAAGCCATTAAGTCTTTTGCAATGCACTGAGGTAACCAAGAGATCACACCATAAAAACTTTAAAATCAACAAACATTTTTGCCACAAATTTCACCATAGCGTAGCTAGAACCAGCTCAGCCTAAATAGTGTATGCATAGGAAATATACACCAATGGGATTGTTCATGCCAGTACAGTATACTGTGACTGATTTCTTTAAGAGCTATCCATTGCAGCCAAGTCCACCAAAGGCGTAAGGTTCCTCTCAGAAGGGTGACAACAAGGCAGCTGCTCCCCTGAGGGACAAGGTGCCCTTTGTCCCCAAGGCATCCCGGTTGCTTCCAGCAGATGACCAAAACACAGCGCTGCCGTGGGGCGCTGGCCTGCTGGGATCCAGGGAGCCTGGGTGGATGCAGGACCAAGCCGTGCCATTTTGGGAGTGGTAACAGCAGCAGCACTTTCTGTTACTGCCGCCTGAAACGAGCACTTCCCTCACCACCAAACTATTGCCACCTGATCATCCCCTTTTAGATATCCATTACGTTCGCTTCCTATTTTGTATGTGGAGAGCTACTGCTCACATTTGGATAAATCTGTGAAATCCAGAGGTTGTAATATCTTGTCCCTGGTATTTGCTGTATTGGGCAATGTGTAGCCTTTACTTTATTTTCTTATAAATATACACACACAGAGTTCAGGGTGGAAATTTAAAAGCGAGCTGGCAAAGACCCAAGCTTCCCTCTCTTTTCCCATCCCAGAGGGGTTTCAGCTTCATTTTTCGCATACCCTTGGAACAGCATTTACCCCTCCTCAGGCCACCCCTGAGCTTAAATCCAGCCTGCCCAAGCAAGAGAAACCTGAGGATGGCTGAGGGGTGGCTGAGCATGTCGCATGCCCGGGTCTTGGTGTATGTGGCGGGCGGGATGACGGCTGCCAGAGCCGTGCTCAGTAACCAGATATGGTGGGGCGGGGGGCAGCGCATCTGCCGACACGCCGCCGCAGAGCACGGCCCGCTGCAGCGCCTGGCTGCAGCTGCACCCCAAATTCAGCCCCGGCCAGGGCTGCTGGCCGGGGGGCTCACCCGCCGCAGGGCTCACCCCCACACAGGCAAGCATGGCCTTCATCAGCGTAGCATAAGGCAGTTTCTCAAGCAGTGTGTTTGATCTTTTGGTCACAAAAACATCAGACCCGCGCAGGAATCCTGGCAGCGTGAGGACATGCTTTTTTGAGACACCATATATTTGATTTGTGGTGATGATGTAGCTGCCCTTATCCTCGCTGAGATCTTTAGCAAACCGCCTGTTGACTGAAGTCGAACAGGACAAAGCAGTGAATGAGCCTGAAAGACTGGAAAAAAATAGAGTCTGTCATGACAAAATCTAATGCAATAAAACCTCATCTCTACTGGGACGTTCCGTTACCAGAGCAATGTCATAATATGAGCCAACATAAAAGACCAAGTCATGCACTGCCAATACTTTTATAAATGTTACCTCTGAACATACCCGTTCCTGCCCTGCTGTAAACTCGCTCCTTCTGGAGGGGTGTTAATCAAGAGAAAGTGGAAGGCCGGGGCAATCTGGTCATCTGGGCCACCCCTTGAAACCAGACTGCTTCCTCATGATAAGGAGACACTAACCCCTGGCACAGCAACAACCTGCTGTCAGGAAACGTTTAGATTTACCCTTGAAAAATGTGTCAGGACAGATTTGGTAGTAGTGGCACAAAAAGCTGTCAGCAACTGACAACACCTCTGTCTTATCAGGAGGTTCCCCATGAGGTAAAGCAAGGAGGGGGACATCCACAGCTGCTTCTGTGCAAGCAATTAGGCTTCCCTGCAGTCCTCTGAGGGTGGCCAGATCTGCACGTCTTCCTCCTCTGTCCCTCACCAAACTGTGCACTCTTCCACTGATTCGCACTGTTGTGAAGCGTGGCCTAGTATCTTTTCACAGATCCTTGTTTCTTAATTATCTTCATGGAACCGTACAAGCCTTTTTCGCAATGGCAACATACTTTGGAGGCATGGTCCAATGGAGCCATTGTGTCTGTGAAAATGTATATATGCAAGAGGAATGCCTGTAAAGGTCACACTCCAACTTCAGAGTGGCTTCATTCCTTGAACAAGTCCTGTAGGATTAACATTAGGCAGCATTTTCCAAGGCTGCCGGCTAACTATGTTGCGTGTTGCATTTCCATTACATATCCCACAGCAAAGTTTGTAACATGGATTCTTTCGTTATAGGGACAAAGGAGAGAAAAGCTCCAGGGGAAGCCTCCAGACAGCTTTAGACAATTATTGCAAAGGAAAGCTCTGCCAAGACCTACAGAACTGTTTCTCATCTCACTTGTATCCTGCTTCTGGCCTCCATGGTTTTCCTGGTATGAACATTGCTGACCTTTCCTGTCATCCTTTAGCCCTCCTTCCAAGTATTTGTTGTATGCTTATTTCTTTCTTCAAGTGACATTTTAACTCATTGCAGCTTATCTGATGGATGAGAGGGAGACTGAGAACAGATATTTGGCTCAAGCAGGTGCAAGACCAGACATTTGCCTACAGGAGATCAAGCTCTAGACCTGTTACTGAAATCTCATTTCTGTGACACTACGGCAAGTTGGGCCAGTTGTGAAGGAAGCATAGACTAAGTTCAAGTAAATGACTCAACAAAACAATATTGTGAGTATAAAGGAGTATATCTTAAAACCTAATTGTGTTCAAGGCTGTGACATACAGAGCGTTCATACTCATGTTCTTCTGTGGGTCTGCAAGCACACAGGGATATAGTTATTCCAATAGGATGGTTAGATTAATGGCAAAACTCAGCAGCTACTGCTGAGCTTTTGTTCCCAAAGTTTATGCTTTGAAATCTCTAAATGTCACAACAGAAGTGACCCAGCTTGCCACAGGGCTGGCGCTTCCATTAACTAGGAAATCTCTTAGGTATTCAGTACTTCAAGCAAATTAAAAGCTTCTTTTTAAATGGTGAAACAAGAGTTAAGTACCATTTGAAAACAGTGACTTGATGTGACTACTGCAAAGCCACAAAGAAAAGTGGTGCAAAGTTAGGAACAGAACAGAGTTTCTGTGCAGGGCTCCCATGCTAGAGGTGGCTCAATCCCCTAGAACAAACCTACCATTAAACCACAGCTTTCCAAAATCACTTTCCACTGCTCTTCCCATGACAGATATGTGACCTGCTCCTGACCTAAAGTCAACTTCTACGTATCCAGTTTTCCAGGCTGCAAACCAGAAGGCTCCTCTTTCCTCACAGAGGACAAAGCGGGGGCTCAATTTCTGCCTGTTCCTATCCTGCTTAATCTCACCTGCATGGTCCTGGCTTTGACCACAGGGCCCGTTGGTTCTAGTTTGACCACATACTTAACAAAGCTGGCTGTTTCCATAGTTAAATCAGCATTCACTTATGTGCTGGCTTCTGTGATGCAGAAGTCACAAAAACCTTTAATTTCTGCTGAAAGACAAGAGACTGATGAAGCATCAATCCACCTGTTTTGCAAATATGGAGAGGCACAAGAAAGGCTTACAATAGGATTCAGAAGATGCATTTTGGCACCCGTAATGAAACTTAGGATGAATGCCAGTGGCTAAATTCGGTAGAGAACTCCAGAAAGCAGATGCCAGCCTGCCTCTCTCATTTACGAGACATCTAAATACCACTGTCACACAGGAATACCATGTGCAGTGGTGCCCACAGAGCAGCCAGCTTATGGAGACTTAAGTGTCCAGACTGAGTGGGGACAAGGTGTCACGCAGCTGCTCCAGTGGGATTCAGAAAGGAGAGAGGTGCTGGTGAAGCCCTGGGTCATGCTGCTGCACATGGCACTCCTAGCACAGACCAGAAGTGTTAGCCATGCCCACGCAAGCAACGAGAGGGACAGGACTTGGCCATGGTCAAGTGGAAGCTCCCCAGCATGATTTTGGCGAATGTCAGCTAGACCCTTCTGCGAGAGGGCCCAAACTGGGTGAAATGATACTCCCTAATAGACTGTATGGAGGAAAGTATGCAGGAAAGATCAGTTGTATGGACTCAAGACTTGTTACAACCCTTGTTCCAGGGCTGGAAAGTGGGCCCTGGCTTGTTTTATTTACCACAATAGGCGCAGCTATTAAGTTCTCTGCAAAGCACAGCAGATACACCCCGTTTCCCACTGGAGAAGCAGGGGATGTTGGTAGTTCACACACTCATTCAAGAAGTAGGCATCCTTTCCATGCTCAGCCCGAGGGATCCTTGTTGCCTCTGAAGGTGTCTTGATGGGCAGCAACACTGGCTTTTAACATGAACACTTCACTGCTCTAACTGGATTGTACTCACATTATGGGTGTGATATTATGCCTCTCTGTAAATGCACAAAATAAAGTGATAGCAACAAGAATATGCAACTAAGCTATTTCTTTTTAAATATCTAGCCGTTCATTTGGTTAGTGGTTTTATACCTTGGCTGGGTAGCTTTTTCCTTGCCAAAGAGAATGGTAACTCTTGGTGCCAGTAAGAAGCATGAGCTAATGTTTGTACAGTGCCTACCAATGCAAGAGTGCTAAGTACTAGAACTGAAGCACATCTTAGCACTCAAAGACCTGCATGCTGAATAGTTGACCCAGTGCCCAGACTGGGATGAATACTGACTTTGAAGAGGCTGAATATAGCTTTAACCCACAACAGAAAAGAAGTCCAGTACAGACATATAAGTAACAATATGTAAAGTGTAACTAAACAGCAATACACACTTTTCAGAAAATGAAATGGAGCTTTCTCTATTTCAATACAAAGCAGTCCAGTTATTCACATTTTCCTCTTGCATGAATTATTGGATGTAAGATGAGAAAATTCTTCAGTTTAATCTTTTTTTTTAATCTCAACCCCTTATAGTAGGATCTTAGTAGAAGTGACTCTGCAAACACCCCTGAAGACATTGTCATAATGCAACACAGTGCCAGTCACTAGGGCGAAGTGAAGTGCAATCATGAGACTTCTGTATTATTTAAGCAGTATCTCACTGAAGCTGTGTGCATACCTGAGTGCTGTTCAGCTCTGATATCCTGGGTGTTCCCACTCCCCTGCTAGATGGCTGTGCTGCAGGGCTAGATTACTAGATTACTTCCTGATTGCCATAGCCCAGAGGTGGGGGCTGTTTAGGCTGTACGTACCCTCTGTACACTGACATAGAGGGTGAAATCCAGAGGAGTAAAAATTATAGTTATCCAATAAATAATTAAATAAAAAGAAAGAAAAAAAGAAGAAGCAGGCCAGAGAAGACCATTTTGGTAGTGCATTTTCCCACCTATAGTTACAATTCTCATCTTTCTGTAGTGGTGAAGATCTTTTTCCACCTAACATACATTTACAGAGTGCTTGTGTGAACCAAGAAGCCTGTCTTCAGTCCTAGAAGTGATATTTAGATAGCTCATAACCAAGAGACAGGTAGGCAAATGTTTTCTGGGACCTCACACAGAGAGTGAGGCGAGAGTGGTGCCACAGCTGAAGCAAATTCATCGGCAGAAGCTGGTTTCAAATAGTTGGTCAGATTGTCTATATGAATCTTTACTGTTCCCTTTGCAAAAAAACTGCTCAATGATGATCACCTACACTCAGTTGTATTTACTGCATGTGTGAACTTGCCCTTGCACAGAACTTGCTCCCAGAGCTTCAGGCACCAGCAGAGTCCAACCTGCTGCCCATGCTCTGCCCAGTGGCTTCCCATGTGCTCCGAGAAGTCCAGCCAAGCCAGACCATGCTGGACCTCCAGAACCTCCTTGGCAGCACTGACGTGGCCATGCACAGTCTAGGCTCCTTATACACAACTGACTTAGATGTTTTTTTTTGTTTGGTTTTTTTTTTTTTAACAGCTGGGGAAACTTCCAGCTTGAAGCAAACACTGAAAAACTTACCTTGCACCAACAAGTGGTTGTTTCTGGCGTGTGGTTTTTAGACGTGTAGAACTAGGTGAGGCTAATTGCTTATAAGAAACAGGGGAGCATTTGAATGCACAGATTCACCTAAATATGATCTTTTAAACGTGAACATCTTTTGCTAATATCTGAAAGTAATCTTTTTTTTTCATAATCCATGTTTCACTTTTAAGAAAGGGAGTAAAGTCACAATCAACAGCACATCCTTAACACGTGAGTTATGTTCCATACTCTTCTTCCACAGGCTGAGACTTCAGGACACTGTGAGTGTCATTCCAGCTGTCGTCAGTGGGAAGGCGACACCCAGACTATTGCCTTATTTACAGTGACATCTACCGTCAAAGGCAATCTGCAGAGGGCCTCTTTTTCTATCAGAAGGTTTGTTCTGTCTTTGGCATTTCTCTTCTTCTTCTCCAGTTCTCACTGCTCAGTTGTTCACAGTCAGTTCAACATTTTAAATTACTGAATGTAGTTTAGTCCGCTATTATCTTTTCAAACCCAATATCCCTGTCCTCAATCATTCCTCTGTCTCCAGAGTATATGTCAAAATAGAAGGTTTTGTATCATCAGTACATTTGCTGGTGCATTTAAGAGTGCTGGGCATCTCCAGCATCCAGAAGACACAGTATCTGCTGGGGTAGCATCATCTCAACACCGTATATTTAGCATTCCCACATAGCTGCCTACTGAGTGTGGCTATCCCTGACACCATCCACACACCAAAACCGAGGCCACTCTGGGCACAGGACCCTGTCTGCAGACTTCAAGAGGTTGGTGGAGTCCAGTGACAGCTCAGTTCCATAGGACTCGACAGAATCTGCTGTGCTCTAGAGTCATGATCCAGCTCTCCCTGTGTACTCTACGGTGTATGTGTGTATATATACATACACATAACATGTATATCATATATTGTGTATTTACTTATAAACATATATACAGACAGAATATATACATAGGTGGTTTAGTGTAGTTGCTAAACATTTTAGGAACAATACGTAGGAAGAGTAATTATATTAATACCATCAGACTGTGAGTACAGAAGAGAATATTTCAAGGATTTGCTCAGGACACCTGCTGAAAACACCACACACCATGTTACAGCTACTGAAATAATGTTAATTAGTAAATAGTGTTTTGCTTTTATTTTGTCATATACAATCATTGCTCTGTATCATCCAGTTCAAAACTAATTTGGTCAAACAGGTTTGCTGCAGCAGACATTCACGAAGGGCTTTGCTCCTCATACAAAGGTCCCCTGAACCAGTCAGGAAGATGAGCTAAACTGCTTTGAGAAATTCAAGGTTTCTTTTAGGTATTGGGCCAACAGGCTGGAAGTTCTTTGGGTAGTCTCTACAGACATTTTTAACAGACTTAAAAATTAATATGTTATTGAATAGCAGAGTACCATGACTCTTGTATTATTTAGTTTCATACAGCAGTAAGATATTGCTCTTATTTATAACTGTATTGGCAATTAAATAGGTAACAAATGCTATATAAATAGTCTTCAGCAATTTTTGGATTGTCGTTGCTATCTGCAGGCCTGGGGACACAGGATTCTTTCAGCTATTCATACATAGGTACCTATGCCTTCTACAATGACAGCTTTAAAATGATTTTGGAATATAAGTTTGGGTGCTGAGATTCTTGGCGATTTCCACATAAACTGCTTATTCATGAAATCACAAACTACATAAGCAGCTGGAGTTTAAACAGGACAAAGGAAAAACAGAAATCAAGAACAAACTCTCTGAAAAACACCAAGGATGACTGGGTTCCTTTTTTCCCTCAAAAATGTCAAAGTGCTGGTTTTTTAAACATCTGAAAAATGGAACTGTCATGAGCATCTGAAATTGTTCAAATTTATGTACTCAGGTATGAGGGTGAAATTTGCTACAATACAAGTGACACAGGAATTGGCTGTGCAGCACATCAGTACTGTTAAGCTGAGTCAGAGAACCGGTTTTCACGCGACAACCCAGTACTCTGTCAGAGACATTCCCTGTCCTTAAATACTGCTGCACGAGAGAAGCCAACACAGATCAGATGTGCAAATGTTCCACCACAGTGAAAACTTGTACTTGGCATGAATGATGGAGAGGTTGACAGAAACAGGAAATAAAACATTAATTTAGAAACGTTTTTGTTTAAGCACTTCAGCATTACCTCCTGTCTCACAAAGACTGCGGACACCCAGAAAAGGCCATTTGTCCATAGAGTAAGTACTTAATGAATAAAACATGGCATCTCACCATTAGAATTACTGTGAATGATGTCTTCTAAAACTTACTTGCATAACTATAAAAAATAGTCAATAGTTCAAAGAAGCGCTATCAGAAACTTTATGTACAAATGACTGCATGTATTACCACTGCCAAAGACATTTTACTTGAGAGATAATAAAGATACCTAACACTACACTGCCCAAATACAGACTTCAAATGAGGGGTGACAATTTTTTGCAAAACTTGAGCTGGAGGCACTAGTTATAAAACTGCAGCTTTCTCTGTAAAATTTCAATCTCTTCAATAGAAAATACAGGACACATTCATAAAATCCATTTTTTATTTTGCTAAAATCCTTATAAATATGAAAGCAGTGGATCAACTCCACTGTTTTCAATATGTAAAAAACATGTAAAACTTTTGTTTCTGATACAAAGCAGTAGCCTTATTACTTTCTCTTCTGAGGCAAACAAACTTCATAACCTTCATGCAATCTGTAAACATTTTGTCCACATTCTGCAGCTACTCACATGACAGGGAAACATCAGATCCAACACTAAGCCTAAAAAAGGGTATGAAAACACGCAACACACTTCTGCTCTCCCCACGCACATTTTCCAGATGTCCTCATTCAGAAAGAACCAACCTGAGGTCTTTTCAGCTACATTCTTCTCCCTATGCCAGAAAACAAAAAGTGCCTAGAATTTTTTCCCCTTTGGTTAATGCTTGTACTTACTGCCACTGCCAAATATCTTTTATTTCTCCCATGGTCTACTGTGTTCTTTCCTTCAGAAAACATTCAGAAGGCATCGAGAGGCCTTGCAGCAATAGTAGCTATATGCTGGGGAGGAGAAAACAAACAAAAAATCCACCTACCTTAAACTAAGCTAAATATCTATGTCTCTATGTCTAATTTATTCAGTTATAAGAAGGTATATAAAGATAAAAAATCAATCCTGATTCAGATTTCCCTCATTTGTCCATCTAAGATCAAAAGACCTGTTGAGGTAAAAGGCACAGCCTAGAAAACCTATAAAAATCCTCAGATTCATGGAGAGCAGTCATCAAAGATGAGCCGGTCAGAATTACTACAGAGATTGCTGGTAGGTGCTGCCCCTGTAACCTCTAGCTGCCTCTTCCAGGTACCACTGTTTTTCACTACCTAGTTCTCACAATCTGAGGGTAAATCTAATCCTATACTAAGCTATATCCTATAGCAAGTTCATTAAAAATAATAAAAATAAATTTTGTGTAAAATGAGCAATTATATTCAGATAACAAAAGCTCCTGAGAGAAACACACGCTCAAGTCAATTCATAAAGCCAGACGTTTCAATGCATCGCTGTTGAGGGCTGACCTTTTATTAGATTTTGACTTGATTCTGATTTCTTTGGCTAGTTCTAACTGCTATCTTTGGTTTTGGAATGTAAGTGCAACCACACAAGTTCAGCTATGGCAGCAGAACATCAGCCAGTACTTAGGAGACACTACACACCTGAGTAGTGCTGTGCTCCACTGCAAGATGTGAGGTATGCGGCATGGGTTTCATTCATACTGCAGCGGGCAACGCGTCTAAGCATGAAACGGGCTGGAGCAACAGCTACCTCTGCCTCCTGATTTTAAGTGGTAGGAGCCTGATGCTCCATGGATATAGTGTTACGGTCCCTTACTGTTCACCAACTGCAACAGACTGGATTTAGGAACAAACGGTTCCCTCTGTGCTCTTCCACCTTGCAGTTTTCAGGTTTCAGGACAATTTCACCACTATACATGGTGGAATTCAGGAATACCTAATCCATCAATATACAAAATCCTTACTATTTGCTTTAAAGGAAAAAATCGATCAGCACATCATTACTGCTATGAAGCAGTCAGAATAACAGGATCATATGAATAATCTTGTTTTACTTAAACCCTGTTAGTCATTACTGCTTGTTGTAGGAAGACAAGCATGACATTGTAGAAGTCAGCAATGAAATGATATTAGGCTTAAAATATTTTTTTCTTCAGAATTACAGTGTGAAGTCTTATATAGAAGCTAAATGTGTTAGAGACCAAAAGAATAATCTCAGAACATCCTTCACCGACAGTAATATCAGGGATCCTGTTCAGTAATTTGGTGGCAAATTCTGGACAACTCCTTCACCACACCTCACCCTTGCGATCAGCACTGCCAGCTCTGTGCATCCAACCCTAGTGCCTCAACGCTCCCAAACCAATGCACTCAAACACAGTCAGACCTCTTAACACTGATGAACCTGCAACAACCCAGGACACACGCCTCTGTCAGAAATGACTGCATGGTAACCAGTAATAAAACACCTATTTGTTAAAACAACTCACAAAACAAACAAACAAACAAAAAATCACAAAGTGTATTAACTATTAAAATTAATTCAGCCTTTGGTTTCAGAGGGAGACTACTCTGGCTTTACTCTAATTTCTTCTGACTTCTCGTCCCTTTAAGGGCTGGGGAGGTCGGTAGTTTCTCAGCAAGCAGCAGGCGACCTCATCCTCAGCAGTGCTCAGGAGACTGCGGAATTTGGCTAGCTGCAATCAAAAGAGACATACAGGTCAGCAGAAAACCCTCACACCATACCAATGAAAAAGCACGTAGTAAATATTAAAGCTACTTGTCACCTTTTTTCTGCCAGAAAGAATGAAACTTTATTTTTCTATGGCATGTGGCGAATGACAATTTCACCATTTCTGTCCTTGCAAATGAAAACGATGACTACTGAGAAAATCTCCCAAAATATGTGTATGAACAAAACTCTGCATAAGGACTATTTGTTTCCTATATTCACACTTTGTCTTCTATAACCTGATCTAAACCAGGGATTTTTATATTTTTTAGTTTGATTATATAGTTTGAAGATTCTGGAATGTTTCATGCAAAAAATTGGATTTCTCAAGTACACCTGTGTACATCTTCTTGTTTAAATAGTATATTCACAATTAACCTGGAATGGTAGGTGTGGTGGTATAAAAAGCTTCTGAAATTAGCACTTTTCATATATTAAACATATCTGTATTCAGACCAGGAGAGAGAGATTTCAAATTTTTCCCCTATGAAGACACGGAACTAGCAGTTATTCGTACCTCAGCATAAACTTCTCTGCTTAAGCTGATCTCAGCAGAAACCCACATCAGAGCTCCACCTCTAAACCTTGGGAAATCTGAGTCTGATTTATGGCCTGAGGTTTAGTATTTGGTCTAATTTCTAATATTTCTAATATTTACTATTTCTATATACCACTTCCCCTCTAGGTTACCAAAGGTAGGACAGAACAAAAATCATTCCATTACAATAGAGCATTTAGTTGTATGGCACATGGCATCTTAATTGTATTAAGAGCAAAAAAAGTCAATACTATCTTACTTCACTCCATTCTAAAGCTAACATTTGTAAATCAGGCTTCCTGTGAGTTTCTAAAAACTTAAAATTTATTTTTAATTTCTTTTAACCTGAAAAGTTAAAAGTGCACCAAAAAGTAGGTAGTAAACTGTAAAGCCTGGAAGAAATACAAACTGACAGAATAAAATTAAATGGCAAAACAGCATCAGTTATGGTGATGACTGATCAGACACAATGGTGGACATTACTGGAAACAAATATGTTTAGCTACATGCAAGCTTATAAGAATGAAGCACATTTATACTTTAATACATAAGATATAGCTACAGTCTGTGTAAGACAACTAGTAAAGAATCACTGTATTTGACATTGTTTCTGACAACATATCCTCTGAACCTGTTAGACATGGGTGTTTGCATACAGTATTTCACATTTTAGAATGTATTAATTATAGATTAGCCCAAATAAGAACATTTTAACCTGAACAATGTCTTGTCTTTGGGAAGCTGGTATCTTAAACCAAAATGTCAATCCTAGATCCATACGCATTGCAGTGAGTCTTACAAAGGCAGACTGAGGGGAGGGGGGGAAGAGATACAAATGAGAAAAATGCACACGTTGAGAAAATAGATTACTTAAATCAGTTACAAACAGAATTTGAGGTTTCCTGACCAACAGGTATCCCATTCAGTGCGCCGTCAACATTTTGCACAAAGACATCGCCATTTCTGCTCAGTATGTGGGCCGGGGTACTGAATTTTCTGAGGTATTTGTAATACTGACCATGAATGAGACAAATGCTGCGGTGCAAAAATCTTAACGGTTGCAGTGTGCCAAGAATATCAATAACATGTTGCAGGTGATGTATTTATCAACATCTGATATCAGAAGGTATAATTTGACATAACTTCAGTGTCTCCAGCAGGAAAAACGCTTTATACCTGAGATGATCGGCCCACTGGGTGTCACTGTTGCAACATTAATATATAGCATGAAGCTTAATTTAACAAGAAATTTAAGTAGATGATGTGGTATCACACTTTTCCTAAGATAGCCTAACATAAAAAACAACTTATTACCATTGTATTTGCTTTTCATTATTCTAGTAAATTCACCAAGTTTTACATCTGTGGTATGAAGAAGGAATTTACTAGTGATCTGCCAAAAAAAAATGCCAGAGGAGAGGATTGAGCAGGATATGCAAATGATGGAAGCGAATGGAATTCCAGGATTTCTAAGTGTCACCAGAACCCTTTTTTCCATAAGTTCCTTGTGGGTTATTTTTAATAGTTAATTTTTAGAGTATGCAGATTCTTTTTAAAAAATAGGTAATAAATAGCTGTTAGGTAAAGAAAGGCAACAAGAAGTCAGGATAAATTTTATAGACTTATTTTATCCTTTGAAAAATTGATAAAGTATGCAATGCCAAGGTCTGCAAAAAAAATATATATATTTGGGTGACGCTTCCAGTTTCAAGTCTTACAATAGCAACATTTTTACAGCAGTAAAAAAACAAAAATACCTGTTCAGAACAAACACTTATGGGCTCTCTCAGAACAATCCAGATGACACTCTCAAGAAGAGGTGGAACAGTGAGAGAGCCAAAGTAAGTCCAGTAGTCCAGGGACTTGGGAAGCAGACAGCTAGGATCAAAGTTTGTGAACAGTGCTCTTTTACCCTGGAAAGAGAAAAAAACTAGCTCACTGAGATTCTAGATTAGATATATTTATAAATTTATTACTTACACAAAGTTTTTTTAAAAAGGACAATACTATTTAAAAGCAAGATGCTAAGATAAAGGAGGTAGAGATTGTTCCACTCTCAGGTGGGCTGGCAGCATCCTGGGTGAGCCAGTGCCCTTCTGGTGAGGTCCTACCTCTTGGGACAGCTTTGCTGCTGCTACCCTGGATGACAGCAGGCCACCATCAAAGGTGTCATGTTAGTGTAGGCTCCCCATAGTTACAAGTGACTATGAGATGCAAGTTGGAGGGAGAGGTGAGATGATGTGAAGACACCCACAGGCTACTGCCAGCTGCTCCCCTCCCTACTCACTCCTCCCAGGCCCACAGGTTACTTCTTCTCCCTGTTCCAGCTACCAGGCCAGAGATGCCTGGACAAAACATGATGTTGTGAGTCAGCTGATGTCTCTCATAGAAACAATAGCTTACTTCTCACCTTGTACCTCAGCAAAACAGGGGAGGAAACCTTTCCCTCATCTTTTTCACAACTTCCCATAAAATAGGTTCTTCCCCTGTTATTATTCTCACAGCAAGAGATTTTTCAGAGACTGGGTTCTATGAGGTATTAGCCTTTTCCTCTGATCTCTTACTGTATAAAAATTATTCTTTGTCTCCTTAGTTTTCAACTTTACTTAACAAGAATGTGCCTAAACTGTCCCAAATCAGAGTTAGATATGCACAGCTATGAAACTAGGGATTAGGGAACATGAAGGTAAAGGGAGTAGCAGCCAGGTTACCAAAAAAAACCACAAAACAAAACAACAAAAGCAACCACAAGTATTA
The DNA here is from genome assembly GCF_023634155.1 of Falco peregrinus. Taxonomy (NCBI): domain Eukaryota; kingdom Metazoa; phylum Chordata; class Aves; order Falconiformes; family Falconidae; genus Falco; species Falco peregrinus. Next base: position 35,535,989 of record NC_073723.1, read on the forward strand.
GTATTCTTTAGAAGCATTCGTTCACCTTGATTCTGATGGTGTCCAAGCGGTCAGTAATCTTATTCAGCTGAGGGTTGCATTCACCAATCTAGTAACACCAGAGAAAAAAGAAATAGCTGAGCTCCAGAGAAAAATAGCAAAAATAAATAATCAAAAAGCAAATGCGTAATGAAATGGTTGTATTTAACTTTACTGAAATAATAGCTGATTTAAAAAACTCACAGATTTTGTGAGTACGAGCCTGTGACTAGCTGGACCTTAGAAACAGCACTGGTCATAAAGAAGATCCACTCCCTTGATGACAGTATTTATTCTGGCTACTTACAGTAATTATTTCAGCTACAAAAGATTCACAAGCTTTACAGCACAGGGGAACACAAGCAATTCATTTTTCAAGTTTTATATGCGGGATATTAGAAGTTGCAGGCGTACACCTGAAAATTAAATTGCTTAAAATAGTCAAAACATCATTCTTACATATCCCAAGCAGATCTGTGTGCTAATAAACCCAGTGAAATTTCCCTTGAATCATTGTAATGTAAACTGGAAAGACAGAATTACTGAAGCGGTTCTTTGCAACAGCTGCACATAATGGCTCCCTGGCTGTGCCAGCCCCAGCACCAGGACCAGCTGTGCTCAGGAAGATGTGGCACCCAGACAGAAACCATAGATTTGACCAAAGCCCTATCCTTTGTCATGGATTGTGTGAATTCTCTATCATACAGAAGTCAGTGAAGCTGTTGCAAGAGTTTAATTTCATCTTGTAACAGGTACAGAAGGCAAAGGGGTATATAACAATTACAAGGAAATTCTCCAGTTTCTGATTTTGGGGCAGTTTTTAATTATTATTTTTCAGGAGAAACTACCAGGTCAGAAACAAACCATTAAAGAAGCGTTCAAATAAAATCAGATCACCTTTCTAAAGAAACCTGTTAGTCAAATACAAGTTACTGGGATCCATATAGGGGCAGCAGAATTAAGTTCCTCATCTTACATTGTACAGGAGTGCAGGCTAGGTAAACTGAAGAGTCTCACTGTCTTGAAAATCTATTAATCTGATATTTTTAATCTTCCAGGAAGCACAGCTTTCTGTATTAGCAAGTAAACAGCAAGAAGGAAACAGTATAATTTAATGCCCATATAAAACGGGTATCTCTTTAGCAGCACTTATACCAACCACTGCCATTATCCTTTTGGACTCATAATGCAGATTTATCAGGAGGGCTGAGGCATTCTTTTCTTACCTGTAGAAATACAGCCATGACTGCTAATCCATCTGACTGACGAGCTGCCTCGACGAAACTGGAATACTTCTCCGAGTTCCAATGGACCACGTGAAGCTGGAAAGCAAGAAACACAAACAGCATCAACTCCCGCTGAACTCAAATAGTCACAAACTAATACTACAACTTTACTGGTATTGATACTCTACTTCTCTCTTTTGTATTCAAAGCCATTCATTTTTCTAAATGCAAATACTTCATTAAATCGGTAAATGTGTAGCTCACGCAAATGTCAAAAGCATTTCCAGTGACTGGGATGATTCAAAACTGAGCAGTGATCAGCACACCCTGGCAAATTGCTCTTGGGTCCGCAGATTTTGAACAGAGAAGCTAAAACAAGATGTCCAATGGTTATATAACTAAAGTTTTTAAATCCATTTTAGTATAGCTGATTTTTAAAAGTGATTGAAAATCATGAAGATGCCATTAGTATTTTGCTCCTCTTTTTCTTTAATCAAGCTTTCAGTAGCATCAATCAGCCACATAAATAGCTAGAAAACAGGCAGAGGAACACACATTAAACTTGCGCTGACCCCTTTTCCTTCATTTAGTTTAAGCTGAACATCAGATCTCATTTTTAAGTTTGTCCAAATGTAATTTTCTGTGATTACCGGTAGTCTGGCAATTACAAGCAACTTGATTATCTCAGGTTTGAGCATTTGCATTTCCAACATGCTATTCTGGAACTGTCCTGTGGTAGTTGCTTAAGCAGCTTAAAGAGGCCACCTAGCCAGGTGGGAAAAGGAAGAGCCCGTGTTGTCTACCCCCATACCACCTCAGTCCCTCCTGCTAAGCCAGGTTTCCTAAATCCTGGCCACGCTCCACAGCGGGAGCTCCCGGTTCTTGGGAAGCGCCAGGACATCCCAGCCTTGAGCAACGGTCCGACCACCAAACTGGAGAGAGTACAAACACACAGCGCTTAAGACTAAGTACTTCACAAACATTAATTACTCTCACAAATCCTCAGTGCATTAGTAAATCTTATTTCCCATAGTTTTTAGATAAGGAAAGAGAGGCTAAGAAGCAGGGTGTGAGACTGGCTTTTCTAAAATTGGTGACCATCTTTTCAGACTTTGAACTTTACTCTTTAGGAACACTGGAAAGCAGCTGCACTGAATGGCTTAAACTGGGATGAACCCCTGGGGGGGGGGGGGGAAAAAAAAAAAAAAAAAAAAAAAGGCTTCCTTTCACAATACAGCACTTCAAGGTCTCTAAAGTAAAAGCAATCTAGGACAGATGCAATTTGCTTTAAAAGTTTTCTGCGGAAAGCAACATAGCTGTGTGGTTGAAATAGGGATCTAGGACTGTAAAAATTTTGACTCTGAATCTCAATCCTTGCTTAATCTCTATGAGTTTCAATTTTCCATATCTGTAAAATGGAGCTCTTACTTGGTGTTATAGAGTATAATTCATGTTTGTTAAGCACTTGGGCTCTGAAGTGCTGAAACATTACTTCCAGCAAGTAAGGAATCCAACTGAATTAATAATAATACAGATATACTCACAATGAAACACATGCTGGCCCACAGCTTCAGAGATCCTTGAAGGAAAGTTGCTAAGAATATTATAAATTAAACCAGGAAGACAATATAGTCTGCTAAACCATTCTCGGGTGCATTAGTATCCTGGAGCTCATAGTGCCCACACCACTCACTATCATACATTCACTCACTATTATACATTGAACAACTTTTAAATGATTACATTTTTACATACACAAAAAGGAAACAGATACTCTCAGTCAGAATTGACTTTTATTGCGGATTTTTAAAAAAGAAAAAAACCAACAAAGAACAAAAAGAAAAATTCCCACAACTAAATAAAGCCCACTCCCTCATAGCTTTGCCCAAAAAACCCACCCCAGACCACCCCCATCCAACCCCAAAATCCCCCAACAAACAGAGCTGTGAAACACTTTTGGGTACAGCCCCATTCTCAATGTCTTGTGACTTCTCTTTAAGGAATATATCCCGTCTTACCACCGCTCTGTCACTGCAGCTCGTGAAGAGACCTTGATCAGACCATATGTTGTCACAAAGAATGGAGTCACGGATCCCTTCTGCTTCCCGGTGGGCTTAGAGGGCTGAACCTTGCAGTCTTCTTTACCTGTACGCTAAGTCTTTCTTCAACTCGGTCGATGCTTTTTCTTGAAATCTTACACATCTTCCTTATGAAGGTGAGCACTGAAACCATCTTCATGTCTCCTTCTGAGGTATTTTCTTTTGTGTGAACAGTGCTCAGAAGCCTTGATCTTAATTCTGGGTTTCTTATTGCAAAGCCAAAGTGACTTCTAGAGAGCTTCTTGTGGAGGGTTACCCAACCAACAGGTAACAGAAAGGTTTTTAGACTGGCTAGAAATTCAGAGATATTTTCTCCTTCCATTTGGTTTCTTAGATGGGAAACATATATATATTTTCTCAGCTAGAAATTTGGTTTTGGTACTTAATGGTTTTAAAGTACCTCTATTAATTCTTTATATTCCATCTCACCTGGATCCTGTGGAAAACATAAGCCTTTAAACACTGCAAATGTAACTTTTCCCCGTTAGTGTTAGAAAACTGATTTTTTTTCTGACTGCTATCTTTTATAGCATTTCCAGTAAAATCTGATCACACCACTGTGCACACATTTCATTTTTTTTTTCTTCTTTAGCATTACGGGTTTTATTTGTCCATTACCATTTATTTTTATATTTTTTACATCTTTTTAACCCCAAAACCTCTTCCACTGTCTGAACTATGTGTTGTTAAAGATCTCATCCTCATCAAAATACTCCATGTTACTTCCATTTGCAAAGATGAGTCGGACACTGAATACTTTTTAGTGCGGACTACTCAAATGCACTGAAGGAGACAGAGCCGGAGCGAACTGTCCGTGCCAGAGCAGACGGTGCATTTCTCCCCGTGGCATGCTGCCTCCAAGCGCAGTACCTCCACGGACAGCAGGCACCCCACCGATATTAAGGTGTGGTTCTCAAAGTCATAACCATCATGTTGTTAAATGCACCACAAAATGCAACACTCTTAAGTCTTGCGTAAGCTCTGTGCTGCACAGGCCCCAAATCAAATAATTCTGTGGTCTGTAACTGAAGCTGACTTTGAAAATATTCTCCAAGGAAGAAACAGTGAAAGATAAAGTTTAGAGTAACTCTTGAACCATTAAATCTTGCTCTTATCAAGCTCTTGTCTTCTGTACTCCTTTTTTAATCCTCTCCAAAGCTTTCAAATAGGTTCTCCTTTGAGATAGGACCACACATGAACACTTCAGGAAGACCGCTTGTCTTTTGACAAGATGGGGGGAGAATGAGAAGTGGGACAAGGAGAGGCAGCATTATTCTTACAATGGAAAACTAGTCACAAGCTCAGAGGTGCAGACGACTCCATGTAAAGCCTTACCTCTGCTGCGTACTTCATCCCATCCACTGCATGCTCAGAGCCAGCCTCGTCGTTGGAGCCCCAGTGGAAGTGGATCTGGCGCAGCCTGTAGGTCCCGCTGAGTGGCCCCCCGGTCAGCACTGGAAACCCAAGCAGAGGGAAAGGCTTCACTGCAGGAACGGGAGCCGCCACCCACATCCTCTAAACTCACGCTGGCCTTCAGTCTTTGGACAGTCCCCTTACTCCTTCTCGAAAGCTGTCTCTGATGGCTTCCCATTTCTTTGAAGTGCTACGGAAACCCTCACTTGTCCAGGATCCAACTTTCAAAACTTCATTTATGTACCGATTAGTGGGTTGTGGCCCACTGAAGGATATGTTGTTATCACCAGGTTTGTCTTGCTATGGGTTGGATATTTCTCAGAAGATGGGAAAATATTTCTACTTTGCAAGTGGTTTCCTCTCTTGAATGTACTTAAAATAATCAATGAGAAATTAAGCTTCAAATATAGGCTTTATGAATAAATGGGAGGATCAGAAAAATATAATGTGAACATAATTTCTTCTCCTCTTTGAAATTTGGAGGACAGTAGGTGGAGCTTAAAAAAAAAAAATCAGGCTCTTTCCTTCGTTTGCAACTAGAGCCAGTTACATCAGATTGAAGTCTGAGAAAAAGGAGCATATATTAACATAAATAAAATGAAGCCAACACAACATGTGCACTGTACAACTGCAGTATTACTGACTTAATTATCCAGGGCTGGAAGGGATGTCCTGTGAGGAGCAGCTAAGGACTTTGGGCTTGTCTAGGTCGGAGAAAAGGAGGCTGAGGGCTGGCCTCACTGCTCTCTGCAGCTTCCTGAGGTGGGGAGGTGGAAAGGGAGGTGCTGATCTCTTCTCCTGGGCATCCAGTGACAGGACTTGTGGAAATGGCTCAAAGCTGCACCGGGGGAGGTTTAGACTGGACATTTTTTACCAAGAGGGTGATCAAACACAGGAACAGGCTTCCTACGGAGGTGATTGATGCCCCAAGCCTGTCAGCATTTAAGAGGCATTTGGACAATGCCCTTAACAACATTCTTTAGCTTCTGGTCAGTCCCAGATTGCCCAGATAGTTGGACTAGATGATTGTTGTAGGTCCCTTCTGATCTGAATATTCTACTCTACTCTATCCTATCCCATCCTTCACCCTAACATATGTGTGGGCTTTTCATTGTTTTGCTTTCACAAGTACTTGTCTTTTGCCAATCAAAGTTGGAACCAAACTATCTCTGCACAGAGACTTGAATGTGAATCACATTCAGAAAGATTCCTTATTAATCGCAAAACAAATCACCCCACTCTCCCAGCTCCAAATCTCCTTTGAGGGTTTGGGTATTAGTCTGGGCTGGTTTACTGCTCATTAGAAAGATTTTAACGGGATAGGATGGGAGCTTTAACCAGATGATTTTTAATTTAAGAGCACCAGGGAGGAAAAAAGTAATTTTTTCTCTCTTCTAGGTTTAGTCCAAAACCTAAACTTTGTTAGGAACAAAACATACAAAATAAAGATAAAAGAACTTCTTAAGTTGCATATCTGCTAACACAAATAGCCTGGCTGATGAAAAGGAACTGCAACTGTTTTTCTGTAGGGAAAAATATTTGACCTCCTTAAAACTTCAACTCAAAACCACGCTTTTACAGAGCCTATAAACCTAGCGAACAAAGGGGATGGGGAAGTGGCACTCCTAAAACAAATTCCTTCTTTCAAGAACTGAAAATCTGTAGGGAAATGACCCTAGAAATGTGTACAGATTAGTGTTCTAACTGGCTGAGGGAAAACAATTATGTAGAAATGCATCAGCATTCAATGAAATACTTCTGATGAAAAATGTGGAAAATGGCCTGACGATTTATCTGTGCCACATCATACGGTGATGGTAAAACCTTTCCATTCCAACAGTAATTAAGTAAGAGGTTAGTCAAAAGCTGTTTAAGGCAAATATCAGTATTTCAAAGTTTGAAAAGAGCTGGAAGAAGAGGTCTTTGAAACATCAATAGACCAATCTCAGAGAATGGAGCTAATGTGGAAGCGAAGAATAACAGAATTACAGTTACAGACTTCACAGCCCAGATTCAATGCTGGCCAAAGTGAAGAAATAGTTCATATGGAAGTCAGTTAATAATGGATTAAAAGATGCCAATGTATTTGGTACCAATTAATTTGATGAATTTTTTTTCATAGACCCAACATATGGCAGGAGTGCTTACTTCACAGGGGTGCCCCATAGGCCAAATTTTGGCCCTAGAAAATTCAGTATTTTTTGATCAATGACCTGAAAGAAAACAAAAACATTACTGATAAAGTTTGTCAGTGACAAATATTAGGGAAATTAGTGAATAACTCAGTTTATGGGTACAGGAGGATTTGAATTCTTTGACAAGTAAGGCATGATAATAGCCAAAATGTAAAGCCATTTATGCTGACTGAAGAATCTAGTCCATACATAGAAGATACGGAGTCTCCTGAAGGAGACTGGGGATTACATTTTTAATTATCTGATCAACATCTGTCAGTGCTTTGCCATGACATGAACTATATCCTTGGAGATATGGCCTGAGGAAAGCAGTAAGAAGAGGATCACAATACTAGTTCAGGCCCTGTCAGTTCAAATTAGAAAGTGAAAGACATTCTTGGTGTATTCATATTCACTTTTTTTTTTAAAAAAAAAATAAGAGGAGTTTAAAGGCGGAGCTGATCCAACTCACACCAGAAATAAAGTGTTATTTTTTTTTTTTTTTCAATTGTGAAGATTATTAACAATCAGAACAACTTACCAAAGGCTGTGGTAGGTTCATCATCGCTGGAAATTTTGAAATCAAGATTGTATGTTTTTCTAAGAGATGTGCTTTAGTTCACCCACGCCTACTAGGCTTGAAGCAGAGATTAATTCTGGGAAGTCCCGTGGCATCTGACCCACACGAGGTCAGACCAGATCACTGACGGTCAGCTGATGGCTTTCAGGCAACATCCAATGTTGCTTGTATCGACAGGAATTCTAAGAATTAAACTAAGACTGTCCAGGAAAGCAAAGTATGATGGTGTCTCCATCTATGTTTCTCCCTGTTGCCACTGTAAGCTAATAGGTCCTCAGGACTAATGGACAGGGTGTTCACAAATTAGTCTTCCTCTGGCTTCGACCCTTGTGAGAGCATCATATGGGCTTGGATCCTCAGCTAACCCTCACACAACCACAAGACGATTTTATTGCTTGAAGAATCTACACTCCTGCAGTTTCAAGGGGAGGTGTGCTAGCTTGCCTGCCATCCAAGAGAAGGCTTTAAAGATGAAGGCACTAACATTAAAAAGACTATGCTAAAACAGAGAACTTCTAAATAAGAATTCTTGCTTGCCAAAAGGGAAGCTACATATTCCTAGATGAGACTGGGACAGTAACGCTTTTCAGTGAAGAAAAGGGATCGCTTGGGATATATATTTCATTTGTTCTGTATTGGCTCTTTCCTGACACAAGAGGTCCAGGTATGGATTGTAAAAAGGGTAAAAATATATAACCAAACCTGCAGCTAAAGTCAGATAAGAGACTTGAGCGATTCGGTTGGAATGAACCTGTAATGAGACACAAAGGATTCATCTGCAGTGAGAGAGAGCAGCATTTGAAAAATTGTACACAACACTGTTCAAACAGGGGGGCTGGCACTATCTAGCTGGTTGAGGTGGATCAAAGCATTCCTGTGAAAAGGGAATACTAGTGCTTTCTGAGAAATGCAGCCTCAAACTCATGTCCAAATATGTTCCCACATTGTATCATGCTGAAAGACAGGGGAAAAAGGAATCTCTCATCCGGAGGAGCAAAGCCTTACTCTTTATGAGGAGCTCATACCCAGCAGCAAGACATGCCCAGGCTGGATGCACTCTATTCAGGAAATGGTGGAAGAAGACATAGTGTCTGCCACAGGAAAGGAACAAACCTGATTTGTTGACGGTATCATCAAACTCAACACTGGTGGAGTGCCCGTTGTTAAGGATGATTTTAGCAGAAGCTGGATCGTAATTGGGATTTAGAGGACGGAGAGAGGGATCATACTTGGTTTCCTCAGTTTTGATGTCGATGGGTGACTGACGGTCTCCATTAGCAACAGGAAAAACTTCCTTCCAGTGGGCAGGCCCTGCAATGCATTGGAGTAGAAGTCTAAAATGATGACAGCGCCCTGCTTCATACGAAAGAAAACTCTACCTTAATAGTTCTTGTTTGCATCTTTTAAATTCAAAAAGGGTACATCAGGAAAAGATCAAAATATTCAGCTACTTTTTCTGCACCGCACTGCAACAACAGCTCTCAGGACCCCTTTATCTACCTTGCATGGTGTATCTAACTGAATTTGGCCTTTGAACAAGGACATGTGCAGCAGGTAGATATTCAGTTATTCACAATTAAGAATCAACTATGCATAAGACACATCCAATAAATGCTCATTTAAATCAAGCATCCTGTATCCAACAGGCACCGTGCCGCAAAAAAATTTTGACGTGCCATTTTTGACTAATATCATGTCTCATTATGTCTTTAAGGATTACCTCTTACCCACCCAACCCCCCTGCATTAAGGGTTTTTTTATACCTCAGTCATTGGCTGTAAAAGACCTGAGAACACACCTTCTACTGACTATGCTGAATGAGACGGGGAGATGTCAAAAAAAGATAAAACATCTGACCGGTGTGCCGGCTCTGCTGCGGCCTGATGGCAGCGCCTGTTACCTAAGCACCACTGCACAACCCACCACCTTCTCCCAGCCCATCAGCTCTGCACACCAGCTGTCACAACCAAAGAGAGACCGTCACCCTCGAACCGTGAAGTCTGCACGTACACATGCACAGAAACACACACACTAGTGTTGTTGCACTGACAAAAGCAGCAAAGCACAGGAATACTCTGGACAGTGGTGCCTGCAAAAGGTTTGGATTTCTATCACCTCCTGCTGATAAACGTGAGTAGGTCTTCCAGACACAGACTTGTACCACCACTCACTAGAGTTAGCTAGAAATTAAAACACTATAGAAGCTGTTAATCAGTTAACCTTCCTCTCTCCGTGCAAGCTAAACCAAAAGCCAGCTGAAAAGCGTTGTCTCTGTAAATCAACAATATAGATATGAGAAAAATGGCAAATGCCATTCTAAACTAGTAACAAAAGCTTCATTGATGAGATGTGTGAGGTGAGGTGTCTGCTCTTATCTATCAAACATCAGAGTTCTAAGTAAGAATATTTGTGCCACTGTTAAACCATATTTGAATAATAAACAATGTGGAAAGAAGCCACAGAAGAAAAAGAGGAACAATAAGCTGTTTGGGGAATATGTTCTGTAAGGTAAAGACAGAAAACAATGTTTAGGATGAAAAAGAGGGTGGGGTAAAAGAAAAGGGCATAGGGGAAAGTCTGGAGGGTAATGAGCATAGCACTTGTTCTTTCTTCAGGCTTATCATGGTAAGAAGCATAATAAATCAACTAAGAGAGACTGGATATCAGAAAAACTTAAATATGAGCATCAGAATCTGATTTTGTAAAATCTGTGTCACTGGAAATCCTCATAATGCCCTATACTGAAGGTAACTGGGGGGGGGGGGAAACACAGTCTAAAAATCAGCCTGTTGGTTTGGATCTTTCTGGATGGCTTAGCACTTAAATAAACATGACAACAAGAAAGAATTAACATGTACAACACTGTGATTAATAGCCTGACATCAAAATTTGTTAGATGGGTTTCTCTCCTCAACTTCAATAGAAGTAAACCTAGCTCAGAAACTCACAGGTGCTAAAATAACCCCAGCGCCCCAGCAGTGGATCAGGGAGGGAAGCGCCCTGCAGCACTGTGGGGACGCAGCTTGCACAGCACCTGGACAGAGACGGATGGATTCTCCTCTAAGCAGCACCAAAAAAATGGAACAGGGAAGGAGTAGCTTGTAAAGACCACCCTGAGACTTAAACCTCGCATAGAACAAAGGCAAGGGCCTTCAGTCCTGAGTTTGCTAAAAAGTTCCTGTTAATGACTTCAATAATTAAACTCATTAAGGGAACAGCTTCTAAGGCAGAAGATAAAAATCCTACTGGTTTGAAATATAAAGCTGTTTAAACTTAATTCTTCTCACTTCACAAATGATCAAAGCTATTCAATATTTTAATGACATACAGTTTAGCAGGTGATATAATTTTTATTGTTTAGCTCCTCGTACCCTGTAGTTGGAGATGCAATGCATAATTTTATTCATAAGAAGCACCACTCCGTCATTTATACCTAACTACTGTCATTTGGGATGCCTAGAAAAAGCTTCTTGCTACTTAATTTTAATGTTTCAGATGTTCCTTAACTGAGGAAAGGCAAAATACATTTATGGGTTTAACTATTGGGTCCTATTGGTCTATCTCAGAAATAACTATAGTTATTATACATTAAATAATATGAATGATTTGCATTCAGAAATAGTATGTGCCAAAAAGAGGACCCAAGGCTGTGATTCTGCTGTTAGCTAATTATTCAACAACAAACTTCACTTCTAAAAAGACATAGTACCTGCTTTTGTACTTGTCTTAAGCTTCAATGACCAAAATCATGTTTTGCTATGGTGATTAAACATCTATCAGCAACACAAGACTGCCAGAACTCTGACCTCTCCAAATATGCAGAAAAACATCAAGAAACTTCAGTTCACTTTGTACCAATAGGTTCTATCAAGTGGTATTCCTTACAGGGTTAACTACCAGCAACCTAATACAATTATCATATACTCTTGCTACCCTAGGAAAACTGTGACTCAGTTCATTACTAGAGACCGCACCTCAAAGCAAACTTTATATATGACTGTTGGAAAATAAGTCATTACAGTTGGAAGAGATGCTCAAATGCATGCCATACAATTAGATTTAAGCCAATGGGATGTCCAGGGTGAAAATTCCTTCTGGATATGGACCTGAATGATATGCCTCCATCTCAACATAATGTACATTTTAGTTTTCTAGAGATGTACTTTATGACATATCCGGTATGTTGATGGGGAAATGTTCTGTTGCTAGAGGAAATTACCTCGTAGCTCTTAACAATCAAAGCCATTGGGACCAAGATTTAGGACAAAAAAAATGATCCATCTGCTCTCAAGATTGCATGCCTTTATTTTGGACACAGAATTACCAAATGTGATGCACACCTCTGTCACTTTTAGATCGGACTATCGCTACTTATAGTACCCACCAGCATTGCACACATTCAGTTCATTAAATAGATCTCATAATGAAAGCAGTTATGAATTTATTAGGAAACAGAACTCTCTAGAGCACCTAACATTAGTGCTGGTGTTTATCCAGCTCAAGTTAAAGATGATGAGTTTCATCAAAAGGAAACCTGAAACAAGCCTAGCTGAGATATTGCAGGATACAGTTCGGTTGCGGTGAGCCTCTACGCTTGCATAAATAGAGCATGTACAGGTAAAAAAGTGGATTCTGGTTTTGGACAGTTTCCTATTAAATGCAGAAAGTTCATTAGTTTGGTGTGGTTTGACCTTGGCAGGATCACATGCTCATGTATTGCTAAAGAGAATCCATTGCCCACTTCATCACATGTAAAATGCTTAAATTTATGAAGTTAGGCTTGTGAGTAGTTTAGTTGCATATTATGTTGCAATAAGATTAGCTCAAGTAAAACCAAATCAAAATTCATAATGGGTAAAATTAAGTGCTGTTTTTTTAAAGCAGGCATCAAAATTACATGATTTTCAGGGAGAAAAAAAAGTATAAGAAATTACAGTTGGACTCAATGTTATTAAACTTCTTTTCTAACCTAAATGATTCTATGAATTCACACCCCTTTTTATTTATAAAATGCCTCAGTGTTACAGTAGTAACTAGATCAAGGGATATTTTTGCTGTAAACCACAATACACGAAAGTACTTTCCATATAATTTATTAAACAAATAGCAAACTGAAGGCAATTTATCCTTGCTTTCTCTTTTAACTAAGGCAATTGAATAGTTAACTAAAAAGATTGTTTCTGTGAAGGGGTAAGAACATTTCCCTCTTCACAGGAACCTTGAGCAGCAAAGAAAAGCACGCATGATGCCACACTGCAGCCAGTTTTCAAGACCTCAGTATTACGCCTCCCTACACAAGCACCATCAAAACTGAAAGGTAAGAACAATGGCAAGAAAGCAAAGGCCAAGGTTTGCATAGAAATGAAATAATGCCTCTTTCGATTTCATAAATATGTGCATCAAAGCAGAGGAGAACATTTGTATTGGGTTTGTGGGGGGGGCTACAGGGGTGGCTTCTGTGGGAAGCTGCTAGAAGCTTCCCCTGTGTCCAACAGAGCCAATGCCAGCCAGCTCCAAGACAGACCCACTGCCGGCCAAGGCTGAGCCCATCAGTGATGGTGGTAGCGCCTTATGGGATAATATATTTAAGAATGAGGGGAAAACCCTGCGCAACACCAGCAGCAGCCAGAGGAGAGAGACTGTGTGAGAGCAACAGCCCTGCAGACACCCAGGTCAGTGCAGGAGGGCAGGGGGTGCTCAAGGAGCCAGAGCAGAGGTTCCCCTGCAGCCCATGGTGAAGCCCACGGTGAGGCAGGCTGTGCCCCTGCAGCCCGTGGAGGTCCACGCCAGAGCAGGTGGGTGCCCAAAGGCGGCTGTGCCCCCACGGGCAGCCCACGCTGGAGCAGCTCCTGGCAGGGCCTGTGGCCCCATGGAGAGGAGCCCAGGCTGGGGCAGGGCTGCTGGCCGGGCTGTGACCCCGCAGGGGACCCACACTGGAGCCGGCTGTGCCTGAAGGACGGCACCCCATGGGGGGACCCATGCTGGAGCAGTTCATGAAGAACTGCAGCCCGTGGGAAGGACTGACATTGCACAAGTTCACGCAGAACTGTCTCCTGTGGAAATGACCCCAGGCTGGAGCAGGGCAGTGTGAGGAGCCTCCCCCTGAGGGGGCAGGAGCGGCAGGGACAGCGTGTGAGGGACTGACCCCAGCCCCATTCCCTGTCCCCTGCGCTGCTGGAGGGAGGAGGGAGAGAAAATCAGGAGTGAAGTCAATCCTGGGAAGAAGGGAGGGGTGGGGGAAAGGTGTTTTTAAGATTTGGTTTTCTTTTTCATTACCCCACTCTGATTTTATTGGTAATATTTTTTTTCCCCACAAGTCGAGTCTGTTTTGCCCGTGATAGTAAGTGGTGAGTGGTCTCTCCCTGTCCTTATCTCAACACACCAGCCTTTCATCACATTTTTTCTCCTCTGTCCAGCTGAGGAGGGGAGTGATAGAGTGGGTTTGGTGGGCACCTGGTGCCCAGCCAGAGTCAACTCACCACAACATTTAATTCTGTATATAACAGCCAGCCCATGTCCTCCTATATAGATACACCATATATGCAGATAGGTATGTGTAATATTTGACAGTATGCTTTACATACATCATGATTTATGTTGCAGTTATTATTGCTAAGGGGCACATGAGTTTTCCCCTGGTTTAAAAAAACCAGCACTTTTATTGCTGCAAGTAACAAATGCAGTACTCAGAGTGAATGCAGATGTCTTTCCAAAGTCAACTTCAATATATGACTGCACCAGATTGAACTAGTTTCACTTTGTTTCTGCCACATTAGTTGCAAAACTTAATCTTAGTTCCCAGGAAATTATTTTCAGGGCCATGCAGGGCAACAATATTTTTCAAGAATCAGAGCAATCTCCTGCATCTGCGATTCAGCCAAACAAGAAACAAGCGAACCCAATAAAATAAATGCACAAAAATTAAAACTGATAGCTAGGGAAGAGCTGTGAAGTGTTGGATATCCACACTTCTCTCCTTTGGCCTCCTGTGAGAGGTAGGGGGAAGGGGGTGGGCTGATGAGGAATTACCTACCCCCGGCAGCTGCTGGGGGCTCCAAAGAAGGAGAGGGAGAAAGCCAAAGGCCACCCCTAGTATGGTGTTACGCAGTAAACAGAGCTTTATAGGAGAAATGGGGCCTCAAGCGAAGTCCAGGGCCACCCCGATAGAAATTCTGGTGCCCTCCCCTTCCTAGAAGTTGAGAATAGCAAAGGAGGAAGGATAGGATAAGGGAGGGAAAAGGGGCTTCTTATCTGGATGGTGCAGGTGAAGTCCACAGCACTCTTGGAAAACATACAGAGAAACAAATTTGAAAAACAAGACCCATTTACGTCTTAAAGGGAGGGGTAGAGTAGACTGCGCAACAGTAGATAACACACGTAATCATTGCAACATCGCTGTGATCCACCACCTCCCAGTTTTTCAGGAAAAGTATATCCATCCAGAAAAGATGGAACAAAAGGACCAGGAAGGAAAGGTAATCCTTGCGCAAACAATATTCCAAACTCTAAGTAATAATACACATGAAGCATACTCCTCTAGGCATTAGTAAATGCAAATATATAGCTTTCTCCTTTTACTATCATGGTGTTTTATTTCTCTGTGTATCATAACAGACAACGGAAGTTATTCCATTTTTTTTTATCAGGGCTGAGTCTCCAATTTACAAAAGTGCTTTCATTTCTACTTGCACAACCTGTGAGCCGGTCTGCACACAGAAGCAGCGTTTGCATCACTTACAATGCAAAACAGAGGAAAGTCTTTGAGACTGCTGATGAGGACACCTTGGGACTTCAAAGACTGATGAGATGAAGGAAACTATGAAACAACCAAAAACCAAAAGCATCTCCTCTTAGGTGCACAGTTGCACATTCAAATGACCGATCCTAGTACCTAGTATGTCCCACTGCCTTACAGAAGCAGAACATAGCAAGAATCGGGAAGAAACTGCTGGTGCGGCAGCTCCGGTCAGTGTGACCGTCTAATAAATACCCGGTAGGCAGCTGAGCAGCTGCAGGAGCACGCGAAATCCCAGCGGGGAACGAGACGGATCCCGCGCAGAGCCCGCCCCTGTCCCGGTCCTGCCAGGCGCCGCCGCAGGCACGACCCCCTCGCTCGCCAGCCAGCCTGGCATCGCTCCGAGACAAAAGTCTGTTCGCTCTCACGCTGCAAAGCCTCGACGGCATTTCAGCGCGTTCCGCTTGCCCACGGGCTCGGAGCTGCCGGAGGCGGTGCCCTGGCGGTGCCCCGGCCGCCCCGACGGCCCCGCAGGAAGCACCGCGGCCGCCCCCCTGGCCCCCCGCCCGCCTCCCGCCGCCGCCCTACCGTTGTGCTCGTCGTATCCCCAGTGCAGCATGGCTCCGGTCTGCTGCCGGCACGGGCTGCGACGGGCTGCGACGGGAGAGGCGGCCGTGCCGTCACCGCCGCCCGCTTTGAAGGCGACGGGCGGCGACGCCCCGATGCTCGGGCGCCGATAAGGAGCCAGCAGCGCTCCGCGCCCGCGCAGCCTGGCCCCGGCCCCCGGCCCCCCCGGCCCCGTTCTTGCCCCGAGGCCCCGCCGTGCCCCCAGCGCAGCGCCCTCGGGGCGGCCCGGGGGCGGTGGCCAGCCGGCAGCGGTGGTGCTGCCTCGCCGGGGGCCGCTCCGACGGCGCTGAGGTGTTACCCCGCCGCTAGCCGCCCGTCCGCCGGCGGCATGGGGACATCAGTACCTGGGCCGGGGGTCGCCCGGCGCGGCCGCCCCCCAGAGCAAAGCGAGGGGCGCCCCGCCGCCCCCTCCCGCCGGGCCCCGAGGGGAGCCGACCCGGAGATGGAACCGGCCGGAAAAACAGGCACGTTTTACCGGCGAGGCGCAGGAGTCAGAAGGGTTTCCCACAACACACTCGATTTTATTTTTCTTTTTAATTGTTTATTATTTTAAACCCTGTGTTTCAGGGACTGTCACGCACGTGCCGTGGTACCGTGGCACAGCGCGGCTTCCCCCGTTGGAAGCAGCCTGCGGACACGGGAGCCTGCGCGGCAAGCGGAGAATGCACGCTGGGACGGGGACGTCGCCCCCCTGCTCCCCGTCCCCCCTGCTCCCCACGCCCCGCCGCTCCCCGTCCCCCCTGCTCCCCGTCTCCGTCCCGGCTCCCCACGCTCCGCCGCTCCTCGTCCCCGCTCCCCATTCCCGCCGCTCCCCATCCCCGTCCCCCGCTCCCCACGCCGCGCCGCTCCCCGGTGGCCGCCGCGGGGCCGGGCAGGAGACAGGCGGGGGGCACAGCGCCCCCTGCCGGCCCAGCCTCCCAAGTCAGTGCTGGCGGGGGATCGGCGGCTTCCCCGGCGCGCGGGTGTGACGTCAGCCGGGCGGCCGGTCGCGCGCTGCCGCCGCCATGGGGAAGAGCCGGCCGCGCGCGGGGAAGGCGGGCAGTGTTTTCCGCATCGCTCGCAGCGGCGCCGCCAAGGCCAAGGCCAAGGGCAAGGCGCGGCCCGTCACCTCCGGGCTGAAGCAGGTGAGCGGCGCGGGGGGAGGGGGCCGGCCGGGGCCGCGGCGTGGCGGCTCCGCGCCGGAGGGCCGAGGCCTGCGGGCCCCGCTTGAGGCTTCGGCCTGGCGCGCCGGGCCGGGCCGGGCGGCCTCGCCGCCTCTGCGGCCCGCGGCGAGCGCTTGTGGCCGGGCGCGGAGAGCTGAGGTGGGCTGTGCTTTGCCGGGCGCAGAACTGCAAAGTACGCGGTTTCCACCCGAAAAATAGGTGTGTACGGGGACGTCGTCGTCTTCAGAAAGCAAAGCACAAGAAGTTGATTTGACGAATCTCCCGCAAGCACCTGCCACAAAAGGCTTCAAGCTGTTCCCCTTGACGGAAATACTTAGAAAGTATTCAGTGAGCTCAGGTCGGCTAGACCACGCGTGCGGCATCACTGTTGCTGTAATTCAGGGTATAGTTTAACAAAATGGCTTGATGCAGACCACCAGGCACAGATGCTGCAGGGGGAAGACCTGTTCCTTCCGCCGTGCTCCGAACCCCAGCCCACTTTACCAGGTTCTGGGCACTGTTCCCACAGCTCTCCTTGATGCTGGCTTGGGAGCTCAGTGCATACTAGGTGATTCAACTTGCTAAATCAACAGCAAAAGCAATTAAAAATGTGGTTTGTGTTTTTCTGTGCTGGGTTGACAAGTTGAACAAATTTCATTTTGAATGAGCACAATCAGAAACATTTTGGGGAGGAAGAACCAGAAAGAATGGAGCCTTTTCTGGCCTAGTAGCTGTTTATTTGTCCCAGCTGTGAAATAAAACCATGCCGGTGAGACACAGTGAATAGCTCTAAGGGCACACACTGCCTTATGTTTTACTCTTAATTCCTCTTTTCCCCCTTCTTGCACCTTAGATGGGCTGTGATGCTCTGCAGACCCTTCTGTGAGCTGATTTAACACACTAAAGCAATGGAAAAGTGAACAAGCAAAAATAATATTCAGCCGCTTTTGTGCCTGGAGAGTACGGCAGCCCAGAGGAGGGAGGGAGTGGGTCGTGTGACTGGGAGTGATGCAGGGAAAGAGGGATGTGGGTGATCTGATCAAGAGTTTTCCTCTTGGTAGCATTAAATAATTAAAACAGTATCTTCTTCTCAAACTTTCCCTCCAGCCTGAGTTGTGTGATCTGCTGAGACTTCAGCTGGTTCCTTTATAAGGGTATCTGATAATAAAAGCAGAAAGTTGGTGGTTTACTGTTCGCATCAGATTTGGTTGCAGTCTACTGGGCAAACAGAGTTAAATAGCAGCTCCAACAAAAGGCCCTTTGAGATCTTCTGCAAGCTAAAGCCACTTGACAGGCTAATCTGGTAGACAGACAGGAACGTAACAAACTTTGGAAATAAACATATTTCATGTTGCTGCTGTCACATCTCTACTTTGTCTAGAGGGTTCTGTATAATAAAGGGAGAAACAGGTTTTAAAAACATATTCATGAAAAGTCAGTAGGTTGTTAGGAGTAAAATTTTATTCTGTGTGTTTAAAACTGTTCTTTAATTCATTAAGCCTTTTGGGATTTACTAAGCTTTATAGGAAGATGATCAGAAAAAAAGATGTTAAAATACATTATTCTTTAATAGATAAGAGCCCATTAAAACTATTCAAACAACTTCTGATATAGATACACTTGCTAGTTATAGAGCCTCTTTCTTTGTACAAGTCCTGCTGGAGTAGCTGAGGATGTCGGGTATTAAAACTGACTGGATCCTTTCAGCACCCCTGTGAATCTGCAAAATGGTAACGAGCCCTGAGGGGAAACCTAAGATCTTTGTAAATTGGGTTGGCCACAGCTGCATCAACTCTGATTTGAGCTAGGAGCCCAGTCGATGTTTCTGGAGTCACTGTTCAGTTTATTATAAATTAAAGCGCTAATCTGAGTAGACTTGTTTTGTCAGCCTCTTGCCACTGCTTTCTTACTACTGGTTCTCCTAGTCATTCAGGATAAATGGAATTGTTATTAATGTATACGTGTTCTGAAATTATGGAAGCATTTGAAAGCAAAATGAATATGTGTAACCATTCACAGTTTGCTTCTGCCTGTGTAAATAGCTGAGAGGTGAATTACAGGGGGAGCCTTTGGAAGACCAGTAGGTATCCTGAAACTTCGGGTCACCTGAAGACAACGAGCATGCCTCTGGAACATTTGCAGTGCAATGGGCCAGTATCTGGAGGTGCTCCAGGCACTGGAGCAGAGGTTCCCCTGCAGCCTGTCATGGAGACCACGGTGAGGCAGGCTGTGCCCCTGCAGCCCATGGGAGTCCATGGCAGAGCAGATACCCACCTGCAGCCCATGGAGGACCCCACACCAGAGCAGCTGGGTGCCCAAAGGAGGCCGTGACCTCATGGGCAGCCCGCGTTGGAGCAGCTCCTGGCAGGGCCTGTGGCCCCGTGGGTAGAGGAGCCCAGGCTGGGGCAGGTTTGCTGGCCGGGCTGTGACCCCGCGGGGGACCCACGCTGGAGCCGGCTGTGCCTGAAGGACGGCACCTGGTGGGGGGGGACCCATGCTGGGGCAGTTCGTGAAGAACTGCAGCCTGTGGGAAAGACCCACATTGGAAGTTTGTAGAGAACTGTCTCCTGTGGAAATGACACCATGCTGGAGCAGGGGAAGAGTGTGAGGAGTGTTCCCTCTGAGGGGGAAGGAAAGCAGAGACAACATGATGAACTGACTGCAACACCTCTTCCCTGTCCCCCTGTGCTGCAGGAGGGGAAGGAGGTAGAGAAAATAAGGAGTGAAGTTGGTCCCAGGAAGAAGGGAGGGGTGGGAGGAAGGTGTTTTTAAGATTTGGTTTTATTTATCATTACCTTACTCTGATTTGATTGGTAATTATTTTTTTCCCCAAGTCAAATTTGTTTTGCACATGACAGTAGTTGGTGTGATTTCCCTGTCTTTCTCTCAACCCACAAGCCTTTTGTTGTATTTTCTCCCCTGTCCAGTTGAGGAGGGGGAATGATAGAATGGCTTTGGTGTGCACCTGGTGTGCAGCCAAAGCCAACCCACCACACAAATGAAGGAAGAAACCTTTCCTGGAACTCCACTACAGCTGAGAAGCTGAGGGTGGTGTAACAGGGCTTGGCTTTTGTTTTCTCTGTGTTCTGTTTCTGGATCACTATGGGCTCCATTTCCAATAGAACAAGTTTAACTGCTTTCATAATTTCCAGTTTATTAGAACATTAGTATCACATGACTAGAAAGTGTAATTAAGTAACAGATAAATCCACTAAAAAGATATTTTGGAAGATACGTATGTAACACTGGCTGTACAAGTTGTACAAAAATGGTGTAATTGTGCATGCTAATAGAATTTCTCTTAAAAATACCAATGTGTTTTGTTTTGTTTTTTCCCTCCCAGCTAAACATTAGAAATGCTGAGAAAGTTAGCACAATAAATAAAGCATTTGCTGAAGTTCAGAAAGAAATACAGCAACTATCAAAAGGCACTGCAGCAGAACCTCAGAAGAATGATCAGGTAATTTCCCTTTGTAAAAATCTGAGGAGGGAAATGAAAGGAGTGTGCATGTTCAAAGCATATATTCTGGCTCTAAGACTGCAGGCAATTCATGCAGTTGCTTTAAAGCTATAAACCCAGCTTTATTAATTTAAGTTGTGTTGTAATGTTGCAATCTGGTTCGCATATTCAAGTGCTAGGTAGCTTATATAGTAGAGAGAAGAGGGTGGTTAACCAAGCCAGAGCATGCTTCTAAAACATATTTTTAAATTATGTTCTCACCGTTTTTTAATTGATTTTTTAAAAAAGTCAGTTCCAGCTCTTTGAGACTTATGTGTCAACATGAAGAGACATAGAAAGGAAAGATGAACCTTGCTAATTCCCTACCTGAAGCATCTGATAGTGCTTTGAACCAAACAGTTCTGCCTCTTTGTGTTCCTGATTCCTAAACCTTCGTATTCCCTAATCAGAAGTACCAACACCTGCAACAGCAATTTCTGTACTGGAGCTCTTGCCTGTGAAATGCTGTCTTGAACCTGAAGTGCACTTATCTTCCTTTCTCAAGTCTTACACAGGGCTACGTGCAGTTTTGTGCAAGAAATAATTCACAGAGTGTAATTGCAGGCAAGCTCCTCCATATAAACTCTTTATGCTGACTCTGATGCTCCGGGCATGGTTTGGGGTAGAGAAAGCAGCGGGCTAGGATGAGGTACAGATGAAGCCATCCTGGCTGCTGGAGAAGTGGACATGAATTTTGTGTTATTTACTGTGCCTGGAGTGATGAACTTTCTGTATAGCTGGGAGCAACAAAACAGGTGTCAGATACCTTAAGGAGAGGCTGAGGGGCAAAATGAAACAGGTGACAGTGCTGCCAGCGCAGGATGAGGCCAAGCAAGGGTTTCAAGGCAGTTGGTGGAAGCTGACCTGTCCCTGCTGGCTTGCTATTGCGTGCAGCCAGGAATTCGGACTATACCACTGCTTCTGTGCTAGTAGGGCTGTACGTGATCATGCACGCTGTAATAGTACTTTCTCCGAAGTTGCAGAAGTGTTGTCAAGAGCACTTCTGAACTAAAAGCTGAGCCTATTTCCATTTGGCCATGTATGTTATATTACTGGTGTGATGCTTTGTCTTTTTCCTGTGGCATAAAGTATTGGCTACTTATCTGTCAAGTTCAGTGAATCCTGTAATCCCCCAAATCACTCAATTATGACCGAAAAATTAGCCTCAATCAAATATATAAAGACAAACTAATCTTCTAGACAATGGATGTTTACTACTGGAGTAAAAATAAATTGCTTTCTACTTTAAACTTGTTTTTTTCAGGTTTCCGCAAACCTGGAAGAGGAACCGGCAAACGTGGATGCTGCCACAAACCTATTATCTCAGTTGTAATACATAATGGATGATGAAGGGATCACAAGAAATGAAGATAACATACCAATGGCTTTGTTTGTACAATTTTATTTAAAAAATCTTGTTAATATACAAGTATTGGCACACTTTAATACAAACTACAAACAGACCTTTCCTATCATCTAGGAAAGTGGAATGTCAGAAGTCAGTGTGAGAAACTTAAAGTGCTAAAACAGAAGGCACTTCACAAAATTGGTTCACTGAAACAATTTAGCATAACTCAAGTTGATATCCTTCACTTTTCAGCTTGGCAGTGAAAGCTTCAAAACTGATTGAAAGGTTAAAGACAAAAAATACAGAAAGCTTCTTGGCAGTAAAGCTTCAAAGAAAATGCTGTTAACTGTGAGCAAGAAGTCTAATTGTGGTTTTTTCTTTAAATGATCAAAAGGCTATAAAGCATTTTCACTTCTCTTACTGAAGGAAACTCCAAAAAATTGGATTACACAGAAGACACTCGGATGAAAAAACGTGCCAGAATTTTTTATAAAAGCCCTTTTTTCTGGTTGTTAAATTTGTTTTGTGAAGTCGTTAAAGGAAGCAAAAGGAAATATACTCCCAGAGTCAGTGAACTAAGAAGTTATACATTCAGTATTCAAATACTTAGGTTATGAAGAAGTCTAGAATGTTATAGTTAGAGGTAGATAAGTAGTCTGGTTGATACAATATCTAATAATTTAGTATCTGCACATCAAAGAGATCACAGACTCCTTCATTATCATCCAGGTTAAAGTTGTAGTCATCTCCGGGAGTAGGAGAGAGTCGTAAGAGAGGAAAAACTGTAAAGCAGGAATAGTTTAGTTTAAATTAAAACACTTTTGGAATATCAGCCCTATCTCATTCAGTATGTTTGTCATCACCAGTATTGGGATTAGTCTTAATAATTAAACCAGTCTTTATGACCTGACAAGCATACTAAGATACATACTGTGAATACCTGTATCGCCTTCAAACTAAGGCAAAGACAGTGACGGGTCTACATATTTTTGCTTAGTATTTTAAATGAATTTGCTGGAATAGAGTGATAGCTGTGGAATATGGACTTAATTTCTCCTTCTGCAGCAAAGAAGCTCCTGAGCAGCTTTTGAGACTTACATCAGAAAGCCATCATTTATATTTATATTTCAATATTGTGTATGTCAGCCTTCAAATACTTATCAGTTTAAGTAAGGAAGTTACCATTATCCTTATTTTACAGATGAAAAATGGAGGCTAGCAGTTTCCTTGTGTGATGGATTTCAAGCGTGGATTTCAAGCTGTCTTTGGGGAGGAAATGCAAGACAACTCTCAGCTCTCATGCTGCACCTCAGGAGCAACACTAACCTAGTACCTCCTAAAAGCAGAGACTATTTCCATTTTAGCTACGTTCTGGCACATTCACATAATCCCATCTTGCCCCTCAGATCTTATAATTACATGGGGGTTTTTTGGGTAAGCTCTGAGGTCGTCTGCTTGAAGGGCAGATACAGGCTACCTACAGAGCACAGGGCAAGAGGAACAACCTCAGCCGAGTTCACCTGGCACCTCAGTGAGACAAAGCAGAGAGGCAAGGAGCATGTGAACTTCCTAGCTGTGGTTCAGCTCTGCATTTTTGGCCACTGAGGCGCAAGAGCAGAAACGGGTAACATTTGTCTGTTCTGTTAGTGTACCACAGCTGGTCATGTATCTGTCTGCATGCAGGCATGTATATGTTCTGAAATGTTTACTGAAAGCACCTGCAGGAAGCCTTAGGCAGAACAGAATTAAACCAGGTATTATTTTTTTCAAGGCAGCACTCTAGTTATCGGCCTGTTCTTTGTTCCTGACTTAAGGATTGGTGGGTTACTCATGCATGTAAGTATTTGCTGGATTAAAGCTTTCATATTTTGATTGTTAAATAAAACTGTTGCAGGGAATGGAAAGGGGAGCAAAGACAAGAATGACAAAGATAGAGAAGGCAGTACAGGGGAAAGAAGTAGTTTCATACTGACTCTTGGTATCAGATTTAACATACACCTACTAAGAGTGCTGTTCACACAAACCCCATGCTGCTACTTGTAATTATAGAAAAGTAAAGATGCTAAATACTTACCATCAGAAGACATGAGTTCATCGATAATATCCCCACTGATATTTCCTGTGAAAGACATAAGCATGTGTTTATGGAAGCCAACATATATTCTCTGCATTAAAACACTGAATTACAAAGCACAGTATGGCTCGTGCAGTGTAGAAGCTGTACGGATAGCATGCCATATGTATGTAAAATATACTCATCTTTGTATCCCTCAGGTTCTCCTGATACATTTCTCACACCAATCCCTTATAACCCTAGAGCCATGTACAGCATGAAGTTTATTTGGTGGCAGAGACCAGTATTTGCTCAAAACAAGTTTGCTACACAGAGCTGGCTCAGTGGCTTCATTAGGAGATGAAGAGGCCTGTCATTTCCTCTGTGTAACCCACCGGTAACGTGGTCACAAAGAAGGGCTCAGGAAACTAATAAAAACATTTAAGCATAACTGTTGCTTCCTACCTGCGGGTTCTTCCATCTTTGCTATGTCGAATGAGTTTGGCTTGAGAATGCAGTTAACATCCAGGGGCAGCAAGGTTTGGTAGTCACTTGAACTAGCTGTAGCTTGGGCGACATCTCCGGAGAGGCTGGGGTACAACACCGACTCTGGAAGGCTGGAGTAAGGAGCTGCCGGGGTTGCACTGTCCTGCTGCACGCTGCCGTCTGCAAAGCCGGAAAGGCATGGGATACAGTCCGCTACGGTAAAGGGAACACAAAACGCCCGCACCCAGCTTTGTCTTTTGAGGAGAACACGGCCGATGTCTGGGAGGAGGTGAAAGGAGTCTTCCCCCTTCTGAAGTCACGGGCACAATTTAATCAGGACCCCTCAGAAATGCAGTCTGTAACACCACCAGCATTTTCTTAAACCTTTTCCTATTACCTTACTATTGTTGTGGAAAAAACACCTGATATTCAGGCAGTCTCTCACTGTGGCTATGTGGAAGAAGGTAAGTGACCTTGTGGCACAAAAGCTGGAACCGGTGCCTCTATTATCTGTCCCATTACAAGCTACATGATCAAATCATACCCTGTCAGAGGCTGGTTTTGTCCCACGCTGCAATCTGAGAAGCACCTCAGAACAACTAACAGGATCCCACCCAGAAGCTGCTCAGTATGAGATGCTAAGCTACGCGGGAAGAATCTGTTTCACCAGAGAGAAGAGGAAGAGGCTTTTCTGTTAACCTCGCGAGAACTGTGAGTAAGCCCTTGGGGTAGTTTCTTAACAGGCAGGTGCTCACTATGCAAATTCTTGATCTTTCCTTTACCTACTACCTTTTCTAACAGTTTCTTCTTTCCCTCCAGTTCCCTTCCCCCCCATCTGAGGCAGGCAAAACCCTGGACCCACCTGATGGTGTGTCTGCAACTGATGTTTGCGGTAACTCTTGTCCTTGGTTGGGATCATGTTCTGGTGGATTTTGAGGAGCTGCAGCAGGTTTAAGGGGAGTAACTGGAGCTGCAGGTTGAGATGGGGGCTGTGCAAGGTCATCGGGCGGAGGAACTGGAAACACCATGGGCTTGGAGGAGCTCGATTCTTTATTTATAAGCAGCACATGGATAGGTCCTGAACTACTTTTAAGATGGATCTGGTATTTCTTCTGTCCATTCTGTCCCTGTGGAGGTGGTATATTATGAAAGTTACTGTTCCTTGAGAACTTGGAACTTTACAAAATTTAATAGTAACTGCATAGTTATTTCCCACAGAAAGTAATGAAGATTTTTGAACCTAATTCTCAAACTGATGCAGAAGATAAATACGGTGCTCTTCCAGTTAGATCACCAGGAAGAGCTGAGAACTGGCATAAACTTACCAAACCATACTCAGGAAAAAAAAAAAAAAAAAGTATTTAAAACTAACACATCATCTAATAAAAAACCACAAGCCAGATCACAAACCTGCAATGTATTTACCTGACCAGAACACAGCTACAGAGGACACAAATATCCAATTCTTCAAAGTGCTTAACTAAATAAAATTCAAGTTACATGAGACTTATAGCAGGGCTTATATATTACCTCTTATCAGTAACAACAATGACAAGTTCAGAATGATCTTGGTTGGGATCAAGCATCCTATAAAATATTTGGATCTCTCACCCATACTGAGCGAACACTGGATCACAAGTTAGTGGAAATAATTTCTTAGCTGATTTGCCAGGCCTACTTTTGGCAAGTTACTTAATACAACTGGGACTAGCTTCCTGTAGCCCAGTCTCAATGAGACCACTGACTCTGCAGTGGCTAATTCAGCAAACAGGTTTTCAGCAAGTATGTTCTAGGAAAAACATGAGCATGAGAAAAGTGGGAAAGAAGCCTCAGGGCAGGGGAACCAAAGCAAAAGCATCCAGCTTGAACTCGGTGCTAAAGACCTCAACAAAAAGTCAGAAAAACCCCAAACCCCCAACATCGCAGCAGCTAACTTTGGTCCCACAGAGAACCTTACCGTTCCCTGAACTGATTTCAGCAGAGATGGACAAAGATAGTACCACTGATAAGCTTCACAGTTCTAGCTCTGGATGCTTTTACAATATTGCACTGTGCTTAGCCTCACTTAAAAATAGCTTGTGAAACCTCTCAGGTGAATTTCAGCCTTCTACAAGCATAGTGGCTATCGTGCTTTATACAATGCCCTCTCCCAACTATGTAAGCC
This sequence comes from Falco peregrinus, assembly GCF_023634155.1. Lineage (NCBI taxonomy): Eukaryota > Metazoa > Chordata > Aves > Falconiformes > Falconidae > Falco > Falco peregrinus. Next base: position 35,562,553 of record NC_073723.1, read on the forward strand.
CTATTTAAAACAGAGCACTGCAACAACAACAAAACTGAAGATGGACAGAGGCAAATAATTTGGCCTCCTATTTTAATCCTGCCCGTTTAAGCCTTTTGCCTAAAGTGAGACTGCAGTTTGTTTCTCTATCCAGTCTAGTACTACAAGACTAAATGTAAAACCTACAACTAAATCTAAAAGGCCTTTTCATAAGGTATCTGTGTTAACAATACAATAGAGAAATTTGACACATAAAAGTCACTGCTAATAAGTTCTCAAGGGAATTCATGACAATTAAGCCTGTTTCGGAAGGTTGCAACATTTAAAAGCAAGACGGAAGAAGAGAGGGCAAAGAAACCCACTATTCTATCTTGTTCTTAATAGAAGACAGAGTTACCATTAGTTTATCTAGGTGTAGAAAAACCACTTTTCCCTACCCAGCCTCTCCCTTCTCAAGTGAAACAATCTTAATTTATTCTTTTTTCCCCCTCACACACAGATAGAGGTAAATTCTCTGCTCTAATGTAGCTCTTCTTTTCCACTGCCCCTCTAGAACACTTAATAAAAAAAAGAAACAAGTACGTACCATTTCGGGTATAGGTACTTCTAACTGTGTGCCACAAGGTGCTTGAATTGCTAGAAGTGTGTCTCCTGGTTAAATAGCAATTTTTAAGAAAGTGTTAATTGTGAATATTTTTCTTAAGTCTTGCATGGTATCCACTCACATGAGATATGGTTATCCAAGGGTACTTAAAATACTGCATAATTCTAGCATAAATAAACTTGTGGTGGGACTTGCATAGTCCCTATAAGATCCAAGTATATCACATCATATAAATCACAGAATTCCAATACTTAGATCACAGTCGCAAGAACCTTTTCTCATAGCAGTACAAGATCTACCACTTCCTTTACCTGTTTGTTACTGTCCCTGAATCTTCTAGTTGTATACGTAACGTGAGGTAAAAATACTTAACTAGTTTCTTTTTAGCTAAAACAGCTCTCTGGTCCAGCTCACTTTGTGGCTTTGAAGAATGGTGGGAGTAGAGACATTTAACAGAAGGAAGAAAAGGTATTAATGATTGTCTTCAGTGCCAGCACTTCCAAGTGTCTGAGCTCACGCCTTCTGCAGAGCATACAACTGGGATGTAACAGCTGGCTATCAAACTCACCTGTGGCTTACTACGCACACTAGAACGTGCTAAATGACTACAAGTCAGGAGATCACAATTACATTAACAGGACTGCTACAACCAGCCACACGTTGCAGGTCACTCACCTACCTACACAGCGTTGCCCCTCTGTCCATCACTTGGGAATAATGCTTTTCCTTCTCTGCCTCCTAAGAGGCAATTAGATGAAGTACTGTGTGACTGCTGTACTAGATGCCTCCACATTTTGTAGTAACGACTAACTTTTTAGTAATGGCTCATTTTTGTTAAATTCTGCAATAGTTGTCTAATCTTACATTTTTACTGAAAAATTAATCCAACCTTCCTTGTGGCAAAGAGATGGTTCTGGGCCTAGCTGGAGGCTGAACAACAATCTTCCCTTGGGTGACCCAGGATCAGGAGAGGATGTCAAGGGGAGTAACTTCTGCCAGCAATTCTTGGCCATTTCTTCAAACCTCCTGTACAGAAGGAATCCTTTTGATTTAGTAGCAATGCTCCATCATTGAACTCCAGCTGGGTTCCATTTATACAGCATCATCAGGAGCTCGCTCTGGCCACAGCTGCCACCAGAAATTGTTATGAAATTTGGACCTGCTTGGTTTTTCTGGTGGGTTGGATCAAGATGTCCTGTCCCTGGTTCTGTTAAACAGCCTAAGGCAAGCTGCTACAAACTGAATACAAAAAGACATCCAAAACCAGTACTCCAAAACCACCTGAGCTTCCATTCCATACAATCTGTGACTACAACTAGAAAATGCCAGAACTTGCTAGTCATGAACATTGTGAAGGACATCTACTTAGTATTGATCACTATTGAGTACTTCAAAATGCTTGCAGGGAAAAAAGCAGGTTAGTTAAGAAGTTAGTTTTCAAGACGAAGATCATGAAATCCCTCAATTTAAGAAATACAGCCTAGTAACAACTTACCATTGAAGCAGTTGCAGATATCTTCATGGGTGACATATGAAAATGTAATTTATGTTAAGGAACATTTTTCTTAAAGCAACATGTAACCGTTATTGGTTGCCCTTTAAAAGAAGTTTGTTCAAACTGAGCCTAAGTAACAACTTATGTTGTTACTGAGAGGTGTAATCAAGGCATGACACTTGATTTTCAGAATGCCTAGTTAAAAATAGCAGAGTTCTGTCTTTTAAAGAAAAAAAAATCTGTGAAGAAAATACAAAAAGTTGCATAGCTTGAATGGGAAGATTCTTCTAAAAAAACATGTATAATCTTGTGTTGAAGAATACCACTTACCTCACTAACTTGACACTACAGAATTAATGTATCAGGGCTTCCAAGAATCACACAAAAATACTGTCAGAGGGGACTTGAGAGTTCATCTGCCATCTGATTCCCCCGCCTCAAGGTAGGATGAACTGTTAAGACATTCCAGACAGATGTTTGCCTCCCCACTTCTGGAAAACCTCCCATGATGGATATTCCACCACCTCTCTGGGGGGTCACTTCCAGTGCTAGCTCTCCCAAAGGAAAATTTCTCATAACATCTAACTTGAGTCTCCCTTGCTACAAAATCCATTTTACAGGAACAGTTTCTGTAGAGCAACTCCAGTAATTTTTAAGTACTTACCACTGGCGCTATAGATAAGAAGGGCACTTTCCTGCTCCCAATCTCAGGTGTCTATTTTTCTCAGTATCTTGCAAGACAGCTAAACACATGGCTACAAGTGATGTAGCTGGAATTCTCTGCTGATGGGGTATTTACACACAGGATTTTTTTCCAGTTTCAAACACAAGCTTCGGGACTTTGTCAACTCAATTCATCTTTGGGTAGTAACTTAATCTTTTTAAGAGAAGGAAGCAACACAAAAGAAGATTCATGTAAAGCACTAGTAAGAAAGTATAAATTCAAGTGCCAGAAACACCAGGGTTATATTTTGGACTTAAAAAATACTGACATATATACATATATATATATATATCTGTGCTACATTATTTTCAGGTTACCGATCATACAGTCACAGAAGTTAAAAAGTCATGTAAATAAGATTTGTATTTTCTTTCTTTTTGAACCAAAACCTGAAAAAAATATTTGCCTTTCCTTGCTTCTGGATAACGTGGACTACATTATGCTTTATCCATTACCTACACTCTAACCATTGCTTTAATTCTATTTACAAGATGCACACAATTAATTTAAAAGGATATTGGTAGTTTGTAGAATCATCCATAACATTCTTGATACTTTGCTGAAGCCACAGTTTCTGCTGATCCAATTCTTTTTCTTTTAGCTCTAGATCTTCAATTTCAGCTTCCAGATACCTCAGCCTGTCTATGACTTCTTTTGTATTGCAGCCAGCACCTACTCCTCTTAAAAAGGTATAAGGGTTCATGAAACCACAAGTGAAAAACTAAAGTAAACATGCAAAGAATTTCTTAAGACTATACTTTCAACATTTTTGAAGTCTACTGATATTCAATATGACAGAAATGAGTGTTTACCCTCCCAGAAGTTTTTGAACAGAAAAATGAAAATTCTTAAGATCAAATTTAGAATTCCCCTCTACCAAAATTTATTTTCTTTTGGAATGCAGGCTTTTTCTGCATTGGAGCTGATTTATAGGCCCTTTCTCACTCTCCTCTAACTCTTAGCTTGGGCTTGTGACCTTCTGTCACAGAAGAGAAAATAGGCAAGGATTACAGGAGGGTAGATAGGTGGAGACAGCGTGTCCCAATAGGCCTCCCAGATTCATCAAGAGTAAACTTTTCAACTACAAGTGCTAGTTATAAAGTAGCACCACTAGTTTTCTGAACATTTCTCTCCTGTGTGCTTTCAACTTGGTATTATGTATCAAAGACATAAGTTAAAAGGAAGACAAATACAGTTCAGTTACAACTTTACTATAATTCTAAAATGTCATACTGCTCATTGATGAGCATCAATTTTGCGGTGTCATATTTAGTCAGGAGAAGTGGGAAGAAGCATTTTTTGTTGCTTTTGAGCACATGAAGATTTGCAGAACTGAGAAGGCTTACTTCCACTGAATGCTGTTTTTTGACTTCTTCTCAATGAGATCAATCCCCTCCAAAACATTGGTGATATCATAAATCCTCCTCTTCTGCCTCACAGCAAGTGTATCAGCAGCCTGCCAAGAGAACAAGTATCAGCAGCTTGCATGCTGAGGGCAAAAGACAGTTAAGGCATTCCCTTGGAAAAATGCCAACTAATGTCATTTTTAAGTGAGAAGGTTTAGCTCTTTGAGAAACAGACACCCAATCATGAATTCAAAAGCTCAGCACCTGCATGTAGCGCTACAAAGCATGCCGAGAGGAGTCACCTCTGAAGGCCAGCAGGCCTACCCTCATCAGGGAGGAGTTCATGTGTGTTGCAAAGACTGTGTTTGGTACTTGGACTATGCATAGAAGAGCTTGCAATGCGCGTTTTGAAGGTAGGGAAAAGAAGGGAAGGCAGACAGCAATGCCCTGCAGTGGAGCAAGCCTCTCAAGCCAATGACGTATGAAGTTTATCATCCCTTCTGCTGACACTCAAGGTATTGCAGTCTTTGGACTAAACGGTGCCAGGATACGAAATGACAGGGCTGTAATTTCACAAAGTGGCTGAAGGAGAGCTGCGATACTTCACGCCAGCATCATCCTCTAATGCATGAATCCACCTCACAGTGTACCTGGGCTTGCTCAGTCTGTCACACTGAGAACCAAGAGCTGTTTCACAGCCACGAGGACCTTGGTAGAGCTCACAGGGATGCTTGCTGCTGTCACACTATCCCTTTTACGTTACAGCTAGCTATGCCGTGTGCTTGTGTGCTGTCACAGCTCGCCAAAGCAAAGCAGACTGCCAGGCAGAGAAAACAGTCTGCTTCGTGCCATAATTCTTTCCATGGTGGCTTTTATGTACCTGATGCAAAGACCTAAGATAATGTAAGCAAACCTGAGCCAGTCATGCCTTCCGCACCTTCAGCAGTTTGATGCTGTGAAGTGGCTCAAGTTCAAAGAATATTAGTTAAAGGTGAGAAAGCGAAGAGAAGTCCAGCTCAGATACAATGATTACAAGGGCTTACATGTATTAACCAGATTAAAATAAAAAAAAGAAGAAAAATAAAGAGATGGCTGGCTGGAAAAGACTTCTGCATCCCAAATTTGAACTAATGCATAAAGCAAACTAATTTCCACTATAAGCACATGATGACTTGTTTCAGTTTTTCCAGCAATCAAATTAATGCTTTTAGTGACGTAGCCTATATGAAGAGTACAACCCGAGACAACTGCAATTAGGAAGGAAAACCAAATCCATTTTATAGCAAAGTACATAAAACTCACAGTATTTTCTGAACCATGAACTCACTAATCTTCCAAAGAAATGACATTTTCCTACTAGCAAGTTAATTACTAGAACTTAGAAATACATATTTTTTTTGTTAGTGAAGTAAAATTAAAAGGAAAAAAATGGAAGAAGAATGTAGATTAAAAAAAAATACTCTCATAGCCATAAAGCATAAACACTGTTCTTTCGCCTTAACAGTGATGTACCTACTAAACTGTTTCTACTGATACGGTTATCGACATTTATCTTTTGCATGTTCTTCTGTTAAAACCTTTTCCTATCTAACAAAACAAAATACAGACAAATACATACAAAGCACACACTTTAGTTCTCTCCAAGGAAACAGGCTCTTCAATCATTTATATCAGCAAGTACACGCCTGCTAGCTTAACCTGCTCTTTTTGGTGCATGCATACACACCACTTACAATGATTGTAAGAGAAGCCTTCAAAATCTAGGAAGTGGCAAAACTGATGCCACCTGCACAACGTTTAACCAACACCTCATATATCGCATAGTCTTCAGAGGCTTAATTTCTACAAGCTCTTGGCATTATTCGGTGCAAGGAATGGACAGCACACACTTACTTAATCAGCTGTTATTCAGCTTTCTGCTTTTTCTGCTTTTTTGCCATTGCTCTACAGATGGATGTAGGATTAGTCTACTGCTCACAGTCTGAGCAATGAAGAAACTGCTCTGGAGACAGATTTCACTACCTCTTGAGATCTTCCAAAAGGTGTGCCTGTACAATATATAAATGCTTTACTAATCTTAATGTATTTTCAAACTGCGCTGGTGGTAAAATATACCAATGTACATAAATTTGTAGCTAAGATACCAAAGTTTAAGAATGAAAAAACAGCCACTAAATTTGAGTGCCCAACTTCAGATGTTTCAAAGCTGGCGTAATCTCAATGCTATTATTGCATTTCTTACGCCCAAAGCATGGCTCCCATGAACACCAGCAGTGCAGACTCACCACGGCTGCAAACCATGCTCCGAGGACTGAGGAAAAGTACGCCACAGTTAGATACATACTCAGCTTGACTAGTCCTGTGTATAATTCAATCACAGCTACAAAGTCCAACTACTTACACCAAGAATTCAAGCAAAGATGTCAAACTGGGGCCAGTCTGGGAAGTTTAATACAGACATTCACCAGCTTTCTGGTGCTGGTCTCGTAACCTAATTATCTTTCCAAAATTTTATGGGGTGTTTCACAGATATTTTCAAAACCAATTGAAAAGTTCCTGCTTGACACTCTAGCAGTACCAGTGTGACACCTTCCAATAGGCTTACTGCTCAGACATTAAGTTCAAGCACTCAGTTCCTCCACAAAAATCACCCACTACTGACTTCAGTAATTAAAAGAGCCTGCCGAGACAAACCTCCTGTTGTCAAAACCACTTCTAAAACTTATCATTTCTCAGCTGACATCAAACTGTTGAAGCAGATCCAGCAGCACAAGAAAGGGACTTCTACCACAGTGGCTCTGCTAACATGGTTTGACACAGCTTCCACATTCCTTCCTCTGAATCATTTGTATTTGAAGTTCCCTCAGAAAATCTTTTCAATGTGAAACTGCTGCACTCTAGCTATTCCTTCTAGCATCTCCTCATACTTTGATTAAGTACATATCCAAGACAAGCACTATATGAGTGTCTCACCAACAGGTTTGGAAGTGAAAGAAAAACATCTGAGCGCAGGGCTTTGGATCCATGTGCATTCAGATCATGTAACTTCTGGAATACAGAAAACACGCTGTTCGGCACAGTTTCAGCTGCAGGCATGCACACATGCACACACACACAACCCTGCCAGAAATAAAACAACCAGCCAGAAAAAGTGTTCGGGTGCACTCTCACACAACTTCTTCTTTGCTCCCAGGCAGCTGACAAAAGGCAGCAGGAATCATCAGCTGCACATTCACTGCGTTAGCACTGAAGAGCAGAGGAATTTGCTAGAACACCATGACAGTCATTAGTGAAAAGCTTAACAAAGCAGAAGGGCCAGCAAGGCCTGCTTGCTCTCCATGTGTCAAAGCAAAGAGGTCCTGCATCTCCTGGACTATGCTGGTAGCAGATGATAATGTCTTCTCCCCAAGATGACTGTCAACAGTTTGGTGTGAGTTTTAAACTGAACGGCACGCTTGGCAATCTATACGTGCAGTACTGAGTATCACTGCATCCATAAAGTTTAAGTGAATGCAAAATTTAATAGACAGGCTTTTTCTTCTTCTGTGGAATAGGGCAAATGTAAGGCAGTTGTCATGTGCACCTGATCAACACATTTCTAAAGGCAGAGGCAAACAAGCAGATTTTAAAGTACCTCATGTTTCGCACTGATGATCAGAAACATTACTTAATCATCAGTATAGCAGGGGTGGCATTCTGCTAGAAACCAAGCTCTTTTAAGAAATCAAGGAAGGAGAAATTGTATGCAACTGAAAAGAAAGAATACACGATGTTTTGGGCATCATTTCAGGTGGATTATCCCTTATTTGCTCATTGTGCTTTTTTCCTCTCTTCCCTGCAATTTGTGAGTTGCTGCCTATAGGAACTTTCTTTCCCCTCTATCTCATCCCTTAATATTTTATTCACGTAACTAGATTTCTTTATACAGGGTTATTCAGAGACAGCTATGCCGTTATTTGAGAACAGCTGTTTGATTTTAAAGTAAGCACTGTAGAATTCAAATTTCAAGTAAAGAAAATCCTCACTTCTGCTCCCACAGTTTGTCACATGTTAGCAGAGAAGTATCTGGCGCTAAAACATTTCAAAAAAAAGTTCAGCATACAGAACTCGCAGACTCCCTGCACCTCAAGTGAGGAACAGTGCCCCACATAGGATGATGCATCACTTCTGCTTCGTAACGGGTCAGCACACACATCCCAAAGCACCCTCCTACAGACCGCTTAACTATAATTATAGATGTATCCAAAGATCATGAGGAAATGTCCTATAGAACAGCTTTTCATTCTCAATGGCTAAATAACAAAGTTAGGAGTACACTTAATGTTTCCGAATTTTATTTTCTCCATAGTGCCCTGCTGGTTTTGCTACAGAAATACTATTCAGCAGCACATCAGTCAATACTTGTCAGTAGGGAGACTTCTGAAGATGTTCCCTGCATGAATCATTCCTTGGAACACAGTTCCATTTCAAGACTGTCCTATTCTTCAGTACCCCAAGCACACTGACATAACGTGTGTGCTGGTTTTCATTTTTCCTTAGGTATGTGGCATACTTATGAGAAATACTGGTTAAAAAACATACATTCTGACTCACTGTTTATGAAAGTACCAATGACTTATGTACTGCAGTTAGCATTTACTTCCAACAAACAGCACCCTGTAATTCAGAAACCAGTCTCCAATAGGTCTTGAGCAGAAACATCTATGACTTGCTGCCATGCCCACCTACTTTTCCCTGGCTATCAACCCTTCCATTCCCGCTGGGTTGATACCTTCCTCACAAAAGGGAATCAGAAGTGTCATTCCTTCCCCACACACAGCCCGACTTTATTGTTCATACCCATCCCCTTTGGCCCTTTAAGCTGAGCTTTTTGGCCTGATGTCTTGCAAAGTGAGTATGTTTTGCTTCTCAAACTCACTTGCAACACCTCGCAGCATGCGACTGGTAATACACCCAGCTGCACAACAATCCCTGAGGTGGGGGCAGCCTAGTTCCGTCAGAGACAGTTAGATACTAAGAAGTTAATCAACTTGTCCAGACCACAGTGTAACTAGAGGAGGAATACAAAACCTATCGGTGTCTTCCCAGCTCACCCTGAAGTTGCACAAGCCGCAGTACCATCACTGAAGTGCTTGCTCTCTGACCAGAGATGCGCAAAAGAGCCCTGAGAACACCATTCACCTTCTGGAGCCCATTAAGCATCATCAACAAATAAGGCCAGTTTTCCAGAAAGGGCTTCAAGTCCCCAGAACAGCAAACCAGCTGCTCACTGAGCTGCGCTTGACTCCTCAGCAGTTCACGGAGGACCTCAGCCGGCCAGCAAAACGTGCCTTTGCCTCGACGCGGGGGCTGACAGCCGGAGGGCCTGGGCCGAGCCCCAGCCCCCTGCGGCGCGACAGCACGCCGGGGCTCCGGCCAGAGGGGGCTGGCACCCAGGGCCTCCCGCCACCCAGCCCCCGCCCGGCCCGGGGCTGGCACATGGTGGGCCCGGCCGGGGACGCCCTCCCACCGCTGACGCCACACCCTTCACGCCGCCGAGTCTGCAGGTGGCAAAAGCGGGTGACGACGACGTGCCGCCCACCCCGCCAATTAAGCGCCTTTTATACACATTTTTAGAAGTACTAAAGAGGCGACGGTCGGGTTTTCAGGATGGTTTTCCCTGGCCAGAAGGGCATCGAGGGGGCCAGGTGACAAACGGCTTCAGGCAAGGGCCAGCGCCCCGGCGGTGCGGAGCGCGGCGGGACAGCGCGGCGGCTGTCCCCCTTCCCCGGCGAGCCACCTCCGCGCACGGCGCCCATCTTAGCCGCTTTCCGCGCGGGCGGCCGCCGGCCACCACCGCGCACCGGCAGCCCGCAGCGGCCCCGCCGCCCGGGGAGGCGGGGAGCTGGCGGCCCGGCCCGGCCCCGGGCTGCGCCGCCCCCGGCAGCGCGGCGGGGCTGTGCGCACCGGCCAGGCCCGGCGGTGCCGCGGGCTCCGTCCCCCCGCGGCGGGCAGGCCGCCGCCGCCGCCCCGGCCCGCCCTCGCACCGCTTTGAGGTCCAGCACGCCGTCCTTGGCCTCCTGCAGCAGCGACACGAACTTGGTGGTCAGCAGCCCCAGGCTCTTCTCGTGGCGGCTGCTGCCGCCGCCGCCGCCCGCCGCCTCGGCCGCCGCGGCCATGCCGGCAGCGGGGCCGCCCCACCGCGCCACGTGTCGCGGCCGCTGCAACGGCCCGAGCCCGGAACGGAGCCTCGGCCCGAGGGCTGCGGCGGGAGGGGCGGCGCCGCAGGAAGTGACGCCGCCGCCGTTGCCTGGACACCGGCATGTTTCGGCCGCGGGGGGCGAAGGGCCGCCCGCGGGGAGGGGGCCGCGGCCGCACCGCGGGGCCGCGGCGCAGGTGATGGGGCCGCGGCGGGGCCCGACCCCCGGGAGCGCGGCGGGGCGGCGCGACAGCCCGGCGGTCTCCAGCCGGCAGCGCCGCGGCGGACGGGCAGCCCCGGCACTCGGCGGGCGCCGGCCGCGCCAGGCTTCGGCTCGGCCTTCCCCGGTGCGGGTGGCGCAGGCCGGGAGCGCCTGCGGAGGGGAGAACCGGGCCGCCGGCGACCCGTCCCGGTGCCTGGCGTGCCCCGCCCGCCTCTCCCCTGCGCCGTAGCAGCTCCCTGTCACTCATTTCACCGGCCGCGTTTGACAGAAAAACGCCGAGATCGATTATAACTTAGGTCCTCAAGTCTCCTGAGGCCACCAGGCACGGGACACGCGGGTGGTCTGGCGAGGGGCGACCCTTCGGGCGCTTCCCCAGCCCCTTGCGCTGGTGTCCAAATACACCTGGCCTTAACCTTGCTCCAGGTGCGCCGCTTCCTCCGGTTACCGTCACACGGAGGTGAGAAGGCCCTGCAGTCCGTATGGCGTAAGGGTTCAAGAGATGCACTGCAAGAAGGAAACGCTGTTGGGAAGAGGCACATGGATACCCTTTCACACCAGGCAGCGGAGTACGTTACGGAGGGACACTACAGCAAATGTGCTGTGTCACGTAGGAGCTGTACCTTCACAGATAATAGCATGTTCAGGGCAATATATGTATGTATAGAAGTAAGGAGCAAGCAGGGATGTGCTCTCTCTCTGGACCTTGAATCGTATTCCTCCTGATCTCAGGTGACAGGAATTTCCTGACTCCTTACACATTCAATATTGACTTAAATAAACCCATTATCTTGTCTGGAAGTGAAAACACAACAGAATCCAATAATGTGATTGATTTTAAATTGTCATGATGAATGCAGAACATGCCTTGCATCTGACAAGGTCAGAGTTCACATTTTGTTTGTATTTATTTGTTTTACACCTTTCAGTAACCTCAGGCTGAATTTTATCCTGGTGAACAGGGGATTTTGGCACAGCCTTGACCTACACCATATATTTATTATTTTATCATTTTGAAGGTAGAAATAAAAGCTTTAAGGAAGCCATGCAAGCACAAAGAGGGAAACAATGCCAAAGGCAGAATTAGCCAGAAGACAGACAAATCCAAACACTAGCCATGCATGTACCAAGTACTGTCATGTGGGATTTCTGAGTCAAGAGCCAAGGAATAGAAGAATTTACACTAAAAGCAGTAAAAACTCCCTATGATTAAGTAAAAAAATAATTTCAGAATTAAAAATTTGGAGGAAAAACGCTGAGCCAATATTCCTAAATTGAATCAAGGTAAGAGGAAGTTCTACCACCTTCCTGGTGCATTCCAGGTATTCATCACTTCGCCCAAAGTGTAGCTTGGTTGATTAAGAAGCAAAGAAAAAAGAAGTGCCCAAGGAAACGCTTGATAAATGTGACAAAAAAGCATTCTGAAGCAGTACAACCTTTCTGTGTCAGGGTTATCCATTTAAATACTATAGAACAGCTTTCCAGGTATTTCCTCACATAACGTGGCCTCTGAAGAAGCAGGAATATGTAGAGGGCAAAGTAAGAATGAGAAATAATTTTCTTCTGCATTTAGATAACATTGATAGATTCCTATTAGGAATGAAGAGATCACTGGGATGCTAGTAGACCAATAAATTTGGTTGATTTTAAACACCACAGCAAAATTTACTACACTGACATTCATTAACCCAATTGTGCTAAGCACTGGCTCTTACACCTTGCTAACTGTTACCACTATGTATTAATTTTTAAAGATTATCAACTGTTAGTACAGATTCAAAGCAGTCGGTCCTCGGCAGCTCTGCCCCACCTTAGCTGCGGGTATACAGTACCGCAGAGCGGATGCCTCCTCACTAGCACCGATGGCTCCCGTCCTTGCTCTCAGGGGCCAGGGGCAGGAACTCTCGATGCAGGGAGCCAGGGCTGAAGCAGATACCTGCTTTCTGCCTCCTCTCATGAAACTGGGCTCTTACCTGTTTATAAGGCTATGCAACCTGTAGCTAATTCCCAGCCCTCCACCTCCACCCTCAGACAAAGTTACTGTGCGAAGCGGGGCAGGGGGTCTTGTTTTCCCAGGCCCCTGCAGGTGCCTTATAGTTGTTGGGCTGTTGGGGTTTTTTTTATTATTATTATTTTGTTTCGCTGCTGCTTCCTTTCTTAAAGCAAAAGCAGTCTGTTCCCATCTATCAAGGTTGTGCTTTGCCAAAGACCAGTCACTGACCATCAGTGAGTTGTTTTTGCTGCTCTGGCTCCACTTTCAACTCGTGCTTGCGTTTTTCAAGGCCTTTGTTACATCCCACACTTAAGCTGCACCTTGTAACAACAGGCTACTGGTATCAAGCTCTGGTTCACACAGAAAGTTTTGTAACACGTTGATAACAAGCCCAACGGGCTTTGCACAGTTACCCAAACAAAGGCCAGGGCCTTTTACTAGCAGCAGTGCTTTTAAGGGGCACAAAACCGCATTACGCCTGGGGCCTGAACCAGCTGCTGGCACAGGCGGCTTAGGGGCTTCCACCGTCACTGGAGCAACAGGACTGCTGTAGCTACTGCGAGGGGGGAAGAAATAGCTCCACCTGGTGGACCAACAAATAACTGCCGTCACTATTCTACTGCAAAATTAAACACTTCAGAGTATGGTATAGTACAGTAACAGTTTAGGATCTTCTGGGAAGATTCACACAAATGAAAAAAATGCCCGAACACAGTGGAGATGGCAGTCTCCATCATGAAAGAAGTATACCAATCATATTAACACAAGGCTTATGATTAGCTTCCATAAGAAACTGCTGATCTCCTGTTTTTCAAAAGCCACTCCAGATTGCAAAGTCATGCATCCTTCATCAACAGTGCAGATTAAACATACTTTCCGGTAAATTCTTGGATCTCTCATTACAAGACTCTTTACCCCAGCGAAGCAAACCATCAAGCTCCTGTCTTAGAAGCAAAGGCCCAACCTTCTTTTCTCTTATTAAACACACTAATTCTCATTTCGTATAATGCTTTTAATCTATAAATGTGTTTTGACCCATTTTGACAAAACAGTGAAATAGTGAAAAGTAACAAAAAGCTAGAAATAACCATTACGAAAATAATGTAAAAATCTGTCTGATTGCTAAACCATCAAAATATATCACAAAGAATTTATTTCCTAGAAAACAAGGAAAAGTGCATTGTAGCATATGAATTTGCATATGTATAATACACATTTTTAGTGTATATATTAATAATCTTCAAAGATCTTGTTGAATATCATTCAGTGCATGTGTAAGTCGTCTTATTTTGTTTTCCATGGCTTTTTTATTGTTTGCCATTTCCTGCAGAAGCTGCCGCATTTCTTCTTCAACATAGTAAACCTGAAAGAGCACATGGAGATCAAATAGAATTCTTGCTTTTCCTTAATATACCTAAAACCATATAATCTTGGCAATTTTTAACACTGATAAGCTATGCAAGAGTGATATGCTTATGTTTAAATAAGCAATGCACTACTTTTGACGCTGGATGCAGTAGCAGAATTTTGCTTTAAAAAAGGTATTAGTTTGCTAGGAGATAGTAATGTATCAAACCAAAATACCTACTATGCAGAGAAAGCACCAGTTGTCACACTAAGGAAGAATGCAGTATATGACAGGAACAGCAACTGTTAACACTGGCCTAGGTGAGTGAAATTAATTACCTGGCATAATCATCATTATTCTTGCCTGTATAGATTAGGAAATATTAAGCTATCGACTCGTAACAGCTACATAGCATGGCAACTTTACTTTGCTTCGATACAGAACTTCATGATGGTACAGTTTGAGTAGTAAACTGAACTGCTGGTTGACAGCCAGCTGAACATGAGCCAGCAGTGTGCCCAGGTGGCCAAGCCTGGCTTGTATCCACAACAGTGTGGCCAGCAGGACAAGGGAAGCGATTGTCCCCCTCGACTTGGCATTGGTGAGGTCGCACCTCGAATACTGCATAGTTTTGGGCCCCTCACTACAAGACAGACAGACATTGAGGTGCTGGAGCGTGTCCACAGAAGGGCAACAAAACTGGTGAAGGGTCTGGAGCACAAGTCTTATGAGAAGCGGCTGAGGGAAGTGGTGGTGTTCAGCCTGGAGAAGAGGAGGCTCGGGGGGGACCTTATTGCTCTCTACAGCTACCTGGAAGGAGGCTGTAGCCAGGTGTGTGTGTCTTTCTCTTCTCCCAGATAATAAGCAAAAGGACAAGAGCAAACAGCCTCCGGTTACACCAGGGGAGGTTTAGGAGGATATTAGGAAAAAATTCTTTGCTGAAAGGGTGGTCAAGCATTGGAACAGGCTGCCCAGGGAGGTGGTGGAGTCTCCATCCCTGTAGGTGTTTAAAAAACACCTAGATGTGGTGCTTAGGGATGTGGTTTAGTGATGAATTTGGCAGTCTTGGGTTAACGGTTGGAACTGATAATCTCAAAGGCCTTTTCCAACCTACATGATTCTGTGATTAAGCCAGGGCTGTTTCCAGCCAGAGATTAGCCAGATAGATACAAACAGGTGACTTCCAAGCACCACTGTTGTAGCAGCTTTAGAATAAAAATTCAAATACAGTAAACATTTAAGTTTAGTATTAAAATTACTTTCTCATTTGCTGCTTCTATTTGTTTTTCCTTTTCGTTTGCCAGCTGCAATAGTTCTTCCTGATGGGCTGCCAACATTGACTCAAGTTGTTTTCTAAAAGCATTATCCATTTCATGAAGCTTTTCCACAGCAATCCTAAAAAATGATAAAAAAAATTTTAAAGAAAATCACATTCCTGCAAACAACTGAAGTATTTTGCTTTGCTCAATTCTGCCTTTGATAAGGCTTTAATAACACAGGCACGAAGACAATTATTTCAATATCTAGCATCAGAACATGTCATTTTTTCAAGCATGTGTTCTAGTTTCATGCACTGTGTTTAGGGCTTCTGGCACTCCTCTCAGCAGAAAGAGTTTAATTACTAGCAAAGAATACGAAGATTTGAGCTTCCTACTGTCAATATGGGTAAGAACTCCACCTATTTTCAAACATCTACTTAGGCTTTTGCTTCCTGAGAAGTCAATGACTGAACTATGCAACCCTGTAAATGGCCTGTAAGCCTGTGTCTCACAGAAAGAGAGAAGTGTCTGCTTCACAGTAGAAGTATTTCCTTGACTGCAAGCAAATTCTGCTTTTAGAGGATAATTCTATCATATGTAGCAATAGAAGGCAAGGCAAATTATTCCACTACACAACTGATTTACCACAAAATTTTGAAGCAAAACAGAATTATTTGGGACAGAATTTCAGCTTCACTACTGATCATCTAACAATTTCAAAACCTGGTACTACTGACTATTTGAGGTGGTTGGTTTTTGCTTAATTGTGGTTTTTTTTGTTTGTTTGCTTTTTAAATCAAACTCAACCATCAAGTTATTTTCTTTCATTTATTAATCAATAACCTTCCTTAAAATAATATTGAAAGTATAATTCATCAAAGTATTTAATTTAAAATTGTAAAGCAAAAAATCTTCATCATACTAGCTTATTCCTTCAGTAACACTGTGGTTATCACTGCTAGATAAATATGTAGTAAATAATTAACTAGCTATTCTTTTCTTAAGAATAGTTGGGAGGAAAGAAGAAAAGAGAAAGGGGCCAAAGAGTACAGTAAAAATCATACTAACAATCTGAGCTTATCACAGGCAGCAGTCTACCATACTTCTCTATAATTGAACACATAAAATAACTGAGCATCATCTAAGGCCCTGTTTTCTGGGTTATGAGTATTTGTTTCTGTATCATCTTGTATTTACTATTAACTGCTCAAAAAAATTGACAGTACAAGAGAAACAATAAAAGAAACTTAAAACTTGTTGCTACTTGTATGAGAAGAGAATGACAGGTAACTTATAAACAGTCTGTTTATCACAGGCTGAAATATTAATTGACACCAAGCTGGGGGGAGTGTCGCTCTGCTGGAGGGCAGGAGGCTCTGCAGAGGGATCTGGGCAGGCTGGACCGATGGGCCGAGCCCAGTTGTAGGAGGTTCAACCAGGCTCAGTGCCGGGCCCTGCCCTTGGGTCACAGCAGCCCCAGGCAGCGCTGCAGGCTGGGGCAGAGCGGCTGGGAAGCTGCCTGGGGGAAAAGGGCCTGGGGGAGCTGGCTGACGGCCGGCTGGGCATGAGCCAGCAGTGTGCCCCGGGGGGCAAGGGGGCCCACAGCATCCTGGCCTGTATCAGAAACTGTGTGGCCAGCAGGACTATACTTGGCACTGGTGAGGCCGCACCTTGAATATTGTGTTCAGTTTTGGGCCCCTCACTTCAAGAGGGATGTAGAGGTGCTGGAGTGTGTCCAGAGAAGGACGGCGGGGCTGGTGAAGGGTCTGGAGCACAAGTCTTAGGAGGAGTGGCTGAGAACCATGGGTTGTTTGGTCTGGAGAAAAGGAGGCTCAGGGGAGACTGTATAGCTGTCTACAATTACCTGAAATGAGGTTGTAGCGAGGTGTGTGTCTGTCTCTTCTCCCAGATAACAAACAAAAGGACAAGAGGAAAGAAACAGCCTCAAGCCGCACCAGGGGAGGTGCAACTGGGTATTGGATATTAGGAAAAATTTAGATTGGATATTAGGAAATATTTCTTCACTGAAAGGGTTGTCAAGTACTGGAGGGAGGTGGTGGAGTCACCTTCACTGGAAGTGTTTAAAAGACGTTTAGAGGTAGCACTTAGGGACATGGTTTAGTGGTGGACTTGGCAGTGCCAGGTTAACAGTTGGACTCAATGATCTTAAAGATCTTTTCCAGCCTAAACAATTCTATGATTTATTAGTATTCTTGTGACAAATATTGAGGATCAGTCCTCAATTTCCCCCAAAGTGCACGAGGTATTTTCATTATCCTGCAGAGACATTAGCCAAGCACTGTGGCCCCCCTTCTAAGCCCACATGCAAGCCACAGCTGCTTGGCTTGACCTGCAATTTGCAACCAATTTGTCCCACATGTTCTGGTTACAAGCTAAAAGGTTGACAGGCTCATGCTCAAAGAAACTCTGCTACAGACTGTCCCTCACGTGTACAAGCATCTTCACTGCATGACTCCAGCCAGCATGTTTGATGACTGTATAAGAGTCCCTATCATGCAAACGTGACATCAAGTTTCCTCACAGAGGTAAATCAAAAGCATTGTGGTGGAATGAGCATATTAGGGAGGAAGGACTGTAGAGTCCAAGTATTTTCAAAGAAAATAGGAACATAGCTAAGTTACAAGGAAAAAATACTGTAGCTGGATGCTAGTTTCACAAAGTCAGTCACCTGTATAGCAAGAATTATGTCTATGCACACAGAGTTTGCGGCAACTGGGCTCACCAAGTACTTAAAAAGGCATTATGCATTTTTTCACTAAATAATCACACATTTCTGTACTATTATTAACAGGGCAACTCTACACCAACTGAGCAGTCACAAAATAAGCTATTAAGGTGCTCACCTCTGAGTTTGAAGACTTTTATTTCTCTCTTCAATCAACCGTTTCTCTTTGATATCAAAGCTCTCCTTCATTTGTTTAACCTGCACCTCCAGCTGACTTAATAGGTCTCCTTTACCTTGCCACTTCTTTTTCAGTGCACTGAAAAATAAAACGCACACATTTACAATGGATATAGATACCACTTCTTAGAAGGGAGTAAAAAAGTTTTCCATGCTTCCATTTTTCTATATTTCTGTGGGTTTTAATAGCCAGCAAGTACTCTCTGACCATAGAATAACTTCAGAGCAGTGTTGCATACTATGATGATCTCAAAGGATTATTGCCACTTTTGTCACCTGTGTGCATTCTTAATGTCATCAAGTTCTACTTCTTTTTCTTCTAGCAGTTGCTTTAATTCCTCTTTTCTT
This sequence comes from Falco peregrinus, assembly GCF_023634155.1. Lineage (NCBI taxonomy): Eukaryota > Metazoa > Chordata > Aves > Falconiformes > Falconidae > Falco > Falco peregrinus. The sequence continues at coordinate 35,580,970 of NC_073723.1, forward strand.
CCATTTAGCCTTTCTAATTTTCCCATTAGCTCTTCAAGTTCAGCAGCCTTTTCATCCAACTGTACTTGAAAAAGTTTCCGAGCTTCCAGATTTTCTTCATGCTGTTTTCTGATTTGTTTATCTTTTTCTTGTAAGCCCTTTAGGAGACAAATATTTTTGAACACAAACTCCCTTCATTTTAACTTTATTGTTAAATATACTATATTCAATAATATAACTATATTGTTAAATACCCTTTAAGAATATGTGTTTAGTCTATGCTGGAATAAAGCAGAGAGGGACATGTGAAAGTTTGCTCTTTAAACATATAATTATATGAAAAACACTTAGTAAAGTGATAGCCAGTTAAATAATCTTCATCTGAAAGACGTTAGAATTAAAAAACAACAAAACATCAAAACATAAATCTGAAGTTGAAAGCAAGTTCAGAAAAAAGTTTATAACTAATACAACAATTCACATACACAAATCACTGAGCTCACATTCTTTTACGTGGCTATATAGCTTAATGAGTAACGCATCTAACCTTGACTGATGTAACATGCTATAAAACTTTGATTAATAATCTAAAGTCTTAAGTTTCTAAATGACATGAATGGAATTAATAGAAGAAAACATAGTAGCTCTTCTGTTAAAATACTGATTTACAAGAACATAATAAAGAAAAAAATATTTACATTGTGAAATAGATCTGAAGCAAACTTTTTTTTCCTTTTCTTCTAAACACACAGGAAAAATTACGCTACCCTAGCTTTTCCTCTTACAAAATCATTATCAAGAATAAGTTGAAGCAAGGCAAAGAGAAGAAAGTCTTCACATATATATGGCTCAAAGAGATATTTTAAGTAGCATCTCTGTACACCAAGTTAAAACAAGGCCCTCATCTGCACTCAGTGAAATCAATTGCCACTGACAGCCTGATCGTGCTTGCTAAACTAGGAGTGCAGAGCCAGCTTTCATTACAGCCTTTTACAACAACTTTCACTGCAAGTCTTAATTTTAACTAAGCACACAAACTGTCAGACATGGCACTTACTTCTTTTAATTTCCTAATTGTTTCTGTCTGATCGTCCACTATTTTGTTTTTAATTTTTATTGTATCACTGTCATGTTCCTTTTGCTTTTTTAACATCTCAATCTCATTCGTTAAAACTTCAATTTTTGCCTCCAGTTTTCCCCGATCCTGAGCAAGATGAGCTCCTAGATAAAACAGGATATTCACACTACAGCACTCATTTTACAAATGACTTCAAGATGTAAAATGTTGGAGGAGGGGGAGGGAGGCGAAGGTAATAACCACCTTAAAAATCAAACATGACCGTTTTGCCCACTAGAAACACTGCAGGGCTTTAATCTGTAGGTGGGTAAAACTTAAAGAGGAAATGTAGAACTGAAGGTCTGTATTTTATCCTTTGTGAAATTCTCTGATAAAAGTCCAGTAATTCTTACAGACCCAGCTAATCTCAAACAACCCACAAGGTGGTGCTGAGTTACATGAATAGTGAAAAGTGATAAAAGCCCAAGCTTTTTTTCACCCAGCAGTTAACACTTTTTTTTTTTTTAACATATATACTGAGATTTTCCCATTAGACTTATCTGATAGAAAAGTAGCATTACATAACAATATTTACAAATCCATGTTTTCCTAGTTTCATATTTGAAAGTTTTTTGCATAACATCATGGTTTTTTGATATTTTTGGGAAATAGGTAAACTGTATTTGCAATTACCTCCCACTACTGCTGTTATAGTTCCTATAATGGCCTGTGTACTACAGAAGATTATTTTAGCATGCCATCTTTACAACTGCATAAGATCAACAAGGCATCCTTTAAAAGGTATGACACTGAATACCAACAATTTCTTTCTACAAAAGAAAAAAAAATAAAATTACCCTGTTGTGCCAACTCCTGCCCCCATATTTTCCTTTCCATTTTTAACCCGTCTATCACAGATTCCTGGGCTGTCAGCTGAGAAATAAGCTTTCCATTTTCCTTTTTCAGAAGTTCAACCTGAATAGCCTTCTGTTTGTGCTCCTCAATCACAGTTTCAAGTTCTCCAGTTCGACACTACGAACAAATATTAGAAAAACACAATTAGATCTTTTAAAACAGCTATTCAAAATTTCACACCAATATAAGTGGCTAGGAAAGTAGTACTTACATGTGACAAAAGAAGAATATACTGCTTGCATACAGTGTTCTATCTGCATCTCTTCCCAGTAATAAAACACAAACGATTTGCTTCAAATAGACATATTTCAATCCCAGAAAACTGTAAAGCTGATTTCTAAATACCCACCTTAAATTATGCAGTTATGCAGGCTACTTTTTGTTTTACAGATTACAGCTGTTTAACGTAGCTATTTTTTAACTTTGTTTTTAGCAACATCACTGATGGGCAGAATCTTATTCTGTACAGCAACACGCAGTGTTTGTACACCCCAACAGCAACATGTAGGGGAGGAGATGAGAAACAGCTGCGCAGGGGTTGTACTGCACAGAAGGTTTAACATAAAGAGGGACTGGATACATACATGGACTGGTTCACACAACAGTTTAAAGGTTGTGTTTCCAAGATTTTTAAGGATCTACTTACTACAGTATGTTACTATACAGTGATCAATAGTAGAAGATAAAGCAACTGTGCCCACAGTATTTAACCTTAAAATTAGACAATTAGTAGATTAATGACTAATACTGCTAATTTTATGCAACTCTTAGATATTAAGCTGCTAATAACTACACTTGATTATTTATTCAATTTCATCTTTACCTCACATACAGCGGCCACTGCAGAACTGTATTTCATTACTTTGTATTTACAGAGGGTCAGGGCGATTAATATAGGTTTTTAAATCTCAGTGAAGAGTGGCCACTTGATTATACACAAACTGTTAGTGCAAACAAGGCAAGAAGTGCACTTCTGAAGACATGAGTCTAGATTTTGCTTTATGAGGAACAGTGTTTGTGAGAAACAGAAGTGCAAGATGCAAGAAAAAAAGGGTGATGTGGAGTACTAGGTTTTAGTGCAACAGGAAACTTAACGTCTTTCAGTCAATCTACCTCGTATGGAATTGTTAGCTTTTATAGATAAAATATTACCAAAATATCATGTAGGTAGTTGAAATGTTTTGAAACAAGTACCTTAAGGTTTGCTGTAGCTTCTTCGTTTGTTTTTGTTAATTCTGCAATCTTTGCTTTCTGTTCTTTCACTATACTTGTCAGGTCTTGGATCAGACTTGCCATCTCCTTTTCCTTTTGTTCCAACTCAAAGCGGGCTCGTTTATGTTCAGCTAGATCAGCAGCAACACTGTCAAAACCCTCTTTTACCTAAAGTTTTATAAGATAAGACTTGAAAAATGCTAACATTTGGAAAAAGTGTGAATACATACACACAAATGATGTTGGAATTTCAAATAAAGAAGGAAACTGAGGTTCCTCAACAGTATGGGAAATCAGTTAATATCTGAGACTAGTTTTCTACCAGTTTGTTGGTGATACCTCAACTCTAAAAACTGGTTCTTTTCAGCTACAAGTTGGTAAAAACAGAATGAAAAAAACAAATCAATGGGTAGATGGGAAGTAGAGCAGAAAACATATCTTAGGAAAAGAAAACAATGCCTTGACTTAATCTTATTGTTAAGATTAACATTAAAATCTGGACAGAAGAATTTAGAATTAATTATTTTTTTTTCCCTTGCAAGAGAAAGCTTTGAAGGGTGAAACCCCAGTCTTTTCTTTCCCCTCTTCTCCCATGTATTAAGTCAAGATGAAGCATTTAAAATTTTATTTAACATATAAAATAATGTGAACACTAGCCATAGAAATAAGTTATCTAAGGAATTTCATAACAAGTTTTGAATTTGAATTTCAAAATGCTATCCAAAATTCAGTTTTGAAAATTTAAACAATAGAGAACTTTATTATTAAATACATTAGAATATATGTAACCATAACCTTAGCAAAACATGAGGGAGTTTTTACAATAATTTAGTATGTTCTAATAGGTCAACATCTTTTAAAAGATATTAATACCATCAGACAGAAGGTTTTCTAAATTCTTTTGATTAACTTTTACTTATGAACAAAAATGCTGGGCTTTTTGAGTGCTGACTTGGCATTTCCTCTCTGTGTTCCAATCATTGATATTCCAAGGCTTACTACCCATACTTTTAGATGAATCCTTGAAGGAGAGACTTTGGATCAAAAAAACCTCAAAACAACTGCCCCCTCAAACCCTACACGTTTAAGAAAACTACAGCTACATTTAGCTTGAGATTAAATGTTCTCTTAGTCTCACCTCTTTAAACCTTTTTGCTTCAATGGTTAAAGCTAAACGAAACTCATCTTCTAACTCTTTGTACTTCTGGTTTAACGTATTAATTTTCTCCTGAAATTCTTTAACACGCTGTTCATGCCTCTGCTCCTCTTTAGCCACTTCCTTTGACAAAGCATCTTGAAATTCAGGTCCATTTAAAGCAACTCGGGTTTCAAGTTCTTTCCTGAAGTTAAACATATACTTGAGACAAGACCTGCAGTATCTCACAATACTGTTTCATTTTCATAGAATTTCTTAAAAAGGACAATAAATTACGTAATAAATGGAGTAAATGCCTCAGTTTCACAGACAGATTTCAGTCTTGTATGACAATGGTCCTGGGATGAGGAAAACTGTGCTGAGTACTGTTAAAAACACCCAAAGGAATAACCTTACTTTTAAATTCAAACTGCTGTAGAAATTGTTCAATTGCTCTTTTGCTGTTAGCGTTTGTTTGCTTTGCTGTTAACAAAGATCTGGAAAAGACATTGGAATCGGGGGAAAAAGAACTGTATAACCTCTTCTGCAGTCATTCTCTTCACCCTCACTCAACTGTTTCTCCTTGTTCAGACCCAAAATCTGAAAAGCAACAGCAGTGGAGACCTAAAGAGTTCCAGAATATGTCCTTCCTGTCTGAAAGCATCCCTATAGGAGAATGTTATAGCAAAAGTACCTGTACTTTAAGACTATTCTGTTCATCTGTCTTAAAGCACAAACACAAAATATACCTGCTGTCCTTCACATTACGTCTTTTGGAGATGTATGAGATAATAACTGGAAGTTCTCAAAACACAGCTATCAGATTCTTCCCATCTAAACCTGCAGTTATCTTGGTATTGGAATAAATTTATCCTTCTAAAATTAAAGAACTGTAACCAACTTATTTTATGAACAACTTCCTTCACATACTAGTATACCACACACCACTTGTTGCTTTAGTTTGCACACATATTTAATTGTATTAGCTAAATAGCACAGATCTGGTATTCAAGTATTCTCCAAGAAACAGGAAATTTTGAAATGAATGAGGAAAACAGCCAAGTTTTCCTCTTCAAACCAAATGGGCAAGTCGCCAACCCACCCTAAAACAAGATACTATAGAAGCTGACTTTTATTTTTTTTTAAACTTCATGTTATGTAGTATATGCAGACCTTCAGACAATAAATCATATGTGATTTATTTTTATCTGATTCTTTCCTCAATTGAAATATTTAAAAGGAATTCAGCCATATAATAAGACAAGAACCTATCAAATGAAAGGCTGGAAAAACACAGTTGCCTACACTGTCTTTATGAGTCAGGAATCTACAAGATATGAAGATATGCTTAAGTGAGCAAGAAAATGGGTGGGAAAACATCTACATTTTTACAAAGACCATCTCTCCCATTAACAAAAGAGCAAACTACCAAAACCACAGCCACACTTTGCAGAATGGCTTTAAACAAAACACATTTGCAACACTAGCATCTCCATTAACTTCTGAAAAGAAAATAGAAGACCCCATACCTTTGCTCTTGCTCTCTTAATATAAGAAGTTCATGTAGTTGTTTTATCTTCTCCTTCTGTTGTCGAAAGGATATTCTAAGTAACTGTACTTCTCTTTCATTTGCTGATGCTTTAAGCTCTGCTTCTTGCACCTGTTTCATCTGTGTTGAATTAATAGAAAGAGAAACAAGATTTTCTTAAAACTGTAATCTGTTCTTCATGTCTTATACTAGAGTACAAAGGAACAGGTGCTTTATTAAGTTTTACACATGTCTACCTGGGCCATTATGTTTACAGCAAACACCACAACTGTATTTTTCACAAAATGTTATGGAATGTTATTATGTTACCTAGCCCAAGACAAAGGAATGTTTTGTGGTGTGTGTTTGGGTTTTTTTTAGGTTAATTTGTTTTGTTACACTTGCAGAAATTTAAGACAAGATTTTAAAAATTAAGTCTTAGATTAACTTACTACAACACACAAAAAAAAAAAGCAACTTTCAGGAAGAACCAAGGACATTTACTTAATTTGTATGAAGACCCCAAAAGTGGAGAAGTGGAACAAATATATCTGCAGAATGATTTCCTCAGTTAGAATCTCTGGTATTGTAATACTTGCATTAGTTTCAAGCAAAATATTTTTAGATGCATCCAATATAACTTTTTTAAACACCACAGTTACCAAAATCTGTATCTTATTGTTTTACAGTTTAAAGTTGCTGAACAGAGCTTCTTTCTAATGATTTAATATATATTATTAAATAATATATATTAAATATTATAAATACCAGGTGACATAGTCCACTTTTTCCATTTGATGCAAATTTTTATGAATAAATCCATCATATAATCTTAAGCCTTTTACATACAAAGCTGTCTTTTCTGATGCAACAAGTAGGAAAAAATATGAAAAAAGTTATAAAAAAAGGTTTTAATTACTCATGAAATGGTAATTCAGAATCAAGACACTTCAGAAGGCTCCAGATTAGAATGTGTAACAGAAACAGCGGAAGTGATATTAATGGAGATTTTCTTACTCTTAATCATTACTTGTAGCATTCATTTCAATCCTATTGTGATCAAGTAGCGAGCAGTAACAACTATCTTGTCAATCTGTCCTCCTAAGCAAAGCAAAGGGCCTCCAAATTCTGTACTTCCACAATTCTAATCTCTCTGCTTTCCAGAGTTATCAAATCTGTGAATGGTTAACGGACTACTCAAGATTAGTTTTAAGTGTCAGTTATCTAACGGCAGAGCTAGAATGCCAGAAACAACTGGTCTGATTTCCAACACTCACAATAAAACAAACAAACCCCAATCTCCACAAAACAAAAAAGACCAAGTAATAAAAAAATCCCAACCTAAATCTGTTTTCTTTCAGAATTCTATCACATCTGTTCCTGCAACTTGATTTTTGAACAATTAATCAAAATGAAAAATAAAAAAAAAATAATAAAAAATTAAGGAACATGTAAGGCATGTCCTGCACTGATAAATAAAACATTGTTTCCAATGTTTATCATCTCCTGCAACGTCCCTTAAGATACATAAGCGCTGCTGCATGTTATGAGTTCTAGCTTCAAAGTGCTAGAGGTACCTAAAGTTCATACAGTAACTTCAGTTGTATGAAAATCGTTATGAGGCTTGAGTATGAACTTAAGTTCTCATGTTCTACATATTAAGCCTCTTCATAAGCAACACTTAAACTCATCCCCACTGCATTCCTGTTGTTTTGCGGATGAAGTGAAGCAATTCTCTCCTAAACTGCAGTATTTAAAAACAAAAATTTCAAGTGAGAACACATACAAATTTAAAGACTGCTAGAAAATAGGGTACAATTTAGATCCATTGTAACTTATTTATCTTGAACCCCTTAAAGAAGTAATCTAGTAATGTTGACTGGAATCCTTGAACAGTGACTACCATAAGTAACCAAAATTTACCACTGAAGCTAACTGCCAATGTGTACTATGAGAAAGCTCTATAAAATATTCTAGAGTTTGTTAGGCTTAGAGAATCATGATTATTCTTTTAAACATAATTATTAAAGAATATTTCCTACAGAATCTTAAAGACAGGAACAAAGGCCTTCCCTTAAAATTCTGCAGTTAATAAAAAAGATGTTACTACTATCAAAAGAGATTACTTCTACAAACTCAAAGAAAAAATAAAAACCTCATACATAAATATTTACTTTCTTATAGAAAAAGAAAAAAACCCAAAAAAACCAAAGGCCCCAAAACCATCCACTCTTCTCTAAATCACTAATTTAGCAGTTTTCAAAATGACAAGCAGATACCTGATCTAAACTGAAGGTCACTTCTAGATCCGTAATAGCTTCAGGGTCTTTACAGGTACGGAAGGAAATGGAAGAGCCACTCAGGTGCCTAAACAAACCTAAAGTGGAGGGTGGCTAATCCATAACTTGAATGGCTCTTACAGTTTGGCTGCCAGCACCCTCCCCAATTCTGTTTCCTTTCAGGGTATCTGAGCAACAACACGCCCTACAGCACCACACTAGCAGTTCAGACACTTTTCCCAATGGATATATTAGGATTCAATTTCTGTAAGTGGATGCACTCAGTGACACAGGAATAAGAATCAAACAACAGGAACAGATACTGGAGGATGGAGCATTTGACCACTGAAAATTCATCAGTTAGTCAGTCAGAAATAGTGGCAGTATCTGGTCCAGCATCTTGATTTTACGTATTAGTATACTGAACGAAGTGCCTGTGGCAACAAAAGCATCATTATCTTCTCCAGCTGTAAAAACAAAACCAAAAATTCCAAGCAAACAAATAAACAACAACAAAAAACAACCCAAAACAACCAGAATCTTTAAGTTCTCAGCAATTTTTATGGTCACAATTAAAATAATCTGATTCTTTAGATCAGCAAAACAAACAGAACCACCAGATTTTCATACCAATAGTAAAATCTTTACTGATTTCAGCAACATTTTTAAAAAGTTGATTTTCAGAAAATATCAACTCTCAGTGTTAAGTACATAGGACTTATTCTCCTTTATCTTAAAACCACATCCATGACATATTTATAAAAAACGTTAATTGACAATTAAAAAGGATACTTGTCTTTTTGTGGCAAACTCAGACTTAAGGCTCGTAAAATATAGCATGTATTAATATCTAGGACTATAGTAGCCATCCTGCTGTCATTGTGTTATTTACTCATGGAAAATATTTACCTCTGTTGTTCGTTGCTGCAGCCTCTGTGTCTCCATCTTGGACAGTGTTTCTTCTAAAGCTTGCATGGCCTTCTGATGTTCTACTTCTTTGTTTCTTGCCTGATTTAACTCATTAGTCAGTCTTTCAGTTTCACCTTTCAACTGTTGGACATCTGCCTGCAGTCTTGCTTTAATATCTCTCTCTCTCAATATCAGTTCCTTTAGCCTGAGAATAAATGCCACTAAAGTATTACAAACATTTTAGTATTTAGTTTGATGCCAAATACATTGAGAAAAAGACATTAGTAAGTATTGTAGCACTGTATCTTGTTCTTTGCTGAGTTTTACTATTTACAGCACTGTCATGTAAACCTGTTTAAAAATACGTAAAATATTACTGAAGTAATGTGTATCATTTCTAGATGAAGTTTCATTTTGAAAGAAACTAAGCTGGAGACAACCTCATAGACAGGTCTTTAAGGAAATGACATTCCAGTACCACTTTGCTTTATACAGTAGTCAGACATATAGTATCAATTTGTAATTTAATAATTTTCTTCAGAAAACTTTAAAATATCCTTAAATATTCTAGTAATTTTTGACATAAGATCTATTTCAAATGAAAAGGAACGTAATAAGCCTCTTATACAAGGTAGTAACAAGTAAAGGTGCAAAGTGGACCTAAAACAAAAAGAAAAAAAGGAAACAATCAGAGCCAGACATGAATGGCAACTCAGGAAGCACTTGGCTTGTTTCCTCCTTACAAAAAGGAAAATGTAACTTTGATAACTACAATGCAGTTAAGAAAAAATATAAATACAGCAGACATCTCCAGTCTTAGCTGAGAACAAACAATATGTTGTTAAAAGAGAGAACTCCGGGGGAGGGGGGGGGGGGGGGGGAAGATGCTGCTCAGAACTCACAAGGATAATGGTAGCAGTCTATGGGAGATACCCTAGGCCTGACCTGCACAACATATTGCCTATTGGCCAACTCTACCCTGACACAAACATCTTTGCTCAAGTGCACCATACAGGAAAAAAAGAACACTGTATGTATAAGTGGAAAGGGAGACTGGGAACTGGAAGATGAAAACACGACACGAGACAGCTACTAGGGCTTGAGCTGCAAGGTAAAGTGTAATTATGATAGAGACTGCTTGCAAAGTAACAGCTAGAAATGGAGGTAAATTGACATACTGGTACTGTTCTGAGACAGGAACAGGAAGAAAGCTGCAGAAAGGAATTTCATTAGGCAATACTGAGAGAAATTCTAGCACTATGTCATGATGCATTATTTTCCAAGCATATTGTTTAAAGCTGTTCTCATTTCTTCAGTCTATAAATTGAATTGTCTTGAATTAATAAAACCAAAACAAACTTTTATGCTACAGCACTGTTTCCCCACCTGTCTGAAGTGTATACAGCCATACTTTGAATATTCTTTTCTTCTTTTGCATGTCTCTGTAGCTCTCTGACATGTTCTATTAATTTCTTCTCTGCTTGCTCTGCTTTCCATCTCTTTTCTTTCTCCTGATCCAGTTCTCGAATCAGTACCTAAACAATAAGGCGGCAAGCATCAGCTTAATAGAAAACATTCCAGTGTGGCCAAAAAGGACAAACAATATTCGTAATTGTAGAATAAGATATTTTGTCTTTCTGGAATTCATGGATGACAAAGGGAAGTGTAAGCAACCAGGCCAAAAATCACCATAAAATGAAATAAATTCTCTCCCAAAGACAGTGCAAGAACTCCACAACTTTTTTGATACTATCTACATGCAATTATTTTTGTCACTTCCCACGTTAAAATTTCACCAGGAGACATATAGTTGTCTTCAGGTGAAGACATACTCATATTTAACTTGAAATGATGCAAAACATACTCGGTATGTTGATTCCTCTGTGGCATCTGAATTCATTTCTTCTACTCTTTCTATATTGCTCTGTATTCCAGTTAACTTTTCAGCTTTTCTTCCCACTACTTCTAAGTCTCGAGTATCGGATGATGAATTGGGATAAGCGTGTCTCTGACTGGAGCGTGGACACTTTGAGGAACTCTTCTTCTCTTCCCTATAACCGCAGCACATCAAGGTGTGTTTAAAAAACAACAGGGGATTCAGACACTTTATAACAGGTCAAAATTTTAGAGTTCTGTGTAGAAGTTGAATTGTACAGAGTACAAAACCACACAGAAAGTAACTTGCAAGCAAATCATAAAACAAACAGCTAAATTCAAATCTTCAGGTGTAAAAAAAGTAGGACTAGCAGATGCTACCTGAGAAACACCTTATGATCATGTAGCTATTAAACAATTTTAGAGAAGCAGAGTAGCTGTAGAGCTGCAGTGGCTGACTAAACTAAAATATTCCAATTTATATCACCTTTTATTCATCACTTCCGATATTTACTATATAAATCAAACTACTATAGCATTCTCAGTTTCATCACCAAATATGGGCAGTTATATCCTTGACCATCGTTCTGACATCATAAATCTTATTATTATTTTTTAATGACTCAGTTCCTCTGTCTGTGGAGAATTTGTCTGTAACCACAATTTAAAACAAAGATGAAAATGTAAATTGTTAGAATTCTGAAAGTGTTAATTTTGGAAACTTCAGATCAATTTCCTTTTCACCTCAAGACAGAAAATGCTCGTATAGGGAAATGACCAAGCAAAGGCTCAGCAGCTAGTAGTTTTCACAGCATTATTAACAGAGCTAGTTTACCCAATCTACCACTTTCAGCCAAATGTTTCAAGTCAAACTACTAGTTCACTCTGACAATATTAATCTTAATTAATTTTAGCTTTATACTGCGAACACTGGGATACCTGTCAATTATTTTATTCTTAAGATGATTTGCATGACACCTAGTAGATAAGGTAGTTCTACGGTAAGTAGGGATCTTGCTTCTTTTCACAATCTTTCTGTTGTTCTCTTTCCCACTCTCATTTTCGCTCTCAGAAGTTGGATCTGTGTCCCTCTTCGCTTTCAGAACATTTGGAGGAGCTTCCCTTCTTGAGGTATCAGATACCTAATAACAGATCAAAGTTTTATCCATACAAGTTGCAATTTCTAACAGGTTAGTTTCTCACACTTATTCAGGTGCTGTTTTTAAAAAGTTCACACAAAATAATTTTGATAGAAAAGTAAACAATTGCTCCCAAACAACCTCCTCCCCCCTTGCTAAAACATTTCATTGCTTTGAAGACAATATAAACCAAACAGAACAGCATGTTTGAGAACACAGCTGTATCTTTGAAATACCTGAAGTTTGGCAAAATCCCTAGGCAGAGCAGCTTGGTGCAATATATAAAACAAATAAGCAAGGTACACCACGAACTGTTACAAAAACATTCCTGACAAACATATGAGACCAACTTAGACTATTAGCAAAATTAATTTTCACCAACCCTGTAAGTCAGGTATTTTGCTGTGTTTCATATTTTACTCTGGTTCAGTTACTATATTGATGGCTTCAGAGTAAAAACCAGAAGACAATTTTCCAATATACTACGATCAGTAGTTCTCCCAGTCCCAAACACTAGGGTTTTTATTCAGTATGAAAGTTTTCATGATTCAAAGTGCAATCAAAAGGTACACCTCATTTTACAAACAAAACTTTCTGTGCAATCACAGAAAAACATTCACCTTTTGCAGTATCTGTGAAATCTGATCTTCTATTTTTTTAATCCTCATCTCACTGAATATTTTATCAAGTTCAGCCTTCTCTGGTTCTGAAGATGAGACAAGCTCTGTAGAGGAGCTGATGGCACTTTGTACTGGTATTCTTGTACGCTGATGAAAATGAGCTAATGCCTGGTCAATATGAGGTGTCAACACCGGTAAGGTAACATAGTCCTATCAAAAGGAAAGACAATCCTTGTAACATTAATGAGTTGCATGCAATATAAAAATGAAATGTATCCATTTTAAAAACAGTACACACAAACTATGGCACCTGGTCTCTGGATAAGGGGAACCCAGATGAAACCGAACAGCCTAAAATGTCTTCTAAACACTGCAAATCTGAACAGTTTTCTTCTGCTGGGTCCGCTGGTTCAGCAGAAATATTTCTTCCATCTAGAGTTGTTAGCTGAGGCAACGCCTGAAGAACAATTTCTCTATAACCTTGAGGAAAAGACCAGATTTAAATTGAAATTAATCTCCAAAGGCAATATCTAGTGTATGTCATCTTAAATTATGCATTGCATTTTTAACAGAAGACAAAAAGGAGTGAGTTATTTGCAAGTGTCTCATCTTTCCCAACCCACAAGACTTTCAATAGACAACATTACAAAACAAATTAACTGGGAAGCTGCCTGCCTAGTCCTGGTCCATATGGGGATTTCCCCACCAACATCAGCATGTTGCAGTTGCACAGACAACCTTTTAATATTGGCCTACTGCACCAAAACAGTTGTATCAAGTATAAGGATAGACAAATATAAGGTAAAGGCAAGTTCTGAAAGGCTTACGTAACCTCATGCTTCTTCAGTTAATGAAGTAAGGTGTTATGAAACTGTAAAGCACTGAAAACAGATTTATTTAAACTAATAGAATTTTGGCTTCTGAATGCTGCAGCTTTGAAAGCAAGTGCCACCAAAAAGGCAGATATGAAGAGGTATGTAAACACTTACAGAAGAAAATTAGTGGAATTTCCTAAGTTATCCTGGTAACTTTATAATAGCCTGTTACTGCATCCATGGTGCCTGAATTCATTTGTAAAACTTGTTCATGGGTGCTTTTGAAAACCTCAATTATCTCTGAAGTTTCTTTCTAAGAACTGTACACATACTATACCTGTATCAGTTACATGCTCATGATATGGTTGCTATTTTGTAATATTGTAGTTCCTACTGTTCTACTCTTTGTAATGAGACTATCTTTGAGCTGTCTCGGAAGTACCAATCCTCCACTTCTATGTTCCTGTGAGAGATTTCCCCCTCTCTTATACAGAAAGAAAACAAACAAAACCTGCAGCAAAACAGGATGCTACAGTTTAACTTGTTTGAACACAAGGTGTAACATTTGAACAGTGAAAAAAACCTATCCCAAACCCAGAAACCCAACACGACTGCAAGTGATGTATCCACACATACTCCTCCAGGTTGGCTCCATGCTGCTAGTGAAACCACTGCCTATTTTGATGAAAATGCTGATTACTGCAGAGCGTCTTAGTCTATCACTGCTTACTGAAGCTGTGGGACAAGGACAAAAGGCTAACAGTGCTTATTACTGATCTTCCTCTTGTGGTCTCTATCAGCAGACAAACATCTACTTCCCATGCCTGCCTGCATTCTATATAGTTCAATATCTCTATCGTCATTCTTCACATTCTCCACCCACCCACATTATAATATTAATACTCCTTCCCTCCTATTTCTGCAATACTTTCTCTTCCCATCACTCTTTACCTATCTCCAGCCTTAACCTAAAATAATATGTGTAAAGTTGAGCCTTACCAAAGCATACAAGTAGATAAAATGTTGAGAATATGCCCAGGGGGAAGAAAAAAATAATATTTTTTTTAATGGCAAACAGATTAATTTTGACAGAATTTAGATTCCTGCGGGCCGGTCAGTTTACAAAAGGGTTTGCAAGCTTCAGAACCTGGCTCACAGCTTAAGGGAAATCACTGACATAATGAGCACAAATTATTTACCTAACAGGAGACCCATACCTGCTCTGTGACAAACTGGATTGGCTTTTCCATTTTTTTCCAGTGTCAGATTTGTCAAACAGCGCAGCCCCTTTGTGCACTGAAGTAAGTGATTAATATTGTTTACACAGTTGCTATGTAGGTCAATATGGCTAATCTTATGACTGGTTCCATGAAGGCACTGAAGTCCTGAAAATTTGAGAAAAACCACAAAATAACGATTTCTGAAGCAATCCTAGACTATTGGGTTTAGAACAAATAGCATCCTGTTGAAAAATATTCAGCAAATAATATATCATAACTGGAAATGATCTAACAACTTTTGCTCCATATCCTTGTCTACATATATTAATTAGCTACGGTACACTACCACACAGTGCAATGCTTAAGCTAGTTACAAGAGCTAACTTCAAAGAAATAGATTAGTTTAACTGCTAAGCAGCATGTAAAAATAAACATTTTGCTTGAAGTTCCTTTTTGTTACTCAGTTCATTAACAAAATTGTTACCAATGTTCTTTTAAATCTTCTATTACAAACTCCCTTGATTCTACAGCTTAAAAATCTTACAAGTAAAAATTCACCATTTCAACAAATAGATTTAGAAAAGAACTTTCACATCATATCCAGAGTTGCATTTTTGTCCTACAAAAAGGAAATATATGAATCTTTTGGAAATATCTTCCGAAATGCTTCCAAACGCATTTTTTTTGAAATGTTTAGTATACTACTTAGTGAACAAGCTTGGCCTCGCCGTATACAGGAGAAAAAAATCCAGTTCTGAACAATCCTTGATGTTAGAAACTTGAAAGCTGATAGTAGCAGCAATTGCACCTTTAGTAGCATTACTCAGTCAATTGGCTGAACAACTAGAAGCTTCTAAAAATAAACTTGGTCAAGTTTTTAAAAATTAATGTCCGGCAAATGCTTTTTACTGCACTGCACATGCTAAAGTCACTTACCAGAGAGATCATGTATGTGATTATATGACAAATTCAGTGTAGTTAAATTAAAGAGCTTTTCCAGTCCTAAACAAAATGAGGGGAAAAAAACAACAAACAGTAAGAATTTCAGAAGAACGCTCTGCTTTCATCAAATCAAAACCTGCAAAGTAAGCCTTTAAAAAGCATAACCACAAATTACAACAATAAACTACAATAAATCTAAAAAATATATAAACTGTTTCCCTTATAAGTTAACACCATATTGCTATGATAAATCATACAAAGACTATATATTTTTTTAAAATTTACACAATAGTATGGTTAGCAGCTCACTAACTTCGCATAACCTTAATTATATGCATACTTTCCAGAAGCAAGCTTTAATGCAACTCTTAGAAAAGCTTCACGAGTTGCTGAATAGACATAAATAAATATTGCAGACCTTCCACTTTCGTTATCAGGTTACAGGATAAACTTAGGGTGCGCAGGTTTGCCAAGGAATCTAACCCCTCGATCCGGCGGATTTCGTTTGATGACAGATCTAAATGCTGCAGATTCCGGAGGTGGCTGAGCCCTTCGATTCTGGAGATGCGGTTACAGTGCACGTTGAGCGTGTGCAGGCCCGGGCTCAGGGACACGTCCAGCAGGCTGCGAAGGAAAGGCCCCTGTCGCCACCGGGCAGCTTCACCCCCAGGCCGCTCCACCCGCCCCCGCCCAGCGCCCCGCTCCGGCCTCCCCTCATCCCGAGCGCCCCGCTCCCAGTGCCGGCTGCTGCGGGACGCCATTACGCTCCTCACCTCTTAACGCCCTTATCCATGAGGCTGAGCTCGCCAGCGATGGCGCGGCCCCCCGCCATACCGTCGGCCCGCCCGCACAAACCGCCGCTTCACTTCAAACTGCCCCCGCCTCCCACGGGCGACGCTCCGCGCTTTACGGCTAAGACGCAAAGCCCTCACAACGACGTGGCCGCCAAGCAGCGCCTCCCCGCTCCCCCCCGGGCCCCGGGAGCCTGCGCTAGGCGGCGGGCGTGGGCCGCCTGCCGGCGGCGGGGTAGCCGTGGGGCAGGGCCCTCCCGGCGGCCTGAGCGTATGAACAGCGCTCACGGTGTGGAGGTTTTGGGTTTGTTTAGGGCTGGTGCAGCATTAAGAGTTTACCCCAGCCGTGGCTCGAAGCTGGGCCCTGGCGCAGGCGGGCCTGGCCTGGCCTCGGCAGGGGCCACAGATTCACTCTGTAGAACGGCATTTTCTAACGCACTGGAGCCCTGGCAGCACTTCGGAGCGTTGGTTCAGTACTTGCCCACAGGCTGGCCTGCTCGGGGTCCGTGTGCGGAAATCAGGGGTCCCACCGCGGTATTTGTGCGTGGTGGGACCCCTGCTGGGTCCTGAGGAGCAGGGGAGGCACGGCACTGTGTTCAGCTGCTGGCGGCCTTCCGCCGGCCATGACTCTGGGATCTTGCTTGGCCTGCGTGGCTGGGGAGAGCCTCTGGCTGACTGTAACTACTGACAAGGCACTGGCTGTTACAGTACAACCAGGAATTTGAAGAGAAATGTAGCTGAAGGTGAAGTTTGGTTAAACAATTTCAGTAAGGCTGGACTGTATGTCCTAATGGGCTTCTTACTTGGACTGGGCACCGTGCATGCCTTTTAATATCAGTGCTATTGTAGTACACCTTTAAAATACCACATTGACGTTTCTTCATGAGTAACTTAATTTTTCATGGCATTATAGCATCACTGTATAACTTTACAGTGCAACACTAAGCATTTACAGTGCAATGCTGAGCATTTGATGTAGAAAATGCAAACCTGTCCTGATAGAGTAGATTCATCTAACCATCTAAAAGTAGGAGGGGAATCATTTTCAGTGGGCAGTTAATACAGCCATTGCTGGGACTGGGTGAGTTTCAACTCATGTCTCGCACATAACAAAGACTAGACACTTAATTTTTAAATATCTGCATTTACACAGATGAGTGCTATTGTTGGACATGCTCGCTAGCCAGTGATTATTAATACCTGTTTACTGAAAAAAATCCATCATGCTTTTCTTCACACTTCACAGCCCCAAAAATGGATGTATACAGTAGCTCATGCAAATGAACCTACATTGATGTTTTATCAAAGAGAAATACTTCAGTAAACTCTACAGCTAGTATGAACACCTGTATAGGATGCAAGTGCAAACATCATAGCATGTCACAGAACAATGACTTTTCCCATGTTTTTTGGTTTGCCAATAGCTGACTGCTGTGTGAGGTCTGTTTCATGATCAATAATAAAAGTAGAATGATGTATCTGCCAGGGAAACAAATAGATCCTTAAGACTTTTAGTAAAAACCAGATGTGCAATAAGTTTGGCAGAGTACCAGGAACAGGAAAACAGGAATATTGCCAAGGCAGTAGTTTGTCACATGTCTCTTATGTGCAGACTCATATTCTAAATGAGTTTGTGAATATGGTCATGGGGTCTGGTGTGGCAAATAGTAAACTGTCTCCCCTCTAATGGAACTTAACAGAAGTCCTTGAATAGCTGTTGAACTCCTTTCAGAAGGCAAGACAAAACTACTTTGAAATGTAATGTTCCCCACAAAAGGTGAGCTGAAGAAGAGGAGACCAAAAGGGAGGATCAAATTCATCGGTCATATTAAATACAGTATGTTCCTGGGTGTCTGCCAAGGAAGAATAACGCTGACTTTTTTCCCTAGAAGGTTTCTTCAGGTTTTTCTTTTGTTCCATTGCTTCTTTATCCTTGGTGAATGTCAGCAACAGAAAGCTTTTTCAGAGGCAACACAGGAGAGTTATTGAAACTTTGCAAGCCAAAGTGGTTTGTAATTTTTGCTATATCTTCTCCCCTTAAAAGATTTGTGATGGTGCAGTGATAAGTCAATACCATGCTTGAAACACTGTAGTTGATTGAAAAGGAAATAAATAAATGCTTTAAAATCTGACATTGTTTAGACAGATGGGGTTCTTTCTAGTCCATCTAATCAGTGAGTGGATCATAAGAAGGACTAGTGAGTACACGCAGAAAATTCTTGACAAGATTGAAATCGAGGCTTCTCATCCAAGTACATTGAAATTCAGTTAATCACAATTACAAAATATGACATATCGATTTTAGGCAACAAAAATACTCTTCCATTACTTTTCTAAACTGGTTTCTTTTCAGTCTAGAGAAACTACAGTGACTGAAGGTATCATTCCTGATAAGAATTAGCTAGTTGATAATTAAAAACTTGACATTGAAGGCTAAAAGAATTTTAAAAGAAAATTTAAAGGGAAGGTCCTAAATGCTAGGAACACTAGAAATGATTAGCTGAAGTTTCAGCTTTCAACCATAGCTGTTACATAGCACTCTCTTGACCTCATTTTAGCTGGCACTCAAAAGAAATGTTGCTCCCTATTGACTATAAAAATTGTGGTATTTTGGTGTTTTATTTTGATGATGATACAACCTTTTGGTCTACTCCATGTATCAGGGGAATCTTAGGCTTGTCTTACAGATGTGTCTAGGTTATTTTAATCATTGATCTTTGCCCTATATCCAGTGATTGAGTCTCTGGGTACTGTCATCAAAGTGAATTTGTCCAGGTATTGAGTACGTAGTTGGGTGTGAGGCAGGAGACACTGACGTATGACACCCTGACATAATCATACAGACTGTGGCAATTTATCCTCTTAGCCAGAGGGAGGAGTTTGACATTTTACAGAAAAACTGGGACGTGAATATTTATGGCATGCTTCAGAAGGCTCTGCCCTTACATATTAAAAAAGAAAACAGTTTGGCTGAAAACTACCTGTTGTTGTGTAACCAGCTGTATTTTACTAGGTTCTGCCCTGGTAATGCTCATGTTAGCGTGCTGTTGCCAGAATGTCAGTTTTTGTTGGATTTGTAGGAATGTTGTCATTACCTCTGCTCTTACTTCCTCCTACTCTGGCAGCAACACACCGAAATGAGAAGCATACTTTGCATGAATCTCCAAAGCATTTCACTGAAAGTCTTTAAACATTTATCTGAGGTAGGCAGAAAGCACATGCAAGAAAGTAGTAATCTCAGTGGGGTTTTCTGAAATTGGGCAGCTTTGTCAGAAGTAAAAAATCCTTATTAATATGCTGCTTGGGAGATTTTGGAAATGCTTCTGTTGTACAACAAATTAATGTACTGTAGGATGAACAGTGTAACAAAATCAATTGCATCTGTACTTTAAGCTGCCATTTAGTGTAATACTGATTTGTTTTAAAATAGTAATCCAAATCCAGCTGTACATGGCTGAACACCTACAATAAAGAGTTAGAAGATTGTGGGATATCAAAAAATATATGTGCCTTCACAGAGAAGGAGACTTAGAAAAGGCACGGAAATTAAACAGGAAATTACATATTTTAACCATTTAAAACATTTGTCACACTTAAGTTCCGATTAATGAATACTGGTGAATAAATATTTGTTTTATTATGAATTATTCATAATACATGGTAAATGCATACTTAAATACATATTGCAATTTATAAAGTGAATAAATGCAATTTAAAATGCATGCAAATTTTTATAAATAGAGGTGTATTTCATGTAGAACTAAATTTTTGTAGTCTGTAGGACTTGCTGTTTTTTAAGGTGAAAGTATATAGTTGTCCTGGTTGTGGTACAATGATTTGCAGAAGATGGAAGAATTGTCTTATGGTTAAAAGCTTCTCTGGAGCTGTGGATTCTGTCACTGACCACGCTGCACAGCTTCTGTGTGCTGATGGAAACCTACTTTAACCAAGTCATTGAAAAAATTAAGAAATAACAGTCTGTGCACATGCCTACTTTAACTAGAGGTCTTTCATATGATGACATATTACGTAAACCTAATTTTCCACACTAATTTATTTTGCATTTGAGTGAAAATCATGCTGTTCAGGACTTACCTGAAGCACTGTGTCTTTCAGGTTGGACCCTGTAAAAGCCATGAGTAAATTGGTTCTGCGACTTGACTGGCAAAACGTAAGAACTATGTAGCTACTAGTTGGGCACTTAACAACCCTTAAGGTATATGCTTAGCTTCTTTTTCAGTTAGTTTCCTTCTTTTTGCCCATTTTCCTCTATATCTCTTTAAAAAACACCAACATTTTTCTTGGGGCAGAAATCTGCGGCAATGATATATCCACATCTGATTGAAGAGAAGCTCCTTTTCTGTATTTTGAAGATAAAATGTACCAACGATTGGTAAATACATAGAAAAATCAGTGGCTGCACCTTAAAAGGCACACACCAAACTGGTGGGAACTTTCAGCTTTCTGTTCCACAGCCGCCATACAGACAATGGAAATGGTGGTACAGCCCTTCCCCTCAGTGCAGTGTCCAAAGATTGATACTTGCTTAGGAAGTGCTTGGGTACTACTATAACGATGAATGCTCAAGAAAAGCTGGGAAAAAAATTGGTAATTTTTTTTCTGGGGCAGTGTTTGATCAGTATAAACTAAAAATTAAATAAACAAGCTCCAGTATACCCATTGAGTGATGAGGATTTGGCAAATCATACTGGCGATGACTGGTTATCACTGTTCATTTTATGTATTGATGGTGGAAAAATAGTACAGGCTGTTCAACTAATGCCCATGTCACTGTCAATAATGTAAGGAGGGCTGATTTCTTTCTTCAGGCTGCTATACCCTTCCCCTTTCCCTAGGCCTGATGCAAAGGTCACATTTACCCACCTCTCGCAGTTGTCTCTGAAGACACGTAAAAAAATTGAAATCTGTTGCTGATAAGCAGATGAGAAATGAGCATTTACTGTGCATTATTCGTTACACCATTTTCTGTAAAAATACCTCCAGACCTTAATAAATTCTGAAGTACATATTAAACCAACATGTACATGATTTGCCAGTGTTTCTTTAAGTATTTGGTTAATCATCTTCACACAGAAGGCATCAGAACCCAAAGTATGCTTTTATTCTGAATGATTAAGCCAGGCTTCCTGTAACATTTCACTAGCAAGTAGGACCATGACAGTCTGCTAAGAACAAAGCGAAAGGGCAATACATGTAATCCAGCCTCTGGAGTCATATAATCTGCTGTGAAAAAACAGAAAAAAATGGGGAAAGGAAAAAGCAATGATCCCAAAGATGTGAAAAGAAAAGAAAAAGCCAAGATAGAACTCAAAAGAAATATAGGTTATTTAGATGGGGTAAGTTTTATTATAGGATCAATCGTTGGGGCAGGGATCTTTGTGTCTCCCACAGGAGTGCTAAAGCATTCCTTACTCAATGTCGGCGTTGCGCTAACGATCTGGATTGCGTCTGGGCTGGTCTCTCTGATGGGTTCCCTCTGCTATGCGGAGCTGGGAACTGCGCTGCCCTTCTCTGGAGGAGAGTACAGCCATATTAAAAGAGGCCTTGGATCCCTGCCTGCCTTCATGTTTATCTGGACGTCAACATTTACCAAGCCAGCTTCGAATGCTGCTCGTGCCTTGCTGTTTGCTGAGTATGCCACCCAGCCCTTCTACGGCATTTGCCCTGCGCCTGAAGCACTGAAGAAATGCTTGGCCTTGGCCGTTCTCTGGTCCCTGGGCGTTTTGAATGGCTGCAGTGTCAAAATGGCTGCATGGGTGCAGACAGTTTTCACTCTGCTGAAGATGATGGCCTTGTCTGTGATTGCTGTCGGTGGCGTAGTGCTCCTCGTTGGTGGGGGAAAGGAGAGTCTGGCCAGGTTTGAGGATGCATTCAGCTCAGAAATGCCCAACCCATCAGAGGTTGCTGAAGCCTTCTTCCAAGGACTGTACGCGTATGGTGGCTGGTGGTCCCTCAATTATATGGCAGGTATCTCACTGTTCTTTAGATTTTGTTCTGCAGTTGCCATTCTTACTATGTTCCTCAGCTCATCTTGATAGAACTTGTTTCAAGACCATAGGATCTCATGTTTTACATGAGTCCTGTGTTTGTTGGAGCTGGTAGAAGAGGCATTGTTGGTCTCTCTAGGGAGGTTTCTTGCTTCTTGTGGAGTCTCCAGAATCAGACTGACATTTCCGGAGGAGTACAAGAGAAATCAAAATAGTTAATTTAAAATCTCATGCATAAACTTGGGGTTTTTTCATACTTTAAAAGGTTACATTTTGTCTCTCTCAGTGTCAGTGTCAGTGTGTTTTTAGAAAAGAATTAAGGTACCCGTGCCAAGCTGCGTGCACAGTAAGGACCAAATTAAAAAAAAGATGAATAATTTATTTGCATTTAAATATCTGTACCTTCTCTGAGGTTATGCAGCTGGTTTGTACATGAACAAAGTCACTTTTAATTGTGTTAAAATATTGTAATTTTATGGAATATATAGGGTGGTCAGTAATCACTTCTGTGGGAAAATAGGAGTTTTGTACAGGAGGTGAGGAAGAATCTAAGGGAAGTAGTATAAATCTTTTCATATATCTTGTGTTCAATTTTAAACATTCTAAACCTTTTTGAATATCTGTTTACTTTTTCTGTGTCTGGTGACACGTGGCAGTAATAAATAGAGCAGTTTTTCATGGAAGCTGCAGAGATAATGTTCATAATGTTAATTATGCACATCATGAGTTAAATGAACAGTTTAATAGTATCATCAGATTTATAGAATTGAATTGTAAGCAACTGGATGTTGCTCTTATATCTTTAACCCTATTTATCCATTGACCTCTATCACATGTAAAACATTAAATAAAGTGAATGTGTGAAATGGATAACACAAAGTTCAATGGTGAGAACAGTGTGAAAAGTGGGTTAATGTTTAAAAAAGTGACTTAGTATTCCAGCATTACAATATGCTGCAATAAAAGAAGTTATATATATCAGCAAAGTATAATTTTGAAATATTAGGATTTCCTTAAATGGAAACATTTAGCATTTTAAGCCCAAGAAAATAATTTTAAAAAATTGGTAAAATATTAGTTTTCTGATCAGTTAGCAGTAATAATAAATAGGATACACTGGGCAGCACAGTTGTTTACACAGATGCAACCTGTGCAATAGTCCCCTTCTGAACTGAATTTCCTATTCTTTAACAATAACTTCATTCCTGTGAGCTTTGGCTACAGCATCAGGTGCCAGCTGGATGGCAGGACTGTAATGAGCAACAAAACAAATGGAAAGATAAATTTAAATTGGCAATTTTGGTGATTGTCCTCTTTTGGGCTCAAAATTACAAAGTGTATTTCTTACATTTGAAATAAATCCCAAATTCTTGGATAGTTCATGTCTGAATTTTACTGTTGTGCTCATTCAGTCCCTCTGGCTCTGCGCGCTGCAGCTGGCGCTGGGGCCAGCTCAAAGCTGATGTTCTGAGCAGGAGACAGAAATTATATTTGAGGGCGGAAAGGGATTTCTCTCCCCAAAAAAGAGCTTAAGTAAACTGCACATTTGACTTTGCACTTCTTCCCCCTTGTGAATTATTGATTGGTAATACTCAGGAATTCTTCTTTAAATGCTGAGGGAAGTGGGGAGGGGAGAGGGAGCGAGAGGGAAGGGATGAAGGACTGAAAGAGATGAGGAAGACCCTTTTTGACTGAGATGAGGATGAATTATTAGGGTTCTGGAAACCAGCTTCGTCTTTTGCTGGGACGATCACATGATCAGGAATGTTTGTGAGTGCCTCAGTTGTTCAGCGGCAAAAATTGGAGTTTTTCCTTATTTGGTAAGAGTAGTTTTAAGTTAAGATGCCAGGCTTAGCACTAAAAAGTTTTCCTCTTCAATTTATGCCCTGGAAAATACAGTAGAATCCAGCTGGGAATGGACCCCTTTTAAAGCCACTGCATTACTACTCTTCTGTCAATACCTCCAGCCTCTCCCTTTACCTTGTATGCATTTCCTGATATAAGGGCGAAGAGAAAGCTTTTGTGCAGAAATAGGAAAATACACTCAGAAAGTTTCTCATCGGGTCTCATAAGGTGGTGTAAGAATAAATAGTCTCGCTTTAGACTCTCATATTTAAACTAGTGACTTAAAAGTATAGCTACTTGAAAATTTCTTACCAAATCGATTTTCTAATGTAAATCAAATATGTCTTTAATCAAATCAAATCAAATCAAATTTATCAGTCCTTTTGTCATTTTTTTATCAGACCTCCATCCATCTCTCTTCCCAGGTAGTTAAAAAAAAAAGAAAGCTGAATAAGAAAAAAAAATGAAAAGAATTGTTTAGGCTTCTCTCATAAACTATTTGATAACCACTGTAGGACCTCACAAGGAACTTAGCTTAGCAGCCATGATTAGGGGTTGCGGCAGGACTTCGGTATCAGTGTTGTCAAGCTCTGTGCAGATTCACTACTAAAACACACTTGCAGAAGCCACACTGCTTGCTTCATTAATCTTTTTAAATTGTGTTTTTCAGAAGAGATGAAAAACCCTAGCAGAAATATCCCCTTAACTGTGATGACTGCTGTTCCTGCAGTAATTATTTTTTATTTACTGGTGAACATCTCATATCTGACTGTCCTAACACCTAAGGAAATTGTCTCTTCAGGTATGGATTTGACATTTTTTGTTAAAAAGATATGGTCCATTAGCATACCCATTTGATGTGAATTTACTGGGTTATTCCTGCTGATCTAAGTTTTCGTTCTAAGTTTTAACAGAGGATTCTTGTTTAATTTTAACTGTATGACACAAGTTGGACTGAATGCAGAAAGAATTTATTATGTGCTGAAAATGTTGGCTTATACCTGCACTGTCTAAAAAGAAATCAGAAGTGTATTAAAACCTGGAAAATCAGGTGGAGATCGGGTCTCTGTTGAGCATAGAGAAGACCTTTGTTTTCCTGTAGTTTTAATCCTCTCTTCTTCTTCCTCCCCTACCTCATGGTGTCTCAGGCTAAAGCTGTTACTGTTTAGGAGGTGAACAAGTCTACCTTTAGTAGCTAGCAATATAGAAAAGACTATGGACGCAAAAATGTAACCATTTTGTGGGTGGGTGGATTCATGATAAATATTATGAATCCTTAGAAGAGCCTATACAAAAGTCCAGTGTATGTAAAGCCTCTCTCAGATCTTGTACCAATAAGCTGCCCATGAATAGGTCCAAGAGGGGCTGTATTTCTCCGTGATTGTCCAAACAGCACCTTTTAAATACCACTGTAATGAGACTGAGCTCTTAGACCTTGCCTCCAGGAGTGACAAAAAACATACCATCATTTGGATGGATCAGTTAATTTTTTTCCTGTGAAAACAGCTCAATAACATAAATGGGAGCAGTATAACTGTCACTCAGCAGCCCTTTATTATTGCTCAGCCATTGGCAGGCTATGTGTTGGGAGGGATGCATACATTTTCAGAGCCACCCTACAATGAAAGAGGCAGTGAATACCAGGGTATTTGTGTATAGCAGCTGCCCAGCTGGCATGACCAGCTCCAAACATCCCAGGGGAGCTGTGCTTATCTGTGTCAGCTGAGGAGACAGCTTTACAATTATATCTCTTGTTTCAAACGTTGCTATGCATTGCTGCGGTTCTTATTCTTTCACTATGGGGTTTTTTTGGGCGGGTAGTAGGTGGTGGGGTGGTGTTTTCCCCATCTGTAATTAAACTTCCTATGGTACACAGGTCACTGCAAGACCTGTATTCCTCATAGCTATTGGTTATAGCCCCACTAAATATTAGTCCTCACTACAATATGGGCTATAGCTAATTTCCTAGCATTATTGAATGTCTCTTGTTCAGAAATAATCTTTTACCTTTCTCAGTTCCACCCAAAGCAAAACCTCATCAATAACAAGCTCTCTGACCCATCTCTGCTCATACGTGCACTCGTGTTGGCAATTCCCTCATAACAGTAGATCATGTCACCACTGTGGCCACACTGGGGACTAATGCATTCATTTTCCTTCTCTGCATGGCCTTGCCCATGTGTGCACGTTTGTGATTCATGGCAGTGAGATGCAGCTTGCTCCCGCTGGGCAGTCCATCACTATGGTATTGGCCCCAGCAGGTTTACCTGGCTTGCTCTGGCTGGCAGCACTCCTTCTTGCTGTCACCCCCCCACCCTGAAAATTTTTAGCTCCTGAATTAAATACCCTTAGGGTTCCATTAATCATGTTTGACTACTGTAACAAAAAACCCAGGCATTGCTGGTAAATAATAGGTGTTTCTTGTATTTTGTTTTGTTTCTGTTGAGTCTGTTAGTAATTCAAAACATGATGCCTACGCTACACTAATGCTTTGCTTTCTTGCAGTTGCTGTGGCAGTCACTTGGGCTGATCGAGTGATCCCTTCTGTTGCCTGGATCATTCCTCTCTCTGTTGCTGTCTCAATATTTGGTGCCCTCAACAGCAGCATGTTCACACTAGGGCGATTAAGCTATGCTGGAAGTCAGTCAGGACATCTACCTGTTTTAATATCTATGCTTAATGTCCACTCCTGTACTCCAGCACCAGCCATGATTTTTTCAACCACCATCGCATCCATTTTTATCATCCCCTCTGACCTTATTACGTTAACAAATTACTTTGGATTTTCTGCCTGGCTTATGATTGGATTGACTTGTGCGAGCCTGATTGTACTTCGATACCGGGAACCTCATCTACATCGACCATACAAAGTAAATGGAAATAAGTTACAAAATAGTTTTACAGATATTTTTGAGTCATGGGTAGCATGCAAAAGTTACAGGACAAGTGCAGGTAAAAACTGGATAGTCACTTCAAAAATACAAATAATAATCACAATGTTTAGAGCCTTATTCAAAAACTTGCTTTATTGTAGAAGGAAAAGAACAAACAGATAATCTCTGCCCCAGAGAGCTTGCACTTAAAAGCAAGAGATGAATATATGCAGAATGGGGGAGACGTACAAACATGAAACCATACCAGTATCAAGCAGTAACCAGAACAGTGTGGGATCCAGGCTGGCCATTCATGGTTAATTAAACCTTCATCTACTCTCATCTTTCCTGACACAACCTCAGACATTAACGATATGTTTAATTTCCTCTCAACCTAGCTTTCAGAAAGCTGGGTTAGAAGTGTATGATTATTGTGAAGTCTTCTTCCAGGCATCGAACCCTGAGTTTCTTTTAGAAGTTTGTAGTATCATGTGTGGACAAATGGTTTTCAGGTGCTACCTGTCTCTCCACCTTAACAACAGAAGACGTCTGAACAAGTGTTTTAGAAAAGATGCCTATCTTGTAGGCAGTTTGAGGTCAGATGAATCTTGTCATGGGTGAGATTGCAACAACATGAGAAATGGTGCTCTAGTGTGGCAAAGAATGCATTATTACTCTTATGAATGAGGCATATAATCACGTGGTCAGTTTATTTCCTAAACCAGTCTTTTTCTTTCTCTTGCAGGTGTTTCTACCAGTACCATTTGTGATGGTGGCAGTGTCTTTCTTCTTAGTTTTAGCTCCCATAGTCTGGTCCCCAAACCTGCAATATGTTTATGCTTTCTTGTTTATGCTGGGAAGTCTTATTATTTATTTACCTTTTATACATTATAAATTGCATTTTGCATTTCTCGATAAAATTACTTGCCACTTACAGCTCCTGTTGGAAGTTTCTCCTGCTGATGGATCTGCAGAGGGCAAACATGAATAATGGCAAATGTTTAATCCCAGTACAACTAAAAACCAAGAGACGATTTTGTTTAACTGAGATTGTAGAAGGTACACATTAGATGTTAAGTGTGATACATAGGTGTGCATGCATGTGCATGTATTTTTATATGTATGCACATACATAGATGAATACACATATATTGCATACATATATACATGTGTATATATATGCATATGTATATATATATGCATATGTATATATAGACGTTAGCATAATGAATGTATATATATATTTCTGTGTGTCTGTGTGTACACATACATATATGTAGGTGTTTATGCATACTTATTTAATAGGTGCGAATAATCTCTCTTAAAAGGTAAAATCTGTAAAATGCTGTCATGCTCCTGAAGGCACAGTTAAAGTTGCATGTATTATTGCAATGATGGAAATAAGACTAAATTACAGCACAAATAATTACTGATATTATTATATAATAAATGAGTAAATACATATTTAACAGCATCATTATATAAATACACTTTTGGTCTCCAAACTAATTTATCTGCATTATTTTTAGTTTGTAGTCAAGTTTATTAGAACTTCTGGTTTTAAAGGCTTTATACTTCTGTTCATCTGCTACCTCTTTTTTCTGAATTTATTTCTGATAAAAACCTTTGAAGAACGTCATAAAATTGTCTGCGACCTTTCTTAATCCCAAGAAAACCATACATGGTGCATTTCAGCTATTTTAGAACAATATATTTAGAACATACAAAATCAAGATGAAATGTTATGAAACATCAAATAAGGCAATGAGAGCTATTTATCCTCTTCATCACAGCAAAACTAAAGATGTATGGATTACTTTACTAAATTGTTTACATCTTGGCATTAATATTACCTTGTTCCTTTGTTTCTTGTCAGTGTTACTGAGAAATAAGAGCTTTTTTAGCCCCCCTCCCCTCCATTTTTATTTTGTTTATGAAAGCCAGATAAATAAATTATTTTTTATTTTGATAATTGGGCTATATTAAGTTTCCTGGCATCTAAACTTGAACACAGAGAACCAGTACACAAGAAACACCACATACTTAGATGATTCATATATTAATATATGCTGTTACTTTTGTAATTACAATAAAACTACATGTGTAAAGTGGGTTTTCAAATCTGTCTATTAAAGTTCAGCAATATAACCCATAGATGGCTCCAGACTAACATCTCTCTTACACTGTGGTATTCTGGCTTGCTGGATGCTGCATTGGTGAGAGAATTTGTTTCGCAGAGTATTGTATTATAACACTTCTAGTAGTATGAAAAAAACCTTGCTAGAATATGCAATTCTCTGATATATCAAAAAGTTAGAGTTGAGAATGATAGGCAAAGACTTTATACACAGCTACCCGAAGTATAGGGTACACATCCAATAATGCTGGGAACTGAAGGTTTAAGAGGATTTGACTTTGCACTGGAACAAACCCCCAGACGAACACAAGTTCTTGAAGAAAATGGCTTTTCTCACAGCTGGTGGTGTACACAGAATGGAAATTTGAAGTAAAAATTAGACCTTTCCAAATGCCGTAAGAAAAGTCTATGCAAGTAAGGAGTGAAGTCAGTACAGTTGAGCTGGAGACTGGATCCTGCTGAAAGCAAGGCAGGAATCAATGTTTAATTTCAATGAGTAGTGCTATCAGAAGAGCATTTATTTTGCTATTTAGATTTTCAAAATCACAAGTCTTGTCAAAATTTTATCAGAGTAATATTTTAAGAACTGAATTCTGATGAGTATTGAAAGGATGGAAGGACTTTATTGTGACTAAAACACCAACCAGGGATTTGTAAATGCAGGTGTGGTGCCTAGCAGTGCCACAGGTTTTCAACTGATCTTGAACAAGTCACTTATGTAAACCCATGTTTTAATATGTAAACAAAAATGAAAGCCATAAGAAAAACAAAAGTGTGTAGAACAATTAATATTGTGTTGTAGACCACATGGTTAGAAAAAGCAGGCATCAGGGGGATGTTGCTCAACTGGATGTGTAATTTCCATGTAATTTCTTGTCAGTAGATCTACTTGAGCTTGTTTGTACACTTGAATTCCTTAAGGAGTTGGTTATGTAGTGAATACATATGTCAAAATGTAATTGGAGCATGTATCAATGATACAAACTTTGAATTCAGAGGTTTAGCAGTTTCAACAAATTAGGGAACTCAGAAGTCCCGGTGAAATATATTATGAAATAAATTGCACCTATGTATCTTTTTATAATATGAAGTAGATAATTTTTCTATGGCACATAGAAACAGGCATGCACATGCCCCACAGTTTTAATGGTTATTGCCAAAGGATCAGCAAAGTTGCGAACACTTAGAACACAACAGGTCAGAATGAAAACTGCCCATGCAAACCCAACCTCCCCACTCTGTGAGGGCACATTACAATGGCCTTTGATTATCAGATCATAAACTATTCTTTCCTTTCCTCATACACTGGATTGAATGGATGGTGGCTAGATAATTCACTATTATTTTCTTCCTATTTCAGTGTGTGAGCTTGCACTTTATTTATCACTCTGCTCGGATGCTGTTCTCAATAGACATTCTTAATTTCTTACAGACTTTTCTATGGCGTTCCCATTGAAGCATCTGAGCATTTCACAAACAACTAATAATTTGTCTTTGCTCTCATGAGCTGAATCAGCAGTATCATCTTTGCTTTGCATAAAGTGAATTAAGCAGATGTGTAGGTTGCACAGCAAATGCAATTTGTGATGTTCCTTGTGATCCGTCAGTTCATATCAGGCACCTTGATGGAGAACCATTGATGGAGATTCAGAACCAACTGTGGATGTTTCTTTATTTTAGGAAGCAGGGCAAAGAACCAGAGAATTGGTGAATATACACTTTGTATAGATATTCACCCTCTATATAGAGAATTCAGTTCTTCCACATCTTTCAGATGGAAAGAAGGGAAATATGGCCAAAATAATTCATGAACTTTGGATGCCTAAGATGAGGTACCTTGGACCTGATTTTTCATAGTAATTAAAAAGTTCAGAGTGCCTATAGTCTTCTGGAATTAAGTTCCAAGAATAGTAAAAAAAGGAAAAAAGGACAAATTATCACAGTCATTTTGGTTTTGATGAATAGCAGATACCCTATAACTCAACTTCTGACTGTGGGTAGCTGCAATTCCTTTAAGATAGTCGATGAAATATTAAATTACAACTATGAGAGTTTAAAATTCCACCAAATCAAGCCCTGAGGATTTAAGATGGGGTATAGAAAATGAGAAAAACAGAATTAATGACATTTTTTAAAAAAACATTTGTTTAAATCATTACAGTATGACCTTGGAATTTTATAGGGGAAGAAAAGTTTGAGTTCTTCTGGGCAATATTCAGATTCCTTAATCCAGCAACCCTTCTGCAAGTGCCACCTCGTTCACTATGTCAGATTCCATTTGTACAGCAAATAAGGGATTGGTCACTCACATTTAGTGTCTTCTTCAACACAGACCGTTGACTTACTCCCAGATCTGGGTGAGATAGAGGTCTTCTGAAAAAGAATGCTCTCAAATAACCCGCTGTTTGGAAAGGGACACACACAGCTGAGCTCAATTAACATTATAGAAGTGATCTTAGATATGGTATTGTCACTTGATGTTCTCTTAATGCGGCCTTTTTTTTTGCCTGTTTAGAATGCTAAATCACAAAGAATCAAGTACAGTATTCAATTTATATAGACTTTATATTGTTGCTGGACCAATCCACATTTACAAGCACTAAGCATAAAGGAACAGAATTCAAATTTATAACTCATATTAGCTACTCTGGCTAAGAGCAATTCAATATTTTCATATTATAGCTTGTTTTCAGTGACACTAGTTGGTCTCACCTGCTTTCCTACTTGGAATATATCTCAGAAAATGCTATATAGAAGTGTGACTGCTTTAGTACTAGACTATATCAGACATTTATTTAAATTTTTAATTTATTTTTTTACCTTTGACTTTATAATGTTAAGCTCATGCATACTTGCATGTTTCATGTTTCAGAAGTTCATCCTTACAACAAATAAACTTAAGATGTGGATATTTGTTTTTCAATACCGTACTGGCCCAGTTTAGCATGCAACATCCCTAGGTGCTTTTGTAGGTTCCTAATGCAATATTTGTATGTATGTGTGCATTGCTTTGTTGTTGTTAGTTGGTTTTTTTTTTTACCATTATCTCCATTAAAAAAAAACCCATAAAACCCCAAATGATAATGTCTTATTTTAAAAATTACTTGTTGTTATATATCCTACTAATTCCATGTGTGCTAACTGCTTTACAAAAAAAAGAAAAAAATTACTGAGGCAAACCACAGCAATTGTACAGAAGAAATGAAAAAAATCAGCGATTTACTTCCCTTTTCATAGTGTTAACCTTGATTTCAGTAAAAAGATAATCAACTAAAAATGAAGTTGTACATTTTTGTTTCTGCCTTGATGTGGTGACTATTGGCTGGAACCTCTGGTTTACACAGGGGAGGATTGTGTGAGGATGTGTGAGGAGCTGCCTGTAGCCGTTAGGCATGGAGGGGCTCAGAACTTCTGACTTCTAATCTTAGGTTTGATTGCTGCGCTGTGGATGTTGCTAAGGTTCCCCGTATCACAGTTTCTACATCTGCTAAAACAGAAACAGTTGCGTTTTAACAGCTTACAGGTCAAAGAGTATTTGCTTGTCACCTTCTCTTCTGGAGAGTCAGACATAATTCTTGTCATTATTCTTTATGACTTTTTCCAAGTGAAGGGGGACCCTGAGCATCCCAGTTCTTACTGGCTTGATTTGGTGGGGTAAGAGCTGTGTGCGCATCAGGGACTTTGAAGCTGTTTCTGTTCTGCTTTGGAACAGGAAATTAAACAGTTTCAAATTAGCAGGTTTGGATAACCTGTATCTGACAGGTTTAAAGGCACCATTGAGGAGCTTGACTATTAATGTTGATTTTCAATAACTCTTGCAACACAGGGGAAGTATCAGGAGAGCAAAAGAAAGTTAACATGCCAATATTTAAAATGAATAAAAGAGATGACCCAAGTAATTATAGGCTTGTCAGTATGACATAAATCCTTGGAAAAATAATGGAACAGCTAATAAGAAACTGAATTAATACATAATTGAAAGAGGGTAGCATAATTAATACCAGTTCATTTGTGTTTATGGAAAATAATCCTATCAAACCAACTTCACTTTATATTTTCTGTAATTTTGGCTGATTAAAGGATAATAATGTTGATGTATAATACTCAAACTTCTTTACTTGAAATGAGATAAGAAAAGTCTTATGAAATATCTTGAAGATGACAAAATCAACATGACACACATTAAATGCTTTAGAAACTGGCAAATGAGATCTCGGTTTAACCTGTGAAAAGGAGCCCCACAGCGATCAGACTTTGATTCTACCGTTCAGTGTGCCTGTCAGCGGTCTGTAAAAATGGAGCCATCGCTGGAAAAGTTTATACGTGACTGAAATGGAAAATGGCAAACAAAAAGTTAAGAGGACAGGGTTTTGGTCAATTACTGAACAGGAATACCGTGTGGAGATGAGGAAGTTCAGAGAGGCAGCTGGTAAAGGCTCTCTGGCAGAGAGAAATAATGCATGGAAGAACTTGCAGGAAAAAATATTTTCCTATATAATGTAGATTTTTTTATTCATGAATGCTTTAGCTAAGTATCCAAAGAGCCACAAAAATCAGGATTCTGTGATCAGCTGGGCAGAAGCAAAAAATATGCTCTGCAAAAATTACCGTCATATGTGTAACAGGCAGAACCACTGCCCCCTTTCTGGCGGCAGCAGGCTGTTAGATCAGTTTTGTTGCCGGCGACCATGAGAAGTGATCCACAGTTGTCGTGAAAGGTCAACTGAACTGAGCTTCAGTGAGATCCTGCTTCTCTGTGTTGCATGGGCAGCAAGGCTTAGACCTCCTCTGAAGAACTGGTTCCAGTTGTCTCTCCACAACAGGAGGAGTGGCTGTGATTTCTCTCTCAATCCTTTCCAACAGCAGACAGTTAATGACAGAAAACCAACCATGCACGATGGCTCGAACTTGGATATTTTAGCTTAGCCAAATGGAAATTTTTTTAATTGATGCCAAGCAAAGTATTACTAAGTGGCTTTTAAATTTAGCAGATAAAGACACTGCAAGATCCTGGACCTCAAAGTTGAAGTAATTCAGACTAAATTTGAAGTACATATATACATTATTTTTTTAGGCTCAATATGTTCATTCAGACCTCGTTAAAAATAAAATTATATTCAGGAAACATGAAAGTAACTTTTATTTCTCCCGTTTCTTCTTAATCCCTTTTTGCAACAAGTAAGTTGCAGCCTTTGACGTACTTTCCAGCAGAAATTTCTGTCAAAGCCATTGCTATCAATGTTTAAAACTTTCTTTTATGCAGCACATTTTGACAGGTCTTATGTTGGGTTTTTTTCCAAAATTGTCTAATCATTTCACTTTGTGGTCTTGAGCTCCTTCTAAGCCAAAAAGGTTATGGCATCATTTTGAATTTACTTTCAAAAGCTGCTGAGGATAAACACAACAGCTGCCAAAATGTGTCAGTTGAGTTAGATCATATGTATTTCAGTCTTTGCAAAAGACGCCTTTCTGATCTGCAGTTTACCCTCATAGCAGACAGTAGTTGGACTAAGTTTGGCAGAACTGCTGCGGCAAGTGCATGTGAAATACTCAAAAAGTCACCCAAACGTGAAAACACGCAGGGCACTGAATTGTGGTTTTCAGCTTTGTCTCCAGCATAAGAAGTTTTAAAATCTGCTGTCAGAAATGGCATCTCCTCTGTGCGTTCATTGCCATGCAAGTTTACTGCCTGTTATCTTACACTTGCTAGTTGATTAAGTTTTTGTTTCCACTAATAGTCAAGCCTGGGTAATTGTTCTAAAGTGTAAAAAATGCATTGCTAGAGGTATTTCCCTTCTGGATTTGTCTCCTTTGACTTCCTGGTTTGGTTTTAGCTCTTTCTTTGTTTGCTGTTACTGAATTTCTGTTCACCGTATAGATTTTACTAAACTGACCAAGTCATTACCAGTTCACGGGGGGGACTCTTCACTAAAATCATTCTTTTTTTTTTTTTTTTTTTTCCAGTTTATTTGATGAGATTTATTATGTGAATCTTTCATCATTTTCAGTTAAGTGAGGACGATCAGCATTCTCTGAGGGCGCTAAAACTGGGCTTAGTATCAGCAGCAGTCACACAAATGATGTAATGTAGAGTTCTTGTAGGGTGAAACAGAGGAATTTTTACTTGGACTGCAGAAATTATATTCCAAGTCTGACCATGGCATCACTCTAAGGAGTTATTCTTAGCTAGTTATGTGCCAAGGCTTCTAACATCTGCAAAGCAGCAATTCCCAGGAGAGACACCCACATCCTAGAAACAAGATTAGTATTTCTTGTTTTGGATGGGTGATACAGAAATTCATATTTCAGTGTCTACGCCCAGATTATTCAGCATGCCTTATAGCAGCAACATGCCATTTCATTACCTGTGATTTTCCTCAACTTTGTCAGACCCAGAGTATGTCAGGGATAGCTTTGTGGTTTTGCTCCAGGCTAGATAAAATATTTTAAGGAGCCTAAGGCCAAAAGGTGATACATGAGAGACTCCACTAGGAATACAACTGCTGGAGGATACATTCTTGTTCACAATTACATTTTGTGATTTACTGGCTTTTACTCCATGCAGCGTATGGTGTGGTAGTTTTGTGTAATTCCTGTTCTTGGAATTTAAATGTAAAGTAAGACAAAGCTAAACACTTTAAAAAATTGTAACCTTATTGCATTGTTATTACTACATTTAACTTGGGTAATCCCATACATAGTTCATAATCACTTTCCCAGTGCAATGGAAGAGTGCATTGCATTTGTGGTATGTGATTGTGCTTGCAATAATTTGACTTAATATATTTCAGGGAAAAACTCTGATTCTTCTTGATTCTCTTAGTGTCATCCAGGTATTTTAATATGGGCTTTTTTCAGCCCTCTTCCTGTAATCAAGATAATGCCTCTGTTTTAGTTGGGGGAAACACTAAATATTCTCTGGAGCTGAAACCTACTGACACATTCCTTGCTTAGTATTAACTTCAGACTTACTAACTTTAGCCGTACAGCCTTTGAAAAAATTGCACAATTGGAAGAATCAATATTTAGGGCATCATCACTATAAGCATAATTAATCTTTGGGGTTTTATATATAATCAATATCAACATTAACTGCTAGAGATGAGGCTTTTCCTTAAGGGGAAAAAAAACCCCCAAAACAACAACTGATCAGCTTTTTAATTGATCTTTTAGTCTGACAAATCCTCATTTCCTGAAATGCTTGGCAACATATGGTTCTTACTCAACTATTTGAAACCAGGCATTTAATTTGAAGCCTAAATTAAGGTCTTATGTTGGTTTTGCTCTTTATTTTCAGAACTTGCATGCATAACAATACTGGCCAGATATTTCAATAAGTTATGCAAAATTATGTCTATGCTGAAGTGAGTGGCAGATCCACTGTAAAGCTGCAATCAGATTCGTAACCTTAACTGGGACCTAGCTGAGGTGCATCCAGTCCTTGATCATGTCACAATATTTCTTCTGAAGATCCTGATCAAGTAATGCAGACCTGGGGGTCGGTTTTCAGAAAGGTATGTTGAGATCTTGGCATCATGTGGAGATGTCTGGAAAAGTTTTAGATGACCTGCCACCATGATTTCTGCATCGTCAATGGTGCAGCGTGGCCACCTTCAGCTGAGAGCCTCATAAACCAGCACCTTCGGGTAGGAGGTGTCAGCAGCAACCCTCAAAGGCAAGGGCATGTCTCAGATCACAGTTCCCTTTGTGTCTGTCTAGTGGAAGCATCTCCCTTCACTGATGGTTAACGTAACAGTCTTCAATTAAGTGCTGAAGGTCTTTCATCAGAGAAATCCATCAAGAGCAAGGTGCAGGAGCTTAAATTCAGCTTAAATTCTTCCATTTAAGCAGCACTGGAAACAGAGGAGCCTCTTTCCTCTCTGATCCCATACTTGACTGGTTAGAAAGCTCACAGATTTAGTCTTGCAGCCTTTAGCTGTGCTTTCCAAGTGCTCTAGACAGTAATCTAGAAAAAGAAAAAGCCAATGAATTTACCTAATATAGGTATATATATTTACATATAGGTAATAATAGGTATATAGGTATACGTATACCTACATATACAATATAGATATATTATATACCTAATAAAGGACAAATTTGCCATTTCTCCAACCTGTCCATACCTTTTCAGCCACTTAAGCTGAAGGCTAGGTGGGTATCAGTACTTGCATATTCCTTGTCTGGGACTTCGTGTGAGGGCCAGGCAGCCTTCATCTGCACTGGCATGGCAGTGAAGCCCTCTGAGAGGAGGTGTCCTGGGACCAGTGGAGGTGCCAGGAACCAGCAGCCTTAGGTAAGTCACCACAGCCGCAGTTCTGACCCCATCCTCTGTGCATTTGTTATAAGAAGTGTAATTTCCCAGGTTGTGATCTAACACCCGCTGAGGTGGTCAAATGTTGACAAATGAACGGTTAATTCCCTTGGAGCCAGAAGGCTTTTCTGCTCCAGACCCAAGCTGGGATAAGCTGAATTTAGTGTAAGCTAACAGTGCAAAACAGAGATCAGTGATGTGGCAAAAGAACAGGCAGAAAAAAACCTGCAGGTAACCGCAGAGTGATGCTGATCAGTGAGCAGCTGGCTGTGAGCTGATCTGAAGCATGTAAAAAGCGAGAAACTGGGAGACGAGCAGGAAAGCAGCGTTTATCTTTGTCTGCTGGGTTCCAATACAGCGTAAGAAATCATCATCAAATAAAAAGCACCAATGTGAGTTTGCAAATTCAACTTTAAATTAAAGTAGGACTATATCTGAGGCTTGCTGGAGTGAAATCCCAGTGAAACCAATGGGTAGGCTGCCATTAACACAGCAAGGTTTTATTTCTTTATGGGCTTGAATCATACATAGGATGGAAGGGTCTCATTTGAACTTTCATTCCACATAAATGTTAATGCATTTAGGAACACCCTGCCTACATTTTAACTCCTTGAAGATCCTCTGAGGTTGTTTTCTTAAGTTTCTAAAATATTCTCATTAAATTTATTAAAATGAATCTCTTAGATCACTTTCTTGTATTAAAATAGAACATTTGTTCCGTCACACTGTAATAATCAATTAAACCAATTAAACAATGACATTTTTAAAAATTAACCTGTTGCAGTAGTCTCTTTTGACACCAGATTTTGTCTCTTGAAAATTTTCCTTAGTGTATTTTTTTGAGACTTTTCAGCTTCTTTCCTCTTACTGTGCTTGGATGTAACATTTCTTCTTTTCAGTCCCTTTGCACACTGAGGACCCACAGTAACTGCTGCAGTATCCAGTACTCCAACGCTGCTCTGCACGCCTTCCTGCAAGCAGTAGCTGCTGTAATCTGCTCTTGGACTGCATGACAGCATACGATTCTCAGAAGGACAAACTGAAAGCTTGTGACACAAATACACTGATCAACACCACTAATAAGCCTTTTTTTTTCCCTGTGGCCTCTCTGACGGTTTCAGCAGCCTGAGTTGGAGTAGGAGCAGCAGCTTTACCTGAGCTTTTTTTTTTCTCCCAGGATGTGGTGTCCCTGTAGTCCCTTAAGCACCCATTGCAGGTGTGTTGCACCGCTTCGTTGCTGGAAGCCAGCTGGAAATCTGCTGCTCAGGGAGCTGCCACTTCCACTGACATACGGGGAGCCTCTGCTGGGAAAGCTGACTTCACTAGTTTTACATCACCCACTCGCTGTCTCTGTGTACAGGGTGTTTTGGAGGTGAGAATGGAGCAGAAAGCTTCAGGGCAGCTCTGATGGCCCCATAGATGCTCCTGGGCCAGTTGCAAGGCTGCTGCCCTGGAGCGCCTGGCGCTGGAGCTCTCCATTTAGAGTGCCTCGGCCCCCAGCCTGCACCTGCTTTTCTGCTCTGTGATTTCTGTTCCAGAAAAAACTTGTAGCACATTTGCCAAGGCTTTCCTAGCCTTTGTCATCCTCATCATAATCAGTTTCACCCTTGGAGATGTGATGCTGTTCTGTAAAAGGGGCCAGGCCGGATTTGTGTCACTGGTGACTGCTGCCTCCTGTGAGAACGTTGTTTTTTTAAAGGGTGAAGGGGGTGGAGAAAGGACCCCTCCAAGGGCTTCGGGCAAGATGACTGTCCTGTTAAATCTCCACATTTCTGGCTAATCAACTTGAAAAGAAACAAAGCAGGGAGTCGCTCTTTTGTCTTTCAACATGTGTAGAGAGAGAGGTGTTTCCCCCTTCTCAATTGAACCATTGGCTGCCAAGGTATGCCAGCATGGGCTTGCACATCATCTCACCACTATGTGAGATAACACAGCTAAAGTAAAGCTTAAACTTAACATAGCGAAAATTATGTTGAGGGCCATTTCAGCCCCTATTACCTGAGAAATGGTAGAATTTATCATGTAGAGGCATCATTTTGCAATAACTTGCCTAAATTTTGCAGAGGTGTGAAATAATAACGTCAGTGAAGTGTTTATTCTTACCAGTGCCACTTACTATGCACTTGCGGAAGTATTTGCTTTCACCTGAAAGAAGTCCGTGACTCCAAAATCACAACAGAATAGCATCATATGTTTTCATTTTCATTTTAAAATTATTTTGTCTTGTTCTTATCTGCACCTCTTTTTGCATTTCCTATGTATATCTGGCAATTGAACTGCCTGGTAAACAGCTAGTTTTAAGCAAACATTGCAGTGTTTAATGAATTAAATTAATAAATGAATTTTTAATTTTCTGCTGCTTCTATTCACACCATGAACCTAATTTTAAAAATTACCACAATCAAATCAGATAATGAAATACTCTGTGTGCAGTGAAAGCATTACCATGGTAAATTTTTTGCTACTCCTGAAGAGCAAGTTAAAGGGCAATATTTGTAAAAACTTTGGAAATAGTGTGGAAAAAAAACTAAGAAAGGAGCAGAAAAAAATCAGACAGAATGCAAAACTTACTGCATTATTGACAATGAATTTTGTTCCTAGAAGTGAAGTACTGTTCAATGCAAACAGGCACATGACCTATCCTGTGGTTATTTTTCTTGAAAAATATTTTTCTGTCCTGGTAAGTACAATAATCTTTATTTTTTCCTTAACATAATATAAAGTTTTATACTTATAAAACATTTTTGGTTGCATATTCATAAAGATGCATACATTAAATGTGTCTTACAAACTTAAATGTTATCTTCAGACACACACTTTGCAGTATTTTCTGTAAAATTTCCTCTCTTCATACCAATGTTGAGAGAAGTTGTTTTTCACTAATAGAAACCAGAAGAAGAATTTTTTGCATTCACACTTGAATATATGCTAGAAATGCTTTTCTAGTAATTTCTTTGCTGCAACGGGAATTAAAATAAAAGCAGCCAGGAGAAGATAGAAGAGTAAATTTTATATTGTGAATAAGATAAAATAAAACTGCTTGTGAAGTCTGATTACTGGAAATAAATCTGATATATTACTGTCTCTTTTCTTTAGTACTGAGAGAAAACAGCTTTTTTTAAAACATGAGTCCATGAACCTTACTAAATGCAATATAAACTCTTGGGAAGGAGCTGACAGAAAAATATTCTAATATTTAAAACTTTTGAGACCTGCTTACTCCAGCCCTGAAAGTTTCAAAGCCTTCAGCATCTCCCATGCTTGCAATGCACTGAATCAGCCAGCGAAAGGAATGGGGATCCCTTTATCTGCCTGGCTGGTGGCTTAAATCACATTGTGTGAGTTGTGCTGATCAATCGCAGTGGTTAAGTGCTAAAGACACTTCAAGAGTTCTCTCTTTAAAGATGCAAAGACACAAATGCTCTTATATGAGTATTTTTAAAAGATGTAAAATCTTAGGGATGAAGCATTGTCAATTCAAACAATTTTTTTGCTGCAACTGTGTAAGCTCTATGAAATAATACAGTATTTCACTGGGATTTTTCACTGCTTCTTCTAGTATCCTCTAAAGCTCAGGGATTTGTCTTTTTAAAGCCAGGATGCATAGCTACAGGCACCTAATTAAGCTGAATACTCATTAAGATATTCAGTTAGCTTTGCTGCACCATTAACTCAAGAAAAGACCAGCAAATATAGTACCCATTGTAAAAACTGTAAAATCATTCAATCACAGACTTACAGCAATGTTTGCTGGGAGAACCTCTGGCTCCTCATCAAGTCCAACCTGCTGCTCAAAGCGTGACCATCACCAACAGCAGACCAAGTCAGCTGTGTTGATGTCTAGGCGCAAATCATGGAAACTTCCAAGGGTGCAGATATCACAGCCTTTCCACAAAGCCTGCACTACATTCCCAGTGAAAGGGTTCTTTCTAATATCCGACCTCAGTCTCACTTGCTGCAGCACGTGGCCCCGGTTGTATCCTTTTGCCGCTACTGAGGAGCCGTTGGCTTTGTCACCTTTGCAACTACCCTTCAAGCAACTGCTGGTTGCTTTTGCAGTTTCTCCTCTATGTCCAGCTCCTGCAGCCCCTTCTGATAGTGCTTTCATCCCTCTCACAGCCCTCCCCTGCCTTGCCACTTTCTCAACACTCTTAAACTGGGGAGCCCCAGATGAGACCCTGGTGCTGAGGAGCACAGCAAATTTCCTTGATCTTCTGGCCATGGTCTTCATGAAGGAGTCCAGTATGCAGTTTGCCTTATATATGATGAGAATAATAAAATAGTACACACTGGGAAAAAAATTATCCTTATTTTAAAACGTTGGAAAACAATGGGATATGAGCAGGCTTCAGAAAGTGACCTTGGGGTTAAAAGAAGTCCTTTTGATGAAAGTATCGTCTCTGAGCCCAATAGCAGTTACAGAATGAAGGAAATATCATGTCAGAGGGATGATCAGAAAAGGAACAGAGAACAAAACAGAGCACAGCACCATGCCCTTTTGTAAGTTAAAACCAGTATGTGCAGTTTCAGTCCTTTTCCAGAAGGACGTACTAAAAGGAGAAAAGATACAAAGGTTGCAAGGGTAAACAAAGACTGACTCCTTATACTAGTCATAGCTAATAAGTAGTTTAGAATTTGTCAGCCTGGAAAAGAGACAAATGAGCGAAAGTGCAAAAAGAGGCTTGTGAAATTGTGAATGGCATAGACAAAGTGAACAGGGAAAAAGTTTTCTCTGTGTTTTTCAAGACAACGACTAGTAGATATCAAATTATATTATCAGTTGGCAGCAAAAGCAAAAATGAAGGCGTTTTTCACACAATGAATAGTTAATCAGTGGAATTTCTTACCACTGGATTTGTGAATGCTTGAATTTTACCACAGTTCAAAAAACCCCTGGACAAATCAGGAAAGGAAATTCCCTTGTGTACTATTAGAAGTTGTATCTCTAACTCAATAAGTTAGATTGCTAGAGGCTGAGAAAGCACCCTGGGAAAATATTCACGACATGCTTGCTCCTTTCTATAATTTTATTAAGCATTTGCCACTGGCCAGTGTTGGAGGTAGGACACTAGAAGCTAGAATATCCTTTCGTGATCCAGTACAACTGTTTGATATATACCTCTTGTGTTCTTATAAAAATCGTATTTACAATATTCATATTTTTTTCCTCCTGAATTTAAATTAAATCAAAATGACCATGATACATAGATTTTTAAATCCTCCACATGAAGAGCACTTCTGTCCTGTTAACACCAGTGCACCTCGTAAGTCCAGTGGTGTGAACGGCAAGATGTGAGCTGACTTTATGGTAAAGTCCAGTGGGCATACGCTAAGTGACAGGCATTTTGGAAAATTCACAACACTGTCAATATCTTAATCCCGCTGAAGCCTCTCCTGTAGGGAAGTAAAATTAAATAAAAACACCTCTCTATTCTTTTTGCTGTGAGTGTTGCTGTTCACAATAAGCAAAAGTTTCCCCTTCCATGTACAGACTTTTAGTTTATGGGCTCTATTCACTTACAGACAAGACTTTCAAATAGCTGATGACAGGTGTTTACATGAAAGGGGGGAAGATTTTCTTGACCCCTAGTGTTTGATCTGTCTATCAGTGCCCCAGGAAAGCCGAGACCCTTGTGCCCAGCCAGTCTGTCAGCGTACTGTTACAAGGACCCTTCACCGAACAGTCCTGCTGGATCAGAGGGTGATTCAACTGACTTATTCAGGGAAAAGGTGCCAAGAGCATCAGGGGGAGCCCTCAGTGGGTCTTCTCACTTTATTTGAATATTTTACCTGCTGCCGGTGACTGCTAGCGCCCATGAAGGACTATCACTAGCAGTTTATGGAATAACACTCTTTCTAATATAAAGTCATGACATATTAAGGTTCTCGATTGACAGTGATAGAGACTGCCCACAAAAAACCCCCAAGCTTGAAGTGATATACCACGAAACTACAATCACTAATAACAGCTAGCGCGAGTTAGTTATTTAGTGCGCATTAGATAAAGTTCTTACCCCGTAGGCATCCCAGGGGGGTGGGGTGGGTGGGGTGGGGGTGCAGAAGACAGGTTCAACCCGTTGACTGATCCCAGAAGTTACGATGGAGTCCTCTCATTTGTCCACTTTTTATACTTCATAGCATTCATCATACACGGGACTGGTTACAAGTTTCTCACTTC
Organism: Falco peregrinus; assembly: GCF_023634155.1. Classification (NCBI taxonomy): domain Eukaryota; kingdom Metazoa; phylum Chordata; class Aves; order Falconiformes; family Falconidae; genus Falco; species Falco peregrinus. The sequence continues at coordinate 35,624,741 of NC_073723.1, forward strand.
TAATGCAAATCAGTGTGCATCCTCAGACAGCGCTACTGAAGCTTTCTTCTAACTACACATGCTCTCCAAGTGGGGTTTTGCCCTCTCTCAGGGGGGCTATTTGAGTTGGATTTCACAATTCCCCATTACCACAATTACCTTTGTCCTATTTTCAATTAATTTTCTGTTGAAATCAGTAGATTGCAACACCTTATCATCTGATCTCCTCTTATAGCTAGAACTTTCCTCACTTGAAAGCTTCTTTCTGTGTAACATAGATAACGGTGTTCTTTTCACTATCTGTTCTTTGTCTCTCATCGTTCCCAAGGCTGACTCCCTTGATTAGAAGTCTCTTAGATCATAACAGCTTTAGAGAGTGCGCCAGCTTGACCTAACTTAGTGAACACTAAGTCAGCGTTGGGTAATCTGGGAGTTTAACAACAATTCCCCCCACCTTCGGACTTCATTCCAGGACCAGTCAATTTCCTTCACACTTAGGTGGAGCTTGAGTGACTCTAGTCGTACATATTGTTACTTACTGGTATCATGTGCCCAGTGAGGTGTAAGTAGCACCTTGGAGGCAGGTAACTTTGGGAGGGAGGTGTGTGTTAGTATTACAATAAGATTATTTAATCTGAAGAAAGTCATTTTGCCACAACAGTTGGCTCAGCCACAGGCATCTCATAGATTCTTCATGTGACAACTGCTATACAGCTTATCAGCTGCATGGTGCCATCAAATTCCCATTCCTGCATGGAGCAAAACAGAACCTGGCTGCGGTGTCTCCACTCTGCTCCATCCTCCATCACTCCTATCAGCATGTGCTGAGCTGGCAGGATGTGTTTCTTAAGGAAACTCTGGTGATGTAGGTTCCGTGCATGCCAACCATTCTGAAAGCAATAGCTGTATTTTACCCTAAAAAATGCCTTATGTAATACAATGCTTCTATTAGGTCCCAGTTTTCTCTAATTCCCCCCCTCAAAGTAATTATCCCGCAACAGGTTTGCAGGGGTTGGAAAAGATTTTTTTGGGGGGGACACCGTTTCTGAAACTGAAAACAACACTGTTCTTCCTAATATCAGTACATGCTTCAATTTTTACATCAGCTATAGTCCCCTTCAATACTATGAAAGTGAGTTCTTTTATGCTCTCAATACAACGGTGAGACAGTTTTCCCCTTGCTTTTCAGTGAAAACTACTAAATAAAAGCAGCAGAACAAATTCCAAAATGCAACTTGAAGACATGCAAACCCTGTGCTTTCAATTAACTTAAGAGTATGAAGCCATACTCTTAGAGCATACTACACAAAAGCTGGATCAGGATTTGCAGTCCGACAGCTTTTTCCTCTCTGTGGCCAGGACTGAAAGCCATTGAAGTTCTTGAGGAACTTTATATTTGATGTCAAAGGGCTTTGTATCCAAACTTATTGTGGGATGGGACTAATCCCTGTAGCAACTGTGAAATGCATTTTTAGCCCATTTTGCAGTTTCTGTTGTGTGTGTGTCTTCATGGCTCTTGGTATTCCATGGGCATACTTTTTGTGCAGACAGTTTAGCCTTTTTGCTAATGTGAGCATCTTAGTTTCATGTATTTGGCTCCCAAGGCAGGCAGGAGCTACTATGAGCTTGTGCCTTCCTGGGCTGGCCAGACCCATCTAAATGCAGCAGTTAATGTGCTGGGAACCATCCGTGCTGAGCATCAGGGCTGAGTCTTTCCCGACCTTGGGCTGCCAGGCCACGGGGTGCAATCCAGCCCACCATGGGGTGAAGTCCAGCCCACCATGTCTGTCTGGAGAGGGTCCCTCCCCTGACAGCCTGTAGTTAGAGCCATCTCTTAGGTCATCAAGAGCTGTTCATGTGGATGGGTCTGTTGTCCTTCTACAACTTTTACTCACCCATCAGCAAGTGGTCTGGTTTCCAGATCATATCTTCCCCCCTGCATGTGCCTGCATGTGTGCTTGCTTAGTGCTGTTACTGTGCAACACAGACTTTGGAACAGTGCTAGAATTTAAAGAAATAAACAGATAGCAACCTATCCATAACTACTTCAAGAATGGACTTTTTGTTTTTAAAATGTGATCCTGGGTTCTTATAAATACCATTTAAAAACCAATAGAGAAAACCCCAAAACTAATGAAGAGCAAAAAAGACATTATTAAGCTTTGCATTTCAGCTGTACAAAGTGGAACCTGTCGTATAGAAGGTCTGTAGTGTAGTAATATTATATTGCTGTTAGTGCTTAAATATAGTTCATGTCCACACAATCAATATCACTTTTTAGAGTTCTCCTCATATTTTGGATCAGAAAGAAGGAAGAAAATATATTTCAGCTTTTTACACCTCTCTCGCAAAGACGTTTTCCCTTTGGGGACAAGTATGTAATCTCCTGTATAATCTCTGACCTTAATAAGAAGACAGAACAACCAAAAGCAATTTCTCTAGTTATAAAACTGTGAATACATAACCAGTTTCAGAGAACCTGGTGACTTTTGATAGGAGTATCTGAAGAAAGGCAGAATTCTCAGAGAGACAATGAATTTCTATTACTAGGCACAAGAGGAAACTGCTTTGAATGTTTTCAGAGATAAATTAGTAGGATGTGGAAATCGTCTATTTGGAGTCCTGTGCATTTCCTACCAATTACTGACTTCCTAAGAAGAAAAAAATACTTCTCTGCTATACAGGTGGCAATGTTGTGGTCAGGTTTTGTGGTGCAAATCCATACCTTACTTCTGCCTAGGATGCCTCCTTCAGAGAATTGGAAGAAGAGAACTTTTCCAAACCTGGGCATACATTAAAGGAGCTGAGGAATAGTAAGTTTTTAGTGCAGAGCCCTGAGTTCAAAGTACAAAGACTCTCAGCATGACATACCCAGAGTGACCCTCTGAAAAGTGCATTAATGAACTATATTGCATGCTGCCAGCAATTACAAAAGAGGCAATAATAGCTGTATTCTTGATAATGCCCTTTTTTCATGCAAATGAAAACTGAGCCTTGGGTCTATTTTCTAGTCTTAATTCCATATTACTGTGGGCCATGTACAAAATGCAGAGCTGCAGTAAATCAAGTTAGGTAATGTATACGTGTATAGATATTTTTATAATTTTAGCCTGAAATTTGCTGTTCCTCCTTTGCTTTCTCTATTGGTAGTAATTTCCCAAGGTTTGAGGCTCACATAGGATGCTATTCAGTATTCTTTACTTAACAGAAAACCTCCACAGTAAAAGAGATTTGCCGCTCAATGATGCACTGTGAAACCTCTTCAGAAACAACTTCAAATAGAGATTCATTAAGTTTGACTAATCATTCACTTGTGTCACTGCAAGTTAAGCAGGATTCATTTAAATTTACAGTAGGTTTAAGCAAGAGGAAAAGCTGACCAATGTGGGCCTTTAAAGACCACGGTGCTCAAAGTGGCTTCAGCTTCAAGGCCGGCTTACTCCCCAGAACCAGCTCACGGTTTTGTAGTGGTGCAGGCAGAGTGGAAGTTCTGCCCCAAGGTGATGGTTTTCATGACCTTATCCTTCACCTCTGTGGATGGCACTGTTCAGCATGTGGAACAGAGAGTGAATCTCAGGAGGAGCTGCGGAAGGGAGGATGTGGGTGGCAGAGGGAGATTTCAGGGGGCGGTAGGTGACTACCATGAAGTGACAGAGCATGGAGGTGGGCTGGACTCACAGTGCTCCAGGAAGGAAGGAGCTCTGTGTGTCTCCACTAACTTAATATGTATTACCATCTCCGCTGAGTGGGTGTCTCTTCCCAGCCCTTGGCAGCATGCAGTTCATTCCCCCTGCTGCAAGGTGGGAGCAGGGCTGAGAGCTGCCCTTCTTCTCTCCCAAACTAGCCCCTACACCTGGGGCGGGCAGTAGCAGAGGCTGTGTGGGCAGCAGACACCGTGCCCTCAGGCTTGTGAATGTCCTCGGCAGCCACCTACTCCATCTACTTCTGTTTGCAATTATAAAGATTTTATGCTCTCAAATTGTCTATTTCATACCTAAGTGGTTCTAATCTTTTTTTTGCAAGAATAACTGTAATTGCAGTGCTTTTCTTGGATTCATCTACGGTATCATTATCCAGAGCAAAAGACTGGATTCAGCAAACGTAAGTGTTGAAAAGATTGTGGGCTTGGGGTGGAATTCATGTGAAAATGTGAATATGATAGAAGCAGCAGATTATTTGATTTTCTTTTCATGAGTTTGTCCAGATTCTTATTTCACTTGTGATGATGCTGACACCTGGACTTCAGATATTTTTTGTTTGTAAGTCAAGGAAGTTTTTCCCAGTAGAATGACACCTAGGAAAGACATTAGGTATTGTAGAACTATAATAGGAAGAGTAAAAGATTTGGTAAATACAACCTCAACCCCCAGAAATAAATTAAATTAAACACATTTATATCAAATGTTTTCATGACAAGAAATTAAAGCTATTGTATCTATAACAACACATCAATCAAATCCCATGAATTTGCTTATGTATACATACTTTAACTCTTAAACTTTTTCAAGGAATGGATAAATCCCTCCCACATTAAAGTTGAAAGATGATGAAGCTGTAGTTATAATTTAAAAACCCATGTGTTTACATTTCATTATTTTAAGAGCTAAATTCAGTTTTGCATTACATATCTAACTTCCTTTTTCCAGGTAATATGTGTATACGTATAGTATATATGTGAGTATATATCTCATTCATAATATCAGATGGTAATATCAGTTTACAACTAAAACTTAAATATTTTAAAGCTGTTAATGTAGTTGAAGATACATCAGAAGAAAAAGTTCACATATTTATTAAACATATTCCATTCTGAAAATCAGTGAATTGATCAAAGCATAGGGCAAGAAGGACAACAATGACAAGGGAAAAAAAGGTGGGGTTTTTTGTAATTTTTTTCACTCTGATACCCTCTTTTTTAATAGGCGTTAGCATTAAATGGATGTGAGACTCACAGTATAGGTCAACATCACTCAGATCCTCCTATCTTAGACAACCCCCCATCTTTGATCTTTATTTCAAGTCTTATACTGCAGTGCAAAAAAATCCCATATCTTTTGTGAAGATACTTGCCGCTGCATTACAGATGGCAGTCTTCTATGCCTAGAAAGCTCATGGCTTGTTCTTGTCTGAGTTGGCTCTCCAAGAGAAACAGCAGTTGTCTCGAAGGCAAATCTGGTCCTTAGTTTGCTCAATGGTATAGGTTGCCTTTAGTGTTTAAAGATCAATATCTTAAATGCTTTATATCTATATGTATATTAATATCTATAATGTTTTGAGTTTTCATGAAGGCTCACATCATCCAGATTGATGCGGAGCTGCACACAACAGCCAGAAATAACAGTAATTAGAAACATGATTAAGTATTAAAAATTGAATATATTCTTTTCAACATGTCAACTTGTCATGGTTTAACCCCAGCTGACAACCAAGCCCCACCGCAGCCACTCACTCACTTTCCCCCTGGTGGGATGGGGAGAGAATTAGAAGGGTAAAGTGAGAAAAATCATGGGTGGAGATAAAGACAGTTTAACAGGTAAAGCAAAAGCTGCACACACAAGCAAAGCAAAACAAGGAATTCATTCACCATTTCCCGCTGGCAGGCGGGTGTCTGGCCATCTCCAGGAAAGCTGAGCTCCGTCACATGTAGCAGTTACTTGGGAAGACAAACTCCATAATGCTGAATGTCCCCAGCCCCCTTCCTCCTTCTTCCCTCAGCTTATATACTAAGCATGACATCATATGGTCATATATCATAGAATATCACTTTGGCTATTTTAGGTCACCTGGCCTGGCTGTGTCCCCTCCCAACTCCTTGTGCCCCTCCAGCCCTCTCGCTGGCAAGGCCCAAGAAACTGAAACGTCCTTGACTTGGTATAAACATGACCCAGCAACAATTAAAGACATCAGTGTGTTATCAAAATTGTTTTCATACTAAATCCAAAACACAGCACTGTACCAGCTACTAAGAAGAAAATTAACTCTGTCCTAGTGAAAACCAGGACACAACTTCTTCAGTCTGAGCAATATTGTTTGGGTGGTTGGCAAGACTATAGTGTTCTTTTGGCTAGTACCCACTTTCTCAATACATAGCAAATCAGCTTAAATCTTTCTGTCTTTTGATGTAAATCCAGAATACTTCAGTTCCCATCCTCTACTGCTGTGTTGTCACTCTGCTCTTAAATTGATGCTATGATCCATCAAAACAGTGGATGTATTTCACCAGAAAATAAAGTGATGAAATATGACTAAACACAGAGTTTGTAAAAGCAGTTGGAGATCTGTCATGATGAAAGTGCTATGCTGTAAGTTATATATTTGCTGGCCTAAATAAACACTACTTTTTGATTTGATCAGCTCAAAGGTACAGATAAGTTGACTACAGCTTGTACATAACAGAATAGATCTCTGGAGATTACCCAAACTGATATGAAAACAGATACTTTCATTTGAATTTTTTTTTTTCACCTTAAATTAAAAAAGGAAGGAGGATATTTAAAATCTCTATCTGGATACACACATAGAAACTCATATTCATCCTGCTATTCAGTTTATTCAGCGTTTCTTCTGAGTAATGTGGCCTTTTCAGTATTCTTGTGTAAAAAAAGATTGGAAGTTCATATTTTATTGCTTTGGCTTCAGTTCCCATATTTGAAAAGATTGATAACACAAGGCAAACAGCCAGTGCTACACTGCAATATAGAATGTCCTTTTCCTTTGCCAAAATGCTGATTAAATGAGTTCTGACCTATATTGTTTTTTACTTCAGTGCCCTTTCACATACATGAAAAAATGGAAATAGAGATAATTAACCTCAATGAAGTGTGACTTAAATGAGGAACCAGATTTTTATAGGTTCCTAAGTGAAATATTCTTTTCTTCTTAAAATCCCTGTGGCTGCTTTGTGTGTTGTGCTGTACACCCAAAGGTTCAGGCTAGAGGTTAGATTGGGAGAGATGCTTTTTTCAGAGACAAAGCAGGTGACTCTGTAAATATTTTACTCCATGGCTTCAGATTAATGTTTGAAACAAGTGCTTCGAGTCACTTCCTACCCAAAATGTTTTATGAGTCTAAGTCGATGAGGTTAACTTTTTTGCATCATTAGTCTGTAAGTGTACTGACTACAGAAGTGCTCAAATTAAGTCACTATAACCAATTACTTACAGATCCATGAGAGGCTGAAGTTTGACCCCAGACCCCAGTTTACAAATCATCCTTTTTTATTATATTAGGTAAAAAACCCCTGTGCATGTGAACCCTACAGAGTTTGTTTTGGGGCATTACAATTTGAAGATGAATTTTGTGGCATGGGTCCAACATCCAATATTTATGCTTGGCTGATGAAAGCAGCAGCTGTGAACAATCAAATCTGAATAATAAATATCTGGTTTCTCTATTGTGTTGTTGGGGAAGAAGCAGTTTAGTGTAGTGCATGTGCAGCTGGCCTTTTGTCAGCATATTTTAAATGGAATGGTTGTGGGGAATGAATTAGTCAATCAGTTTGTAAAGTTGGCTCTTGCAGGAGAAAGATGCCCGCTGAAAAATATATTCCTATAAAACAATATTTGTAAATTTTCAGTCTGTTGGAAAAGGTAGAAAAAATGTCCTAAAATTAACTGGGAGACAAACTGATGATTTTGGATATATCAAAGTGGCAGAAGAGATTAAGACAATTAATATCATGACCATTATCACAGCTGTGACTGTGTTGAATTTTGCAATTCAGCAAAGGAACAACATTTGTACATAGATACGAGTGCATGTCCAACATCGGGGAAAAAACTAATGTTTCTTCCTATCCAGTGCACTATCAAGTACAAACAGTCAACTAAGTTTTAATGCAAAAGACAAAGGTACCTCTTCATATATTGCAAATAGAAAATTAAAATACTGTCAGGAAGTTCTGGGTGAAGTTTATAAAGTGTATAAAGTATATAGAGAGGATGGCTATCTTTTTTTCTTTTTCTTTTTTTGCCAGAAGCAGTCCTTTTCCACTTGAAACAACAGATTGGAAAGTTTTCTTGTATTACATGGAGATCCCACACACACTTTCAACAAAGCAAAATAACTGATCTCCTAGGAATTAAAAAGAAGTAAGTATATCAAGGCAGGTATAGATCAGTGCTCTTGTTCTTTTCTGGTCTTTTTTGATTTCCCTTTACAATCAGGGCAACTTGAAGAGCTTTTTCCTGGATCTCCATAGAACACATTTTACAGAAACTAAATTCAGATTGTGATTATTTTAGACTCTCTGCTATATGTCATGATTTGTAAATATTGCTTTATCAATTACAACTGCAACTCAGTAAGTCTTAAAAAAATGTATTTCATAATGCATAATGCTATCCCAGTCATTGCATATGAAGAAGTCTGTAGAGTGCCTACAGCTTCTTGTAGCTGAAGGAATGTTTCACTTCCTTACTCTTTATAGTCCTAGTTACTGCCAGCCAATTTTAATGAAGTTGAACAAGATTTAATTATGGCATATTGTCTGTTGGTCCCCCTGCATACCAGTCTGCATAGCTATGACAGTTATGCACGTGTGACAGAAGTGCCTCATGCACATCACGTGGAGTAACACATTTCCCTCTGGCACGAGTGTTCAAAGCCCAGACGGGCCAACATGGTTTTAGCTCTGGTCAGCATGCCACCACAACTCCCACTGCTTTGTACATTGTCACTCTCTGTTGCTAAAGGTGACTTCTCTGAGGTTTACTATTTGAACACTACTGCAATATCAAAACTTAAGTCAAACAGTTCTACTCTTTTTCCTCTCTTACAATTTTGTTTTGTTTAAAGAGGAACTGATGGTACTACTTCTACAACTTTCAGAAGGAGATACATATATTCAACAATGAAAGTCCCTTGATTCTCTTTTCCTGCCTTGTCTAGAAAAAGTCTGAGTTGTATTGGGTATCTCTGAATATACAAAAATAATGTGGGAACGTAATCTGAATTCACCTCTCACAAGGAAAATAGACATCTCTGCTCCACTTATTTTTGAAAGTGAACTCTGAGCTCACCAAGCAGGATCTACATTAAATAGATTTGGGACAGAGAATCTGGCCTGTATCCAACAACATTTCAGGTTGGATAGTTGATAGTTATTAAGATATTGTCGTGGTTTAACCCCAGCTGGCAACCAAGCACCACACAGCCGTGTACTCATTTCCCCCACCCAGAGGGATGGGAAGGACGACCGGAAAGGAATGTAAAACTCAAGGGTTGAGATAAGAACAATTTAATAGGTAAAGCAAAAGCCATGCACACAAGCAAAGCAAGGCAAGGAATTCATTCACCACTTCCCATGGGCAGGCAGGTGTTCAGCCATCCCCAGGAAAGCCGGGCTCCATCACGTGTAACGGTTACTCAGGAAGACAAATGCCATAATGCCAAATGTCCCCCCCTCTTCCTTCTTCTTCCCCCAGTTATAAACTCAGTATGACGCCATATGGTATGGAATACCTCTTTGGCTAGCTTGGATCACCTGTCCTGGCTGTGTCCCCTCCCAATTCCCAGTGCCCCTCCAGCCCTCTTGCTGGCAGGGCCCAAGGAACTGAAAAGTCCTTGATTCGGTATAAACATCACCCAGTAACAACTAAAAACATCAGTGTGCTATCAACATTGCTCTCACACCAAATCCAAAACACAGCACTGTACTAGCTACTAAGAAGAAAATTAACTCTATCCCAGCTGAAAACAGGACAGACGTGTTGTTTGATCAACATCTGCTTCCACAGATGATGTCACTAAAAGCAGAAGGTTCTTATTGTTACCTGTGTGTTTTGTTTGGCTTGTCTTTAAACCAGCAGTTGAATTTTGTCCACTTCCTATACACTATGACATGCATTGCATAGCTTCATCTTTCAAGTCAGTCTTATTATGCAGTAACATTTGAAAGTCAAGCAACTTCTCTAAACATAGGGACATTATCAACTAGTAGCTATTGAATTAAACAGCCTGTAAATATTAGCATGCTTCACAGATTTAAATAATCAGAAACCAGTAAATCTGAAAAAAACAGCTGTATTAACCTAATCTTACTTTGATAACAGGAACGACAATCTGAACAATTATCTGGAATCAATCATACAAAGTATGAATTATTGTTGAAATTAGGAAAATGTTTATGCTGCTGTTATAAAAATGGCTCCTCAAGAATCACTGTGTGCCATTGTGTTTTCCACTCACATAGCCAGCAATTCTTTCATGTCTTATTCCAATATAATGAGGAAAGGTGGTGACAGAAACAGCTTAGGACAATGAACAAGCCTGTTAGCCACTTTCTGGGCTAAGCTGAACTATGGAATAAGGCCAATGATGCCAGGAGAAGCGAGTCATCCAGCTTAGAGATTGACAAGGTGCTTGATTGGTTTTTGGTTTTTTTATTATGATATAAAGCAAAATGAAACACCTAAGTTAAAAGGAAACTACATCTAAAGAAGAAAAAAATTATTTTAAAAAAAGATACAGATGGAGCAGCAGAAGTCTGTGGAAGGGGATAAAACCTGTTTCAGAGACAAGAGAAGGAAATTCTTGAAATTACATGAACAAAAATGTACGTCCAGAAATGTGTTGCTGCATTGAGAGAAGGTGTGTTGACAGGTAAAGAGATGTTTTAGGCTCTTAAGAGGATACCATTGCATGGATGAAGAAATGTTGTATCAGCATCATTATCTTTTTGAGCCAAACTTGAAAGATCATTAAACTTCTAAGATTAGTTACACCGCATTTACTGTGTATGAAGCAGAAAAACAGATGAGACAGACACAAAGCATAGAAATCAAATACACTTTCATCAGATTCCCTCATTTCCCTCCATTTAAACCAGTATGTTCCTAAACAAATGGAATTTGAGTTAGCTGTTTAATTTTGTTAGGCAAAGAACTGTGTTCTCATGTTCCACAAAATCCATTCAAGTCCCAACTGCAGAATTTCCCTCTTCTTGCAATCCAGTCAAAATACCAATTAAGCACCTAAACTTGTTAATCTTTAATCAAGAAAATGAATGCTACTTTTAAACTCTTATTCAGGTCTCATACTGTAGCATAACAACAATAATTCCGTTTGTTTACGAGGATTTTAATGTTGCATGCAGCTGCTCTACTAATGCAACAGCTATGCCCTACTGCCTGGTTATCTGCATTCTTTTTGGTGTAATTTATGTGGTAGTAGAGATGACTGAAATAGCTTGCTTCAAGTATTTAAATAATTCAATGTTTCATCACTTCTTTGAGATAAGCACCTAGTATTTTCCATCACTTTACTATAATTTATTTTGCTGTGTGTGTCAAGCTTTCCTTGCTAATGGATTCTGATACAATTTTTGGTTTTAGTTAGGTTTTATTTATTTTTTTGTTCTGTGAACAGTGAATGACTAAAATCAGATGAACTACTGCCAAGATTCCCCAGTGCATGTGTGCAAGATATATGTAACTGCGTATGGGTAGTATTAATTTCACCTAACTTTTATATGGCAAAGATCAGTGGGGCAGTGTGAGATATCTGGGTGGGCCCTTTCTGTCACGGTGGAGAGGGATAAGCATCTCCAGAAAGCAGGCGATTAAGACCTGTGGGATAAATAAAGGACTCTCTTGGAGACTGACTAGGTATTTGGCTTAGACCAGAAACCTGCCTTGCAGATGGTTATGTTTGACCATGTTTGATATGGAGACAGAGGCACACTGTGATAACCATTCAGGGGTTGGCTCTAGAGAACCGGCCAAAGCTATGTCTCGGTTATATGACTCTAAACAGTAAGTTTCCAGTAAGCTGTACCCATACCAGTGTCACACAAGCTTCAAGTATCTTCTCAATCTTACTATTCATGCCCTGTCACAGAAAGTCTTAGCTCTGGGGCCATGACTTAAAGGGCCTAGGAATGGTTGCGTCAACACAGTAGTCACGCAGTAGTGGCTACAGGCAAAATGTGCTAAATAACAACTGGATTTTCTCTAGTAACAGTAATTTATAGATATACAAATCTTTTTAAGCTATGCTCCACACTAAAAGGCAAATCCAGGCATGTATCCAGGCATATAGTTTTCTTCCTCAAATAAATGTCACAGCTGTCAATTATAATTTTGCACTGAAAAAGTGGTGTTCGAGATGTGAGGTATATACTTAATGATAAGTTTTTGCTACCATCGTATTCTAAGCATGTAAATGAGGAAGGAACTGCAGTGAGGAGTGATACCTTTAATCAAGCCAATAAAATAAACAAGAATTTGGATATAAAAGCCATCTTTCAGGTATATTTTTTGCCTTTGTCTTCTAGAAGGAGGATGGCTTTCCTGTAAAAGTAAAAAATTATATCCTTCTGCTGAAAGGTGAATAAGGCATTTTCATTGAGAGCTGAACTTGATTTCATAGAATAGAATGCATGGTCTTTTCTAAAATTTGGTTTTGAGAGATAATTGTTTCTTTGTCAGTATTGCCGATTTTTCAGTGGATGAACAAACAGGAAACAGTTGGCAGAAAATCCCATCATTAACAGCCTTAATAAACTTAGGTTGTGAGGGTTTTCTTTTTAAGTGTTCCTCTTTAAAATTATTTTTTATTTTAGCACTTTATACTAGAGTTCTTCACTTATATCTGGTTTCCTGAAACCTTCATTACGGATCCTGTGTTTCATGACACATCTTTTTGCTCTTTTAAATTGAAAACGTGTTATTCTCAGCTGTTGCTCAAAGCTACAAAGAATGCCTGTCAAAAAACCTGTACCAGTTAAATAATTACCTCGCTTTACATTATCAAAATAGCTGTGCGGAATAATTTCCATTAATTCATGAAATATTCACTGAAGTGCATCCATGACATGGGTTAATGGCTATGCAATGTAAATACACCTTGGAATTTTGTCTGTCGGTTTCCTTCTTCTGATACCACAAGTGCTCTGGAATCTGGCAAGAGATTCTGCATTTTTGGGTAGTTTGCTTCATCTAATTTGTATTTACCATCTCTGTCTCTGAAAAAGCTAGCACTATTCCCATTCCCTATGTTATTAATGAACACAGAAGAAAAATTCTATTTATTGTCTCAGACTAATGCTATTTTACAGCTTTCAAAGATCCTCTACATCCTGTCATTTTGATCATGGAAAATCTGGGGGTTTTGCATTACCAGGCTTGGCTTGCATCTTAGCCAGGCACTCATGACTGAAAAGCATGCCACGTCACTCAATAAAGATGAGATAATGAAGTGTAATCAGCTTTCGCAATAAATGGCAAACCTCCCAGTGACTGGCAGGGTTTGTATTTAGTACTGTTATAATTTTTTCATGAGCTCAGTTTGCAAAAACATCGTGCAGCTTTTATTTCTGATCCTGCTCTGTGTGTAGTTTTCTTGCAGGCTGAGCTCAGCCCTCTGGGCACCACTGCAGTCAGCCTTAGCTGCCTTCTTCAGGATTTTGACTTCAGTTACTCTGTGGTGAAAAAACCTTTGTATTTACTCTTCTGCACTTCCACATAGCTCCTCCCGAAACCCAATTTGATCTTTGCTATTCAAGGGCAACTTTTTCCAAGAGTTGACTTGTCCTTTCAAGAACATTAAAAAAAAAAAAGCCAGACAACTTTTGGCTTTATAAAGGAAACTCTTTCTAAGAAAGTTAATGGAATTTTTCAGACTGTCTGAAAAAAAATGCAAGTTTTTCTTTCCCATGTTTGATCTCTAATGAAGTCCCTTTTACTGGTTTAAGTAAGATATCTGTGTCTGCAGGCCGTGCTATCAGAAGTTGGTCCCAGCAGCAATGGCCCAGCCTGTTGCACTGCACCTCATTCATCATTGTGTGCAAAAATATCTTTTTCACAATTACACCAAGTCCCTGAAATCTACCTAGCTCTGCTGACAGCAACTCTGGCTTATCAGCTGCTGGCATCTCCACTGGCTGGTGCTGGTTTCCAGTGGTTTCCCAACCTCTTTGATGCTGTCAGGCCCACCACTGATGCCCTCACACTTTTGTTGCCTGTGGAGTGACCAGAAATCAAGCGCCATGTTACAGCCCCTAGGATTACTGCCATGGTCAGGGTGGCCAATGCAAAGAGTTCCAGCACCCTTCAAGTGCAAACAAACTGCTATGCCCCACTTTTCTCTCTGTTCATTACGGACTCCTTCATTTGGCTCTTTGGCAGCCTTCAGCCCCCATATGCTGTATCATTTACATCCAAGTGACATTCTTCCTGTTCCCAGTCTTCAATAGAGGAGCTACAACTCCCCACAGTCCTCTTTTGGGTGGATGGAAACCCCCTTGAAGAAGAGCTATCCCTACCTGTCTTGCTTGAACCCTGGTCAGCAGCCAAGCCCCACACAGCTGCTTGCTCCTCTCTGCTTGCTCCTCTCTCTCCTCGGCTACTCCCTCTTCATTGGCTCTCAACCACTTAACAGAAACAGCCACACCTACAATTTATCTACACCTGCACTTTATCTACATCAGCCCACCCTGCCCCTCCCACCCCGCCCCTGAAGCCAGCCCACAGCTGTATATTATCAATGTTAATTAACCTACCTTCATTCTGCTACATTTGCTCACCTCCAGGAAAGCCAGGCTCCATCATGCATAACTTCCAGTTACTTGGGAAGACAAACATCATAATGCCAAATGTGCCCCCCTCCTTCTTCTTCCCCCAGCTTATATATGCTAAGCATGACATCATGTGGTATAGAATATCACTTTGGCCAGTTTGGGTCAGCTGTCCTGGCTGTGTCCCCTTACCAATGTCCCGTGCCCCTCCAGCTCTCTCGCTGGCAGGGCCCAAGAAACTGAAGAGTCCTTGACTGAGTATAAACATTACTTAGCAAAATTAAAGACATCAGTGTGTTATCCAAATTATTCTTACACTAAATCCAAACCACGAAACTGCACCAGCTACTAAGAAGAAAATTAACTCTTATCCCCATAGAAGTCACAGATAACGAGAAAACCAAGGCACTACCCTTTTTGGCTTCTCTCCAGGCATGCTCATCAAGTCACGCAGCCCACACTTTTCCCATGCCTATGACATGACTTGCAGAAATATAGTGCATTCATTGCTAACAGCATAGGGTCCTGTCCTTCAAATCTGTCCAAGTGGCCACCGTGGTGAAAGACCAGAAGAACGGAATGTGAAGTTTTGAGGTAGACATGACCAGCATGATCTTTGCGTTACATAGGGTCAAAGAATTACAGAAGGTTGTAGCTGTTATAACTTGGTCAAATTTGGGCAACTTTGGTCACAATAGGCTAGATGAATTAAAGTAGCTGTGGAATAACAATTGAAATCTATAGACTGTTCCAAAACATTTGTGCCACAGAACAGTTATAAAGAAAACAGTATAAAGAAAAAAAAATAAAAAATTTAGAAAACCTGTGCTAAAATGTTATTTTCAAAATTCTAAGACCATTATGGCACATGTAGTCATTTGTCTTTGTTATCAAGCCAATGCTTGCTTGCTTAATTAACTGGTTTCAGTTAAAGCTGCTGAGAAGGGTGATTCTCTGTTGACTCTCATTTTCCAAATAATTCCACAACTCTAAAAAAATCCACATCATCTCTTGCTTTCCTCTGAGTAATGAATGAAAAAGAATTATAATTCACAGTAACATTATGGTCCCATGATGTGAGTTTATATAAAAACTCCGTGCTCAAGATAATGACCCCACAAGGCTTTCATCTTTTACTGGGATGCATGTTTTTAATGCTACATATTAAATCATCAATATTAGATCATCAGTTCCTGGTATTAAATCATCAATAAGCTTTTCCCTCAAAAGTTGAAAATGTACTTGATCTGCCACTTAATTAAAAGGTATATTTCTTTCATTCAATGATTTGTTCATCCTTCCAGCCTTCCTAAACTTGCTGTCATGTTCCCTAAACATAAACCAACACTTTTTAAGATGAGCATGACAAATTTAGGGCCCAGAGGTATCACTGGTGGTGTCTCCAAAAACATTGCTCATATTCAACTCTACAGTAGCCTTAGCTTTTGATTGGAGGCCCTTTGATAGCATTTTAAGAACTAGATTTTATTCTTCCTGGCATAAACAATTGGCCACCCGTTTCCTCCTGAATCTCAACAGCATAGTCACAAATCCAAGGTGGAGTTATTCGCTTTCACACATCCTTCTACTGTGCTTCCTAACAGACCAGACAACAGATGGGGGGGGGGCGGGAAGGGAAGAAGTGAATTTATGTTCCCTCTCTATGAATGCTACAGGAATTTGAAAGTCACCCAGAAGAAGCAAAGAGGATGTTTCATTACTCACAGAGGCCTTGTGTAGATGGGATGGCCAAGGTGCCCTGCCTTGCTCTTGACACCCAGTCTGAGGGATTACTTGTCCCCCATCTCCAGCGGCCGATTGAGCACACTTGGGTGGAATTGCAGATCCTGCTCCTTAGTTCCCCACTCTGCAGGGAGGCAGAAACATTGTCCTCTGCCCACCTATCCCGACTGCTCCCTCAGAGGAAGAAATGGAGATCTTCTGCTTAAACCATTCTCTTTCCCCAGCCCCCTTTCATGAAAAGATTTTTGAAAACTTTGATTTTGACTAGGGGCCAGATACTGACATCTTTCTTTCACAGTAACACTTACCCCACGATTATCTGTTGACTTCAGTAGTATCCCCTGTGGGATAAGGCACTACTCAGTTAAAAAACCCTGTATCACGTGTTACTCAAAGTTAATATCCTGAGAGACCTTTGGAATTCTTTGGAGTAGTAGCCATTGATTTTTACATCACTGTAAAAATAGTGGTGGAAGGAAGGATCTGTTTCTTGTTTTGAATCAAGAAGGGCATTTCATTAGCTATTTCCTTCCTGGTATTTTTTTGTCTGTGTCCTGGCTGGCAGATCATAAGGGAATTTGGAAGGCCTATATCCAAGTGCACATACTGGCCCAGTCCTGACAGTATCAAGGCCAGGCCCTGGGTGAGCATCGGCCCGATGCTGTCCCATGCCAGGGACCAGAAGCCTGAGTCCCAAGGGCACAGAGTACATGTGCGTTAGCTGGTGCTGTGCAGCTCTCACAACCTGGCTGGGCATCTGGGTGAATGTATGAGCCTATTTTAAGATACATGATAAGGGTCTCTATGGGGAGCAGACAGGACTTGTAAAATTACCTAATTACAAGAACTCTTTTGACATTCAGATTTTGATAAGGGCATTTATCAGGATTCAGCTCTAACATTAGGTACATTCACTACTTTATTGCCTTGGATACAGGACAATTCTTCATTTGGATAAACGTCTTTCATGTATGGAGAATGTATACAGTATGTGATTTACTGTGGCAGAAGTAGTTTTATCCACTTTTGGTTTTCTTTAGCCTACAGACCACTGAATGACTTTTCAAGTCTCCTAGCAGTAAACAGTCAATATGACTTTAAAGCAAAAGAATCAACTTGCTTTCTCTTAAATTCCTAGGTATTCTTACTGGGTTTTACTATTTGATTTTTAAAAGCATTGATAATCTGATATCATTAGCCAGACATACGTTAAATTATGTGATAATGACTAGCATTTATGTCATCATAAATTAGAGTATAGATTTCAATCTTTAATAAATAAAGGTTGCACAGTTTTAACAAAACATTGTAGGTTTATAACTGCTGGTAAATAATGAGGCAACACGGACTTCAATGTGTCCAAGATTTTACCCCACATATGCCTCATGTCTGTTTTACTCAAACTGTCTGTATTGCTCATGTAAACATGGATAAAATATTTTTGGGAATAAACCAGACTAGAATCTAGGCCTGAGGCATTATGTTACTAACTATCCACAAAATAAGACTTCTCCAGAAAGCTATAGCTACTGCTGAGTGAAGGAGGAATACAAAAATAGCTGTTTATCTTTAAAGAGGAAATTTTAGGATAAAATATTTGTTTCACTAGTTTGTATTTCATAAGTTTGTTTTATTATATTTTCATTTTAATAACAAAAGTGTTTGTTTGCACAACAGTTTCAGAAGTTTTCATTAAAATACTTTTGACAAATAGTGCTTTATCCAGAACTAAATTATAGAGAAGAGAATGACAATTACACAGAATCACTTAACAGCTGATAGGCACTTCTGACACTAATTATTAAAATGAAGTTTTGTTAAAAAGAAAAGCTAATAAGCACTGGGAAGCAAACTTCACTATGATATTTATGAAGAAAAGTAGTTCATCCTTTTAGAGCTTATTCTTTAAGGTCTCCATCCAACAAGACTGTTTAATCATTATGGCTAAAACTGAATGTTTTGGTATCTGTAACATAAAATACTGAAACAAGACTTTTGTCGGTTTAATGCTGTTAATGTTATGTTATTGCTTTCACTCGTAAAGTGTCATGAAGACTTAAGGTTTATTGAAACTATTACTTAATGTTTGATGCAAAACCTGTTTCCAGAGAAAAGGAATCTTCCCTCTCCATCTCTTCTCCTCACCTCTCCCTCTCCCCTTCACTTCTTGCCTTTGCTCACTTTTTCTTCCCTTTTTTTAAGGCCTTCCTCTAGCTGTCAAAGTTATAAAGCAGCACTTAAGGTTTGTGACCAGAGTACACATGAAAAATCTCTGCAAAGCCCCGAAGAGAAAAATGCAACATCTATATGCATGTCCACATGCATTTATTTTTCATGAGTGTTAATCAGGAGCCCTGCTTACAAATATTTAAGGTTGACCTCTTCTTGCATCCCATAGTATCTTTCTTCTCTTCACATGTGCATTCAAATGTAGACTGTTTTATTTTTAACTGCTCAAACAGCATCTCCCTCACCTCTCTGCTCTTGCGTCTTACTGCGTCTCGTGCTATCCCATGTCACATGCACAGATAACAAGGACTTTCCTTGCATGGTGTCTACCCAAAGGCCATGAACTAAGGTTCATCAAAAGCATCCTATCTTATACTCTGTGCTGCATTTTTCACCCAGAGGGAAGATTGCAGAGCAGACGTGTAAAAGGAAAGAAACACATTGCCTAATCTTCTGCTGAGAGTTGCTCACATGACATGGAGATTTGTGTGGTTAGGAGAAGCTTCGTAAAGAGCAGAAGTTAGTTTTCTAATTTTCGTGCTGAGGTCTCTATACAGTTCCTCACACTGGGGTCCACAGTGTGCATGAGATTGGTCACTGCTGGGGCTTCACAGACCCCAGGGGGAGCTGAGCTCACCCAATGGTCGGGTGTGAATTGAGCTAGTTCCTCCAGAGGTGTGCCACTGGCCCTTTCATCTCTTCCCAGAGCCAACTAACAACAGCTTCTGTAATGCACACTGTATACCTCTCTGTCTGCCAGCCATTGTGCATGTCTTCAGCTAGGAGATCCCAATGGAGACGAGCAGAGAGCAGCTGTGCAGTGAGAACCAGCTGGAAGCAAAGCTCACAGCCAGCATCTTGGCTGCTTGTGCTGCTCAAAGCCCTGGGTGGTTGCTCACACTCTCCCCAGCAGAGGGACCATGCTTGTGTCAGAAACAGGCAATTGTGAATGCCCAAGGAAAAGCACACATAAAACCTAGTCAGGACAG
Organism: Falco peregrinus; assembly: GCF_023634155.1. Taxonomy (NCBI): domain Eukaryota; kingdom Metazoa; phylum Chordata; class Aves; order Falconiformes; family Falconidae; genus Falco; species Falco peregrinus. Next base: position 35,644,196 of record NC_073723.1, read on the forward strand.
GCTTTACAGGTCAGTGAAAAGAATAAGGAATTCTGAAGAAAATAGGGTCTAGCAGTGGAATTATTCTGTGAAGCTCAAGGGCCTCTAGGTTTTAGAAGTCAGCCATGTCCCATGCTAACTGGAAGCATCTGCTTGTTCAGAACTGTAGAATCCCTGAGAGTATGAGACAGAATTGGGCATCTATGCCAGTATGTGAGCAAACTGCAGGGTCATTTTTCACAGTCAGCTTCAAAGTTAAAGTAAGGATATAGGACATTTGAGTCATTAATAAAGTAATCTTTTTGTCTTTAAGGTGGATGGTAATTTCTTTTCTATTTGGGCTTTTCTGCTATAGTGTAAGCATTCTGATGGCTTTCAAGAATTTTATCTGGGGATCAGTTTTGTTTCTGGTACAGAGAAGAGTTTGTGTTGTCCTTGCTAGGTGGAGACTATTTATGTGCATTTGTGTGATTTGAGTGGTCCATTTCTTTATCACTTTATGGATCATTAAGATGTGATGATGAAATTGAAAATAGTCAGAGCTGATCTTTTAAAATGAGTTCCAATAGACTTAGATTTCTTACTGACCCTCTGTGCTAACTCATTTTTAAAGACTACCTGTAGAAGTGAGAACTTAGAGAAACAAAGCGATAAGCTAAGAACCGTGACAGCTTAACTATATTTAATCTCAATGATGTAGCACACTCATCTTGAGGGAAAAATGAATCTGCCAAATTGCAAGTGCTTCATCTATGTTCAAATCCTGAGAACATTTTACAACCTGTTTTTAAACTGTATTTCAAAATAATGCTTCCACTATCCTTAAAGAGGAAACAGCCTTAGCAAAAATGTAAGGGAAACCTCTAGCACTGACATCTTGAAATAACAGATTAAATTATTTCAGTGAAGGCTGTGGACATGGCAGTCTTGGGCCAGTTTTACAGGATGAGTGAAACTATCTTGCATCATCACCTACCAGTGGCTACCACAACCAGTTAGTTGGTCTGAACCAGTCTTTAAATTGGACATGGGTGATTTATTATAATATCAACCCAAAATCTCTCCAAAGTACCACAAGCTTTTTGGTGGCATGACACAGTGATGTGTAAAGCTAGTGCCTTTTGCCCATTGTGCCTTGAAACATTCAAACCAGAAGCGTTCCTTGCCGTTACGAGGCATACTGAGGAGATTTGTAGCTGGCAGTTGTTTTAAGAAACAGCTCGCTCTACAGTTCAAGTTTGTTTTTTAGAAAGCAAGTCATTATGCTTAGCAACTTTACCATGCAGAAGTTTTCTATTTTAAATTCAAAAGAGATATTAATAAATTCTGTCATATTTACTACCTTGTTGTACTTAATTGATTGTTATTTAAAATTTTAATGGCAGGGTTCTGCACTGAGTAGGACAGCATGAGATGTGCTATGAGAAATGGGCACAGCAATAAAATTCAAAAGGGATAATTTTTTATTTTTAATGAACAATATATACATTTGAAAAGACACTACATACTCAAGAGCAAGAACTAGCACTGGATTTTGTTCGTTGGTTAAAACATTTCTCAAAGTGGGAAGTAGAAATAATATACTCTGACTTAGGTGATTAGTCATAAACATGCAGGACAAATAGATACCAACAAATCAGTGTATCATTTATTCAAGGTATTTGGCAAATATGAGTATCAAACATACACAGAAATCAAGGTCTGTTTATGACTTGCATGTGAACAGAAAAGAAAATTTGTCAATATATTAATAATTAGACCTGTTGTATTCTATAGTTACTTGTTCTATAATTTCCTGTAAACCGCAGTCAAGCGTAACACACAATTTGCTGAAAATACTGCTGACCATTGGTTCTTGGAAGAATATGTCACCCAGCCTAATGAAGCATAAAATAACTATAACTTTTTCTTCTATAGTTTTGTAGGGAAAAAAATTATCTAGAAAGATTAGAAAAAAAGAAACATGAAAATCCAAACCCCAAGCGACAACCTTTTGTTCTATTATTTTGTTGGGAAAAGCATTAAAAGGAAACACAAGAAGCCTAATTCTAACCACCTTATGAACATAGTTATAAACTATTTCAAAAACTGAAGTCTAGTTTCAGAGAAAGTTCAAAAAACTTTTGACAATATATAAGGTACAACAGAGCAAAGACACTTCAGTGAGTGTGTCCTTCCATTACCCCTATGTATACATATAGTTAAAAGTGCATAAATACATTATTCATATGTATTTTACGGGGAATCATGGCATGACTGTATTCCTTCAGTAAATCCCAACCTCCTTCAGCTTTTTCTAATGAGCACCGAAGATGTTCAGTGCATTACAGATGGAGATCCTCAGAGTTTAGAGTGCATCCAAATTATTGAACAAAGGAGGAACCCCTGTGACATTTTCCCAAAGAAACAGCAGCATGTCTGTGAACACTTGTTATTTTAAAAGTTACATTCCCTAATTCATAGTTTTGCAACACACCATTAGTTTTCTTTAATCAGTTACATGAAAGACCATATAAGTAGTTTTATCTAGTAAAGAACAGATTTTTTAGCACACACAGTGGCTGGTGGTGTGCAAAACAGCAGACAGCCCCACAGGTTCAGTGAACTTGGCAAATAGGCTTCAGCAGCCTTCACTTAAAATTTCAGATGGTTTGCCACCCTCTGTCAGTTCATCTCATCTTCTTCTCCTAATGATCCCTGTTGCATTGTGTGGTATTGACAGTGTTCCACAGAAATTAAAGTGTCAACTGTGAATCTGTAAATGCAGGAAGAAATGTTTTCTCCAATTCTTCTGTTCTCATAAATGTGTGCCTTGTAGACATAATTAGGGGAATAAAACGTGTCTTAATAAATATTCTGTAGTGGTTGTAAGTGTTGTGATAAAATACATTTGTCATCAAGAGATGAGAACTGACATACTCATTTGAAGGAACAATATTATCTCTATAAATATGAATGTGCTTGTATCTTGCTATATTTGAAACAGTCTCTAAATAATTTGACTTTCCAGTTTTCCTGCTATGAAATCAGGAGGCAGAATGTTCAGCTACTATAAAGTGAAAATAATGTTATTTTTTTTTATGGTTTGAAAACTGCCATTTATCACCAGCTTTCTGGTACTGTAGTTTGAAAGGATTAAGACATCAATACATGTGTTTTTTTGCTTATTCCTCTCATATCTAATCGCTTTTCACTCTAGCTGCTGACTTATGTTGGAAAGCTAAATACCTTTTTCATATGAAAGAAGTGAGCTTCCAGTAATCTGTAGATAAGTGCATTGCAGCAGGCTTCTTAGAAACAGGGCAACCAAAGGTTTTAATGGCTTTGGAAGGAGGCAAAAGGTGCTTAAAGGTTAACTTATCTCTGAAAGCTCTGAAAAATACACAAAATATGTAAAGGCATTCCCTGAGTTATGAAGGCTGCTTCCAGAGACATAGGGAGAAAAGTGCTTAAAAGAAAAATGTGATGTGGGCTGCTTGGCAGTCATCTGGACTATGTGTACAGGCCTTGTGCTAATTTTAAGAACTTTATCCATAATCTAAAGAGAAGACAGTGAGGTATAAAGCAGAGGCTTATAGATGGACAGGTCTTCCATGAGTCTGGAGTGGCATGTAGTGACAGTGATCCAGCTCCAAAGGAAAGATACTGTTAGTAAAAAGCAATTGGGGTGGCAGACTGAATGCATTGGTCAGCACAGTTTCTTAAATGCAAGCATTTAGTAGTAAGCAGTTAGATTTTTTTTTCTTACTTTTGGTATTTGTCAGAAAATATCTATTTAGTTGGCTAAAGTTTTTCAGAGGAACAAACCTGAAAACATGGAACACATCAAAAATAATACTGTCCCCAAACACCTAGTGGTCTGGTGGCTATGGCACTCAGTGTGGGTGTAGCAGACACAGATTCCACTGACTGCTTTGCTGGGTACTTTCTTATAAGAGAGAATAGCTCTGACATATTAGGCTTAGGAACGTACATCTCTGGTATTGTGGTGAGTAGGGCACTGCCTTAATCATTAAGAGAAGATATCAACCAAGGACAGCATTGTCTCACCCACATTCAGCTAACTAGCATTTGAGAATGAAGTATAAAATTTTCATTTAGACAGCTACTTTACTAAATGGACAAAAATCTTTCCTGATAACTGTCTTGGGTGAATTATCTCCTGGATACACTTATTTGTCTCTGTTGGCTATAGGAGAAGTCTGGGCATATCCTCTGTAGTAGGTTATATACTTTGACAAAGGAACCGGTGCTGAAGATCAGAACCCTTTTTCATGCCAGGGTGGAGGAATAGATTAGCAATTGTATCAAACCTTAATGTCCAGTCAGCCTAGGTAATTTTAACTCTGAAAAAGCTATAAAGCTTTGCTTATTCTCATGGAAAGCAGAGGTGAAGGTGCCTGCCACTGTCATGGTCTGCAAAAAGCTTTTTGTGATTGCATTTGGATATTGAATGAAAACATTTTTTACCCCCACAATACTTCTTCTTTGTTTACACCACTAAATATTCATGAAACATGAAATGTAGTGTAAAAGGAAGGACATAGCACAACGTCTAATGATCAGACAGTTTACACAATACAAAATGCTGTAGGCAGAGGGCTGTCAGCTGTAGAGTTTGGCCCAAAATTCCTCTTCACTTATAATAGCATTCACTTAATCATTGTGATTTTTTTCAAACACAAGTCTTTTCCAGAATATTATTTTTAATGGCTTGATCAGATTTATGGGATTTTCTCTACTTTACATATGTGCCATATATAATGCAACTCAGCATTCAGTCACACCAGTATCCCTCAAGGGAGTGCAAAGTTTAAGTGAAGCTGTATAACTTTCCACTCAAAAGTTTCTCAAATAATTTAGTACCTTCCTCAGAAATAAATATACTATGGTCTAGAGCTGGCTGAATAATGAAAATGTTATTAATGGGTAATTATTCTGTGAGAAATGGCCAAATTTACAATAGGTTTTATTCACAATAGATTGTTTGACCAGTTTCTCTGGGGACTGCTGTGAATCATATTTTCTCAGCAGTGAGGCTATGTTCTGTATGAAATGCACATCTCAATGCTGTTAAATGAAATTAAGCATTTCTGCAATATTATTCATGGTTCGCTGTAGCCAAAGAAATACCTGTGCTTTGCAGCAGTTTTTATGGTGATATAAAATACTTTGCATACCTTTAAAACTATCGGAGTGTTATCTTGAGATTTGTCTGCAGTTAAATACCTTCTTTTCTGCATCACCATTTCTGTATCATTTTAATATTTGCATTTTACAGTGCCTGCACGATGGCAGTCAATACGCTGGCTTCATGAATAAATAATTTATTTGCAGACTGTTCTCTGATTATATGTCTTATATCTCATATACCTATCAGATCTGAGGGGTTTATTGTACTTCAGTTATGTACAAGTATATTTTATTGCTATTTACTTATATCTTCTAACATCTTCCAGTATGAAGAATACTGTGGTGACAGGTAACAGAGATTTCAGGTGATAAAATACACAGTTTCCTTTTTAAGAGTAGGTAAGTGACCTGAAAGGTGTCAGGTCTTGCCTGAACTGCAAAAAGCCACACTGCACCCTCACTGAGCTTGTGAAGAGATCTGAGGAAGCATGTGGTAACAGTGTAAACAGAGCTAGGAACTGTGTATTTTTTTAAAAAAAATAATTTGGTTCGTTCTGCTGGTGTGGAATGGTTCCTTGAACTGCAGTCAGTGGCACTACACAAGGAAAAGCTGCCTGGCAGTCTTACCAAGTACAGGTATCCTAGCTGAAGTTTTCTTTGGATGGTATGATTAAAATGCACATATTTGAGAAAAGTGACATCAAAGGTTCAAGCCCAAAATAATCAGTGTTACAAAGTTTTTGTTTTTGTTTTTTTTTTCCTTTAAGGAAATGAAGAGGAAAGATTACACTCTGAATTTATTATTACAATTTTAGATCCAATGAAAGCTATTGTGTAATCTTTCCCCACCTGCAGGAAAATAAACCAGTTTTTACTATGTCACTATGAGTGCACAGATTTTTACCTGGTATCTGTAGGGAGAAAATCATTAAAAAATATTAATTGCAAAAACCAAGAGGAAAATTAGCGTTACCCTAAGTTGGAAAGAGTTTATGTCTAATAAAAAGAAAACCTTCAAAACCCAAGTCTCGGTTCCTTCTTTTTAATTGTCTTTCATTTCCAGTTTCATAAACATAGACTTTGTCTAAATGGCAACATTGGCTTAAGTTCTCTAATTGACTGTATTTTGAGTTTTAGTCTTGGACTTTGCTACAGAATAGTTTTTAGTCAGTCCTTCTTGGTGCCCCATTTTAGTTAGAAGTTACTACATTTCCAGTGTGCTTAAAGAAAAATAATGCCTTATTTCTGTTCTGTCTTTGAAAAGGCCAAAATAGTAAAATTACCCAGACTGCTGGTGCTTCCTTATTTGCCCTTTACCTTCCATAACTGGCATCATTTTCTGCAGCATCAGAACTTTGAAAATATAAAATATAAATGTATATATGCACCTTTCCTCCTCACTGACCAAAGAAATACCTGATCTATTTACAATGAATGTAGGATCTACATGTAGCATCTTAAAATAGATGCTTGGTGATAATTATTTTTTTTCCCCCCATGAAACGTCTTTGCTGGCTCACTGCACTTATCAGGACTGTGATTCAGCAGAAGCCCTTTGGATCACTGTGGCAAAGCCCTCATACCTTATAGCCCAATAGTTAATACATTTCTTGTGGGCTATGGGAAAAATGGGCCAAGACCCTCCAGCTGGTGCTTTACAAATTTGTTCTCTGTCTTCTGCATCCAGGGCAACCTGAGCTTGAACCCCATCTCCTAAAATCCTGTTGCTCAGGAACTGGGGCACTCTTCTGAATGTCGAGAGCCTTGGTCTGTGTCCTCAAGGAAAAGAGCAGGTCTCCTTTTATGAAAAATTAAGCAAAAAATTGACTCTACTATGTTTAGAAAACGAATTTCCTTTGCTTTTGTGAGTGCTGTCTGGAAACTGCTTGCCCCTGAAATTTCTCTTTCTTTCTGCATCTTCATTGTTTTTGTTAAACTAACCTTTTTAAAAGCCTCTAATAGAAAATGCAGAGATGCTGTCATGGTTACTAACATATCAGTTCAGAATTATTTTGAGAAGTCAAAAGTATTCTCCTTCCTCCAAATACTTAATATTTACTGTAATTTTGAAATGTTTTCATTGATCTGTTGGAAAGTAAAGAAAGACATCACCTCACTATTTTCACAGATTTACCAAGGCTTAGGTGGCCTAATTTTACCTCAAAGCAAAAGTAAGGAAGTTGAAATCCAGCATCTTATTCCTCACAACTTGGGAAAGAAAACTTAATGCTGAATGCAGCAATGGTTTATGGATAACCACTAATGAGAAAAAAAAAAGTTAAAATCTAACAATCCAATTCAATTTTTGGCTGTTCTCAAAGGAGGCTATCAGTCCAATTTCAGGAAAGGAAAATGAAGGCCATTGATATATGGGCTGTCACTTCCTTGGTTTACACATCTATGTATGTCTGGTTCATTTGACTATATTCAGTGCTTGTAAAAATATTTAAAAATAAATTAGAGAAGGAATTAGCTCAATGTAACAGGAAACTGATGATTGCCATTATTTGCCAAAACTATTTGGGGAGACAAGGGTATAAGCAAAAGGAACTGAATCACATGGATCTTGAAGTGGATTTTTACTGGCCCACATGATGTCTTGTGATAAGATAACAAGTGGGCAGCAAAGTAGAACAGTTGGATGTCGTTGTTTTGCTGGTGGTCAGCATAGTTCAATTTACAGGGCTGGCTACATTATTTCTCCTATATCTCATTCTGAATATGATCTATAACTGCTCCAGGGGAAATACAGATATAAAAGATCCAGAAAAACTTGAGAACACAGCTTGTGGATATGCATTGTAGGGGGCTCTGATATTTTAAACTATTTACAAGACCATTCAGTGAAAGTAAGAAGTATCACTGTTGAGTGGTGTCATGCATAGAAAGCTACTACAGCTGTCTTCTGTAAATCTGGTTCTTGCTCTTACCTGTGTAATTTATGAATGAAAAGAGAGACTCTGAAACCTCAGGGGAACCCTCCAGGTCATGGAAATAAGGTTGTATGGTTATGTGTCTTTTAAAGAGTGAGCAGCCAGTAAGACGTAACAGCTAACTCACAGAAGAACACAGAGGCTTACATTTGATATTTTAAGCCATTCACTGAAGAACTGTGTCAAACAGCATATTAAAAAACCAAAATGAACCAGCAGTCTATTTATGGCTGTTTTACTGAAGAGTGTAAGTTGTAGCTTGGCTTAATTTGCTCCCTCCCTGAAGCACTGGTGAGATAGGACTCTACAAGTTTTACTGTGTCACGTAATGTGTCTGGATGCAGCTGGACACCTTTGCTGGCATGCTAATCATGCTTCCAAATAAACTGCTATTTAGCCTGTGCTCCACGAAGCTAAAGGAGGTAACTCTCATAAAAATACCTTTTTCTCCAGTTCATGACAAAATGGAGGGAGAGACATCAAAGGATGTCAGGGGCACGAAGGGTTTAAACAATGGCCATGAGTTGCAAAGGAGTAAATAAGCCTAAGGAACTATTCCTCCACTGCCCCACCCCACCCTGATTGCATTTTTGAAAGCAGTATTTTGGCCTACAGGATCTGACTTCACTGACTTTCCTGTGCGTGCTGGCAGAAGAGAGATGGATCTTAGCTGTGCTGTATGTTCCTGAATTTCCCACAAAGTGAGAAATTAGGTAAACTGAAGTGTGTATTGCAACCTGGCTTAATTTGTTCCCTTTCTAGGGCATTTCCTGGAGAAATTATAATTCTATGAGTCAAACTACTTGTAGATGAGTCAGATTACTCACAGACCTGCTGCAGTAGCACCACACTGCCACTTGCCTGGAAGCTGCTTGGTGCTTTTATGAATTCCTAGTAAAGCACTTGAATGAAAATGGTAACATGCTCTGGATTCACATACAAAGCATATTTTAAAATTAAACTCTTGCATCTTTTATGTGGAAATGCATGCAGTCCTGGTAAATCATTGGGCAGATTTCTGGGAATAAATTCCTCTGAATTATTAGGCATGTACACGCTATGTTGAAAGTGTCATTATAATGCATATAATTTCAACAAAATTATAGGTAGACATAGTGAAGTGCTGGGTGGGGTTTTTTTGTTCTTTCTTCAGTAATTGGAATAATTGCCAGAGATTTCAGTTGTTAGCATTGTGTCTGGGGTGTTTCATATTATTCATGCTGGGGTCCCTGAGGTGAAAGTGAAATTCCTTTACAAAACTGGTGACAACACTTGCTGAGATAAAAGGAGGAGGTAGCGGTATTGGCTGTCAAAGTAGTGCTACAGCGTAAAAGAGAAAGACAAATAAAATTGTGTTATTCTGAAGGTCAGACGGAAAAAAAGGAAGAGAGTTATATGGTTTTGATGTTCTAAAGAGGAAAAATGAAAAAACTTGGGAATACTAAATCACAGCATTTGATACCCGGTTTTTTTAGTAGTTGCCTTGGTCCAGTTTACTCATGGAGGTTTGTGAATGTGCATGAAAACTTGGTAGAAATTGTCTTAAGTTTCTTATTAATTGCAAGATGAAGGACAACGTGTGAAAGCTGGTAGTCTCAAGGGGTTACTAAGGCAGGCCTTAGTTTTGCAAAACTCTTGCATACTTATGCAAGCGTATGTATACATACATATTCAGCCTGACATCCTTGATGCCAAAGCAACTACTCAGGATAATGGTGTTGACCTCAGAGGTAGGCTCAGGAGAAGCATATATTGGGATTGTGGGCTGTTGGTCTGGGCCCACAGTGGCATTTCATACAGCATACATAGAATTTTAGAGTATTAACCAGAATAACATATAATTAGGAAACTTTATTTGACTAATCAATGTTCCTAATCCATTTTAAATTAATTAAGCTAGAGTAATCCTGTCAAAGCTGATGTTATGATCTCTAGCTTCATACTATACTGAAGAAAATGGGATTACTTTATAGCAATAGATGTACAGGCATTTTCAGAGCACTTGTTATTATAATTTTCCCTAAAAGTTAGTAGCAACTTTCAGAAAACCTCAAATAAGCTAAAATAAGAGAATCCAGACAGGTAACGTGATAATAATTTATTTCCTATCTCTCCTGTAACAATCCTTCTCTTCAAGCAGTGCTAGAGATTTAACACTGAAAAAAGATAAAATTATAAAGAAGTTGCAGTTTTCAGAAATATGGGGGCAGTAACATGTAGTATAAACCCAGAACATAAAAATCTGAGAGAAATAGGTGCATTCATTTCTTGTCTAAAGTAACTGCAACTACTTTCCTCTCAGCTTTACTTGCCTAATGATCCATAAATTTTGCTGCTTCTCCTGGTACAGTAAAAATATGAGTATTGCCTTAAAAACTAATTGGAAGCCTTGCTGGGTAAAGCCTGATATGATCCTGTTTTAAATCTCTCAGCCACAGTTAAGACTGTAAAGGATTTAGAGAAAGAAGAATTATAATAGTTTTTTCTTTCAAAGGACACTATTCAATAAGTCTGTATCTCTGTCTTTTTTTAGTTAAATGTACAAGTCAGTGGCACTTGAGAAGAGTGCAAGGCAGGGGGGCTGGAACTAGACAGTCTTTAAGGTCCCTCCCAACCCAACCCATTCTATGATTCTATGAATTAGGACCTTGGTTTCTTGATAAAGCAGACTATTTATCAGGATATGCAAAAGTCCAAACCACAGGGCATTGGATTACATGAAATTTAAAAATTCTGGGCTGTAAATTCAACTGATGTAAATCAACATACATCTTGATTCCAGTGATTCCAGGTGGATCTACATCTGTTGGGGATCGTCTGGTTCCATTCCCCACTCGTGAGTCTATATACGTGTGTTAAAGAACAAAGGTAAATTTCCTGATTTACTGTTTGAATTGCACCTGAAGCTCCATAAAATTCAAGAGTCTCTATCAACAGCTTATGCTGTCCAAGGAGGAAACTAGCAGCATTATGTATTGTTAATGTTTTCAGTGTCACATGTACCTCTAACATTTAAATAGACAGGAAGAATTCATCTCAGTGAACAGGCATATGCTGCTAATCTTTATTTTGTTCCAGAAAAGACTGATAATGCTTGAAGTATTTAGTCTGTATAGGAGTGTCCTGCGGCCTGGCACATCAGACCTAGTGGGTACTGGTATACAGTGTACCTTAGTGCCATCAACTTTTAAGGGGACAGGACCCATTTGTATTTCTGGAGTGACGCAGGGATCTCAACAGCTAACTGTATCGGAGGCTGAAATAAGCTTGGCTGGGAATGAGTGGCAGAAGCACCCCATTGTGGCTGGCCCAGAGGGTCCGTGCATCTTTGGCATAGACTATGGAGAGGGTATTTTAAGGACCCAAAGTAGTACTGGTGGGCTTTCTGTATAGATGCCTTGGAGACAGAGGAAATTAAGCATTTGTCTATTACCCGGTCTCTCAGGTCATCCTATTGTGAGGTTACTGAAGGTCTAAGAACAACAGGTGCTGATTGCTACCACAGTGGGCACCAGTGGCAATATCACACCAACCGAAACTCCCTGATTCCCATCCATAAGCTGATTTGCTGACTAGAGAGCCAAGGAGTGATTAGCAGGACCCGCTCACCCTTTAATAGCCCAGTGTGAAATGGCTAAAGGAGAATGGAGACTAGCAGTGGACTATCATGGCCTGAATGCAGTCATGCTGCTGTGACTTCAGTATGAACTTCAGTATGAACTGGAATCAAAGGCAACCAAGTGCTCTGCCACCACTGATATTGCAGATGTGTTTTTCTCAATCCCTTTGGCAGCAGAGTGCAGGCCACAGTTCTCTTTCACTTGGAAGGGTGTCCAATACACCTGGATTCGATTGCCCCAGGGTGGAAATACAACCTTACCATCTGCTGTAGACTGATCTAGGCTGCACTGGAACAGGGTGGAACTCTGGAACATCTGCGGTATATTGTTGACATCATTGTATGGAACAATACAGCAGAAGTTTTTGAGAAATGGTAGAAAGTAGTCCAAATCCTTCTGAAAGCTGGTTCTGCCATAAAACAAAGTAAGATCAAGTGACCCACACAGGAGATCCAGTTTTGGGGAATAAAATGGCAAGATGGACGTCATGAGAATCCAATGGATGTAATCAACAAAATGACAGCTATGACTCCACCAACTAATAAGAAGGCTTTCTTAGGCATGATGGGTTTTTAGAGAATGTACATTCCAAAAATAGTGGATGAATTAAATTGTGTGATGTTAATTACTATAAAACACTATATACTGTTACTTCTCTATGCCCACTGTTGCACTGGGCACCTCATGGCACCTGTCTCTGCCATTCCGGATTTGGAAAGCTGAACCTGACTCCCTTCCAATTGCTGCATTAATGAAGAATGGACTTTGATGAAACCAGACCAACACAGCAGTGATAGAATAAGAGCAGGCTTCCACATGCAACAGTCCCACAGCACACACCATCTTTCCTGCTCTGAAAGACTGGTAATGGCAGATGGAGCCCAACATTGTAGACTAAATAAGCTCAATGGACTTCTAGAGGGATGGTGCATAGACTAAGGGAATGATACCTGTGTGTTTATATCAAAAGTCAGGAAAGGTGATGGTGTATTGGAAAGTGTAGCATAACATAAATGGTATGAAATAAGATGTGGATACTGTCCTGGTTTCAGCTGGGATAGTATTAATTTTTTTCTTAGTAGCTAGTACAGTGCTGTGGTTTGGATCTATTATAAGAATAACGTTGATAACACACTGATGTTTTTAATTGTTGCTAAGTAACGTTTATACTAAGTCAAGGACTTCTCAGCTTTTCAGGCCCTCCCAGTGAGAAGGCTGGAGGGGCACAAGATGCTGGGAGGGGACACAGCCAGGACAGCTGACCCAAACTGGGCAAAGGGGTATTCTGTATCATATGTCATGTCCAGTATATAAACTTGGAGCAGTTGGCTGGTGGTGGTGGTTGCTGCTCAGGAGCTGGCTGGGCATCTGTCAGCAGGTGGTTAGCATGTGTACTGTGCATCACTTCGTGGGCTTTTTTTGTTTTTGTTTCTTTTGTTTTTCCTTTTGGGTTTTATTCCTCTCTTTTTCTCTTTCCTTTTCATGACAATTGTTGTTGTTATTGTATTTTATTTTATTTCAATTATTAAGTTGTTCTTATCTCAATCCACAAGTTTTACCTTTTTCTTGATTCTCCTCCCCATCCTGCTGGGGGTTGCGGGAGAGTGAGTTAGTGGCTGCGTGGTACTTAGTTGCCAGCTGGGGTTAAACCACAACTAATGAGACACTTCAGTAACTTCACTTATTAACTTCAATAACTTAGATTATTGGGAAGTTTAGCAGGATCTCCCCAAAATATTAAAGAGTTACAGCAGAGAAATTAGAAATATATTTCAAAGCATGAACCAGCCACTTGCAGGTGAGACTCAAGGTGGACTGTCTACATCAGGATTTTATTCCAGAGCAACCTACCCTTAAGCATCTTGTGGCTGCCTTGAAACACATAAGGATCTCTTGAGGATGCCTGTGTTCCTAAAAATACATGTCTGTTCTGCTGCCTTTGAGGAAGAAGCATGCCAGTTTGTCATAAGATTTATTTCTGTTAAAGCAGAGAAACTATTTCACAGCAGCAAATGCACACAGTTTAGTTTCTCCACTTGAACACATTAAAAATGAGAAACATGCACTGTGAGTTATGCTTCACCCCAAAATAGAGAGAAAAATCTCTTCTGCTTTGCTAGATTTCAGAGATGCCCAGCACATACTCCCACCATAGGACACCAGCTCATTAGCTTTTGCTCTCCCTACAGGCACAGCTGGATGGATTTCAGCTTTTGCCTTTCAGCAATAAAAAGCAGGCTTTACACATGTGACGCTCTCTCTTTCTCTGCAAGTTTAGACTGACACTGGAGAATTTAAACAAAATTTCTTCCTACACACCTCCTTCTTCTGTGTTCTTCACAGTTGGAAAAGGATTCTACTTCACACATAATTAAAGAGAAGGAGAAACTATTGTAGACCATAGATTTTAAGTACACAGGTAACTGTGAAGTCAGCTAGTCTGATTTCCCGTCTGCGTAAGCAAGGCAATTTCATCCACATTGCATATCGGTATTCCTGGGGGCTGGATTTCGGACTGAAAAATGAAACAAGGGAACCCAAGAACCAGATTCTTGGTTCAGATTCTGAACCAGAGCTACTTTGTGCTTTCCTTCAGTTCATTAAACCCAGAAAAAAAAATACTTGCCAAGAAATGAGGAGCCCTTCTATCAAGAATGACAGATGAGACAGTGATACCATCTTCAAGAGACTCTGCTGAGGCAGGAGCCACCTTGAGGGTGGGAAGGCAATGCAGGAGCAGCAAGAGGACACTCACTCAGCAGGATGTAAGCCTGTGGCTTCTGGCAGTGGGAAGAAGACTCCATATCAACCTGCAGCTATTTAACCGAAAATATAGCTTCAGTGCCCTGGCAGCAGAGGAGAAACAAATCCTGTTGAAGAAAGATCCTGAGATCTTGTAAAAGATATCTCAGCTTTTACAATTAAGATCAGTGCTACAAAGAGATGAGTGCAAGTGGAAGAGGGGTGGCATGAGCAAGTGGAGTACAGGCATGGATGAAAGGCTGTTCAGCCTGGACAGGAGGGCAGGAAAAGGAGGCAGCACCCTTTGTTAAGGAGACCCTTGAACGTTGAAAAACTCCAGTAAGAAACCAGAGGTCAAGGTGAGATGGGATGAATTTTGAGAGTTGTGGTGGAGGTCTGTAACAGATCACCCAGGGTAGAGAAGGTGGTGGATAAGCCTTAAACAGCTATTTTTTGTCCTCATGGAGGACTGCAGGGAGGGTACCATGGCACTGAGCAAATCAGGAAGCTGAAATACTCAGCATGTAATTTTGTCTCGGTTCTAATAGGCAAAGCCCTCTTCTGGGACCTCTGCTTCTGTCAATATGATTGGGAAGGAGAGAAGTGGATGGCAGTTGGGGAGCAAAAGCTTTAGAGGGCTATTTAGAGCAGCTGAATGTCTTCAGATCCATGTGAATGGATGGGATATGGCTGGGGACAGTATGTGAAGGGGTTAGCTGAAACGGTGATGAGACTAACCTAAGAAAATTCATGTTGATCACAGGAAGTTCCTGCTGGCTGGAAAAAAGCCAGTACTGCATCCTTCTTTGAGACAGGCAAGGAGGAGGAGGTGGAGAAATACAGCATTCTCACTGCAAAGCTGATGAATTCCAGTCTGGATGAATGAGCAGTTTTCAACCCAGATAGCGGTCCAGTGTTCTCTGTTGAGACCAGATATTTAGAAACTGGAGAGAGAAAAGAGGAGGGCTACCACTGGCCAGAGACATAGAGCATATAGTCCACAAAAAGCAGATAAGGCATCTGGGTTTATTTAGTCTGCCAAAGAGGAGATAAGGGGCAATAGGATAGCAGCATACAACTACTTGAATGGGGATTAGAAAGATAACAGAACCAGTAGTGACAAGTAATGTAAGAGGCAATGATCAGAAATTGCTACTTTGCAGGTTTAGACCGGACATTGGGAAAAGCCTTTTCAACAGAGTAGCACAGCAGTGAAACAGGGTCACCAGAGAGGCTATAAACCTCCATTCCTGGTTGTTTTGAAGACCGAGATATGGCTACAGCTAACCTGATGTAGTTGTGGGAACAGTCTTGCTCGTAATAGCATGATGGACTAGATGACCTCCAAAGGTCCTTCACGCCAACATTTCTAAAGGACTGTGACAATAGAAAGACAAAAATCGGTAGTGTAATTATGCATGGCCTGGCAGAATAGCTTACACTCATGTTTTCTAAAGGGTACTACCATGTAGGTGTGGTGCCTGACAATATATGGGTCCTGATGTAGTTTTTAATTAGAGACACAGTATTCCCACCAAGAACACACACTTCCAATAGCACGTAAAACTATCTCATTGTGAATGCTTTGGAGTCTGTTGGATGAAACAAACAATGTGGTGTTCTATAATATAAGGGAAGATACCAGGTCATAAAATTGTTCATTTACATAACCAGCTACATGGAAAGCATTAGCTGATATTAGTTGCAAAATAAGTTATCCTTATTTTGTTGTGATCATTCTGCTTTGTTTATGCAGTTTTATACACCTTGAAGACTGGAATTAAATTTATCTTCTGCCTGAAAAAAATATTTTACCTTGTAAGTGTTCATGTGCAACAGAACAACTTTACTTCACAAAAGACTTTATTTGGTTCTGTAACAGCTTTTTATTTTTGCAGATCTGAGTTATGGATGTACCTGTAGCCTACAAGAATAAATTCAGTAAGCCCTTCAGATAATGGTGTTGACCACAGAGAGAAACATATAAATAACCCAAGTATCACATCTGTAAAAGGAGACCCTGGAGTATAATTAGGTCAGTAACAGCAACACGTTGATTATACTTACTAGATAAGAAGGAGCAATAGGCTTTTAAAATAATTTGTTGTAAAGTTCCTGGATTCATATATACAGTTAAAGGAACAGAGTTCAGGGAAATGGAAGCATTTCTCTAACAGAGAGAACACTTTTGTAATTTTGGTATGTATCCATACCTTTAAATTAAATTTTACACAACTGATAATGAATCAAATGACTGCTTTTACAAGACCAAGCATTATGGTTCAAGTGTATTCTTAATTTTCTCCCATATTTTTATACTATATTTACTTTAGAAAAAATACATACAAGGTTACCCAGCATCAAGTGATATCACTGTAGGAAAAGAACTGCGGAATAGCATCAATGTTGTCCTTCAAATGTACCTTTATGGGAATGGGCATGTTGTCATGCAGCAGTAAAACAACTATTACCTGTGCTATATTCTTTGCTTCCTCAGGTGGGTAGTAAGAAATGGAACTTAGGTTCTACAAATATGTGTGTAGATAGCAATTTGCTATTGCTGGAGGGCAAACACATGTGATTAACCATGCCAAGGTCATACACTGGCTCTGGGACTCATAGACTATCCCCAAAAGGTCACAAGTCAAAGGAAAACAACGCCTTCATTTCAGATGGATTTAAACATTTTTTGTTTTTTTCTTTTTCAAAATATATCTTTAGTGTGATGTAATATCCCACTCAAATCCATCAAAGTAAAACATTAGTGTTGTAGTAGAGGTTTATCTTCAACCACTGTGTCTTTCTTCCTGTGAGATCTGTAGTGATAGTGTAAAGCAATAGAACAGAGGTATCTAAGGGTCTGGCTCAAAGCCAAGACTAAAAATGACTTTAACAAAAATCTCGCTACATAACATCTGAAGCAATGCCATGGATAAAAATAAATTCCTAGACAAAATGTTTCCATATTTGTTTAAAATGTGGCAGTCCAACCATCATGCCAAGCAAGATTTGGAAGTGTTTTTCTGCGCTGCACTGCACATAGCCATTCCAATGCTAATTGGAAGTGATTTCCTAACTGGCATGAGTTACAAAGAACTGCATACACTTTTTCAGACTGAGGACTGCACTGTAGAACACAGTAGAGTGCAAACTGCCCAAGGCAGCACCACTATTGTATTTCAGCAACTGTGTCAATTCTGCAACATCTCTACCAACTCAGTGCTTGGCCTTTATTTCACAGGAAAGATGGATTATCCAGAATTCCTTGGGTGTATACTTGTGACAAAAATATTGATGAAATACAATCAGACATAGCTTCCAAAATTTATTAAAGACCAGTAATTTTTTTTTTTCTACCACCTCCACCCCCATTACCCTCTTACTTTTTGTCTTGTTCAAGTCATAAATTGCAGTAAGGCAAAATAATTTTCATTATATGCTGTATCCCTCACATAGAGAAATTTGGACTTGATGGGTCTTAAAAGATTGGTTTTTATGCAGCATAGCTAACCTGCCTCAGAGAAAATCAAGTACTATGACCAAATAATTCAAAATAAAAGAAATTAGTATCTGTACCTCAGCGTATGCTATAAATACCTGTATCAGATGAGAATGCATTCCTGTTGAGCCAAAGATTTTAATAAGAAATCTTCATTGTTTTGAAAGAAGTAAAATGCAGTACAAGCAAAAAGTGGATTTAGATGAAGGTGACTATCTTCTGAAGGTCAGGAGTTGTTATATTAATAATTAGGTAGTAATTGTTCAACAAGACAGCTAATTTGAAAATATGACTAAATACCTACCTTTTCTTATTAACCACATTTTCATTTTTATCTTCCTCATTATGAAATTTTTCAAAATCCTGAATATTATAGGAGACTATGAACTACATTGAAAGGATTTGATGACTATACTTTGACATGGTATGGTTTTGCAAAAGAAACTTTCTGTATCTATTCAGAATTTAAAATGCTTCACTATTTGCAGCTTCTTAAGGCAACATGAAAATATTCCTAGACCTATTTCTCAATACCATGTGGCATTGATAGCTGTGCTGATTTTAGGTACCAGACATCACTTACTATCCACTTATTACTCAGGGTTACTATAGAACTTTTGCACAATTTCATTTCTAATGTTTTCACCAACTTCCCCACCCCCAGATTTTATACAGAACCTTAAGAACAGCCTTCTGTGTCAGGGGCTGTTTGCAGATCTCATCACACCTGTACAGGTAGCTTGCCTACTCACAGCAATGCTGCCTCTACCTAGGCAAAGGGAGAAGGTGAAGCCACAAGCAGCTTTTCTGAAATATCTGGCACTAGCCACTCTTGGAAATCAGATGCTAAATAAACAGGCTGCTGGTCTGCCTCAGTATACGGACTTGTATTTGCAGATCCATCTTGGCAACAGTCAATGATGATTCAGCATATCTTTGTTTTGAACCCTTTACTCCACCTGCATACAGCACACCAGCTATCTAACACTCTTGGAAATGTTGGCTTAAAATGGTTTGATCAATAATGAAAGAAAAAGTTCACTTCCTCTGAGATAAAAACAGAGCAGCTTCACATATTTACTTCACACAGTTAAGCTCTAGGAGTATTTTTCTGTCTTTTCAAGGCTTGTCAAAATGCTGGTAGTAAAAACAGTTAGGTATAAATACAGAATGAGTCAGCTCTCACAGTCTTTTGATTTGTGTGGTTGAAGTTCAGTTTCTAAAACTTACGTACTCTGTGAAGGAATATTGCAGTAGCAGAAAAGAAACCCTGGAGTTTCTGTCTGACTGGCAACTCCAGATCAATTGGTTCACTCAGCCACCTGCCCGAGAAGCCTCTTTATTTATCTGTTTTTATCTGAGGAGGACCTCTCATATGGCCTCTGGGGAATGCCTAATACGTAAAAAATACCTGTTCTTGTTCTCCTGATAATGGAAGCAGGGTCGCTGAAGTTTAAGGACCTGGATTAATGTACAGGAGCAAAGGAGTTTATGCAGGTACGATCGGTTGATCTGCATGTGTTCAGAAGTGAGCTATATACCCCACCAAAAAGCAGTCCTGTAACATTTTAAGTACTGCTGCTGCTGTGCTGGTTTTGGGAAACAGCAACATTTTACTGTATATTTATTGGCCAAAATATCACCATGAAATTTCATTAAAACCCCCAAATTAACAATTTCAAACTCTGAAGAAAGGAGCTGCAGGTGTCTCTCCCCTGAGAGAATTGTCTCCACTTTCCAGATGTTCTCATGCATGGTTTGATGACGAAATAATCCAAGTTATCACCTTGCATCACCTGCCAAGGCAGCCCTTAAGAAATAAAGACCATTCTGTATTTTCAAACTTATTCAGTGCAGTTGTAAGGTTGCAGAAATTTGATCAGGATCCAAAAAGTAAACCAACCAACAAACCTTCCCTCCCTGCTATTTGGCATAACTGACAGAGTCTAATTCAGCTTTCTTACTCTTGAAAGCACACAAACCCACTGAAACTCATTTACAGTTCTTGGGTTTAGAGAAATTTTCCTATTTCACAAATGCTGGAAATTTCAAACTTTAAAAATATCAGAACTGGCATGGTTGTCCTTCCTTTTGCTGTGTGATATACAGTGTGAATTATGTCTTTCACTTATGTTTGATTTTTTCTTTGGTTTTGGTTTTTTTCCTTTTTTCCTTTTTTCTTTTAAAGGAATTGGGAAAGGTAATTTTGAAGCTTTTACACACTTTCTCAGGTCTGAAGAGCTAGAACACATATTCACACATACAGAGAAAAAGGCAGACACCCCCCCGCTATCATTTGTATAATTGCAGTTTGCCACTAAGTGCTACAAGGAAAGAAGAAAAGTAGTAAAGAGCCATAGAAGCACAAAAGTTAATCTGCTTCATCAAAATACATTTTGCAGTGAAAGTGACTGCAAGATTTTGCACACCATCATTCTGGTGGTGTCACTCTCTAATCAGCACAGTCAGTAGTGGGAGAAGACACAGACAGCCAGGCCCTCGCTTGCTTTCCCAGCCTTCCATATCAGCCCAAATTTACCTGTGGACAGCCTTGTTTAGGCAGAATATCACGTGAGCCCAACTTGAAAAGCAGGTTGGCAGAGATGCTGTATGGGCATGGGAACCGCAAGGGACCCATGTTAGTCAGACAAGGAAATGAAACCACCCACCCTTTCTGGAAAAAAAACCCAAACAACTAACACCATCCTTTGTGTTTCCTTCCAGCACTGGTTTATTATAATGTGAAACACTTCACTATCACATAGTAACTTTAAAAAAGACAAAAGCCAGGTCTACTGAATATGGATGAAAGCATGAAAGAACTTGGGGGGAAAAAAGAGGGTTGAAAGGTAGTCTGCCTTGAGGATCCTTGGAAGATAAATAGCTCCTTACTCTCTCTGGCTTTCTAGTCTAGAGAAGGTCTCTGCCTTCCAGTGCTGGAGCAGTCCTTGCACAATTTCCTCCAGGTCTCAGAGGTGCGTTGGGATGAATCTGTTGGATGTGGAAACTGGATGCAGAGAACTAATGTTTCCTGCAAAGCGGATCACAGCAGTTAGCAGTACCTAACTGGCCACATGCCATCCTTTTGGCTGAACTGGCTTTGAGCAAGTGTAGTATCATGTCCGCAGAGAGACACAAGGAGAAGTTACACAGTCCTACCTGTGTGTACCAGTGCAGACAAGTCTACATTGCTGTGGCCCTCACAAACACATGGAGCTGCAGCTACAGAAGATTTCTGTGGGAAATCTGTTTGTGTCAGTAAGTGAGAAAGAGGATATGCTCCAGAAGATAGATCTGACATGCTGTCCAACAGAGCAGGGATGAGTATATTGGTCATAAGAAAATATCAAAACTAAAGATGTCACTGTTGACTTTTCAAGTATCTTGAGTAGGAAAATATGTAGAACTTCATGGCAAAGCCAAAGGCAGATGTGTTATTTTGTCTGATCTACAGGTGTGGATTGTTAAACTGAATTTAATCTCTGTTACAAATGGACAAAACAAAAGAAGTGTCTCTGTTGTAGAAGAGAGGCAGTTGTGTGAAGGTATTCAGACTGCCCATACAGGGTGTGAGTGAGCAGTAATCCTGTCTTTTTAACAAACCAGCTAGTTACAGATTATTTTACAAAATATGCTTCAAAACAGCAATTCAAAAGATGCTAACATGGTTATAATAAGCGTTTAATAATAACATTTCCTTCTTCTGTTGCAGAAGGCAGTTTAACACCACATTTTTAGTACTGAGTAGTGTGGTTTCACAAAAAGTTCTGCAAAAAATATGCAAGCAAATGGAAATGCCATTTCACTGATTTCAGAGAATATTAAAATATTTCTAGGTTTAATTCAGATATAGACATTGAAAGAAATGATAACCGTGCAGAAAGCAGCACTGCAGTGTACTATTTTGCCTGGAACCATAGCTTTGACTTCATGCAACTTACTCTTCAAGAAACTCATTTCGCCCTTCTTTGTGGAATTAGGGCTTAAAAGGCACGTGAAAGACCAGTTATTTATTTATTCCAATAACAACAAGAAGAAATGCTTAGGAAGAGAAGAGGGAAAACCTATTTACCTTGTCCTTGCTTCCTTGTGTTGTTATTACAAGGTGAAGAGACAACGTTTTCTTCAGGTCCACCAAATCATGTTTGCATGTATCATGCAGGTCAGGTAATCAAAACTGACATTGCCAAAGTTTGTATCTGTGTTCAGGCTTGGATATAAAATAACTATACATTCGCAGCTACAGTGTCTCTTCAGCCTGTCTGCTAGACACAGAGCACAGTGGTAATGCTGACACACCACTTCATACATCCAAGATGTATTACTGAGGTACACAGGAGGGGCATCAAAAGTAACTGCAAATCATATAGGCCCTTCTGAAACAGGCACATCAGGTAACACTTGTCCCAAACCAGATGTGATGTGATACTTTGTGAGACTTGCCGGTTCTCATACAGCAGCCACAACATCTGAGATTGCCAGATACCACCAAGGATCAGAGCAAGGTGGGTATGTTAACTATGGCTAGTGTTACTGCAGCTGGTACACATGCTTTCTGAGGACTGAGCTTGAACATGCTTGCCTGGGGACAGGAACAAGAAGCAATCTGGGACTGCTCAGTGCCCAAGTGCTGCCAAAATCTACATAGTCAAGCAAAAACTATTTGGCTTCTTTGAGTGATTTTTCTCTCTCTCTTACATCTCTACATCTAATTATAGAATAGAATCATAGAATCATTTAGATTGGAAAAGATCTTTAAGATCATTAAGTCCAACTGTAAGCCTAAAATTGCCAAGTCTACCACTAAACTACATCTCTCAGTGCCACATCTACACATAGATATACCTCCAGGGATGGTGACTCCACCACCTCCCTGGGCAGCCTGTTCCAATGGTTGACCATCCTTTCAGTGAAGAATTTTTTCCTAATATCCAATATAAACCTCCCCTGGTGTAACTTGAGGCTGTTTCCTCTTGTCCTATCACTTGTTACTTGGGAGAAGAGCCCGACCCCCACCTGCCTACAACGTCTTTCAAGGTAGTTGTAGAAAGCAATAAGGTCCCCCCGAGCCTCCTTTCCTCCAGGGTAAACAGCCTCAGTTGGCTTAGCGGCTGGCTCCTCATAAGACTTGGGCTCCAGACCCTTCACCAGCTTCATTGCCCTTCTCTGGACATGCTCCAGCACCTCTACGTCCCTCCTGGGCCCAAAACTGAACCCAGTATTTGAGGTGCAGCCTTACAAGTGCCAAGTACAGGGGGGCGATCACCGCCCTGGTCCTGCTGGCCACACAGTTTCAGATACAGGCCAGGATGCTGTGGCCCCCCTTGCCCCCCCGGGCACACTGCTGGCTGATGCCCAGCCGGCCGTCAGCCAGCTCCCCCAGGCCCTTTTCCCCCAGGCAGCTTCCCAGCCGCTCTGCCCCAGCCTGCAGCGCTGCCTGGGGCTGCTGTGACCCAAGGGCAGGGCCCGGCACTGAGCCTGGTTGAACCTCATACAACTGGCCTCAACCCATTGATCCAGCCCATCCAGATCCCTCTACAGATCCTTCCTACCCTCAAATAGATCAACACTCCCCCCAGGTTGGTGTCGTCTGCCAACTTACTGAGGGTGCAGTTGATCCCCTTGTCCAGATCATTGATAAAGATATAAAACTGAGCTGGCCTCAGTATTGAGCCCTGGGGAACAGCACCTGTGACATTGTGACCTATATGTAGTCAATACATGTAAACTCTCAGAAAACCTAATAACGATGCTGAGCTATATACACACACACACTTTTAGTAATTTACAAACTCTCTATTAGGTTTATCTGGTTTGTTTTAGGGAAGCTGCTAGACCCTTGAAAGCAGCAGAAGCTAGCAATGCAGAAAGCCTATCTAGAGGTAAAACATGACCACTGAGTTTTAATGTGTATGCAGTGCTATGTGGAGGACAGAGGGAGAAGGAAAATATTTTCACTTAAAGCACCCTTTGGAAGAAGACTTCACTGCCTGTTTTTTTCAAGTGAAGTCAATGCTTTTCCTAACATAACAGCTATTATTACATATAGATAAGGTTTATTAAGATACCATATCATGTCAAGATATGATTAAGATAAATTAGTCATAACTTGAGGACTGTGTATCAGTAGTAAAAGCATGATAGTCATAAATATAACCACCTGTGACTGAATAAATATCTGTATCACTTCTTCAGTGCAGGTATTTAGGTAATGCTTTTCCATATGGATCTAGCTGCACAAACAAGGGTTTCAATGTTTTTTTCCTTCAGTGCACAAGTAGGGGAAAAAAAGGTAGTATTCTGCCTGTGCTTTTCACTATAAATTACATCTTCAAAGACTGCTTCAGATTTTAAATTGAGAACTGGATATGAAGTGGAAAGGATACTGGAGGTAGGAAAGTGACTGAGACTGAAAGGAGAAATCCAAATATTTTAGAAAATTACCACACATAACTACTTCTTACTATTTAATACTTCCTTTCAAATAGTTTTACTTTGGTCTAAACAGATTGTAATTCTCAAAGGCATGATATTGAACTTCCACTTGCTATAAGTCTTTGCTTAGATAAAAAAGGCTTTTCCTGTTGGAAAGAAAGAACTGTTCTGCTTTCCCAGTTACAGACTCAACAGATCTTTCAGTGATTTCTTTCCACATAAAGTGGCACTTATAAATGCTATTTAATAGTGTCTTTATATTTTGTGTATTCAAAGACTCAATTTTACAGTAATGGAAAATATATAAACTTCAAGAAGAATTAAAGAGTGTGAAAAAGTGAAATTGTGTACTGAAAAATCAAGCTCTTCATAAATAACATTCAGTCCCCAGAAATCCAGAAATGTCTCACAGGTACCAGAGTCAATATTAAGGCAATCATGATGACTGCATCAGGTAATTTTTTTTGTTTACTAAATGGAGAAGGAGATTGAACTCCTTTTAGCAAGTAAATAGGTATCAGAGAGGAAAGTTTGATTTATTTTTTTAAAAAGAGTAACCCAAAGCTGCCTCAGACCTGAGATTTTTCTAAAGGGAGCTACAAAAATTAGATACTTAGCTGCTCCAATATGTCAGGAAGGATCAAGCTTCCCTGGGTTTCTCTGAAAATCCCAGCTTGGAGAATTAGAGTAAGTAGTGGAAGATGTGTCTGACTTCCTTCCTTTGAAGGAAATTCATGTTTATGAAAATATCAGATATATTAAATTACAAATTACAAGAAAGAAAGGAACCTGGCAAGATTCAGGATTAAAAACTAGGATTATCTCCCTAACTGAAGAGCGTGCAGTCTTCTAATCAGAAGTCATCCAAAAAGTCTTAAATATGTGTTTATCTACAATTTTTTGAACATTACAATTTTGTGAATAGTTAATACCATGGCAAAATTGCTTCCACATTCAAGAATGAAAATACAGATTGCTCTGGTTTTCACTAGGACAGAGTTAATTTTCTTCATAGTAGCCAGTATGGGGCTACATTTTTGATTTGTGCTGTAAACAGTGTTGATAATAGAGGGGTGTTTTAGCTATTGCTGAGCAGCGCTCACACAGCGTCAAGGCCTTTCCTGCGCCTCACCCCACCCCACCGGCCACAGGCTGGGGTGCTTGAGGAGCTGGGAGGGGGCATGGCCTGGAGGGCTGACCCCAGCTGGCCAAAGGGATATTCCATACTGTGTGGCACCAAGCTCAGTACGTAAAGCTGGGGGAAGAAGGAAGGGATGCATATGGAGTTGTGGTGTTTGTCTTCCCAAGTAACAGTTAATGCGTGATGGAGCCTGGCTTTCCTGGAGATGGCTGAACACCTGCCTGCCCATGGGAAGTGGTGAATGAATTCCTCGTTTTGCTTTGCTTGCGTGTGCGGCTTTTGCTTTACCTGTTAAACTGTCTTTATCTCAACCCATGAGTTTTCTCACTTTCATTTTTCTGATCCTCTCCTCCATCCCACTGGTGGTGAGGAGTAAGTGAGTGTCTGCATGGGGCTTGCTTGCTGGCTGGGGTTAAGCCAGGACACAGAGCTATCTACACTAAACAGAAGGGGTGCATACGCAAAAAAAAAAAAAAAAGAAAAAAAGAAAAATTGCAAATAAAGAATAAAATCACAGTTTTAAAAAACTTTGCTTGGCTATTGAAGTACTAGCTCCTTGATGGCATTACCTTAGTAGTAAACCCAGCAGAATGTGGTAGCTTGAGTTCTGCTCCATGGAGTGCTGCACCTCTAACTGCTGGGGAGTTTGCATCAGATTGAGCTAACCTATTTGAATTAACCTTGGAAGGAAATCAAAAACACTGACAGATCGTCTTCACCTGATGCAAGATCAGCCAAATTCCAAAGAGCCTTTCCAGCTCTTCTTTGCTTTCCTGGCCTCACATTCCCACTGCCTTTGTGTCATCTGTTGTGACCATGCAGTTAAGCTGGGAGCAGGCTGGAAGTCTTGCAAAATCCTCAAACAATGTCATCCGAACCCTCCCATCCTCCCTGCAAATTAGGAGTATCTTTCCATTAGCTCAACTGATGTATTCAACCCACTCCACAAGATCAAATATGGTGGATGCAAGGCAGTGGGCAGCGCTGCCACTGCCTGGAGTAGCCCTCAGCTGGAGGAATTTTCCTGACTTAAAGGTGTCAGATTGATCTAGTTTAGACAACAGGCTTTATTTTACCCTAAAAAAAGAGGAGTAAAACTTGCATGTAACACTACTAGCTGCAAGCCGGTTCCAGTTCTGCTGCCTCCTCGCTGGTCTATGTGACTGACATCTGACCAGGACACCCCAAAAATGTTCAGGAATTTCGTAAGGCCACTGCAAAGTCTCCCAGGAGGTGTCTGGCTTGCCCTGGTAGCTCCTTTTATAATCCAGTACAAAAAGTGAAAATCAAATGTCAAAGCAGCTGTTTATATTCTGTATCTCACCTTTACATAATTACTTACAATCTACTTGTTTGGGTCCACTCTCTAGAGTATGCAGTTTCTTTTCTCAATTAAATTTGTGAATAATTAATTAATTATACTTCCAATTATTTTAGCTCACAAGTAAACTAAATTTTATGTAGCTTTTAATGTAATCTTAGTTTCTCTCTGTCATAAAATACATCTTGCCAGTATCTGAGCTGTTCACAGCCCTTGACTCTGATCTTGCAGTGCATGACATATACACATAACCTTTGTACATATGAATCACCTCTAAATGAAATCTGCCATGATGTATGCATTGCTTCTCTGACTAACCTCTGTAATGCAACATAGGTTGGGTCATTCTTCTCATGCAGCATCAGAAATAGGGTAAAACATAATCTATAGGAAGATAACAAAGAACTACCACATAAATGATAACTTTTGTGGTCTAGTGAATTACCTTAAGGAAATATAGTTTTAAATGAACTGATTTGGAACAAGATATTTTACTTCAATAATCTGAAATAAATTATGCAGATGTGGGAATGTAATTTTTTCTTAAAAAACAAACACTCAACTGAAATGCTCAGTATTTTCTAATTTTCCCAGAGTGTTTCATTCCATGAGAAGTATGTATATTTCCATTCTTGCTTTTAAGATATAGAAGTATTAGAGCTATCAATAAAATTATCTGAAATATTAACATTATATTAAAAATATCTTTTTCTCCACAGAATTAAAAAAACCCTGATTTTCATTAAGCTCTATTTAATAACCAAGTTAAATAAATAACCTCGATGCTACCATTCATTAAAGTGCTCACTTCAGGAGCTCCTTTGCAGTTAACCAGGAAACTTGCCAGATTCTCTGCACACAGCAGTGACTTGGTGTTGTGGTTTAACCCTGGCTGGCAACCAAGCACCACACAGCCCGCTCGCTCCTCCTCACCCAGAGGGATGGGCAGGAGAATAGGAAAGGGATAGAAAACTCAAGGGTTGAGATAAGAACAATTTAACAGGTAAAGCAAAAGTTGTGCATGCAAGCAAAGCAAACAGGGAATTCATTCACTGCTTTCCATCGGCAGGAAGACGAATGCCATAATGCTGCATGTCCCCCCCTTCCTTCTTCTTCCCCCTGTTTATATACTCAGCATGATGCCATATGGTACGGAATACTGCTTTGGCTAGTTTGGGTCAGCTGTAGCTGTCCCCTCTCCCAATGTCCCATGCCCCTCCAGCCCTCTCGCTGGCAGGGCCCAAGAAACTGAAAAGTCCTTGACTGGGTATAAACATCACCCAGCAACAACCAAACCCATCCGTGTGCTGTCAGCATTGTTCTCACACCAAATCCAAAACACAACGCTGCACCAGCTGCTAAGAAGAAAATTAACTCTGTCCCAGCTGAAACCAGGGCACTGGTTTGTGCACACCAGGGAGCAGTAAAAGCCTGGCTCGTCCACTGAAGAGGATGAGCTGGGAGCCGAGAGTGGCCGCAGCACAGGCAGGGAGGGCACTGCCCTCCCAGATGAAGCCATAGCCCTACTGCATCAGGGCAGGGTGGTGAGAGGGACAGGGTCTATCGACATTCCCAGACAAGGTGAAGTATTGAGTCAGGTCTGAGGTGAGCCCAGGGATCTCCTCAGGAGAGGCAGGAGGCATGCCTAGAGACAAGGCTACCTACAGTATAGGTGCAAGTCTATCCAAGAAACCCACAAACCAAGACAGCCTGTCTTCTCCCTCCCTGTGCTTCTTACTAGGTTCTAGTCACAAGATTAAGTCAGCCGCCTTAAACGAGGATATCATATAACCTCAGTTTTGTGGTTCAATAGGTTGTTGTAAGCTTCTCTTACAGAGAACATATTTTAAAAATCTTCCTTTGAAGAAGAACTTTGTGTTGGTGGCATACAGTCCTCAAACCCAGCAATAAACAATACAAAGAAGAAATCTAGCCAGAGTTGCTCAAGATCCCTTTTTTTGCCAGGGCTTGTGTATGCAGAATTGCCGATGTGCAGATCATTGGGGTCAGAGAAAGGGTCTGACTGACTGCTGAATTAAAGGTCTCATCACTAAATAAACTTAACTCATAAAGTAATTAACAGCTTCCCTTGAAAATTCTCAGAAAATTAACTTTTTACTTAAAGAGTAAGTGCAGTAATTCAGAGTATGATTTAGTGCATTCTTTATACATAATAAATAGGAAGAAACACTGCAAAACTGAGTGCAAAACTATGCAATTTCAAACAAACTCTCATTTTCATGCTGATAATAAAAGCTGTATCACATTGTGCCTAATCACAGCAGACCAGAAGACTTCTGCGTGCACAGTTTAATATCGATATACAGACAGCTAGGAATTATCACTAGATTAATTGTATGTATAAGAAACCAGACAGTGGAGTGCTGTGGTATGGGTAGCATGGTCTTTTAGCTAAGCCTAAGCACATGAGCTACTCTTGTGCCCTTTTGTTTTCTGAAGAAGCAGGAAACACTGGATAGACAACCTGGCTGTGGTGTAGCTTTACCTCTGGAGTCACCAGCAGTGTATTTGTACTTCTCTGAAGCATGAGAAATGCAATGTAAGCTGAAACACCATAATATTCTCTCCCCTGTGCTGTGAAGGAGTCATTACAGTACAGTTTTGCTCAGTAACACCAGGAATATACAGCTGTAGTGCGTCTGTCTCTGCTTTATGTCTTTCAAGCCTCAGCTTGCCTCCATTGAGTCCTATTATACAGTCTCTGATCATGTTGCACTTCAAGGTTGCAGAGAGAGGTGCTAGAATTCCCCAGGTAAATAGTCATGGACCAACCTGTTTCTGCATTCCTTTGTGCTGTCAGTTAGTGTTTAGTTTATGCACTGGAAGGAAAAAAATGTTTATGACCTTCATAAAAGAAGAAGAGCTATTGCTGTTTAAATACTCTTGTGGAAGTTTTCATTATCCACAGAATGGCTAATCCCTTTCTGAATGCTATTCAAGCTCTTGGCTTTTATTATCTAACTCACAAAGAAACAAATGACATTATAATTCAGGGAAGCTGGGTCAGATGCTGCAGTTCTGTCGAGATCCTCAGTTTTAGCCAAGTAGGACACTGTGAAAACTGAGAGCTGAGGAACAGTTTTTAAAGAAATGCAAAGTCTCTGCATTTTTGTATTAATATTTTTGCTTTTTACTCAAATTATAAGCTGGATACAGTTCAAAAACTGTTACATCCTACTCAAAACTGGTATCTCTAATGCTGTTTTAGCTGATGGCAGTCTCAACAGAAACTTTTGTAATAGATATGTGAGTATGTGAGCATGAATATATAATACAAAAAGAAACTCATTACATTTCATGCGCACCAAGTTTGTGTGAAGCTGTAGTTACCCCCTTTGAATTATTCTGCTGCTACTAAGACAGAAGGATAAAAGAAGATGTCTGTAGGGTTCATAAAGCTCTGGTGGGGATGGATCCTTGAGTCCTCATGGTAGGGACTGTCCCGGGAACTCAGCCCCTCCTTCTCTGAAAATGACTCTGTTGGCCAGTGCTGATTGCTTTTCAGCCAGGTTTGCAGCTGGGTACAGGGCTGCTTTGGTGTAGCTTTACTAAGTAAGGTGTCTCTAACTCTAAACCAGAGGTGAGCCTATAATTCAAAGGGAAAAAAGAAGTCTACACCACTTTTATGTTCATTTCACAGTTCATGGTGAGAAATCATTCTTATTTTTCAAGCTCCTAGAGTGCTAAGCTGAGAAAATGGGCCTTCAGTAATTTTCTTTTAATTGGGAGCTCAGCAGTACAAAGGTGGCACAGGCTGGTATATATTTTGAAATAGCCTGCTGCAGCTAGCACTGTGGCAATAATTGAGTCTAGATGTGACTAAAGTATAGTCCATATAATGGCAATAATAGGTGCCAAAGTCAGGCGTTCTTTCATAGGTGATAAAAGGATAATTTAACACATGCTATATCTGATTCTTTTTTCAGAGAGTAACATCAGATCAGGGTTTCAGTTCCTACTTTAGTTAACTATTAAAGGACTCACCAATAACTTTATTGCTGCCACTTATTTTTAATACGTTTTGTCCAACCTTTTTTTCCCCCAATTTTCTATGACTTTCTTTAAGAAATTCTCAGTTACATGAGCATATTTTTGGAAACTGTTGCTGACATGAATGTGAAATATACAGCTGCAGGTTATAGTTTGAAAATGTACTCCCTCGGTCAAAACTTTTTCTTGTGTTCCTCAGCCCTTTTTACTGGCATCTGCCCCCAGTTATCCTATCAAAACATCACAGTTAAAATTGGAGGGCCCATTCAGAAACCTAAACATCTGCATTTATGCCATTTCAAATATCCTGAGTAACTGAAATACCCTCCTGGGACTGGCAGGTATGGACAGGACTATGTGAGACTTATTCCTTTGTGGAGAATCTAAAGGAGGATCTAATATGACACTAAATACCTGTGTTTAGGCATCTAAATTACTTCCTTGGTGTCTCTTTTTTGAATCCTAGCAAGCAATGCCTGAGGAGTTAAGTGTACGGTATTGACATTGACTCCAGTAGGACTCATGGACTCTCAGTACTTCTCCAAGTCAAGCCATGAGGATTACAACCACTGAGAAACTTGTGTGGTATATAGATACCTCAATTCAATCTCACAGTCCTCAGAGCCTGCCCTCAGCTGTGGAGCTGCCCATGCTGCTTTTGTTCAGGAAGCAAGAAAATTCTCAGTCTGGACTTGGACTAAGTTGCCTTTGACTTAATAAGTCCCTGTGCCCTGTTCATATAGCTCATGCCCACACCCCGTCCGTGCACATACAGGAACTCTCCCCTCCCTGTATTTTTGTAGGACTATCTCAAATATGTCTTTAGATGTTCTACTCTGGATTCTGCACAAAATATAGATTTGTTCCCAGTAGCATTTGGTAATGGGGTAACCTCTCAACCCACCTTCCAACAACCCTGCAGCTTTCCCTGAGATACTTAACCCTGTATTCTGCTCCTTGGGCCAAACACTGGCTCTTTAGCAATCCCTTGCTGGTTTCTCCCTCTCTGTCTTCCCTTTGCTTCTCCCTCTGCAGTGCCCTCCAGCCACTAGCATTTGCTGTTTGCTTCCCTGAACCAGATGCATAGCCTGTCTTCTTGGGATCCCAGTAGATGCCAGGAATATTTCTGCCAGTGGATCTCAGGATTTCTGTTCTCCCATGGGAACATCTGGGATGAGTGCTTACCTAATCCTACTCTTCTGGTAGCTCTGCTTTGTACAGTAGCTCATTACTTAGCACAGACAACCCTGATATGAAACAGACAGGACCAGCTCCCTTCACTGCCTCACAGACTCTGAGTCTCCAAGTGCCACCTCTCTGATGCAGGGCTGCAGAGCTCTGAGACAGGACGTTTTAATACTTTGCAGCTGAAACTGTTCCTCTTTGCATGAACTAAGAGCTCATTGACTATGAGTTAATACCCGTCCTGAATAGGATGAAAGAAAGCAATCTGAACATGACTTCAGCAGCTGCAGGGCTCTACTGGGAACAGAAAGTTCCTGCTACAATAAGTGATCATGGTGAAATGCATTTGAGTATTCACAAGAGATTCTTATGATAACGAACATATATGAGATGGGTGTTACATGCTTATTCTGGCATGCTTCCTGTGCACCTTCAGTATCTATTTAATGTAGACTTTATGGATGTCATGTTACTATAACATAAAATCACAGCATCACAGCATAGTTGAGGTAGGAAGCGACATCTGCAGATCATCTTGTCCAGCTGTATTATGGGCCACTGAGGCACATCTATACCAGTAGGTGCAGGGAAAGTCTTGTCCCTCCTCTGTACGGTGGATGGGCTGAAAAACCTGAGCTGGCAGCGCATGTGCTAACACTAACATGTGCAGCACACCAGGAGAGCTGTGGGACACAACGTGAAACATAAGCTACCACAAACACACCCACTCCTGGAAAGAAGTATAGATGTATAGGTGCTGCACAGTATCTTTGTCATTATACTGCGTCTGCATCTCAGCTGAAGGGTCAACATAGGCTGCAGTGTCAGATTTATTGGCTCAGAGTTTTACTAGCTTATGGGTCTCCCTGGCACTCTGTTATTCTGTGTAAGTGTGCTTAATCTTTCAGCTAGGTGTTGCATTAAGCAGCCTTCCTGGTGGGTGACTGATGCTGCTCCCTCTGCTTGAAAGGATCCATATCAAGTTCAAATTAAAGACTGTCTGAGAGATTCATTAAAAACAAAGGCTGTGAAGGGTAGAGTCCAATGACAGGATCTAAAAGATACTTTTGGTATTATAGATACTTTTGGTATTAAGATAATTTTAGGTATTATAGGTTAATTCTTTGCATTGCTGGAATTAGTGGGATGAATTCTGTATTCTAAATTATGAAAAAAAAAAGGCTGCTAAAAATAGTAACAACAAAATTTTATCAAGACTTTAGGCTGAAATCTGTTTGGCAAATTTCCAGTCCCCAGAGATTTTTATTTATCAAGTATAGAGTCTTGGCTAAATTACAAGGAAAAATATCCAGAAGTTAATAGTTCAACAAGTTTTATATTTGTTTGAATCAAAAGTATCTGCAAAGATTATGAAAGTAGAGAAAATTTTTCAGAGAGGCAACATGCCATGTAGCATGATCCTTGCTCAGTTATAGTGATTCATGGTAAGCAAGCCCTATTCTTTTCAATCACAAATGTTGATTTAATTTTCTCAGCATTCCTGAAAACCAGGCCTCAGTGGGATGCATTCTTAATATTATGCATTTCTGTATTTGCTGTTGGATACCTTCATGGCTTTCTAAATTTTCACCTGCATTGCTATGGAGACCACTAAAATCCGATTATCATTGCTGAAGGAAATGTACACCACCACCTTAGCTTGAAGAGATTAAATAATTTTGCTTTGCACGCTGTTTGCCCCAAGAGCTGGTTAACACTGTCAACTTAGAACCACCCCTTCTGGGGCATTTTGCAGGAAAGTCAAGTGTGATTTATGACTTAAACTCCATTACTATGCTGATAATTCACAGCAGTAAAAAATTATACCCAGAATGATACGAAATATTTAGTTTTAGAACCCTGCCTGTAAGAAAACAGGAAGATATGATCTACTGTAACACTAAAGAGCCTTTCAATCTGTAGTGATTTTACCAGGTCAGGATCCTATGTAGTCCTCTGAGATTCTTGCTGTTACCAACAGGACAAGCCTGGGAGCCAGCTAAATGGCCTCTCCATGCCCTACATTCACTGTTGATAATCAAGAAAGGATTCAGCCTTCTTCTGCAACCACTTGAGGTCTGCAGATGAAAAACAATTTATAAAAGCATTTTTAAAGAGGAGCTCGTAAGCTCTGTGAGAGTTTTAGTTCTCCAAACACAGTGTCTTGCAACTTCACTGAAAAAAGTGAAGGTTCACACTCAAGGAGTTTGTCCCAGGCAGTGGAGGTGAGAAGGGATCTCTTCCATTTGCGCATACCCACTCACTCATGCTCTTCATTTCTCAGAGGAGACCACTTCACTGCATTTCTCTTCTCTGAAGAACCATGTAGTTTAACAGATGAGACAAACCACACACAAAAGGGGGATGAAGGTGATTGGTAAAAAGCTTGAGCTTGTCCCCTATAAAAAAATACCTTTGAAAAGTGCTATCTGAAGAAGCTGCTGGAATTCTAACATCTGCTCAAGTTCTTTGTTCTCTTGAGTAGGTAGCAGCAGCAGATGTGCTCTTTGTAGCTCTGTACTAAAAGGGGTTTCACAGAGCTTCTGCATATGATAGAGCAGTCAGCAATGTCATTTGTCTACATGGCTGCCTGCATGCAATTCCATGGGAAGGGATTTTTTTATCTCTTTTTTTTTTTTTTTTATTTTTTTGCCATTATTGATTGTCTGCTGCTATCATGTTATCTTTTGAAGTGTCTTGGGTCCTCCAAAACCAATGTGGAACAGATTGGTCAGAATGAGCCACATTTAAGCTGGTAGCACTCTTGAATTACTGTTTTTCTACCTTGTTGGTCTACCACAAAAAACACTCAGAACTTGCAATTCACTTACAAATGATCGTCACATAAATGGAGGAGTATCCAGATCTCAAAGGTCACTCATCCTTGAAATCAGGAAAATTGATTTTATATAGCTTGCTGCCGAAAACTACTTTTGTGTTCCTGAGACATGACCTGATTCATTTGCTCTCTGAAGCCTGCTACATTAAAGAATAGTGCTCAATGAACAGATTTGTAAAACAGCATTTCATACACTGATACATTGATTACAAGTAATGCAATATGTGACCACAAACACAGTAAACCTCCTGACATATATCACTGAAAATTGTCCTGTATAGAACTAAGAAAAGAAATGTCTAGGCATTTGTTTGCTTGGTATCACATATTGCATAAAACATGGTCCTCCTGTGTAAAGTAGAGTAATGATGGAGACCAGAATATAAAATATTGTCTATTGACCAAAAAAAAAAAAAGCAAGCAAAAAACTCACAACCCAAATTCATCACTTCAGACACTGATTTATATGTTTTATGCACAATGATTTGTGTAACAATTGTGTAGAAATTGTAGAAATCAGAATTTTGATTGACTAGAAATATGGATTGTGGCATAGCTCCACTGCTGATAA
The DNA here is from genome assembly GCF_023634155.1 of Falco peregrinus. Lineage (NCBI taxonomy): Eukaryota > Metazoa > Chordata > Aves > Falconiformes > Falconidae > Falco > Falco peregrinus. The sequence continues at coordinate 35,679,605 of NC_073723.1, forward strand.
AAACTATCTGTTGCATTTTGATTTGCTGTTTTTAACTACAACACTGTTTTTGTAGACAAGGCAATCAAGCCATATAAAGATGGTCAAAGGGTAAATTAGAAAAAAACCCGGATAGGCTTGTATTCCTGAAAGCTTTCCTATTTTAATCAATTCTGCTTGTCAGTTTAAAAAGATACCTTTCTACTACCTTTGCTCTTTGTGTTTATGAATTAAAATATCTTTTTTGCAAATACATTGTGAACGTTATATTTGCTAAATGTTTACTTTTTCATAATTCCTTTCAGTTTAACATAGTAAAGAGAGAGAAAAATGAGATTTAAAAAAAGATATTAAATTAAGAAATTGTGCTTTAAAAGTTCAAGAATATTTTGAAAACACTTGTCTGTGGTCTTCCCCTGCTAGTTAGAGATAGCAAACATAGCCTGCATGGGAATTATTTAAATAACTGCAGCTGAACTAACTTTATAGAACATTAAGCCAAATTCTTTGCTGGTTTAAGACAGTGCTACCTCATTTACCCGAGAGCTGTTTTATGTATTTTCACAATAAACCCCAGCATAACATATATAAAGCACTTACCTATGGAGGGTGGCTAATATAAGGTGAAGTGTCCAGTTGCTACTGGCAAACAATCAGTAGAAGTGGCCTGAGCAAGGGCTGCTGTCTAGGTTAATTTTTCTAGTGGTAGTGGCCAGTTGCCATCTTGTTACGATTACATAGCCCTTCTCCTCACAGGATCAGCATACATTTTCTTGGAGTTTGGCATTTAGATAGTGTCAGAAGTGCAGCTGTCTCATCTACAGTGTTTCCATCAATGGAAGCATAGATTTACAGTTAATGTAGTCACTCAAGTGAACAGACATCTATTAAATCCCTCACTCATCTTGTGGATTGAACAACCAGGCTAAAATTCTGAACAGCAGATTAATTTTTCGTGTGATAGGCTACACATTGCCACGTGTTGAATTCTTGGGAAGTTCAACCAAAATCAGCTGGAAATTTGGAGGCTTAGCTCTTGAAAGAATAGTCAGAATCATGGCATACAGATAGGGATGTGAAAATAAATAAATATGTGGGGGAGGTTTCTTCACAAGTACGAGTACATGTGCAGCACATCCCCTTTCCGTAATTTCCTCAGTCATCCCCAGGTGAGATCCTCTCAATGATCGCTCAAGTTTCAGTGCTGCCATTCAAGTTGCAGCCCTACCCCACTGTATATCCTCTGCTCCTCCACCTTGTCCCACTGTGTTCCTGCTGCATGAGCAATATTAGCAACCGCAATATGCGTTATCACTTTTTTTTTTCTTCAAATAACATGCTAAATGCTGCTGTAACTCCTCATAGGGTGAGCACTGATCCCAGTTTCTGCTTAAGAATCCAGCTGGAGCAGACACCGAAGGTACACATTTAATGACCAATACCTGCAGAGTTACCCCAGGGATGAGCTCCGTCCTTATTTTCCACAACATTAGTTGTCTGTAGTTGCAGAGAAACTTTTCTAATTATCTAGAGCACAAAGCAATGGGAGAATATTTTTTTTCATATATGCATAGCAACACATCATAGATATATTCACATATAGTAATACAGCACAGAGCAGTCTTGCAAAGCTTCTTTTCCATTGCTTTAGGCTGCTAAATATATATAGCCAGGATAGTATTAGAAAGTTTTAAATGTAACCTTTAGAAACAGTTTTGCTTGGTTAGTTGGATTTATATGGGATGGATGATATGGGAACTAGGTCTTCTGTTTTAATACAACGTGGTAATTGTGGATTAATTCTGTTCATACAAGTGTGGAACAGCAATCTTTTTTGGAGAGGTTAATCAAATGAATACTTACTATAGCAACCCAAAAATGTGTATCTGTGAAAAACTTTGAGCTCTTTTTTGTCTCGAATGAGTTAATAACCCTAATAAAAACTATCTGTTTCCTGTGGCACTCAGTGTTTTTCCTAAGCAGTTTGTCAGAGGGCTTTATCAGTTTTCCAGGACTGGCTGTTGTAAGGGCACAGATCACCACAGTAGGGCTGTCAACGCTGTACGCAGGTGCCTTTACTTTCTCTCTCTCTGCCATCCTCATGGCCAGAACATTTCATTGGTGAGAAATGCTCAGAGCTACAGTACTAACAGTACTAACTTGTTAAGTTGTGCTGGTTTTACTTAGTGTACAGAATCTTCCTGCATCTTTAGTCATATCCTTGGCTAGACCCTCCTTTTCCTGGGAACAGACTATCTGTATCAGGTCTGCCCTTAGTTGACTGTTCAGGTTGACAGCTGCTGGCCAAAAGAAACATATTTTCTCCTAGTTTAGGGTGTCCAATAGTCCTTAGCTTCACCACACACACTATCTTTCCTCTTGTGTAGAAGTCTAACCATACAGAGGTTGTCTTTCTGATCTGTGGCTGCCGGACCTCATTGGGTAACTTTGGTGAGCGCTAATGATGGAAAAGTGCTACAAGTTTATTTCAGGGAGGATAAAAGCCTGAAAACATGGAACTGAAGCCTGTCCATGCAGACATGGAACAAGGTTACTGTCTCAGAGTAAAGAATTTATGAGACCAGAAAATCTTTTCAGTGCTTTGTATTGGACTCAAGGCAAAGAGCCAGGATTGTATTACTTATGTGGAAAACTCCTCCACTCCTCTAATAATTTTGCATTATGTTTTTAAAATCGTTTTCCAACAGGTTCAAAACTCAAAAATATTTGTCTTTGTCCCTAATGGCAATAAATGGGGCTCATAATGGATCTTCATATGAGAAAATAAAAAATATACTGGAATATAATCCTGACTACAATATAATTGCATAAATTGTATTTTCTATACTTTATATAATCATGCAAAGGGTTAAGTATGCCTCTGTTCCAAATATATTTGCCCATAAAGTGTTAGAATGATTGATGTTTTAACCATCTAACACTGCAGGATATTCTTCCTCCTTATTCTTGGCTGATTGATGCCTTAATTTCAGTAATAACTGCCCTCATGCCTAGTATGATCCAACACAGAATTTAAGATTGCCAAACTGAATTTTTTTGGTTATGTTTATTACATAAGATCTTGACAGACAAGTACAGAAAATGAAATTATCTTTACTTTATTATCTTTTTTCCTCTCCATTCAGTTATATTCCTTATTTAAATTTTCTAGACTATTCAAGATTCTTCTGAACATGGAAACTAGAAACTTTTAAAGTTCTCGGCCTACCTTGTCTACTAAAAAGGAATTAGAAATTATTTCAATTGGCTACTATTTAATCTGTAGCAGGGTTCTTTCAGAGTGAGGAACTGGCCCTGTATTGTGCATAATAAGAGTAAGTTGTTCATAAATTTTACAAACTTGTGCAAAATCTGGCATAGCTGTAGTAATACGGACAACACATTTAGAAAAGTAGAAAATTAAATACCATGTATAGATCACACACATTTCAAAATAGTCTTGCTTCCCAACAATATCAATATAATTTTAAAATATTCTTTTATAATTTGTGGATGAGTTTTTCTTAGTTTGTATAGCAGCACCTTGTATATAGAATAATAAACTGTGAATAAAAAGTGTTTTTGAATACTAAACAGAAAATGATAAATATTCTTAACATATTTTTGTAAGTAATATTCACACTGCTTTAGTGATACATGAAACTTGGAAGCTTCCAAGATTAAGAAAATGCATTCCTCAAATTCAATGAAATATCACCACTGGGCCCCTCTTCTCTTTCACCCCACTGAAGAATTCCCTCTTTTCAGGAAGTTTTCATTTCTTCTCTGTCATTTTTTAACACAGGACTTGTCCTTAAATTTCTCAAACTGTCAAAATGGTAACAGGAGTTATCACATTATTTTTTCTATCTTACTTACTTACATAAGGTAAGTACTTCATATTATGGGTGCCTGTTTCTGTTTGTTCTGGTTGGAAAGTTTGTGAAGCACAAGTTGTATTACAGAGCTTTAATTGGTATTTTTCCATGAGAGAAATAAACTTTTTCCTGGAAAGTTTCTTACAGTCACATTTTAAGAGAAGAAATTACAAAACTGAATTAGTGCATAAATCAGAGAAAATATTTATTTACAGACATGTAAAAATTATGTTACAACATTTTAAAGCAAACTGTAATGAACCATCAATCTGCTCTACATGGGCAAACCCTGAACGTTTTAATTCTAACTTGCAGTGGTACCTATTAAAAATATGTCTGCTTACAAGATTGCAGCTATCTACATAGTTTAAGTACAATGATTTTTCAGAACTAAAAATGGATCTACAGAGAAAACTAATAAGAACTGCAACAATATGTAATACAAGAGTTTACAAAAGTAAAAATATTTTTTCTTGATCCAAACTTTAAAGCTTTTTAGTAAATGTTTTCCATTCATGCAGCTGAACAGGTTAGAAATGAGTATCTGAAATACACAGAGTGTATAGGTCTGTGTAGGAAATGAATTGGTGTAATTTGGGACTGTCCATAAAGGATTTTATAAGACTGTTGACTACCCAAACCAACTGACAAGATCCTTTATGTTTTCTGTTCTTCCATATTGCAAGGGATGAGCAATGTTAAAACCCCACAACTGACAAAACCCATGTAAAACAAGTAGAAGTAGTGATGACAAACAACACCCAGCATACTGCATACATGAAAAGTAGAGAACTATCAAGCTCTGTGGAAGCTGCCAGCATCCTCTGTAGTGATTTGAAGCAAACATGCCATTAAGAAACCTTGCTAGGAATTGACTGCATGGCACAAGCTTCTGGCTTGCAAATGAAATACTGCCTGATGGTGTTATCAGAGGTGTCTTTTTGTGTTCAAAATATATTCACGACTTAAACTATGGTGTGAAACAGTGTCAAGACTATGATGGTGCAATCATTTCCGTAAGTATATAATCTAAAGGTAATGATTGGAAAGAATTTATAATAATCTAGTAGAGTGCTTTCTTTGATTATTAGCTCGTTTGGAATGGAGGTGGTGAAGAAATGATACACATAGCTGTTACTCTCATGTAGTTTATTAACACCAACATCAGAACTGATCCCCTTGGATGACATTCTGCATCTCTTAAATGAGCCAACATATTATATAATTGAAATGGGCAAAATGCCCATTGAGCTGCTGAGGTTTGGAGTTCTTTTTTTTTAATTGTCAGCCAACGATGGAGATCACAAAACAGCAATTCTTTTTGCATTTTTACAGTTAAAAATGATCATAACCTATACTAATAGATAGAAAGTGGAGAAATATTTCACACTTTGATTTGATCTAATTTTTCAGTTACACAGAAGTATTTTTTGCTGTACTTTTCTGGGAGAGTCAGCCTAGGTGGATTCTCAAGCTGTGATTTTTTATACTCAGGCATGAACGTTTATGCTATTCTTGTCTTAATTAAGTAGCAAGGTACTACTCAGCACTTAGGTAAACCATGTAACTCCACAGAAAATAGACAAGTTAAATATAAGATACACAAACATAACTGAAAGTGCTATGTTACATAGTCTCCTAGTGAAGAAAATTCCCGCTCAGTAATAAATAATTAAATTCAAATGTATGCTTCTCTTCCAAATGTTTGAAGAATATCAGTCCCTCTTTGATGATGGTTCTCATGCTGGAAATGTGACTGGAGACCTGGAGCTCCCACCTCCTCATACCCCCACTGTTTGAGGTGAACCTACCATCTCAGAAACTGCTGTTTTTTATAGAAGTTGAAAGTTTGATCTGTTGAAGAGTCTTTCTGGTACCTTTCTTTCTCTCTTGCTTTCAGCCTACAGGGAGTGATTGAATGGGCAAGGCAAGGGTTCATCTTTGTGTTGCTGGATGATCCCAAATACAAACTACCCCTGGCCATGAATATCAGTGGATGTCAGGGCTCCATGCTGCAGACTGGCACACAGCTGGGTCTGAGATCCATTTGACTGTGTAAGGTACTTCTTAAATTAATGTCTCTCCCTCTTGGAAGGCTGTAGCTATTAAGTATCTTTTTGTCCCCTGCAATCACTTTAAAGACGTGTATTTTTCTATTGGAGTATATATCACATAAAGACATAGATAAATATCTATTCCTCGTTTCATGCCATCTGTGATGCTAAGGAGGTCTAGCTTTGGGATGGTGAACGGGTTGGTACTTTCATTAGAGAAGACGACCTTGTGCCCATATCGTATATGCTTTGATACCCTTAACATCTCAGTAACACAAGAGAAATAAGGCATCCGCTCTGTTTGAAAGGAAATATGATTTATTAAGAAATTCTGTACTGAGGTTCCCCCTACAACATCTGTAATAATTAATTATTCCAACTGCAGGCTTTTAGGAGGGCTTTAGTGGTTCAGGAGTGGAAAGACTACTGCCAGAAAATAAATCAAAAAGTAGTCAGTAGGCTAACTCAGGCTGTCAGATATTGGCAGTCTATAAGTAATTTACCTGGCTTGACAGGAGACTGACTGTTGTATGGTAACAACAAACTGCCTTTAGAGACTTGCAGGAACAGCTGTAACAGCTGTCTGATGAATGGTGTCCCGGAGAGTGCTTATCTGCAGAAAGGGATTTACAGGAGGATCCAATTTACAGGTTATCAAGGATTGCTCTCTTATTTTGACATTTTCACTTTTTAGCAGCTAACCCTATTAATAAACATAATTATTTCCAATGACAAATATAAATAAAATAATGGAAAATACCATACAATGTATTTAATTGTGACACTGATCATAATGATCCATAATGATCTTGTTTGAATTAAGCTGTAAACGAAGAAGTGCAATATCACCTGACTCTAAATATGGTAAAACAGTAAAACATGCTAATCATAAAAATAGCTTTTAGAAATATACATTTGTATACAGTGTTTCCCACACCTGTTAAATATGTCCTTCATATTATTATGATACAGTACATTGGCCTTTAAGACGTCAAAATTAAAAAAATAATACCAATAATTAGCCAGAGAAAAACACATTTACAATCTAAACCATAAAAATCTGACAATTGTACAGCTTAGAACATATAAGAAATGGAGTTTCTAATATTTGAACAGTAACGTCCATTTTAATAACTAAGTTGAGTTTTCATACAAATTGAATCAAAGGTGTTGCTAGCCAGTAAGAAACCGCAGTTCACAATTTTCCGTGGGCAAGTCAGACTTTCTCTTCTCAGCCTTCAGGGGGTTCACACATGACATCTCATCACTTGATCTGTAGAAACTGAGAAATGAAATGTTCGCTTTAGTATGAAGGCACAGAATTTCTTCCAGCAGAACTTCAAAAGGAAGCCAAGACAACTGGGGAAAAGACGGAAGAGGACTATGATTTGGCTTTTTCACAAATCAATCAAATACCAATATTTGTCAGGCTTTACCCCTCTAACCCTTTGAGGGCTAAAAGAAAAGTCCTGTACCCGGAGCAGTAGACAATCAGGACTGTGAGACAATCCTGAGTTAGACTGTGTGTCCCAAAATAACCACAGTGATTCAAGGAAGAGGTGTTGAGGCTGAAGTACCCCTCCCCTCAATAATGCTTGGCAAACAATTGCCAAATAATTTCTATTTTAGTAGCAGAAAATAGAAGAATGTATCTTAGCTGCTTTGCAATGAAATGCTTCATTTACATAATAGCATTCAATCTAAATAAATTGTGTGTAGGGTTCTTTGCTTCTGTCCCATTGCACTATTTATATACCTTATTCCAGACCATTTACACTGACTGTGTGCTTTCAGCAATGCTTATAGTTACCAGATAGAAGGATCTTTCCTCAGTGGCTTCCTTTGACATAATCTATTTTATTATTGTTCTTGTGTACATGCTTTAACTTTATTTGCATATCCTTTAATTTCTTATGTTGTTTTACCAGCCGCAGTGTGAAACTGCAAAAGTCCTGTGTCAGCCAACACTTTTGAGGGTTAGACGTCCAGCAGAGGCTGGAAGCAGCTTGCATCTAAAAAATCTGAGAGTCCTGCTACGTGACCCATTAGTGCTACCAGCTTCAACTAGGCATTCAGTGATGCTGCAGGGGAGTGTAAGACATATACCAGCTCAACCTACCCACAGAAAAACTGACAACACTTTCCCAGTCATATGTGTTTGGAAAACTGACAGTAGAAAATGTTAACAGAAGTAGATGGTTTCTTTTTTTAAGTGAAATTTTCAACCTTTTTTCTTTTTCTTTTTTTTTTTTTTTAATTTTGACAAGAAAAATGTCTCTCAGCCAATTTCTTTTTCACTTTTTTTTTGTTATATAATTTTCTATAACTGAAACTGAAAACAGCTGACAAAACCTGGTGCACTTTTGATCAAAACCTGAAAAAAATTCCAAATGTTCTCAGCCAATTTCCTCCTCCTTCAGTGAGTTTTAAGCCTGCCTTTTTCTTCCCCAGAAAAGAGGGAAATTTATTGAAAAATTGTTTTTTCAATCAAAAGGTTTTATCAGAAACATCAGAGTCCCTGCAGGACTGGCCTCCTGCCCTTTGAAGTATCCAGCCGTCAGATTTCCTCGTCACTGCAAAGTGAACACAGGATTTGTGGTTGTACCCTTCACAGGTAACCAGGATTAGGGGAAAACGCTCATTTGAGAGGCCCCAGAACTTTCTTCTTTCAGTTAAAATATGCTGAAATCTTTATTTTCTACTTGCGTAGAGAAAAACCTTCATCTCCCCTATTTTTAGCTTCTGATCCCTGGACAGACTTAACCATATGAAAAAGATATTTAAATTGTCCCCTTAAGTCTGAGAGAGGCCTAATGGTTGTTAAGTAGCTATTCATCTTGCAAGAAATAAAAAAAAATTCCACTGTACATCCTATTAGCTCCAGAGAGAGTTCCCCTTTTCTAGCCTTTTCTTCACCTATGCTTTGCTGTTCCATTACGCCATTATAACAAGCAATAATTATGCAAGTAAGAAGAGACAGATTTTCAAGTTATTTATTGAAGCTTTTTCCCTGCCATAAACCTTTCAAGCATTTACCTGTCACCAGCACTAAAAAGCTTCATTAGGTTACCATTATGAAGCGTTACTGCTAACCATCTGGATCCAAGTCATCAATGCTGCTTTGCTGTCGTTTAGAAACAATGATAAAAATTTACCAACCCCAGCAGTCCAAAATCTTGTGTTCTTTCTTCAGTACACGGGCTTGTTATTTGCCTCTTAAGACAAATAATCTTAAAGGCTGAGAAGAAACTTTAAATTCTGCAATAGTCAAGCTTTTATTTTCCATAGAATGACAGTAACCCAGGGCTATGATTAATCTAGTGTAATGCAATACTAGTTTTATTCTATTTCTTTTTTCTGAATAGTGTGCAATTTATCAGCTGGCTTTATGTTAGTGCTGATGATATTAAAAAACCTCATGATGACTAATGTTTTTTTTAATCTTTTCATTTCCTTCCCGTTATATATATGTAAAAAAACATCCTGACACAACAAGGATGAGCTAAATTACATTTAAGCCAGCAGTATGGCTTTCATTTGATGTAGTTCTAACAGAAAACCACTTTAGAATGTGTGATTTGAACATTATGCATTTTAAGAATTGAATAATCCAACTGAGCACATAGCCTTGGCAGCCATAGACAATATCAAAGAAACAGTATATACTGTCCTAATTGCCATCATAATCTTTGAAAAAAGCTGGAGGTAGGTTATGGAGTATTTATAGGTTCATTCTGCGCCTGAAATTATTTCTGCTGTTTTTTTCCCTATCTGGGTGGCTTTTTAAGTATAAGCTAGTGGAAACAGTCTTAGGCATAATGCTGTATTTCAGCCTTCCAGAAATGCTATTGCTACTGTTATTATAGTTCCAGTATGAACCTTCTAGCATTTTTACCAGACTCAAATTATACTAGATTCAATTAATTTTAACTTTACATTATTACAATGTATATAATACTGGAAAGCCAACATTAAATATTAAACACCTCTCTAAATGAAAGTGCAGTTCAACTTAATGGGCCCCAAAGTATAATCACTAAAAATTATGGAGTAAATCAGATAAAATTCAGTAAAAATTTAGAGGGCTTTCCATCTTGTCTTTTAGAAGTTTAACGGTTTTATCACTTACCTCCCCTCAAAATCTAGATAATTCCAGTCTTTACATCTGTAGATATTTAAGAACGCACTGGATACAAAGGACATTTTTTATGGGAGAGCCTGGCCATCAGATCGCCTGCTCTGCATTTATAGAAGTAGTTTGCACTCTGTATATCTCCTAAAAGCCTTTTTTGAGAAGGCAATTTCAATACATGTTAAAGACCTGCGGCACCATTCTCTTAGAGGAGGTGGGTCACTCCTCTCCCCCCAGCCTCCTCAAGCAGCTGGAAGCTGTAACGGTGACCACCACTTCTGTGGCAGGGGACATGCTGCTGGCTTTTCTAAACTCACTTAGGTGTACTTTATTTGTCTGGGGGAAGTGTGAGTTTTGATCTCTGCTAGCTGGGTCCAAACTGAGCTCAGCCTCTTCCCTGCTCTGGTTTATTTGTTCTTCCTTAAAGTTCTGAAAAAGGGTAAACAACAGGGGTACGTTCCTTGTTCTCCATAAATACCTAGCTTCCTTCTCACAGGGTTTATGGGAAAAGTGTGCTGGACTTCCTTCACCATGCTCACTTTCCAGACCTAGATGTATAGGAATAAATCTTACTGAGAGCATAAGTTCAGCATATGTCCTTGGGAGGAAGTATTAGGAATGCACCATGGCTAAATGACACAAAAGATGTACACAATTAACATCTTCCCTTGTAGCATATTAAGAAAATGTTTAGAGAACAGTCCCACAGAATATAGATGTTGCAGAATTTACTGTATACCCTACAATAATTATAAGCAATAAGAGCATCCAGCAAGTATATACAAATATATCCATCTATCAAAATGCATGTTTTTAAATAATTGATTGCTCTAAATGGCTTTCATGATAACATTAATCTTAGAAATTCCCATAAAATGCAGCTAAACAGTGGATGGATAGATGATGGTGCACACATACATGAGCTTGAAACGCAAGGCCTCAAATATGCTTCCTTTTGCTCTCCTGCCTCTTTTTCCTTGCCAGAAATCCCACCCTTAGGACTGGACGTCTGAGGTTAATAACTGTAAGGGAGGCATCTGAAGCTAATTGTTACTACTGCTTGGTTTCAGGTAAAATCACATTTCTACTTTTGTCAGGCTCCTGTTGAGCAGGAGACTCAGTGCCTGACACCTTCCCAGGCTGCTTTTGGTGTCCGACTAGGCTTTGGCAGTGGGTTATGTGTCTGCCATACATCACTTTCCGCAAAACAACTGCAAGCCCCATTAAAATGCAGCTGCTGCACTGTCCTTTCACTCACAACACCGGCCCTCATACTTGCACTACCTCAAACTGCAGTTGCAGTGCAATTGCTTTGATTGCATCTGATGCTCACTCCTAAACTGTTATCTGTATAACTGTGAATACTGAATCCAGGTCCACAGATGCCGCTTTTATGTTCTCTAGTATGGCATACTGTTTCATCTCTCATAATTTCTTCTGATTATGAAATGTACTTTCTGGACAGGCAAGGAGGTGAAAAACTGTATCTGCAGAACAGACTTTAAAAAAAAAATAACACCACAAATCTTGGTTAGCCATTATTGATCCAGATATTTCTCTAAAATGAGAAAAACCAGGATGGATTACAGAAAATAGTAGTGCAAATTACCATTCTGTTTATTTGTTGTGTCTAACTGAAAACAATATCCTTCCTTTTTCTTAAGCAGGCAGCTCACATTGAGTGCAAACCCCAGTAATTTATGTTTGTAAGGTACTATGGGGGCACAGGCTTCTTTTGGTTTTTACACAGCATTCATCACCATGAATGGAAAACCACAGCAATGAACAGGGTTTATCAAAGAACCCTGGATTTGTATTAGCTCTCACAGACTTCACAATTGTGCTCATTTGAGATACACCTTGTGCTTTGCCACATAAAGCATGAAATCTCTGATTACATATATAACACAGTTAATAGGTGATTTAGTATAATGCCCTCATATGAAATGTAAACGTTCAGTTCAGTAGGTGTTAGCTGGGGAACATGAATGTGTGTTATGGGATTGTTGCTGTCATTTGTAACATTTGTAAAACATGACAGACCAAATTATGGCACCAAAGCAGAACTTTTTATCATGACCTAGTGACAGAATATTCACTGCATATAACAAACAGGAGAAATTGTACAGTTTGGTAAATATTAATAGAGAATGATTAAAGGGAGCAGTTGAACCTTCTTTAAACCTTTCTTCCAATGATGAAACCTAATCATTATCTTTTGTACTCTGTCAATCATACTTTAATTGCTGAAAACACTACAGAATCATTTTTCTGTTCAGTGAACAGTTTAATTGCTTTGAAGTGTTAGTACTTATGTGAGTAAATCTGAGAATAGCTGTTTTACTCATAAGTGAAAACAAATTTCTATCTCCTTTGTATTAAAATGCTTGGTTTCACTTGTTTCCCTGGTAAAAATCAGCGGGAAGAATGAGATAGCCCTGTCAAGTACTGATTTTCCCCCTAGACCAACATATCTCTTCTTTCTCAGAGTCCTGTGTAGGCAGATTTGTGATGGATGGTGCTGGGTGTAGTGGTGGAGATGGGATCTAGTATTTGGAGAATCAGTGAGGCCATGCTGCGGTTGAGTTGAGTCAGGTGTGAGGTTGAAGGAATGACTTTGGAATTAGAGTCACGATGGTAATTTAAGAGCTTTGTTGACTGGGACTATGACAGCAGTGAGGAGGAGGGAAAGAAGTGGATCTGTGCACCTCACTTTACTCTGTGGTTTTCCCCCTAATTGACTGCTTTTTGAAGCAAGATCTTCTTCTACAAGGTCCTTTTATAGGAGTAGGAGAAGACTCAGGGACTAGTAGTGTAGTATCTGGTGGCAGTGGGAGGCATCTGAAGCTGGAGGCATTGGACCTTCTGCAGAGTGTGGGGTGGGCTGCAGAATCTCCAAGCAGGAGAATGTGGAAGAGGTCAGAAGGTGGGAGGGTGGTGCTTTTGCAGAACTTGCTGCCCTGAAGTCTTTACCCAGAATGCACTCACAAGACTACCTCACAGTGAATACGTGCTCCCACCACCACCACCACTACATTTCATGTTCTCCCTTGGCTGATAAAGCCAAACCAAATGCAGTAAAGCCTCACTGATGCTGTCCACAGAGTTCCTCAGCTTGTACCAGAGTTCCATGACAGCAACTCAACACCTTCTGGGGATCGAGTGCCGAATGTAGCAAAGGGGCAAATGTCCCACTTTCCTTTAATCCTGAAGAAGCGTGTATATTCATAGCAAATTCCCAGAGGTATGACTTTCATTGGAGAGCTCTAGGTGTTTTCTGCTTCTCGGGCTTGGGCCTGTTCCATGAGAAGCAAGTGTAACTGAGTATTAGCAGGATCCATGGTAAGGATCTTCCTTTATCATTCTGAATGCTATGAAGGAGATGGTTTTAGGATGCAGGGTGCTGTGAGAAGGTTGTAGAATAAAATTCATACTGAATTAACCTCTGCTTCTTGTGAGGAGTAGGAATGCCCCAGTGTGAAGCTGTGGTCCAATCAATATTAATGCTGAAGGCAATAGCTCCTGTGCTATCAATGCCAAGGGTGCAAGTTTGAACACACAGCTTATTATATAAAGGAACTGCTAAAACTTGTAGCCTGAGGCCACTCACTATGTCTACACTTTAAATAGTGTCTTTTAAAAATATATGAAAGTAGAAGCTTACTAGAACTACCTTAAATTACACAGAAAGCACCGGCTAAACTTTCCTAGTATTGCCAAATTAGAGTTTAGATGGGTATCAAAAAACCAAGTGCACCCATGCAGGAAAAAGAAATTGTACACAGTGATGGTAATGAGATAAGGAGTGGCCTGCCTAATCAACAGGAGATTGTTCAGTCAGTTACTTGGAGGCAGAAGTTTTACTCAACTTAAAGACCAGGTGAAATGAGGTAAAAAGAAAATTAAAAGAGAAGGAATGGGGAGGAGAGCTTGCTGGAGGAAACGGAAGCATTCAGCATGAGATGGCAGAGATACTGGGAAAGCTCAGAGTAAACCATGGGAAGGAGGGGAGGGATGAGGCTAACGATGATGAACAACAGATACCTAAATGGTGGCAATAGTGTACTGAATCAAGAAAGTCAATTAAACATACAGGATGTCTATGAAAGACTTGGTTTGGAAATGTGATCCAGATGGAAATTACAAGAAAAGCTGATCCTGTTTAAACACGTTTGGCTTGGCATTTTTCTGCATAATACTTATTTCAATACAAAGTGCATAGTAATGCATGATATATTTTTTAATGAGGATTTCAAGAGACATTTGTTTAAAAATAAAAATTACAAAGTAAAATGGTGGACTTGGGGTTGCATTGTGGTCTGCAAACGGCACAGAATCACCTAATAGCTGAGAAGGGATTAATATAACCTTGCAAAGAAGTAGCAGAGAAGAATTTAGCCTTTTGATTCTCTATTTGGGCTGGAACATAACTTACTCATTTTGAAAGACATTATAAAACTGTACTGTACTTTTAGAAATCAATAGCAACAACAATTTGGAAACTTCAGATACACATATCAGCATAACAGCCTGGCTAAGATTGCATTTGATTAACTTCCAAATCTTCATTTTGGCAGACTGAGCTTGTTTTATTCCTCACTGATTGCTTTTTTGTTGAAATGGCAATTACAGTTCTATCACCTTCTAAATAACTTCCCTTTTCTGTGGTCCATAAATGCCTCTGTATAGATAAATCCAATCTGCCTTTCATGTTTTGGCATTAATCATGCAGAAAATCTTCTTAGTAACACATTTATATTTTCTCAAAAACTGAGACCTTTTGGAATAATTGGGTCACTAACTACAGTGGCTCTGCAATTTGTATTGAAAAAATAAAAAACATTTAAAATTTGTGTCTTTTTAAATGGAAAAATAATGATCTTTTGGCTTCTCAGTGTTTACCCCTCTTTACTTGTGTAAAGACTTTCAACAGAAAAATGTTTCCTCTGAGGGTTTTTCATTCAGCATTCTTGAGGCTCAAGCATACTGATAAAGCCTGTGAAATGAGTGTTTTCTAGGGGAACTCAAGCTATTTACTTTCAAAGACTGACACACCAGGAAAAATGTGTGATGCATGGCAATTGCTCAATTTCAGTTAAATCTAAGAATTTGAGGATTAAGCTGATAGGCTCAAAGCCAAGCCAAACACAGGCTCCAATGGCTGGTCTGAGGCACTGCGGAGGATTTCAGTATCACAGTGAAAGTCTAGAGAGTGACAGTGTTCTTTTTCCATTCTCTCACCACTTTCCCACTGTACCTTGTACGGCTGCTTTGGTATCTATGCTAGGTTACGGTTCTGATGGATATTCTCCCTACACATGATTGGGGAATTTGGCTGCAAATAGGTGAACCAAACCCAACCCAGCATGTTCCACAAGTCATCCAAAGTCTACTGGAGTCAATCAAAAGACAGGGAGATAAAAGAAGAGCAACTCCTCCAGAATTAGTGGAAATTATGTTGACAAAATTATTCAGGGGTGGAACTGAAATCAGTCTTCATATTTAAAGTCTTGAGTTACTTCAGCTAATTCTGATGTTTCTTTACCAGACATAAGTTATAGCACAAACCTTGCTATCTTTCTTATAAACCACCATCACCTTCCCCTGAAAAAGGATTTAGGCTTGCTTCTAGGTGGAAAGTGTTTGGCTGTCTTTGTTTCTGTACTGCACTCAGAGGTTGACCCTATGCTCATAAATTTTAGGCAAATTTAGCAAAAGCTGTGGAGCTAATTCTGATCTATTTAGAACACACATAACCAGTCCACTAGTATTGAATATTAAGGCCAATTACATTATATCAGTGAAGAATTATCATTTAGGCAAGTATTTTGTTTATGTGTCTGAGAGAATTTTTGGCCTGATCTAACTATTTTCCTCTGAATCAATTTACAGGCTGGTTTGTGGTTTTTTTTTTGGTTTGGGTTTTTTTTGTTTGTTTGTCGGCTTGGGTTTTTTTTTGTTTTGTTTTAAATTGGAGGCACAACAATTGTTTTTGCCAGCTGAAGCTGAGCCATTAAAATTAAACATTTTGATGTTTCAAAAACCTCAAGCACCATGACTATCTTATTCTTACCTAAAAGCTTAAGATAAACACATAGTCCTGCCTAAATAGAAAAAAACCCTCACACCAAATAAAACCCAAAATAAAATTAACATTAAAGTGAATAATGAATACTAAATAATGATAAATCTATGAACAGTGTCTCAACAAACAGCAGAGTTCCCATTCCCCCAAAGCAGAGAAAGCACACAAGCTACTCTTTGAAAGCACAGGTCCACAGGAAGGCAGTGCATGAGCTTGAACCCAAAACACTTAGACAATTTCTAAAAAAACATTAAAACGTATTAAGCAGTAATCAAAAATTCTTTTATGTATTAGATATATTGTCTCCCATGCTAGTGTTTCCAAACAGACATATTGCCAAAATTCCATGAGGCTGTAAATGCCACATGCAAGCATGTACTCTGTATTGACAGGCATTTGCTTAATTAAGTGTACTTAGGACTAGCCTCATGAAGCACTGGGCTATGACCAGCCACTGGTTCAGGTTGTCTGGGGTAGTCTAAATACCACTATTTTATGACCAGTTCTTACAGTGGTTTTCAGGGAATAAAAACAAACAAAATCCCTCCTCCATTTAATATTTACACCCATTTATTACCTCAGTAAGGATATACTCCATTTAAACTCCTGAACATAGATGGTTATTCTGTGCTTGGTGGGATTGACAGAATGTAGGAGAAGATGATGCACAACTTCTCCTGCTCTTGTTGTAAGTGCCTGTGCATTTTGCTGGAAGTTGCTGGCAGGGCTTATTAATGTTCACCCTGCTGGATCTGAAAGGGACGTGCCCAGACTTGCCTTGCATATGACAGACGTCAGAAAGAGAGACCATGCCAATAACTCATAGCAGAAAATGTAGGAAGTTAAGTGATGACAGAAACCTCAAGCAGTTCCCACTGATAGCAGGGTGCAATGTAAATGTAAAACAGATACATTGAAGAGTGAATTTTTTGTTCAACAGGCAAAACCAAAGTTTGCAATTTTCTTGACTGGAAAGCATATAATATTTATAAATTTAAACCATGTATTTGGGTAATGCTCCATTCCCACATGTTGGCTTTAAGGCCAAAGGCACCTCTTGGCCTGACCTCAGAAAAAGGGGCTGAGTCTACATGCACTTTCGATCTGCTGACACACATTGCCCACCACATTAGCTCAGTGGCAAAGCTGAGAATGGGACCCAAACTTCCTGATTCTTCATCCTTTGCTTAAAAAAGAGATAAACAGAAGAAAAAAACATTCTTTTCAAGCTCTTTGCATCAACTTTTTAAGATTCCAATGGCCGCAAATGAATTATGTTATTTACATAATAAATGTTTTGAAAGTTTCTAACTGGGGACTAAATAATATAGACCAGATTCAGAGGAATAGATGTGAAAGGTGAGCAAACTATTTTGCTCATTCATTTTACAATTATGCAATTACAGGAAGGGAAGTCTAGTAGAAAGAGAGAAACCAAGTGTATGATAACAGTGCTTGCATTTTCTGCAGGTCTCTGTTGACATGTAGGGGATAGGATGTAAATAATAATTAGAAAAACATTATGTAGTCAGGAGTAACTTGATTAAAACCTTGAACACCATTTAGGAAGTCTTCCCCTAAGAAATTGACTGCCAGGAAAAATGGGGAGGAGGAGCTGGCAGCAAGGCCTTTCCAATGACTCATACAATAGCGTGTGAACAACAAACACATCTACTGTGCTATTGCATATATTAAATATAACAAAAGGGCATGTCAGGAAGTTTCTAACAATTTTTGATTTCATGACATGCTTTTGTTACTTTCTCCATTTTTTCAGTCACAGGTTATTAGATTTACTGCAGCTTTGGAAGGTACAACACATTAGTATCTGTCGGGTATGCTGCCCCTAATGACTTTCTTAGCTTGCTCAAGTACAAACATCTTGCACTGATATTTATCAAGTGAACACAATCTTTTACCTATTCATTTGTCTTAGGAATGAAGAGCTTCATGTTTCCCCTGAAAGCAAGATTTCAATGAAGTCCAAAAATGTTCAGTGCATCGAAAAGACTAAATTTTGCTTGGTCTCAACAATATTTAAAGTAATCTGAATAGGATTTCTGGCCCAACCTTGCTTCAGCCATTACCATTAATTAAAAGTTTTGTCCTTTTTTTTTCCGTAGTAGTAGTCTGTATAAGTGCACTCAGCAAACTGCATATTGTCACAGTAGCTATTGATCTTTTTGACATGCTAATCAGCCTAATTCTGCTGATAATAGAAGAGTCAGTCTGATCTGCCCAGATGCTATTGATAGAATAAAAAAGTACCTAAAAAGGCAATGAAAAATCTGGTTTGAATGCAATAATAAATTAAGTACTATCAGTCCTATCACATAGTCACATATTTGATCAACCTTACTATTTGAGATAAGCAAAACTGGGCTTAAACAACATTAAATTAATCAGGCAAATTCTTATTCCTTTTCTGTTTCTGCTCTCTGCTGAGTATTTTGGTTGTTCAATTCTTATGCAAAATAATGAAAGCAAATAAAGTTTCACTGTTTCATACCGATTTGCTATTAAATTTATTTCCCTTTAGCTACTCATAGGAGAGGTGTGATGGATACACTTGTCCACTTAACCAAACTAGCAGTAGTTTGGTCCAGGGTCCAGAGGTAATGGCCTGAGCTGTAGCCAGGCCAAGAACTCCTCTAGTTTCAATCTGTTCTCTGAATACCCACAAAGGAGCAGAATAAGCCACTGAGCATCGATGGGTATGAGCTGAGTTTGGAACACTGATTGTGCGATTAACACATGAATAGCAGTGGCTTTTCCAAGACTCATTTATCAAGGAACAAAGAAAGTTGTGGGTACAGGGAATCTCATGCCTAGCTTTGCCATTGCATGTAATTTGACTACAAACCAACCACTTTATTCTGATCTCAGTGAGCTGCCTTTGAGCTCTCCCAGCCAAGCAGCCTGGCTGCGTGGCAGTGATCTCCCCTGGAGCTGGGATGCCTCTCAAGGCTGCTCCTCAAGGCAGAGAGACCTTTTACCAATGGCAGATCTTTGGTAAGCAACCGATATTGTGCATAACTTTGTAGTATGGTAAGTTTAATTTGTGCCTTGGTAACTTTGTTTTTGTCTGGGCAAATTCGATTTGAGTCTTGGTAGTCTTGAATCAATGTTCAAATAACTATGTTGTACAGTAATAGAGTGAACCTTGCCATTGAACTTTGTTAAGGCACACTTTTACAGCATCATATTAAACCCACTTTTGCTAATACCTTTGATAATGGTCCTTCTAGTGATATAAACCACCCATTTCTGACAAAAGGAAATTGTTTTTATGAGCTTTAGCCAAAGTACTAGTTGGTTCCATTGATTTAAATGGTATTTGCATCATTTCCCACAAGAAATGTCGCTATTAGGATATCATAATGTTTTCAGTTTTACATCATGAAACTCAGTGCAGCAAGAGGATTATCTTGAGTTTTTCATCTGCGGCAGTTTCTGCTATTTATGTCTGAAACATGATTCTGTATCAGATGTTAGAAACAACTCTGATAGACTGAAAGCATGCAGTGCAGAGGTGGGGGAAAGGACAAGAGTAAGAAATTAAATATCTTTGAGAGGTAAATGTAACTGAAATATAATTAATAGAAAGGGAACTATATTGTTGTTGAAACAACTGCTATAAATCTACATTGTAGCCAGAACTGGGCCTTGCCCAGTCTCTGTACCTTTTGTTTCTGATATAATTTAATAAAAATGCCTCTCAAGACATCTCATTAAAGGTAACTCATTATTGTGGAACTCCCATCTAATGCTTGTGTGGCTTCATTATTTTTAGTGTAGCTACACCAGCATAAAATCACAGTGCTGCAACTGTGAATATATCCTTCAAATTCCAGCCAAGCACTAACCAAAGTCTGATCTGAGTTATGACGCTGTAAATCTATTGCATTTGAAATCACTGGGATCACATGCTCTACCAGAAAACACTGTTTGCTCTACTGAATGCTTAACTACTGAACCACCGCTGTGCTATTATTATTATAGTTATTTATTGCAAAAGGCTGACAGTTTGATAGAAACTATCCTTCTCAGACAATGTAATATAGATATGAGTGCTTGTGTATAACTCATTCCAATTAAGTAGTTTGTTGGTATTTTATTAAGCATTAGCATTTTTTTTTCCAAATCTACAATACTTCAGCCTTTCAGGTAACTAATTGGATGCCAGCTTTGTTATTTACAAGGGGATTGCAATGATAAGTTATAGTTCATTTTCAGCCAGTGCTTTGTTGATGATAGATTAACACCATTTGAAACAAGTTCAGAGAAGTTATATGAAATGCTCTGGGCCTGCACTGGGTTGTCCAGCTGCTTAATAAGCAGGGTAAGGAAAACACTCTGCACACTAATTCAAAAGTGCTTTCCCTGTATCCTCTCAGCCACACCACATACTGCTAATGCTGTTTCTAGTAAGAAGAAGGGGCTTGTTTTAGAGGCATTGAGGCCAAGGTGCTTCTCAAATATCAAAATGTGTGTTGGACTGTGCTGCACAGATGACTTTTTGGCTCTCTGCTGTGCAGCCACAGGAATAAGAGGAGGTTATTGGCTTTCCTTCCCACTCCTTACAATTTAAAGCTGTGGCAGGCATCTGAAAACTGCTTGATGTCACTCACAACCTGTGTTCCAGTGATTTGTGGCCTGTTTGTGATTTGTGTGTGAGGCAAATTTAGTAAGCACAAAGATCTTTCTTCATAGGAGCTTGTTTTCTGTAAGGCAAGATGGGAAGCTGTGTAGGTATGTTGCTTTCTTCACAGCACTGTTGAGGGACAGTTTGGATTAAAAGCAGTAAGAGTGGATGTATTTGCACTAGGAAGGAACACGAAGGTTTTTAATTCACTGCAAGTAGAAACTTGTATGTGGATGGAAATGTGGATAGAAAGCATGACTCGGGCCCAGTAAAATCTGAGATAACTGGCTACTTAGTTTTTTATCTGAAAGGAGCAAAAGAAATAGAGCTGAAATTTTCTTTCACTCCAGCTGTCTCTGATGATCACTTAAGTCACATGAGTTGTACAGCAAGCTCAGGTGCTACATTCCAAGTTAGTGATTATTTCATATGTACATACAGCTACAATATGTTATTGCATGCCCTTGTACAAGGGGGAGTGGAGGAGCAGGTGGGTGAGAAGCATGTAACGCTATTCACTAAGCTAGTTGAAGCCAACTATTTGACATCTGTACACAGTATCTGAAATCACCATTTAAAGAACTCTTCAGTATGTCAATGGATCAAAAGTCCTTGGGGATTGTTCTAAACAGATCCTTAAGCTGTAGTGTCTGCAGCACTGGAGACACTTACTGAGGGATATTTGTGAGCAAACAATTGTTACAAAAGAAACTTTCCCAAGAGTTTTGATGACTGCAGCAGATAACTTGAAATGCAGCATGTCTTGAATTAAGAGTTCAGAGAGACAATCAAGTTATTGTGGCATAAAACTTCTTCACACTTCAGTTGGGCCATAACGACTGTTTGTGGGTGTGTCTTCAGTCCATAGAAAATGACAATGCAGGGACCAACAACATCCTGATCTAAATGGTGGATGAAGAAGGTGTGCAGCTGTTGAATGTGATGTGGTTTTGTGTGTGCAGTCAGGCAGGCAAATGAAGAGGCTAAAGCATCCTTAAATCCATGCCTGACTTAACTCTGACTGCAGGCTAAACTACTTTGTGTTTCTTTACAGTTGGTCTAGGCTGAAAGCAGGCATGAGGACAGCTGCCATCACTCAGTTAATGTGCAGTGACCGTTCCTCCAAATAGACTGTGTGAATGTAGAGAACTGATCCTACAACCTAAACCCACAGCATACAGCCTACACAGTCACTTCCTTTGCAAGTTAGAATTAGGAAAAGAAATATATTGTTGAGTCCTGTAGTCCAAAGATGCAGATCCATGTACACAGATTCAGACTCTTCATGCTGGCAGCATCTGGACTCTGGCAGGAGGCCTGTCCTTCCTGAACATCTCCCTCTACTGACAGCCTTAGGGCTGGTCACAGGGGAAACAAAAGAGGCGACAATAATGTGTTCAGCAAAAAGTCCTGCAGCATGTTATGGGCAAATGGCTTGGCAGGAGATTTACGGCTACATATGAAGCACTGCAAAGAAGATTAAGATCTAAAGTTAAGCCGTGTTCCTCTCTTCCTCTAATAATATTTTTCAGACTGGTGGACTCCCAACTAATGTTTGGTGGTAAACTGACTTCAGAACATCAGCTGTGCCCATTTCAAATGTTTTTCTATTTGCTCTGCTGCTCTTAGTGATGAAAAAAAAAATTTCTTTTCATCATCATCACCCTAAATCGCTTTAGCTTTATATTTGGAAAAGATTATAGACTTCATTAAAAAATGCCTTTAGGAAGGGTATTTCTTATTCTGAGTCCAAGGTTATGTTTTTACACATGGAAAGTTTGCCCTAATTGTTTCACATTACACTTCATGCTTAAAAAACCTTTTTTCCCCCCACAAATGAGTTGTAACTGGCTCCATTCCAAAATAACACATTTGCTTTTAGTCAGCTATTTTGCCTAAATAAGTTAGCTTTCATAAAACAGAACAACATCTGTTAGGACTTCTTGTTTTATAACAAGTGTATGTATATATTTTACTTTTCACAAAACAGAGGGTTATGCCAGATAGTAGGGCACAGCATGGGTAGAAGCAGACTGAAATCTCAAGTATTCCTACTGGGGTATTCACTATATATGTTTAATAGTATTCTTATTTACTTTCCAGTTATATAGCTATCAGTGATTGGAGTAGGAAGTAAAACTTACAGGAATTAGCCATTAAATCTACATAAATATATGTAAGCATAAGTGAAAAACATTGTAAATTACAATATGCATCATAAACTTTATCAGGTTCATATTATAACATAACTGGCCAATACTGCTGAGTGTTTGGGTAAAAACTGTAGAGGAAAGAGACACAGTTCAATTTAAAATTGCCTTTCCATGGGAAACACCCATATCTTGAGGGGTTTTAAAAATAATCCTTTGTAGAGCAATCTTTTAACTCATCCACAGCACTGATCTCCCTAGGCTTTGCAAAAGAAAAAGTGAAGAAAGGGTTATTAACCCATTGCAGCAGGGAGGAAAACTAAGGTGAAGTGGCCTTTTCCAAAGCTTGAGGGAAATGGCAAGGGAGGATGAAAAGCACAAGGATTTTACATTAGTGGGAATCGTGGTTCTGAGCTTTAAAGTCTACAATACTGCTAGCTTCTCAGCTAGAGGGTCCCAGTGTTTGGGAAGGTGGAAGGCATGAGGCAGACTGGCTCCACTGCCCTGGCATTGGGACAGGCTGCATCTGACCAAGATGATACACATAAGTGCTCTTCCTTGATCTTTCATGTTGCCAGCATGTTGGGGTTGGGGAGGATATCATTTATGAGTGCTAGGGCATAGGACAGAGGACACTGCTCTCCATGTGCAGTGATCCATCTCCTCCCTGTGCCCAAGGGGCTTCAGTAATGGCATTCAGAGAAACTGGAGCAGCCTTAGATGTGTGGGTCAGACCTCTGAGCCGTCTTTGGGGCCGCATCTGCAACACTCTGCACTTCAACTAATTCCGTCATATAAATCTTTTGAACTCAGAAGCAGCGGTGTGCAAATGTGGCTGTGCTGATTGCAGACTTTACTGCTAATGAAGTCTTCCTGTGCTGCTTGCTTCTTAGAAACTTTCCTGCTTAGGTCTTTGCTAGGTGAAGAAATTCTTCTACATCATGCTTCATTATATAGCGCAGATATATGCTAAATATGTCATACCTACAGGGTGAAATGACAGTACTGAACTATCAGAGGCTAATATACTGTACATTATCTTCCCCACTTTGTTGTCTGCAGTAGGGAGTCTGACACCTAATTAGTGCAAAACCCACCAGTCTTGTTAAACCGTGGTCACCCCATTGGTAATATCACTTCAGCTGATCAGGTGCTAACCGTGGGGAGATATTATATGTACAACTTAATTAATTACAAAATTTCAACTTCCTACAGGTTCACAGTGGCAGCTTCTTACAAATATCACTCATATCTGTGCAGGAGAACCTGTTCCTTTAAGAAAAAGTGATAATATCACTTATTCTACACCACATCTTAAAAGATGAGGGCATTCAGTTTGTAGTAGCTTCTTCTAGGCATAATGTCATTCAGGATTTCTAATTTCAAAAAGGCCTTGTGCTGGCAAAAGGGACACAAACCCTCAAATTAGCAGTAGTTTTAAGTTGTGTTTGCAGTCAGCAGTGCAAAACGCTGGTTATTCGCATGCCTTCGTACTCCAGACTTGGTGCTGGTTCAGCCATGGCCATTGCAAACTGACTCCTGTTGGCTTCACTGAATGACTTTTACAGTGCACACATGATTAAATGCATGTTAGAAAGCAAGCAGGGACAGTGACACTGAGCAAGAGAAGTGATTTCTGCTCAAAGCAGAAGAATATGAAAGCTGGGAAGAGAGGGAGAGGATTATACAGTCTCAAACAATATGACTGATGCATTCTTAGTAGGAATGAATAAAAAAGTATAAAACTGACTTTCAATATGTTTTTTAATGTTTTTCTAGATGAACTTAGAAGTTTAACAATGTGATGGACATTTCATGAAAGGTGCAGGCTCAGGCTGAAAACCAAACAATTTTGTAGCCAAACATTTTTTAAGGAAAAATCCCTTCATCAAAAAACTCTGTCTGACAACATAGCCTGCAGAAGTTACACACGGAAGACAGGGACTGGGGATTATGAAGAAGCACTTGTTTATTAACAGGAGTTATCTGTTCCAGAATCTTATTTAATTTTGAAATGTTCCGGTTAAAAAAAAAAAAAAAAAAAGCACACCATGCTTTCCTTTCTCATCTGCATTTCATTAAATGTGAAATAATAAATGTAAACCAGTTTAAAGTACATTCTAAAATCATTAAATGTAGTAGAACAGATTTTTCTTGTTTCTCCTCGGGGGGCCCTATGTTTAGTTGATACTACAGTATATGAAGAATGTAGGACTAAGCACTAGTTACAGAACATCAGAGCACTGCTGTGAGCTTATTTTTTTAACCCAGATTGTAGTTTCTCTGTGGTTACTTGTAGCAACTGTATAGATGGACGTGGCATGATTGTTCCTTACCAGCTCATTGCTGCCATCCTCATCAAAATCCTCCTCTATCCCATCAGTCATATCTTCTCCATCCCCATCTGCATCTGGCCCTCCTTCAATTGGCTCTTCTGTAGAGTTATCTGCATTCTCTGATATGCACTCCTCTTGAATCAAATCAGCATTATCTTCCATTTGTTTCTTTTGAGCTTCTGTAAGGAAAACATACTCTGTAGAGATTCAGCAACCTTCCCTATTGATGGCAAAGAAAAGTGCTCCGAGGAAGAAACCTAAGCTTTTGCCCTCCAGAAGTGCTGGTTTTGTAAAAATCAATGTGTTAATATCTACCAGATAAATATGATCAAACCCCTTGTTTTCAAAAATTAATGCATAAATCAACCGTAGTACCAACATGCTCATCTATCCCATGCAGTGGATGAAGGCTTGATTTACCAGCAGATCCAGCTTTTTGATTTTCTGGACTTTGCTTTGCTGTGGGAATCCAGTAGGCATAGTTATTGTATATTTATTTATCTGCAGCTAATGAGAAGTGCATAAATCTCTATGCTCTGAGAAGCAGAAGGCTGTTAATTGCCAATAAGTGAACAAGGATTTGTCTGAATTTGCTGTGAATATATCTCAACAACCATACAGATAATCAACAAATCCTTCTAGGAAACTGAACGTATTTTTTATGTTTCCCCCATTGGTATAATGTGCCTTAGCCCAGGAGAATGCCTTCCTCCAATTACCCAAATATAGGCTTCCTATAATTTCTGCAAAGCAGTGACAAGAAAGACCATTTCCATGGAGGCCCAGAGGATCTGGCCCGGTTGGCTTACTGCAGATAGTCGCATAGTTGTGATTATGTATTGTGAGGCTCCTGGATGTGCTGAGGAATTTCATCCAGCCAGCAGAAGCCCAGAGGAGGATTGAGGGAGGAATGACATAGACAGACTGGCCAGAAGAGTAGTTGGAGGGATCAGAGTCTTATTCCTAGGCACATCAGGAGTTTAGATGAAAAGCTTTATGTAATCAAAGTGAATATGGGTCAGAGCATTGGTTGCACATAGCTCGAATACCAATGTCTTTTCAGTTTGAGGGTGACAATACCCATCAATGATCAAATTTCTAGAACAAAACCATCCCTTTGTTAGATTGACTGTTCTGTAACAGCACTAGTGCATCACTTATCTTGTTGCACAGCCAATGAATCTGCAAATGCCTGTGAAGCTCTGTATTTTTCAGCTCTATGAATATATTATTATTTTACTATAAATTATTAGCAGCTGCATGTAATATTAAAATCTGCTCGTACTTTTCTGTATCTTAAACCTAGGCATTTGTCTTTCCTTCTGCCTCTGCAAATTTATTTTGCAACTTACATTCATCTTTTCAGTCTTTGTTAGTCTTTAGTCCCTCTTTTTCAAATTAATTTAATAAAGACATAGAACAATTAAGCTTAGTCCCTGAGTCACATAATTTCTTCAGAAGGATTCTTGGACTTAAAAAATAAAAAGACATCTATACAATACTGTGCTTTATACAATACCATGGTAGTTATAAGTCATTGTGTTACTTGCCTTACTCTTCAAGGAAATGTGGATTGAATCAGCTATGCCTGCCACCTTCTGCCCCACCACCTTCTGCCTTAAGCCACTTCTAAGATTAACCCAGTTGTGGCAGTGACAACTGAATCAACTTTGGTCAAGGCTTTCAAAAAGGGTTCCTGAAATTACGAACTTAATACATTTAAATGGGAAAACCTAGGATACAGCTGCTAGAAAATTAGGTCACTCAATTGTCTGAATGAGAACATAGACAGGGTTCTTCAGAGCAGTTTAAAATACCAGCTCAACATCTAAGTTAAGAAGCTAAACTTAAGGTTTTACCTTTTGGCACCCATCTCTGATGTTACAGGGAGAATATTCTCCTCTAACAATTTTTTCACCTCAGAACAACTTCTTATCCCTGGCTTCCTGATTCAGATTTTTACAAACAGAGGACCTATCCATGCAGTTTCTCTATGTTCAGGAAATCCTCTTATCTATATTCCCCCTATTGGAGTGATCAGGCATTGATAATATTAAAAGACAGAACATCAGCTGTTACTGGAAGAGTTTTCATGCAGCTGTAGAGCAGTAACCAATGTATATACTGAGCTTGTCCAGCTTGTCTGTTTAACCTATCATATTCCTCCAGATGTATAGCTTTTAGGATTAATAATTAAATATTCTTCATGAGAGTGATGCAACTTAACCAAAAGGGCAAGGTGGTGGCTTGATTTTTGTTTTGTGTAACTGGCACATACATCCTCTCCCTGATTCCAGTCTTAGTGAGGCCACACCTTCTGGCAGAGGAAAGTAAGAAATAACGTTGCCCGACCATAGAGAAGGAACAAAATCATCTCACATCTGGCACGATAAATGAAATAGTTCAGCTACTGGTATAGCTTTATCTTACACAAATCTTTTTACTGATGAAGCAATCATCTGTGGACTAATCACCCAGACTGCACAACCCTTTTCGTCACCTCAGGAGACTTAAGTGGGAATCCAGGTTTACTGGTATGTCTGAGGTGTTTTTTCTCCTCACATCCTCCAATGAGAGGCAAGGCATATGGGGGATGGGTTCTGCACCTGATGTTTAAAAACATCAACAATTTGAAATCAGTTTTTAATCTCTGAGGATATTATTCATTGCTTGTCTTCAAAAGGCATAACCGTATGATTCAATACAAATTGATGTTTCCCTCTTTGAGCTGGTTTCTGTTTAAATGCGTTCACTACAGTCCTTCAGCAAAAGCAAAAATTGGATACCCAAAGTACAATGACATACAGGTTGTTTTGCATAGTAATGGATTTTATATAAAAGCTCCCTGAAGTAGGAATGTACCATCTCAGAGCATTTCAGTACACAGTGATTCAATGGAGTGCGTTGCAATTACAACTTCACTGGTGGTACCAACTTTTATCTAACTTGCATAAAGTACAAAATAGAATATAACGAATGCATATTGTGTATGGTTCTCCTGAAAGAGATAAGCACACTCTGGTCTAATGATTTACCTTAGACTTGAAAAAGAACACTCAACATGTTTTGTGGGGTAAAGTCTAACAGCTGAGGGATTGGTCCCTGTCTGCCAACTTAAAAGATTATTGTAAATATAAGAGCTTTTTTTAAAGAGCTGATTTGGGTTGTTTATTGTTTGTTTGTTGTTTTTTTTTTTTTTAAATTGTTAACCACAAAATATTTTTCTGTAATGTTTTGTCCTAGGAAGACATTCATTAGAGTGATTTCTGAAAGCAAGCAGGAAACTTCTGGGTTCAGAGAGATACCCCCATGATAGATCAGGAAATAGGGCAGGCACATGGGATCCAGATCTATCTATCTATTTTGCTGGTGTCAGGTTCATAAACGTCAACTGCTAATTCCCACCAATGTTTTAGAGTCTTGATGGAACTCATGTGTCATGCTGGGTCTTTTTGATTCCATGTACAGATTTGAGTTAGGCAAGGGACACAAATCTGAGTGCCAAGACACCCAGGCAACTGCAGATTCTGAGGCAGAATTTGTTTCACACACTTCAAACAAAATACATAAAAAGTTTTCATCAGAGAATGGGAGGGGGGAGGGGGAACACTGAGATTTTTAATGAGATAAAGCTTCCATTTCCCCGCTGGCTGTCATCAAAATCACCTCGCTAGTACACAGCCCCTGTACAGAGATATACTGTGTGATTTATAAGGAAATAGCAAAGGTAATACAATATAGATAGTGGTAAAGGATTGAGATGGTTTTCTATATATACTGTGGTGAAAATACAACCTTATAAATCCCTTATAACTGCTCAGCATGGCTTTAAAGTGCTGCCAGGTGAGATCATTCAGCTAACACAATGTTCTCTGCAATGATAGAAATAAAGATCTTGATCAAATTAAAAAGTAGTGTTGGATTTTGTCATTCCCAAGGTTTGCCTCAAAACATAACATTTCAAGCCAGAGAAAAGCTGAACTAGAGGTACAAGCAGGTTTACAGAGATGCCACAGCTTCACACAATAACTTTGATTGGAACAGATCTTTAGACTCTCCAAGTCCAACCCCTCTTCAAAGTAGGGCCAAACTCAAAGCTTGGTCCATGTCCATGGGACCTTGGACCAATGGGTTTTGAACATATCCTAAGATGGAGCTACTACAGTCTTGCATCTTTTTTCCTTATATCAAACAGGAACTTCCCTTGCTGTAAATTGTAAGTATTGTCTATTGCCCAGGCAATAATTCCAGGTACAGACTATCTAATAATTCTTAATGTGGATAGCACAAACACCCCCAAGGTCAACAACCTCTAACTTTATTCTGTCCAGTGAATTTTTCAGTGATGTTTTGTTTCCAGACATCTAAGTTTGGAATATTTTATTCTTCCCCCCACCCCACATACTACACTGTAGAAAACAAATCTTGAAATGATGTTGCGTGCTCTGTGAAGAATATTAATTTATCCTCCCAATAGATCTACCAGAGAGTTAATTTACCTTGCTTCAGGCCTCCATGATGTAGAAAAATTTCTGGAAGGCTTCCGTTCTCCCTGGTCTGTCTGCTTGTCAGATAACTAAGTTCTAATTTAATTCATTTGACTACAAATTGCTTTCACCTACCTGCTTCAGCTTTTTGCTGCTTTTCAATCTTTTCCAGTCTTCCTAGCAAGGAGTCAATTTTTGTTTTGATTTGAGTTAATTCCTTCTTGATTGTTTGCAACTCATCTGATTTCACTGTGGAAAGAGAGCAAAGATGCAAAACGTGAAATAAACTATACTTGCAACCCCCCATGAAATAAACGTTCTTTTTTCTTTCCTCTGTAGTACAAAGTCTACTCTCTCATTTCTGTCAGTATTTTTAGAGATTTAACTTGTAAAATGAACATTATGAGCTAAAAATGCTGAATCCTAGGAAATCACAGGATTCTAAACCCTAATGGCAAGAGGTTCTGTGAAGTATATTGCTCTAGTAAGTATTTCAGGCAAAACATCTCAAGGGCATTCTTAGAAAATTCAGGTAACTTTTACTGAAAAACAGCATATAGTGAAAAAAAACAGATATGACTGACAGTTCACAGTCTTGAAATGCTATTTTGCTGGACTATTTTGTAATAATAGTGACAATAATAAAAAGATTCCTCATGGTAGCAGTAGGTATTTTTCACAAGAGTGCATGGTAACATAAATGCTAGGGCAGCCAGGAATGCAATATTACATTCCAGTCAACAACTTTATTACAATAAGGTGTTAAGTATTATTTCTTCAAAAGCTTTCAGTTCTGCTAGTTTCTTGTACTTTTCCAGCTGTGGATAACATACGAAAATATTTCTTTTTATGATCACATCCAGGGACATGGAGGCACCACCTATAAATTAAGAGCTAAAGTTTCCAGCTCTTTGTTGCATTGCATCGCTCTTCATTTATGCTCATTATTGCACTCCCATAGTCTAACAGAAGAAGGAGTAACTGCTTTCTTTGGCAGTGTTTTGGCTTCAGAAGAAAGAGCTCTGCAGGACTCATGAATGACCTCATTATTCTGGCATTATCAGGATATGTTTTTGTGCTCAGACGATAGTCCAAACAAATCCACTTGCCCTGTTTATACTAGGATATCATGTTGAAAAGGCCAAAAGGAGAAAATGAGGAGCCTGTGCTAGCATGGGAGAATA
Source organism: Falco peregrinus (assembly GCF_023634155.1). Lineage (NCBI taxonomy): Eukaryota > Metazoa > Chordata > Aves > Falconiformes > Falconidae > Falco > Falco peregrinus. Next base: position 35,710,535 of record NC_073723.1, read on the forward strand.
AAGCCATTTATAAAGATCAAGAGTAGGTAACACAGCTGTTACTCTTACAACTCCTGTAGGAAGAAATGGACCATGACCTTAAACTGTGAGGGACTGACAATGGAAGAGCACTGAGCAGGATTAGTTATCCACCCTTACTGTTGCTGAAGGAAGATGTGCATTGACTTTGGTGTGTGAACCAGAGCAATCGGAGGGACTTCAGCGAGCATGGGAAAAGGGATGTTCTGCCATGGAGAAGGACACATTCCCTTTCTGTCCAAAGATTCTCTTGGCTGCATCTTGCTGTATCAGTCCTGTTCAGTGACTCTTGGACATGTATCCTATCATGGTGTGTTGTGGGTATTTTTTATAGGACAGTCAATATCTGATGATGAAGTGGCAAGATACTGCCTGCTTCAGTGGTAGTGAGCATGTGTTTGCTTCAAAATAGGCTTTATTGCAAACTTGGAGCATATTCACTGAGGTAGAACAAAGGATTTTTATCTTAGAGTTTGGGTCATATGGATTATAGTTAATAACAAGTCAGCTAAAGGCAGTAGGTTGCTATATGCAGTAACGAACTTGTTTAATCATGTGCTTACATTAAGAAATTGCATATCTGACACTATGAAACCTCTGATCTCTTGTTGAATGCATGGTAGGACTTAGGGAACAAATCTTAAAAGTAACCTTTGTGCTAGACCCTTACATGCTATATAATATTTGATGGAATTATTCTGTATATTTATAGAGCAAGGCCTTAAAATGTTCTTAGAGAAATAACGGGTCACTGCCCAATCCCCCAAATATGGAACAAAATGTTAAGATTCTGGCAACTGTATATTTAGAAGGTTACTGCTTCCCCAGGGGCAGTGGCTGGTCCATGCTGAGGTAGGAAGGCGGCACAGATTTCAGGGTGAATTGGTGTGAATCTGCCCAGTGAGAAGTGGTAAGTGTTTGCAGGAGCTCACTATGGAGCCAGCTGGCAACACAACCCGTGTGGCCAAACTGTTGTTAGAGGTACTCCCTTGAGCTGACAAAAAAGCAGGCTTGCCAAGGACAAAAGGTCAAAAGTCAGAATCAACACTGCAAGGACCTAATGGTATTTGTTCCCAGTCTAAAAAAAAAAGCAGAAAGCATTTGCACTTCTGAGTTTGGTAAGGAAACAGGCACATATATAGGGTTACTGTTCAGCTAAGGTCAAACCTTCTGCTTCACAGGGGCTTCTCTGTAGTGTCTCAGTGAGAAACCGGTTTGGGAAGAAGGCTGCACCAAAGGGAACACAGACACAACAGTGAGGATTCAATAACAACAAAGGTGCTATAAATGACTGAGGATCTTTATTGCTACCTTGCAAAATTTCCCTATGCCAAAACTGTTTCCTCAAGCTTTGGTCACTGAATCTGTAATTCATCATTCACTTTTAATGAGGTGATTCCATCATACAGTCAATCACTTCAAGTTAACACTAAAAAGCACTGAAAGAAACAAGGAGAAAGATTTTTCAACAGATCTGCACAAGTTCCAAATTTCCACTCTGTTTCCAGCATTTTGATGGTGTAATTATTTGAGTTGCTTATTGTCTCAATTTGCAGAGAATTGCACAAATCTTCAAAATCATTCTCCTAGAGAAATTCCACTCTCAGTTATATTGTACTGAGTATTTCTTTAGTAAGCAGCAATTACTAAAGACAAATTATGAAGGGTCCTGATGGACAACAAGATGAATATAAGCCAGCAGTACACCCTTGTAGGAAAGAAGGCCATCAGCATCCTGGGCTGCATTAAAAGTGTTGCCAGCAGGTTGAGGGAAATGATCGTTGTCATGGTTTAACCCCTGCTGGCAACTAAGCACCACACAGCTGCTTGCTCACTCCCTGCCCCCAGCAGGATGGGAGGGAAGAGAACTGGAAGGGTAAAAGTGAGAAAATTGATGGGCTAAGATAAGAACAGTTTAACAGATAAATAAACAAAAATAATAATAACAAGAACAACAAAAATAATAGTAACAATAATAATGATGATGATGAAGAAGAAAAGGAAAATAACAAAGAAAGAGAAATAAACCCCAAGAAAGACAAGCGATGCAAATGTGAACTATTGCTCACCACCAACCAACAGTTGCTCAGCCAGCCCCTGAGCAGTGGCCTCCTGGTCAACCTTCTCCCTAGTTTATTGCTGGTCATGATGTCATATGGTATGGAATACCCCTCTGGCCAGTTGGGGCCAACTGTCCCAGCTGTGCCCCCTCCCAGCTTCTTGTGCACCCCCAGCCTACTCACTGGAGCAGAAAAGACCCTGACTCAGTGTAAGCACTGCTCAGCAATAGCGAAAACATCCATGGATTATCAACACTCTTTCCTTCACAAATCCAAAACATAGTCCTATACTAGCTACTATGAAGAAAATTAACTGTACCCGAGCCAAAACCAGCATACTCCTCTACTCAGAACTTGTGAGGCCACATCTGGAGTACTGTGTCCAGTTCTGGTCTCCCCAGTATAAGAGAGAATGAAGAAGACAAAGCCAGACTTTTTCAGTAGAGCCCACTAACATGTCAAAGACAATAGACACAAAGTAAAGCATGTGAAATTCCATCTAAATTCAAGGAATAGCTTTTTTTTTCCTTTTTCTTTTCTTTTCTCTTTTCTTTTCTTTTCCTTTCTCTTTTCTTTTCTCTTTTCTTTTCTGTTTTATTTTTCTTTTTTTTTTTTTTTCCTCCCCTGTGAGAGTGGTCAAACACTTGCACAGAGAGGCTATGCAATTTCCATCCTTGGAGATATTCAAAAGTCTTCTGGACACAGTGCTGGGAAACTTGCTGTAGGTGACCCAGTTTGAGTGTGACAGTTGGACCAGGTGAGCTCCAGAGACCCCTTCCAGCATCAACCATTCTCTGCTTTTGTGTTTCTGTCAAATAGAGCTTGGGAAGAACTTTAGACTTTTTAAACCCAGTGTTGTGACAAAGACAAAATGTAAAGACTTTAAATACTGTACTTCAGATGTCCTGGTTTTGAGTATATAAATTCTCCTTCAAAACATCACAGTTTGTTTTTTTAAAAATTGATCTCAGGCAAGAAATAAAGCAGTTGATAAACATGAAACCAGAGCTGCATGTGCCAGAACTGTTAATCTGCTTTTGAGTAATAGAATAGGAAAATAAAGTAGCTTACTGATTTTTTTCCCCTATTAGCAGATAAGCAAAGGCCAGAAGGTCAGAAATGCATGTTTTGAAAGGGGAAGAAATTAATAATGAATCGAGGCTCATCAACAGAAAAAGACAGTGACAGAATTATCCTTGGTATAGTTGTAATCTCAGGCTGACAATAGGCTATCACTATAATGCAGGCATGAGACATGAGAAAGAAAATGCAGTGCTAAGATGTGTCAAATGGTGTATTGTTAAAGATGGAGAAGTACAATGCTGTTTTACATGGACTTGGTGAGAGCTCATCTGGAATAGTGTGTACAGGTGAACACTGAATTCGAGCAGGTACGTGGGGAGAAGGCCATGAAGATGACCATGAGAATGGAAAGCCTGTAGTGTGACAGAAGTTTTGCTTGTTTGCCTGAGGCAAAAGAAGGTAAAAGGAAATAAAACTTTTAAGCTAAGACAGTGTTGGCAGAAATGGATATGAACAAATGAGAAACAAATTTAAATGGAAACTAGAAGAAATAAGAGACAGACAAAACCCAAACCTTAATTAACTTTAAGATGGAGCTTAAAGGATTAGATGATGTGGCTACTTGCAACAGTAAGGAATTAGATTCAGTGACCCTTTCCATCCCTCTGCCAGGAATACAAGGGCCTTCCAGAACGCATCTTTCACTGAAGCATCTAGCACCAAAGGAGACAAACTGCATCCAGCTCAAAACAGGACATTTAAAATTGAAATAAATCGCATTTTTAGAAATGAAAGTGCTACTGTTGAATTACAGCTATATTTGTGAAACATTTTTTGCCATAACTACAAATTGATTCATCCACAAAACATGATTTAGATTTCTTTGGAAAGAAATGTCATGTATTTTATCTAAGCCTTTCATGTTTAATATACAATATTTTTATCATATTGTATTAGTTTAGAATTCACTGAAAAATAGGTTAATTTATGAATCTAAATATAAACTATATGACTCAAAGTGAATTAATTTAAAAGCATAATTCAGTATCTATTGTAACATCTTTTGTCTACTCCTTAATCTCAATGCATAGGGTATACAAAATTTGGTTAGTGTTTTCCTCCTGCTTTCAAATGTGTGAAATGAAAGTGCATACTCCAAGAGCTTCAGTTTCTATATTTTCAGAAAAGTGAGCTTTTTCCAGTTCTAAATAGCAATCTGCATCTGCTGCTTCCTACTATTAACCTGAAGAAATACTGTGTAGTTTCTACACCAACATGTTTCATTCTGTGAGTTACTTACGATAATGTGGAAATATTGATTTATTTTTTCTAGTCTTTGGAGTTAAAAAGAAAAAAATAAAAAATTGTACACTGATCCTTGAGAAGTTATTGATTCAGGAAAGAAATAAAATCCTCATAACTTATTTTGTGTTTTGGAAAAAAAAGTAGAACACATACTGTCATTTTTGGTAGAACATGAATTTACTGCACTGGCAGACATTATTTTTGCAGATGTACTCATCAATGAGCAAGGCATTTTTAGTATTGTTTTTATAACGTCTTTGCTGTGTGCCACAACAAACTTCTGTTTTTGGATTGATGGTTTTCAGAAGTGAGTCCCTCTAATCCTGGTAATTCCATTGAGGGGTCCCCTGTGTTTTGACCTTTAATACTACATGTATGGGTTCATTTTCTGGATCCAGTCTGAGTGTAGAGAACAGCTATGAGAAGAGTTCTGCCTATGAGATTTCTACTTAAAACTGAAAAGTCTATTACGGGATGTCATCTCAGGAGAGTTTTGCTATTTTAGGGTGAAATCTTTCAAGCATAGCCAATACCATTTTGACACAGTTAGTTCTGAACCTGTGATTAAGCTGTTTTATGGTCTTGAATTTCATTAAACTCTGAAATGGCTTCCTTCCACAAACTGTTTCCTCTTATTGAAGAGATCCTTTCTTTAACTAGCAACAAATTACAATTAGAATCAACAGTGCATTAGTTCAAGGGATTCAGATTAGCAGTGTAGAGTAAGGGGCAACAAAATATCAACTTGCTTCATCCCACAATTCAATATAACCACCTTTTCCAAGAAAATGGCAAAAGAAGCCACAAAACATACTTTCTCTACTTTCCAACTTGAAGCCCCTAAGGGAATGGCTCGGTTATTTCTGTGATAAACATCTTAAAATAAGCTGATTACATTCCTGTCCAAGTCAACAAAATCATGTTTCTACCTTCATGATGGGTTGGTTGGACTTGACAAAAAGGGAAGTAATTCTATGGGGAAATCAAGCATGAAAGCCTGTGTACTGTGTGTCTGACTCCTTTTAAAGGTGTGCTGCATGCAGAAATAATATTTTCTGCAATTTATTCCAGCACAATAAATAGTCTCTGCAGTTGTGTTCCAATTGCCATTGTAATGAACTGAGGGTATAAACCCAGCAGGGGTCAAAACATCAGCCCACATTTCTAGTGATACCTCTTGCAACTCTCCAGTGTTAGAGAAATGTATCCAAAGATGATCTTGTCAACTGGAGCACTAAGACTGACATTTTTATAATTCACATCATACCTGAATACACTGAAGGATACTTTCACTGGGACATAACACTGTCTGTTAGGATCTCTGCACTCCTGATTTCACTTCCATTAAATAATTTACAGGTTCTGCAACATTTGCCATGTTACGCAGGCAGTGTTTTAGAGGTCTCACAGCAAGTGGGTATGGGTACTCAGATTAGGGTTGAATGCTATAATCTATGTTACACATTACTGAAGTCCTGACATAGTACCACAAAATATTTCTGAAATACAGAATAAATAATAAACCAAATTTGGTGATTATTCTGAGGAACAGATATCTACATGATAATGTAATATGGTCCCGTTCACTACAATGAAAATCCAGGATTCTGGGTGAGATTATTTCCTTGACATCTATTGGGATTTACTAACGTCCTCAGCTCTCTAGAAGAATTTTGGGCTTATTCTTGTTCTGGACAATGAGCAATATATACATAAAAAACTTACCTGAAAATAATTCATCTTGTCAAGGCAAACTGAATCTAAATAGTTCATTCTTATTAGACCATACTTTAGGACAATTGGTGAATTGAATGCAGTGGTACTGTTGTATTTTCATATGGATAAGAACAATAAAGCATGAACAAAGGAGATCTAATGTATGAATCTGTATGTGTATATGCTTACTAAAGCTTTTTTTCACTGTGCGAAAACCCGAAGATTCAAGGGTTGGAAAAGACTAACAAAATAATTTAAATTCTAAATCTACTAAAGCGAAGACCTGGAGCTGTAGGCTTTCTTTTAAATTAATATGAGGAATCATAATTCATTACTTAAAGTCTGGAGGCAAAAAGTAGCTATGGGCAAGTGGATTAATTCAAGATGCATATGAAAATGTCTAGGCTCGTGTTCATCTGCCAGAGAACAAAGGAAGTAGTGCTCCTCCCAGACATTCTCATAGAGTGTGAGCGAGCTGCATAATATGACACCTAAATTTAGATGTCCTCCTCTGTGCTAGGTGTCAAAGCTCTTGTTATTGGTAATGGACATCTAGCCAATTCATTCACTGCAGACTTGTGTGTGATTCAACTACACAGCCCACAGAACTTCTCTTTTTCAGAATGTCATCCTTTCCAAGGAATTGTTTGAGCTTCTTGTTCCTTGGGTAACATTATCTTTAGCTCTGTTTATCACATTTCCATTCTTTTATGCATGTCTATTACATGTTTTCTTTCAAGGTCTCTGATACCATCAGTTCATACAACAGGATCAAGAGTGGATCCTAGTGGCCTCACTAGAGGTCCATCTTCTTTGTTAGATGCTTGTGTTTGAGATTTGGATATGTTATTCAAGCAAAGCATATAATTGGCTCATGCTGATGCCATAATTAACCTCTCTTGCAGTAAGATGTACTGTTGGTGGACTTGTTTAATGGTTGTAAGACAACATGATGCTTTGTTGGCCAGTCTGGTACTGCAAGTGTCTTATTGAACTCCCTTCATTCTTTCTAATATCTGATCCCTACCTGATCTTTCTCTTCCTCTTCCAGTGACGCTTCCAAGGACAGTATCGCTCCACATAAGGGGCAGGGGAAGACAGGTGGGTGCTGAAAGATGCACGAAGAGGAAGATGAAGTTCCTGGGACATACTATGGGCTGGGTAGCTTGGTGAGCATGGAGGAGGGAATGTCTGTTGTTCATCAGCTTTTCTAAGGCCAACTCACTAAAGAAGGGTTGAACAGCCCCAAGTTGCCAATCCCTTTAGAACAGACAAAGACACTGCCTCTTTCTACCTTCAAAGGAATCTGCCACCCCCCCCCCCCCACATAACCAAACCTCCCCCGCCCCCCCTAGCTCACCCCCCACCAGCTCACATATAACTCTCAAGTTTTCACAGAAATCAGTGTGCATCTGTCTACAACAAGATTAATAGCTATTCTTTATTATCAGCTGTTCACAAGACCTCATGTTGCATAAGCAGTCAGGATGACAGATTTTAAATATGCTTCTTCTGAGGCCAAGGGAGTAGGTCAAATGCTTTTGAGGGGATTTCCTTCAAAAGTTATGTCAGTGTGCCGGCATGGCAGCTTTAGTAATCAAACCAGCTTTTAATGCTAAAGGCTGAAGGTAGGAAATGACTACAACAAAGCTATATAGTGGAAGCTGTCTGCTCGCAAAAATTACTATGATCATTGTTTCAGGAATATCCAACTAATACGAGTAACTCACATTTGGATCCTGAGGATGAAGCCCCACTTGAGGTGGATCGTGATGCTCCTTTCATGGTGAAAACCCCTTTGCCTCTGCGAGTTGTTGTCACAGCCACACGAGGACGCTTCAGTGGAATCACTGCACGGGGTGGTGGAGGAACGCGGCCATGGTAATCAAACAACCTACAAAAGATTAAGTCAGCTGGACTTCATAAAACCTTTTGTGATTCCATGTCATAGAAGCCTTGTCGACTAAATTTTCACGTTATCTTTGAGAAAATTACCCTTTGAAACTGTAATCACTTTATATCACAGTCAAATTAGATTTCAAGGACCCATGCACATTAAGTGCCATGTTCAGATTTCAGTCACAGACCAGTGCATAGCTCAGAGTTTTTTTGCATAATTTAAGTGAGGGATGCATTATGGGACTTTGTTATTTGCAGTATGGAAAATCCATAACCTGCTCTCCACATGATTTTATTGCACATGATTAACAGCAGTACATTTTGTTGTGGTGACATATCAGCTCCTTTATTACGTGCACGGCTTAAATTCTAGTTTTCTATCTGCTATTTTTAAATATAGAAAAAGAAATAAACTTTTTTGAAGCCAACCATCACCATAAAGAAATATCCTGTGGTTTGCAAAATAGCAAAAGACTCTTTATAGTGAAGGATCTGTATATCCTTCTGAATGCATGGAAAAGAGACCCCAGCATACGTTCTCTTTATTGAAGAATGAATTGATGTAGAATCACTAAAATATCCAAGCCATGGGTAATAAAAAAATCTTGTTCAAATCAAAACCACTGTAGCAAGTAGACATTCAGAGAATTACCACTATGGTCAATAAAAGATACTCTACAACCAAAATGAACTAGTGTTCCCAAACAGAATAAGCCAATCCCAAAACCATAGTTATCAACAGCAGCTAACCTGCATAGAAGAAAATAAAGGCAGTAGAGAAGGTAATCACAGATACAGATATATTTAGAATATAAAAGCTACAGGCTTTGAGCATGACAGGTCAGGAGAAGAAAGTTCAGAAGATAAAGATTTGCAGTTCAGAGACTGAAGCAGAGGAGCAAGCAACATTCTCATAAAATATTCCCAAGTTTATTTCAAATTATACTGACAACTAGTAATTATGGAAATTTATAACTGCATGTTTAATTTTCACAATTCTGACTACTGTCACCCAGCTGGGCAGATAGATACACATTTGAAAACAGACACACAAGAAACAGTAATTCACTCACCATAGTTTCTAACCGCATGCTGAACAGGAAGCACAATCAAACTTTAGTCTTCAACCCTGTTTTCTGGCAAGTAAACACCTAATGCTTAAATCCCAGGATCCTTAATGTTGTCTGCACCGTAATTGTACAGACAATATAGCCAGCTCCCTCCTTTTCCATAACTTCCTACAAAATGTGTCACAAAAGTCCTGTCACTGTCACCTGCACTGAACTTGAACTCCATAGCTTTGAATATTCTTATCGAATAAGCAGTTTCTAGCTATTGTGAGCATAACTAAGCAATTGTGCATTAAGATGAATACAAAAACATTTTTTTTGACTTTTAACAGAAATATTGTTTGTTGTCACTCATCATTTATCATATTAGATGATCTGCATGCAGGTTGGTTGCAATCTCTTGTTTGACATTACTGGAAAAAAATGTTCCAGAACTGTAAGATATTATGCAAAAAATCATGATGCAATTATTCCTCCAAAGGTGATTTTTGTCTAGCTTTCAATAGTTCATGTTTAGAAAACGTAGTGAAATGCAAAGCTATGTTTCTTTTTTTGAAATACATAAAAGGACTGTTATCTAATATTAATATTCTTTTATTTTTGAAATTATGCAAAGCTTTTGGGCTTGTGTTTCGTTGTGCCAAGTTCTACATATTTCAATCATATACTTCCTTAAAAAAAAAGCTTCCTTTTATCAGTTGTGAAGTATGCTGCTTGTTTTCCTTGTGAGAAATGATGATAAAAAAATGCTCAGTTCTAAAGCAATTCTTTGTCCCAGCAATCACTAAAGTGATAGAACAGTGCCTTCTCTTTCATCCACCCTTCTGAATTGTTCAGTCCTGATCATGTCAGTCAGTCTTCATACGGATTTTATTTTGCAGCACTAATCCTTCTTGCTACCCTTTTCTGACCCCACCACTGCTCTAGTCAAGATAAGATAGGTGTATTCTACCTTCAGGGAGGCTGGAAAAATTAATGAATTTTAGAAAATAAGACCTATGGTTTGGGGTAAACCACAGAAATTCAGGAAGTTCAGAAGTTCAGAAATTCAAAGAATCATGCCCATATTTCTTATTTTGCTTTTCCTATAGGCATGCTGATAGTACCTCCAACTCTCTGTGGGATTTTCTTTTCCATGCCTAACATATAGAGCTTTTCATCTTCTGCTTCCATTACCTTGGATCTAAGAGACTGTTAACTTCCCAAAGTTTTTATTGTCAACAGATCAGTATGTCCAGCCTTGAGAGGTCAACCTTATATTTGGGTTTTCTACCATAGAAGTTCTGCTTGCTTAATCCTGTAAGATTTCTAAATCAGAAAATTATACCATTGAATAATTTATGGACACATTTCACTGTCAACAGTTTTCCATAATAAAACAGTCACCAACACAGACACCAAGTTCCACAGAAACAAACTTTAATGTCCCATAAGTATTTCTTTTGTTGTGAAAATGTAACCATTATAGTTGTTCATTTGTGCTACCTGTAATATACAGAATTAAGAAAAAACTGGAAACACGTAAGTTTAATATTCAGGTGGCATAGATCAGATACAGTACTGTTTTTAAAAACATACAAATCCACGAATGAAATCTGGAGCCAGTAACCAAGTCTGTGGAAGTTAACTTTTTACAGGACATGAGCTGCTCCTACTGTCAAGGCTGGACTGAGGAGGATTAAACTGCACTGATGGCTTTTACTCTGCCTATTTATAGCTCACTATTTCTAGCTCTGTCCGAAGCAAACATGGTCATTTGCATGCAAAAACAAAACTAGTAGCTTAAATTGAATCAACCCCAGGAAAAAACAAAACTAAAAAATGGTTCTGCTTTTTTCCTGCTGTGTTCCTAAGCAGAAAGGTCTATAGCACACAATAACTCAACTTCAGGGTGTAAACCGCTCCCTTGCAATAGTTCATTGCCTTACATAAAAGAAATCTCAGATTAGAAGAGGTTGGTGGAGCAATGCTTTGTTACCCTCTGACCCACGTGGCTGATGCTAACTAAACCAGGCTGCTGTAATGCAGACACAACGCTGCTGAATCATGAGTTGATCATCTGTGGTCATCCTTGTTAACCCCACGCTGTGGTGATTCTGCTGCATCTGAATGAATAAATTCCCACTGTGCTGAGCAAGGCTGTGCACAGGTACTCAAGGCACAAGTCACCAATTGCTCAGATATCCACACTTCTTTTCCTCTTATAGAAATATACGTTGTTTAACTTGTGGTTTACTTTCCTCAAGGTCCTTATAGACTTTAAACATTCTTGGAAGATACAGTTTGTGGGAGACATTCTATATATTTTCATACACATGGATGAAAAGACAAAGCCATGAGTTTCATACTAAATAATTTTACAGCTGCCACATGTTCCAGTGAAAGTAAGCCTAGAAGAACTCTGTAGGAAGAAACACTGAGCAGTTAAACCATCATTAAAATTTTCATCACAGAAATTGCCTGAAAAACTCTTAGAGAAGAAGAAGACCAAAAGAAGTGTTTAATGAGCATACATTTGGTGGTGGTAATCTTCTCTGTTTGTGATATGTTTAAATAGTGTTCTTCTGATACACAATAGAAATAATGAAATGAATAATATGCAAAATCAGAACAGACCTGTCTAACCAAATGACATGATTGCATTATAAACAAACAGTAGCAATGGTGTAGGATATGTACAAAAATATAACCACACATACCGATTGTAGAAATCATCTCTGTAGTAATCATAATCAAAGACATAACCACTGTGGAAAAACACAGAAAACCAAGAATGAATGGGTTTATAGAAAAATACACATTGATTAAAACTTTTGTGCTAATATTGGCTTACTCTTACATCATAAGCCCTTCTTGAAAGTCCTTCTACTTCTTTTCCGCAACTATACACTGCACATGACGTTTGTCAATGCTGTTGTCAGCTATCACTCTAGTATATTTGGAAATGTAAAGCCTGGGTCATGTAGAACAGTGTAAACAGTTGACAACACATGTAGAAAGGATTTAACATAGCACAGCAGCTCCGTAAATAGAGGATCATTGTAGTGTAATTCTCTGAGAGAACAAATGAAGTGAGCACTCTAATACTGAAGCCCTCTTCTTTGCTGGGCTAACACAGCATAATCAGTGGACTAGGAAGACTGTTAAATATATAAAGGATTGGTAAATGAGTGAGTAGGGGAGCAGATATAAGACAATGATTTTGATTTATGAGAAACATGGAAAAGGTTGGACTGTTGGTCCTTGAATTTGCCAAATCTTCTTTCATCATAAAGAGAAAAAGAAAAGTTAGGAAGATGAATGTGCAAGCAATAGTGTTACAGAGATGCCTTTCCTCTCAGGTTCAGAAAGCAATATACATAACAATCTGGGAAAAGACAGACACCATCAAGAGAAACAAATACAGGTATGAAATTGCAAAGGTCCAGGGGAAAACTATTTTTGAGCTGTCAATTGCAAAGTCAATCGTAGATTGATCTTTCTAGTTTTGCATTCCATTAGCAACCTTCTACCTTTATGGTGAAGAAATAGCAAAGAGATCTATCTGTCTCACACATCCAAAAAAACAGAACCAAAGAGCTAATGAATGGTCTGCATGGAAAAGTCACAAAGGATTTGTACTCTGCCTGATGAAGGACTAGTAACACAAACTCTTAAGTCTTTCACTTGTGTGAAGGACAATTATGAATAGTAAAGGATGAGAGGCATGAAGAAAGTATCACAAAAAAGGAGAAGCTTTAAATAAGAAAGCATAAAGGTAGAAAGGAGACAGAAAGGACACAGCACAGAGGAAAACATTCACTGAAAGTAAAGGGAGATGAATGATAGTAGCTACATATTAATGAAGTTTATCTTCACAGGGAATGGACTTGTGGATAATTTCTGCTCTTGAACATTGAGCAAAATGTCCTCAATTTTTTTTAGTGCATAATTTGAAGAATGGGTCAAGAATTATCACATAATGCCCCTTTCTCCTTTTCTTCCCTTTGATATGTTTCAGAGGTGGAGCACTTAAAAAGGGGAAAAAATAGAGTTGGCAGGCTTCAATTACCTCAGTAATCATTTCATCCTAATGTTTTGATTTTGAAGGCTTGAAATTTCCCTTGTCTACAACTGGCAAAAATATCCATCAAAGGAGCAGGAGGTCAGGGGGCAATTTCTGCCTATGCCATATCTGCCTCGGATGCAAGTGCCCAAGTGCAAGTGCTAGGATAAGTTGTACTGTCTACCCACATAATACTGCACCAACAGTGAAGATCACAAGACTCATCAGGGGAGAAAGACAACTGTAGGCTTGTTGGTAACTTATTTAACAAAAGAAAATATGAATTTTATGTGAAACACTAAATAAAACAGCCCTGAGAGACCAGAACCCAGCAGCAGGTAAGCTGTATGGGGCAGAGGAAGCAAAACAACAGTAAGTAGTAATAGTTAGATTATGTATAGCGATCATGTTTCTGTATCTTACCTTGACACAAAACTAGCAAAATTTTCCCTAAACTATGTGACAGTTCTTGTTTTGTCTTTCACCCTATAGCCAGTCTGCATGGTACTAAGAGGTAACAGGTAGAAAAGCTGTTATTTTATTTACAGCTATGCACAGTTTGCTATTGTTTTTATCTAGCTGAATGATTAATAGGTGCAGTAAGCCCATACTTAATATTCAATTTGTGTTTTTAAGTAGAAGATAACAGACAATTTGAGGAAAAAAGATCAAATTTAAAAGGCCCGTCATGTGAAACCTTTCACCTGGAGTGACAATAATTTAATTTGCATAAAGACCAGATAAAATCAGTTTTTCAAGGTTGAAGACCATGAAGCTGATGAAGAATAATTCACTTTGCATGAGCTAGCATAAGGCTGAAGAGCAGCTGTATTTTTCTGTGGCAACCACAGTCTGACCTATAGGAGCCAAAAAGGACTGCTGGCCTTTCACTGGGCTTTCAGAGTGTGGAACTTATTTTTCATGTACAAATGCCATGACAGAGATGGCTCAAAGCCATCCCCAGAAACTGTGGCACTGATGAGGCACAGGGGGGAGAGAAGTCTCAGGCAGAGACCTATCTAAGTATGCTAGTGAAGAAAGTCAGCAGGCTTGAGAGAGGGTCGAGTGGCTGGGAAAGGCCCACAGGTTCCTCAGATGAGGGGTGGAATTTTTGGGTAGGGAAAATGTGGGAAAGGGTTTCTGGTTTGGCAATGGATTGTTTCTCTCCTCCCTGACCATCTGCTTTCACTCTGTCACTACCACTAAGGAGATCCTATGACACAGAATTCTTCATGCAGATTATTTTTATACATTTTAAAAATGTGGCTTAGGATTGTAAAAGAAAATTTTAGTGTAACATCTTGGACATTTCTTCTTTTTTGAGAGAAGCAGTTTATCACATCAGTCAGCACCTAAGAATTTCATTCTTTTGCTATGTTCCCTGTTCAAATAACTTCTGTCTTGAAACTGAACTCAGTTCTTTATGTTCCTTCAGCTTTGTAAATGGGAGTTTCAGCTCACATGGTCTATCGCTTATCTGTGGGACCAGAGCAGGAAAAAGTAAAAGCACATTTTGGAGTCTGGTTATCACATGGCAGTGTAAACTATGGATTCTTGTAAATTTTATGGGTTGTTTATAGTACCTTTTAAAAATACTTCATTGCTTCAGAAGCACCTGATACTGTTATTATGTCTTTAATTTTCACCTGGAGATACGCTAGTGGTTTTCATATAGTGCTTTACAGCTGAAGCTATCTAAACAGCTCTGCTACAGATGTTACCTCTAATGTTAAAGTTAAGGTGCTTTGCATTTTTGCATGGTTTAGTTCAGCAGCATCCATTGCTACCAAGATAAAAAGTAAGTGCAGGTATTTTGTACGTTACATGACAGTCAGTCTCTGAAACAGGCATACACCTGTCTTTAGCTGCAGCAAACATTATTCAATTTGTCCTTCTTATCCATCTATCTGTCAAAAAGTTACTGACCCTGTGAATATGATACAAGATGCAAACATATTGTGGCTTCTAAGAGTGCAACCTGCTAACACCATTGACGAACTAACAGGAGTTGATTTGCTTACATTTCTAGTCTGAGTTTATTGTAAAGGAAATCATTACAGTTCAAGGGCAGCCCTGTTAATTAAGTCCCATGTGCCACGATACAGGTGCTGGGGACTCCAGCAGGATGTGGGGAGGGAATCTCTTCTTTCCTCACAGACCATTTGGGATCCCTCCCTGCACTGGCAAAAACCATTTCTGTGTGGACATATGGAGTGGGAAAGAGCCAGTTCTGCACATACAGGGACTCCATACTTGGGACCCATGGCAAAGATTTAGCAACAGCTACCCTCAAGGTCGAAACAATACCCAGAGAGACTAGAGATGGATGAGCTGCTATGAGCTTTCAACAGAGCAAGGGGCTCAAATCCTTTTTCCCTTTCCCATTACTTAGTCTCACTGAAGAAAGCTGATGTAATTCAGGTGTTGGTCATGGAGGAAAGACATTTTTCCTTCCATGCTATCTATTAAAATAACAGAAGAGGAATAATACTGTAAGATCTTATCTGTAGGTGTTGACCCCTATGGAATAAGACAGGTAAAGGAGGGTGGGTTTAAAGCTTCAGAAAATCTTGATGTGGATCCTTCTTTGTATCCATGATCTGTGTCTCTTTTCCCCCTCTGATATTCTACCTGCAGCTGTGGCAACAGAGGCCACACAGAGGCATTATGTAACTCCTGGGGTTAAGTGTCCTTCACTGTGACCGCTGAGTTAACAGTCCTTAGAAGTAAGGCATCACGTGAGACCCTTAGAGGTGTGGGGTTTTGTAAAGGTAGTTCCTAGTCCTCTTGCCTGTAAAGCAGTTGTCCTGCATGAGTACTGAAAAGGCTATCAACCAACGAAAATTAAATGAACCCAAAATGGATGACCTAGGAGAGAAAAAAATAATCTCTTCTGGTTTTCCAACTAATCTGACTTGGCTTTTTTATTTTTCATTCCTGCCCCACCCTCCCCCCCTTTTTAAAAAAAAAAAGTTGAATGATGTTTTTTATTTGTAATAATAATTTGATGAACTTAGTGTGAAAGCAACCAGTAGACCAGTACATCTCTCCATCTTCAGGCATAATTGTTCACACTTATGCATGTCAAGGACATGCATAAGCTTTGGTCAGTGCTGTGGTGTAAAACAAAGCAGAAAATTAGCACAAATAATCACTGGCACTGAGATCAAGGTGACTGCAGGGCTCTTAACCTCTTGAGAGTTATTCCTTAGCAACCCAACAACCTGTATTATGGAGGCTGCAGGAAATCACTTGCATGGTGTTGAATACCAAATAGTCAGCAAGTCGGAAGCAGAGAAAGGTTTAAAAGAGCCTGTGAACTGGTGGAGTCAGCAGTTTCCTAATGGCACTGTAAACAGGCAGATTACTTACAAACATATGCCATCTCTGCAATATTAACAACAGAACTGTGTGCATGATGATGCTATTAAAACAAAAGACAGTAAAAGACTGTCATGCTCACACTGAGGCAAAGAAAACTCATCAGTAAAGTGTATTTCTGACAAAAGTCATGGTTCCTTTTTCTGACCTAGTATCACCAAGATAATCTTGTCCGACTGTCTTTTTTTGGCTTCAGTTCACACTATGCCTGCTTTAAATAATGCATGCCTGAGAACAAAGGATTCCTCAAAGACCATATTTTCAGATGCTGTACATATTCAGATTTCCTATGCACAACAGCAGTTGCACATGTCAATCAGGCAAATGCAGAATTAAGCCTCTGTGTCTTGAAAATAAGCCTATAGATGTTATTATGTCTTTATCTGATGATGTTGTATGTTGAAAATATGTACAGTGCAGCCTTCTGTTCTATGCCACAAAAGATTTTTTTTAAACTAATGATCACATCCTCTTTTAACTTACTCAGCTCCAAACACTAGTGAGTATAACTGACTTCAGTGGAGTTATTCTGACTTCAGAATAGTTAATGCAGAACAGAGCAGAAATAGCTTCTGTTATTTACATGGCAACAAGAATTTCTGTCTTGCATGTGAGTCACCCTTAGCTAACACCTCTTTTTCTTTCTACAGGTACAAAGATGTATTTGTAAATCATAAATGTTGACAAACCAGGCATAATGTATCTTAATTCAATTGACAGTGCTATCACCATTTATACTGTCAATTGCTTCTTTGTTGTCAGGGCTGGATAAAAATATTAAATATAAAAGCAATATTCCTTCAATCAAACTATTTTTAGGAGACACATATCAACCTAATGGTTGAAACTAGTATTCCAGTCACTTGTAAAATCATTTCTCTTGTCATGTAGAAAGAGTGCTAGAAATTGTTCCTGTTGAGTGCAAAAGAGAATCAGTCTAAACTGACGTGATATGAAAAAAGGAGTGGGTGAGGATAACTAGATGATTTAGAGAATGAGCATTGGGAGAGAGAAACTTCCCCTGTTAGAAGATCAGTCAGATGGCAATGACTTTCATGAGCTATTGAAAAACAAGGTGGAGATTTCAGGCCACTTTTCAGTGGATGGTTATCTACATTCCCCAAAGACAAGAATTAAATTGGTTAGCTGAATCCCACCTTTACTTCAGAGATAACTCCATTTTAGTTAAGACTGAGAATTCTGATAGAAGTGGAAGGACACTTCTGTTTTGCAGTTCAGGCTGTATATTCTGCAAAGAGAATATTCTCCAGAGCCTGGTTTTTGCTGACATATTTATTTTCAAACGACAAGTTTTGTCAGGGATTCCTTCAACTTACATATTCTTGGAGGCTTACAGCAAGAAAGAGGAAGTCTGAAGAAAAGTGATTGCAGAAAAGTATTTTTCAGTCAGTTTCCATAATGTGGTTATGAGGGCAAGTAGGTGTAGTTAAAAACAAAAAAATAATTACCAAAATCCCCAGACACTTGTCACAAAATGCCAAATGATTGAACATAACCTACTATTTGTATATTTCAATTAAAGATCTATTTTCACAGTAATTTTGTAACCATAAGTTAATAAAGGTTTTATTCTAACTCTATACATGTTCATTCAATTAAGTGCAAGATAGAGTTGGTTTTTTTCCTTAGGTGGGGGAGAAGGATGGAGCCAAGTTTCAAAAAGTACAGAAAGGAGCGTAGTATGGTAAATGGAAAATTTTTTCTGCAAAACTGAAAAGTTTTTGGCAAATCTAATCTGAAGAGGTACATCTTGTCCAAGCAAGATGTGTATACATAAAAAGCTGGCATACAGTATTCCATTTTCCTTCAAAGTAACTTTCTGCAGGCAGTAGGCTGAATTTATTTGCCATATGATTAGGCTGTATTTTTTTCTATCTTCAGATACATCCCTTCTGTACCCTTATCCTCTCCCCTAAGAACTATTTTTCCAATGAAATATATTTTGGGAAAACCACTGAACTTACTCTCCTGAATTTTAGGCAAAACTTGTGCAAATATTCAAAGTTGTACATACATAATCAGGTAGTTAGTCACTTAGACACTTTTCCTGTAGAGGATTAAGCAAAGCTTGTGAAGCACAGGATAGCAAACACATGAAGATCAATATTCAGACTCCAGCAATCAGTTGGTCTGGGAGCTGTTTATGGCAGCCAGATGGGCACAAGTGATGCAGGGATTTCAAGGCAAAATTAAACTCCACCAATTTTTGGTACAGCTAAGTGCTAAGTATCAGAATTGCTCCTAACAAAAACTACTTACTGTGGCTGCAGGGGCAGTCTATGCTTAACACTGTTAGCCTGATGCTTTTTAGAAAAAAAATAGTAGGTTTTGTATGTAAAGAAACTTGAGTGAATCCATCTACTGTCTCCCTGGCCTTTCTACTCCTCCTGTTAAATTATTTTTCTGTCATCTAAAGTAATCTCCAATTATTCGTGTTTCCTGTGGGAATGTTTTATAGTAAGGTAATGAAAAAGCTTTCCAGTGGCCTAACCGTTTCCCAAGGTGTTCTTTAATTGTATAGAGTGACTGGGAAATTCTTGATGTCCATACGGTATTTTTTCTTAGTACAAAAGCAATGAGTCCTGCCTCTTATAAATGTGTTTTAAATTCAGTGTATTCAAGCTACTACTGTCAAACCATACACATGATTGATTATCCAATTTATTAGTAATATTGTATACAGTGCAGGAGTGTCATTTAACTTGGTTTGACAAGTACAGAAGACTGTCATTGACAGGTGTAGGAATAAGTGATGGCTTTAGGCTTTAAAGTGTTTCTAGAGCATTTCACTGAACAGCAGATTGATAAATTAAAATCACAGTGGTAGCACTGGAGCTGAAAAACTAACCACTTAAGATTGCAAAAACAGGTCTCTGAAAACTTCATGTACTCTTCAGAGAAACGCTGAATGAAACAGAAAAGCACAGTTCATGAAAGATTAATCAATTACAGCATGACAATGTCAGAGTTTATGCAAAGAAAAATATTTCTAGAAAATTGCAACACATGCTTTCCTCTTTTCAAACTGTCAGAAGACTTAAATTAAATTTAATTCTCTTCTCATTTACACTACATTTACTGATGTAATATAATTGTTTTGGATTGAGCAACATTTAAACAATGTATAAACCAGCAAAATGGCTACATGAAAGAGACCATAACTGTCAGTGTCCTAAGTACAGCTTATGTAAAACAAGACATACTGTTTGTTTTTCCAAGAGTGTGCTTTGCAAGTGAAGTTACAAAATAAATGGAAATACCAGATGCTGTGAATCTAAGAAAGCATTCTTGTACTCATTGTTCAATATTTTCAATACTCTTGACCCACTGTGCAATGATTTCTATGGTAAATGTATACAGGAAGTGCTTCTGACACAAAGGAGATTCATTATCTAAGCACAGGACTAGGCTCAATTCTGGTCTGGTCAGAGATGAGTGGAAAGGGGGGTTGTGCATCACACAACCAGTTGTGTATCCTCTAGACCAGTGCTAGCTATGCTGACTACACTGACAAATCTGTGCCTCCTAGTACTTCAGTGCTCTGGAAGGGCCTATGACCGTTCTTTTTCTGTACACAGAGTAAAGAAATCAAGATTGCTTTTCTGTAAGGGAATAAAAAGTCACAAAACAAAGGAATTCCTAAAATATCAGTGAAAAGACCTTTTGATTTGCAGAAGAGCATTCAAATGTCACCACTGTGAACTACCTCACTGTAAATCCAGAATAAAGCTGTTGAAATAAAGGGATCGGATATAATTATTTTTCTTAAACGTATGTCTGGATTTTTTCATTATATTCATTCTCATAAAGGAAAGTGGATTTTTGTCCCAGGTGACTCACCTGAGTGTAGTATGTGGCAAAACAGACTGGTGGCTTGCTGTGGTATTGTTATTGCAGTTGTCCTATACAGTTTTGGATGTATGGTAGAGCTACGGATTTCTTGTCACACAGATATGACATGAGTACGAATCATCTAGCTGAAAATGTTCTACATATCCTTTCTAATTTGCAAATAAGTATTGTTTGACAGCAAAGGACTTTCTTCCCTTAGGGAACCCCCATATGGGTTTCTTTTGCCTGATACTATCTCAGCTGACTTGTGAGGCTGGCTGCTTGGCATCTACAACTTACCTTAGGCATGGCCTGCCTTGGAGGGAGCATAGACACACTTTCCTATCTGCAACAGGCAAGGTCTGAAGTTCTTGTGCCTGTGTTTTTTGAAGAATATCTTTTTTTGCTTAGGGAGGGATCTTTCTCAAGTTTCTTCATACAGTTGTGCTCCTGTCTTTCTGGGCATGCAGGGAAGAGTGCAGTCTGGGTACTCTCCTGCTTTACTCTGCCTGACACATTTCAGTTACCTCCACACTCTAAGGGCTTGTTCCACTCCCTGGTTCACTGTCAGGGCACCCAACAATATGGGGTATATTATTTCCTCTTTCTCATTCAAGATTTTTTGATGAGCACATCCGATGTAAACTCTGATCAGGTTACATTTTTGGCTTCAGGTTTAACCTGGTTTTCCCCAACTCTAAGCTCCTTAAAATGCAGTAGTCACATTTTGTAAATCACATTGTAACCTTTCTCAAACATTTTGGTAGCATTACTGATGTTAAGTTAATGGTCCACAATCTGACTACTATATTTAAAAAAAAACCAACAACCCACAATAAATCTGGGGAGTTCAGTATGTATTTTATATGATCTTCTTTTCACCTTTTCCCTTGCATTCCCTGAGTGTCACAGGACCTCTGATGGAGACTCCTTCATATCACTGTATAAAGCTCTGAAAAAAACAGTTACACAGATGCACACTTTGACAGCTTGCTTGCAGCAGGTGGGCAAGTTTCATTATCTTATTGTTATTATCTGTTAAGAACATCATACCAGTATTTGTGCATAAGATATCACATTCAATGGCTATAACACTAGAATTAAGAATATCTTGTATCCTGCTTGGGGAGAACATTTACAAATGTTTCATTATTCTTTTCTGCCAAAGTGATTCTATGTTCGTAAAAATTAAATATTAATGCATTCAGATTCTCATTTAGAATGTCATTCATCACTCTTAAATAAGACAAAATAACCATCCTGGTTTTTAGACAATGTGTATATCCATCTTTTCCACACAGATTAATTTTGCAAAATTTTAGATACTAAGAAAATGACTGCACAAAAGAGGGCTTATGGAGCTTTATGCTTCCATTATTGCCATTTTCTGTAACATGTGTCCCTAGATCAAGTGGTCACAGTCCCTGTCAGATTAGGGCTTTGCTTGCACTGGTATGCATCAGTCTAGTAAACATTTATAGAAAGTTTCAAGTGTTTTATCACTGTGGGAAACGCACATTAGAAGTTAACAATACAGATGCATCTTAGACTAAATTTGGTTTTATGCAGTCTACTGAATTAAGCTACCATAAAAATTTAGTGCTGAGAATTGCCTCCAGCACCTCTTCCCCAACCACAAGACTGTGAAGGAATTAAAACTGTTAGGTTCTCTGTCTCTGTCTTCTCCTTTCCCCTCCCTTACCTTCTTGCTGAACTCTCAC
Organism: Falco peregrinus; assembly: GCF_023634155.1. Lineage (NCBI taxonomy): Eukaryota > Metazoa > Chordata > Aves > Falconiformes > Falconidae > Falco > Falco peregrinus. The sequence continues at coordinate 35,732,625 of NC_073723.1, forward strand.
ACAATTTTTGCTTTCTCCCAGCAAAACTGCATTACTATTACTCACCTTTATATGACTTACATGACTGGAATTTTATTTTTCTGTGAATGCTCTACACAGCAAGACAGTTTTATAGCATATAAAGTATCAGCCAGAACATGAAATACACCTATTTCACTACTGACACCTAGACAAAGTCTGCTTGAAACCAAATTGTATTTGATTCCAGATACAAAGTGTAATCATGATTAATATGTGTGTGTATATGAAAAGAAAGATTAGTTTTGTGAGGAAACAAAGCCTTATTTGATATCTTTCAGGTTCCTCCACCTCTCCTAAAAGAATGTGAATGCTTTGGCATAATACTGCTATATAAGCCACACTAACGACCTCCAGTTTTGCTTCACTAACTTCACTGTCTGAGAAGATGTAGCTTCCATTTCTATACTATATCCTTTGTGCACCAGAAAGGGATAGAGCTGCAGAACAAATTACATTCCTTGAGAAATGCTTAAGTTTAACTTCTTTGTGTATTGATCCTAATTTCTGTGAGGGCGTTCACTATTTTCAGGTAATCAACAGATAGTTCATAGGAAAAATGCAGTCTGAAAGATGGTATTTTTTCATTTGGACTATTTGTTGTTCATAGTACACCTGGAAACCTACCTGTAGTTTCCGTCCCTTGATTTAGATGGCAAGAGAATAAACAAGGCTATACCTAGTAGGTACTTTCCAGCAAATAATTGCTTCTGGTAAAAGCCATCCAGAGGGACATTGGCAGGCTTGTAGATGTGGGCCCATGCAAACCTCATGAAGTTAGGCCAAGCGCAAGGTGCTGCACATGGGTTGGGACAATCCCAAGCACAAATACAGGTTGGGCACAGAATGGATTTGGAACTGCCCTGAGGAGAAGGGCTTAGGGGGTGTTGGTGGATGAGAAGCTCAGCATGACCGGGCAATGTGCGCTTGCAGCCCAGAAAGCCAACTGTATCCTGGGCTGCATCAAAAGAGGCATGACCAGCAGGTCAAGGGAGGTGATTCTCCCCCTCTACTCCACTCTAAATGAGACCTCACCTTGTTGCAGCACTAGCAAGACTAGCTGGTTGCAGCAAGGCTTTTACCATCACATACCAGGTTAACCTCAACAAGTAATTCCTGCACCTTACCTTGGCACAGCCACCAATCCCCTGCAAGGTTTCAAAAGTTCATCTACTGTCTGTACTGTTTCTCCATCCTCTTCAGGCCAGTCCACCCTGCTTCTTGCCTCTGCTGTGTCTGGAATCTTCATTCTTCAGGGTCCTCTTCCAACCAGCCTCACCTCATCTGGACCCCCTGCTTCTCCCAGGGCCTCTCCTCATCTTTCCTACATCCAGGGCATTGTCTGTCCTCTCTCTGCTTCTTCTAGGTCTCTCTTTATCCAGTACTCCTCCCCCATACCCCTTAGAGCTATTTAACTACTTAGCAGGAACCAGCCACACCTGCACCTTATCCACGTCAGCCAACCCACCGCCCCTGAAGCCAGCCCACAGCTGTATATTATCAAGGTTAATTAGCCTGCCTTCATTCCTCTACGTCACCTGGAGTGCTGCACCTAGCTGTAGGGTCCCTAACATAAGAAGGACATGAACCTGTTGGAGTGAGTCCAGAGGAAGGCCACGAAGATGATCAGAGGGCTGGAGAAACTCTCCTATGAAGACAGCCTGAGAGGGTTGGGGTTGATTCAGCCTGGAAGAGAGAAGGATCTGGGGACACCATATAGCATCCTTCCAGTACATAAAAGAGGCCTACAAGGAAGCTGGAAAAGAGATTTTTTTACTAAGGGTATGTAAGGATAGGACAAGGGGGAATGGTTTTAAACTGAAAGAGGGTAGATTTAGATTAAGGAAGAAAATCTTTACTGTGAGAGTGGTGAGACCCTGGCACAAGTTGCCCAGAGAAGCTGTGCATGCCCCATCCCTGGAAGTGCTCAAGGCCAGACTGGATGGGGCTTTGAGCAACCTGGTCTAGTGGAAGGTGTCCCTGCCCATGGCAGGGGCATTGGAACTAGATGGTATTTGAGGGCCCTTCTAACCCAAACCATTCTATGATTCTATGAAAATTCCTCACTTGCTGGGACTTATAGGTGATTTCTGGTGGCTATCTGGGTGGTTATGAAAATGTTTGACACAAGTAGTTAGCTTGTGGATGACAGCTGGTTCAGTCTCTCATCCTTACTCCTGAGAGTAAGGGCTACAGGACCCAAATGTGAGAGAGTTCGGAAAGGCTTTTTTTGTAGAAAGCATTAGAGGCAATGGAACAGAAGGAAAAAAAAAAGATCAGCGACACTATGTTTGTTGGAAATTGGTTTGCACTTTTTAATTTAAAGAAATGCTTTAGCATTAGCTACAGTCACTACCATAGCAATATAAACTGTCAGTTGCTGGTCATGCATGACAGATCCACTCTGATATTTCTACTTCACATTTGAGGCACACTCTCAAACTTTTAATTCTACTCTAATATGTGGTTCTGAAGGATTTCTTTTTATTGAACAAAACTGATCTCTACTTGCACTCAGAAGCAACACTGAAGACTTTACAAATAAAATTGAAGCATAGTAATGAATTTTTTACTGATAAAACTCTTAGCATACAATTGGCAAGACAGAATGTGACCTAATTTCTATTTATTTTTGTGTACCTAATCAGCAATATTTTTACAACTTGCTACACCTGTGTGCACACCCCCACGGGAGTGTGTATGGCTGATGTTGACAAAACTGCACTTCGGTTTGCAGAATGATAAAAATTTTAAGAACCCAGCCTGAACCTGAGATAAAACCATCCCTAAAGTGAATGGATAACTACAGAATGCTTTTGAACTGCAATTCATAATTAGAACTAAAGAAAAAATACCCCAAAACCAAAATGACCAAAATCAAGACCCTCCTTCTTGAAATCAACATCAGTTTGGGCCAAACAGAGGCTATTGAATATGACCCTAAATGCCCTCAACAAATTCCTGCTTATTTTCAAATTAAGGCATGCAAAGGCATTATACCAATGTAGATGAAAAGTGTTTTGTAAATAAGGTCAGATCCCAGATTAATCTAAATTTGTAGAAAACAACCTATGATATAATTATTTTTACTAGTTGAAAGCTTGCCTAATATGAGGACATATCCTGATTTTGTTTTATTTTGAATGAGGGTTATACTATAGTATGCTAATACACAGCTGAACCATCTGATAAGGCAAGATGTGGGTTGTTGTCCCTTAGTATCATACACAAGGCTATCAACAGAGCAACACTAAAGACATTGTCTCTTAGCCCAAAGCTTAATATCTTTAAAAAAAATCTTTAACAAACATGAGAAAAATACAGGAGCTCCAATTTGCTCTGTCAGCAACTCTTCTCTCTGACATGCCTCTTTCTGTACTGCCTCCTCTCTTAATACACTTCACACCGTGGGACGGGCCATTTTCCTGATTTCACAGAGGGTGCTCAGAGGCTGAAAGTATCACTATACATGCTACGTGTCCAACAGTTAATGTGGCTTCCCTGACTATTTATAAAGCTGGAAGGCACTTCTATAAGGTATCTGGTTCAGGCTCCTACCCAACAAGATAGACCCATGGCTAGACCAGGTCAGCCATGGCTTTACCTAGCTGAGATTTAGAAACCTCAGCAGATGGAGGCTATACAATGTCTCTGAAGGACATCTTCCATTTCTTCCACGATTTCAGCTCTGGTGGTGCAGCTCTCTTTGGGAAACAACACTTTAGTGAAATTATCAAAATTTTAAATGATATAGAATCAACCCCCTTCCCATTGCTATTCATGGTAATAACCTTCATTGTTAGGGTTGTACATTACCCCTCAACACAAAACCTAGGACAGGGAAGAGAAAGGATGGTCCCATTTAAACTCAGAAAGGGCACTTAAATACTGCGGTAAGAACACATGAATAGAAAGGAGAACGTGCCCCTTTTTTGTACATTTCATAATTTTACATTGCAAAGAGAAAATAGTTATTTAAAAACCATCTAGGTAGTACTATCTTCTTTCTTCTGCCTCCTTAATTTTCTTCATCCTTACCCAACCTAGCCAATTGGCCAGTGTAGTTAACACTGTTTTACTTGTGCCTTGTTCCTTGATGTGTTCCCTTTGCCTTTAAAAACCAGAAAGATAATAAGAGAATAAAACTAAATTAAAATCTATGGTACTGCTCTTGATGGGGCTTTTTACAAGAACGTCAAAGTTTAAAACACCCAGCCATTTCAGAAAGCCAATATATACAGAGACTGGTGCAGAGCAATAACTTTTGCAGCAAGGCCAGTTGCTAATTGGTATTGTGATCATGGGTGGTCGGACTCCAAAGAAGAAATCTGTTTTACTGAGAAGCTGCAAATTATATTACTGCAGAAGGGTGTGAAGTGGACTTTCAAGTAAAAGCTAGCATAGAAGTACTGATTGTTCTTTTTGTGGTTTGGTCTTTTAAGCATATATTTCTTTTTGCTGTCCCACCTTTCTCCTTTAGCACAAGTGCAAGTAACATGTTAGGTAGATAGACCAATCTCAGATTTCGCTTGCTAGTGAAAAGGATTAAGCTGATTTCAAAGTGGAATCAGAGTGATCAGCCATCAGATCCTCTCCGAGTATTTGTAGCTCGTTAAGAACTTAATATTAATAAAGGTCTTGACTGTTACTATCATAAAATGTAGTAAAAATAACACAGAAAAGCAAGGAGCAAATACAGATTGTCTGATTTCAACAGCATTATAGCAAATTTGAAAATCAAAATACCAAACCTCATAATTATTATATCTTTCAATATATTTATCAAGGCAGAGATGTAAATTAAAGCTTCTTTGTAATGATCTGGAAACTTGTGAAAATAAGTAAAGTCTTTTTTGTCTAAAGGGTGAAAGACTGTCTTGATTTTCAGATGTGTTCAGATGTGAGTAGGGAGCTAGGTCTCATTTATGAAACAGTTTCACATACCTGTTAGTCTGCCACAGTAAGCTGTGCATATTTACAGAAGCCCATAGAGACTGGTGAGCCAAGATGCTATCTCGGTACATCAGAAATAGGAAATAAGAACACTGTAACAACACAGACCTCTCTAAACATTGTTTTCTGTAACTCCTGTATCAGTGACTGCTCTCTGGGGAAAACGCAGTGAGTTTAAAGTAACTACTGTTGTTCCACAGTGAGGTTCCATACCCAGCAAATATTTTCCATCCTCCCTCCATTTTCCATTGCAAGAAAATACCTCCCTTTTTGCCTCTTTGCATAGTCCTTTTCCCTGGATTTTTCTGTCTGTTCTTACGTTCCTGCATCCCTGTTTATTTCCTTTAATTCCCTCCCACGTCTAACATGTTTTGTTCTCCTGACTTTCTTTATGGAACATTCTCTTGCACACATTTTCCTTCCTCTAGAGAACACCCTGTTTCATACATAGGTGAGACTACAGATCTTCAGTACTGAGGAATTGTTCATCATTAACCTAGAACATAAATGACTTACATATGTACAGTTTTCCTGCAATTACTAATGAAAGGGTAGTCTTGGATGACAGAAATAACAGAGAGTAAATAAAGGGAAAGGCAAATAGAATAACCAGAAGAGAAAAAACCAGTTATCTCATGCTCTGTTGCCTTTCTTAATTATTAAGCACATTGCTACTGACGTTATTAAGGTCAGAGAGGGGAAAAAGAATTTATTAAGGTGCATATTTGCTGAGTTTGTGGCTAATAAATGTTAACAGAATTAGGAAAATATATTTTTTTTGGCCTGATGTATTAACCTGTTTTCTATGCAATATATATATGTGTACAGATACAGATATATATACACATATATTTCTGTGTGTGTGAAAGTGGAAGTGGTGTAGAGTGAAATATATCGGTTAAATAGAGGAACCATAAAATAATTATTTAGATTGCAAATGAGTAGAAAAATAGTTAATCTGGGATTTTAAACACTGAATGACACAAAAGCACTGACAAATGCGGTAACAGCAATAGACCAACATTATTACCGTGGTTTTATAATCTCTTCTTTAGAGATATCTTTGAGCAAAAAAACTTTTTATAAATTTATAAAGCAGGGATATTCATCCACTGTTTCTGAGTTTTATAATAATGAAAAGTAGGCAGTTATAGAAAAGCTTAATCCTTGTGGATTTTGGTAAATTGTTGGAAGAGAAGTGTATCGATAATACTGCTTGAAATTAAACCATATAGATTCTCAGCATGTTCCACATGAAGATCACCAGCTTTCCACATGTGCTATCGTCCCCCAAATCCCTCCTGTCTCTCTGGGGACTGCCCAGTCAGCCCCACAGAGCCCTTTCAGTTCCCTGACTTCTGTTTCTGGCCTCCAGGCTAAACCTCACATATAATTAAAGAGTTGGTTGTTTTAGAGGGTATTCTCTGCAAATGCAGAAGGCCTGCTGCTGCCTATCTAAGTCACAGAGCCTGAGTGGTTTTAAGCATAAGGAATTACTGACTGTCTCTAAACAATGAGTTAAAATTGTCAAGTGTGTTCAGTCCTCCCATGTCTTTCATGAAAACAGAGCTTCTGAATACCTGGCCTGAATGTGAATGAGAGTTACAAGATTATGTTCAGGCTGGCAGGTTTATTGGTTTCATATTAACAGTGCAAAATGCATCCAGTATCTCCACTTCTTTTTATATTTTTCCTCTGCTGAAGGAAAATTATTTTCTTAGTTATCTCTCTTCAGAAGCTGGATGGAAATGGCAGGAATAATGTCTGCTCCTTTCACTGGTGTTATCTGATAATCAGGATGGGGGACAAGTGTTACGGCAATTGTTGTACAGAAGATGACATGTGGCTACATGCTGTTTTGTAGCTTATATGTCTGTAAACCCCCACCCACTACCACACAAAAACTGAGAGTGAATTGAAAGAACATGCATATTTTTGAAGTGGACTGAACATTATTCTAACAGAGCCTGCAAGGATTAGGTTTTTTTAACTATCTCACTTCTTCAGAATTGGATCCCTCAAACTAGTATTGTGAGTGCAGGATTTCCTATAGATCTTCTGCAAAATGGCCTTACAGGAAAGAAAACACTACTGAGCACGAGGAAGAAATGTGGATGACAAATCCCAGTTGTTTGATGGTTCTTAGAACAGTTCTGCCAGAAGAAAATGAAAGAATTTTACTTTTTGTATTTTGGAAGCACTTCCTAAAGCTGAGCCCACCAAAATTCCTCCATCTCTTTTTAAGAAGTATTTGTGATTCAAAAGGCACTGTGATTAAGCTGTGATTTGGAAAATACTTTTCTGTACTTTCTATTGTCATATACTTTTGAGAAAGAGGATCTCGGTAAGGAAATGGTTCATACAGATCTCTAGTCTTTTTACTGAAAACATAAAAAAGTGCAGCAATTAATGCCATTTTTACTTGCATCACTCTTCTTTCTCCCATGACAGGCAACTATTTATCATGTAATAAATGCATACAATGCATTAGTTTTACTTATGTCTCTCTCTGGGCCTTCCACCTAAATTTATACTGTTTATAGCAAAGAACTGATCCTGAAAAAAAAAGGGAAAAAAAAAAAAAAAGAGTGAAAAAGTCAGCAGTTTGTATTGTGGTTTTTTTTTTTTTTTTAACATCTGCACAAAAGAAAGAGAAGTAGATTGAATCTCAGCTGACAACCAGATGTATAAAACATATGTATTTTCAAAGACCATTTCACCGAAGAGCTATTGCCTGCTTATCCAGAAGTAATCCCATTCTCTGCAGCTGGCAGTAGATGAATCTAAGTTCTCACTGGTCTCAAAGAAAATCAGTTCTGTTTCTTTCTCTCCCTGTCTATTCTGAATTCAACAATATGGGATATATATAATAACACCTAACAAAGAAGACAAGTTTTTTTAAAAGTTTGACAAACTTATTAGTTGCTGTGATGGATTTTCTTCTACTTCATGTGTTAAAGACTGCATGTTATGAAAGCTACATACAGTTACAGTTAGATACAAAAAAGAATTAATTCAAAGAATTTCTACTGTGTAAGACAGTTACAAAATAATGATGGTTTCTCTTGGACATATAATACTATTACAGGTCTTAAAAGATGCTGCAATGGTTGTGTCTTACAAAATGAGTTTTGAATTTTATGGCTCAGACTGATGACTGATTACAAATCTACATGCAATATGATCTGGAATTTATCAAGGTTAAACTTTTACTTGCAGATTTTTATCATGAATCAGCTACCATGAATGGTTATTAACTGGATTATCAATTTAATCATCTAAAGAGAATTATAACAGTTTTGAGGGGGTAATTGTGCATCATCTTTTTTTAAGAACAAAAAGCCAAATACGGAGAACAAATGTGGATAATTAAAAACTGTTGGCAGTTTAAACATTTTTTTTTTTAATGTTACACATCCTTTGCCATAAAGTGGGATGAACTTAATATTAGCTGTCTTTCAGGTTGTCATTTTTGCAGAATCCAGTTTATTATACCTCTTGACCTGCCTGGACTGTCTAGGTCTGAATTGTTCAAAGACTTCTGCATGAAGTTAATCTGATGCATTGTGAGCAGCCTTCACTTTGATGGAGTTTTACCAGAACTGTTGCCTCTGATGGTAAAGTCTTCCAAGCACCCTGGCTATTTGCATGACTTCTTTTTTATTCTAACCCTACATGAACATGAACACTGTGTAACATGAAAAGGAAAAAATGGTCCAGACATCTCTGTCTTGCTCAGGTTGAATACGGACACAAAACTCCAAAAGTTTGTGGAACTTTTGTTCCAAAAGTGTGGAATTAACACCTGTGGGAAGAAGCATTTTGTGCTGCTACAGGCTAACAGCCAGGGTTCAGCACTGAGATGTTTCAGCTTTCCCTAGGGATTTTTTCACTTCTAAGAGACGAAGGAAGACAACCTGTACCTCATATTAAACTGTATTCTAGCCCCAAATCATAACACTGAATTCAGATACTTTTATCTGAATAGAACACATACTTGAATTTTTGCTCCTGATTGCTACTGTTAGATACTTGCATTAAAGAAGTTAGTTACTTCAGTGCCAATCTATGGCCCTGTCTTGCACAGGGAGCAAAGAAGCATGGATTTTTCTTCTCTGTTATGCATTTTGCATAGAAAGGATAAATGGAATTTCACTTGCTAAGGGAGTACATGAGCTTTTCTCTCCCTGCATAAACTACCACAGCAAGAGATGGAGTCTGCTTCTCCCTACAGTTGTCTGCTTTCTGACAGGGGGGAAATGTAGAGAGCTTTATGGCAAGTGCTAGAGGCCATGATGCCTGTGAAGGACCTTGAAGGCTAAAGAAGAAAGAAAGTAAGATAAGGTTGGCTGAACGCTGGAAGAAAAACGGGATATGAAGTGAGGCCAGAGCGGTTGCACCATGCCACGTCTCGGCATCTGGCTGAGAACATAAAACTCAGAGAGATAAGAAAGAAGAGAGGAAAAAAAATACAAGAAGTTCAGTGCATTTGTAGCTTAGTAATTAACCGATTATATGTAGCCAAGAAGTGTGTGAACAGTATTGATTAACCAATGATATATTAGTATGTTGCGCGTGAACAGTGAACGAGGATATATAAGCGTGGGTTTTGGACTAATAAAAGGTCTTCTGGTTGGATTCAGAAGTCCATGTCTTCATCTCCTCAGGGAAACTGCAACGTTTTAAAAACCACTTTTCCTTTGTGGGATCTCTCATGGGAAGGCTGCAGCCCTGCACATACATGCAGAGTTCAAACTGTGACAGTCTTGAGCTCTTAGGTTGCCACACTTCGTATTCCCTTCCCCCACCAAAATAATTATCAGTGGAAAAGCACCAAGAAGTCGTTAGATTAGGCACAACAAAATGAAAAAGCATAATTAGCCCCTACAGGCAGTACAATGAAAACATGGAAACAACTCTTTTGCAGAAGGTAGATGAATGAAATGCTGGTGTGCAGGACCAAGTAATATGTAGGCAACCTAAAGTAATTTAGATTGATGTTTTGAGCAACTCTGGCTGCAAGAGGCATTAAGGGCACCCATGTGTTAGTCTAATTGAGGCTATGTCAGCATTTCTTCTGCAAACATTTACCGTATTTTAAAAGCCTGGTAGTTGCAGCTGCCAGTCTGGGCTAAAACCTTAGATACAGATCTTGGTACAGGAGCTCATCCTCTGAATAAAATGAAACTCCCATTTATTGTGAGACTAGGAGGAGCACCTCTTTGACTTGGTAGCAAAGAGGTGGATGTTGGCTTGAGCTCGTCCTGAGAGCACAATGCTCTAAACTCCGTCTGAAGCCCTCCTTTGGGGTGGAAGAAATACAGCCATAAAAGGCAAAAGTAGCACAGAGGCAGGGACTAATTTTTCTATCCTTATCATTAAGACTTGCAAAAAATAATTCAAGCACATTACAGGCAAACTTCTGGGAAGATCTGGGAAGAGGCTAAGCCTATTTGCTCAAATTAGACTTCCCAGAAAGAATCCAGTTTAATGACAAAGTCATATACAATGGCTGTGTGGAGGCAACGTGGATTTACAATGGCCACCAATCAGCTGAAACCCAGACCCAAAACATAAACATAACACTTCCTCCTAGGTAGACATATCCAAATTTCCTAAAATTGCCAGCACAGTTCTTAAGATCATGACAAGAACCACAATAGTAGGATTTATTATTTTTCATCCATTGGTATTAATATAATTGCTACTGTGTCTTTATTTGCTTCCTGGATTTTTACACTTTCACATTTGCTCCTCAGCCACAATGGCATGCAACTTTTTTAATCTTAAAGCTGAAATTTTCATATAATCACATCGTTTAAAAATTTTAAACAACAATAGAACAGCTTATAAAGAGGGGCAATGAAAGGTAATAACATAAGTGACTGAATTTAATAATGTATTTGCACTTTTCAGAGCATACAAACCAAAAGTGCACCAACACACACAATCTGACCAGCATTTAACTTATTGTTCAATAATTTTGGGGTGGTAGAAAGCAGCAGTGACAAGCAACTAATTCAAAATATACTCAAACAAACCAAAGTTACTTTACGCTATAGAAATCAAAATATATCTCAATCCTGCTTATGCTGATGTGTTGAGTTTCTCTGTTTATAACTGTCACACTTCCTTTGTTTGCTAACTTGGATTTGCATTTCAGAACTTGAAGTAGTTTTTTTATCTGCCGTTAATACAACAATTTGGAAGCTACTAATTACAGGGTATAATTAATCCTTAAATAACTATTTTACACGGGATCTTTTGTCTGCAGTTTATGATTTTGGTAGCATGAAGCATGCACAGTGTTGTGAAAAAAGAAAAATGTGGATGAAAAGACATAAAGAATATGCAGTTCTGAAAGGAAACAAGGAGTGAGAAAGGAAACTTAGGAAAGTTTTAAAGAAAGAAGCTGAAAGAAAAACTGCATGAAAAGTGAACTTTAGACTTAGAAGTAAAATACAGATACTTACCTTTAATAAATATAATGGTGTACATTATATAAGAGAATGGTACTTTTATTTTAGAATATGTCACATTTAAAAATAAGTTTTTAGAAAGATGAGTGAATAATTTTAATATCTAGACCATATAATTGTTTAAGTGGCTATGGGGCTATGAAGACAACAGCTGTAATATGCAAATCAGTGTAGTGATCTATAATTAAGGTAAAAATGTGGTATTTTTTTATTCTACGAGTTTGATTTTATTTCTGTTATTGAAGTATCACAAAAGTGTTTTTTTAAAAAAGAAACTATCAATTATTTGTTTGGGGGCTTAGGCAAGTGATATAGCCAATATTTGAAATGCTTTCTGACTGAAAGATCAGTGAAAACAAAATAATAAACCTTTCAACACAACATTTAACTCCTACATGTCTTTTAGTATAAATTTTGGTCAGTCAATAGAGGCAAAACTTAGTATTTTTTAAGAAGGGAAATATCTACAGCTGCTGAGTTTATTGACTTATAACTACTTTTTCTAAGCTCAGGTATAGTACACAACCATAATGTTGAAACATGATGTTTATGCTCAACATAGGCTCATAAATTATATTGTCTGGTCATTGAATATATAAATATTCATTGAAATATACATATTCCTACTTACCCAACAGAGAGGAAAGGCTCCTTTGATTCAAGTCTGTCAAGTAAATAAGAGAAATTTTAAATATTTATTTATTTATTTATTGTATTTCAGAACATTTATATGATGAATCTAAACCAGCCACACTCAGTATCAAATTTACTTAGTAACCAATACACAATTTAGCAACAATAGAAGGGCATGATGCATGATGCTAGGACCTTAACTAAAAAAAAAAAAATAAAATAATCCCATTTACCTAACTGAGCTTTGGTTTAGATATCAAATATTTACAAAGCAGCACACCTAAGCCCTTTAAATTTCACAGATTCAGATGACTTGTGTAGGTGTTTACACTGGGAGGCTAGAACGAACAAGTAATACTTTGTCTTTTTTTTTTTTTTTCATTTGTCATGTACGATGCTTTTTTCTTGATGGTTATGATTTAGGGAAGATATCAAATGTTTTTTTTTAAACTGTAAAGATAAAACTTAGTATGGGTGTAAGAAATTTGCTTATTTGATAGCTTCCACACCCATTTGTTTGCTTTCCAGCATCCTCTATTCATATGACATGGTCACTTCATCATGAGAATTTCTGGCACATTTGCCAAAATCAGCCTTGTCTAGAGCTGGATGTCATTGGTTTCGTAGACCAGAATCATGACCACTTCTAAACCCAGTTCAAAGTGTTGCTCTCCACCTCTCTGCTGTTGCTGCTGCATCTGTGAGAGCTGCACCACTGGCACACTGGTAGAAGCTTCTAGTAGTAGTTTCCACCCATCCAGCATAGATTTAAAATTCCTCATCTAGGATATTGTACTGTATTTCTGTTACAGTACCTGCAACTAGCTGTCCTTAATTATGTTGTGTGTCCCAGCTGCAATGAGTTTACTACTATCAGCTGCTTCTTAGGACTATTAGCACATGACTTTAGGGTCCTTTATAAACACATTCAAAACAAATTTGCCACTCAAATATTTGAAGAGGTTATATGACAAGCAAATGATGCAAAAGTTCTTTTTTGTGTTAATTTTCACTGAGAGGAAGCCAGACAGAACAGCAAATAAAGCACACCACCCCCACCACCCCCCTGTGTACTTAATGTCTTTTTGTAGCCTTTAATAAAAGTGTTTCTAACAAAGCAAAGTATGTCATAACTGGAACTGAACGTTTCATTTGTGATGACCCCTCCCATCAGAAAACAATTGAGTTCCACAACAAAATATCTGAACTAGAACTGTAAACAGGACTAATTGTAAACAAAAGTACTGTAAATAATTTGTCAATGTTTTAAGAATGAACCTTTCCTGCATGTCTTCTTTGTAGAAAAAAAAAAGTACTTTGGCAGTTATTATTCATTTAGCAAAGGTTATGTCCAGAAAACTCACAAACTGGTAGTGCTGTCTGTCCAGAAGGGTATTTACAAAAGGTGCACTTGTCACTGTTCTTTTGAAAGGATTATGTGATTTTGTCTTTAATTGAAAATACTGCATATTACCTTTTCACAAAGCACTTACTTTTTTCCCAGAATCACCAGTGGAAATAACTTAGGAGCCTGTCTTCATTTACAATGTCATCTTCCAATGTGGTTTAAACCTAATTCTCTGGGGTTGGATTTCCAGCAGTGGTAATGACAACTTGAATAAGGCTTGAGGAAAAGCCAAAATGTACCCAAAATACAGTAACTTTTCTTGTGTCCTCATGGCTTTACCTTACCTTTCCATTTCTTTCTGGGGTTGTGATCCACATTAAAGTAAAATAATATGAGGCGATCACTGGTGGCCTTGTGTATACTTGGAAGCACAATGGAAGCCCAAAGGTGGGTATTCCTGTGTCCAGGGGAATGCTTCTCCAGGGCAGTGCCAGTGCTGTCATGAGTGCTTTCCTTCCCAGCCTGCAATGCCGCACACCCAAACCCTCATAGCACCTCGAAAATGCTTAGCTTGGCATCCTCTGTGCCTAGGCAGAGAGCCATAATGTGACAGGGTCCTTCATGTGCGTGGTTGCATATTTATCCTGCAGGCTCTGTGCATCCACTATGCCAGCTTCAAAGACCAGCCTTTTCTGCTGTGGATTACAGTAAAACATCTGCACCATCTTTGCAGCTTCTCTCTGGTGTATGAGGAAAAGCCCAGCTAGTGTAATGGTTTTGTTTCCTGATTTTCTGCTTAATGAAATGAACCAGACCTGGGAAGTACTCAGTGTTTGGCTCTAGGGATTAACTATACGCAAAAGATGCAAAGAATGAAGGTCTCAGAACATATTTACATACTTCATAATACAGAAATTTTTGTAATAAAGAGAGACCTGGCACTATCCTGATGGAGGACATTCTGGTGGCTTTTACTTGCAAATGAAAACTGTGACATAGAATGCCCTGTGGACAAAATACTGCAATTAAAAATCTATTTGAAATCCATTCTCAAGATGGAATTCAATTTGATTTAAATAGTACTGCCCTAAGTTTGACCCCTCTTTAGTATATTTGACTAAATGGTTTTAGATAATTTGCTGCATTACTTTAAATTAGCTCAAGTGTTCCTCATAATAAAGGAATACAATTATCTCTTGGCCTTTTATTTAAATTGGTAATTCAGTATATGGCAAATTAATATAAAGGTTTTAAAACTGCAACACCACATAAAATAACATCCTGTGTCATCTTTATTGGTGACATTTATCAATAGATATTATAGATCTATTACCTTTCTTTTCTAGCCTGCAGTACACCAAATTCTCTAGAGTTTCGAGGAAGTCTGCATAATTAAATATAATATCTCAAAGAGAGTAATCCTGATAAGCTGTGAGAAGGGCTTCAGGAAAAATGCTAAACCAGAAATTTTATTTCTTGCAGAAAACTATTAACTGCAAGAAATTGGACAGTAAACAAAGGTAATAATGTTTTAATGATGTAGGAATGGTAATGAAGCTGGAGTGATCAGGATTTTTCTTTCTTTCCTGAAATGTTTTTCCCATCAGAAAATTTCAATTTGTCAAAATGTCAAGTCAATATATCAGTTGTAATAGGAGAGAGGCAGGCTAATCAGTGGCATGACTGGGACATGGCAGACTGAGGTTGTGTTTGCTTTTGATTCTGAGCTAAGGTTTTCTGAAAGGTCTGAATTTCTCATCTACATATAACCGGTAAGTTTTTTGCAGGAGGAAAAAGGATTTTTACACCATGTAAACTGCTCAATTAAAAACAGTCCCTATAAAACCAATCAATTTCTACCCATTGATATGCTATAGTACTGTCACATTATGTGTTTAAAATAAGGACCCAGAAATTTCCCATTTAGTATTTTACCCCTTAAAACCTGTCTTGGAGAGACATCATACAAGATCTGATTAACGTAATTGTGTATTTCACGATTGTTTGCTTATATTAATGCAAATTATCTAAATCCTGTCTTTGACATGGTCTGAACATGTAGATGGACACATTTTTCAGGGTTTGCAGACAAACTAGAAGGTAACATGACTAAACTAAGGGCATTTGAATTCCTCTTTGACTTGTAAACAATTTAATGTAAACAAAATAATTTAAGGACAGGAAGATCCCAAAGTAAATGACTTTCCTTGCATGTTTGCTCTATTAAGATTACAGGCAAGATGGCTTTTTATATTGGAGGCCTGACACAAGATATAAGTATATGTAATTTCTTGTTAAAGAATCTTTGCCTCTGTTTCCCTAGTTACAGAACAAAGTGGGTAACATTTCTAACAATATCAACACTGTATACAAGCAAATGGATTTTAGCTATGCATTCTTCAAGGTAACACATTATGAATCAATATATTCTTCCTCGTGGTGTTCACATAATTTAATCTCTAAGGAGTCGGTAAGGAAAACGTGGAGTCTAAGGCATTTGTTAGGGTTCTTATTCTGACTTTTTAATATAATAAAACTGTCCTCCCTGAATCAGGGAAAAGTGATGGTCAGGGACCAAAATTGTTTTAGACATGCCACCGTTTTGAGCTACAATATTGAAATCAGAATTCCTAAGGAAGATAACCTGAGTGTGTTGCTGACATCACATTTTTTCTGTTTGATTGTAAAATGCATGAATAATGACTGAAGTTTTCAGGGGGACTGGAAGAGTTAATACCTCTAACAGGAATCTAGAGGATCCAAGTTTTTCATTCAAGCCATGTAGGAAAGTCAGGCCAACTAAAAAGCATTTTGGACTTCAGTTGTTTGATGAATTGCCTATATAATATTAATGTATATTTTGTATGATTGATGTGGCTGACTGACTTACTTGTCAAGCATGTCTATCTCTCTGCGCTGTACAGATTTAGGAACAAAACATTTAGTAAAAATATGTGAAGTCAAAGAATATTCAGATTTATGGCTTACCCTATTTGCCAAAGAATTTAATTTTAAAATGAGAACAAAGGACAACTCAAGGGACCATTCAAAAGAAACTGAGCTATTTTCCATTCACAGTAATCAACCAAAGCTGCATTTTTCTTTGCATGTTGACTTCATGGTTTGAAGTCAACAGTCACTAGTGATAAGAAAACATCCTTCAGAAATTTTTAAGCGGTATCACCCACATTTTGTCCTCTAATTCCTTTCCTTTTTAAAGCATATGCATTATAACTTTTGGTGACTCCCAATATTTGTATATAATGCAAGCAGGCCAAATAAAAGCATGTCTTAATTTACAGAAGAAATATTATTTCATGTAACTTCCACTATCTACTGGGACTGAAACAGCCATTGCTGGTGTATACTAAGTAATCCTCCCTCCCTCCCTCCCTCCCTCCCTTCCTCCCTTGCCATTTATAATAGTTTCTGTGACTTAAAGTAATTTCAATCCAAGATAATTTTTATGGACATCAGTAACCATTCTCAGATAGAATTAGGGAAGAAGTACATTCTGTCTTCTGAAACTTCTATAAATATCATTATAAACAAGTTTTATCAAGAAGCACTGAGTATTCTTGAATGAATAAATGTTAGACCAACTGTATAGAAGATCTAATCTGTCAGAAGTGTTTCAGAAGCAGAGAATATGGTGCTCTGCTCAGCAGAGAATAATTTACAGCTTTATGCCAAATTTTGCAATTGTTCTTAATTAATTTAATAAGTTCCACTTCCAACTGGTGGCTGACATTGTAGTTAATGACTCTGGTCAGGAAAACAACACAAACTGTATTGTGTAATATTAAATACTGTATTAATATGAAAATATAACAGTGCCCAGGGATGTTCTGTTCCATAAAGTAAATGCTTCTGTTATTTATTGAAACATAAAAAAAGGAGTAAAAAATAAAATACATTCCTCAAACCACAGATGGAAAAACTAAAGCACTGCAAGCTCAACATGTCATTCTCAAAGAATTGTGCAAATGGGAAGGAGGGGCACATTACATACAACATACATGTAGTGCTATGTTCTGCTCAGTTATGATTTGCATAAATTATTTGAATAACAAAAGAGATTACAAAACCCTGTTTTTTAATCACTCCAGTGAACAGAGTTAAAATTGGAAATTTGTTTGATAAATTGGAGAAATAATCTGAAATCAGTGTAATTAATTTTTTTTTAAAAAAGAGATGCCCAGTGAAAATTTGAGAACAAGAACTACTTAATATGTATATGGAATGGAGGACAACTGGCTAGGTGTTGCAAAAATACCAAGTTTCAAGAGAGCGAGAATTGAGTAACAGGATACTGTTTAGTGTGGGGACACAATAAAACATCTTTCCTCAGAGCTGATGAATCCCTCAGCTGCTGTACTGTGCCAGCTTTGGGCACATCATTTTGTAACAGGGTGGGGGTAGATGAAGAGAACAGAAAGGAGAGCAATTAAGAGTTTAAAAAATGAGAAGGAGCTTTAAAAAGATGGAAGTGCTACATCAAGTAAAGATTATCATCAAGTCCTCCTTGTATCCTCTGTAAAATAGGATCTACTACCTTGGAAATATCAGCTGGAGTTGATGCTTCCAACTCTGGGGGTTCCTGATACTAATCCAGGAGCTAGAGTTTCTATCATTTAGATCCTTTCTGCTTCATGAGAAGAAGCCTAAAATTTCTGCTCCTAAAACCCCTTAAGGGCTATTTGTCTGGAACAGCTCACTGAAGTCACAGAATATGAAAGTCTGGGATGAACACCAGATGACACAGGAGAAACCAAGTGCAAAGGGTACCAGTCTAAATAAGCATGCCTGTAAGCTATTGATGCTTCACTCCTGATAGATAATTTTTGCCATGTAATCCCTTGCTGGTTACATCTAATTCCCATTTTGAAAGAAGTCTTTAGTGTTCAGGAGTTAATCCTTGCCTGCCAAGCTGGTCCTAAATCACAGAAGTGTTTTCCAATATCTTTTCCAGGGATGTTTCAGGTTAACTTCCATTTCAGCCTGTTTTAACTACTGACATGTCCCAGCATTTCACTTGAGGCACAGCTATTAAGTGAGGAACACAAGTAGATGCTGTAACACAAGTTGTACGTTATGGCAAAAATGATGTTGCAACTCACACAGAAACGCTTAGATTCTTCTTCGTTCTACATTTTTGGGTTTTAGCTCCTCTGAATCATTGCAATGTCAATAAGTAATATCGTTCAATCAGCACATGCTTCATCTTTTCTGCTTTCAGATCACAGTTAGTCCAAATTTGATTGAAGTTCCCTAAAACTAAATTTTATTAATTACTGAAGATTTTATTCAATAAGTAAGTTACTACACTAGTAAGCACTCTAGGGGTAAACAGGTTTACTGAAGGTTATTCCTTTGGCTACCAGAGTGTCTATATGCAGATGTAGATATAATCCATACTTAGTCCCTTATGAAAATATTGCAACACATTATGCATTCTGACTTGCAAAAAAAGACATATTTTTTCTAATATCTTATGATTTCTGATAAGGTTAATTAAACATTCAGAATAACTTCAAGATCACTTCCTGAAGAATCAGGTTTTCCCCAGCTCCATAATGAAAAAATTGCACCCCAAAGAAGTTAACTTTCCAATATATCTGTAGGCAGTGCACATCTTACACAACCTAATTTCTGGTGATACAGAAAACTGAAGTTATGGTTGGTCCCCATGGGACGGCATGGTTGGAGTATTTCTGTCTTTGAGTGCTAGGCTTTGGTTTACATTAATGCAGTTACTCTGCATTTAATATGCTGCAAGGTGGAGTTGTCTTTACACTTTTCAGAGGTTTGAAGTAAAAGCAATGGAGTATCTGGCTTAGCATATATATCATATGATTTTTAAGCATTTTATATGTCTGGACAACAAAAAGGTATGTACAAAAATATATTTTATTTCATTTTATTATTTAAACCCTGCAAAAATTACTGAATGCAGCACATTTTATTTAGCCCATCCTACTTAGCACCTAAGTCTATGATAGGGTAGTGTCAGAGCACTCTGGGCAGGAAAAAGCTTTTAAGGGAACACTTAGCATTGGATACTGTCTGCATGACCTGATGTCAAGCTGTCTAACAAAGCACGCTGGCACTGTGCACTGAAAACCAGATGCAATATTATGGGGGTTTTCAAAATCAGCCCAAGATAAAGTAAGGTTTTTCCCTTTTAATTTCTTCTGCTTTACTATATAATGTAGTTTTGCTAGATGTATATAGCATATGACCAAATTTAGCTTGTTTCCTAGCAAAATCTGAATATTTTTACATAATTTGTAAACATCAAATTCTTGACGTACTAGTTTCAGGGGGCCCTAGGATTTATTTCTGCATGAGTTAATAGGACAGATCATCTTTAGCCATCAGTTAGTAGAGTGTGACTGAATAATATGTGCAGAATTATGTCTAAAATTTGACAGTTGAAAAACTGAATAAAACATAGCTTTCAATACAGGGAGGAAGTGCTTTAAAGAGACAATGGCAAGGGGCTAGTGTGAAACATAAATCAGCCTATGCAAAAGTTGGTTTTGATATTCTAGTAAAAAGGTACTTTGTCATGTTGAATACTGAATGCACTAGTGTTGTAACCCATGTTTTGGGGTTGTGACAGGGAAGGGAGTCATGGGGAACAGCAGTAAAGAAAGTAGTTTCAGTTAATGGGTAGCCTAAATTTTAAGCAGCAAAAAGAGAGGAAAACACAAAATCTCTAGGTCATTTGGAGGTTGTATAATAATATATTTTCAGAGAGCTAGAACTAAAAAATAGCAGCATATCCATCTAATATTCAGTAGCTGGTTATAGTTTGTACCTGACTGTACTGTGTTTTCCTCTGTGAATCCATGAATTGCAAAGACAAAATGAATAGTGGCATGGATTCTCATAGCTGAGATAAATATTGCTAAATGTGTCTGAGAAAAACTAAGTTGTGACTTGGAGGGAAATTAATTCAGATTCTACGTATGAACACCTTCTTACATTGTTATAGACTACAGTTTTTTCCCACATAACCCAAGAGAAATCTGAAGCCAAATGGAGTGATAAGGGAGCTAAATAGAATTTAATCTGTACACCACATCTGTATGATGTTTCCAGTCATGAAGAAATAAATGTTCAGATTCAAAGTGAGATTCTTGCAGGAATAAGGACTCATTTTCCTTCCTTCCTAACTCTGATCCTCTTCCTAAACTGAAAACATGTTCAATTTGGTACCATTATTCAAGTAAGCAAAGGAAACAAACTCTAGAGAAGGAAAGTAACTCCATGCCACTGCTGTCAATTTTAATTTTTTTTTTCCTGTGATATGCTAATAGTTGCTAAATATTGCAA
This sequence comes from Falco peregrinus, assembly GCF_023634155.1. Classification (NCBI taxonomy): domain Eukaryota; kingdom Metazoa; phylum Chordata; class Aves; order Falconiformes; family Falconidae; genus Falco; species Falco peregrinus. The sequence continues at coordinate 35,753,397 of NC_073723.1, forward strand.
AAAAATATGCTCCCAACAAAAGAAAGATTTTTGAAAAAAATATAGTGGTATACTTAGCTTAAAGTCCTCTTTCTGACAGCTTTAATCATTCTTAGCATGAAGCTGATGTCACCTGACCCTCTTCTACTCTAAATCAGAGTAAGAACATTCAAGTCAATATGCACTGGTCTGAAAATGTCTAGAATGAGTTCATCAGGGCGGGCTGAACAAAACAGTGTTGGCTGATCTAATGCACACAATCAATACTACTTTACTGCATGGCTATTTGTAGTCACAAATAGATGAAGGTTAATGCAGGCATTGCCTTTGAGGGTCCCAAGGGCAGAAGCTTAATCTCCTTTTCCCTCAATGACACTACTAACACTTAAAAGTATTTACAGGGGGAGCACTGCTCTGACAATGTATGATTCGTGTTTGCCATGCTGTTTCCTAGAATAATCTTACTCTTGTAAGACTGAAAAATACAACATACATTTTTATGCCAATAGGTACTAGAAATTTCTCATTTCTTAGGATTCATAATAAATTCACACATGTTTACGTATACAATTTTTACTTTTCAGTAAAATAGTCAATGCTTTTGCCAGAAGTTCTGGGAACACCAGCAACATAATCTACCAAAAAGGCATGCGGTTTGTAACCTAGTCTTTAAAAAATAAAACTACACTTGACACTGTGCACCAACAAGGCTATCTAAGTATCGGTCTTCGCAGGCTGGATAATACATTTTCAGACAGTATAAACCAAGGCTTGCAGAATTCACCAAGAAATAAACACGTAGTCTAACTTAATTGTTAATAATTCACTGCAGATTAATATGTTACTATTCTCCCTCTGTGTTGCACACAGCATAACCTTCCATGCTGTAATCTTACTTAACAATCCATTTTCTCTTGAACTAAATATACTCTAAATCTCTTCTGATATTATTCATAAGACTTTAAAATATGTAACAAGTTACAGCATCTCATTTATCCAGCCTTCCTTATTTAGTCACAGAATACTACATTTATAATCCAGTGTCATATTTCTGTTGCTGTTTGTAGGCCACCTAAACTGTGCCCTTGCAGCACATCAGCAGCTCCCAGACTGAATTACAGTCTTCTGTACTATTAGAGGTATTACATGCCTAATTATGAGCTCACTTCAGAGTGGCACTCTGAAGCACAGCCTTCCCCTGCATCTCTGATTACTGCTGCAATTAAGGCTTAACTAAATTCCTGAAAATTAAGAATCCCACTGTTCATTTGAGATGTTAGGGCAGACCCTTCTCTATTGCGTTTCACAAACCCTATGTCCTTACTTTTAAGGCCTCTATAAAATAGTTAATATGACAGTTACCAAACAGCAATAGTTACAAAACTGGATACTGTTTCTATGATGTCTGCTTCACTAAAACTCAAATGTGGAAAAATGGCCATGGTATCTGTTTCCGATTATTTTTTTTAATATGTTGTAGGTATTGTCCTTTTTCTTTTTAAGCTAACTGAAACACAGCTGAGTATCTACAGAAGACATTGTCTTTCTGCTAGAACACACAGAATCCAAATTCTGATTTTTACTTAAATCAAATGCAAGAAGCCATGAAGTAATAAAGGGTACAAATCTCACATGTAATAAGTGATAGGAACAAGGCTCAGACTGTCAAGATTTAAACTGAATGAATAACTAAAAGTACTATTCTTGTTTTCCTGCAGACAAAACCATCAATGCTCTGGATCTTTTAGGAATTTACTTTATTAATTATAAGCCAGAGGTTTTTCATTCATGTTAGCCACACAAATTCTTGTATAAGAAAAGAGTCGTAATAATTTCAATGCTATTGGAAGGTTACGAGTATGTTTTCTATTCCACTGTGATATAAACAGTGATTAAAAACTGTGACAAAAATAAGATGATTTTACAGTTAAGTTAGTTTAGCTATAGTATATTGCTTCAGTTTTCATAGGGAGTGAAAAAGGTAAGAAAGAAGAATAAACACCAAGAAAAAACCCCACAACAATAAGAGAACAGGGTATTCTTCTCAAAATTTGCCCGTCTCTGAGGATGAGTGTGATTATGGTGTCTGGGCTTTTGTGGAGGAAAACAATAGTAGTCACATGATACCATATATCAATTTCTGCAAGAGGAAAAGTACTGAGCTAAGAAAAGGGATGCAGCTCCTCTTCAGTTGTATTTAAGTTGGTTTCACTGGCTTCCTTGTAACAATGGAAAAAAATAAACTGAGAAAAGACTGTGTAAGTCTGAAGAATAACTTGAGGGCATATGGGAACAAAGGCAAGTGCAAGTCTTTAAGTCTGTGTAGGACATACTTCAAAACGCATCTAAGTCAAAAGCATAACTGGAAAACTCTGGTAAAGGTGAATACAAATAAACATGTGAAAAATGTAAGATTTAGGATATACTTATAATCTGAGAAGGAATATGAGCCCTGGTCACTAGAGAAAGATTCTAAAAGGGAGTTAGTCTTTTTAAAATAGCAAAAGGGAAGACTTTAAAAAAAATAAAAATCTACACCCCCCCCCAGTTTTGTTGTCCTAGTACCTTTGGAGTTACCACACTGATTAGGAATAATATGACTGAATGAACAAATCAAGTTGACAAGTCTATTCGAAATATTTTTGACTTTTAAACTTTATCTGTGATTTGTCTCCAGAAGCAAAGGTTTTCCCGAGTGTTACTAAAGACCTGAGACCTTACTGCATTTTCCCCTCTCTAAACTTATCAGGTGCTGCATGTTTGTCCTCTGGATCATAGGAAAGGGCAAACTTATGTCCTTGGCTGGCTCTCCCAAACCCTCCGAGCACACAGATTTGTTCTTTAAACATCTCTGGGACCAAACTGATTGCAGTTAAACTGACATAATGTGGAAATGCAGAGCTGCATGTGTTGCCTTCCACCAGCAGATTTTTTTCTTATTCTTATACTAGTTATTTGATACAGGGCTTTTTCCTTGAAAGAAAATAAAAATTCAGACCAAATTGAATCACTGGATCTGTGTAGCTTTGTATTTGTGCCTTTTAACATTTTTAATGTAATTGTGGATGGAACTTAAGTTCTTGACAGAAGCAAAACTTACACTGTTGTGGATTTTCAGTGAGAATTTCAGACAAAATAATCATTTTTTCTGTACAGTAATGACTGCTTCAAATGTGATCAATAAGAATATTCTTTGATGAAATTAATTTAAATAATATTTTACTGGACTTAAAATTATCTCCATTTAAATACGCTTAGAAATGTTGCTTTATGAAAGCTAGATCTTTTGACAAAAGAAGAACTGTAGAACAACACTCATTTTAGATTCATTCCATTAAACTGAAATAAAATGGCTTATATCATGAAGGAAGGTAATCAAAGGCATCAAGAAGATGCATTTCTGTAAAAAATGAAGTACTTTGATTCAAAAGAAATATCACACTATGTAATCTTAATATGATGAATTCACCAAAGTTTAAGTTCTATAAGCATTTTTTTTTTTTTCATTCAGTATGTAGAATAAAGTATCAGAGGCATAATCACAATTTAATGCAAAATAATCGATCAGGTTTATTTTCTGTTGTCTGGACTGTGTCTTCAGGTTCTTGTAGACCACTGATAAAAATGCACACTCAAATGCGTTAAGAAAAAGAAGGAATAAAAAAGAAAGTTATTGGAAATCTAGGACAATATTCAATCAAGGAAGATCCTTACACCTGCAGTTATTTTTGTTATATGCCGGTAGGTTAAAGCACATTGCTAATACACTGCCAACGGCACACTACAGCAGCGATCATGCAAAATACTGCAGTATTCAAATAGAATAGTAAAGCTTGTTTGGCACGGAATTTGTTGAGTTTATGTTACACTTTCAAAAGGGAAGAATGATCTCAAGAAGCCTCCTACCCTGGAAGAAGCGATCACGTTGCCCATTACTGTGCCTTTCACACTTTGTCCTGAAAAGAAGGGCACCCAGGAGTGCTCAGTAAAACAACTCAAAATAATGGATGGCTCTCTGGACCGACAGGCAAACCAAACCACACCAAACTCTACAAACGATATCTTAAAATAATTCTGAGAAGCAGAGAGCAAGCAGAGAAAGACTAAGCAATTCTTTAAGCCTCTGCTGTAAAATAAAACTGCAAAACCAAAGGAAATGCAAGATGTGTAACATAATCCAATCAGTTTTGTGATGGAGATTATAAAAGTAAAATGTACTGAGGAAACCGATAAAGTATTTTTGTCAAAGAAAAAGAAAACTTTGATATAAAAACATAATAATACCCTGTAAATAAAAGATCATCTCTTTCCAGTATATTAATATTAGACATTTAAATAGAATAATTTCCTCTAGAGGCTATGGGACTCATAAAGTTGTAAAGGCTGCTTAATATGACTAATTAGTAGCATGTGAAATCAAGCATGCTAAGTATACATTTCAATTGCATTACACAGAGAAGTGGCTGGAAATGGGAAATGGCTGTGGTGTCTAACACCGCTCGGGGAGCGCTGAACCATAAAGCTGAGCCTCCAGTGACCAGCCTGGCGAGTGCTTGCCCTCAGGGGACACCTTTGCCAGGGCTGCTCTGAAGGACAGTGCTGCAGGAGCTCAGCCACCCCTGGGTGGGATCCTGCCAGTCAGGGCAACACGATGAGAGATGGTTTCACTCCAAACTTGCTGGTCTTGTCAATCCACCCACTAAATCCATCCTGCTAATTGTTGCTCCAGGACGTGCCTCAGCTGGAGGGAACCCTGGCTTCATGCCCAGCCAGCGATGGGAATACTGAGGGGAGCGGGGCCTGAGTGACTCCTCACTGGGCCCTCGACATGTGGCACCGGAGCAGGGCCGGTTTTGCTTATTGTGGCCTTTAAGGAGGCCTGGAGTTTGGCAAGGGTGAAAATAACCCACATGGGGAGGGTTAGTCTTAACTAAAACATGGGTTAGTCTTAACTAAGTTGGTTTTGGAAATGTTTATAGGTCATTGGCATTATTAAATCGTGTAGAGCAAAGACAGCAACTAGATACCCTGGCAGTGCTGAGTAACTTGCTTTACCAGTTTTCTTCTAAATCCTATCTCCCAGCTTTCACATGTTATAGAAACATTGGTTCACTCCTGGGTGGCTTATCTTTGGTAAACTAGTTTCCTCAGAAAGCAGACTCGGATGTGGTCTGGGACAGTTTGCTCCCAGTTGTACCAGTATCACTGCATTAGCTTTGGCTCCCCATGGCCCCCATGGTCCCCAGCTAGTCCCCCCACCCTCCACCACCTCACGCAGTCGGGCCTGCAGCAGCCACACTCATTTTCATGCCACTAAAAATCCCACCATTCTGCTAGCCTGTAGCACAGTCAATAGATGTCGTCCCCCCTGCCCCCTTCTCAAATCCCTCCATCTTTGCAGCTGCTAAAGGAGTGCCAGAGACGACTGAGTGACCCCTGTGCCAAAAGCTGTGCGGGCAGAACATGGTGAGTCCATCCTGTGGCAAGGCAAGCCACAAGCAGTGTGTGCGTGGTGGCTCTGCTCTGCCTGGCCTGGGGTTCGGACCCACTCCTGGAGCAACTGAGGATGGAGCCATTAGCAACCTCCAGAGTTAAAAACTAGAAGAGCCTTGTCCTCTTTTAGTAACCCCAGCAAAGACCTCTGAAATGGAGAAAAAACTTTCAGACATGTATGTAACACCTCATATAACATGGTGGTGGACTGAAATGAACAATAAATAGTTAAAATATTCTTTTATGATGTAGAGAAACAGAATGCTGGTCCATCAGAGTATTTGTGGTTGATTCTACATTGGTATGTTGGAGCATAAACCCAGAGGAAAAAAATGGTAAATGGACTTTCATATACTAAGTCAGAACTGCTGTAGTGAAATACTAATCAAAACACCACTAAATTAAAAAGACAACGCATGATCCTTTAATTTACCACAACAATGCTCCCAAAGAGTGCTTTAACACATTTGTGTCAGCACCTTTAATCTTCACCTTGTCTTTCAAAGATATGAAGATTAACAAGTAAAATTAATTTCTGCTTGAGGCTAGACCCAAATAAGAAGATGTAAAATAATTTTAAGATACAGATCTGTCAGACAGTTGTTTTTCTGCAGAAATGCTGTGCTAAAAAAGGAAATTCACAACAAATTTGAACCTTCTGGGATTTAGGTCCCCCCTTCACATACTGAACAGCAATGCAAATCAGCAGGAATGCTGCTGGAGCTAACAATTATGTTAGATTCCTGAGCACTACCCTAAGCATATCTGTAGTTGTTCAATGAGTATGCTTGAAGTTAATAATGTGTTTAGCAGCTTTCAGAAGCAAAGCCTAAATCTTTCTGTCCTCCAAGTATTTTTAAGGCCTAATTCAAAATAGAAATTCTTTTATTCTGGATTGGGTGGCTTCACAATGACATTGACCTGCTTCCACAGCACTCTAACCGTGTCCCTGCATGCCTAGACAGGGTCTCTATATAGTTCCCAGGTGACCTGTTGGTACTTCCACATTTGTATGTCACTTTTTTAAGTTTTAATTTTTTCAAGAGCTTCTTGTTCATCTATGCAGGCCACCTGCTACCTTCGCATGATTTCATGTTCATCAGGATGAACCGTGCCTGAACTTTAAGGACATGATCCTTGGAAAACAGCCAGCTCTCTTGGGTCCCTCTTTTCTTTGGGACAGTGTTGCGTGGGGTTATTCCAAGCAGTGCAAGTCTGTTCTCCAGCAGTCGAGGGCTGTGATTAATGGGATCTTCATCTGGTAGGAATTAGGGTATTAAATTACATTTAAGAGAGAAGAAGAAGAAGTGGAGGTAAATTCAAGTCTAGTGAATGGCAAAACTTTTTGCTGAATTCATTAGGTCCATGATGCCTTTTAAATTCTCAGTATTGGCATTTTTTTTTTTCCTATGAACTGTACCAGGAATGCTAGAGATGTATAAAGAAGAAGTATAAGTGGAATAGTAAACTGAAGAACAAAGAAGAATCTGGATATGTGAATGACTGGATGTATAAGTCGAAGAAGAGATGATACGTGCTTATCTGTCTGTCATCTAGTTCCTACAGCTGAAAAAAAAATGATGTGCCTCACATTTAGGCTCATGCTAAATTTCACATAGGTGAGATTAAAGGCAATTATTTCCACACAGATTATAAAACTATAAAGAATAAAAAAAAGAATGTAGATCAGGAACTGAGGCATGACTAATTATTCTTATACTATTCCAGGCAAGAGTGGATTTAATGACTTGGACACAAGCAAATTATATGGGTATAACACATTATAGACATCAGTTTTTCTGTATTAATTACTTACGTGTATCCAGCATAAATGTAATGCAGGTTTCTCTTCAGAGATGCAGAGCACTTTGAACAAGTTTGAAGCCTCAAACACTTCACAATAAACAAAATTGTGCAACCCTGTGCAGCGCTTCTGCTTAGTTACCTTAAAAATTCTTAAATGTGTCTCAAATATCCAAAAATACTCTTAAAATATGTAACAAAGGAGACTGAACAAGCAATAGTTTCTATCCGTCATACTGTGTTGTATACAGTCAGTTTTTCCATTAGATGTCTACATTAAGACAGTTTTTTCTAGCCAAGTTTCCTGAACGTGCTTATGAAAACTCCACATGTGATAAGTGTCAAAGCTTGTTTAAATGGCCATATAGCACATCTACTGTTTCCTGTTTATCCACTAAATCAGCTATCTTGTCAGAGAAGTAAATTATATTGCTTCAACATAATTTGGTCCTAATTATTTTTACCATCTTATTATCCTCTAGGTGTTGATAAATCGATTGTTTAATAATTTGTTCTAGTACATTTCTGGGAATCGAAGCTGGGCTGACCTGATAATTTTCTGGGTCTTCCTCTTCTTAAAATAATGACTGTCCACACCCACTGCTTTTCTGCCTTACAAGACCTTCATAGGTTTTTGAAAACAATCCCTAATAGTCCACACAGAGATTCACTTAGTACTTTAAACACTCTAGGGTGAATCTCATCATACCATTTCCATTGAATTCACTTATTCAAATTCTGGTTAGCCAATTCTATTATTCCATACCCTCTGGTTAAAATTGATTTTCTTAAATAGCTGGTCAGCTAACCTCTTTTACTAAAGCAATACAAGCCTTTTCTGTATCATCAACTGTCTGCTCTCCTTTCTCGCTAAGTAACAGCAGTATAAAAAACCAGAGTAAGTTACTCTGACAATCTTTTTGTGCCTTTTATATGTCCTGTGCCTTAGCCTTTCTGACATCCTGTTGTTAGATGACTCTGCTGTTCTTTTCTACTCATTCCAGTCATGGGGTTTTGATTCCATATTTTGTGCAATTCCTTTTCACTTTTCAGGATGTTAAAGAAACTTGATGCTGTTGTATTATTTCTTTATTCTACCTTAAACACAGTCAGTGCAAGATTTTCTGCACTCCTTTTGTCCCTAAAATTTCTTTCTAAGATATCCTACTTACAAGTTCTCTGAGCTCATTGAAGTCTGTCCTTTCTGAAGTCCATTATCCTATTTCTATTGCTCTCAGTTTTCCCTTTTCACAGTGAATATTTTGTGATAACTAAATTTTTAACCAATGCTTCTCTTAGTCAAAATCAAATCTAAAATAACCACATCCTTCTTAACTTTCTCCACCTTGTGGGTTGACACTGGCCAGCAGCTAAGCACCCACACAGTTGCTGTCTCAATCCTCTACCATTGTCCACTTTCAGGTTGAAGGAAATAGTAGAAAGAGTAAAAGCTATAACGCCTCATGGGTTGACATAAATGTGGTCTAATTATGGAAAGAAGAAGGGAAAAAAACAAGTGATGCAAAGGCAATTACTTTCTACCTCCCACAGGCAGCCCAGGCAGTTTCCAAGCAGCAGCTACTTTGGAAGGTAAAAAATCCCCAGTTTTTGTTTCTGAGCATGTTGTTTTATGATATAGAATATCCCTTTGGTCAGTTTGGGTCAACTGTCTCAGCTGTATTCCTTCCCAACTTGCCTACTCCCAACCTACTCACTGGGAAGGCAGAATAGGAAAAAGATAAAGTCTTGAGGCTGTGCAAATGCTGTTCAGCAACAGCCAAAACATTGGTGTGTTTTTATAATAAATCTGAAACATGGCACCATATGAGATCCTGTAAAGAAATTTAACTCCATCCCAGCCAGATCCAGTACAATGTTTTGAAATTAGTAAATGTTTGCAATGTTGTCAAGAACTCTGTAAGCTATTGATCTCCCTATATACTATTTAGCTAGCAGATACTGAGATAACAGAAGTTCTCCATTACTATCGGATGAAGGCTTGCTAGTTGCTCAGAAAAGCTTCTTATAATCTTCCAGAGAAATAGTCTGTACTAGATCCATGAAAGCACACAACTGTGAGAGACTGTGGGTGAGGCCCACCATCACCACAGCAAATGTGTTGTCTCAACACTGCTAAACTCATGCCATCACCACAGTGAATACATTGCTAAGGCAGGAAGATAACACCACTGCCACAGAAGAGATTTAAGGCAGGAAGAAAACACCACTGCCACCGCAGAGATTTATCTATACCTTGTTAAAGGAGAAAACCGACTGACGCCGTGGAGCAACGTGGGGGAGGCTGATCCTGCAATACTTAACCAACCCCCTGTGCATGTGCCCAGACTTGGGGTGAGGGGGGTCAAGGTGCCTGGAGGCCCAGAGGAATGTTGGGCACGTACACCATTGCCGGGTGGGGGGTGTGGTTGAGCAGAACAGCTTGTAACAACTCTACATAAACGGAACCAACCAACATGGGATGGAACGTTCCCCCACTGGACTTGAAAACGAATCGGACTGTCAGGACGCTGCAGCTCCAAGGTGGTAGCTATCGCTCTGGACTCTTTCCTTTTTTTCCCTTCTTTCTTTCCTTTCTTTCTCTCTTTATCTCTCTCTCTCCCTTCGCATTCACAGATTTATTGTTGGTCAAATAAAGTTCCTTGGCTCTTGACTCAGTTTTGAGTCTTAATTCTGTTCCTGAGAATACAAACAGAACCACACTCCGGTCTCAGACCGGCATGCGACATTGTAATTGTGTCATGGACAGGATTTTCGGTGACACAGAAAGTGCCAGATTCTTTATGAGAGACTCCTCTGTGTGTGTGTGCCTGAGATGTACCTTGGTACAAAGTGAGTGCAGAGTCCAGATCCGCGGTTCTGTTTGTCTGTGAGGAAAACAGCCGGAGAAGGATGAAGTGATAGAATCGAACGAGAGGCGAGTCTCTGAAAAAGTTTAAAAGTGTGACTTCCTGAGAGTGAAGGGGTGGGTAGTAGTAGAGAATTTCCAGTGAGGCCTTCTGAGGATGAAATAACCCCTTTTTGGTGAAATGGGTGCCCACACTTCTAGAGGTGTTTGTAATGTTTCCCCCACTGAAGTATGGGGCGGAAATTTATATAAACTGGATGACTTTTTGGGAACCTATCATGCTTGCTCAGCTCCCCAAGAATGAGAATGGGCAAAAAATCAGTGGTTCCAACCACAGACTATAGTGTATAGGATCATTATATTGCAGAAGAAGGCTAAAGTTAGGCCTGGGAAGGGAAAATCCATAATTTATGTAGTTTTAGGAGCAAGTTTGGCAGTAGCCATGGAAGATGGGAGCCAAAGATTGTGTCAAGATGATGCCATGGTAGAGTCCTTGAAAATGGCAGTTAAAACACTGAGAGAGCAGTTAGAGGAGACAAAACAGCTATTAGAAGAGGAGAGAAACCAGAATGCTTTGCTAAAAGAAACATTAAAAGAAGAAGTGTGGAAAGAAAGGGACTCATTTCAGGAGATGAAGTCGAAGTTAACAGAGAAAGGGATTAGACAAATATATCCCCAGGGGGATTTACAGAGAGCAAAAGAGGCAGCAGAAAACCCTCCTCACTTGTATCCCCTAGTTAAGACTGAGTATTTATATGAGACAGACAACGACACTTGTCCCCAGATTGTTACCCAAAAGGCTCTGTTTACAGTGACTGAGTTAGCAAAATTAAGGAAGGATTTTGCAAGGACTCCAAAGGAATCTGAAACAGAATATGTTTGGAAAGTGTCCTTGTCAGGAGGGGATGGGATTTTGTTGTCAGAGAAGGAAGCAGAAGGATACTGGGGTCCAGGTGTGTTTTTAACTACTGGCAACCATTGGGCCCCATGGTCATTAACACAGGAGCACAAATCACTGCACTGATGCAGGGTGAAGCAGAGCAATGTGGAGTTTTGACTTAGTCTAAAAACCTAATTGTCTTAAATGCTTCAGGGAAAACTCAATCAGTACCTATGGCCTTGGTAACATTATGGTTGCCTGGGGAGGCAGACCCAGTTAACATTGGTTGCAATAGGCCCTTTTCTGACAAATCTTTTGAGTATAGATATATTGAAGGGCAGACAGTGGTATGATACCCAGGGGAATTCATGGTCCTTTGGCATTCCTCAGATCAGAGAATTAGAAATGTCCTGGGAAGAAGCGCGCCTGTTGCAAGCAGCACCTACCCTTCCCCCTTCCAGGATGACTAATGTGAAACCCTGTCCCTTGTCATTAGGGGCCCAGGAGGGTATAGCTCCTGTGATTGAGGATTTTAAGCAACAGGGCATTTTAACATTCACCCACTCCCCATACAATTCCCCAGTGTGACCAGTTCATAAGTCAAATGGGAAGTGGAGATTGACTGTAGATTATCAACGATTTAATGCAAACACTGGTCCCTCGACAGCATTGGTGCCTAATATAGCTGAGCTAATCTCACTCATTCAGGAACAGGCTCATCCGGTGATGGCCACAATTGATGTGAAAGGTATGTTTGTCATGGTTCCCCTGCAAGAAGAGGACCGTGATCATTTTGTTTTCACATGGGAGGGAAAACAGTATACCTTTACTCGCCTTCTTCAGGGTTATAAACATTCTCCCACCTTAGCACATCATGCTTTGGCAGAAGAATTAGCCCAAATTCTCCCAGAACCAAGAGTTAGAGTTTATCAATACATCTATGACGTTTTGATAGTAGGGGATCAAATTATTCCAGTACAGGTGACACAAGGAAAGATTATACAGGGCTTAGAGTCCCTGGGACTCCAGATACCAGAGGAAAAGATACAAACTGCTGCAAATTAAGTGAAATTTTTAGGGATATGGTGGAGAGGAGGTTCAGCCTGTATTCCTCAGGACACCCTTTCGACACTAGAGCAGTTAAAATTCCAGAAAATAAAAAGAAGCTGCAGTATGCTTTACGCTTATTGGTCTTTTGGAAAAAAACATTCCAGACTGCAATAATCGCAGGGCCCTTATATGACCTGCTGCGAAAAGGAGTAGCTTGGGAATGGGCTCCAGCCCAGGATGAAGTGTTACAGCTTTTGGTGTTTGAATCAAACACCCACCAGACTTTGGGTTCTATTCATCCCACTGACCCTGTTCAGATTGAGTGGAGGTTTGCACACTGAGGATTGTTGATTCATTTTTGGCAAAAAGGACCAGAAGGTCCTACCTGCCCGATCTGATTTTACTCCAGGAGCTTTAAGGATGCTGAGAAACAGTACTCTAATTGGGAAAAAGGATTGTTTGTAGTAAGTGTTGCTCTTGGAGAAGCAGAGCGAACCATACGCCAACAGCCTCTAATTTTGAGGGGACCTTTTAAGGTAATTAAACCTGTGTTAGCAGGAACTGCCGCCTGCTGACGGGGTGGCCCAAAGAAATATTGTGAGAAAATGGTATGCTAAGATTGAACATCATTGTAGTGTCTTTACTGTCACTGAAGGCACCCCTAAACAGTTAAATATCCAAGTAACAAATGCCCTGGAGGGGGATACCCCTCCCCCTTCTGTGGTAAAAATCACTCCTGCTTTTTCGGAGGAGTTGCAGAATGTGTGGTTTACAGATGCCTCTGCTAAGAGAGAGGGTAAACAATGGAGATACCGAGCTGTAGCTATTAATGTAGATGGTAACAGGGAAATTATTACCGAAGGTGAGGGCAGTGCTCAAGTGGGAGAGTTAGTGGCAGTGTAGAGTGTGTTTAATAGCAAGCAAGGGGTTAAGACTCCGGTGTATATTTACACTGACTGGTTTGCAGTGTTCAAAGGATGCACGGAATGGCTCCCTTTTTGGGAACTGAATAACTGGGAAGTAAACCAAGTGCCAGTGTGGCAAAAGGAGAAGTGGCAAAACATATTAGATATTGCCAAACATGGGGATTTTGAGGTAGCATGGGTACTGTCTCACCAGGAAAGGGGCACTGGCAGGCGAATGGAATGACAGGGCAGATGAGCTGGCCAGAATTGCCCCTTTGCAGCAGGAAAATCAAACCGGGGAAAACTGGGACAGACTTTTGGAATGGCTACACGTTAAGCGTGGTCATTCAGGGTATAATGATTTATACAAAGAGGCACATGCCAGAGGTTGGCCTGTCACTCGGGAAACTTTCAAAACCTGTATTTCAGCTTGTGAACAGTGCAGGCTCCGACTAGAGTGACACCCTATGGAAGATTCCCCCCTTCATTTGAAAGATAAAAAGTGTCTCTGGGAAACTTGGCAGATAGATTACAAGGTCAGAAGGGAAGCAGTACATATTAGTAGGCATGGAAGTGATTTCTGGCCTAGTTCAAGCTGAAGCATTTCCATAAGTGACTGGGGGAAATACAGTGCGAGCCCTGAAGATTTGGTTTAGTTTTCTCCCCAAAACCTGATTCCCTTCAGTCAGACAATGGCAGTAATTTTACTGCTGCCACAGTGCAGGAGTGGGTGAGGGAAGAGAGAATCAAGTGGGTATTCCACACCCCATATTATCCCCAAGCTAATGGGATAGTAGAACGAACTAGTGGACTCTTAAAATGATTTCTGAAACCTCACAAGACACATTGGGTGGAATGCCCTTGGGATGCAGTTACCCAAGTTAATGATTGCTGGGGAATAAATGGATGTCCTCGACTGAATGCCTTTTGTCCTAAATCCCTGACTTTGAACCCAAAGTCTCAGACTCTCAGTATTCCTGGAGAACGAGTTTTTTCTCCTGGACAGCCTGTGTTGGTAGAAATGCCAGCCATTGGAGCCGTTCCTCTCATGCTCACTGAACCTCTTAATAAATATGCTTGGAAAGCCAAAGATGCTCATGGAAAATAATATAAAATCGACACTAGGTGGATTGCTCCGTCCTTCTAATAACAATTTACTTCTGGTTCCTTTGAAGGAACCCTGCCTGTTTTTCTTTTCATTTCTAGGTGAGGACTCTGGAGCCTACCTGAAAAAAGAAAAACCCATATGAAGCTGCTGATCATCTGTGTGGCTCCATCAGTATTTGCCTTGTTAATATTTATAGGATGTTTAGTATATATGTTATAAGTTTAATTTTTGTTTAATAGGTATCTATGTTACACATATATTGGAATAAGTAACAATAATTGCCTATTTACAATTCATATAACAATGTAGACTGGTTAAAAATAAAAATAAAAAAGCAAAGAAGGAAACCGCTAGAAAAGCATAGATGAGGATATTGTAATGCTTTTTATATTTTTCCACCTCAGCCATAAGCTCTTGATGTGTGACACAGACCCTCTGCCTAAACAACAAAAAGAGAAAAAGAAAGGTTTTGATCCCCTTTATGATTAACCATCTAGGTTAAACGTTTTGAAAACACCCACCTTACAGAATGCTTAGAGGGGGAAATGCACACTCTAGACCTTTCCTCCCTGGCAAGTGACGTGGCAATCTAATGGTGAGAAAACATTACATTGAAATCAAAGCCCTGTCGTTTGGCTATACTGCCATAAATGTTACTGTTAGCAAACTTACCAGAGTGGCAAGCTCAGCAAATGGGTCTGGGATTTCATCTGGACACTCGGTAGCCATCTTTTATCACATGAATGATCTGTGTATGCTTTTGAGCATAATTTTAAACCCCACAGAATGTACTGGAACAATCTGGAAAGACCGCACATATGAAATCCCTATAGTCTAACCACGATAGTGATGCATGTTTAAAAAGAATGTGTTAAGAAACTATAAGTATTTATAGTTCATTTAAATAATATTGATTCTTATTGTTACTTAAGTAGAACATATAGCTATAATAATTATTTTAGTTTTCTTTTATAGGTTGTTATTATTATATATGTATCTTACCCAACCCTTTTGATTTAATTTGAAAACTGTGTGTTGGACACAAAATAAATTCAATGAACTACTCGACAGCCAGTAAACAACAAATAACAATTTATTAACAAACAAGAACTAGAGACTGGATAACAGAATAACAACCCAGCAAAGTCTCATGTGACAAAAATAAAAAAAACCAGCCTGGAGACTTCTTCACTCATGAGTCCAGCACAGTCCCGAATAATGTTGGGGTGGTAACTTCCTCTGTTTCCTCCACGATACTCTGTACCTGGTCCTTGGTGTTTTCTTCACAAGGTGACAAAGATGAACAGGAATGAATAACAGGTCACATGGTAACTTTGCTGGAGATTAATATTTTTCTTTTGTTTATACCACGATCTCCCACACTTTGTTTTGGTATTCCATGAGATCCACTACTTGGGAAGAATTGCGAAGAGGAGATTGCACTCTTCTGTACCGGTGTGACCAAAAGCACTCACAGAAACACATACTGATGGTTGCCATAATCACAAAAATGCAAAGGCCGAACAGCAAAGCTGTGCAGTGTGTCGTCTCCTGCTCCCATCTTCTCAAAATGGCAAGGATTGTTTGTGGTGGGACGAGCAAGTTGTCCGTGACCCTCCTGGTCAAGTTTCAGGCTAACACCCTGACCAAAATTAAGGCTTCCCTGCACAATGAAAAACGCATGCGCAGCCACAACTTGGACCCAGCCTTAAAGGGGCATGAAAATTTACCCTTTTAAAATGCCCACCTCCCGGCTCCTGACTCTCAACCCCCACAGACAAACCTTATATGTGCTAAAAAATGTTTGGGTTTTTTATTGTTTGTTATGTGGTCTTGCTATGCTGATGTTTTTATGATGTATCATTCCATGTTTTATACATTTGATTCAACATGTTGCAGAGTGTTATTCTTTATTTTCTTTTACCTAAATTCACGACAGAAGTTTCTAGACCCAAATGGTACATGCGCATTAAGCTAAGGGGACATGGAAATCTATTTCTGCTACTGCATATTCTGATCCCAGCTTTGGCAGAGCAGGGCTGCAGACCGTGTAGACCACGTGGACTGCAATCGCTTCGCTTTGTGTTGTCAAATTTGCGGGAAATAATGGAATACCTGTATGTTCTTGTACCAATTTGTTTTGCAACCTTTGTTTTGCTAAATATTGCTGTAATTTTTATGATTATACTTATTACTTGCCCTTGTGAATGCACACCTTGTAATTGCCCTTGTAACCCTTCTTCTTCTTCTTTTGCTCCTGAAATCAGGGACCATGAAACAAGGTTGTAACAAATTTTGGTTTTGTAATGCTAGTTTACTAGAGATGTTGTTAGTTATTAGATGTTGTTAATTATTGTGGTACGTGTTACCTCTATTCCTTCCTCCTTTCTCTGCTCTATCATTCATGCCACCTCAGAGAACCATTCATAAGTTAGCAATGTTGAGCCACGGGGAGGTGTGAGAGACTGTGGGTGAGGCCCCCCATCGCCACAGCAGATGTGTTGTCTCAACACTGCTAAACTCATGCCATCAGCAGGAAGATAACACCACTGCCACAGAAGAGATTTAAGGCAGGAAGAAAACACCACTGCCACCGCAGAGATTTATCTATACCTTGTTAAAGGAGAAAACCGACTGACGCCGTGGAGCAACGTGGGGGAGGCTGATCCTGCAATACTTAACCAACCCCCTGTGCATGGGCCCAGACTTGGGGTGAGGGGGGTCAAGGTGCCTGGAGGCCCAGAGGAATGTTGGGCACGTACACCATTGCCGGGTGGGGGGTGGTTGAGCAGAACAGCTTGTAACAACTCTACATAAACGGAACCAACCAACATGGGATGGAACGTTCCCCCACTGGACTTGAAAACGAATCGGACTGTCAGGACGCTGCAGCTCCAAGGTGGTAGCTATCGCTCTGGACTCTTTCCTTTTTTTCCCTTCTTTCTTTCCTTTCTTTCTCTCTTTATCTCTCTCTCTCCCTTCGCATTCACAGATTTATTGTTGGTCAAATAAAGTTCCTTGGCTCTTGACTCAGTTTTGAGTCTTAATTCTGTTCCTGAGAATACAAACAGAACCACACTCCAGTCTCAGACTGGCATGCGACAACAACCTAAGACTCTTTGAAGTTCCCTCATAACTTTCTACAGGTCTCTCTCTTATCCCCATCTTGTCTGTAGAACAAGTACTTATGGGAAACCATTCACAAGCGCAGAGCTAGAAGTACATATAAATGCCAGAAAGCACAGAACACCTTCAAAAATCTTTTGAAATACTGACACAGGGACACAGTGGACCATGGCTACCAGTAACACCTACAGCACTTAATAGCATGCGGGTGAGAGTAATAATAAAGCAGGGGTTATTATCTCCAAAAAGAATATTTCTATCACTTCAGCTGAGGACAACTATGATAACATTTTACGTTACTATTATGTACCATGCAGGTTCAGATATAAATGCTCCTGACTGTCTCATTCTGAGATCTAACCCTTGAATTTCCATCTGAAGCTTTTGGACCACATCAGACTTGAAAAAGTCCTGTTCAGATGTGTCTGATTTCATTGCTGACCTGTGGTTCTCAGAGACAGTCTATCTGCATTTCAGCCACAGTACAAATCAGCCCTAACTCCTTTAATGTATCTGGAACATATATTCTGTAGTACTTCTCTGAGAAGAGAGGTTTATTGAGCAGAAATTCATGTGTGCATGTTTGCCTGTCAATCCCCCTAACAATCTGTAACGCTTCGCTAAGCTTAATTGATTTGGAAAAAAAAGTGTTTTTTTTTCAAGTTTGTACAAGCTATGTGAAAAAAGGTACCTGGGAGTAGGACAAAGACACTACCAATGCCCTCCTGAACACCCAAGAAAGAAGTACAATCCTGTTAGAAGTTGGTTCTCACCCTTGACACACTAATCAATGAGAAACCAGTTCTGTTGCTCTGAAATTATTAGTTATTTCACTGATCCCTGCAAATAAAAAAAGCCACAAGAACCAGGTAATATCCAAGCAATAAAGCATAAAGATTAAAAACTGAAATATCACTCAATTAAAAAAAAAACAAAACCAAACAAAAAAGAATATTGATTGTAGTACTAAAAGTAAGGACATTAATAAACGCTTCACAAATCACTACATCAGTCTTTTTGTCAGTAGGCTTAGTAAATGACAGATTTATATTTTTATTGTGCACTTCATTATAATTTTGTTAAACATTATATTTTTATATGGGCCTAAAGTCTGCTTCTCTTCTCCTGCACTTCCCTTTTCACTGTAGAAAAAGTAAAAGGAATTGTGGAAGGAAAATTAAATTAACAGTGTATAAACACATAAATAAATATATTTTTAATGCAACACATATTTAAATTCAAAGCTTGAATTCCAGACTGAGCATTTTGATGGGGTCTTACACCTCTCAGTGCTCACCAAGAACAACCCCAGTGGCTTTAACTTCCCTGGAACAAAACCTGTCCAAGGCAATTGTATTCTGCTACTTCATCCTAAAGAAGTATCACTGTCAAATATTTCTTCAAATAGCTTTTTAGTATAGCAAGACTATATGTGTAATACCTCTAACAGTTTAAAGCTGCAGCCCCTTATTTTGGATTTTTCTTGCACTGGCAAAAGGCATCCATGGTGTGAATACTGAGAAGGCAGAGACCAGCTTTTTGGCCTCAGTAAAACATAAGGTATTTTCACTAAGAAATAAAATTCTGGTCTAACTAATTTAGTTTTATCTATTTTTCTGAATGACTGTATTTTAATTTAAATATCCTAAGTATTTTCTGTCTTTACAGCAAACTCTGGTGTTTGTTTCCAAACAAAAGAAGGGCATTATATGCATATTGTAATATATGCATATGAATCTAAGTATAAGTCAGGAATTTAGTTTGCTGGGCTTACTTCTAGTTAGTATAAGTTAATTTTTAAGACAAGCATCATATCAGAGTTTATCCCTGGCAGTTAGAACATCTTGCTCCAGAATAAGTCAACAGATACATGTAGTGTCAGACAATACAATACTGGCTCTCACTCATATACAAAACTTTTTGGTGTGTACAAGATCTTGATTATATTTTGTATGAACAACAAAAAGTGAATGGAAAAAAATTCCGTTGTCTCATTCATGGCCTCCTCAGTGACATTGGTAGATACATTTCATGTTACCATAATTTTTCTAATAAAAATTGAATTGTAGTAAGTTAATATGAAATCTCACTTACCTGTAAAGTGCTGAAAGTGGCCGCTTGTTGCCAGGTTTTGGTCTGTATGGTTTTGGTTCTCCTGCCATGTTGATATCTGAAAGCAAACATGTGACATTAGTAAGCCAAACGTCTGGAAGTTAGAGTGAGTTTGCAAAGGCACCTTCCAGACACTGAAAATGAGTAATAGACAGTGAAAATGGACAGCACACCTAATACACCTTTCTAGTTTTTACCACTTCTGAATTAATGCTATAAAACATTCCTAAAAATTCTTACTGTAATGCATGAGGATTTTAGGCAAAATGTCAGTTATTTGTAACAGAGAGAAATGACTTTTTTTACACATACATGAGTTTCCACTCTTGAAGCTGAAGCCAATAATGGCTTTCAATTACAAAAGAAGATTTGAATGGTAATTTACATGTTGAGACAAATTATGATCTCAAATCAAATTCTGTTCTGGAGGACTATAACGGTTCTGAAGACTTCCCCTTTAGGATCTGGAGAAATGCACATTGGTCTTTAACTGCCACTTCACTATCCACTCAAAAAGTGACTTTTCAAAAGCAAATAAGACAGTATCTATTTCCTACCCCAAATGCAGCTCCTTTTTTTTTTCTTTCTTTTTTTTTTTATTTTTATCTTTTTCTTTTTTTCTAGTTTAGAACTGCTCTGGCTTTCAAAACTGTATGGAGAATGAGAAAATCTGTTTTTTGCACATGCTTTATCGTAGGCAGATACTTAAAATTCTCAACAACACTAGAAATCTTGCGCACACTTTTTAAAAGTTCACTTACATTACGCCTGTGTATTTATCTTTGAAATTTAAAATTATGTCAAGCTTATACAGACACTAGTCATGCTGGTTCTCAAATTACTCTCTCCTTTTGAATGATACTCAAAGACATACTGGGAATTACATGTCCATAATTTTGATTGCTTGTAACAGTTACTCATGTAGAAAGAAGCACAGACTTTTCTGTGGAGAATACCTTGCCTGAGCCTAGGAAGCTTCCTATATAATTGCAAACCTATATTAAAAAGCTCCCCATTCTCCGATTGAATGTTGCAAAGTCAACATTACAACTAATCACATGGATAAGATAAAACTTCTGATTAGGAAACAAAATCCATGCCATCTGAGTGATGCTGCAGCTAAATCTTCTGCAGTTTCACTAATATACAAAAAAAAAAGTAACATTCAACAAAATCATCAGCGTTATTACAGTGTAAAATTGCTGTGACAGAACAATGTATCCCATTTACCATGGAATCACCTGGAAATCAAGACTTTCAAGGAAGCACATGCTCTTGGTAAAGTCTATGTTTAACCTGAAATTGAGTGTAGTGGAGGGAAAAGAAAATAAAGCTGAGGTGTAGAATGAGGAAGCACCACTGCCCAGTGCAGTGGTGCTAAAAGCCCAGACATTTTGATTTAAATTATTGTTGACTTGAAAAGCCACAGTAAAAGCTTGAGACTTACTGTCCAGATACTCTTATTTCACATAACGTGGAAAAAACAATTCATTCGACTTTTTTTAACAACCAGAAACATTGAAAATGTGTCCCCCTCAGATTTTTTTGGCAGAAAAGATTTTTCCATTGGAAATTTCGTTCTTCAAATATTTAAAAGAATTTTAAATATATTTTCCAATTAGATTTGATATTTTATTTAAAATTATATATATAAATGTATATAAATTCATATATTTATATGAAATTAAGATTTTTTTGTGTAGAACTATTTCAAATAAAATATATATTTTGGTAAAATTTTCTCTATATAAAGCATTTTAGAAGTAAATCTGATTGTAGTTCCTTTTGTAGGAGCTGTATCACTCTCAAATCAGAAGTTTCCATAAGATATTGTTTCTTGATTTACTTATCTCTCTGAAGTTGGATTAATATTGGGAGACAGTTTTCATACAACCCTGAAATGCTTTCCTGCCCTTAATTTTAAGCAAGTTTATTAAATTAAAATTAAAATTAATCTTCCCCTTCCATGGTTGTTAAAAATTCAGCTATGATTCCCTTATTATAAGAAATAAATTCTACTAGTGTTGACCCAACAAAGTAAACGTCAAACATTTCTGAAAGCACCTAAGGAATTTTGATAGCTGTGATGTATTTCCATTGGCTCCTGAAAAAAACAGAATTGGAACAAATTTTTTATCCTGTGACCTTTATGATAATTAGACCTTTTTACACTATTTTAATATGTCAGCTTTAAGGTCATTGACTGTATTAATTTTCAGCATCTCCTACTACAACTAGGTCAGATTTTAGGAAAAAAAGTAGAATGATAACCTGTTTCTGGGAAAAACCTGAGGCTGTGGGATTCATCTTCACATATTTTTAATGTCTCTCATCTGCTTCTCTTTCAGAGCTACAGCCCCGGTCACTATTCTTAGGGATATGAACATTAAAGGACTTCAAAAACTTTTTCACATCCTTCCAGGACAGATCAATACTATCTTGATTATTCTTGTAGACCTATGTTTGCAGCTCTACAACACCTACTTTTAACAAAGACAGGTAGTGTAGAAGACTAAGGGCTGTTTGTTATGTGTTCCCTTTATTTTAATCAAGTACTGTCAGAAAGGCAACACTGTAAGAAAACGCAGCTGCAAAGCTGTTCAAGATCAGTTAAGATCCCCTCATACTTAAATAAATCTCTAAATGTACCAGCAGAAAACAGTAAACTATGTTATACAGACAGTAATAGCCAGAATTTCTCTTTAACACAGGAAATAGTTCATGGAAAAGCTGTGCACATGGAGCTTTTCTGTTAATATGAAAGTGATTGAATAGCTCCCTGAGCGCCCTGTAGTAAGTTAAGAATGGATGTAGGAAATGGTTTGAAAAGTTAGAACAGATTTTCACCCCATTATTTTTCAGCACTATCTACTCCAACCTCAATTTTCTAACTAAGATTAGAAGTGAACTTGTCAACATTTCACAGGATAGATTATTTCTAGCCCAGCTGGAAATCTTGTGAGATAACTTGTTCTCTTGCTTCATTCATCATTAGTTTCACAGCAGACATTTACATCTACTAGGTCATAAACTGTGTGTCAAATAAATTTGTTCTCTGCAGCACAGAGATCTACCTGCACTAATGATTCCACCCTAAGGAATGCAGACAGGTATCACTCCTTATACTGTAAAATTAGCTACTGTACTTGTACATGAATATGAACCAAACAACTTGACAAAGGACACAGACATTCACATTGCTTCTATGTGGGCATGGAGCAGCGCAGGGACTCTCACGTTATTTTTTCTGCTTATATCCTATAAAAGTTCACTTAGATATCAATTTTAAGATAAATTCAACACTGAAATTCAAAATATTAAGGAATCACTATGAATAGAAAAGTGACTATGCATATTCCTGTTAGCACAGCAGAGGTTAGTTAAGGTATGAGGTCTAGATTTCATTCAAGGTTGCATGTCACCAGCAGAATATATCTAATTTTGAACATGATATTTTTATTTCTAATTATACTGAAAAGTACCTAGCAATTAATGGGGAGGGGGGACACGACACACTCTTAAAAACTATGCAAACTGTTTAGAAAGCAGTGATTGTATTCAGTGGCTACATAAATTTGTCTGAAAGAGCAAGTCAGCACAGCATGATCTGTGTTTCTCCTATTATCATTTCCTACCATTGCCTGCCTACCTCCTCTGGCAGTACAGTAATGACCAAAGAGATGCTGGTGAGTGTCCCATTTGTGGAGAGGCAGTATCAGCTAGACTTGATGCTCTGCTCATAGGTTCACTGCCAAAGCAATCCAGGAATCTGGTCCAGAAGACAACAGTAGCCTTCAAGCAAGCTTTATAAGTGTAAGCAATAATACCTAAAGGGTATTCATAGCCTAGAAGTATGTGACTACTTAGTATACTAGCCCTTCAGATTCTTCAAAAATTTTTATTAAAAAAAAAACCAAAAGAAAACAAACCCAAACCTAATCAACCATTTTGGTTCACAAAAACAAATGCCATAAACTAGAAAAAGCAATAGAATAAACTTCAACAGGCAATAGCTCAACCCATGAAAACTGGGACTTTGAGGCTTTCTGCTGCAAAGCCAGGACCTGTGTCTCATGCGACATTTATACTATAAAATGAAATAGTGCCCTTTCTAGACACTAGTACTTCATTATCATTTGTATTAAATTATTAGGGTGGTTCCTGGCATGACTTTTATCCTCAGTTAACAAGGAGACTCCCATGCAATTTCTAGACATAGAGAATGAACATGACCTAGGGACCATTACTGACTGGCTTTTTAGTTGTGGCCACTATGCTTTTCAAGGTAAGACCCAGTGAGAGAGAACAGCTCCAGTTACCTGTTATTAAGTATTACTGATGTGGCCTCTGAGTGTAGGCTCCATGTAAGAAAGACTAGGAACTAGGACCTGGAGCTAAGAAAACTCTAAGGGTCTTTGTAGCTCAACAGCTAATTTTCTAAGACATGTTTCATTAGATGTTCTTCCACCCATTCTTATGAATGGTTGCAGAAATTGAGTCATTCCTTGAAAAATCTCACATGCTTGACTTAAAATTTTGCATTTAAAAAGGTGCCATTTTATACTTCCAGACAAGCTGTGTTATTGACAAAACTTTAATGGAAGAAACGGTAATTAAAATTAACTTACAAGGAAAGAATTCACATACTGAATGTGCAATATATATCCAGACAGAGATGAAGATATAGGGAGATAAGGATGTATTTTATCATTTTTCAGATGACCCAAAGTATATGGGATAGAAGAGAAAGGAAAAGAGCTAGATGGAATTTAGAGAAAGCCTCTGGTCATGTGATTTATAGCAGAAGTGAACATCAGGAAAGCTAAAGCTAATCTGTCTTTCTTTATACTCTTCCATCTACCAGTCTTAACCTCCCTGCTGTGTGCTAAAGGAATTTTAATGAAGTCATATGACATTTTTTACATCACAGACTTCCTTTCTTCTTTATATGTTACATTAAATACATGTCATGTCCTCCCTTTTCCCCATCTCTAGCAGGTGAAAAAAAGTGGAGAGGAAAGGACAGTTCTCAATTCTGTTCAGTTCTGTGCACAAATTGCACAGCTCTAGAGAGGAAACTTCCCAGAAAATTGAACACAAACTCAAATTAACTTTCAAGGCTAGGAAAATATTAAATGAAGGTCTGGATCACACATTTTCCTTTTCCATAATGGTATTAAAAATAATTTGCTTGTGGGGCTCTCAGCTGCAGTTGAATTTTCTCTTAGCATTGAAGTAATTTGAAGCCTTTTTTGTACAAAGATGACAGCTATTGTTAATGCTTCATACAGAAAGAAACGCTTGTTGAATAGTATATGAAATTGCTTTGTTCAACCATTTCTTCTTTCATTAAATGCTACTAAAATGAAACGAGGCTATAGGATCATATAAGCTATCATTCTTAACACCATTTGGTAACAGAAGTGTTAGGTATTGTCATGCTGGAAAGCCTGTTTCTGTTCTCCAGGGTACTGGGCTGGTGTGAGGACAGGTGACAGCAAAAAGGGGAAATCCTGGCCTGTCTATACACCTGTCACAAACTGTTCCTTCTGAGTCCTGGAGACAACAATCTCCCCCTTAGCTGCAGAATAGATGCCAATGTGCTTCACAGCTGATGTGGACCATTGACCTGCATTGGTTTTTGTCTGCTTGCTGTCATCCCTGTGCATTCCACCCCAAGTAATGGCACAGTCACTGGGCAGAGCTTCCCGGCCCCGTTGGGTGCGCAGAAATGTCATGCCCAGGGAGAGGCATCACTTCTGCCCGGGGAAGGGGAGAATGCTAATTTGTGGTCTCTTGAAGACTGCCCATGGACTCCACTGTGATTCCAGTCTGTGGCTGAGACCTCACAAACTGCTGCTCTGCTGGTGCTTGCATCCTTGCAGATCAATTACTGTGATGGGGCAGGAGTTACACTGGTGGAAGGCTGGAGTACTGGGCTGCTGAAGGGGCAACACAGAGAAGAGGGCAAGTCTTGTGAAGTCCTTCCCATGGGAAAGAAGCCCTGTTGCTGGCAACCTTCCCCACTACTCCTCCTCAGCACTGGGCTTGTGGATTCCTGTACAGGAACATCCACATTGTTGTTTTGCAGGTGCAAGAGATTCAGACTCACCTATAAGGGACTATGTGGCCATTGCCACTTAACTGCAGACCAGTTGTAAGAGCTGCAAGAGTTTGGGTGTTGACTGTGGAATCCCCAAACTTGGTTTGTGCCATGGCAGCCATGAAGCTGGCTGTCACACAAGCACTTCAGCCCACCAGAGCCAAACTATAGATGCAGACAAGTATAGTCTTCCTGTAAGATCCTTTCAATTTAGTAAAGTTTTCAGCTGCTCTGTTTCCACCCAGAGAACAAGATTTCTACATCCCAATTACTTGGTTAACACATGGACTGGCCAATTCTGCACGTGCAGAAGACTAACATTGCCATGAAGGTATAGTAAAGCAATAGAAAAGTACATCAGGAACCTTCTGCTACCTTCAGGGAAAAAAGACAACTGTTTTAATGTAAATTTAGCCAGGAAAAAAAAATAATGATCAAGCAGGGACTCTCATATGATGCCAGGCCCGGTTTGCACTGTGCCTTCTCATTGTTGCTGTTAATGGGAAACAGAACTGGTCTTTGAGTTACAACTGTTTTCAAACAGTGAGTTGTGCAAGAAGACCTTTCTTTCTTTGCCTTCTCTTGATCACAATAAAGATGCTGTTTACAAATAGAAACTAGAGCACCTGTCTTCTTCCAGATCAAGCACAGTCATTACAGGGCAGCAGTTAACAAACTCTTTGCTGCTTTTCTTTTGTAACAAAAGGTAGTTATTACCATGAGACTCAGACAAAGCTTAATGTTGACTAGATGTCTGATCTTCTCAGCAGTGCAATTAGCCCCAAGCAGCAACATTAAACAGTGTATTGGGGATAGAACATGAAAGTCCCTCACCTACCACTTTCAGAATTCAATATGATTTATTCTATGGAACATGCCCTGAACCTCAGTAATTTTTAACTCTTCCTCAAAATAATATTTTTTTTCTAATACTTGACTGCTTTCCTTGACCCACAGGCTTTTATCTAACTCTCCTACTAATGTTAGCTTCATGCTCCAAGCAGTAGTTTTTCATGACAATTGAAATCTATAGCATACAAAAGATTTCACTATCCCCATTGCCCCAATCCTTTTGTCTTTCTATTTTTCTTGCAGATAGTCAACTTTATTACTGCAAACATGAACAAACAATATTTTTCCTAAAACAACCATCACGGTAACAATATTTTGCCAAAACTTACCAATATTCTTTTGTCTGCATTTGTTAACCATATTTCTTGGACATTCCAACAAAATTTACTTACATTTGAAGAGCATTTCTTCACAATTTTGAAAAGTGAATGTTCCCAAGGCTTTCTGGGTGGCACAAGCAGAATGCCTTCCATAGAAATGCTTTCCAATGCACAGCTCATTCTGCATGTCACAGCAGCCCTGGGGTCTGTTCTGGTTTGGACAGGAGGACCCAGCAGCCCTAGGGGCATGGGGCAGAGTCGGCAGGGGATGGTGTGGGGCAGAGTATGTGGGTGGGCTGTTAGGTGGGAGGGCAAAGTGTGTCTCTGAAAGGATGGCTGCTTCTGTCCCTGGGGCTTGTTGGCATAACAGTCATCACTGCGGGGTAGATACATTTTTGATACCCTGAACTTTGCTGTCAAAACCTTCAAAGGTAGGGCTGACCTTGGAGGTATTCCCACAGGCTAGAGGCTTTCATCCAGGCTGAAAACAGATCAGAGAGTAATCATGCAGTGGATTTCACTGTCTTGAAAAATGATGTCCACAGATCACAGGAAGCTGGTGGGGGAGAAAGGAATGGCAGGAGACAGCTCTGCAGCCGTAAGTGCACTTCCACTACTTTCCAGTACTGTTCCTCTGCAAGATATGCCTGATTTTGTCCTAATTCTTTGTCTTGAAATCCTTCCTCTGTTCTTCACTGTTCTTCTCTTTGTAGTAACCTAGCTTTCATCTTGGCCCCACCTCACTTCAACAAACATCCCGACCCAAACAACTACTCTCAACTTTCAGCTGTTCAATTATTTTTTCTATATACCCTCCTTCTGCTCATGATCTTCACGTTCCAGCTTTATCTGAATTAGGGGATCTATAGAGGATGTTCTTTTTAAGCTCCAAATATACTTTTGAATTGCACAGCACAAGTCTTACAGCATTTTCCTTGAGATACAGTAATTTTCTCAGTGCCAACTTTATGAAAATTTATGTCCCAAATTATAGACTCATAGAATCATAGATGGTTTGGATTTGAAGGGACTTTTAAATATCATGTAGTTCAACCCCCCTGCCAAGATGGGGACACCTTTCACTAGATTGAGTCTCTCAAAGCCCCATCCAACCTGACTGTTAGCACTTCCAATGATGGGGCATCCATCTCTGGGTTACCTCTGGGCAATCTGATCCAGTGTCTCACACCCTCATTTTAAAAACATTTTTCCTTATATCCAATATATTGTATATTAGGGTTCTGAAAAATTTTGTCTTTGTAACACAACCATTGTAAACCACATGACAGCGAGCCACAGAATTAGCTCATAAGCTTTCATGGAAAAACTTTACATATTCCCTTAATGAAATCACAGTTTTTTATATAAAATAATATGCTATAAAATAATATATATAGTGATACAAAGGAAAATGCCCTATGACACTTGCTAACCTAAAGTCTATCATTTTTATTAAAAGATCAGGGTTGGGTTGAATAAAATGACACCAGAATTGGAGATAATTCCACTGAAACTTGACACACAGGAGGAAACATTATTGTGCAGGTGATTTACAAACAAATGATATGCCAAATCCAATATTGCTGTATTAGCAATGCTTAGGTTCTAGCCATGTACTAACTGTATTTACTTGCCAGTGCAAGAAGTTCCCCAGTGGATTCAATTTGACAACCAAGGCACACAAAGGTATAGAAGCCTATTGCAAAACCAGGACATTTAATAATTGGAAATACTGACAAGCTTCAAAATGAATGATATGCAGTGTTGTTTTATTCAGGTCTCTGACATTTCTGCAAGGAAAATATAAAAATAATTGATAGGAGTAAACAAAATGCAATATCTCATCAGACTGATGGTGCATATACTGTAGTTTTATGCCTCCAGCTGCCCCAGATGCTTTGGAAGGAGGCACAAGAACCTCAAACTAGTAAGAAACAAGATTATTTTCCTTCCATTCTCTTATCATCTTAGCATGATTCTCCTTCTAAAATGCTAAGTGGTTTAGGATTTCTTTAAGTCCTAAAGCATGATATTTTATCTCTCCTCCCATACTGATTTTGTTAGTACCTAACTGGTACTAACTGGATCTGGAAATCACTACAACTTCAAACAGCCTTACTAACTACATTAATGTCCATTTGCTCTGTTATTCTTACTAGTATATCACATTGGTGTATTTTTTAACCAAAAAATGTGTTTCTCAACAAGAAGTGAATCATGGTTTTGCCTTATAATCTCGCCACCCTTCATTCTTTCAAACCTTTCTTTTCAACCGCTATTCTCTTTTCCCCTCCGTAATAACCAAAATCATAGAAGTGATGTCAGAAACCCTTTCTGTAAACACAAAACATCATCCTTCTCCCTGAAATTTATTGTCCTTTTGCTGTTTACTTCTGTAGATTTACATTTGGTCTTGCATGCAGATATACTTTATATACTGCTTCAGAGGTTCTTTTGTAAGTAGTTTTAGATGTACTACATATTATTAATGGCATTAATTTGCATATATCATGAATCAATAAAAGGAAACATTGTAATAGGTTACTAAAAATCATATTAGGAAATAAAGTAGGTATTTTGAAACTCATTAAATTGAGTCTCAATATCAAAGGTACTACCAAAAAGTATATGACATATTCCATTTCAATTTCAAAGAAGTAAAAGTATAAATTACCATACATATTAATACACAGTGCTAGTGAAATTCTCAAATTGGTCATTCACCACCCTCTTATATTAACTGTATCCATGTTCTTCCCAGTAACATTTTCCATCTACATTAGCTTTGCCATACACAAAATATGTCTTTATTACCCACAAAGAAAATATATCATTTTGGTTCAGAGACCATAGGAATCAACAACTCCTCCATTCTAAGTTAATTCTTTTCCCCAGAAATCTGTGGGACCATGAGATTTCCAATTTATTTCTTCAGAATGTGATTATTTTGAGCAAACCACACAAACAGACAGCACAAATGTTTGTAAATGGCTTCAGAAACCAATCTCTACTGCAGTTGGCATAAGAAATATATAGAGCTAGATAAGACAAACACCCATTGGACATTCTGTTCCTGCAAGGCTTTTTGGGCTTGTATCAGAGTCTTGTAAGGAGTCCAGAATTCTTATTTTTGTGTTGGGTCACACTGGAATTCATAGTATTTCTTCTGCAACCTGATCATCAAGTTAAAACAGACACAACCCACTCCACCCTGCTAAAATTAAAATTTTCACCCAGGTTGCTAACCCCTATCCAAGGTTCCTGCATTTTCCTTTTGCCTCTTATATCTGTACATGTATACTTGTGTGTGAAGATATTCACAATAGATGAATGTATTTTTAACTGGAACAATTTTTGTTAAGTTTTGCAATTCAACCTTATCACACAATTTCTGAAAATAGAAGGTTGCAAAGGAACACTGAGGAATATTGAATTCCTGAATCTGGAGTTAAATTATTGCTGTTGAAGTGAATGTTGTAGTCAATTGCTTTAATATAGCCAACAAAACATTCCTTAGTCTCAGAAATGTCATATATGAAACTGTTATCTATCATTATTGCTAAGGGAATGCTGGTGTCATAAACCTCAGTACCTACAGCTTTTAGAACTGTTAGATTATTTCTTTAACATTTTTTTCCTCCCAGTGCAATGGGAAATTCCAGTGGCTGATCAAATGAAACAGCTCTCTAAGTTCACCTGGAAACATTAATCATCTGGACACACTGCATAAACCGCTAATCTCATGCCTGTCATTTAAAATGAGGAAAGGAGTACAAGGAAAGATTCAGGCAGACTTTTTAAAGCCTTAGCATTGTTATTTTAATTAATATTAAGTCTCAAATTAGGTGCCTAAATCTTGCATTGCAACAAATAAAAAAGGCCAGAGAAAATGATCCCTCTGAATAAAAATGAATGTGATTCAACACATTGCTTCAGCACAGTGTCTCCTATTCTTTTACCTGCTAATGTTCAGCTCCTTATCAGGCACTGAAGTTAACATCATGACATATTTTTTGCTTGAAAGCAGAGGCAGAGATACTACTAAACCCTAAAAATGTTTATGTTGACCTAATATACATTGGCCCAACAGCCTACAGCTAGCTGTGCATACCTTCACTCTGCTCCAACTTCAGCCTTACAATCCTTTCCCATAATGCCTGATACTACTTATCAATCTTGTAAGCATTTGTATTTCCATACTTAAAAATATTTTTACCTATTTTCCAAGCAATTAGACCAAAATGGAAAAGCAGTGCTCATGTAAGAAAGGAGACAACTTTGTATGGGAGTTTCAAAAGCTCCCAGTGTTAGTGTAACTTTTCATTTAAATCTGTGGTAAAATCAGATTTAGGTCAGGGTTTTTACTTTTCACTCTTCAATCATGTATTGTGTAATAATCAGAAGACTTGTCTTTTTTAAATAAAACAACTTACTGAGGTGGAGTGTAGTACACCCCAGTAAGAAGGAAGAGCGTTGCGGCCTTTTACATTTGCCTCTTGCTCATTCACATGGTCTCTGTCAACCTGAACTGTTTTAATTTAAGGAAAAGCACATCCAGCAACAAAGCCTCCCAAGGATTCAGGATGCCGCAGCCGGTAATGGAGGTGTTCCAAAAGTGACAATGGGAAATTCCAGCTGATTGCGTGATGTTTGCAGCTGTATTATGGAAAATGTTATATGGAGAATGGTTGTGAGCTTGTGTGCATGGCATTGCATTATCTATACTGCCCAGCCAGTATGCTCCGTACAGGACTGTATTGCTGTCTTAGCAGCAGCTGCCCCCCATCCCCAGCTCTTTCTCCTTTCATACAGTGATTGACAAAGAAATGCAAAAAATTGGGAAACAATAAATTGTAGTAAATGTGTTCATTACTTCACTTTATGCCATTCACTAGGATACTGATTCACCACCATAACGGCTCCAGGATCAGTAATAAAAATTAACCATTTTTGTGTGTGCCTTGTATTCTTTATTTTGGTGTTATCCTCCAGAAAACTTTTTTTACACTTTAAAGAGTTCTAAAGGCTAAGCTTAATAGAAAAACATAACGAACAAGAACACTGAAATGCTTCTCAGCTTCAGCTCATATAAGTGGATGCTGGCCAAGATCAAGCATCACTTACCCACCAGGAACCCAGTGCTCACTTCAAGATATTTCCAAGTTATGATGTGGGAGGGATGCATCACTATTTGGAGCGGATTCATGTTTTCTTTCAGCACACTTTTTCATTTAGGTTTGATTGGAAACAGAGGCTGTTCTAACTATTGTTCTGTTTGCAGCAAGTAACCCAGAAAGGTCCATCTGTGTTTTACTTACATTCAAATAATTAGTTCAATATTTGACACCTTTCCTAAATGAAAAAAACTGCTCAAACCTACTGCACTTATGAGATCACAGCTCCTCCAAACCTGCTCAAATATTGAAAGTCTATAAATCCCTCTCTTCAAGATGTGCAAAATAAACATGTCCACTAGTTATTGCACAGAATAATCAATGTCTGGCTGTACTCTTTAAATGGAAAATTGTGTTTTGTTTCTCTGATATACGCTGTGGTTTTAGGAAGATGAGTTGCATAGTTGAGTATGAAGGACTATCCCCAAAGGAAAACAAGACCCACTTGCAGATAAAAATGGCTCAGTTTTGGGTCCAACAGGTTCTTCAGGTTATGCTATCCCTGGTGACACATGCTGACAAGGATGGTAGTGATTGATGGTGCACAGCACTTTTTTTTTGCTGCTAGGATGCCAGCCAAAACTGAAATGTTATTGCTGTCATGGCAGAACAAAGAGCGAGGGCAGGCACGGTAGGGATTAATACTGTCACTGACATAGACTTCAACTGTCAGAGAGGAATACAACCTGTTGTATAGTAGATGGGGAACTGGAGGGCACATGAATTAAGACCAACCCATTAAGAATATAAATATTCCACTCAGGTCTCATAATTTCATCAGCTGGGTATGTCCTGTTTTACTTCTGCCTTTCTCCATACCTCTGCTTCACAGGCAGCTCACATATGAGTCTGTGGGTTGCCTGTGAAAAATTTTCTGGCATGTGTGACAGCGTATTACAGCAGTATGGATGCAGAAATTATCTAGCATGGCACAGACATCCCCTAGGACTCTAAGGATGAAACTGAGGTCTTGATTTTCGCAGAGGAGTATGATGAAGTTTTATGGTGTATGCATGTAATCTTGTATTTGCAAATACCTGAATATATTTTTCATGCCTTATCAAGAGAGCTAACTGTTAGATCATTTGCATATGAAAAGCCTCTCCCATACACAGATTACCCGGTTCCAAGCGTTTCTAATCTAGGAAAGGTTTCAGCTATCACATCTTTAGCTGAATTAAATTCTATTTAATTATTTTTAAATAAACCATAAAGCACTGGAAAAGCTACCATGGTAGAGGTATAAATATACTTAATGTACCAGTATATCTTAATTAATAATATCTAAAATTTTAAATCTGTATTCATCAAGATTTTGCAGTTTTACAGAATGCAGTATCTGCAGAATAGCATTAGAGTCTTTGCTTTCACTGGTTCTACTAAAAGTTAAGTAAGAACACCTGTTCTGATACAGGATGATATTGGCAGATGGAAGTGAATCACAGGTCTTTTGCTCATATAGTCACTTCTGTAGTTTGGTCACTGGCATCCCAGCAATGAAAGGAATCTATCCAAAGGTCAAATATAAGTTAAACTTATATGTCCCAGAAAATACACTTTGGCACCAATTTTTAAAGTTTAACCTAAGTTAAATACACAGTGTCAGTTTTTAAAATAAAATAATAAAATCTTTTATTCTGCTGTTTGCTAGCTATATTTATGTTTAGTTACTCAATGAATTATTTTAATGGCTACTATTTTATCCAGCAATAGAAACCATACAAGAAACTTGCAGTATTAAATTCCTGTACTGTGAACAGAGTTAGAAAGCTAAAGATCCACACTTCTGTCAAACTGGCAGTGGCAAAGACACAGCACTGCTAACCAGTGGGTAGCATAGCCAACATACTGCATTTTGGAAAAAAAATCTTTCAGCCATCAACCTAGGTATCAATTTATGTGCCAGTACTAAAAATACAACCCAAAGAACAAAACAGAGCCATAGAACCAGCTGTATTTTGAGAAGATCTCAGCTTTTATTTACTTTCAGAATTCAGCTGTTTCTCCCCTTGTCTCTTACACACATACCTGCAAAAGTCATCACCCTTCATTTCCTTTTTTATTCCCAATAACAGGACTCATTGTACACCAATCACTTCTGAAAAAAAATCAGTCTTTTCTTTTAGCGATCTACATAAAAGCTGAGCTTTCTCACAGGCGATCCATATTGTGAGAACTGAACACATTTGACAGGCTGCCCTGGAAATAGCTGTATCCAAGACTGTCATAAGCAAGGTTGTATTGGGCCATGAGCTTTCATGTTTATTATACCACCTTGAAATACATGGTGCCTACTTGGTATGCATGGGACTCCACCTCACCCCACCACCCCACATTTATTTTGGCATGCAAACACTTGAGCCACAAGGATCTCTAACAGCTCCATCCAGGAGCAGCCACCCATCCTCCTGGTCTCACACACACCATTGTGGGGTCTGCTGCATCCAATTTGCAGCAGGGGATAACACACTGGGGAAGTGTTGGTGCATCCACAAAACTAACATTTCATACAGGTTTCTCCAATGTTAATTGAAATATTGACATTGTCTATGTGTGACATGGTTCAGTAGTAAACCCAGTATTTTTCTCACAGATCAACAACAGCAGCAGCTTCCTTTTACTGAAATAGCCATGCCCGAGTTACAATCCAAAACAAGAAATGAAATGGCAAGCTGTTTTAAATTATAACATTGTTTAAAAAAACCTATAGCATAGAGTTATATCTCTACAGCTAGGCTGTAACTTGTCAACATGAAAAATACCTGTGGCAGTGCCAAAGTTTCTATTTGCCATAATGGCTTCACCCACTGAGCAACCAAAACCTAAGATTTATAATCTTATTTTTTAAGTATGCACATCTCTAAACTAATTGCTCCAAAAGACAAATTTCCCAGCCATTAAAACACAATTTAAATAAATAAATAAATAAATACCATTCTATCTTTTCCTTCATTCTCTCCTTTGTGGCTCCATATGAAATAGGAAAAATTGGCAAATTTTGGAAATTACAAACAAAATTGATTACTGTGCCCATAAATATATGATAGCACAGATACGGTCAACATAGGATTGTGAAAAATTCAGGGTGGCTTTTGTTTCTGAGGTGCATTTGCAGTGAGCCTGTACTACCATGAGGGAGATGGATGATCCAAAACCTGTGTAGGGAAGAGAGCCAACTAGCCAAGGGTGCTGTCTTAGCTCAACTTCTAGTCCACACTGGGAGTAAGAAAGACATCTGTGGAGCTGCCTCTACTGCCCATTTCTTAGTATCAAGGCACTTCCCTTCAGTTCTCTGGGACACATGAAAGGTGTCATATGGTTTCATTCCTACCAGTATGTCCAAACACTTGACCGTATTCACATATTTTGTGCTTTTGGATTTAGGTTCTCTCACAGCAAGGGAGACAGAGCCAGAGACCAAATTTTCTTTCTTTCAGCTCTAATGCCACTGAGAGAAAATGGATTATTGCTGCTACTTGAATTCTTTTTTGGGTTGTAGTTGAACCAAGAATAGGTTTCAGAAAGAAAGTCAAGCTTGTAAACACTTTGGAAAGACAATGGCAAAAAATTAGGAACAATGTAATAAACAGAAGGCCTTGTGAACAGAATATTAAAAATGAAATGCAAAGAACTGCTGGCTTACTTTTTCCCTTCTAATCTTGAGTGGCCTGTTGCTGACAGTAATTATTTTCCTCATCTTAACACCACTGATCTCTAAATTCTGTCCTGAAGATATTTTTTATTTTATCTGTAACCTTAGATAGTAATTGTTAGCATGGTGATGAAAGGATGATCTTCCCAACTTACACTTACTTACACTGAAAGTAACAAAAATCTCAAATTATAGGTGTGAATTTGATAAATCACAGATACTAAGGCTGTAAAAACTGAAGAGAAAATCCATTGGGCATAGGACGTGTGGACAGTGGAGCATGTCATTTAGTTATACTAGAGACAGAAGAGAACTGATTCTTTGTTTATTCCTAACATCTAAAATGCTTGTACCTGTGAAATTGAAATTTAGCTAAAAGAGTTTTGCTGTTGCTTAGTTTTATCAAGCTTAGGCATGTATTCCTGTGTCAATACTTCTGCTTACAGAAACAGTAATCAGCTAAAGGATGACTATGTGTAGGGTTATAAAACTGACATAGAATTAAGAATACTGTTGAACTACCAAGAAAGAGGAAAAACACCCACCATATTGGTAACGAGATCTAAAAGGTGTAATGGTGGTGCGAAGAGACAGAGGCAGTTCAAGTGCAAACTCCTCCACTCTACTGTATCCACAAGAGAATAAATATGACAAAAATTATCCTATAAAGTTTGCTTAAAAGTCCATATTTAGCTAGTCTTACATGATCTAAAAATGGCCTTATGTGCTTTGCATATTGGTGGTCTTATTGAACACTTCAATAAACCAGTTTTTGAGTACTATGCTAAATCACAAGGTAAGAGCAGTTATAACTATACACTACAATGATTACCTCTTTCTACCATATCAGCAGTGGAGGAAAGTGGTGTATCAGGAGGAAAGAAAATCACAGTGAGTTACTAGATATGCACTAGAAACTCCGTAACATCAAACAAGAAGGAGCAGTAAACAACCACAGAGGATGTGAAGAACCACAAGAATAAAGACAAGAATAAAATATAAATAGTTTTATTATTGAGCTATATCCAGCTGTTCAAGTATATGAGCTATGAATAGCCAGCACAACCTCATGCAATGATGAACTACCTTTTCCTGTGAACTCCCTACACAGAATTCCTAACAATGTTGATACGAAAAACATTTTAGTTTTTCAACAGGTGTTAAAGTGTGGATTTAGCAGCTTTAAGCTTAGTGATCAGTAATACAATGTACTTGACCAGTGTCACATTTTTCTAAATGTCACCTTTTCACACTGTGACACTGCACCCAGTCCTGTCAGTCCCACTTACATCATGCTCAGGTTGAGCCCCAGGCATGTTCCTCCTGATTGCATGGATGCCCCTTGTACTACGTCTTAGCACATTTACTAGCTGATCTCCTTTTATTATCCTGCAAGCTAAAGCCGCTGACATGTAAAACCCAAACATGACTCATGTTCTTATATGAGAAATGTCAGAGGTTATATATTGTCCTGCAATTTTATGACAATAAGTGAATAATTACTTACTGTAATCTTGAACACATTACTACTAAAGATACTAAGATTTCAAAATAGTTGTATGAATACATCCAATAATTGCAGATTGTACTTTATACATAACAATTATAATGTTCAAATTATCTGGGCCTGGTTTATATTTTTTCCATTTTTTCTTGAAAAAAATCTTGACAAGTTAATTATTTTTCTCACGTTTATACCCATCTTTGTGCGTATTTCAGTAGCTATGAATGTAGCAGATTTATATCCATCTCTGATTCCTATTCAATATAAAGAAAAATAAAGTTATGATGATACAGGAAAATCATGTCTCTTGTCTCTAAAAATAGGTTCATCAGTGTGAACACTTACCTTCACCTAACACCATTAAGACCACCAACAAATATGCAAATTTGGAATAAATAAGTGCTCTGGCAATTTTTGCAGGGAATTATTATTCCTGAAAGATTTAAGATACAAGTAACAACACAGAACCTAAAATAGGAGGTTTTGAGAAGGAAACGAGGGAAGGCCTGAGCTAATCGGTCCTCATGGAGATATTTAATGAGAAGGCAACTGATCCTTTACAGAAGACAGAGAATACCCAGATACACTTGAGGTACCTTAAATCATCTGTAACATGGTTGTAATGTTGGTATGATTTGACTGAGAGGAGGATAGTTCTTTTGCCTGTTTATCATACAATGTGATGCTGAGTGAGAAGGAAAGTGGAAGGAGAAAAGTGAAACAAGAAAGAGGGCATAGCACATGCAAACTTATGCAAGACTGGCCTTGACAAACCGGTAAAAGAGGGAAAGAGGATGTGATCCTGCTTGGTAAAGGGATTTTATACTTCTTCTAAAAAATGTGATTGGGATCAACTGTTCTTAGCAGTAGCATTTTATTAAAAAAGGTGTCTTATACCACTTGTTTTATCTTAACCTATTTTTAAATCTCTTCATCCCTGAATTACTGCCTGTATCTACCGAATTGGGCAATTTTTTGCTAAAAAATTATGTCCCAGGAAAGAAGGAGCCAACAGACTTGGACTGTAAAGATTGTCCATATAAAAGGCTTTGACTAGTGAGCTTTCTCTCACTAGTAAATATTCTGCAATATTTATTCAGATCCTCCCCATTAACAGCAGTAATTAATGGCAGAGTATAAATATTAAGTTTAAAAGATCCAAACTGTCCTCTGTTGCTAGAACTTTAAAATACCCAATGGCTACATATTCAAACGAATCCAAAATGAGCTATAGTAATGGCAGAAGCTGAAATGTAGGCAGAACTCAACTTTTAGCCGTTGTATCACACAAAACTCTTGCTGAATGTAGGCAGAACTCAACCTTTTCGCCATTGTATCACACAAAACTCTTGCTGTTGCTACTACTAATTGAGTTACTCTAGTTTACAAAAGGCAAACACTGAAATAAATTTGTTATGAATAACATAATCTTGTTATGCTTACATAATACATAATATTAAAAATATACAGCATTTTCAAAACCCATCAGTCACTTAGACTATTACTGCTGCAGTACCTTTCTTCAATGCTACTATTTGCAAAGAACATCGTAAAAACAACTATCTGTAATTTTTTTCTTGAACTTGTTCTAGTATAATTTTGAAGCATGAAAAAAAAAATTCAAGAAGTAATAATTCCCCGTAGCTGCTAATTCATGATCCTAAGAAAAGGCCAAAACTAATCAACTATATGAAGTGTTGGCTGGGACAAATTTGAAACCATGTGAAAATATTCTATTGATAGATTCTACCCTCAGGAAAACTTAATTTTGTAAAGTCACTGTAACTGAGGAGGAAGGCAAACAATTTGCAATATACTCTAAATTGTATGAGTAATGTAATGACTGTGCTATTCCTAGACTGTCTGGATCTCTGCTGGTATGGTTAAGCAAGCCAGAAAGAGGTTCTGAGACCACAAACACAACATTTTTTAATTAATTTAATCAAATTTAATTTATATTATATATATAAATTAATAAAATAAATTTAATTAATTTAATTAAAAAAGGCAGACCCCAGGGGAAATGGAGAGCTGTGGTCTGTGGGGTACAGGGCAGCCACTGCCAGCTCCCACCCAAGAACTGAAGAATATCACTTCCCCCTTTCCCACTTGAGTTATGAAGTGATGTTTTTAAAAGATGGTTACTTTCTCCTCCATCCTCTTCCTCTTCCACATCACTAACGCTTTCCAATAGTGCAATAAGGTTCTCAAAGTAGGAATCAAATGGTCTTGAAAACCCAAGGACAGATGCATAGCAAATTCCTTGCCTCTGCTGCTACATCATCTCTCATTTAAATTCATAGCTGGCCCAGAGTACACATCTGTAAACACTGCTGAATTGGTAAGTACTTTATTCCTGAAATGGAGACTCCTTTACCTCAAAAAAACTTCCCATGGAAACTGTCAGCATGCCCCAGAAAAACTTCTGTCCTCAGAACTTCACTGGAAGTCTGGAGAGGGAGTCTGTTTGTTCAGAACAAGCATCCGAGCGTATCCACTTGGAGATCTGATAGAGGATTTTGTCTCCTGCACGGGGTGTGTTTATCACAGGTAGCTATGTTCAAATGGGAAAAATTGCATTACCCTGGAAGCACATGGCCCATGATAAACACCTTGTATGGGGATTCTGATGATAAATGCTGTCAGCACATATCTGCTACAAAAGGGATATCTTCTTAAGCCCCAGCTAGCAATCAGCTTAGTTCTGATACAGAGGGATTAATATATTCGCAGGATTTTGCACCAGGCAGTGTAACTAGAAATGGCACAAACTGGAAAATAAATCACCCACAAAACATATATATATATATATATATATATATTCATTTAAAGATGTATAGAATAAAAAAAGCATTTAAAATCTTATTTTTATTGACATAAAAATTGCATTTTGCTTTAAAAAATAATCTATAATTTCATACACATTTTAGGAAGTCTGGAACCAATTTTTTTTAGTAATCTACAGTGCTTCTTCTCAAACTTCATATGCATCTGACCTCTGAGGTGCCAGTTTGTTGAATAGCCTTGTTTGGTGCTAACCAATTTAGCACAAAGTACTGCATGCAGATTTCAGGGTACATCCCCAATAAAATGCAGCAATTTCATAACAATTTTAAAAGATTAAGAATATTACCTATGACCATTTTTATAAGCAAAGGAGGATTAAGATGTGTTTACGTGGGTTGTGTATGATCCAGATTAGCTTTTTGCTGTTTTGGCTAATGCTCATGGGTTTAACACCGGAGCTTGGATAACATTCATGGGCTTCGCCGTATATATACCGGGTCTGACAGGTTTGAGATCTGTCAGAGACTTGTGTTCCTAAATCCAGGGGACTCACATTTACATTTCAGTGAGAAACTTAATAGCAATACTTAACAAGATCAAGGTAAACATCGAAACTACATTTCTTAAAGGAGTTTAAAATTTTTGAAGAAGCATATTTCTTCTGTGTGTGAACAGAAGTAGTATCTGGCAAAGGCCACATGCATTCAGTTTTGATTAAACCATGCATCAAGCTAATTATTCTTTCATACCAGCACATCCCAAGCTTAGCAATGTCCTTGTTTAATACTCTCTACTTTCCTGACTGGACTGATTCAATGATCAGTATAATTAACCAGCTTTGTGGCAAATCAAATTTATACAGCTGTGGAAATGAAACAGGTGTGACCTGCATGTGTTCTTGATTGGTCTTTTGTCGTGGGGCTGCAGACTCATTTTTTATTTAAGGACCTTGCCAGTAGCTATACATCACAAGATAAGGCTAGGATTTTTTTTGTGTCGAAAAAAAGTAGTGCTTGTTATGTACCACACCTGAACAGTATCGTTGCATTGATAATGAAAGAAAGGTGACATAAAGAGTAACTCATGTGTGTTGATGAAGTCAGGGAGCATTGATTAGACATACACTACAGACTATGCAGCAGCCTAACATGCCATAAAATTAAGGGCATGATAAATAGCAGGTTGATTACACATCAGGAAAAAACTGATGAAGTTATGCTCCATAATTAATGAATCCCTTCACAGTACAACTTTCCTAGAGCTTATAAATATCACCTGAATTACTGAAGTAGCTTTGAAATCGTTCCACTGGGGAAATTAATTTAAAATTGATGAAAGACATATAGGAGATATAGCTATCTTTAGTATTTCTGGGTTCATTGCAGCCTGCTGAGTTTCCAGCTGTTTGAGCTGTATTTCAGATAGAGAAACCCTGGTCCTTGTAGGTAGAGCTGCAAGCTGAAGAGGAACATAGCAGAAGTAATGTAGATTTATAATCTTCCATTAAGTCAGCTTGTGCTTTTCCAGTCTTGTGACCTTTTTTTGCTAGGTAAAGAGAAAAAAAAAAAAAAAAAAAAGAGAGGACACTGTGCAGATTGCCCCCAAATACTCTCAGTGAGGACACTGATATAGCTGCAAGTATGTGATCTCCTTCCAAGGAAATAAAAGGATGCTGTTTCTTTTCCAAGACTGCATTCAACTTTGTTTTCACAGGCAGGAGGGGAACTGTTACTTCTCCAAAATGCAAGTTTTTGGCCACAACAATAGCATGATGCTTTCAGTGCAGAATGGAACTGAGCTCCATTTCTTCTCCGCAATTCTCTCTTACTTATTGTAAGACAAGTAACAAGGAATGCAAATTAATGCATAAAAGATCAAAGGGCATTTAATTATACAGAATACTTTTGCAAAAATAAGTGGCAAATAGTTGCTTTGTAGTATAAATAGAAGCAGATTGTTACTAAGAAAGCAAAATACATTTGAGGTATGTGCCCTATATCTTACTTGAGTTATAGAAAAGTTGTGAATGATGCAATTCAATGGTAGGGATCTGGGACGAGGCTTCCTCTGGTGCTGAGCCTGATCTTTAATCAGCTTGTTCTACCATTACCTTTGATCATTAAGAGTTTAGATTCAAGCCCAGAGATCACAGCCTAAAACAGTATTCTATTTATATAACCTACAGCTGTGAGCCTCTCTATAGAACATTTCAATGAGCTTTATTATTACTACTGGTGTTATTTTTAAACAAGTTGTTAGTAAGGACAGCACAAGAATTTCTCTAATTTCTAGAGTTTCCATTCATCATTGGATAAATTCTTCAATATATCACACTGACTCTGCCATGACAGCATTAAATGGCAAGAAAGATCACTAGTACCATGTGACTCTAACATCTCCATCAAAAAAACACTAAATATTTTTTAAATCTTTACCTTGATAGGATGAATCCTTTGAACTTCAATACAGACATGAACTCTGTCATAAACCATTTTGTTCTTATTTAATATTTTCTAGATCCCGGAGCACCATGTTCATGCACTGCCACATGAAGTGTTAAATTATCTTAATTTCCTAATGTTTCTAAATAATTTATGTTTAGAAAATCTATAATATAATAGTGAGCAGTGTGAGTGTATTCTGAATGGGTTATAACTTCCCTTAAAAAAACACTTATGGAAAGGTTTAGAAATTGGCTTCTTAATTTGCATTTGCTTGAAGCACAGCCAAATATGTGGTTATTAAAATAAAATAATTTATTTTTCTTTACTAAATGTATTTTAAACTGATTTTGCTGTTGGCTTTTCAGAACTGAGAGAATGAAAATACATACACAGGCTTTTCTGCTGTTTTTCAATGCCTGTCTGATAAAAAGACACACACAACTGACTTGCCAAGTTGCTTTTACCTCTATAGGTCAAGAGAGACCAAACTGGGGGACAGAACTCTGAAGATTCGGTTAATGCTCAACAGCCACCCACGCCTCTTAGAAAACATCAATCTTTTGTACAGTACACTCCACCTGAGTACATAATTTCCCAGGAAGGATTGGATAAAATATTAAAACTCGTAATATACTATTTCAGTAATTCTTTTTCTCAATAAAACAAGTTGTCTGCCAGCTATGTAAATGGAACTTGACTTCTGCTGCTGTCCATGACAACTTACTTACATGGCCTAAATTGAAGGATCCCAGCGTGCTTTTAAGCAC
Source organism: Falco peregrinus (assembly GCF_023634155.1). Classification (NCBI taxonomy): domain Eukaryota; kingdom Metazoa; phylum Chordata; class Aves; order Falconiformes; family Falconidae; genus Falco; species Falco peregrinus. The sequence continues at coordinate 35,796,322 of NC_073723.1, forward strand.
ACTGATACCCAACTCCCTGCTGGGGAGAGCTCCAGTGATGTTCCCACTTTTACCTTTTCCTAGACACTGCTCTCCACAGAGGAAAACCTGAGTAGGGAGTTGGATGGAACCATCATGTGCTAACCTAACCTAGATCCTGGGGACAAACGCCTTCAGAAATCAGTTTAAATGCTGGCTTAGTATGTATTTATACCTAGATATATGAACAATAATAACCTGGAAGAATGTTTACATACAAAGTAGATACTGGACTTTTTAAAAAGTCACAGGTAGGAAAGATTACTTGGGAGACTAAAGTACTTTGATGGTGAAACTATATAACTAATAATATAACTCCAAATACATTAATAACTCCTAATAACTCCATAACATGAATGCTTAATGACTGCGTGGTAGCTTGTGTGTAACAATAGTGGCTCTTTGTATTAATTTTTCTCAGCAAGCTGCTACAGCAAATGGTAGCAAATTGGACGCTTTTATGGCAGTTTCAACACATTCTCCAACCAAGTGGCTGCAGAAACCGAATAAATAGGCATTCAGCTGTAAGACATTCCCTTCGAATCTGAGTTAAATCCCAAAGGAAGGGCTCCTGGGGCACGTTACACGGCTGTTTTCTGTGAACGCAGTGTGTAGGACAACATAATTGTCGCTCTTTCCTCAGCAATAAAGCCTTAATTCAACGCTATTTCAGTCAATGTGAATTTTGCCATTGATTTCAGTATTGCATGACCAGAACCAGTGATCAATAAGAACACCTGGAGGAGATGTTCAAAGGCACAAAACGCTGTTAGAAGCCTGCTTGATGGAACTGACTTTCATCAGAGATTAGCTGGCAAATTGTCACTGGGCATTTTTCCCTCCTACTCTCTGATGCATGTCCTAAATTCTGCAGACAGACATGGACAGTATATATCACTTACGTGTAACCTAACTATGCACAGAATATCTTTACTTTTTAAGTGCATTAAATGAATCGGAAATAAATTATAATGGTGAATGACAGGTATCAGCCACTTCCCTTTAATTTTAAATTCTCAACATACAGCACTTGTTCATCATGTTCCTGGGTTATAAATTCCTGTCAAGAAGAATGTTACATAAGGGAAATGTAAACCTCTGCAAAAGTTGTAAGCCAGTTATATACACAATTTTTCTTCCCGCCCCCCCCCCCCCCCCCCCGTATCTGCATTTCTGTTTATACACCTACAACTTCTTTGGAAAGTAAAATTTTTTGTAGACAGTCTATGCACTTCAAGTTGCCTATTTCAGCTAACAGGATCTGTGGACAGTAGCTGACCAGAAAGTCAAATATAGATAATTCTATAGCAGATCTCTTTTGTTTGAATATATACAGTACATTTTGTGGAAGTAGGTTGTAAATTCAAATATAAACATGTTCTCCAAAATTATTAATACCATTTTTAGCTAATAAAGTATTTTTCAAACTGATTTCTACTAAACATTCTGCGCTAATATAAAAATCTGCATATATATTCAGGCAAAGATAAAAAAAAGATGTAAACATGCATGCTAATTTATTTTTATGAAAAGGAAAAAAGAAATCAGATTTCATGGTGACTGCACAAACACGTGCAGTGTGGAAATGGATGCAGCATTCAAGGGCAGGTCCAGCCAATAGAACCTGTATTTTATGAGATGTTCTCCTTCTTAATTTTTTAACAAGACCCTGGTCAAAGTCTATATCCAACTTATTATAAGAAAGTAATATAAAAGATTCTGTGTTTACTTTAAAAATCTCACTAGCATTGCTATTACAATGTTAATTTGGAAAAAGGATTTTTCAATTAATCACTGAAGGGTTTGTTCTCATATAGAGAAGATACTTCATAAAGGCACATATCTTAATATTTATACCTCTGTAGAATAGAAATAATTTATTGTCTGGGCAATTTTTGGTCAGGTATAAGAAAAAAGTGAATAGCAGGAAAATATTTTCTTTTTGACAGAGATCAAAAAGAACCAAAATAGGCTCATTTTGAACATGAGTGTTTACAACAGCTTGTCTGTGTCTGTCAAGATTTACTACAATTCACTCAAAATATCTGTATTATAGACCATGCTCAGAAATCTTTTTTATCCCAGATTTTATCAAAAAAATTACAACTCATTGCTTGTGCATGATTACTCTCAAACTGCTACAGAAGACACTGATGGCTGCACGTTATTTACTCATTGCATGCCTGCAGCTACTCACTAATGAACCTACTTTAATAAAAGTTTTCTTTCCAACTTGTGGCACCTGCACCAGTTTATCGCTGTCAAGTGCAATGCTGTATGTCTGGTACATCACAGCTTACTTATATATGAAAATGTACATTACTGGGGACTCTGACACTGTAGAATGTTCATCCTAGAAAGCTGATCAGTGAGTACCAAGGATGTAAGGACAATTGAAAAAAGCTTCAGATACTTCCTGCTCTCATGAAAGGGTTTTCTAGACAAACATATCTTAATGCTTGAAAATAATTTTAATGTTATATCAGAGTAAGGAAAAAAGTCCTAGAGCTAGAGCCATACTTGTATAAGTCCATCTTTATAAGACTTAATCCTTATCACATATGTTAAAAGGAAGATGTAAAATGATACCCAAAGGGAAGGCAAATCAAATCAATATTTAGTGCATCAGAAATGCTATCATAATGTATGTTTCTATTTCTCAGGACAGGCATCCCATTTTGCAAGTGACCAGTCCTAAATCACTGAGATTTTCTTTGCCTTTTAGTTGAGCCACCAAGGGCAAGCAGGAAGGTACTTCCCTTACCCTACCATTCCCTCCCAGATATTTTTTTTTCAAGTGATAGACTATAAGTTACAAAAAAAAAAATTCTTCCCTTCAAAAAACATAGCTCATAAAATGGAAAGACCATTTTCAGAATAATCAACAAGACTGCTGAGTGTTGGGACTCTCTGGCATTAAGTTTCAGTTCTGTGCTGATAGCACGTGTTGCCCTGCAGTAATGCAGTAAAAATACAGCAAAATCAAAGTGTTGCAAATAGCTGTGCAAAACCTTCAGTGAGTTCTAAGGAAATAATATCTGAACACAAGCAGTAAAACCAGGCTAGAAGGTGACACCTAGACCCAGTTTTATGACAGACCTGGAGGTGAACCAAAATCAGCAATAGCATTGCCTTTGGAAACTATTAATAAGACAGACACCAGCAATTTGGAGAACAATGTGTATTCAATTTAAAGAATTACAGTTGGATGGTTTTCCTAAGGCATTTTCTAAGTCAGCAGGGTCAAAGGTAGACTTATAATGCAACATGTATTCATTATTTATTTATCTATCTTTATTTTTTTATTTTTGGTGAAAAGCAGCCCCAAGCAGACTTCATTGTGTAGGAAGTTCAAAAAAACCCAAATAGTTTGCAGAGATCACTGTAGGTTTCTGCAAAGAACAATGAGGAAGAGATGCCACCTCAGTTTTAAGCAGAAGCAGAAAGATTGATGATTATGATGCACAACATAATGTCACAATGCAGCCTATTTTTGAGAATGTTTAACATACTACTAACTCAAAAAACAGAAGAAATGAGATGGAACAGAGGAAAGCAGAAATTTAAGGCCAAAATCGTTAGCTCTTCAAAACTAAAAATGTGATGCTGAATGTTCCATAGATAGGGGCTGGAATCTAATTATCAGTCTTATGTGCTCACAGTCATCATCGTAATGCCATTCTAAAGTACCCGAGATCTCCGTCCCTTCTGAGCTGTGTACAGAGGGAGGAGGGGGAATATTTCCGAAGTAACATCCAGAAACAGTTTTGGATTTTTCTGTCAAAGAATCTCAAAGATAAAACTGCTGAAAAGGTCCTGGACTTAATGTAGCATTTAAGTCTTGGCTGATGATTCACAACCCGTAAATATCCCTCTAATGGTTTATCAGATTTTCGATAATGATTTGAGAGACTTGAAAGGTATTTCTTGAAACGTTATGATTTTTTTCCTTGTAAAGCAATCAATATGTGCATACTGTGCTGCTTGATCTTATCACTAGTTACAGCTGGAAGTATATGACTGAAACATTTATTAAAAGTCCTCTGCTTTTTTCATTTTGTGTGTTTAATTTTGTAATGAAAACTCTCAGTGATTTACTGAGGAAAGATTGCATGTATCAGAAAGATTGGGATTTCTAGTTTTGATCATGGAAAGAGGCAGAGACACAGGCTTTGTCTGAAGTTAAGACCTGTACTAGAGGTCAGATGAAGATGTTCTTTCCTTCTCTGTTTCTACAGAGAAAGTTTATGAAAGGCAACAGAAAAAAATCAGGTCAGCTATGAAAACAAAGTGTTCTTAAAATCACAACTTGCACTGCTTACATATGCAGCCATGCAAGTCTTTTCTTTTTTCTTTTCTTAAAGCTGGTATGAAAATAATCAACACCAGATTTTCCCTTAAGAGAACAGATTCTCTCTGTTCTGAACCCGTCAAAGGTTTTTCTCTCTTTTCTGAGTAGAGAGGTGGATGGCAGTGCTACAGCAGTGTACAGAGACTTTAACAGAGGCTGGAGTCCCTTCAATATTTCCAGAATTTTATAGGTTTTAGAGGTTTTATGACAATAATACTTTCTTCAACTTGCACATATACTGTAAGGTTTGTATAGGTACTTTATGATCAGGTCCATAGTATGTGTTTAAAAGAGACTTTTTAAAATAGATGAGCAATCTGGATTCAAAATCTAAGTGATGGAAAGTAGAAATTGCAAGTACTCTTAGTAAATTATCTTTATGAGTAGAGTTTGAGAATGTATATCTTGACTTATCCTGCAGTCATCTAACTTCAGGTTCTAACCACTGGTTTTCTCAGTTTAAGAGACAGAATTGTCTTTCTACATAGATTGCTTTAGAGTATGATTATCTTCAACCTGTTGATTGTTATTTTAATAGACTTCATTTTTAAAAACTATTATTGATTTTCCCAGATCTCATATCATTACTGGAGTGCAGTTCCAGAACTTGTAAGTTTTGATTTTTTGTAGAAGACTAAACAACATACAGTAAGTGCTGTTTCACTGATGATAAATTTTGTTATTGATAAACATAGGAGCATTTGCTGCCAGCCTGAGCAGGGCTGAGGACTGGAATTCTATGTGTGCATTGAAACCAGTATTACATTTATATTTCTGACACCTTCTTAGTTTTCAATGACATTTCAAATACAAACTTTCAATAGTATGGTGCATTCATTTGCTAAGTCCCCCTAATGCATGTCAAATCACATAATCCAAATTACATTATTTGCATATGTTAATCTTTTTTAATAATTCTTATCAATCCTTACCAACAGCTGATGCATTTTTATCAGATCACCCTAGCTTTCCAATTTTTCTTTTTGTTGAATCGTTGTATATTGTCTGCTATTCTACAAACTTACTTATGTAAGATGAAGAAACCCCTCCCAACATTTAATGTTTTTAATGAAGCCAAAGCTGGTTTTAAGGTTTTTTTTGTTACCCTAAATTTGTTCTCCATAAAACTGAAATGACTGGCTGGATTTCTTTGTTATGTTCTCCACTTGTATTTCAGGTGCTCGAACTTCTGCTCTCAGACAAATTTTTGGAAGTAATTTCTGAATCTGTACGTGCACTGTTTATCCCTTTCTCTCCCCTTTTCAAGACAGAATGTAAGTTCTTGATTCCTCAAGCTTTCCTCCTTACTTTTAGTATTTCCTCCCAGCATTTACAAGAACAAAAATTCTACTTTTCTTCCTGAGGCAGGCTCCCACCGAGCTGTGGGGAGCAGCATGTAAGTTGTGCGTGTAGGGTTTGGTCAGACCACTACTCTCTCAAAAGATGTTTTTTGAAACAGTTATCTTCCAATACTTTTGATTCACTTGTGCAGTCCAGAAGAAAAAATAAGTCTGCTTAAAGTGTCAAAGAAAAAATTCTAGTTTATTTACCCTGCATGCTTCACTGAGGGACACATGTCTCAAGTTTTACTGTTTAGCAACATTGGGAAATGAATAATTTCAAACAAGCCAACCTTATCAGGTCACCATGAATTCCCTTCAAAGCTATGAGAAGAGTGCTTCCATTCCTGAAGCCGCTGACTTGTTGAATAGCAATTATATATTTTTTTTGTATAAATGTGATGTGAATATTCAATGACATTTGTACTCCTGCAGGTCATGAGTGTCTTCTTGCTCAGCCTTATTAGTGAACACTTAATTGTGCTGAACTCTACTTCCTCAAAAGGTATGCAGCAGTGGGAATATCCTGGGGCTATTCTAGGATAGCTTTACATGAAGAAAGCTGTCTCTATAACATGCTGAAGAGATATTCCCTTGTTGTCTGGGTCTCTGATGTTTTAAGGAAAGAGGCAGAGTTTTCTTATATGTATCTGGGTCAGTAACTACACTTGTTTTCCCCAATGAGATTTGGTTTTCCATTCACTTTAACTCTTAGTACATACTGTATTAAAGGCTGCTATTTTCTTTGAACAGCAGCAGCCTCAGTACTGGGGGCTCTTTATTGCCCTAACAGGAAAAAAAAAAAAAAAAAAAAGATGGAATTGATCATGGACTGATCCAACTGTAGTATTACAAGACTCAACAGATGCCAACTCTATTTTTAAAGGCTGAAAGTGATTATGCTAACTGTAAAAGTGGACAAAGAAGATAAGAACAGTAAATGGTCTGAACTAGATGATCTTTGAGGTTCCTTCCAAGCCAACCCATTCTGTGATTCTATTATTCTATAAAATGCATGATGAAAAGAAGGCAAATGGGACCTTATAAATAACAGAATATATAGCAGGCAATGCAATAGATCGAAGAATGCTGATAGGATGAAATACTCCTTCATTTGGAATTTCACAGAATTTCTTATCAGATGTTTTCAGTATACATGAAATTCTATCTCCAGCAAGACAAGGATACTCAAAAAACACACATCAGGTGACACCTGTGGACAGCACATCTCTAAAAGCAGCACTAGCTTAAGCCAAAAATACTATGACCTTCTGCAACAGCCACATGCATTCTACATCGCAGCAGCTACCTGCATAACTTTTGAAAATCTTTTATTTTATTATCACTTATTTAACCCTTTAATAAATGCACATGCTACTTTCTATGGCACTCTGCACACAGGGAAATCTAAGAGTGGACAAACAAAATTGAGGACTGAGGCCAAAGTATCATAATCCATTTGATAATTACAGGTAAGGTTTTGACATGTCTTTTATAAGGAGAGAGGTATCAGCAGAATAAAAGGAAGTGTGATGTCTCCCTTCTCATTACTCTTTAAAAAAGCCGCCTGAAATATCACTAATCATCTGTTGGTTTTAAAAGCAGCAGAATATTCACAAGATCTGGATGACACTTCAAAAAAATTTTCTGTTCACAGCGTGTAAGCATAAAAATAGCCCTACAATTTCAGCTAAGCAAACTGTAATATGCAATGGAAACAGATGTTTTACATGAGGCTGGTAGCCAAGCCATGGCAGAATCATTAATGCATTTGGAGCTCAATTTCAACGCCATTTGATGTTGACAGGATTCTTCATATTGTCATGAAGACATCTGGGACTGGTGCCTTGGAATTCACCCCTTGGAAAGGGACAGGATCTGTAGCTGCTCTTAGGATAACTGTTGACTTTATCAGTGGTTCCTAACACTCAAAAGTAAATGCGCTTTGCCTCAGCTGGTGTTGTGCTCTGATTGTCATTGCCAATGTGCATAAAAGATCCCATGAACAATGAAAATATGAAGCTGAATAAAAGTAAACTCCTATTTTTCCACCTTTGCCTTAACTTTCTGACCACTGGTTCAGGTGTGTAGCAGAGAAGTCCCACACCAGCCTCTGCACTCCAGGCACTGCTCTGCTATCTCCTCCAGGGTGCTGCCACACACCTTCTTTAAAGCATGTCTGCCTGCCACACAGGCCATCACTGTCTCTTTCTTCTCCTTCATTTCTTCTGAGTAACACTTAGAGTGTTAGACTGAATCACCATTAAGGATCATCTTTTCATCCTTTTTCATACACAGGCCTCCACCAGGTGGTCCTGATTTAAGTTGTGAAGCTACACTAGCCATGAACAATAACATGAATTTCTTAAAGTTGGTTTATAGGTAAGTCAGTTTTTTCCAAGGTTATTTTCTTCAAGGGTAGCAGCCTGCCTTGACTCCTGTAACAGTGACGTTGCAAGAAAGACCTCAGTGAAAAATGAATGTCTACTACTTGCTTCATAAGAGGAAGCTTGGAGGCATGGAATCTGATGTGATTCCATGATTACATGAGAACATGTGAATGACTGCCTCTCCATGGAGAAGACCCACATGTGCACTGCAGCCTGCCACAGCTCTTATCCTGACCATCCTCAGCAGCTGCAGCGCCAAAGCAGGTCAGTCTATGATTCAACCCTTTTATTTCAGAAAAGCCTTATCACACATGTTTACCAGTTTTCCAGTGTTTGTAAGATTGCATTTGTTACAATGGTTTCCCCTCATTCAGTCATTAGGTCTGTGCAATGAAGTGACAATCCACCCTATCAGCTAGATAACATCCTGAATTAAGGATAAAACATGCTATAAATCTGGGTGTGCAGACGAAGATATACATGGAGACTATGTGTGTATGTGTAGGTAGGTAACAACAAACATACAGAAACAGCTTTAATCTGAGTTTTGTAGTGATGCAAGTTTCACAATTTAATATTTATTTTTAATTCTCATTGGTTACAACCATGTATGGAATAAATAAAATATGTTAACTACATAATATTAGTGCAACTTTGACTAGAATCAAACCCAAAGGTACAATGGAAGTGAAACATTAATATTATTTTTTAACTTAGAAGACTTATGTACGATGCTACAGATTGGAAAAAAATAAAAATATATAGAACCTTTATCCCATTCATACAGATAGGTAAGCAGACCCATTTTTTTTTTTTGCATCTGCTCCTCTAACAACAGATTTGTAACCAGGACAGAATTTGCAAATACAAATTCCTTATATTTTATGTTTGAAAAAGCTCATTGTGTCTCTATTTTTTTGATGCTCCTTTCTAACCTGATGTACTTTTACATTAAGTACAAAATGTTTGTATACCCTTCTTCAAATATTAAAGAAAAAAATGGGTTAGGAAAGCAACGCTTGTAATACTGTTCAGAGTGTACCAAATCCAGAAGCAGAACTTCAATGAATAAGAAAAAGCTACAAAGATCACTTTCATTTTATGCCAGAAGTTCAAGTATTTTATTGAGAGGTAGTGAGGAGTTTTAAAACCTGAAGTTTACTCTACATACATTGGAAATTATATGTTAATATTTGTTTTTATTATTTATTAAGGGCCACCAAAAACACCTTCAAGTTTGAAAGAGAACGTGTTAAATGCAGTGGACAGGAAATGTAGTACTTGTGTACTAACACAGCTCTTACCCTTACATTATCCCTTATAGTTCTTAAGCCTTATATTTCAGAATAGCAATTGCTTAGATTAAATCTATCCTTCAAAAGGCCATTGAGTGATATGAATAGGAGCAGTATCAAAATTACTCAAATTGTTTTGTTTGTCTGTTAAGACTTTTGCACTTGTTAATTAGCTAAGAGGTATTAATGAAGCATCCCTGTACACAGTATTGGTATCTAATATAGTGAAGACATTTTATTGATTGGGATCTTAAAATTACAGACAGTTTTAAAAACAACAAAATTGCAACAGACACCCTTATAATTACAAATTTGATTCTAGTTATGTTTAATTCTTTTTTTTTTCTTTTCTTTTCCTTTTATTTTACTTTATTTTTTCTCTTTGCAAATCACAAATCACAGATTTTCCTTGGGGTCAGGAGGGGTGGAAGGGAAAGAGGAAGAAGGCAAGTTCTCTTCTTAAAAACATTCTTAAAAGTATCTTGTGCAGTTTTCATGAATGACTAGATCTCTACAACAAAAAATTAACAACTCAGCTACCCAGTCCCAAATTTTCTCATTGTACACCATAACCAGGCTTGAACAGGAGAGAATGCAAGAATGCAGCTGGCTATAGAATGAGCTCCCAGTTTACATAACAGTGAAAGTAATCAGTATGTTAAAATGAACTAGATTAATTATAATCTGCCTGTATATAAATAATGTTCTTCCACTGCTGCTACAGGGGAAAAAAAGACAAAAACCCAAGATGATATATTTTATTGAATGTGAAGCAGATGATTGATTTCAGTTGCAGAGATTTCAGCAGAGATCTGTCCTGCAAACTTTCTACATGTAGCACATCCATTTGTTTGGGGTGAGAAACGTGAAGGAGACCTGTGCAGATTAAGCTCTAAGGACCAGAAACTGAGGTCAGTGATATAGCTGTATATATCCCTTCAACTCTGAACCATAACAATGCTTCTGTCCAAAGTCCAAACTTTACCTTCTTTTGAATTGCTATTCCTCCCCTCCTGCTCTCTGCCTGAAAGCACACAGTCCCTACATGGCATTTTCCTTAGAGATGTGTCTTTTTTTCTCAGCCTCAGATATACTCTCCATTTGTAACTTGACCTCTTGCTCTATTCCCTTACAGTAACACATACTTCATGACCTGACCCACAGCATTTCATTTTTACTTGCCTCAGTTACCCTTCCATAATGTTCTGGAGGAGACAACGTTGATACTGAAATACCCCTGCCTGATGCCATAGCAATGTAAAAACTCAAACAGGTGCTTGACTGGAAACTCATGCATTTAAAGCCAGTGAATTTTCAGGGCTGGGGTGTCTTAAATACAGAACAGAGATGCATGCATGCTTCCCTCCCCCCCCACCCCCGGCTTCTGTTTCTGTGGTTTAAGCAATCTAGTTAATTGTTCTGAAAGTTGTGGTGAAGAAAAATAAAATAACTGACCTGGTATCACTGCCTCCCCTAAAGCATACCACGTAAAAAGTCCACCGAGTGAAAGCATGTCAACCCTGTCAAGTCAAAGGCTACAGCAAGCTGTTCATTAAGTCCTGAATAAAGGATGCTGTTCTGAACTAAACTTATATTTGATCTCTATTTCTTTGTTGATATTATAAAGCAATTACTTATTGAGGGTTTCCATAGTAACAAGTGAGATAATTTTTTGTTTTAAAGCTCTTTTATGCACTTAACATACAGATACAGTGGGATAATTGCAGGGAATACTGTTCCTGCTTTCCTGGTATTATTTAACCAGAGCAGGGTAAAGGAAAGCATGGTTTTCAATGAAACTGGAGATTTATTTTCCCTCCTCTGTAAGAACATGAAAAAAACTTTACAATTTACTTACATCTTTGGTTTCTGCGTTTGCTCTTGTACATAGTCATTCTGAAGAAATTCCACTTTCTAAGAAGTAATTGCCTTGGACACGGACAAAAGAGATGAGATCGTGCTTCTGCTTTGCAGTGAGACAGTTGCTCACTGACAGAAGGTAACCAGCAATCTCTCAGAGAAAGGCAGGGTAATACCATTCTCCTAAAATCCAGGGTAGATTCTACTGGCTCTAACTATTTTCTCTGTTACAAAGCCCAGAGACAAAATATATTTATTTTCCTCTTTTTCAAATGTGTTTTATACTAGCTAATAAAATCCAGAAAGTATATAGAATCACATAATCAGACAATATGGGATAATGTGCTATTCAATAGCCTGACATCAAGATTCCTTGAAAAAGCCCTGATATAACCAAAACTGCATAAATGACCTCATAAACTAACAAAAACTAACTTTTCATTGTCAGGTCTTAGAATTATGCATATGAGGACGTTAAAATATTTTGGGCTAAATTTTCAAGCAAAAATACTATTTTTGAAAAATCAGTGCATGTTGATCAATGAAAACCTGACTGCAGGTCTGAGCTCATGAATAGGTTATGCAGGAAATAACATATAAAATGCAAATTTTTTTCCATGCCTATGTTTACTCCTGCATTACCTTCCAATGATTTAATTTGAGGAAAGTTATTTAAGCAACATTCTGCTGATTGCTCATTTTTATAAGTACTTCATTGCCTGCTAGTCTGTTGAATCACAAGGTCATGGGGAAAAAGTGGCAGCACTGTATGATTTTTCACATACATGTATGTCGCCGTTTCAAAGAACCCAGACATCTTCCTAAAGGGAACAGAGGAAAGGGGAAAAAATTCTTGCCGCGTGGAGGAGATAAGAGTTATGACGACATTCAAGAAAGAAGATGACAATGGCAGCTATGCAGCTCGAAAGAGGTGGAAATTTCAGTTCATTCAGCAATAAATCTGCCGTCAATAAAATTACGTGAATGGATTTCTTAATGTTTTAAGAAATCCATGTCTTGAAGTGCTCTTCGTGTTTTAAGATCTTGATCAAAGATATCACAAATACAGAAGTGTCAAAGGAATAGAGATAGAGGATGGGGTAATGTAAAAATAACTGCTGACTCAAATGTCTTGAAAATAATAATAATAGTTGTATTGCTATTTAAAATGCATAGATTGACAGCAGCTTTTTAAACTACTCAAAAAAATCTAAAGCTAATGTTTTTGGCTTACGTAAAAAAAATTAACATCTGGTGCCTATGGATCATTCATGTTTCAGAAAGTAAAAAACTCCTTTTCAAAGACAGGGAGAATTTGCAGCATCCATCTAAAAACATAAACCTACAGGTATTTTATTCATGAAAAAACCCTAAAATTAAAAGGAATGTCTATTTTAAGCTACCTACCATAAAATTATACTTTTTCCATCTTTTTTTTTCTCTCAGATTTTTTCTTTTTATATCTCCAGTATAACCATTTTTTAGTCTTGTGCATTATTTAATTTTCCTTTCAATTGTTCAGTATTCGTATATCCTCACATTGGCACACCTCTAGCTACTGAAGTGAAAACTTTACTTTATATTGACTTTATTCCTGTACTTCTCCTCCCTTTGTCAAAATCTGACCACATGTCTTTTCATTTGCTTTGGCTTTGTATCAGCATAGCTGACAATAATGTGTAGCCTGAAAAAAAAAAGTGGAAGTAACGGATGCATTTTTTAGATGTATTTAGTATTTCAACTCCAGTCATCTCCAAATGCCACAGTTGAAGTAACGCCATCTCTGTTGTGGAGGTCAGCAGAAAGGTGGGAAATTGCAAAGCACATGAACAGTGACAGGAGGAAAAAAAATTGGCTAAGTGATTGCTAAACATAGCAGCAGACAAAATGTCTGCACCATATAGGAAGAACCTGCATGCCACATTAACATTGTGCATTTAATATCCATTTAGGTCAGTATTTTTGCAGTAGTTTGTATGCGCTGAGGATATTTGTGCAGTTTTCCTGCTTTGTTTTTTCCTCTGAGTTAATTTCCAGCTGAATCAGGTCTGTGATCTGACTCAGAGAGACCTGTGGTCTCCCTTTAGATCTGCTGCTTTATGTAGCAGTATTTGTTTCCTTTTCTTGCTCTTTTTCTACTTCTACCTGAATTGAAGACTCTTGTCCATATTATTCAGTTCAAATTTTCCTTATTTTCTTGGTTTAGTAAGATGTCCTTAGTCTTTTTCCTCAACCCACATTAGACCTTAACTATAGAAATAATTTGTTTTCTTGATCATCAGTGGCTAATCTTTTTCATGTGCTTAACCTGGACATATATTACCATCTCTCCATATGTTATTTTTCATAGCACATACAACAACAGGTATATTTTTCCATTGTTCTTTTGTGAATTATTCTATTACAACTGTGTATTTGTATGCAAATGTGTCAGTAATGGCATAATATAAAAATATAAACTAAGTGGAAATTTCATGGGATAGGAATTAATTTATTTTAAATGATCCCTGAAAACACAGTCTTTATTGCTTTTTCTTTTTGTTAATTGCAACTCTGATTATTTCTTCAGTACAGTGAAATGCATTTGCTAAATATAATGTAAATACACTGTGTTTGGTGAATCATTCTAGGTCTGTTCATCAAAAAATATCACAAAAAAAGTACTTGAATGTGCTGGCTAGATTTGAGTGGGCACAGAAGCCTCCTGTTCCTCTGTGTTACTGGTCTCTGTTAGGAGACTTTAAAATTCACTTTCACACTATTACAGCCTTAAAAAAGTCAGAATCTTGCATATGGCTGGTTAAGTGCAACAAGCTTAGTGAGGTGGGAAGAAATGATTGGAACCTCTCAGCAACAAAAATCACCTAGTCATATTAAGCTTATTACTTTTCTACAAGGATGCATCTTCTTAAATGATTACAAAAGTTTAAAATAGTCTTAAAACAGTCTGTTTAATGAATTTTATCAGTTCGTTCTTGCTAGTGGCAAAAAATTAATAATGTCCACATCTGCATATCTGATACCGCCTCTCAGCTTTCTCTCCTCCTACCCTACAGGTCCCAATAAGAAATTTTTGTTTGAAATAAATTTCTTAGACTATTTCCTAAGCAGAGGATAAGAAAAAAATACAGATACTTTACAAATACAAATAACTCCTGACTAGAATGTCACATATTACTCATCAATAAACACTTTGCCTGGGCTGTATCCTCAAATTTATTTTTAATGAGCAGACTTTAGACAGAAAAGGAAGGTGGAGGAGGCTTAACGTATGTTCTGTCTTTCAGTGTTTAATTCAATGCACCCAGTCAATTTAGATAATATCCTTTTAAAGCTTCCACTATGGTTATTTTATGATGTCATCTAGAGAAAATATTACATCTATGAATATGAATTATTTTTTTCTTGAAATAAATGGTATGTGTAAGGATCAACATTTAACCTTTTCTGAGTAATAAATACTCCTTATACAATTTTGATGTATTATAATTATGCACTTGATGTATGCACCATTTATTGATAAAAATTTGGACAATTATCTAACAATAATGCTTTTTAACATGGTGTAATTTAGATAAGTAAAATTCACTTTACTAAGAAATGCCATTTAGCTGTTTCAGCAGGTTTATGACAACATCATCTTTTTATGATGTAATGAGGGCAGAATTTAAAATATTGGCAAAACCATACCCCTGACTAACACCGGTACAACACTGGAACAGGCTGTGGCAAGCAGAATAAGAAACAGCAAAATCTGTACTTCTCATACTTACAACTAGAAGTTAGAATCAAGGAGTTCCATAAATGCTTTTGGAGAGAAAACAAAGGTGGTTAGCATTCCTGAAGCAGACCCGAAATAAAGACCGATCAGAGTGCCAAAGAAGGAAACTTTTATTAAAGGGTTACCTGTAAAGGGCTTAACTCAGCTGCCTAAACATTCATGTCTAGCATTACTTTGATGATTTATGGCATCTGAGCCATCCACACAGTGCCAGAAAATATGGCACAGGACCTGTGGGAACCCTCAACCTTGTGGAGCACTCTGCTGAAGCCAAAGCCATCTTAAATGCCTCTAGGCAAATATTTAGGCAACTGAGTGCAGCCCAAAGACTTTATATTCTAGCCTCTCTGATAACTATCATTATCCTCTAGCTTTTTTATACTTAAGGTGATTGTTTCAAAGTGGTCCCAACCTGAACTCTCAGACCTTGACCCTTGCAAGAGTTGATGGATATGTGTGGAGGAGAACCCCTACAGAGATCCACTGAAATCCAGACAGGAAACAGGAAAAAGTCCTGCCTGTCAGAGACCTGTGATTGATTGCAGTAGGGATTATCTGGAAAGAGAAAATGATAAGGTGTATGACTGAGAATTTTTAAATATCCTCAAAAAGGCCACCATTTGTTAGTACACAATCCACAGCTGATTGTGTGGATTAAAAAATTGTGTGAATAAGAGAAATAATGTAGCATAACACTTTTAAATCAGCAGTACGTGCTTGTACTAAAGCCAGAAAGCCTGTCAAAATGTTTTAACAGTCTTCCTTTACTTCAGCCAGTTTTTACTCTGCCCGAGTGTTCATATCCAGAATACAGTTTGCAAGATTTCATGAAAACCTCAAGTATTCTTCAAAAGCTGCATTAGAATGGAATTTGTTACATTCACACCATTCCCATAATCTACTAGTTTAGAAAATAACATCAGAAGAAATTATTTTTTCTGGAGCTACTTGATATTTAGAAAAGTATTTGGCTGTTCCTTGTCTCTATTATCTTCCGCATTTCTGCTGACCTCCTTTACTCTTCTTCAGCACTATCAGACGTTAATGGCACTTGAGCACAAAAGATTCTTCTTTAGCTAGAAGGAGAAAGCCCCCAGGGTACTGGTCTTACTTTCACCACAGGCAATTTTCTCTTATTCAATGAAGCTTCTTCACTAGAATATATAGTCTCATTGTTATACTACCATGTATCTTTAATCTTTAAGGAATTTGCTGTCAAGCTTCCCTCATTAGACTGAGCTCTTTTTATCAGACGTCACTATTGCCATTTAGCAATATGATCACAAAGCCTGCCACGTTCGTTCTCAGGTAGGAGCCCATAATGGCTCTTCCTCCATTCCCTTGCCCTGTTCACAGAGTGTTCTCATTCCTTCAAGAAGAGCATTAGAAAAGCATTCAGATATTTTTCTGTGACTAAAAATTTCCAAAGTTTAGTGTCACTTCCTACAAATGTAAGGTTGGTCAACAACTCCATGTCTGAAAGTAAAAATCTGTATCTATTCTAAAGATAAGAATTTTAAAGAATTACAAAAGATTAGGGGGGAGGGGGGGAAAACCAACCCAGCTAAGCAAAGGTACTTCATAACGGTTCTTAAATACATTAAAGGTTGGCAACACACAAAAAGAACAGGGGAGGGTTCATGAATAAGCCATTTTCTGTCTTGAAGTTAGAACAGTCACGACATACGCTGTAGCAACAGAAATTTAAATTGGTTGTTTGGAAACTGATTTTGTTATTGGTGAGGGTAGCTATACATTGCCTAAGGAGTGCTAAAGGATTTTGGAACAGGTTATGTATCTCAGAGGAGCCTGCCTAGGAGATGGATAAGATGACATCTTGCAGTTTCTTCCAAGCCTTACTTGTGATCCTATACGCCCGGATAAAGTATCAATCATCATAAGATTTAGCACTAGCCAAGATTCAGGACTACGTTAGTCTTTCAGCCTACCTAATACTAATGGAGCGTTTCAGACAGGAGGAGACCAGCACGACGTGGGGAGGCTCGACAGCAACAAGTGTGAAGCCTATAATGTCCTGAACATGCTTTTAGGGAATCCTGGAAGATCAATCTCTCCTCTTGACACTGGAGGGGCTTCTCCAGCTATGAATGAATGAGATCACCTGTGGTTGAACCCTGCTAAGAATCTTCCCAGACACAGATACTGGTCTACTAACTCAGGCACACAGAGATACACATTATGAATACTCTTCAGAGTTGCACCGTGTTCAAAAAATCATTTGGGTAACTTCCACAAGATTCAGAGGAGCTACGATACTTGGGTATGCTGGAGGACTGAACTTTCCACTTTGCAATTCAGAATGATGCTTTTACACAAAGAGCCCTCCGCAGCTTTCTCCCCAGTCCCAAAGACTTTCAGGGGCTCTAGAGAGGTTTGATACTTTCCCAGCTTTACCTCTCTCCTCATTATTCACACTGTCTTATATAACCCTTGAGTGAAACTTGGCCAGTTCTATTTTGTTCCCAGTTCCAAAAGCGAATAATGCAGTTCTGAATGTCTGATAGCTCTTCCTTTCTTTCAATAAAAGTACTGCACAAAGTACTGGTCCCTTCAGACTGGTAGCAATAACATAAAGCTTTCTGTTCCTCCATCTGAGGAAGATTTAGCTATTATTTTAAATCAGGTATAATAAGATATTCCTCTCTGAAATGTCTCAAAATCCAGTTGAACTTCAGGCTTAGAGTTAAGTATTCTATATGATAGATTCTACAGTGGAAAAGCACATCTTCTCTTCTGCTTTGGCAAGTGGAAAAATGGTAAATCAATCTCAGATGAATGCCATTTCATTTGCTTTACACACTCTGTAAGATCCAAATTTGTTCCTCCTCTTAGATCAGTTTCTTTCCTAATCCATCTCAGTTCTTGACAAGTTTGTTCTTGGCTAGTTTCCTTTTAGTTTTGAGCAATTTTGATGTTGGGTTTGTTTTGATTTTGCTAAGTCCTGGCTTGTTTTCATCTCATCTTTAATTTGATTTCAGCCAGGTTTTATCTAGCCCTGACAGGTTTCCATTTGTTCTGCTACATGCTTTGGTTGCTGGTTTGGCTGGGACTTTTCATCATCTTTTCTTTCATCTGAGGTGAGGTTGTCACCACGCAGCAACAATACTTCTCAGTTGCTTTCATGCTATTTCTAAACACCTGTTTAACAATGGAGACAGTCTTAAGAAGCATTCTGCTTCAAACTTCTCGAATTATGGGACTAAAATACACTTCCCTTACATTAAAAGGACTTAGAGGATTTGTGTCCCAATTTTTTTTCCAAATATAAACCAAGATTCCACTCAAAAACATCTTTTCTTCAGGATTTACATTAATATAATTCAGAACACAAATTATGTATACAAAGGTGGTCTACATTTTTCTGATCATTAAACTAATTCAATGTACGAGTCATATTACTAGAAAAGCTTCCCTCTATTTCACCTTACAGTAATCCTTTCAATGATCATGATCTTCAGTGTTTTGCACAACATACTAAAGTTACAGTTCACAGATTTTCCTAAATATAGCACAAACATAATCCTGGACTTGGAAATATATTCATTCAATACAAAATTGTAGCAAAGTGGCTATCAGAATTACGGTAACAATTTTTGTCTGAGCTAGTTAGTAACACATTAAGAATTTCATTAGCCTAGGTCATTGAAACAATCTTAATGTGTCCAGAATTAACATTTCAAAGTGTAATAGTTTTTATCCAGTTGGTAAAGTTTTAATCCTAGTGGAAAACTGTTAGAAAGTCATTAAGTAATAGAAATCTTTTCTTCTGTGTTGTTAAATCTGAAATAAGTTGTGATGCCTATGGCAGGCACTGGTTCCATCACCTCAGAGCTGGTAGATCTTATAGGATACTGCAAATATAAAAGAGTGGACAAATATCAGATGTGGAGCAAAAGCTGCTCTGATGATTTAAAAGAAAAATAAGGAATTTAGGCTTTTGATAGTGTAGTATGTGCTCAATGGTGGATTTAATAAAAAAAATGTTCATACATACTATTTCTAGAGAAACAAAGTGCTGAATATTGGTAAGTTTTCATGAAAGATTTAAGATTACTTTTTTGATCAATCTATCTTGATTCTGCCTAAGTAAAAAGATCATTCCACTTCAGCACAGAGGTTTTTTTAATGGGAAATACACCAATTGCATCATATTCTGCAAACAGGTGATATCCATTTCAATTTGATTAGTGACATGCAATTCAGTGCTGCCCTGTTTTCCTTTTCACATGTGTTTTAATTATCACACTGATGAGACACTTCAGCATGCTAAATTTAATGTTACAAACCTTCAGAATAGAATCTGTTCTTGCATAACCCAAGAACACTGCAAATATACCTCAGATTCATGTATCTTGATTCCGCTTAAGGGCTCAGAAGTACCTGAGCACCTCAAACAGGTTTTCAAACACAGCCGTTTGAAGAAACCATTTGCTACCATCACCACTGTACTATAAGATCCTATTTTAAAGTTTTTATATGTTTATTGAAACAGCTTTACGACAGGTTCGAAATGCATTTTCAGTTTTTCACTCTAGTGAACATTGTCACACTTTGTTTACAAAACAGAACAGGGAGAGTTTGAGAAAGAACCTCTTGTGAACAAATGGGACACTTAAAATGTCTAAGACTCACAGCAATGCAAACTGATGATGTTTTATGGTACAGCCAATGAACAGCTGCTGCTTCAGCCTTTCATTTCAGACTAAAGCTTTTCTAACAATCAAGAGAAAGCTGAAAATGTTCCACTTTCTTTTCTCATTACATGGGATCTTTCTTAGTGTGCAGGGCTCGAGACAATTTTAGTCATAATCAATCAGTGTAATGACTGGCTTGAGAAGGAGAATAAGGCCTTTAACAGAGACAAAAAGTGGAAGAAGAAGATTGATTTTTGGAGTGATGGAAAAAGCTGCATTATATCAACTCACCACCAGACCCTGCTAAAGGATGTAACACCAATGGCACACAGACAACAACATCCTTTGAATTACAGTGCTCTACTCACTGTGCAAAATACTAGCGTGACTCCAACTTCACAACTGCTCCTACTTTTGGGGGATTTTTTTTTTGGGGGGGGGGGGGGCTGTGTGCATGTGCATGTGCTGTGTGGGGTGGTAGGGTAGGGAAAGTGCTAACAAGAAGTTATTACATTAAAATTATTAATGCACCTGATTTAATATCTTAGATTGGTAGATATCTGGGGAGGAAGATCATTTTCCCTAGTCTAAATGAGGCTGCATGCCTATGGTGGTATTATGTACATTTTGGGTCAAATGAATTCATAGGTTCAGTTTTTAGAATATGCTATCTGTATGAGAGCTTCTGTAAACATTACAACTGATTCAAAGACAATTTCTGAGTCAGCCCTTTAGAGAAACAGGATATTTTCTCTATGATTATAGCAAACTGAATTATTCAGCTTTATTTTAAGCTCAAGAAAGTTTTTAATCCAGATTGGTATTATAACACAATGGTACTATGTAACATTTAACACCCAAAGCTCTAATTTTTTCACTGAAAAGCTTTAAATATGTTGGTTACCTATTTGAGGAAAGGATATCAAATACATGACACACATTTTGCATATCAAAAATGTGGCTAAATAGCTAGAAACCCAATATTTTAAAGAAATAAAAGAATCCTTGTAAGTAACAAAAGGCATCAGAAAATGCTTTTGCATGATAAAGTACTTCCAAATCAAACACATTCTCTTTTCAGGAATGTTTCAAAACCAGAAGGAAGAGGGACTTGAAAAGACTAGTACTTCTGACCTTGAGGTTTTACTACTAAGTATCAGATCATACTGTGAATTAACTGCTAAAAATGCACATAGCAACTCTTTTCAACGGGATACTGAAACCCAGAAAACAGAATTGTGTTCTCAATGACCTGAAAACAAACTGAAGAGAGATGTCTGTACAGTAGAGGAGATAAAGAACATTTTTATCCCCTTGTGGACTTGGCAGGAAAAATGTTTTCTCATCAAGGTAAATACTGTAACAGACTATGTGAAAATGTATTCAAGATGCTTTATTAAACTTCAGTATAAAATCATAGGCATTGGAGAATTTAGGTGCCAAGTTTTGTATTCCCTGTTCTGTGGCATTTTGGAAAGGTAAACCCTGTTCAGATAGCATGAAAATAGCATCTTCTTGAAGTAGTCTGTTCAGACAAGATATCAAAATCATAGGGATATCCAAAATGTTTTTTGAAAAATCTGTACCAAAATAACCTCCATTATTGAAAACTTCTGTTTTTGATTCAGCTACACCACTCAAAATGTGCTTGTATTTTTTAATGAAATTTGGCTTTACAGAAGAAAAACCCTCTGATGCTGCAGTAAAAAAAAGAAAGAGAAGGATTTAAGAGAGGCAGTTACTCCTACTCACCATTTATCTCTAGACTGAAATTTCTGCTCATGTCTTAGAATATGAAAGGTGTAGCAAATTATTTTGAAACTAATATTCATAGGAACCAGTTTAACTATGTTGCACTGAACATGAAACTCTCCCTGGCCACTACTAAAAGGGTAAGGTAGCTTCAAAACTTGCACTTGGTCATGAAAGTATCGACTACATTGACTTCTTGAAGGTGAAGATAAGAAAAGTTACAAGTCCTCTTGAAAATGTCTTCTTTCCTCCCTCAGAATAATGATTTACAGAAAGGAAAATTATAATTAGAATACCCTAAAAGAAGAAACTTTGCTCTGAAGTATGACAGGAACATTAAACTTTGTGGGACACTAATTAAAATAAGACAAAACCTTAATCAATAATTTTTTTTTACACACAATAAAAAAACCACTATGAATGATCCACATTTTACACTGAGTCAAAATTTCTCATTTAAGGCCACCTACACATTGTTTTTTGGAATGTAGACCCAAGCCAGTCCAGATTCAATTTACTTTATGCCAAATGAAAACCATGCAATTTTGCTATCTTATAAATCCAAAACATGCACTATTCCACTTGCAAAACGAAGTGGTGAGCTCCGAACATTGTTTATTCTGGAGGGATACAGTACTTATGACACAGCTATTTAAGAAAATGAAGTTTGGAAAATAAAGGTCCTCCTGAACTTGGAATCAAATGCTAGATAAGAAGAGCATGAGAAGATTTTGTTTTGTTTTTCTGATTGGCATTGAGCTTAGTCTCAGTCATCTTTTGCTTAACACTCACTGTGGTTTTAAGGGCTCCATCTGAGTGATGGACTTAGCAGTGTTAGGTTTGTGGTTGGACTTGATCTCAAAGGTCTTCTCCAATGTAAACGATTCTATGATGCTATGACTAAATGAAAAAGCATTTACACTGCCAGATTTTCTCAGGGACTGAGCACAGTGATTTTATCTGGCAAACATTCCTGGGTGCTTGAAAAAGGCAAAGCAGAAGAAATGCAAGATCATGTCAAACATATGATGAAATGAAGTTGATCCAACTTTAATCTAAACCACACACAATCAAAACTATGTATGACATTTTCAGTGACTTCCAGTAAATGCAAAAATAAATCGACATGAAAAACTGAGGTGGGCTTAACTGATATAAAACTTATTGTAGAAAATATTACACTTTCTTCAAGCTGTACTGTGGACCAGAAAACCAAAATACAGTGAAATATTTGAGAGTTTCATGTCTTTCTGAACATTCTGCAGCTGAATATTTTGAACTGCAGTCAAAATATGGCACATGTGATAAAAGGGGTGGGCGAGGTGTTTGACATCAATACACTGGATAGAAAGGTCCAGTGTAGAAATATAGTCCTATCAAATGGATTTTTGATAATTTTTTTTTCACAATTACATCCCCCTCTGCAGAACAATGCCACAATCTCCACACTGTTCTGACAGCAGCAGAACATGTGATGATTATTTTTGAAGAGATTAACATGTTTAAAGGGCATGATGAGACACAAGTCTATTAGGCAGCCCTCATTCAGACTAATAAATATTAGTGAAAATATTTTTCAAATATTAATAGAGGTATTGCTTCTGAATATCATCAAATTAATAACCTTTAAAACACCTGACTTCTGGGAAGGGGAAATAGGATTATGTTTTTTATACGCTGTCATATAGAAAACATATAATGAGGTTCAAGAATGCAGCATTTTTTATCAATGAGTTCAAGATTAAGAAAACAGTCAAATTTCCAGCTGTTGTAAATTAGATGTTATATGACTTAGTTGCCTACATTCATGGCTGACTGAGTTTCATGATGTGGGAGGCTCTATGTTATGCAGCATAAATCCAGGAAAATCATCAAAATTAGTTTAATTTAAATTAACTGAACATTTGGCTCACAATTCTTAATTTTCCAATTCAGTGAACTTAATAGCCTAATCTTTCAAATAGAGGGATAAATTTGATCTGTAAATGGTATCTCTAGCTAAACATATGACTAATCATGCCATTTCACTGCCCAGTGTTTTCTCTTTGGTAAAAGCATCTTATTGGAAGTAGTCTTGAAATTTTCAGTGGAATCAATGTTTCCAAGGATGACTGCACTATAATACACTAATGTGCAGCCCTTTAGTGGAAAATAGGTGTCTAAATTTAAATGAAGACGCTTTTATTTATATAATAAATAAAATATTATATAATTTTATTTATTATATAAAGAAAATAATAAATAAAGAGTTCCTTTATTAATTGCACCTATAAAGTGATGTACCCTTAAACCACGGTCTAGGATCTGTCTTGAGATATTAGGAACTATGGAACATCACATGTTAAGCAAAATAAAATACTGCAAAAGAAAGTAGAATTAAATTATCATCATGATAAATGCAGATTTTAAAGTTCCTTTCATAATGCAGAGTTGTTTTCTTGTTTTGCAAACTTAAAGATAATTAAACAAAGGTTTTCAACATTTTAAAAGAAATCACACCTAGTGAAACGTTATCATCAGAACATATCATACATTGAAATTGCTCCATGCCACCTATACAAAAATGTCAGTGCATTTTAATCTCACCTCTTTAGAAGTCTCAGCATTTCATAATAATCCAATTAAAAAACATAGTAATTTAAAACAAATATATAAATTTGTCTACAAAAGCATCATGAAAAACAAAACAAAAAAAAATACCAACCTCCTGCAAAGTATTCAATCTCTCCCTGTAAATGTTAAATAATTTAAATAAATTTATACTTTATTAACTAAGAATTATCTTTATTTTTATATGTAGTGCTACTTGTATCAGACAAGTGTCGGAATCAGATGCTATATAAAATATTACATTTCTTCCAAGCTCCAAGCACCCTTTCAAACTTGATTCTACATGTCAGTTGGACCGAATCTGTAAAAAACTGGAAGACAGATAGAGGTAACCTGTGCTAAATTTGGACCATCCTATCCTTTGTGTAAGTGATCTGTATGATAATTTACACAAAGAAACTAATAGAATATAGGTGGAATAGGCCCATCTCAGCTTTTACTATAAAGTGATCAATGGCAATGAATGAACAAATTCCTTTATTCAAGTGGATGTAAGATTCAAAAGGTGATTCACCATTTATATGAAAAATTGGAATGTATTTGAAATGGAGACATGAATTGCAAATTTACGATACTGTAAATCAAAACCCAGTCATGACCAAGACGATAATGTTCTTTCCTTAAATTTTAAGGTTTTTACATTGACGGATTGCAGACCATTATAGAGACTTATTACCAAGGTACTCATAATTTCCTACCAAGGTTAGCGATTAATTACACTCCAGTGAGCCTCAAAATCTGGAATACAAGGCATCTGTACTCTGAACATGCTAATAAGAATGTAAGGCAAATCAGCCAGAAAGAAAAGGTGAAAGGTGATTTCCCACCAAATTATATGCAATTGACCATTGGCTATTTTGTTTGGACTTGACTTGTGATGTGTTTTTTAAGACGTGGCTCATGGCCTGTTGTACAAAATGATGGAGACATTTTCAACTTTCAGTGCTCTGCAGCCAATTGTTTTGCATGATAATTGGCCACCTCTTCCTAGAGATTATATGTTGTGTTCATTCTTCTGCAAGTTGAGGCTGCTTTTCAACCCTACCCCTAAAAAAATTCTGTGCTTCTTTACATTAAGCTGTCATGTCTATTCGTTACACTGATTTGCCAGAATGGGTGAAGTAGATGGGACCACTTCAGGTCAGTGAGTGAGCTTATTTTTCCCCCAGTTTTATCACTGAACTGTCATTCATATTCATGCATACCTGTTCAGTGACTAGATTTCACTTATTTCACAAGACAATTTCAAAATTGTGTGTATGGGGTGATGTTTTGGATGTGTGCTGAAAACAGTGTTGATAGTACAGGGCTGTTTTTATTATTGCTGAGTGGTGCTCACACAGAGTCAAGGCCTTTTCAGCTTCTCCCCCCACCCCAGAAGCAAGTAGGCTGGGGGTGCATAACAAGTTGGGAGGAGATGCAGTGGGCCAGTTGACCCCAACTGACCAAAGGGATATTCCATACCATATGGTGACATGCTCTGGAGAATCAGAGAAACTGTGTGAGTGCAAGGGGAAACTGTTGAACATGATGAGCAGTGAGAAGTGGAGGAACACTGGTAACATTCTGAAAAGATGGAATGAGGCAGAACATCTATTTATGTTATCAAATTTTTAGTTAAATTTTGCCAAAACAGTCTGACCCAAGGCATTTTGTCTTCAGCAGTTCAGATCAATGGGGAGTGCTGTTTTGAGAAAGCCTGTTTCAGTCCCTTTTAATTCACTGCTGCCTGCATAGCTACTCAAATAAAGGTTGTGCCTTCCTTGGGGTGTCTTCCCATATTTTAGGTTGTTTTGCTTATCCTCTCTGAGCCCCTGAAGGTACAAGGACTCTCAGTTTCTGTGAGAGACTCAAATGGCTGAGAGGACCCAGACATTACATGAAGTGCAGGCTAAGACCTGAGCTTGAGGGTGCTCAAAAAAAAAACACTCAGTTTCTCAGCCAAGTATCTCCAAGAAAATCAACCCAGCTTTCAGCTGATTATGCAGATTCCCCACCCAGATGCTCTAAAACTCTTCCTCTAACACTTGGGAGGCTTGGTTAAATAATAGCCGGTCTCCCCAGCAGTATTTCTTCCTGATTTCCCTGCCTTCCTCCTAATCAAATGCCTTCTTTTTTTTCTTTTTTTTTTTAAAGGAAATAACTTCATTTCCAAAATAGCACACTTCAACACACCAAAATGTGACAAAACAAAGTTTGCTTTTGCAACCTGCCTGAATTTCACCAATGGAAAAGAGATCATGAAACTGCATCTGTGACATTTACACGAGTGGTGGGACAGACCCAGCATCACAAGGGTTTACAATACAAGGCAGAGGCGGTGACCTTCAGCTATGACACTTTGCTCTAAGGAAAAACTAGAAAAGAATAAAATCTCTAAACTGAAAAGTCTCCAGACTTGCTCTGAGGACGATGGCCTCACAGCTGTGTCTCTAGTGCCATCTGCTGACATGACCTTCCATTGCAACTCCCAAAGCAAAAAGTTCCTCCAGAAGCGAGTTCTGCTGGGCTTTGTGCCTGTGGAAGTTGTAATCAGAAATTTCTTGCTGGAATTACAACTATCATTAATTCCACTTGCTTTTTAAAATTCTGTGTTGTTATTTGTGGGCATTTGGGGTTTTTCAGTAGAGCCACTTGTTTGTATCACCATCAAACATTACAAATGAAGATGTTTAGAGGATTCTGATCCTTCTAAGTACATTCAAATGAGAAAAACCCCACACAACCTGCTGTATGAAAATCTTGGAGTTATATTATAAAATAAAGTAGGCACTTAATTTATAATAGGGAAAAAGTAATTCTCTATAGTAGCCAGCTGTGGATTCAGTATGACCAGGTTGCTTGAATTTTAATTAGTATGCCCATGCACAAATTATGCCGTGGGGTTGTAATCTGACATTACGGTTGTCTCTGATCTACTGGTTTTGAGTTGAGGTACTTGCCTGTCTGAAAACGCTTTACACCCGAGGAAGATCTTGGCTTTTATGACACTACACCTGAGTAAGTCTATCATCTTAAGGTGGTGCCTCAAAGTGGGAAGGAATAAAATGCAAACATTGCATTTTCCAGTATGAAAAAACTGGATAACACGTACTTGGAATAAAGAAATGCAGAGAGCAGTTGCCTGGCAAGCATTAGGACAAAACCAACAAAGATCTTTTCCTTGTTCAAACTCTGAGGCAGCTAACCAGAATTTTTATGCAGATCTGGTGAAGCCACATTTCTAAGCAATTAGGAAAAAAAAAATCCCAAGAAATAGAGACATCTTCTTCTTCTTCCCATCTCAAACAGAGTACAGGCAGAATTCCCATTACTAATACTTTGTGCATGCCTTTTTTTTTCTTTAGAAGTCTTAGTTGAAAAAAGTCCTAGTAAAATAAGAACTTACGATAGAAACTGTTAAATTTAAAGAAAAATTAATTGATTATTGCAGTAGAGAATTTCAGACAGCTTTGAACCAGTAATAGCTGTGGGAGATACTTAAATTTGCTCAGATTTACAGTTTATATGAGAGATTTAGCATGCCATGTAGGAAACATTAATTCTGGTGATGATGGTAACTCCCATGATAATCATTGAAGAAAGCTATACTGGTATCCCAGTGTACTCCCTGCTTTGGGGGACAAAAAATATTTGGGGAGTTGTAAAAATTCAATATTCTCATGATTATGAGATCAATAGGCAACTGAGTTACATTTTGAACTGGAAATGTAAGCATGTCCACAGAAAAATTTGAATGAAACTGAAATATCACAGCAACTACACTGACAAATACCCTTCCCTGAAATGGAAGATAATGTCTGTCAGGAAATAAATGGAAAAGGCAAAGACAGTTGTTGAGAAGTGCAGGTCTTTTAAAGCGTGTTTGTACTACAAAGTGAAATCCTTGCTGCCTTTAAGGAGCATTTCTGCATCTCAAGACACTAAGTTCTTGACCTGCAGTTACCTGGTTATGAGCAAGAAACGCCCAAGGAATGTCTGTTCAATGGGGTGTTCCAGGCATTTTTGTGAAAGGAACTATGGCACAGGTGGGGAAAGTTAAAAAATGGTTGCAAGTTGAAATAGTCAAAAAGAGAGAGACCAGTATAGGAGTTACCTCCCGAGGAGTCAGAAAAACAGATCAGTCAGGGCTGAAGACCAGATTTTAGACTCCATCTTTAAAACATTTACGCTCCTCTGTCCCCCCATCTCACACATTGATTTCAATGGAAACTGTACGTGAATGACTGAGATCAGACCTGATTAGTTTGATTTCAACTAATCTTACTTACAGCAGGTGATTTGTTGAATAATCATAGTAGACCAGAAAAAAATGCCTCATTTGAGCAAGAGTTCTTTCTCAAGGATACAGAGTTACTAGCAATAGGCAAACACATTATTAAATTAAAAGCCTGGAAAACAGAACAGCTTTATGTACTAAGCTCCAGGTGCACATCCCACTGAAGTAAGCAAGAGTTTTTGAATAAGCTACAACGAGCTTTGCATCACGCTGTTTATCAGGGAGTTCAAATTAAGTATCTCCTTGATGAGAGCTTGTTTACTAAAATTTTTCTTTAAAATGCTGAAGAAATTGGGTACACTTATCTTAATAAGCCAGGAAAGTTTAAATATTCTTTAGTTCTGCTTTTACCGACACTGTATCTGAAACTCAGGCTTTTTTTTTTTTTTTTTTTTTTTTTTTTTTTTGTAGCATCCATTCTAAAAGTCAGTTTGTAACTTAACACTTTCTAATGTACATTAGCCACACAGAACCATGACACAATAGATACTTGGAACATGCTGCAAGAGCTGTGTAGAAGAAAAAGAGGATAGTTATTTTCCTGCTACAAGGTATTTTTAACATTTTCAAGATTTTTACTTTTTCTGCTATGCTGCTATCATCTCCCAGGCTTTTTATTGCTATGACACAGAACTTTTGATAAATGTTCCTCCTACATTATAGTACTGTGCACTGAGTTACTTGGGCTGAAAAAAAATCTAAATGAATGAATGAGATCAATAAACACCTATGTTAATGCAGTGTTTAGAGCACGCAGTAGTGAGTGCGGATCTGAACCTGTGAAGGGGGAGGCAGTGAATAAACCCACCTGGCCTCTGGTGGTAGTAGAGCAGTTTGCTTGTAGGCTTGAGTAGTGAACAGAACCCCAGTATACCTTGCTATGGCTATGGATTTTTGGGAAGAAAAATGGCTAATCAATAGGTAGCATACAACATATGAGAGAATATTTTTTTTAAAAATTAAGAATTAAATTTGAGTGAAGTGTAAGAGTAACGCCCCTGTAACTGCAACATAGCAAGAGAAAATTTAAGATGAAATCTTTGGTGAGTACTACCTACACAGAATTTGGGAAACATTGGGTCAGATGCTGGTCAAATAAAAAATCTCATAGAAAAATACATTTTGGAAATGATTCAAGTGTTTCTCAATATTCTCATCATGAAAGGCTCTCAAAATAATTTAAAAAGTGGTTTAATTTAATAATGGCATTATTAATGATTTTCTTTTGTAGAAAACAACATACTAGATTCAGAAATTATATACTTTAATATTAATGAAAAATAAATATTTGACAGGAAAAAAAGAAGGATAGAGGAGTTGCCACTCTCCCACACACACATTCTAAAGTAAGAACAATTAAAAAATGAAGTTTTTTGCAAAATCCCAGAGCAACAAAGCCTCCATCCTTCTCTCACCAGTTTTGCAATCAAGAGATTACCTGTTTCTATGCAAATCAAAGGAACTCCGGTTGTTGAAACACAATATATTTTGGGCAGGATCCTACATACATGTAGCTCCAAAGAGGCTGTTATTATTGGCTTAGCATTTCTATTCTGACAACTGATAGAATTTCCATGAAAGTTTAACATCTGTTAATAGCAACAAACATGTACTCTTTTTTTTTCCATATATATTCATAATTTTTTGTCAGGAAAATAAATGTCATCATATAATAAACCCAACGTATTTCTTTGCTTACTCACAAGCCTGGAAATCCAGAAGTAACAAAGGGAATCAGAGTCCTTTTGTGCATTTCCTCCTTCTACCCTATTTCCACCTCACATCCCTTCCCCTTTTCCTAAAATAGGCTTCTCATCACAGAAAAGTGAAGAAACCTTGCCATCTTGTGGCCAATCGCAGTTATTATGCTATCAAACAAAACCGAAACGGGTTACAAATACGCTTCTATCAGTGGTGCAGAAAGAGCAAGAAGAGAAATGGCTCAGAGCAAGAAAGAATGGAACAGGGTGGGCTGTACGTTTTTTTGCACTCAGCTGACAAACTCTCTTAACCACTGGAGATGCAAGGAATATTTTGGCAAATAGCTGACATTTGCTTAGCAGTTCTATCATTAAATTCACAAGCTGTCATCAAAAATTTAGACTTAGGTGAGCTGCAGAAACCTCTTAAGGCTGTTATGGATTAGCAGAGTAACAGTTTTTCATATTGCCTGAGACCCTAAACATGTGAAATGTTTGAGTTAAAACTCTTACAATGAACACAGAAAATAAAGGCAGCAGGTTTTGCTGCCAGTTGTTTCTTGCAAGGTGTAGACAAACTGTAGTGGCCACCTCCCTGCCTGAAAGGAGGTCCCCAGGGAGAGAAATTCATTTGATGAAGGACCTCCTCTGCCTGCCTTTTCACTTGTCATGGTGGACAGAAAATAAGGTCATATATACGCTCTGGTGATTTGTGGCAGCTAAACCAGTCCACACTCAAAATTGTTTTTCTAGTTTATGCAGGCAACCAGCCTTATTCTCCCCAATACAAAAGACATTAATTCAGATTCATTTGTCTTATAGAAACACTCGACTGACTGGTGTAGTGTGGAGGAAGAGTTAGTTCTTCTTTTGCTTGGCCTTCATGTTATCTCCACTGCTATGAACTTGTGTATTTTCCTCCAAATCCTGCAATAAATTCAGTGGAGTTTTTTGCGTACCATCACATGCAGTTACTGTCACTGCTCTGTTAAGGAAGAAAAATCTTCCAAAAAAAAATATGCCGTTCTTTTGTGTTCTTGAAATGCCAAGCTGTCATCTAAACCCTTGGACTAACGATGCTTACTGGCAGTGGTATGTGCTTGATCATTTTTGGATATTGAAAACCCCATAACCACCCATAAAAGGACACCTGAAAATGAAACCCAGCTAGGATTTTTCTCTTCCACCAAAGGCTAACTATTAGGAAATAGCCCATGTCTATACAATTAAACACTCTTATTCCAAGACAAGGTGGCTGCCGCCAGGGTACCTAGTAAAACGGCCCTTGGCTTAAGCTGCTTCCCAAAACATGCCTTGGTGTTGCCAGGTAAGTGATAGTTGGCTCAAACCACAGTCACCTCAGGGACCTTTCTAACAACTTGGTCTGTAGATGGTTGAGGTGCTGAGCCTGACCTGATTAAACTGAACCTCCCTGGTTCAGTTTAATAACTATTAAGTGTAGCCAAAGATTTAAACCTCTGGTGATCTGGCAGTGCATTTGACTCTGAATCTTGAAGGTGAACACTGAGTTATGAATACTTTTGTTATTCATAAAAAGGGCATTATGCCCATTAATTGTATCGAAGCTTCTGTCTCAAAAAGATATTTTTTTACCTTTTCACTGTTATCTATTTGAAGAAGAGAAAAAAGTCTGAGGGAATTCTGTTGAATGAGAAAAAGAAACATTTCTGCGGTATGGCTCAAATGGTGTTGGAAAAGTTTTTTTCTTTTTCTACTATTGCTTTAATATCTATCATAGTACTGCAGCTAAAATTAGGACATAAAAGCCTGCAGATGGCATGCTGTATTTGAATTCTGCTCAGGTGAATTAGAAAAAAATGAAAACTGGATATTTGTTAATGATATAGAACTTCTACATTGTTAACAAAAGAAAAGACACATTCCTGGTAAAATGTTCAAATACTTCTTAATGACAATAAGATCCATTCTACCCTACCTAGAGGTAATGGTACATAGGGCAAGACAAGAGATTTATTTCTAGGAAATTTGCATGATTGATATAACCTTTATTACAAAATTAGTATAAGAGTGTTGAAACTGAAGTAGAGGCTATTTATTTGCAATCAAAGGCAACTATCATTACAGTGAAGCAAGTCACATGTAAGGATGATATGGGTTATATTTGAATTGATAATTTAATTTGATGTCTATCCTCGCAATTAACTACTTTGCATGAATATTAAGAATTAGGTACTCTGAACCTAGGCAGCAATATTTGAGATTCAAAACCTGTTCCAGCTGGGATCCCACTAGTGAACTGTCTGAAGAATTCATCTAAAAGCTGTGAAGCTTCATTCTAAAGAAAAAAATTAAAATACTAACAACCATACAAAGAAATATGAACAGAAACATATTTGGTTAATACCCATTTTTAACCATTGATGGCTCATATAAAAAGCAGCCTGAAGGGTACAGACAGTCTCTACCAGCAATGTCCCTGTGGTCTTGGTTACAAACAATTTCATCATGGGAAGTACTGAACAAGAAGTTAGCAAGTTCTGCCAGGCTACTTCTGCATGCCTGGAGCAGGGGTGGGTAGATGGAGTGGAAAAGAACTGGGTATGACTCTTGGACAGTGTGGACCCCTCCTCTGCCTTACCTCACTGGAGCCCCAGGGCCTCTAATGAGCATCAGTCATGTACTGAATTTAATTTATTCTGTCCCTAGGGAACAGCTCAGTGCCTGGTTTATCATGGAAACTAAAGAATTTACAACACTCTATGCCAGAAGTATGGATCTCAGTTCGAGGCATGTGTTGTAACAAGATTCTAATCATAGGCAAGCTTAGGTTCTCAAGTTTTCATCTGAAAAAAATCTAATGAGTCCTGATCCATTCCATCAAGTTGATTTGGATAATTAGGATTACCATGGAATTACAAGCAAGCTGTGAAGCTTGCCTCAACTATGGTCCAAATACAAACACAGCCTAGCTTGAGGGTGCCTTTCAATTACATATCTATACACAATTCTTCTTGTCAAAAAGTTAAGCAAAACTCTGTATTTCCTCTAGTCTCAACAGTTTTTAAGAAACTTTTATTCAAAGACCAGTTTCAGTAACTGAAAATTATGCTACCACATGAATAACTTTCAGTTGTTTAGAGTCATTATATCTGTCATTTAGGCTAGGAAGAGTTTTGTTTGCTGCCAAGAGAGAAAGTCTTTTAAAAGAAATGTGTTTTATAAAAGGTTAGAAACTTTTCCTGAATATTACACAGTGTGCAGTTGCTTGAGCACAGGGGAAGTAAAAGCTGAATTCAGATTGACTAGAAATTACCATATGTGTTTATTCCTATTAAACATATGTAACAAAATTATTTACCACTTGTTAAGACTTTTGATCAGTTGAGAAGTCCGTTGGATAATATACAGTGAAGCAATCTAAAATACAATTGCCAGAATGAATAAAGAGTAGTTCATGTCTCATTCACACATTTCATCATAGCAACCTTAACTATTTTTTTATTTTTGTACATGTATATGTACACTTCAGGGTTCTTCTGTATTTTGATCTCCCAAATGCTCTGTGCTGTCCTGTGCTGCAATGCTGCAATGTTGCAGGGTGACTGCCTGCTATAGCAAGTAACGGTTTGTATGGCAGTGCACAAAGGTGGACCAAACACACAGAACTGCAACCTTCTATAGAAAATAATTATGTTTGTGGCTGGCAGGAGAGTAAAACTGCATGACTGGAAGAGATTCGGCTGTAGGACAGTCAAGAAGTAGGACTGTTGAAATGAATCTCAAAAGGAGATCTTTGTGTTTCCATCTGTTCCATGCTCTGTAAATGAATTGCTCTGCCTCAACAAAAGTAACCATATAAACAACAAAAAAAAAGCTATGACATTTCATTTCTGCGGCATCACAAATTATCTAGTTTATTCTTGGTGGTTTTGGCAGTTGAATTATGATGCTTAGGTGCTTCCCAATGAAATGTCCTGTGAAGTCTCGGCTCCTCTGAAAGAGGTAAAACTTCAGAACAAAGAGAAAGGCCTGCTTGTTTCATCTTGTTTTGAAGGATGGAGTCAGGGGAATACACGTGCAGACAATGTCAAAGTTATAAATTCTGCTGAGCTGATGGAAATGAGTCATCTGTTCTTCCTAGGAGATATCCTACATACATTTTACATATCACTGTTAAAGAACTTGAGGAAAGAATGCAAAGGAGTCCTAGTATAGCTACTGCATGTCACTGCCTCAGCAAACTTGTCACACCCAGAGAAATGGGGGAAGAGATGGTAAAGAAAGAGGATTCCGAATAACCAATGACTGGAGACGTGGTCAGGAGTGCATAAAAGGACTCCAATTGGAAGAAAAGGAAAAAAAAAAAAAGTACTTTTTTTCTTCTCCCAGCTGTGTAAATAATTAACAATTAAGACCTCACACATGCCATGACTGGAGTTTGTTATGGAATTCACCCCATCACAGAGAAGTGCTCCAGAACATCAGCTCTATTTTTGAAAAGAATTTGTCTGTCTCATCTAGCTGCAAAGGGCTAACTAATAGTACTCAGCTGACTTTTCAGAGAGCTTGAAACAATGGCTCTGATAGGGGCTAATTGCCTCGATCACCACACTCAGGTCTCTCTGAACCTGCTGCTCTACAAGTTAATTATTTTTCAACGTAAGGAAAACACAGAATTCTGTGTGGAGAGAGTTCATTCCACTGTGGCCAGATGCCAAACATCTGTTTCACTGCTTTGCTTCATCCTGTCATTTTCTCAGTTCCTTTTTTATGTGTATGTTGTGTTCAGAAAGACTACTGCTTGAATTTTATTTCTTCTTTTACTTTTCACCATTGTAACAAAAAAAAAAGGGCATTCAAAAAAGAGCAGGGACGAATATCCATTTCCTAAGCAGGCTGTAAGTAGGACCAGAAGTTCAATATGCTCAGGGGACAAAGGAGCTGCCAAAAAGGAGCTGACTGAGATGCTGATCCACTGAAGATCAGTACAAACTTTCTGCTTCCACATCATATACAGCATAAGGAAGGACACGTCACTTAAGGGTAAAGCAGTCTGGCCTATAACAAATAGTAAGACTGAGTTGATGTTTTACCCTTATAAAGAAAATTATTGACATTTTCAATTTAAAAAGCAAACTCTGTTGTGGAATAAATGATCTTTCTTGGGTGTTATACTTGAGTGCTGTAGCCTTAACTAAGAGGGTAACTGTTTCCTACCGTGGAACACCTTAGGTATCCAGTATACCTGAAAACCAGATCAATTTTTGCATAACTAGACAATAATTCAAAGGCTTACTTTTAACCTTGACTTTTAAAGATCACAGACTATATTAAAAGATGTGACTTGAAGAGGTGATGTGTTGAAGACCTGAAGCTTGTCCATGAAGCTTTAACACAAATTATGCAAATTGTCTCAACCATTGCAATAAAGTCCATGGTGCAATTTGGTCCGTGAATGCCTCATTCTTTCCTGACAGCTTCAGCAGGTTGAGTCCTGCCTGTAGGTTGTCAGAGGCTTGCCTAGAATTTGGTGACACTTGAAAGGAGAAAGCATATTTTTTGAAGCCACTCAGTCAAGGATGGAACTGATCCCTTACATTCCACCTTTTGGGAAATTCCTAACTTCCTCTGACCATTTCTTTGAGAGGAAACATGAGGAGATTGCTTGTGCACAAAGACACACCTCAATCCAGAAGCTGAAGATCAGGCTTCGAGTGGCATCTAAGATGGAAATTGGGATCCTGCCTCCAGCGTCTTTTCTTGGTTCACCTCCATACTTCCCATCTGGCTACTGGGGGTGTGACTCCCTTTCTGGCAAACGGGGCTATTCATTGTAAAGGGCTCTAATGTGGGAATTATGTTATCACGAATTGAAGTTTTGAATATCAATTCCAATTACATTTGTAATAACGGATCATCCATACATTCCTTCATAGATCTGGGCTCTCTTAACACTTGTTCTCAATTCTAGGTAATGTATGAGCGACTGTAATTGAAGATTATATCAGATGGTGGCAGCAAAGGACCATCTAATGTCTGGACTTCACGTGTGCATCCAGTATACTTACTGCTTACCCTGTGTTTTGATTCCAAGTATCACCTATGATTAGGAGTAAACATTACACTGAATTTGTTTCAGCAAGAGTAAAAATAGTAAGTGCATGGTTTATTGCTTGTTTCTCAGGAAAAAATGCTGATGGAAACGAATGTAACTCCATAGCACAGTCAATTAAAATCGAAGAAAAAAACAAATGAGTAAATAGAAGAAAACAGAGCACACAAATAAATAAAGGAATGGTGAAATAACTCCATAATCCCTCAGGCAGTGAGAAATTCCTTGGATATTTTTGTCTAGGTGTTAGAAAAAATTCTAACATAGACTGACATAAGTATTATTTTCATAACTAACATTGTTCTCAGCATCACTGACAAAGAAATGATTACACTGACAAAACAGGCAGATCTCTTTTTGTGCACTCCTAGGGCTCAGCTGCAAGTAAAGAATCAAATCTGAATCTAGAACCTATAGGGCATAAAAGATTTTCATTATTTGTAGATGAGATTTCATAATTTAAGAGGCTGAAGATGGATGGCCTGGTTCAGTACTATTGCTCTGCATTATGCTATAGCTCCATTAGCACAATTGTGGGCAAATAATTAACAGCAAGGTCAGATATTGCTTAGCAGACACTTTAAAATGGATGCAGGAGAAGAGAAAAGCAAAAGAATAGTATTATTAAATTAGAGCTGAAAATTTAATAGAGAGGGAGAAAAAAACCTGAAAGTGAACAGCACTGAAAGCTGCTGTCTAACCTGAAATGAATACAGCTCATATCATACTGCACTAGCTTGCACCAAACTAGTTTCAAGCATTCCTTTCCAGTTCCTACCCAGAACAATGGCTTACCATTAGCTGTGTTTAGTTGAATCTCTGTTGGGTGTGAGAGTGAAGTTTAGATTTAAACTTTAGAAGAAAAGCTCTGATTCTGCAAATGGTTTTCCTGTGGCTGGATGTGCGTGATGGCACAGAGCTTTAAGGACTTCAGGGGAGTGTGTGAGATCCCCACTGGTCATGCAGAAGAATCTGGATGACTGCGACAGTACTTCCTAATCAATCAAGGAATTGTGTATATCCTTTCCCAATTACACCATCTGTTTACCTGCACTCAACAAATTCCACTGTTATTGACAAAGGGGCAGAAGACATTGTCATCTCCATAGGCTGAACTCACTGGAGCCATCAGGGGTTGTCTGCATCCCTCCATCTCTAATTTTTCATCCCAAGCATACACACTACCTCTTACCTGCCTCTCATCCTCTGCATTTTAAGGATGAACTGACACTCTCCAGAAACACTCTTGATGAAGGCCTCTGTGCTGTCTCCTTGCCAAGACCTCTGCTGCTCTAATACTGTCAGTACCCATTTCTAGGACCACCATTTACCTCACTTTTCTTTCTCTATCTCATGCACATTTCTGCTGGTCCCTTCCTTCCATAATATTATCCCTATCTCCTCCATCATGCCGTATCTCAGTCTATGGCAGGATTTTAGTAGCTTTCTGCAATTTCTACTTTTTTTTCTCCTAGTGGAAAATGTCATATAAGGTATCAGCACAGACAGCTGTTCTGAGAGCACTGAGATGATGGAAAGTGTGAATTAGCTTTACCTTGGACATGAAGAACTGCCATCACCTTGTTCTTTGGTCTACAGGCAATGACACCAAAACAGTTAATTACAGTAGTTGCTGGGTCTGGTAAGCTGATTCAAGACAAAAATGGTTCCTTGTGGTCTTCTCTTCTGTATTTCAATTTTTTTGCTGATCAGCAAGGCCCTGCTCACTGTAGCTCATGTCACTGCTATACGCCTTGAAATTGGTGAGGCATAAAAACATTCATAAATGTCATCCAAACAGTGATGCATTCAAATTGTCAAAAACTAACTTTGGTTGTCTAGTGATGCAACTGTCCTCCTTCTGAAAGTCTGCTGGAGGCGTTTGCATAGATTCATGCAATTAAACAGAACCAAGTATTATCTCTTGCAGCTTATAGGTGGGCAACTTTAAACTGCCACCTTGCTGTCCCCTTCATGAAAAGTGCTACACTGAGTTCTGATTCAGACACCATGTCTTCTTTGAACATCTATACAAACCTTTTTGTCCTTCCCTTTAAGCTGGTGCAGCTTTAATAACTTCTGCACTATGACTTCAACTGGCCGATGGGTTGAGAGAAAATACCCCCATCCTCCATATCCATTTCCCAGGGAGCAGCCATGCTCCCTGTACAACCACCTCTGGTATGCTAGGGCATCTGGGGTAACTCCCCCCTAAACTTAGTGTAAGGCAGCTCTGCTGAAAATCAATATGCTTTTGAGGAAACAAGCTACAATGAACACAAATAGCAAGTTTAAAACCACAGAAATGAAAGGTGCTTATCATGCTTTAATTATCAATATGCCTAACTCGAAACCAAATGTTTGAAAGTCAAGCAAAAACCGTTCTATTCTACCCCACTGATTTACCAAAGACATCAGCAAGACTAAAGAAATCTTCCCAAATAATCGTGGCACAGGACATTTAATGGGATTTTATTAAGAAAGCATACATGAACTGTGTTATCTAGCATGACATTATATCCAGGCTCAATGAAAATCAATAAACACCAAGGAATACGTGTTTTACATCTCAGTGTTCCTTATTTCACCAGCTTGTTTCATTTTATTTTGCATATGCTACTAGACTGGTCTGTGAAAGCAATCATACCTTTTCTTAAATTCTAAATGTGGGCTATGCATATATAGCTCATACCATGCAAAAAACAAGACTAAAATAAATTGTAAATGAGCTATGAGGAAATGATAATGACACCAAAAATAAACTAAGCATGCATTTTTAAATATCATGGACAGAAAATAATACTGAAGTATAATAAACAGAAGCAAGACAAAGAAGTTAGTAGCACACTTGGTCAGTACCTGGAACAGCTTAGTCAGAAAAGAACAGAAATGTTTCAGATTGCTACAGTTAAAACACTTCAGATACCCTGGAGAATTCCCAGAACACAGCCACAGCTAATGGAGCCCAATAATGCAATTTTACATGGTTCAGAAAAATGTTGCATTTGGGGATCTCTGAAGTCTTGCACCTGGATGAGGCAGCATAACCCATTACTGTATTGGCTGTTTTATGTACCGGGGCAGGGGCAGGGAGAGAAAGTTTTAAATCTGATAGATACCTAAAAATAGAACTAATCCAGAGTCCCTAAATTAGGCCATATGGCTTTAGAAATAATTAGGTTAAATAGTGTCATAAAACACCATACAAGCATACAGGTCTGAATGTCACTAAGAATTATCAACAGAAATTGGCAAAGATTTGCAAGGTAATAATTAAATTCCAACCTGAGAATGACCTGAGAGTCATTAAACTGTCTGCAGCAACAGTCACTGCTGAGAACCTTTGCAGATAGTTACTAATAGGGATAAAAAATCTTTGCAAGGCTCTAGGATGATTGCCCTCAACAGGAAAGAAAGTCAGGAGGGAAGAGAACAGCTTCCTTTTTTTCTGTTTGAAAGCTGCTGTGCTCTCAGTAAACATGACGGGTTTTTTTGTCTTGGTGGTGCATGTTCCATCTTTCTCAATCTTATCAGCATTGCAGAGACAATACGAGAATGGAAAGTGTTTTATACACAGGAAAGTAAGGATTTGTTTTCTGTGGCCAAAGGCAGACCACTCAGTGGTGTGGCATAATTAGAAGCATTCTATTTTTGAAGATTTAAAGGAAATTTCAGATTTTTCTTATTTAAGGAGCAGAATCTGCAAGAGAACTGTGACAAATTTCCACAGTGGCAATGAGAAAAGTATGCATAGCTCTGAAGTATTACAGACCAAATCTTGTGCATGGTTTCAAGGTCATATGTTCCGAATGAGAATTTTCCTTTGTCTTTGACACAATATGTATGTATATGTATATGTACAAAGTAAGGAAATTCTAAGCTGTATTACCTCAGTGACAAATTTATTTAAAACATTTTTGCTGAATGAAATTTAAAGCTGATAAAGGAAGGATTATTAAAATTGTTAGAGCAATGAGAAACTGACGTGCTTTCTGCCAAGACATTGAAATGCTCACTACTTCATTCAACATTTGCCATTAGGTCCTACCAGAAATGAGTCAGCTCAAGACCTTATTTTAACAAAATCTTAACACTGGTAACTTGAAGGTCAAATGGCAAGATTATTTATCTATTTAATTATCTGTTTTTTAAACCTCAGCTTCAGGAGTTCTGTGGTTATAGGCAAGGTAAACTTAGAAAAGACAGTAAGGAAGGTTTGGCAGTGGAAATCCTAAAGACCCTAAAACCTGTGTTTGTTTTTTTTGAACCAAAGTGGCAACTTATGATTCAAAGAGCTGTATTAACAATATTTAGTCATCTGAGACTGGAGGAATTTTTACCTCTCTGCCTACTCCCTAAAAGACTACCAAGGACTGACTTGTCAGCTGTGAGTGGGACATACATGAGGCATTATTGTCAGCGAGTGTATAACACTGCATCTAATAGTAGCCGCCTGTGCTTTTACGTAAAGTCATCTTCTGTCACTTACAAGATACACAGTTAAGTCTATTTTACCTTTATAAATCCAAAAAAGGTTTCTAAAGAGGTGTTAATGATTTTAAACTTGATTCAGTTCTGTACAGGGAAATGTCTTTTTTTTCAGACATAGAAACTTCTTCAGAATAGCAAATAGCCCATGATGGCACTGAAAATGAGTCTTTCCTATATAGTGTGGATACTGCAACCTTGACCTTAGTGATAAAGTGTGAAGAAAGGACATTCCTTCCTCCAACAATGCTCTAAGAAAGACACTGACTTTTATCTGGTTCAGACACAAACTACCAGAGTGCAGAAGGACAGAATTCTTGCTAGAGGAAACATCTTTGGTAACTCTGAATGAAGTACCAAATCTCCCAGGAAGGGCAGATTTAAGATCTGTGCCTCTCCTTGATATTAACAGTGGGTTAACTTAGACACTCCCCAACACAGGATGCCAGCTGCTATAAAGCGCTTTGCAATGCACTTAACTTGATCTCTGAGTCGTAGAGGCATGTTAGGTGCCCAAGTCAGCACTGTAGAGTCCCCATGGGAGTCATCTGAAATGCAGGTATTACAAACTTCCCTTGTTGTCCCCACTCTCTGTGAGCCTGGCTTATATGCTATCTATGTCTGATTCATCCATTTTTTAAGGTCACTGCATTCCCATTTCCCCAAATAAGAAACTAAATGCACTAAAGACTGCGGAAAATTTGAATGCCAGAGTAATACAGGCCACACAAGTGCTTTGGCTAGAAAGGAAGAAAAGCAGGGGAAAGTAACTAGTTCCTGATACAAACAGTACCCATCAAATGTGTTATAAGATACACAGTGCTTTGTGCTAAACAATTCAGCAGAAGAAATTGTGGGGCAAGAAGCCGTGGGGATAGTCTACTAATTAGTGAGTAATTAATTCAGAGTGTAATTTGCTCCCACTGAGAACAATGTACTTGTCTCAGTAGGACTTTTAGAAAATAGGAAATAATAGACTCTCATAATTGCAATAGGTAGGTATCCACCTTGGTGTTCAAATGCTTAATTACTTTCCTGCTTTTCTGGTATTAAATCCATACCTAGGCAGCTCAGAAAATTCCTGAAATCTGAAACTTCACAGCAACTGTCAGTACTCTAAAGGCAGTTCTGAAGCAGGGTCTCTGCACACCTGAGGTCTGCCTTGCATCATGAAGAGGGCTACCCCTTGAGCCAAATTTTCAGTTTTAATGGGAAGAGAGGAGCTTGGAAAGGTTTCTGTCATTGAAAGGGAGAAAGAATAGCTAGCAGCAGCAGCAGGAAT
This sequence comes from Falco peregrinus, assembly GCF_023634155.1. NCBI lineage: Eukaryota > Metazoa > Chordata > Aves > Falconiformes > Falconidae > Falco > Falco peregrinus. The sequence continues at coordinate 35,838,217 of NC_073723.1, forward strand.
TGGTGCTGCTCTGCCTGCCTGTTCTTTCTAAAACAAGTAGACATTGTAGGGAAGGATGATTGTTTGTAGCTGGATGGAAAACAGTGTCTTGAAAATATACATACATATTTTGGGAATCTTTGGACAAAATGTGGTAGGAAACACAGGAGTTCACTAGCAAGACAACTGTAGCAAGCAGACTCACACGCAAGCACACTGAAATCCTATTATTACTCTGGTAACTCTCAGCCAATTAATCTGCAGATTTCTGATGCCATCATATCAGTATATATGTAGGTCCCAGTTCTGCAAGTTTGTTTCCTTCCAGAACTTGAACATTTCCAGGAAATCCTCACATCTGCAAGTTTGGAAGGATGATGGTACAGCTATGAACTGTAATATGAAAAATATCACTATTTTTCCTGTAAAAATTGTATGATACTTTACATTGATAGAAAATGATGAAACCATACTTTTGGAGGTCATGTATTACATGGTATGATAGAACCACATATTAGCTACCTGTGAGCTTTCCCACTTTGCACTTCATTTCTCCCTTGAATACAATTCAGTGATGGCACTGCAATATTTTCACAGTAACACAGATTCCATCTGGAATTATTACGCATCCATTAAAAATATTTGAACCTATATTTAGTAGAGTCATGGAGTGACCTTCCTACTGCATGGGAGGCTTTGCATATAGCTGCTATATGGGGACTGTCAGAATAGTATTGTGAAGAAAAAAATCTCCTTGGAAATACAAGTGTATTACACGAGCAGAACAGATTATCTGATACTGAGGATATGAACAACTGGGAAAGGCCATGGAGCGTTTTTAAGGGGAAAGATGGCTAGTTAAATGGTAGCCTAGTTTGTTGACTCTTCTGAAGGAGTCTACAATTTCTCTGGTTGTGTCCATGTGCCTCACAGAGCTACTTCAGAAATACTTACTGGACTCCTGCTGAGCTGCAGCTTTGAAACACCCTAAATACAAAAACTATGAGTCACAAACCCCATCTTCATAAGAAAGGAGGTCAGGCTGAGACAACCTAGCAAAAGGTTCCAGCAGACTTAGCTTAAATACATTACTGTACATTTAACAGGCTGTGTTTTATTTCTGCCCTTCTGATTTAGGTTAAGTGTAAACGCTTCTCTAATAAAGTCAGTAAAGGTCATCTGGGACCTATCATCCTCATGGGAAAAGTATGAGCAGTGACAATATGTCTGTGCTTGCTAAACCTAAAGTATCTCTATAACACTTCTGGTGAATCTTGGTATTTGGATCTACCCTATATTTCTGAGTACTAATCCATATATATCTTGTTAAAAACCATTTTAGACCACTCAGAATATTTGGATATTCCCTTGCTATTGTGGTACTTGTCAGTGTTAAACCATTTTTTAATATATTATTCCATGCAACTGGTTGAGTTGCAACCTGTAGCATAAATGAAGGTCTTTGACAATTATTCCTTATTGCAATAAAGGTAGCATTGCAAAAGACTAGCTGTTGCAAGGAACAGATGTTTTCTGTTGTAAACAACTCACATTGATAGAACTGATCATGTGGGATTTGCACACGAGAAGGTAAATTCTAGGGAATAATAATACATTTGAGGGATCGAGAAACATATCTTTAAAAATTTCTAACTACATTCAACATTGTTTCTTTAAATTTTGTATATTATTTAGTTGCTATTGATTTTATCTGGAATTATTGGACTAACCACCTACTAGAAAATGTTGACTTTTGTGAAGCAGGAAAGCATAGATTAAAATAAAATCCTTATTTCAAAAGAAATTATGTGTTCTATTAAGAACTACAACCTCATAGCCAGATCAATGAGGAAATAATGACATCCTTGGTAAACTGTACACTGAACTGTACAATAACTTAGGGAAAAATATAATGAAAGGTTGTGAAGTCTCTTTCACATACTTGTTCACACAGCTTCATCATCAGGATGTTATTGCCCTGAGCAGACAAGAACTGAATTTACCTGGCTTTGATGCTGAAAGTAAATGTAAAGGTCTTGTTATTACCATATCCTTCAACTCATTGTGGAGTTGTAAATGAACATTATTTCAATTACTTTGTTCTTCACAAACAGGCTTTTTTTTTTTTTTTTCTCTCTGAAATAATTTAGATTTTTGTCAAACACAAGGAAACATAAAATTTCCACCATCTCTTTCCCACTGCTATGTATGTTAACATATAGGTACTGGACGTCATAAAGATTATTGTTCAGTCTTCCAGCTCTAAGTGTTGTCTACTTGTAAACATCCAGGTTAGTGAAAAATTGTGCATGTAAGGTCATGTTCCAAACAAAGACATTTCATTCTATTTGGAAAGCTAGTTTTAATGCGTGAATGAAATACATTGGTTACAGTCTGTAGTTTTTGGATCTGGAATCGAGTAGACTGGAAGTTTGCATAAAAAGGATTATAGGAGCAATTAATAAAGCCAGAAGGCTAATTTTTCAGTGTGACCTGAAAGCCCTATTGGTGCCACATTCTCTTGATTAAATTGGTGTCTGTGACAGGCCTGAGATGTGTGGTTTTGGTCACAATGTTGTTATTGTCTTCACTTTCAAACTCTATTCCATTTTGCCAATTGATTTCTGCTGCTAATGTATATTGCCATGCGCTAAAGAGGCATAAAAAAATAGATCTTGAAGGTACTAAGTAATTCAATATTAAATAAAAATTACTGCTCTGAAAAGCCAAGGTTTCATATACAGATTAAATTTAATGCAAATCTTCAGCAATTTGGTTATGGCATGGCTAAAATCTCCATCAATCTGTTGACTACATACAAATATGTATGCGTATTATGCAAGCCTATATTTATGAAATACCTAATCTTGTATTACATGATGCATTTGTTTTGGATAACTTTGGATAAATGTATACTGAAGGTAATATAACTGCAGGTTTAAAGATTACATCAGAGAAAGAGGTTATTTAAACTTACACCTTTCTTCTTCATGACAATGCAAGCAGGTTTAAGTATTCATTACATTATAATATTACATTGCTGTAGCTGAGCTCTTTGTTATTCTTTAAAAGGAAAAAGAGTTTCCCATTTTGTAACTAACAGTTGTTAGCCAGCCATAGTCAAACTGCTGAAATTAAATGTTTCCCTGCCTTTTTTCTTTTTAATCCCCACCTCCCTTTTATTTTCTTCCTTTTGAACAAAACAGCTTTTGAGATGTACTGACCAGTTCAGCAGAGAGCATTGCAGGCTTAAAGAACATATATATTTGTGCCAGCAGCAGTAAAAAGTAACAAAATATTCTTAAGTGAAAAGACTTCAGACATTTGTCAGATTTTTTTTCTGTAATGAAAGAGCAAATGACTGCAGTTTTTTATCTCATGGGATAGTGGCCTTTCTCTCCTAGTTCATCTTTGCACAAACTCCCACATCAGAAAACACATGCTGTTTTAAAATGAACTCTATAGTGTAGTTATTTACTAACTATACTCTTTTCTATGTCTTTATTCTGTCATGTGATGCTTGAACAGTAAGCACGCCCTTTAATGAAGACTTTGAACCACAAAACCCTTCAAAGTATATCAGGTAAAATTGTATTTGGGACTACAAAAACCAGAAGTGAGTTTTTCTGCACATACCCTGAACTGAATATTGCTGAGCCTCGCAGTTGAAAAAGTAATGCTGTAGATACATTGCAACATCTTATATTTTGAAAGTAACACATCAGCAAAGCATCAGTATACTAATGAATGTTTCACAGCTGCAGCATTATAACTGAAGAGGCAAGAAATACATTAGAAAGACACATGGCTGAGTAAGGATGTCTCTGTAAGGAGACATTTAGCTATATGAGAATCCAGTTCTTCTGTACCTAATATATACAGTTTTTGAAGAAGTTGTAACAGAAATTAGGAGATATCCACATTCTATTTATTACTTATAATCTGAATATCTTTTAAAACATGCATACATGGACAAATGTCTAAAATAATGTATTTCCCCAAAATTTAAAGGCAAATCTGTAATAGTAGCCAGATAACAGCTGCTTATTTGATATGAGTATCCTTTAATTTCCTCTCTCCTGAAAGTTTTTTTGGTGTTTTTTTTTGTTTGTTTGTTTGGTGGTTGTTTTTGGTTTGGTTTTTTTTTTTTTTTCAGGTCAGGGTCTAAAATGTCAGAAGAATTGAAACCATATTGAATGACAGTGATGAGTTGGGGGTGGGAGAAGAAAGAGAAAAAAGGAGAGTGATGGCACTGTTATGATGCCACATCATAAATGCTGTGAGAGTTCTGACAGGCTATGACCAACAAACAACTTCCCACTGAAGATAACAGTATATGAGGCTTACAAGGTTCTCCAAGACCCAGGTTATGTCTGGCCCAGGTCCTTAGGCCCAGGTTCTTGCTTAGCTGCATTCTTACTCTGGATCAAAGTGAGACCAATGTACATACTTTTCTTTTAGCCCTCCTTCTCTGGAAAAAGTGATGAGTTTGGAGAGGAAAAATCACTGGAATCCATCTTAAAAAGAATCCCACCAGTCTGTCCCACAAATATCATGATGGAGTGAAAATTGCAGGTAACCTGAGAACTGCAGTAAATATGATGACAATGTGTCCAGTCTGCCATCTATAAATGGAAATTCTGTTCTGGAGGCATCCTTCTGGAGTTGCTTTGCTCCAGGTAAAGCAGTGCAGATTTACGCTCAAAAACTGACTTGTCCACTTCAGGACATGAGTGACACACAGAGTCCCATCCTCTGACCTGGCGTGCACAGTTACATCCTTCACTGACACAAGGGTATCTAGTGGTCCTTCAGGAAAGGTAACATGAGTTTTTGTGACAGGCAACATCTAAGTGCTACAGGCTGATCCAAACCACTGTTTGCTCTTTACGAACAATCTTTCCAGAGGCTTCTTCCTTTTTCTCCTACCAATTCTCCCACACTCACACCTATTCCTACAAAAGAAATATTCCCCAAACCCCATTAAGCATGTTCTTTTAAAACCTCGTAAGTTATCAAATACCAGGCCACCACTCATTCAACATTGGACTCAGTTCTAGGATGTGAATTCTCCTGTTTGTAGCTGACCATTCCAAATCTGTTACATTTAAAACATTCCAGGAAGTGATACTATTTAGAACAAAACTGATGAGCAGCAACCAATAAAGGTCATTGTTACAGCATCACTTTCTAATGGCAAGAAGCAAGAGCTTCAGAAATTTTATTTTCAAACAGCCTGCTGGAATGTACATGCTTATTTCTATTTACAAAATATTTACAGAATTTAATCTGCAGTTCAAACACACACTCCAGTCTGGTCTGTACTTTTTAAGCTTTTCACATCTTTGATATAACATTTTACAGCAGATTATTTAATATGGCTTTATTATTAAGATGGTTTGCTTGCTTTTTTCTAAATTTCTGAATTCAGCACAGCATTAAATACATTGGAAAACAATGTACAGTCACAAACTACTTCTAAAAAATACATATAGAAATACAAGTTATTTTGTAAAGTACTCTTTTGGATTTTTTCTTGACTGTTTACTGATGCAATTGTCCAGTGTGCAAACATTTGTATTTCTGTCACTCTGCCTCCTTCCTCTCCATTCCCACACAAGCGCCTTTACCTGTTGCACCTCATTAGAAAATCAGTCCCGTTTTCTTTCACATGGTACTGTGTGCTTTTAACACCCTAGTGGCCTGTAAGACTCAGAATCCTAAATATTATAAATGGTATTAATTTTAATGACAACAGTTATCTCGTTATAACTACTGACATATGAAAGAGTTTACATTTTGTGACATTTTTAGAAGGAGCTCACTTTCTTATTTAACAGGCAAGCAATATAGTGCATAGTCATTTACTATAGAGATGTGGTAAATACTTCACAAAAATACCTAGATGAGAGGCATCTACCTTTCTACTTTTAACCTTTGTCTGCTTTTCTGCTTCCACATTATTAGGATGAAAAATAAATGGCCTGTCCCAGGTAATTTAGAGAAATTCATATAAACTGATTCGAAGTTCCTTAATATTTTTAACCTTCTCCTGCTTTTCCAGTGCCATTTTATTAAGAACAACAGAAATAATGACCTGACATTTTCTCAAAGTCATGAATGTAGAAAGGCATATGTACAAATGAAGAGCAGAAGTTTCCAAATCAGAGAGAAATGTATAATATTAATAATAATCTATAGCTTTTGGAGCCAAAGCTTTTATGCTGCATGCCCTCTTCATTTCTCCATGTGATTAGATTCTCTCATTAGAATGAAAACCATTTATCATCCTCAATGTACAGATAATATGATGATTGATGGCTTTGCAACCAGCTGTATAATATGCAAATATGTGACTTTTTAATATTTTACGAAACACGGCATGCATGGTTGGTTGTTTTAATCCCTTTAACACTCACATTATAAGCAGGCTGTGTAACATTATCACAGTGGGGCCACTGGACTCTTTATCAAAACAGACATGATTTCAATAACAATCCAGTGTAAAGCTTTTATTTTTTTTTTCTGTTGGCATTTTCCTAGTACACTTGGGTAGCAGTTCTATAAATGTAATTATTTTGTGTCCAGCACAGATGCGAAACACCATCTTTACCATGAATAGGTTCATTAAAATGTTCCTGTTATTAAGACCCTACATATTTACATTTACTAAAGACCAGAAAAATCCTGCCACCAGCTAGGGGAGATTCCAAACTGCTGTTTTTTATCACCTATAGCAATGTGATGAACAGATGCAAGGATGTATGGAGCCAGTGAAGCAAAGTCTGCAGCTGGTGGGAGGCAGCCGTTGCCCCCAGCCTGGATAATGCATGCTTCACTCTGAAGAAGGGAAAGGTATGAGCCCAGCTCTTAAGTAAATTGATGATTTTCATTTGGATCAAGAACTGGTGAGAATTTCACTGAGATTTACTGCAGACCTCCCTCTGAGCCTTCAAGATTGTTCTTTATGCGTAAGTTTTTTAGACTGCCCTTTTCTCCAAAGACTTTTCCACGATATCTAGCTTTCTATCTAGGAAGGAAAGATTAGTCTCTCTTACAACATGATGAGACCTGCTTTTTAAAGAGTTGACTTTGCCATTGACTGATACCATAAACTTCAATGTGACATTTTCTAAAGCATCCATTTCTTGTGATAGGTAGCAACTTGCAGTTTCAAGGGAGCAGGGGCCTGGTGAGGCTCCTACATGACAGAGCAGTCTCAAAGGCCTGTTCCATCACTGCAGCAAGATCTATTTAAAATGATATTTTGTCACAAATATATCCCCAAATGTATATGTTGTACAAGAACACCTTCAAATTCTTTCAACTCAGTATGAATATGACTTGCAAAACTGTCAGTTACACACCCCCCTCCCCCCAAATTTGCCTCATGTCCTCTGGCTCCTGTCAAGAGAACACACTGGGGAGACTGGAAAATAATATGCTTAAGACCATTTTATCCTTTAAGGTGGTGACTCAACTATCCTGTTTTTCTGTCCAGTGGCAATACAGCTACATTCAACCAAACATTTGAAAACTATTGTCCAGAGTCCTCCAGATGCCATCTGGCTGGAGCCTTCTCCTAAAAGAGGACTAAGCAGGGAGCTGCCTGTCACCAGAGGTTGGGTTGAGATGGCTTTTGCCACCTTTGGGCACTGAGAAATTCTTAGTCCCTGCATGTGTGTAATCAATAGCTGGTGTTGCATACTTTGTGAAGATTGTGGTGGATGGTTAGTGTGTCAGCACAACGATCAGCTGGCCCTACATATTACAGCCCAGCTGAGGGTCTGTGCACCTGGGCCTGTGACTTCAGCCACCTACCCCAATGTCCAGAGCCCTTCTCACCTCTCACCAACACTGTCTCAATCTGCTTCTTTCCAGAGAAGATAAAAAAGTGAAAAGGAAAGAAAGGAGGAATGTGAGAATCTACCATTTTCAGATTTTTCCAAGGAAAATATCTATGTATCACTATCAGGACAGTGACACCGCAGTCTGTATTTCACTATCCTTTTGCTGCAATTAGTATGTTTGTGTTTCATCTTTTCTGCAACAGTTTGCAGGGTCTCTTGCTGAAGGCTTATGTGTGGTTTGCCTTACAGGTAGAGAACACCTAATATTGAATACTATGTCTTTTTCTTAGAAGGTCAACTGGGTCTTCTTGGAGAAAGAAAAAAAACAAAAAGGAAAGAAAACAAACAAAAAAGAATAAGAAAAGAAAAAGGAAAGAAAAAAAAAAGATAAAAAAGAAAAGATACTGGAAGCAAGGCCAGGAATTGAAAGAGGAAAACAGTTTTAAGAGAAGCGAGGCTTGGCAGAGGACAACACTAGCTCATGTTCTGCAAGTGCCATATCCTATCTGGAAGTCTTACCAAGATCAAAAACGCTTGTATGGAAGATGCTTAAAGATTTGTGTTACAGACATTGATAAAAAAAACCCTAAACTCAAACCATAAAATGACTTAAAGTATTATTCATTGATAAAGGCAAATTCACAATTTAACTTCTTTATAACCCAATTAAATATATCATTAATTAATGATATACTAACAGCATATTTATAATACCATAATAATTTAAAGACTGCTAAAAGGTCTGACTCCCACAGAAGTATGAGTTTGCCCTTTGAAGTCATTAACATTACAGAATCCTGTCAATCTGCTCCCATATCTTCCCCACATACTCCATTATCTTGATTTTCATCATAAACTACTCTGACCAAGCTAAAAAGAGAAGGTAAAATATGCAGAAATGTGTGTAAAATCAGATTTTTATAGAGATCATTTTATTCTATGAACTTTAGATAATGAAACTGAAAAATATTTAAATATTATGGCTCAAACAAACATTTTACTTGCTAATATTAGTGGGATAAAAGAGTCTTTCCTACCTGACTTGAAGTGACAATTACAATAAATGCATTTCACCTGTGGCCATGGTTTGAGATCATTCAGTAATCTATACACACTGTCAACTCTCAGCTGAGATTAGAGTTTTAAATTCAATTATTTAAAAATATATATAACATTTAAATTTCCTTCAGAATTCTGTTATTTAATAGGTGCTAACACAAGCTTTTATCTCCTGCTTGAGCCTCAGAATACCCAGTTTCATAATTCACTATTATTTCTAATTGGAGCTCTTAAGTTAATAACTGATGAACTTTCTTAAGTTCTCCCACTATCTTTGGTACATTTTTTTTATGTGGTAGCATAGAGTGCTGGGGCTTCCTTTTTCCATCAGCTTATGATGTAAAATACTGGAAGTTAAAAATAACTTGGGCTAGATTCAGAAACGTACTTAATTGTAGGTTAAACTAAACCCCTGAATGTAACATATGAGATGCTTACTTTTTAAGCAGCTTCCACTCTTCCTTTGCTTCTCAAAGCAGATAAATTCACTTTCAACACCAATTGTCCTGATGTGAAGTATTAGTGGTCAAAGTATTTGCATGTAGAATAGGGAGACCTTCAGGAAACACATTCAGCATGGTGATGGTTGGAGTTCGTCGAACATATATTTAAAATTCTTACCTTTATTTTTAAATATAGATTATTCTGTTACGTCTGACTCTGTATATACTTCTATCAGCCCGTCACTCTCCATTATTGGTGAGAAACCAGTATAACAATGTGAAAACTAACCTGCAAGGGACCTTGCTCTGATTGGATTAAGCTACCTGTAATACACAAATTAGAGAGAAGTCAATAATTCAGACCATTACTATCTTTAGTTAGATGCAGCCATGATTAGTATTTAGCATAATAATAAACCTTCACTCTCTGTATATGGAATTTAAACTACATGGGAGTTTAAAGACCTTTAGTTAATCCATAATAAAATATTGAAAGAACTAAAAACAAAGCTAAATTTCTAAACCAGCACAATTTACAAAAGCTCATTAACACTTAAACCTGTGTCTTCTCAGAAAATTAATTTTAAATTCCAACTGCAAATGCATCTTCTTTGGGGGAATAATAACCAGTGGATTCCTCACTGTTGTCTAAAAGTTCAATGGTGAGACGAGTATTAAGTATTCACACTGTATTAGGTGAAGTATTGCTTTTCTCCATCCCAGAAACCAGACTACAAATTTGAAATTCTTCAAGTTGTGTCTTATCTCAAATTGTAGGTTTATACCATCTTTTCAAGGTTTGATACTACCATCTCCTACTCCTAGTTAAAGTCATTGAAGTTCATGGGATTATTATAATGAGTAAGGTTTATCCTTTTAAGGACCAAATCTCTAAATTATTAATCATGCAAGTGTTAATTTATTATTTTAATTTTTACTCCTTTTCTTGTTCTGATGCTTAGTATGACACTCTTTCAACTTAAAGAACAGCTCAATAAATTATATTAAAATGTTTGAAAATAATATTAAAGCAACAGCTATAGGAGCGTGGATAAAAATCTAAACCTGAAAAAATAAGAAAGAAAGAAAGGGTATCTGTGCTCTGATTACTAGAGCTGTTGATATTGGCACTGATGCTTCTGCTTAAAGCTTCTGAGAACCAGCCCAACAACTTACATTACAACCATAAACCACCTCTGTTAAGAACTGAAATCTCTTAAAGTGTCTATATATACTTTGAATGCCAAGATGCATAAGCCTATGTACATACAGCACCTGAAGGAAGTCGTTCCCCTGATGTGTTTGTCTTTCTATTGAAATGAAGAAAAAAACAGATCACCATTTCAGGGCTGATAATGTCAATTAAAAATGTCTGTGATGCCATTATACTTCTCCAAGTAATAAGGAGAAAGTATCCAGAGATGTACCTCACCCCTTTCTCCATTCAAATACACACCAAATATAAGCAGTAGGAAACCAGAGGGCTTGTCCCAGGCAGACTCCTAGGTACCTGCTGTAAACCATGCGCTCTTCACTGAAAAGCAATCTGCTGGGTAAATCTTCCCTCCTTGTCCTTAAAACTACCCTGTACTAAGGAAAATAATTACTGAAACTCTAAACTTTGATTTTGTCTAATAGTATTTGCACCTTAGACTGAAGATGTTTGCTGCTATTACAGTGTTGATCTGCTTTTATATGTTTATATTTTAACTGTAGGCATACTCATGGAAGTAGAAACTGTCCTTTGCTGCATTGGAAATAACTCAAAGTTCTGAAAGCTGGATTTTTTTTTTATTTTTTTTTTTTTTTCTTTAGAGACTGATGAAACAAAGGCATTTTCTTTTATCTTTTAAATAATTTTTGCTACTCTCCTAATCAACATTTTCTGACTTTTGGTCACCATTTTTGATATTTATATAGAATCTTAAAATAATTAAGGCTAAAAGGAACCTGTTGAGATTAGCTAGTCCTATGACCTGCTCAGAGAAAGGGCAACCCAACTTAGGTTGCTTGGACCCTTGTTCAATCAAGTTTTGAGTATCTCCAGTTTGAATATCTCTGGACAACCTATTCCATGATTTGATCCTTTTCACGATGATAAGCTTTTTCCTTATTTCTGGTCACAATTTCTGATATGGAAACTTGTGTCCATTGCCTCTTCTCTATGTGGACCTCTGGGAAGGGTAGAGCTCTGTCTTCTCTATGCCCTCCTATTAGGTAGCTGAATAAGATCTCCCTGAACCTTCTCTTCAGGCTGAACAAACACAGCTTTCTTGGTCTGTCTTTGGATGCTACGTACCATCATGTGTACTGCGTGCCCACGACTTCCCTGGTGGACCTTCACTAGGCACTCACTGGTTCATCAATATCTTTCTTGTACCAGTGAGCCCCAAACTGGACCCAAGCAGTACTCCAAATGTGATCTCATAAATATCAGATAGAAAGGAAAAAAACCCTTCTTTCTGCTTGCTGCTTACACTTTCCCTAATGTAGCCCGGTATGGCAGTATATCACCAGCCTTTTTTTGCCACAGAGGCATGATTTAGTCATGAGGACCTCCAGATTGTTTCTCAGGAAGCTACTCTCTAACCAGTTGGTTTGTACTGTTGTGTGGGTACATACAGGTAGAGGATACAAAATCTCATTGTCCTTTTCTTTGAATGTCATCAGATTCCCACCAGGCCATATCTCCATGCTGTCCAGGTCCATCAGAATAGCAGCCCTGGCCTCCAGTGTATCAACCACCCCAGATCACCAGTTTGGTGCCACCTGCAAGCTTGCTGAGAGGGCACTCCACCTTCTGGGTCAAAAATAGAAGTATTGATTCCTGAGATACATCATTAGTAACCAAGCACCAGTTGGACTTTGTACCACTGTTCACAATCCTTCAAACCTGGCAGTTTTCCACCCATTTTATACTTCATTTATGCAGATGGCACCAATATGATATATAAGTATACTGTGGGAGATTGTGCTGTAAGACTCGTGATTATATCACATCCCTTGTGCATTTTCCTGCATACTACTATAAAATGTGCCCCACTCATGCAGTCAGTTTTCTTCTAACATGGAACTGCTGTTGACATCACCTTTCCTTACTTTAAAAAGCTGCAAAAACTTCAATAAGAGAGAACCAACTCTATAGGTCCTATTCTGTAACAATTCCAAAAGTTCTTAACACTTTTGATAAAATTCAACAATGTTAATAATAGTAGTTAATGTAATGGTTGATTTTAAAAGCAGAAGTGATTAAAGTTACTATAAGTTGTTTTTTTAAAAAAAATAACCCTTTGTAGCACTACTGCCATCCTGCTTTCTGCCACTCATCACTCTCCTGTCATTCTTCTTTCCAGACTTTCTTCATCTGCCAGGCTCTTACAGAGCTGCTGCAAAGACTCTGACATTTAGCCTTTTCTGCTTAGCTTCTGTCAGTCAACCCTATTCCTTGTTTGAACTCTTTGAATGCACTTTGCAAATAGTTGGGTAGTGTCAGGCAGACTGCAATCCTGAGATTGACTGTTTCTTTTTCTCCAGAAAGCTTGCAATTGTACCAAGTGTAACTGTTTGCCTACTTGTCTTATAGCCTATCTATCACTCCCTTGGTATGGGACGACCTGAAAACTATCAGATAATGGCTGAGCCAGGGCATTTGTATCACCCCTGGGAAAACACCTGTCAGCTATTATGTACAGCCCAAAGTTCAGTAAGCAAGACAACAAGGAAGGCAATAGAATCAAGAGAAGAGAACTAGTTTGTGGCTTTCAGAAAGCAGGTTGGCCAGAAATCATTGCTAGCTGTGCCAAGCAGTGTCTCAATTGGCAGTTTTTTAGTGTTTGGACTGTTCAGATGCATCTTGCTGGTAGATTGGGATATGTTCTGTGAGTCAAGCAACTTCAATCATATTTTTGCGGCTGTACTGTTATTTGTAGGAACATTGTTTCCAAGATTGGATGGGTGAGAAATGACAAAGCGTTACTGGACAATTTGGAAATCCTAATGAGCAGATGGGTATTTTACTACCTGCATAACTGAGCACACTACCTGCTTTATTAAAAACAGGAGAAAAGGCTTTAAATGAAAACAAAAGACAGGTTAAATGATAGTAAATAGAAAGGCTACATATTCACAGAATTCAGAAAATGAAGATACTCTTTTCCTAGGATTAAAAAAAAAAAAAATTCAAAATTTAAACTGCTTTTATCTCTTTTACATTGCATAGATAAATCTGAATTGATGATGTAGATTTGATATCCAAGAGTTCTGGAAAACTTTTTCTAGAATTAAACTTCAGGTATGGTCGTAATTCTGCAGAAGATTTTCTACAAGTGAAAGTTACTTACTAACCATAGCATGCATAAAGAACACACTGATGAATAAAACCTTTCCAGTTCATTACAAGATCATCTAAGGTGCTACAAAACCACTTAAGCAGAGACAATAGTTCAGAAAGGGACAACTATTATCGCTAAGTAATTCTTACAAAAATTATTTTTCATCAGAGGTTGACTACCTACTTAGCTAGACTACAGGAACAAGTAAAATGATGGTCCTTACTCAGAGTAGTTCAGGATCCATTAAGGGCATACAAAAAGTAGAAGAGAGACAGCAGCTTCCCCAAAATCACCTTACTGATAAGAGGCAGAGGGAATATTATAAGCATGACTTAAACAGCCTTTTCAAGTGGCTAAAACTACTTCCCAGAACAGCCACAATCTGGAGAACAACACTTAGCCAGATGTTGTGGAAGCATGGATAATGACCGTAAAAATGGGTTGCTAATAAGCTGAGCATGAGCTTTTCTGACAAATGAGCTGTTAGAAAGCAGTAAGCTTGCAGCAGGTGAGGCTCACTTGAACTGAATGTTGAGGTAGCCTAAGTGCTCTGCACCAGTACAAGATGCTCCCCGGGGAGCTTCAGACAGCATCAACCTCCCTCTTCCCTACCCTGTCTTAAAAATAAATAAATAAATAAATAATATAAAAAAGTTAATGTGACCAAACATTAGGACAGTGAAAACAACATTTTTTTTCTATTTTAAAATTTAGACTTTCTTATCTTCTGCAGTGCAGAGCATTTCTGTCTGCAGCTACATATGGTACAGTGATATGGTTTCTGAGTGAAACCCCTGATTGTACCCACTTACAGTGTGCTGGCTCAGTTCACAGACTGTCTTTTGGTTCATGACAACCAGGCCACTTTTGGAGAAAGCTAAAATGGGAGCTCTACTCCAAACATGCATCAAATGCTTTCCTGTACCTAATGAGGACAGAGACTGAACCAAAGAGAGGTACTTCAGATGGCTTCAATCATGTGTTGTCAATGCCAAACTAAATCTTGGCTGGAGTAAATCCCTGAATATCGTACAGGGAAAACGTAAGAATTACAGTGCAAACAGTTTTGATTACTGGTCCGTTTCTGTTTTGCCAAATAGCTTTCCAATATAAATGAAAGTTCAATATCCAAAAAAGCTCCCTTTGCTAAAATCTTCTAAATGCTGAGCCATGGGTAAGAAACAGGGGGTTACACCAGCATGCCATGGAAAAACCTTCTGAAATTTGGGAAATATTTCTCCTCCTGCTTACCAAAATAAGACCTCCTTACAAATGCTGTTAGCAAAATTATTTAAACTGGCATTTCCTTAGTTATTACATTAAAGATTCAAAAATACATAGATTTTACGTTTGGCACTTTATATGTATTAATAGGCCGTGCAGTTACTTGTGCCTCTGAGAAGCTTTCTGTGCATGGCTTAGATTCATTTTAATACTTGCCCAGCAGCAATACACACAAACCAGCTTGCTTCACTGGGCAAAAGGAATGCAGCTCCCATGCCTAAGGTTATTTAGGGCAGAGTAGCTTCCTGCCTCTGCTGAGAGGGAGCTTATTACGATGAAAAGGGACTGCGTGATTAAATTCTTAGTAGATTCTTTTAGAGCGTCAACATACAGAAAGGTTACTTACCTTAAGTAATAGTTCTTTGAGATTTGTTGTCCATGAACATATTTATGTTGTGATTTGTGCATAGTCACGTTCTGAAAGAGTTTTGGTTCAGCCATGGACCTGTCCCTCCCTCCAGTCCAAATGCAGATTTTATAAAAATGTGAATGAAACCCCATCCCTCAAACCTTCAATTTCACTGTTTGTCTAGTAGGGCTCAACTCTGGACAGTAATATAAAAAAGTGGAAAAAAAATTATAACCTCCTTGACAGAGAAAGAGAAGCAAAGCCAGTGTTTCTGTATAATCCCAAATTCTACATGGTATGTAATAAAAAAAGCTGAAGGTAATGAGTTTAAAATGCCTCAGAACTGAGGCTGTCAGGCTTATTTTCTGCAGTTCTCTCAAGCTGACTGTGCTTTGTTTTTGCCTGCCCTAGCTCTAATGTCAGTTTTTATTCCTGACGTGTGGCTATTTCTTTTTTTTCTTTTATTTTTGTATGACACAACTACAGTTTTATACAGATATAAGTAAGAAATAGGTACTCTGTGTAGAATGAGATACCTAGGACTAGCGAAATGATGCAGCATTGGTAAATGCTTGGTATAATAGGAGAGGCTTTGAGAACTAAGGGCATAGAATCCATGCAGAGGAGTACAGGCATAGGATGATAACAGATGGGGCACAGGCTCACTGATGGTCAGATAAGGAATATTTATATCTGGAGCTGGACAAATTTGATTTTAGGGAGAACAAAGGGAGCAATGAAATAGTGTCTAACGTATTTGAACGGCACTATGTGTAGTACATTTGGGTGTAACATGGAGTTGCAGATCAATGAAGAAATAGTGTACAAGTGTTTTAGTAAACATAAAGATTGCAGTGAAAACAAAAAAAATAATTCTATGATTAAACTTGAGATTTCAGTTCAGTTATACTAACCATAAGTTCTTGGTTTCATAAACAATGTGTACATCTTTTGCCCATAAACAAGCTTCCACAAACAGTCGCACAGTGGGTACCCTAAGTATGTGCAGGTCTCAGGCTCTTTAGTCAAAACCATTTACCTCTGTGTGCTTCCTCAGAAGTATCAGCATTAGTACTACAGAAGTAGCACTTCAGACTGTGTGCTGTCATCAGCTAAGTTAAAAAGCAACATTCCTCCTACTCCTGGTGGGAATGCAGCCATAAATTGGCCAAAAATGAGGCCAAAACCCTCACAGGCTACTCAGGACTTTAAATTTAGTAGGCTTTACTGGAATGCCATAGGAAATCAGTCTATCTCAAAAACCAATAAATGCTATGTTGAAGACAAACCAGAAAACTTCAAATCAAATACCAACACCCCCACGTCTAACAGTGAATAAAAAGCAGTGAATTACACAATGCCTCCCATGGAGTCATCCTTTTTTTATACCTTCTGCAGCACTGGGGAAAAAACATGAGTGTCCTTTCCCTGGAAACCACTTTGGGTGAACAGATTCCAGCTGAAGATGCTATAAATGGGTATAACCTCCTGCACATCCAAAAATGTCTACAGACAATCCCACAAAGCAGAGAAACTTGTAGCAGTCATAGCTTTGCTGTCTGAGGACTCCTAAGAATTTATACTGCGCCATGCTTCCCTTTAAAGTACACCAAATAACCATGCCTTACACAGTGTACTATAAGGAAATAATGATGAGAAACTTTGGCAAGTAGAGGGAGTCAGCTGGAAGTGACTGAGGAAATCCATGTTATAAACTGGTAGACAGAGTTTCAAATCTCTGCTCCCTAGGCAACACTGGTATCTGCCTTGGGGAACAGCCTCACATCCAGTCAGAACTATTAGCAATTGCTGAATGTCCTTGAAACTGGAAATATTTGAAGATTTCCCCTATTTTGTTTTCCTGCATCTACCAAAGAATTTGGTATTTTTTTTTCTCTCTCTCTGGCTGAAACAGAATCAGCATATTTCAGGCTGCAGAACTCACTTTCACCTCCCTCAATCATCAAATTGCACAGGCCTGTCACTAATTTCCCTATCAGCCCCCCTGACTGATTAATGGGAAGGAGCAGATGTCCAAGTCTGTATCTATTCTGGCAGACAGCTTGCTCTGTTATTTACCTGCATGACAAGTGCAGCCCTTCCTCATGCTGGAGAGCCCAGTACCAGAAGGGAGAGTCTGGTATTGACCGATGTGCCTGCCTACATCTGTGTACTGGAAGTGCACATCCATTGCTGCAGCTGCAAGGAAGTAACTAATTATAGACTGGCGCTAGTAACAGAACAGCACTGAAAAAGTGCCACCATCAATAAAGGATGATGGGTTCTTGTGGAAAGAAATTCAAGTTTCCTTTTCTTTTCAGAAATACTAAATATCTTATACTGATATTTGCATGCATTTTAACCTAAATTGAGCAGGAAGTCCCTTGTGTTTGTTCAGTTTCCCCAGACCTTTAAGAATTCCAAACCTGAAAATTTACTGTAAACTGCTGAGAGTAGATATAGAGAAAAAGAGGCAGTAGCAACCATTTACAGCTTGGCGAGAGGAAAGCAGAAAGAAGAAAATGGTATGGTGGAAACAGGTATGTTGGATTATGCTTCCACAGGCTCTAATGATTAACTTGCAGTGACTGTTGGCAGAAATCAGTTTTTGCCCTTTGCTTTTCTGGCTACTCAGGGTCAACAGAGCTCAGGAGATGCTGAAGAAGAGGTATTCATCTAGTTCTAATTGGCATAAGTGCTCTTGTTCAACCACGTCTGGAAAATATTTTTGCTTTACAACAAAAATATCTGGAGAGCTTGTTTTTAAGAGATTGTTTTTATTAAGCAAATAAGAGCAACTCCTGCTAGTATAAAAACAAGTGACCCAAATAACTTCTGATCTTAAATAAGAAAAACAATCCTGCATAAAGTCTTACATAATCCAAATATGTTTTTTAATTTAAAATATTTTTTGTGATCTTTTAAAAGGAGTTTTTAGTCACACACTCTCAGAGAATGTGTGTCTGTAGAGCTGAAAGGTTCAAGGACTGGTCTACAGTTTTCTCTGAGCCTCATTTAGACTGATTAAGGATCAGAACTTCAGAGTCTGCTCTTTGACCCAGCAGATGCAAAGATGTGAACTAGGATCTGCCAGTACCTTTTATACTGAAAACTAAACCCCTTTTGTACTGAACAAAAGTATAATTTTTAACATCTGGCATCAGAACTGCAATTGTCTTCTGGTGAATTCCAGTCTGAGGTTTGTTTTAAGGCTGTTGTAAGCAATGTTTACATCTATGCTTCCAAACGTATTTAATTTTAATAAGAGAATGCTAGTTTAATCTGTTTTTACGATCAGGTTTTGAATAGATTTAAGACATTTGAGCAGCCTTCTTATTTATGTGCACAGAACTGATAAACTTGGATGATGGATATAATGTACTTATTCTTGGGCTCAGACTGGAGACAATTGGTTGAACTCATCAGCAAGTTGCTAGCACAATAGTCCTCTAGCTACAGCAGCATAACCAGCATGACTGAAGCTTGCAAACTGTTAATGTGTGAACGTTTTGCAGTTAGGGTCTATGTGTGAAAACAAACAGGTTGAGTACATACAGTCTTCTAAAGGGCAAGAACAGATCTAGCCCCCAAGGAATTAAAGTGGGAGATGGTAGGGAGCATCGTTAATAGAATATCTCTGTTTTCCTACTACAATATCTTTCCTACTAGGGAGAATATTGGTTAATTAATAGACTAGAATAAGACGGTTTCATACATGAAAAGTGAACTGATGACTCTTTTCAAAGGACAAAGCCTTCAAAACCTGTTGGCTGACCAAGGGAAGCAGAAGTACATCTCATCACACCTTGTCCAGCCATGAGCTTATAGGATATTGACTTAAGATATGGCAGGTTTTTTAGAATCTATTGAATAGAGCCTCATTTTTAATCAGTAACTGACTTTTCTTCATGTTCTAGACTCTTTACAGGTGGAGAATAAAAATGATGCTTTGGGAGAGTGATCATGCATAGGGAAGGTAGTTCCTACTTAACTCGCTGGGAAAACGTGACTGTATCAGGAAAAAACACCCTTTCACTCTAAAAAGAAAATTAAGCAAAGGATAATAACAGGCATTAAGTAGAAAAATGCTGTTGCAGAGAAAGGTGTTTTTTGTACTCTGCATCCATGATAGACAGAAAAAGAAGTCATGAGTTCAAATCATGGACAAGAAGATACAGAGTCTTTAGAAGCGGTAGCCTTTTAATGGGAAACATAACAAAACACTGCAATAGATCATTCAAGGAGGTTTTGAAGTCCCTCTGCTGCCCACCCTTGAATCTGTCAAATCATGAAACATGTTTAAGACTAGCTTGGAATGACCTGAAAGTAACTTTTATGAAAAATCCAGAATTACAAATCTTGCCTTAGGACTGGAAGGGTAACTGGGAAAGCTCTTGTGATGCTTTCACATTTTATGATACACTTACGCTAGTTCACACTGTCTCTTCAGATTTTCTATTTTGCTAATAACTATTAGCATAATTCAATGGTGAAGACGTGGCCTGCTACGTGACTTAAGAAGAAACAGTCTGGCATTTGGAAAAAAAACAACTGGAAGTTCACTAATTAAATAGTTTCTCAGTTCTGACCTGCTATAGGTGAATCTGTTGTTACAGAAAACATACTTCTAAGTGTATGAATCCCTCTAAAAGTTAAAAGGATGCTGATTTGCTTATTTGTTTTTTCTAAATCTGGAAACACAGGGGACTATTTTACCCTAATCCATGTTTTAATGTATTTGGGGAGGAGTTTCAGTTAACTAGAAGAGTTGGATGAAGCAAAGACTTTGCTCACTGTTACATCCTTGGCCCGAACTGTAGAACAGTGTATCCTGATAGCCTGTGCTATCAGGTATTATAGGTTTGAGCCAGAAAGTGTCTTTTGCCCTTTTGGGCATACTCTCCCTGTTACTTCTTTGTGCTAAGATACACTATGTTTTGTACTATGTGTTGTAAATCTATGCTATCATGATGAGAGCAGAGCACTGTTACAAGATCTTCAAGATAAAACTCAGTGATGTAAGAGTCAAGAATTTCCCTGGCCACATCAGGAGCAGTGAGATAACCTAAGCAGCAGACCCTCCTCTCCTCAGGAAAGGAAAGCACTCATCCAGCTCTAATGCAGGATATCTTGCATGTGAAATATTTAATGCAACAGTTTAGCAGGACACCTATGATACATTTGTTGTTGATGAGGTCTGAAAGCAGTAACTGAATTTTTAAAGTGAAGTTTCTCAATAAATTGATTTGCTATTCCTTTGGCCAGACATCTAATATCTAATTCGTTTGGCTTTCAATCACGTTTTAATGAGCCTACTTTTCTTTAGAAGTTGCAGTGTAATTCAGAAATAGTTAATAGGCACAATGATATTACCTTGGTTTGGAAACATTCTAAAGTATGTGGCCAGTCATCATTAATTCATGTGGGTTTCACTGTAGCATTAATCATGGTAAATTAATTCACTTTACAGTTATGTGTGATATGTAACTTAATTTACAAGAGTTTCTCAGTAATTTTGCAATTAAAATGCCATTATCTTAAAATGTTACCTACCATCTAATCTCTATTTTTTGAAACTTTATTACAATATTTTTTGCATAAATATAAAGACATCAGCAAGATTCTTAGTTAAAAATGTCATGTAAGCAGAAGTGCTTGTACTAGGGAATGTTAATCAATTTCTAAGAGCAGCAGCCAGCGAAACACTTTTGCGAAGGCAACTCAGTAATCAAGCAAGTATAAAAACATTTAAGGAAACTATTCCACCCATAATGCTCATCCAATACACCATTAGGATATGATTTCCACCATACAGTTCTGCTATTCTGGGGTGCTGGAGCATGGTGGGAACAGCATATAACTGAATATGTTGCAAAACATTTATTAAAAAATATTTCAGTTAAGATAAAGTCAAATATGAAGCTTTTGATTAACTTCCATGGCTGCTGAAGTTCTGTCTGTATTCATTTCTACCAAACTAACATTTCATCTTAACAAAAATATATTAATAACATCACTAAAAACATGATCTAAATGAATATCCTCTATACTACCAGGGTCTGGTTGGGAAATTTTTCTCATTTCCTCTGATACATTTAAATTTCATGAGTCTTAGCTCTAGCCACCTAAGTTTACAATAAAAGTAATGGAATTGGAAGCAATGGAATTGTGGAAGTAATATATAAACATACAGAAAACATACATACTAATACTTGTGCATTATGTATCTGTGTAATCTTCACATTTAGATAGATTTAAGAAATCTTAAGGAACACAGACCAGTAACATGACAGGAAGGAGTTTTAGCACAACCAATGTCATAACAAGTAAAAAGTACAGTAAGTTTTTTTGTGTTTGGTTTTTTTTGGTTTGGGTTTTTTTTTTTTTCTAAGTGATATTACACTCTGTATCTAGCAATAAATAAAATGTGAGAAGTAACTTGTTCACTGATGAAATGAGTAAGAGACCAGCATGAGATAGCCAATAAGACCTGCATTGCTTCATTTCCTGGTGATAGCTGTTGCTAGTAGTGCCCCAACAGAACTTCATTTTTCCTCAGCTCTGTGGTTACTTTTTATAAAAAATGTAAAATAATAGACTCATAAATGGGTACACATAAATGACAGAAATAAGTGCTGTCTCTCCACACTTGCCCAAGGAATTCTAACAAGTCTTTAGCCCACATTACCCTGGGTAGAGAACTTAGTTCAGATCCTCATAAAAAAATAAATTCCTACTTTTACAAAAGACTCTTGAACATCTAGTTTGCAAGCTAATCCTACTTAAAATTAGCAATTAACTGTGAACCATGATTGTGTATAGTTCTATACCAACAGTACTGACTGCAGCTCTCTGAATTTTCAGTAGGTTAATGTCAATGACTATGTACTGGATTAAAAACTGGGGTGAGGAAAAAATACAGAACAATCGCCCTCCCAAGACCTACATAAATATCTACCTACATTTCTAAAGCTTTCTTCTCTTCATTAAAAATAAAATAAAATAATAAAAAAAAATAAAAGCAGCTCTTGAGTTCCTAAAGGTAGAAATCAGGGAAAAATTATTCAGAAAAGATGAAAGAGGTCTAAAGATTTTTCCCTAGTCTACGGTCCCAGCTCTTGAGTTCCTAAAGGTAGAAATCAGGGAGAAATTATTCAGAAAAGATGAAAGAGGTCTAAAGATTTTTCCCTAGTCTACGGTCCCTGACTAGAAAAGCAAGTAAGAAAGTGGACTCACTGAAGTCAAATGCATGACTAGGTACTAAGTAGAAAAGTATTTCTGCCCCAAGCCTTTATAATCTCATTTTTAGAGAGATAAAAGAACACGATATCCTCCAAACACAAGGCACAAGTGTTTGAAAGTCTGTCTGGGCTCAGGTGTATTTTCCATCCTTTTCCAGAAGTGAATAGCACTGAGTGCACCCTCAGAAAGTTTGCCAATGACACCAAGCTGTGTAGTGCAGTTGACACACTAGAGGGAAGGGATGCCATCCAGAGGGACCTTGACAGGCTTGATATGTGGGCCCATGCAAACTTCATAAAGTTCAATAAGGCCAAGCGCAAGGTGCTGCACATGGGTTGGGACAATCTCAAGCACAAATACAGGCTGGGCACAGAATGGATAGGGAGCAACCCTGAGGAGAAGGGCTTAGGGGGGTGTTGGTGGATGAGAAGCTCAGCATGACCGGGCAATGTGTGCTTGCAGGCCAGAAAGCCAACTGTATCCTGGGCTGCATCAAAAGAGGCATGACCAGCAGGTCGAGGGAGGCGATTCTCCTCTGCTACTCTGCTTTCGTGAGACCCCACCTGGAGTACTGTGTCCAGCTCTGGGGTCCCCAGCACAAGAAAGAGATGAATCTAATGAAGCAAGTCCAGAGGAGGCCACAAAGATGATCAGAGGGCTGGAGCACCTCTCCTATGACAGCAGGCTGAGGGTGTTGGAGTTGTTCAGCCTGGAAGAGAGAAGGCTCTGGGGACATCATATAGCAGCCTTCCAGTACCTAAAAGAGGCCTACAAGAAAGCTGGAGAGGGACTCTTTAGAGGGCATGTAGGGATAGGAGAAGGGGGAATGGCTTTAAACTGAAAGGATGTAGATTTAGATTAGTTATTAGGAAGAAATTCTTTACTGTGAGGGTGGTGAGACCCTGGCACAGGTTGCCCAGAGAAGCTGTGGATGCCCCATCCCTGGAAGTGCTCAAGGCCAGGCTGGATGGAGCTTTGAGCAACCTGGTCTAGTAGAAAGTGTCCCTACCCATGGCAGAGGCATTGGAAGTATTAAAATCTTTGCTTTAGCAAATAATTTCAAATACAACAGTAGCATTGAAGAATATAAAAATATCATATGTTTGATCTTTAAGGTTCCTTCCAACCCAAACCATTCAATGATTCTATGAATTCCAGTGGTCTTGAGGTATTACTTATAGTTGTCTATATAGATGGTTTTCACTTTCTCTGATTATGGCAAAATACCTTATCTGCAAGATTCCCTCCTTTTGCACTATTGCAGTTTGTTATTATAAACCAATAAAAAATGTTATTTTCAGGACTGTCCCTCGCTGCAGAAACAAGTGCTCATGTGTCACAGTGTCTATTTGTGAATCAATCTGGAGACAAGAAATCCTCAAATGTAGATGCCATCTTGATGTAATGGTTCTTCACCTAGTCCTAATGAACTCAACAGAAAAACTAATTGCTTGGGTGTCATACTATTGATTTTATTATATCCTTCATTTAAACTCATTTCTCTATCTCAGAAATAATGAATAAGGTGTGGAATATAGCACTGGAAGTACCCAAAGGGGAGTCAGCAGGTGTACTTGAAGCAGAGAATGTTTACATAGCACAGCAGTTGGATTCTTCCTCTTAAAATTTCTGAATGGAGCATAGTGATGAGAAAATAATATGACAAGAGGGTATGCAAACAAAAGCATAGCAAGATTCAGCTGCTGATATTTGACACTGCACAAAATTCAGGCTTTAGAAACACATTTTATATGTAGAGAACACGATAGAACTTATTTCAACGTCTAAGTGTCTAAGCTCAAGTTTGTTTTCTTTTTAATTAAAGATGCATGTTTAGTGGAAAAGATGTGCTCTGTGGCTGGTCACAGTTGTTAGGCTTATGGCAGGAATTATTTCTAGGAAGTCTTATAGTCTGCATTGTTCAGACATTTGCCTAAATTATTGTAGTGAACCCTTCCTTCTCTCCTTAAAATATGTGAAAAGTAGAATTTGTTTCTTTACTGTTAATATGCACTCAATTTAGTTCTGTAATTTGCTGTCCAGAAATATTCCAATCCTGAACAAATAATTTCTTTAGCATCCCGTTTATCTATACTTGGCAGTTAACATAGCAGATACATATCTGTAAGTGTTCCTCTTTTTGCTAGTTTCAGAGATTAGACATCTTCAAATGTGAAACTTCTGGAATATTAGACCATGGAAACAGTGAGGGTCCACCTTTCACACTTTCTTCCAGAACTCTGCTATAAGTAACAGAAGTTGAATGCATTTTTAAAAAGTATTTGTTTCAAGACCAAATATATAAAGTTCAAATGGTAGCATAGTTTAGTAGAACTGCAGTAAAAGATAATTCTTTTTGTGCATTCTTCCTTTTCAGTTGAACACCTAGCTATAACACCTTGATTTAAATGCTGAACTGTAATACAGAATGAACACACAGACAAAAAAAAGCAAACCAAAACTAAAAAAAACCTTAAAAATTAAATTGAAATGTCTTGGTAGCAAAAGTAGCCAAGTAATTTTGCTCACTACCTTTCTGTCATATTTTCATATTTGAGGTTGCAGTAGTTTGCTTTTTTTTCTTTCTTATCCCTGCCCCCTTCTCCCCCACCCCCCCAATTGCCTGGGATTGCCTGGGAATCATGTCACTCCATTATAATATTGCAAAAAAAGTTTGCATTTCAAAATCCATAATGGGAATCAGACACTTTCTCTAATGAAAAGGATTGATTCTGATTGCAGAGAAGCCAACAGCCTTGTAATTAGGGCATTCACTTGAAAACTGAGGAAGCTAGATTCAAGTCTCTATCATATCAGCTTGATCAGGGACTTCAATCCAGGTCAATATCCGAAATAGCCAACTCTGTTGCTTTGCAGCATAAGCCTCTCTCTTCGCCAAAATTGGTGTCTCTCCTATTTCGGGGGAATGGGTGGTAGTGGTGGTGGCAGCAGAGAACCTGTCCAGATCCATAATGAGCTTTATGGGGAAGGTTTCATTGCAGGCATTACAATTCTGCAGAAAAACCTGAGCCTTAATGACAGTGTTTTACAATTTTAAAACCCACAAAAAATATTTCTCATAGTAACTTCTCTTCTCAGACAAAGCTTTCTGTAGTGGCTTCTGGGTCAATGATTGTGTGGAGGTATAACCTAAAAAAATGGTGTGATATTCGAACTACAGATTTTGGTATAAATCACACAGACTCCATGCATGGTATGATTTTTGTTTAAGCATGGTTCTTCAACAGGTTAAAACTACTTCTTGTGTAGACATGTAGTAATCCAAAAATACATAAAGTAGGTCTCTTGCTCCTTATTATGTAAACCCATGTTTAAAAATCTAGATTAAAAAGTAGTACCCCAGACAAACAGAATTTTACCTGCAAAGTTCTCACCATTCTACCCCACAAACATGGAAACAAGTTGTCTACTAAAATGTTTGACAATTTCCAAATCAACTGCTATAGTAAGAACAGCCTTTAAGTAGCTTGATTAGCAACCTTTTTTCCTGCTTCCCAGGAAATAGCTCTTTAGCACCATTTAAATATGAGCCATGCAGAGTTACAGCTTTTAGTACAAAAGAAATACATTGAGCAGTAGACAATTTTCAGACCAAATGAGATATAAAGGTCATGAAGAATGAAAAAAATCTGAAGCTGCCTTTATCTAAATAAAGATCTGAATTGAGTACAGTCAAATGACACAGTTGGCAGTACAGGTGCATTAAGATATTTCACCAGGATTTACTCTGGCAAATATTCATTTTAACTCATATGGATGGCCCAATTGCACTGATTTTGGACTAAACCCATCAGAATACCTTTTGAAAGTTAAATTTCTCTATTTAACTGAAATTGCATTCTGCAAGATTGCCTCAACCCAATGGTGGCACCATTTCACATATGAGCAGAGACAAGGCTGTATACAGCAGCTGGGCTCCTGGCTCCAGACATTGTTCAGGGAAGTTTCCAGAAGTAATTTTTTTTTTGGTGTGGCTGTCCTTACTGCTGGCTGAAAGAGGTAGATTGTGTAACTTTTCCGAACCAGAAAAGCCACAAAGCTGTACAAATAGGATTTCTGTTCCTGTGTGATTTCAAACACTTATTTTTTCTTTTATGGGGCAAAGTGATGCAATACCTGAGAGCGTTTGGCATAATCAGGTTTATTCTTGAACCCTAAAATCAAATGTTATTTTGCTAAAGAGATTGACTTGATAATACTAACACACATTCACAGATTCTGTGGACATGAAATATTGATCCTCAAGTGAGTGATTTTTGTAATCCAGAGATGCCTTCTATTACAAAACCTTTTTAAAGCAACCTCAGGTACTAAAATGTAGAAAATAAGTATTAGTAATCACCAGCTCTAGATGGTGAGAGAAAATTAATTACCTAGAAGAGCCAGCATATTATGTGTTGTTTCTAGTTGAAATCATCCACCAGTCAAATAATGCTACAAACCTCTTTGCTTTGATTCCTGTAGTTGGTGTTTTAAATAAGAACTGGAGTTGATTAATTTTGATAGAAACTTCAAACTGTTCTTTACTCAGAGGCAGTAGCTGAGATGTTAAAAATATCCAGAAAACATATTTGATTTCCTACACTATTTGTCTCCATTAAAAGAACAGCCAAAGTGACCACATTACTTGTATTATGGTGTAGAGAGATAACTAATAGGACTCTCTAAATCTCAGGTAACACTCTTAAACAGGCAACTAAAAAATTTCAAGCACCAGAAGAATCAGTTTGTAACCTTCCCAACATTTTTTTTATGATTCAGGAAAAGAAAAAGCCTTGCTTGCTGATAAGAATAGAATAAATCCCACTCATTTTTCCTAAAACATATCTCCTGGATTAAGGAACAGAAAAAAATTTTCTCTTACAGTAGATTTATAAACATAATTGCATGTAAATAGTAAAGATCAGCAATAAACCAGAATTGTAGCACCTGGTGCAAGCCCAAAAATAAATAAAGTAATAAATGAGGACAAATTAAGTTTTGTATGGTACGCTTAAGAATAAAAAAATCCAGGAGATTATACAGAAATATTTGCTGCACTCAGTACTTAGAATAGAAAAAAATAATTATCAAATCTGTCCAATCCTATGCTTATTAAATGGGAAAACCTTTCATCAAATAAAGTTATATGAGATCAAGACTTATATTCTGTCAGATGTCTGCAAGATTAGGTGGGCCATATTTATCCCTAGGAAAGAGCATTTTTAATGAGTCTGTTGTGTGTGGAGTGTTATCAGCCCAACTTCATTTGTGTTTCACAGATGGTTCTACAATAAAACCAAATGATTTAGTACTTTTACTATTTGGGCAGAATGTCTCTTGCAGGGTGTGTGCATAAATCTGAATGTTCCCAGATGCATCCGACTTTGTGCACACATGCTGTCAAATTTTCTTCTGTCACTGTCTTGACAACGTTTTGCACTTTAAGCAGGTAGGGAAGCTAATGCAACAGCAACCTTGACCAGAGCAAGTGCCATTGAGGCAATAAACTGAAGTAAAGCAAGCAAGAAACATCTATCATAAGAATATTAATTGGAATAAAATATGAACAGATTAGGTCACTTGGCCTGGATGTGATGTTAGCATACTGTGCAGCTGGACAAATTTGATGACCCAAGTAGATGGCCTTGCCTTATCTTATTTATTCACTTCTGTTTAGTAACATCTCTAAACATTGCCCAACCTTCCTCTTTTTCAAGTAATTCTAAGTTCCCTAAAAAGCAATTATTTTGAAGGAGGCAGGCTTGATCAGGGGAGTTGGGCTAGATGGCATCAGAACGATATTGTGATTGTGTGATTCCATGGGATACTCTGACCAAGATGTGATATTTGCATTCTGCTTTGTCAGAAAATCACTGCCATGCAGATCACCTCTCCAACTAGGCTCTTCAGCCAATTTTTGAAACACCCACCTCCAAAACATATGCACATCTCTCTAATCAATCATCATGTTGCTTCAGAGAGCTCTAACATTTGCAGAAGGATCGAATTACTTAAAAAAAGAAAATCATGCTAAAGGCGGCCCTCATGAGAAAGCTTCCTCTCTTTGTGAGAAGCATGCACAGAGAGCAGAGCCACACTGTGATGTGCTCTTCATGAACTCTGAATCAGCTAGAACACTTGTTTTTGCACAGTGATTTCATTCATACATGCAGCATACAATCATGCCTGTAGGTCACAGAGGTGTTCATCCCTGTGGACAAGTTTAAATATAACATGACAGGGTAGAGCACCCTTCCAAGCATAGTGGGAAATAACCAAAATGAACAGTAACTCTTGAAACAGCAGAAGTTCAGTAAAATAACATCTGCCAGCTGCCTCTATCATCTAAAGGCAGATGTGTTCAGTGGAGAATGAAATCACAAGGTTATTAATTTTTAAAAGTTTTTCCTTTTTGCCCACATCAACCTTCTCCTCACTGTTAAAAAGTTCATCTTCACCCACTTGCTGATCTTTCATAAGACCTTGAACAGAGGAGAAAGGTTATGCAATGCAATTTGAGAGCAATATTGTGCACAGTAACACTAGGCTCTTGGTAGTACTCTCCATCAGCAATATTGCTAGACTTTATAGAGAAGGAGGACAGGTCCAGCTGTGAAAGCAGAGAGTTTTTGGAAGAATCATATGACAGAAAGTGAATGAGCCTTAGTAACCTTGTGAATGTTGAATGTCTCTCTGAGAGAAAAGTATTCCTAGACTGAAAGGGTTTAAGTGTTGCCTGTCATCATTCAGCTTTATATATGTTGTCCTGGATCCCCCAAATTGCCTGAAACTCAGCAAGGAAGGGCAGATAACAACACTATTGAGACATAGTTAGTGCCTGCCAGCTGTTCAATCAGCTTTTCTAAAATATACCATTTCCACACTATTTCTCCCTCATTTTCATCACAGATCTAATATTTGCTATTTCATGCCCTGTTTTCAGCAATATCCTCTAGTTCCTTTTGCAGCTTCCTCACAGTGATCCATGCAATCTCACAGCATCCTTGAGGATAGCCTTGCTTTTCTCCATTTCCCATTCTGTGCTTTTGTCCCAGCTGCATTCATATCTCTTTCTTATTGTCCCAGGCTCCCAGTTTCCCACATTACTCTTTGCTCCACCCCTCTCCAAGCACAACTGCCCATCCAACCCAGCTCACACAACTCATGCCCTTGCTCCCCACACACCTCTCACCTCTTCCTCACCTCTCAGGATGCCTGAGACTCTGCTTCCCTCCTGGCTTCTCTCCAGCTTCTCCAAAATGCCACCACAGGAGGAAAAGGACCAATTTTCAGGTATGATCTGCCAGCAGCTCCCCACATTTTATCTGGTCTCTTATTGTTTTTCTTGAAAGATATGTCTTGTTTCCCACACAAAGCACTAGTATCAGGGTAGTGTCCAGCAGCCAGCAAGGCTTCCTCTGCCTCTAACTTTCAAAACAAACAATAGGCTTCTTCAGCTACGAACACTTTTTTTTTTCTTTTTCTTTTTTTGGGGGGGGGAGTACTGTGTCTTAGTTGGTTAGTCACCTATTTCAGCCTCATGGACTGGATGTGATCCAGAAGCCGAACACTGAACAAGCCAGATTTTCAATATTGTTTCTAGGGAAAGACACATTCTACAGAAATTTCCTACACTTCAGCGAAATGTTTCCTGGAGGGGAATCTGCGGGAAATAAAAGATCCATTTATATTGTTGAGATTCAAGGATAGCCATGACTTAAGTTATTTTTCCCTCTTAAGATGCGAAGGACCATCACTGATGCTGGAGTGGACCACAGAGAGAAGAAAAGGGGAAACAGATTCTTAATACAGCTCTTAATTAATGCTATCTAGTAGCAAAACCATGAAAAAATATTCGATGAATCAGAGAAAGAGTATTATTTTTTCTGAAAATGAAGATAAGTAATCAATTTTCTGTGAATGGTGCAGATCTGGAAAAATAGTTACTGAGTTCACAGTATTATTGGAGCTGAACACCTGGATTTTCATTTGTACATTTGTGCATACGTCATATGACAGTGTGTAAGGAGGAAAGAGAGAGAGGAGAGGCAGAGTATCAAGCTAAGGCAGAAAAATGCCTGTTCTTACCCATCCCCATCAAATTGTCTTGACTATAGTTTTTAATATATACTTTCACTGCTTTTTAAAAATAACTCCATGACCTGTTCTGGCTGTGTAAGTCATGCCCAAACACTGCCCAATTCCTGCTGTATTGCATCAGGATCCATTGAAGAAATATGCATCTCTCAGTGAGGGACAGAGAAATGCTTTGAAGGTGCTGATTCAGCCCTAGGGGCATAAGGACAATGCAACAGTGATAGGTAGCAGTTAATAAAAAACTTAGCTAAGCTACTTTTCTGAAAGCTTGAGTTTATAGTCACAAGGGGACCCTTGGCAGGCCTACTCTTCTTATGTCAGAACAAACACAAATGGATATAAATATTCAACATATAAAGAGTGTTGCAGGGAAAAAGTAGGTATATTCCCTTTGCAAACTTAAAATCTATAACTACTTTATGGCAAGCACATTTTAAATTTAATGAGCAGGTCTGAAGGGTGATGTATGGTACACCTAAAGGGGCCTAGGAATGTTGCACAAGTAATGGATGCCACACAGAAAGATTTAAAGTTGTTCTAGAAGCCAAGTAAAAAGGAAGGACAGATGAAAAATATTAAATATTTCAGTCAGGTCAGTGTGCTGCTCCTTACTGCATTGACTATACTTGGCTAAGGGGTGTCCTGGGAAAGAAGCCATAGTTTCAGTTCCCTCCTATTCCTTTCCTGCAACCATGAGCTTGACCTTTGTACTGACAGTAAAGGAAAAAAGAAAATTGTTGGAAAGCCTCACCTTTCCTGCAAACCTCATTGAATAAGATTGCTTGCCAGCTAAAATCTGTGAGCTAGTCCAAGAATATTCCGATGAACATGTGACATGGACTTCTGTTTTACCCCAAGTGCAAAGGATGCAGTTTCCCACAGACCATATATAATAAACAAATAAAAAAACAAGGCAATTCTGTAAAGTGGTTGATGCTAAACAGTCAGGAATTGCTCATCTACCATTGTTCTCCTGCACTTGTATTCTGCATTTTGTGTATGTCCTTTTGCCCTCTTGTCACATTTTCGTTCCCTACACTTAAGCAACCTGAACCAACACCTAGACTGTGGTTTGAATGTTTGGATCATTTGAGGCTGACTGAAGTTCTTGCTTGCAAGTGTGACTGAAGCTGGGCCTGTGGGATATGGGGAAGGATCAAACTAAAAAGTTAAGATTCTGAGTGTGAAGTCAATGGGCTACTCTAACAACACCTTCAGTATGCAGCACAGTAGAGACCTTTGGACCAAATGTGCCCTAGCACAGGAGAAAAATAACACCAAACTCAGTATGTGTCCATACCAGCAATGTGCAAGCATTTTTATTCAGTTCACAAAAAAGGATGGGAGAAAAGGAAAGGGGACAAAAAATGAGTTGCATTATGCTCCTCTCCCAGTTCTCAGCAGTATGACAGCTGAGGTTTTACCCTACCATCCCAAATCTTCAGGCTTTGATGAGCTACAGCAAGAGCAGGGAGCTCTTGGAGCTCTCTGCTCACTGGCAAAATTACTGAGAGGCCTCTTCAGCTATAGAAAAAGAAGAGGGCGTGTTTACAACCAGATGTGGGGCTGGGAGATGTGCAAAGCTGTCTGGAGGGCACAAAATGATTGATGTGGGGCTGGGAAGCATATAATTAATTGATGTTGCTATACTAAGAATGCGTAGTAAGTTGCTGTAAGTCTGGAGGGACACAGATTAATTAATTGGGGCTTAGGGAGAAACTGGTGCTCTTAGTACCACTGGGCAATATTTTATGCAAATATGTGTAATGTTATGCAAATTAAAAATCTACTGGGGTTTTGTGCCATAAGATATTGGCAGAGATGTGCCTGCATTGTAAAACAAATTCTCTCTGCAGCTACAGCCTGACTAGAATTGAGTGAAGAAGGTAAAAATTATGTATTTTCAAATATTATACTGTTTGTAAAATTTCATATTAAAAATACTTTTTACTCAGATGCATACAAAAGCATTTGATTTTCCACATATGGTTTTATAAGTGTGCATTGGGCTAAATAACTAACTGTAAAAAATACAGTAATGAAATTTTCCAAATTATTTGAAGACCTCTGTGTGTCTGAGCTCTCATCTGGCAAGATGTGCTGCTTGGAAGGATAAATTACTGGATGCCCATGAGGAGAACAGCATTTCAGGGTAATGTGAGATGTAGTGTGAGAGGTAATGCTATACTCTGATATAAGAGAAAGAGAACGAATCCTGGCTGCAACTACTAAAATAGGGATCTGAAATATAAGGGCAGTAAAACCCTAATCTTTTCTGACCTGATGTCAGCCCAGACACACAATAAAGAACCATCAAGGATTAATCAATTGAGGAAGGGATTCGAGAAGAGTTATTGTACTCTCTGCTAAATTTTGCAAGACTTCTCTGAAGAGAAAACATTCGGGAATGCGGTTGATGTGTGATCATCATTTGACGTACTGTGGTAATTTAAAGTAGAATATAGCTACAGAAGAAGAATGAGATCACTAATGGAAGTTTCAAGAAGCAGTGACTCTAGCAAGAACAGTGCACTTTCTCCAAGTGAATTTGATTGTAGCCCTTTGCACTAGGTTAATTTCATCCTAAGAAAAATACAATTAAGACATTAAGATGGTATTAAGCTAATGGCATTATTATGTTGTCTGTCTTTTTTTTCCTAAGGACAAATAACTTTATGGTTACAACAGTCAGAAATCTGGGTGCAAACATGTCTCTGCTTGTCTGGAATGGAAAAGTAGGTTGCAATAAAATACAAGTTATGGGCCTGATGGGGAAATCTTTTGCTTCTGTAGCACATAAAGCTAAAAGAATCTCTATCTTATTCGCAATTTTAAAATTTTCTTACAGATTATTACCAATGTTGTTAATATCTACCTAAATATAAAAATGACTTTGTAACTAATACATATTAAAAAATACATTTTGTCATTTAGAAAGCTTAGTTTTCTAAACCTCATTCACTCCCTCATTTCTTTAATTGTAAATGTCACTGGGAAAAAGCTGCTTGCTTCTGTCGGCTAAATTAAGTCAAGCCTGTCATTAGGTGGATATTGCTAATCTAATTTCTAAAGGTGATGACACAACAATACCATTTGTGTAATTTCTATAGATTTTTTATTAATATCAAGCATAAATCACCAGGGACCATAATGAAATTAAATGCCTCTCTTTTTTTTCTTGATTTACTCTTTTTATCCAAAGAGACTGCAGAGTCGCTGTCTTTGGAGGTTTCCATGGCTAATCCAGACAAAAAAATTCAGTCTGGTGTGGTGTAACAGACCATAGAACTTCCTTGAATTAATTCTGGGCTGAGCTAGGATATATCCTTTATAATAACACCCAATGCTTACTTCAGAATTTTTGACTGAAACTTTTGGTTAAACTGTTCCTAATGGCCACACTGTTAAAAATGTGCTCTATTTTGAGGGTTGCTTTTTCTCACTTCAGTTTCCAGCCTTCAGATTTTGTTGCACCTTTCTCTCCCATGCTGAAGAGCAGATCATCAACATGTCAGATATTATACTTAGAGCAGTCACACTTTGACTCTGATTCTTATTTTCATATTTATTTTCTATTTTTATACCAATTTCTTCTTTTCTTCATCATTCATGAGATGAAGCATTTTCATGCTGTCTGCAGAAATTTATCAGAGATTTTTGTTGTCTTTCTAACTGGGTAAAAGGATGATCAAAAAACTGATTCTACCATGAACTACACTAAAGACACCCATCTGCTGTACGATTACTTCCTATTTACCAGTCTTCTGAGACTAGTTTTTAGTCTATTTAGTGTGCACCATACCTATGTCATAAGATAGTTTCTTAATCATATTTCCACTTGGAATGAATCAAGTGCCCTACAAAAGTACATTACATCAGTTCAACCTTAATAAATGGTGTTAAAATATAAAAAAGATACACATTTAATTTCTCAAGCCCTATTTTCAGTAAAGTCATGCTGACATTAGTAACATTATCCCTATGTTCATTCTTGATCTGTCAAGCCCTGCACCAGCAATTTCACTATTTTTAATGCAATTTAAAACAATTATGATAGGACTACTGTTACATAGCTGTCGTGGTTTAACATCAGCCAGTAACTAAGTACCACACAGCTGCTTTCTCAGTCCCCCCCCACACCCAGAGGGTGGGGAGGAGAATCAGAAAAGAATGTAAAACTCAAGAGTTGAGATAAGAACAATTTATTATTTAAAATAAAATAAAACATAATAATAATAACAACAACAAAACCAACAGTTATAATGAAAAGGAGGGAGAAGGGCAGAGGAATGAAATCCAAAGGGAAGGGAGAAAAGATAACAAGTGATGCACAACACAGTTGCTCACCACCCGCTGACTGATGCCCAGCCAGCCCCTGAGCAGCCATCCCTAGGCCCTGGCCAACCCCTCTGAATTTATATACCAAGCATGATGTCCCATGGTATGGGATGCTTCTTTGGCTAATTTGGGTCACCTGTCCTGGCTGTGTCTCCTCCCAATGTCCCATGCCCTCCAGCCCTCTTGCTGGCAGGGCCCGAGAAACTGAAAAGTCCTTGACTGAGTATAAACATCACCCAGCAACAACCAAACCCATCCGTGTGCTGTCAGCATTGTTCTCACACCAAATCCAAAACACAGCGCTGCACCAGCTGCTAAGAAGAAAATTGACTCTATTCCAGCTGAAACCAAGGCAATAGCCTAGCCCTTGTACCATTTTAAATTATTTATATAAGGTTTTTGTTTTTTTTTTTTCTAGTGGGCGTGCTCGCTTGTGCTTCCTACCCTCAGAAACAGGCCAGATGACAGCAGTCGACAAGACAGGAGTGTGAGGATGTGGTTGAATGTGATGTCCAAACTGTCTGAGAAGACATTTGCCCATCAGTGACCTAGGTCAAGAGGAAAACAACCACTGACAGGGTTAAACAGTAACCGTGGAATTACCAGAAGACTTTTTGGGAAAAAGAAGTTAGCTAAACAGAA
The DNA here is from genome assembly GCF_023634155.1 of Falco peregrinus. NCBI lineage: Eukaryota > Metazoa > Chordata > Aves > Falconiformes > Falconidae > Falco > Falco peregrinus. Next base: position 35,873,834 of record NC_073723.1, read on the forward strand.
ATGCAAGTGAAACACTGATTTGTAGTGGGAAGGAGAAGTGGGGAACAGGGCAGCGGGGGGGTTGGTGTGGCCCTGCCAGACACAGACCCATGGTGCACGGGGGTACCCTGGCACCTTCACCCCTGCCACCCTCCCTTGGCGGGGGGGGTGGGGTGGGGGGGGTGGGAGAAGAGCAGCCACTCATCTCCCACAGCAGGAGGGTGCTATGTCAGGGTTAACTCTAGAGAAGGGTTTAGAAATTTTGCAGTAATTTCTGAAAATTCAGCAGGTGCCTAGCATTGAGGTTTATCTCTTGTAATTGGTATGGGTTGTGAGTTCCAATTAATTTTGTGTTGCTAATAAATCAATAAACCACTTCAATCCTGATTTGGTTTAAACTATTTGAACTGAACAACTTATCTCTGTGAAAATTCTACCCTTCTGAAATTCTTACTCCAGTTCAAGACCTGTTGAGGATAACTCTTCCAAATGTTAGCAACTGAGAACCTCCCTGGAGAACATCCCTGCTAGTTCTTTAGAAATACTGGGATGAAAATTAATTTCCAGGATTTAAAGATAACTTATTTTATAGCTCTGTAATTAATGCTGGAATGGAAAGCATGTCATCATCATTCTATGCTCTGTATGTATGGGGCAATTTCCAGATACAGGAGAAAAAAAGCTTTACAGATATATCTATATTGAAACCAAAACAATGAACACCACACGTTTCTTCCCAGCAATGCTTTGATTCCCTTCTTTCAAATCTCTTTGTCCTTTATGCTTATATATATACTGATAATTCTGATCTAATTTAATTTTACTACATATTCTACTGTTTCAGTTACCTACAGCTCTCTCAGATTGTGAGGGTTTTATGGTGTGTTTTTAAGCAGACTAACTTCTTTTCATGAGTATTTCTCTTTTGGTAACAATGAAAATATTTTAATCGTTCCTGATCATATTTATATTCACCCATTTGAGCTCTTTCTCTGAACTGAGCTTGCTTATGTCTATTTTCAAGGTTTATAAAATTGGCTTTTATGAGCACCAAGCAACAAGAGAAGCAAAATTACTATATAAAAGCAGCTTGTGACCATTTGCACCTAAGCAACCAGTACATTTCTGTTCCATAATTGGTTCTTCTCTATCTATCAATACTGATTTCTTCTGCAATCGGTTTTGGAATTAGGAAGCTGTATTTTGTAATAGACATTTGGCTTGAGTTCAGATTAAGCACAAGAAGTCTCAGTGAAGTATCTATTTTCTGTCTTTTTTACAGAGATTTGGTACCCTTCTCTCTTTCCCTTTACTTTATCTACTTTATTTTAAAAAAAAAAAAAATTAAATTTCTAGGTTCTTGAAGGACAGTAAAATATTCTTTTCTTGCCAAGATGTCAAGAGCATAAAGGCATGTAGCCTGAAGGAGGTTTTATTGAAGTGAATAAACTGGGATCTTAATGCCATACTATGGAACATGCTGTGTTATTTTTTCCTTGCTGTTCTCATTCTAGATATATTGGGATGGGTGCCAAGCAATCATTAGTAAGCATTCTTCATGTCTTTGTATCTCAGAAAATGCTGACCTGATAAAAGGTTAGGTGACCAGCCTTCATTTCTGTAGATATAAAGAAATCATATGCCAAAATTAGTACAAAACATGGTAGCCATCATTTCCTTGGGATTTTCATTGTATCAACTCCTGAATTTTATACCTTATTATAAATTCTAAGAACAATTTGACAATTTCTGCTAGTATCACAGAGCCAGAGGATCCCTGTGAATACTAATGAACTTTTACTGGAATAAATATATTGTGTACAGCACTGATGTAGTTCACTGTCAAAGTACCTCACTATAGATTTGCTGCATAATATCAAAATTGAAAACAGATGGCTTGGAAGACCACTGGTAATTTTACATAATCACTAAAAAAATATATAAGTATTATACTCCCTGTGAATTACTACCCCTGGACTGCCCTTTCACAGAATTCATGGAGTACCTGGACCAGGGGTGGGAGAATACTTAACCTTTGCAGGAGCTAAAGCTGCTGTCTTGCTGCTGAGACTGGGGTTAAATCCATCATTACCTGCAACACCAGGGCCAGGCCCTGAACCCATCTTCCTTTCAGGCATTGCTTCCAAGGCAGTGTACAATTTCAGAAAGACATGAAGTTACAACAAATTATGATGCTTCACCTTTCTGCTCTGTGCAATATTCTGGATAACTGAACATGAATCATGGTGAAATAAAATGTGGTTTGTTTTTTTACAAAACATTCCTGTTCAGTAGCTTATGTGCTTTAGTCACATTGTTTGAACACAATGACATGAATCACATTTTTGCTTTAGTAAAACAATAGCACTTACAACACTACTACCATAAGAAAATTTGATTTAATGTATCTTTTATCATGTTTTGGCTAAACAAGTCAATGAGGAAATGCCAATCCTTTTTTTGTCTTGCATCAAAAAATACCATTGGAACCTGCAACAGAGCTTTTGGCATACCTGATATAACCACACAGTCCTACAGCTCCATCCTTACCGGGATACTGCCCTCAGCGGGAACTGAAAGTTCTCAGAATTCCCAAAGCTCCCTGTTAGAAGCCGAAGGGAACAGCTCTGAGGAACAAGGCAAAAAACAAGGGAGCAAGAGCTTGCTAGGGTAAGAAAAAGAAGAAAGCAGATTTTTCTGGGAGAGGTAAATAAAAACTGGAAATGGTGGAATTTTATTGAAAGGGTCAAAGCATGTTTTTGGACTGAGTAAATGTACCATGATGATAGTATAAGGAACAAAGAAGTTATTCTTCATAAGTATGGAAAGTCTTAATAAAATCAAGAGTGTCAGAATGAAAAGCAAAGGAAAAACAAGAAAAAGTGATATAATGGGAAAATTCTGTAAAAAAATTAGTTTTGTTGCTATAACCTATTTCTGCTGTACTGTTGGTAGAAAAAAAAAAGCAGGATTTTGTGGTGAAGATGAAACTGTTATTGTTCACTATGTTATGGTCCGTATGTTCCTTAAGGAAATAGTGTCTGTCTTTTTCTTTCTTTTTATTTTTAATTTTGGAAGACATTTTTATACAGAAAGACTTTGTCTAGGATCAAAATAGTTTTAAAATTCCAGCAGATTAGATTGAAATTCCTACCTCATTTTGCACACTAGGCCAAAGAAAAAAAAACATAACCACTTTGATTATTTACATCTAAAAAATTTCCATTTTTCCTGCCTTCTCTTCCTAGTCTGCCTGTGGATTTAAATACATCAAAACCAGAATTTAAGACTAGGAAACAAATAAAGCAGCAGTAAGTGCCAATTAACAGAAAATAAAGACCTCTAAAGTCAGGCTGTAAAACTTCACAACTGCTTTTCCAGCTGCTGCAATGCTAGTACAAGTGTTGATTTTATCTTGCTTTGATTTGATTGTTTGCATTTATCTTTTCTCTAATACTTTTGAACAAAACCTGGCCAAGAAACAAAATGAACCCTCAGAAAGCAAAAAACCTGGAAAAGCAACCACCCTTTTACCCACAAAACTAGCCTGTCTTCCACAAGAGTGGTGGCATGGAAATCTTTCCATAAACTCAGATTTCATGCTCTTTTGAAAACATTATTAGAATTGAATTTTAACTGAGGTCACAAGGGCTTAAGCTTCAGCACTCTGAGTTCTTCATACATCATTGCTTGAAATATAAAGGTTGGAATGTAATGTTATTATGCACATGATTTAGATAGGAAATCCACATTCTGTTGTACTGTCAAGGTTTTGCTAATACATTTTTTAAAATAATCATTCTCAGAATAATGGCCTTTTAAGTGTCAAAAAAAATTAAAATAATATTTTTTTCTACAGTTAAAAAACCCCCAAACCTAAATAACTTGATGCACTCTATAATGTCAGTACTTTGCCTAAGACATAGATCTTGTTTTATTTACACAGTTGTCAAATATCATTGCAGTAAGTCAAGACATAATAAGTCCTTTCAAACTTTGGCAATTGGAAATGCTAGAGCTGCAGCAAGATCATTTAGCCCCAAACTTGATTTTCAACACGGATAAAGGCAAATAGTAATTTTCACACTAGGTATGTCAGTTAGGAGTGACTCTTTGTCTCTCTAGAATGGTAATTTGTCCCATTTCTCACATGCACTGAAGTATATTACGTAAAATCCAAAACAAAATGCCAAGAAACCAACAAAAACCCAAACAGAAAAAATAACGCCTAAAACCTTTCCCAGATTTCTGAATTTTTAAAACTGCATCTTTAACTTATCCTCTCAATTGTTTTAAGTAAAATTGTAATTGTGCCTTTTAAGATGCATTTTTAGGAGTTCCAATTAAAAATAAATCTTTCACCTTACATAAATACTTATTTCTTTCCAAATCTATCTAAATCTGTATTAAATAATTCTTGTTTCTATAGTGTATTGTTTGATTTCTTTTAGCCCAGCTGTCTCACTAGCAAAGAAAAGGAACATCCTACCTACTACCCATATAGCCCAATTTCATAAGGCTCCAAAATACCAATCATTAACGTTGCACAGATTTTCAGAGCACCATCACATTACTCCTTTCCTGTATTTTCATAGAAACATATAATCATAGAATGGTTTGGGTTGGAAGGGACCTTAGAGATCATTTAGTTCCAACCCATGGCCAGGGACACCTTCCACTAGACCAGGTTGTTCAAAGCCTCATCCAACCTTGTCTTTAAAGCTTCCAGGGATGGGGTGTTTCTTTGAGCTGTTACAGAAGAATGGTCCCCTTTGTAGATACCATCCAGAACAGCTGCTGGAGCCTCAAAGGTCTTTATCATCTATTTCTTTGCAGTACAAAACAAAAAGCTTTTGAAATCAAATTTAAATTCACAATCCTATTACTCTTGTCTTGATTAAAAAAAAAAAACCAGCAACCAACCAACCAACCAATTTTCCTATTGTGGAAAAGGTAAAATGCCAAGGAATTTACTGATTTTGTTACAAACTTGTGTAGTATCTGTTTTTCTTTTAATATTAAGCTTGCATAGTGATAGGCTGAAATATAAATTCCTAATGTTAGAATAAATACCAAACCCGCCTGTGACACTTGACAAGATGCAACCAAGGGTGGTAAGAGAGCTGTGTCATTATGTGAGACTGCTCTCTATCACCTTTCAATGGCTGGAAACATCAGGAGAGCTCCCTGATGACTGCAAACAGGCAACTGTCACACGCATCTTCAAAAGTAAGAAATAGGCTCTGGGGAATTACAGGCACAAGCATTGTCACCTCACTCAATTGGAAATGTTAAGGCTTACATGCAGATGGCTAACCCCAGCCGCTGGAATCACTAAAAGGTAGTAACATGAACATGGCAAAACACTGCAGATTTAAAAATCAAGGACAGGGTCTCTGACCTTAACAGAATTCATGAATAAGGGACACATTTCCAGGACAATCTCTTATAAATACAAAAGAAATCTGTAAAATTAACAAAACCAGGAAAAATGGGTTAGGAGTAGACAGGGGCAGACATTTTTAGGAGGAAATAAGGTGGTAAAGGAACAGAACTTGGCAAAGTTGAGGGAGAAAAAGGGAATATAAAGAGAAGCAAATTATGTCTTCAAGGATTTTGGGAGGTCCCTATTCATGAGTCCTGTGCCTCATCTATACAGCTTTAAGCAGGACAATAAATCTGTTGCTGTTCCGACATATATACCTGACCTAGTTCTGTGGTCAGGATGGACTTTAGTGTTGAAGATGGACCAAGCAGGTAAGACAGACTGGACAATTACAAGCAAACCCTCTGGGACCCATGTCCAGACTCATGAAGGACACGACAGCTAGGAGCAGCCAGTACATTTACTGAGGCAAATTATGTTTGACCAGCCCAATGAGATTTATATGATGGGATTCATGGCTTAGTGGATGTGGAAAGAGGTGGTGTAAGTGTTCTTCACCTTGAATTTAACAAGGTCTTTGACACAATCTCCCATAGCATCCTTGCAGTCAAGACTGGGAGGTATGGACTGCATGGGTAGATTATAAAGCGGATGAAAACCAATCTGGACTGTTTCTGTTTGGGTCAGCCCTGCTTTGAGCAGGAATTTGGACTAGATGATCTTTAGATGTCCCTCCCAACCTAAATTATTCTATAAATCAAAAATTCTATGACAGTATAAAATCAAGGGATAAAGTTTAGCTGAAGAAATAATGAAAAGGAAGTATTTTTAAGTGTCTCTTTAAAATTTAAGATGTTGAATTATCACACAGAGTACAGCTGAGAAGTAAATCACATCCTGAAATGGCTTCAGATTTTGCCAAGTACGTGTTTTCCTGTCATTTAGTATATCTATTTGTTTGTTATCTGCTGTTTGTTTCACACTTGCTATTTTCAGTCAAATATTGCGTTCCTCACCTGAAAGACTAATTAAACAGACAGATTTAATGAAATGAGGAATGACCTTGAGTCCAGAAAACTTAAAGTAGAAGAACTAGAAAATATTCTACACTTCCTAAACTAGTTTCAAGACTTGCAAGTTGCTGTGACATTTCAGACATTAAGTTCTGCTCTTCTTTTTCATACCCATATGAAGCATCAGCAGCAGACTGAACGAAAGCACAAGAGACTTAAAATTTGCCATTTAACTGCAAACAATAGGAGAGGTGAGACAGATGTCTACAACAAATTACCACAGCAGTCAATTGGAAATGCTTACTTTCCAATAAGATTTTAACAATGCATAGGAATGACTGTGATCATAACAAAAGTGTTTGGATAACATCAAATCAGTGAACACTTACATTAGGGAGAAGACTAGATAAACAAGCAACGAAACTAGACTGAAAAAAAAAGCTATTATATACTGAGATTGACACAAAAGAAAATAAGTATTTTAAGTGTTTAAACAGACCATCTCACACCTCAAAAAAACCCCCAAAACAAAAAACAAAAAAGAAAAAGAAAAAGGACCCTTACTCATGGCAGCAGAGGCATTCAAGCACGTTCTGTCCAGCTTGCATAGATACACATAAAATTAAATGTGTGTGTCCCCCCCCTTTTTTTTTTCTTTCAGTGTCATAAAAGACATGTCTGTGCTGTGTAAAAAGGTAGGCATAAAGAAACTAACCATCATCAAGCTAGTTCAGAAACATGGAGCGGAGTAGTTTGATTAGTAGCTAGGAGACAAGATTTATCTACCTCTACTGTGGATTACTTGTGGAAAAGATTATGCTTCTTTCTGGAACAAGCTAGTGTATGTTCCTAGCTCTCAGGACTTTATATCTACATATATGTCATATATATATATACATATATATATATATATTTATAACTTACATATATGTCAAATTAGAAATTCCAGGCTGGGTTTGAACATGAGAAGTGTCTTCTTATAGGTATATTATAATTTTGAAAGTAATACGAGGCATTCTGTAAGGTATAGAGGAACTTTACATAACTTAAAATAGACACAAACATATCAGCTTTATACTAAAAGCCAGACTAATTCTTTTCCAGTTGGCCTTTTGAAAATTAATAGTCTTGCAAAAAAGCCTGATTCAGCTGCCACTAATTTTCTAGAAGAGACTGAAGTCACTAAAACAGCTGTAATGACCAAGTACATTAACAATGTTCAGTTCTGAGTCATTATAATACTTAGAAAATTACTTTTACTCAAAATTTCACAAGTCTATGGCGCAGCTCAGTAATACCAAAATTTCTTCTGGTGGAGGGAGGAGCAGTAATATAAAATCTCAGCACCTCATTTATGAAATCTCCTGCTGACTGTGAATTTCACTTTGCCAGTATGAAGTGTTGAAAAATAACTGAGTCATTAATAAGGTGTTAGTATTATTCCCTCCCCCTCCACAATATACATGATTTACACAGTTTTGCTGATGAAGTTGTCTATTGTTGAAGGAATTGTAGGATTAAGTGTGAAATCTGAGATAGACCCTTGATGAGAAAGAAACAGATTTCCACTGCTGTTTTTCTTTAGGTGTGAAATTAAAGTAGGCTTACATGAAATCAGATCTAAGATACCAAACATGCCTTCACAAGCATTTCTTGTCTCAGTTAAGCTAAACAGAAAAAGAACGTTTGTAATTTAGCTGACCTTGCTGTTAAGAAAAGAAAGGAAGAATGATCCTAGAAGTTCATCATGCTAAAGAGTTGCTTACATGAACTGAGACTGTGGCTGGGTGAAGGATTTCTGTATGGTAAGAGGAATATTTGTTATACTTTCTTCTCTGAACAGCTGAATGATATCTTGGGAGGGAAGACTGTTTTGTGGGTTTAACAGCCATAGTCCAAAAAATAAACAAAGGACGGGGATTTGCCTGGATTCTGCAGTACACTAAACCAGCATTACTCTGTTCTGTCAACCATTCAGTGCTGAATATGTGGTCAACAGAAAAAACACAAAACACCATAATTGCAAATTAGGAAGATAAATATTGGCAAGTCAAATTTAGATAAGAAATCATCTGACCTGTGCCCTTTCCATACACATTGAAGCAGATATGAATTTCTCCACAGGCCTTTTGGAACAAGCTCAGCATGTGAAATATTTTAACAAAGGAATGAGAAAACATAGAGATATGGCAGACACACATAAACCAGGTGACATGATCTTCACAGCACTAACTCCATCAGTACACTATGAAATATGAGGAGAGTATTGTCAAATGATCAAGAAGAAAATATCAGAATCTGTCCAGATGGCATTCTGTTTGAAGTGAAAGAAATCAAACGCATGGAAGATAGTCTATCAAATTGAATCAGGCTAGATCAAGCAAAGAAGAGAAGCTGTAGACAACATGAGACTTCCTAGAACAACAAACCCCAGAATTGCAGAACATTCTAGAGATAATTCTTTTTATACAGTACATACCACATGAGACGCTGAGACAAATTTTATGAGACAATCTATCACGACAGTGTTTTTATCACTGTATGATGACATGACAGTGCAGAATGAAACATTACAGAATAGCAATATAAATTGTAATGATCCCAGCAGTCACTAATCAAAGCAAGTATATTTAAGAAAAGGTACAGAATTTTCCTGCCACAAAGGAAAACTATTTTTGAAACTTCTTATAGAGCTGCAACAGAATTAAAACAGAGTTATGTTCAAATCAGGAAGGAAGTACTAGATACGGTCTGAAAAAAACCCAACAATACACATGGGGTAAAGACTGAAGTAAAAGGGAACTTTGACATAACGTTATCTAAAGGTTTTGAAAACACAGAATTACGATGGATATATCAGACCCATGAACATGTAAATATTTGTTGCAAGTAGATTTGAGGGATTTAAAGTGTTGCATATAGCAGAAAGAAAAGGAAGGTGAAGGATAATCTCCATCCTTTTTTGGATGCGGTGGGGAACACTGCCACAAAGGATGAGGAAAAGGTGCTTAATGCTGCCTTTGCCTCAGTTTTTAATAGCAAGACCAGCTTTCCTTGGAGTACTCAGCCCCCTGAGCTGGAAGACAGGAATAAGGAGGAGCAGAATGAAGTCCCCATAGTCCAGGAAGAAATGGTTAGTGACCTGCTGCTCCACTTCGATGTGCACATATCTATGGGGCTGGGTGCGATCTACCTGAGGGTACTGAGGCAGCCGGTGAAAGAGCCCGACAAGCCACTCTCCATCATTAACCAACAGTCCTGGCAAACTGGACAGGTCCCAGAAGACTGGATGTTGGCCAATGTGATGCCCATCTACAAGAAGGGTGGGAAGGAGGATCTGGGAAACTACAGGCCTGTCAGCCTGACCTCAGTGCTGGGGAAGGTTATGGAGCAGATCATCCCGAGTGTGACAACGTGGCACATGCAGGACAACTGGAGGATCGGGTGCAGCCAGCATGGGGTTGTGAAAGGCAGGTCCTACTTGATGAGCTTGATCTCCTTCTATGACAGGATGACCTGCCTAGTGAATAAGGGAAAGGCTGCAGATGTTGCCTACCTGAACCTTAGTAAAGACACTGAAAGTGTCTTGCACAGCATTCTCCTGGAGAAAGTGGCTACTCATGGCTTGGATGGGTGTGCTCCACGCTGGGTTAAAAGCTGGCTGGATGGCTGAGCCCAGAGGGTGGTGGTGAATGGAGTTACACGTGGCTGGTCACAAGTGGTGTTCCCCAGGACTCAGTATTGGAGCTGGTTCTGTTTAATGTCTTTATGGACAACCTGGATGAGGGGATCGAGCACACCCTCATTAAGTTAGCAGGCAACACCAAGTTGAGCAGGAGGACTGATCTGCTGGAGGGTAGGAAGGCTCTGCAGAGGGACCTGGGAAGCTGAACTGATGAGCTAAGGCCGATTATGTGAGGTTCAATGAGAAGCGCCAGTTGCTGCCCTTGGGTCACAACAGCCCCACACAGTGCTACAGGCTTGGGACAGAGCGGCTGGGGAAGCTGCCTGGAGGAAAAAGGACCTGGGGGTGCTGGGTGATGGCTGGCTGGGCATGAGCCAGCAGTGTGCCCAGGTGGCCAAGGCTGCAAACAGCATCCTGGCTTGTATCTGCAATAGCATGGCCAGCAGGACAAGGGTGATTTTCCCTCTATACTCAGGCACTGGTGAGGCTGCACCTTGAATACTGTGTTCAGTTTTGGGCCTCTCACTTCAAGAGGGATGTAGAGGGGCTGTAGTGGGTCCAGAGGAGGGCAACAACGAAGCTGGTGAAGGGTCTGGAGAACAAGTCTTATGAGGAGCAACTGAGGCAACCTGGGTTGCTTAGCTTGGAGGAAAGGAGGCTGAAGGGGGACCTTATCGCTATCTACAACCACCTGAAAGAAGGAAATTGTAGCGAGGTGTGTGTCTGTCTCTTGTTCCAGATAACAAGCAACAGGACAAGAGAAAACAGCTTCAAGTTGTACCAGGGGAGGTTTAGATTGGATATTGGGAATTTTTTTTCACTGGAAGGGTGGTCAAGATATTAAACAGGCTGTCTAGGCGTGTAGTAAAAACACCATCCTTGGCGGTATTTAAAAAACACACAGATGCGGTGCTTAGTGACATGGTTTAGTGGTGGACTTGGCAGTCCTGAGTTAACAGCTGAGCTTGATGATTTCAAAGGTCTTTTCCAACCTAAATAATTCTATAATTCTATGTTTTGAAACCCTAGGATAAAATGATGAAAAAAAGCAGCATTTAATGCAGATGAGACCCAGTGCTATATACAGACATGTCAAGAAGCAGAGAAGGACAAAGAAAGATCCCATAATAACAACTTGTCCATCATTTTAAAGATAAGCTGGCCATTCAGAAAACTAAGTGAATGCTAATATGCGCCTGTACACAGCCTTGAAGGAAAGTTTTTCTTACAATAACACCTGCTGATGCAAGCAATCAGAGCATTATTCTTTGCATTATGATGGAGGAAATACTTAACACTTGCATGAGCTGACATAAGGCTGTTCAGATTGCGAAACCTTGTGCAAAGCACAACTTTGCAAGTTTCAGTTTATCATAGTTTAATATATGAAGAATTTCACAGGAGACCCCAACTGTTACACTATCAAAACTAGCTGACTGCAACAAGGCTTTTACCATCACATACCAGGTTAACATCAATAAGTAGCTCCTGCACCTTGCCTCAGCACAGCCACCAATCCCCTGCAAGGTTTCAAAAGTTCATCTGCTGTCTGTGATGTTTCTTCATCCTCTTCAGGCCAGTCCACACTGCTTCTTGCCTCTGCTGTGTCTGGAATCTTCCTTCTCCAGGCTCCTTTTCCAGCCAGCCTCTCCTCATCTCTCCTACATCCAGGGCATTGTCTGTCCTCCCTCTGTTTCTTCCAGGTCTCTCTTCATCCAGTACTCCTCTCCCATAACCTTAGAGCTCTTTAACTACTTAGCAGGAACCAGCCACAGATGCACATTATCCACGTCAGCCAACCCACCGCCCCTGAAGCCAGCCCACAGCTGTATATTATCAACGTTAATTAACCCGCCTTCATTCCTTTATAATTCCTCTACACTCAAGTAATCAAAAAGGAAAGCTTTGCTCTCATGAGTTCACCTGATAGCTAAACTATTTTCTTAACATGCACTTCGTACTTTTCTGAACTTGAAAAAACTTTAGTTCTGCCAGGAAGTCAGATCTAAATTGTAGTTTCAGGTTTCATAGTGAGTTAGAGTGACCAAGTCCCAGTAAGAGATAAATAGATCATTTTGTAAGATATGGGAGTAAAACTCACTCATTCTTTTTCTAGGTATTCTCAACCTAATTAAATGGGCCATTCCATTAAAATACAGATTTTTGTTATGTGATGAAACATTCAGCCTACTCTTCTGGAACAGGCATACATCAATTGTGCAATGGTATCCTGCCCTGAACTGCTGATGCTGATGATTGTTAAAAATAACTCTTCCTTCCTTTATCTGAGTTGATTTATATGCATGAATAGTGCCTGAAATGGTTCCCATCAATGTGACTATAGAATGAGAAAATTTTTAAAATGCACAACAAGCAGTGCTATGGAGTGACAAGAGTTAATCACCTTTTTGGGTTTAAGAGCATAAGGCAAGACAATTGAGTTATACTGCTGTAGCATAGTCTGCTGCTATAGTTGTAGACTATACCCACAATGAACATTACTGATGCAACAATAGAAGGTATAATAATATTGGGAGACACTGAAACATGTAATCGGATGGACATACAGGAATCATCCAATATCAGAATATCCCTATAAGCAATGATCAGTGGTTGTATCCAAGGTCTCCTACAGTGAGACTTAACACTAGTTTCTGCTGTTACATATGACCACAAGGGCATGGGTAGGCAACAAGAAGGTGGAGACCTATGAGATTTAGAGAAGGTCCCTGTTCCTGCATGCAGGGGTAGGCTGAAACAGGATTACCCTGGTTCCCAAATATAGAAACAGATTGAAATAGGAGTAAAGAGTCAGTTCTGCTAGGTAAAATTTAACAACCTCCAAACAAAGCTGTGGAAGGTTAATCAATAATTTTTCTGAAGTTCTGTAATACTCTGTTCATACCTGAGGGATAGATGAAGAGGACATTTACTAAGACATGATTTAGTGGGAAACTTTTTAATAAAGACAGCACAGGTCAACGTTTCCAGCCTTAGTTTCACTCTGGGTTCCTGAGACACTGAAGGCACTCCTTTCATCATGACTACATATACCTAATGCTTGTGGGGTTTGTTTGTTTTGTTTCTTTTCTAAGAATACCACTTGGTATTTAAATTTATTCTTTAGCATTACTTTATATTTTGTTCAACGCAAAAAATATTGGATCAAATAAACTTTCTCAAAACCTGGCCTTGACATTGATAGCTATTTTACAATAGTAATTGATCACATTTGAGGAAGTATTCAGCAAATAGTTATGAGTTCAGCAAATGTGAAGGTCATACCCACAATAAGCCAACATCTATGACATCCTACAGGTTTTACGGGTTTATGGATAAATATTTTCTTCTGATTCAAGTATTTGCTTTTTTACTTTTTTTTTTTGTTTTTGTTTAAACTTACATGATAATAACAAGTCCTTATACAGCATTTCAAAAGTGTTTTTTTGCTTTTGTTGAACAGTATTCAGAAAAAAATGGAGTATTATACTAGAAGAACACAATATGCTTTGAGGTACAATTATTGAAAACCATACAATATATAGTTATTATGGCTTATCAGAACTTAAATACCTTGCTGTCTAAGCCTCACTTGGAGAACTAATTACATGAATATTACTCAGTGTCCTGGTGTCAGCTGGGATAGAGTTTATTTTCTTCCTAGTAGTTGATAGAGTGCTGTATTTTGGATTCAGTGTGAGAACAATGTTGGTAACACACTGATGTTTTCAGTTGTTGCTAACTCATGTTTATACTAGGTCAAGGACTTTTCAGCTTCTGAAGCCCTGCCAGCAAGGGGGCTGGAGGGGCACAAGAAGTCAGGAGGGAACACGGCCCAAACTGGCCAAAGGGACATTCTATACTATATGGATAGTGAGCAATTGTACTGTGCACTACTTGGCTTTTTTGTGGTTGGTTTTTTTTTTTCCTCTTGAGTTTTAAGTCTCTTTCTCTTTTTATATCTCCTTTTTCATTATTATTAGCAGTAGTATTTTAAAAACTTTATTTCAATTATTAAAGTGTGTTTGTCTCAGCTCATGAGTTTTACCTTTCTTCCAGTTCTCCACCCCACCCCACTGTGTGTGTGTGTGTGAGAGAAAGCTGATTTGTGGTACTTAGTTGCTGGCTGGGATTAAACCATGATACTGAGTTACAGTTCTTAGATTATTCACTCATGCTGCAATGCTGATAAGTACAAAACATTAGAATGTGCATCTGGAAAAGTTATGACAGGACAAAGAACTTTCTATGAAATGCATTGCCCTTTCTGTTCTAGTAATAGAACAGAAAAAAAATGAACATGCAATATCCAATCTCTTAAAAAGTAGAAGGCTTGAAATATAGTTTGAATGTAGAATCATTTAAATGTATGTAATATATTCTATTTTAATGTCTCATTAAGACGCATGTTATAATGCCAAAACATTGGCACCTTTTCATTGTATCAGTACCATCTGGGGTTTCTCTAAGAAAGCCAGTGTCCTTGCCTAGAATGTTTTGACCCGTGTTACAACTCAAGTCTTTATAGACTTGCCAGAAACAAAATAAGAAACCTTTCCACTTGCTCCTCCCCTATACACTTTAAAACAATATAGCATTGCTTTCCTGTTATCCCTCACAGGTATATAGGGCCATTATGGTAGCTGGAGGTAGATGGGTAAGAGTAACAAGATTGCTTCAATAAGCCATGAGTTATGTTTGTACAAATGAGTGGTTGTTGTACTTGCATGCTACTGACTAAAGGCTGATGACAAAGTTAAAACTGAATAATCTCTAATTCAGTTTTGCATTTCCTTTCTTAATGTACCATCGGTTTAAAGAAAGCTTAGTCACTAAGAAAATTTGGATAAATGTATCATTTTTCAAGCCAAAGTGCATTTTTCACAAACAAGTTCACTAAAGCAGCCTAAGTATTTATTCTTTTTTAGATACAAACATTCATGATGTGATTAATGCTGTCTGGATTTTAGATTGAAGTGAAAAATTGATTCACTCTGGATAGTCCTAGTTCTGCACATATGAAGTTAAAGGCTCTCAGCGTTGGTTAACATTACAAATATAAAATAGCGAAGATCTGTTTTGAGTAGAGACAAGGGAAACAAAAGGAAAAACAGCCCTATTGTCACATCAATTCAATTTACAACAGACATACATGTTGAGTCTCTCTAAAGTCTCTCTTTATTACCTGCTCTTCTCCTTGGATGTTTTCTACTGGGTAGTCATCGTTTAGAAAGCCCCTGCAGGGTTTCTGTGCTTCTCAAAAGGATGTGCAATAGAGTATGTCACCCAAAATAATTATCTGCAACCACCATCTTACCTTAGGCTACATGTCAATATGCACTCACTTGGTACTCAGAGACTGGATCTAATTTAGACCTGAAGGCAGACGTACGTGAATAATACTTACAGCAACAAAACAGGATTGAAGCTACAGTGGAACTAATTTATTAGTTTAAAAGGGCATCAACTGAAGAACTAGTGTCTTTCATAATCTTGGTCCTGTGATATTTTTTGCTTTTTCTTAGCATCCAAGAATGAAATTCCATGGTGTCTTAATGAAAGCAACAGAAGAGACCAAAAGTACTAGCCTTACAGCATGTGCGTGTGAGGTGTCTTATTCTGGTGAAAATGAAAACATATTCTGAGGTTAAAGGAATTATGTTGGTTTTAAAATATGTGTGAAAGAGGAAAAACATTAGGTCATATAATTATAAAATATAGGGCTATGAGCTATAAACCAGGCAAATCAAAGGGACATTATTATGTAGAAGTTGCTATGATAACTGTACTAGAATTTTAAATGGAAGTTATTACATATATTTGCCAAATGTGTAAAGTAAACAAGAATATATAATATAAAGTGACTGAACATTAAATGCCTTTTATGTGGTATTTGGCTTCATGGAATTCATATGGGCTGGAATGGATAACTAAATTAAATAGCATTGCTGTGACCCTTGTGAAGAACTTCAGAGGCAGGAGAAAATACAAAGTGAAGAACTGTATTCTCCATCATGTAACCAAAAGTTTCATTCTTGCTGCAGCCTGCTCCTCAGCCCACAGCTGCAACAAGGGACTTGCACCATTTGCTTTGGAGCCAGCAGGTGTCTAGTCTTCCTCTCACCACAGAGCAGTGAAATTACCCTTGGTAAAGCTCACAGACAGACTCCATATTTCCTCAGAATAATTCTTATTCACCCTGTCTCTTTGCCCTGTTTGGCCAGGAGGGAAATATGGGCAAATATTTGCTAACTCATAGATGTGTTTAAATGGATGAAAAATTTTTGAGGTGATAAAGCAGAGGGGATTATGTGAGTATGTGCCCACAAAAGGGAACGTGCAGTTCTGTCCTAGACCAATCTGAACATTTTTTTGACTCCAGCCTGAAGAAATTCACAAAATAATCATTGTAAAGCAGACTTCTGTGCTGAATACCGACCTGTCCCTGCCCTGTGGGCAGGCAAACATGCTGTTTCCATGAAGATATAATACCACTTCAAGAAGCTACACTGAGCTTTACAATAATACAAATACGTTTCTTGAGCATGTTTTTCTGTGTTCCTTTATGATTTCTTCCCCACAGCTTTTTAGAGCATGTGGCACTTCATGGAACAGAAAACTTGGAAATAATCACATAGCTCATGAAATCCATTTCCCTGAAGTTACAATATCCATGGCATAGCCATTACACGCCACTGGCCACCAAACACATCAGTAGGAGCTTGAGAGTTGTCCGAGAAGACCAGCAGGCCAATTATAATGACCCACAGGAATCTGGCAAGGCTGAGGGCACTGCCAATGCTTAAGATTTTTACCTCTGAGGAATTTGTTAAACTAAATGCCTTGTTACATGCCTATGGAGCCTAACACCTCAGAAGAAACATTTATACAGTATCTTCAGTGAATTGTGAAGCACTGATACAGTTAGAGGAATTTACAGGTTGAATCTTTAATTTCTGTTACATACAGGTGAACAGTTTCTGACTCATGGGTAAAGCTGCTGTAGAGGTTATCATAATTTTGAATGGCAGGACTCCATAGAAGACAGGAACTAACATAAATGTTTATTTTGCCTAAACTATGAAAGAACTAATGCAGATTAATAATGCAGTCTAAATTAAATTATTCCTTCTTTTGTGAGGTACTGAGTACTAGGGTGCATAGTAGTATCAGGCATATACTATGGGATAATCTTTTTCAAATATTCCTTTTTCCACCACTGACTACCATTCAGCCCTCATTATATTACTAACATATTGTAATTCCATTTAAAGGAAAATTCCGCTATGCTAATCAAGTTTATTTGTACATCTGTAAAAGGCCTTTCTTGTCCCCTTTCAATACCTTGACTGTTGTATAAAATCATGTGTTCTGTTTATTCCAGAATGCAAGGTTCTCATGACAGAGAACAAGGTCATACTTCAGTAAGTAGTTTCACAGTAATGAGTCTACCTGTTACTTCCTTCCATTCAAATGCAAAGTTTTCACATAAGTTATTCTTCTGGGTCATAATGCCAAGCTGATTTTATCTATTGCCCCCTCATTATTCTGAGGTGACTGCTAATGTCCACTGCCAATAAAAAGAATTCCTAGAAACAGTTTGTCTAACGGGAAGTACCAGTTTTACAAAGTAATTTTCTTTGTCAAACAATACCGATGACAACTGTATTTCATATACAGAAAGAGTAAATGAGGTTTGGAACAGCTAAAAAAAAACCAAATTCACCTTACTTATTCTTTATATTCTTTGATACATCAGGAATTGAAGCATGAAATACGCCACCACAAGACTGCAGAATAATCACAGTATTTTAAGATTATACAGTTGAAACTTAATATCAAATAAAATTTCTGTTATTATTATCAGGTTTGAACAAATCATGTAATTATTTGCCCTTAAGTTCTTTTACAACTTCACTTACCTTCTATACAAAGCACAAAAGTACTCTGAGTAGAGCAAGGGCATCTCTTTGTACAAAACACTTGGCATATTATAGATGCCACAAGAAATACTAAAAGACTAGCAACAGTAGTCATAGTAATAACAGATCTGTTGCCTTAGGAAAACACAGTTTAAAAAATATGGTCAGGCCAGCGTGCAAGGAGCTGTAAATAATGCACTGATGGCATTACATGGCCTATTGCTCTGAGATTACCGCTCCAGGAAACTACTAATAATGCCATCCCACAGACTGACTTTGCTTACTTGCTCTTACCACTTCAGTTCTTTATTTCACTCATATATATAGCTTTTCCTAAAAAAGTCATAATCTCCCCTAAAGTGTAGTTGGAATTCTTTAATCTGGTTTTCTTTTGAACCCAAAATACAGGGGTTATAAAACTTGAAATATTGTTGAGCAACCGTACTAAACAGCAACCCATCTAATACAAATGTTTCAATTTTTACAAATAATCAGAAAAATAGATTTCCACAGCCTGATAAACTGAAAATGAATAAGCCATATCCATTCTTTATGATTTGTTACAGCCAAAGCACTAGCTACACTTCACCTTTTCAACTGACATAACTGTTAGCACATGGGTTTAGATCTGAGCAATATAGTTCAGAGGTCTAGTGAAAGATCTCTGGCTCCTACCAAACATCTTGCTGTACTATCCATCATTACTATATATATGACAGATGGAGTTAGTATTGTGCTCCAGATGATTTTATCATTGACAGCCTCTATATCTAATTGCAAATAGCTTGCAGAGGTAATACTTGCAATAAGAAACAACCAGATCTTACGTAAGTGTTCATGACAAAGTACTAGAAAACAAAAATATTACACTTTTTTTAAAAAAAATTTGAGTTCAGATGAACAGCATCTGCAACATTATGTGGGAATAACGTCAACCTAAGATTTAATAATAAACTTCTCCAAATGAATAACAGCACTATGGTTTGATTTGGTACAATTTCAAGGTCTTACAAAACTCATTCTTTTGCTTCTGTATAATATCTGGCAGACCACTGGGCTGTATATTATTTTGGACTCATTAAATGCAAGGTAATGACATCTACTAGATAAGTCTTGTTATATTACATTAAATTTACTAACTAGAGTCTAAGAGAAAATACTTGTATTTTCCTCACGAGTAATCATGTTCACTGCAATGGGATTACATAGAGAAGTATAAAGCAGTCAGAAGTGAGACATTTAATAAATCAGCAGCTTATAGCACTAAATATTTCATAATATCTAGGTAACATCTAACACTCTGAAAATTCTGCCAGATCCAACATCCTGGAAAGGCATTTAGATGGAACAATGGCAAAACAAACTTACTAGTCCCCAAGGCACCAGCAGCAGATGGTATTTCAAACAGAAATGAAAGAGAAAACTATATTTAATGATATGAACAAGCCCTTACCTAGTGGCTGCCCTGCAATGATCCTGGCATTCTCTCCCGCCACTGCAGCCCTTGCGTGCCTCTCACTCATGTACTGTACAAATGCATAACCTTTGTGCACTGAGCAGCCAACTATTTTCCCATACTTTGCAAAGATTGCTTCGATGTCACCTTTTTTGACAATGGCTGTATTCAGATTGCCGATGAAGACTCTGGAGTTGATGGACTTTGGGTCATTCTTATTGGTGACGTTGCTGGTCTGTGTTTTGCCAGTCATGGTTGGATCACTTGGCTTTAGCCCTTAAATAAAGAACAAAGAAGAATTATGTTTCAAACATGCAGATTCTCCTGACTTAGGTGATTTTCCCCACTGTAATTCACTTTTCATTTTCCACTTAGGTTGAATCTAGACTCGGAAGAGTTATACTCTCTAAAAATTATTATCAATAAACCAAGGTAGCACATTTTAAAATACTGTTCATAAGTCAAGTTAAAACTTCTTACTTTTATAGATATAAAATATAACAATATATCTTTTAATGTAATGCTGTGGTACTGGAGCTTACTGTAATCATATGTGGATTTTTGCTTAGAAATTCAGTATTGACTTTTTAAGTACCTGGCTGTCTAGAAACTGCAAAGCAAGAGAATGAATCATTATCTTACGTCAAATAAATGAACATTCAAGGCCATGCAGAGAACAAACTCTAAAAATGAAAGACAACTCTGCTTTTGTTTGGTGAGTGTTAGCCAGAGCACACTTCTTAACAGTTAAATATCATTGACTACTGTGAGAGTGCAGGGCACGTAACATACAGTTCTTTACTGCAATCAATATGTTTCTATCAGAACAATTTTCCCTATTAATTCAGTACAAAAAAAAAAAAAAAAAAAAAGAGACAGTGGCTTATGTTGCTAGAATTAAATAGTTTGAAAAAAAACTTGCTTAGTTACAGGACACGGATTTGCTTGCTGCTTTGCTTTTTCCTTTAAGGTCACTAATCTAAATATATCCTGACATATCTCAAATGGAAATATCCACACTATTCCTGGGAAAGATTTGGCAAAAGAAAACAAAACAAATTACTTCTTATGTTCATCTAACCTCACACTTCCGAAGTGCACCTGATTTTTCTTAATATATATGCAAATTCCACCTGCCAGCAGGTTTCCTTAATTTACATCAATTTACTTAGATGGAGATGAAATGAAAGAAGTTGTCCCATGTTGCTGCTGGGTTTTCTTTAGCTATATTAGACAACAGAAATGCCAAAAATATGCATACCTCTACATGGTGAAAACATTTTGTAAGAAGGAGGTCACTAAGACAGCAGTCAAATATAGGCCACGTCTTACAGCTAAGAATTATGTTACTATTTTTTAACCTGTTCATACTTTTGATCATATCACAGTAACAGCTCAGGCAAGAAGAGAATGCAGTTAAATACTGCTCGCAGTTAAAGCTCAGTTCATTTCTCAAGATGAAAAGGAATAATGACTTCTATTCTGGAGTAAAGCTTGACACTGACTAGCAGAAGTTTCATATTTTAAATCAATAGCTACCATATATTAAGCTAGACTGATGAAAAAAGAAACCATTGTCACTGAACTCTGCACAATTCCTGGTGAACAAAACAGCCACAGCCGCAGCCATGGGCACTTTGACCATCTCCAGCACACAGGATCCAAACCCCCACCCTTCAGGCAAGAACACACAAAGGAGCCATGTGGGCTGAGTCCTGGCAAACAGTCTGCTGTGTTAAATGAATGCAAGCAATGGGGCTATCAGTCAAATAGCTTTCACTTGTTTAACAACTTAATATGACAGCTTCCTTCATAGCGCAACATTTAGAGAAAATATTGTAGAAAACTAGAAAAAATATGTTTTCCTGTAAGTTTATCGATTTTAAATACATTCTGGGAACATAAGATACTGTATACATGCACAACATTCATCATGGAAAACCAGGAAAACCGCCTTGACCAAAAGCCTCTTAGCTTTATCATATCACAGACTCAATAGTGTATATTTCTAGGTAGCTGTGCAGATCATGTGTGTTGAAATCACATCTATATATAGTTAACCTGCGTATTGTGAGCAGTTGTAATAGTAGGCTTGGTACCATAACAGTTTGAAGACAAACCACCTGTAAAACATAAATATAATGGACATTGAGATCCATATTGGCATTAAATAGACTGCTGATATTATCTGGGAACTAGCAAGTCTAAACCCATCTTAGATATACCTGTATTTACACAGAAGTCAAAGTGACAATAGCATAGCCGTGTTAGCTTCAAAAGCCCTAATGACCCAGACTGATGAGGTAACATGGTAGAGTAGCTAGGCATAAAATGTTATTGCAGTCAAGTAGCTGGTGAACAGGGAACCACTGGTATCCCTTGTGGTTCCAGGACACACACCACTTCACTGTGCAAATAGCACTTCTGTTGGGAAAACTTGACATGGACAGTATTGTGTTCGTCTTTGAGAACATCCAGAAAAAAAGCTATATCTATATTATTACATAATTCTTAACATTTTGTTAATGTTTTCTGTTACATTTATCAGCTGTGTAGCTGAACTGATTTTACTAAACTCACAGAGGTAGTGTCTCACAAGTAAGACTACTGGTCCAGGAAGTAGTGGACTTGGCTGGTAGGCTTGTCTCTTCCACTCGCCCGCTTATGACTCTCAGCAAGACACTTTTTTTGTGCCTCTGTTTCCACTTTTTAGACTTCAGACTTGCTTTTTTTTGACTCATCTGTCTCTATGTGTATTTTTATACAGCACATCACACAAGGATGGCACCTCGGCTGGTACATTTTGGGCACAACTGACGCACTAATAATAAAAATAACAAGGGGACACAATCTACAGAAAATCTTCTGCTTAGAAAAGACTTGCATGAAAATTATACGCAACAAAACTCTTTTAATTATTGCCATCACAACTGTTTTCAAAACACAGAGTACTGCATGCTGTATTTCCTGTATTGTTTAGTCATTTAACATGGGATTTAGGGAACTATTCCTTTCTTCATGTCATAAAAATCTTCATTATATTTTTTTCCCAGTTTTGCTATGCAGTGATTTAAATAGACTTTGAATAGGACATTGAATGTTTCTCTCTTGTAGTTGTTCTTTGCAATGCAAATTTGCAATGTTTTAATAACACAAAGAAAAGTAGTTGTCTAGTGGGTTCTCTCATATTCAAATGAGCAGTCAGGAAAACGT
Organism: Falco peregrinus; assembly: GCF_023634155.1. Lineage (NCBI taxonomy): Eukaryota > Metazoa > Chordata > Aves > Falconiformes > Falconidae > Falco > Falco peregrinus. Next base: position 35,896,488 of record NC_073723.1, read on the forward strand.
GCTGCAGAAATTCAAAGGGTGAGAATAATACCAACGTGTATAATTGAGATTTGATTGCCTTGCTGGTCAACATACAATACTATTGTGAATATTTAATGAAAATCAAAGGTACATGGGATCTTCATTACAATAAGAAAGAACTTATGGTAGGTCTTACACCTTACTTACAATATGCATCTGTGAATACTGAATTATACCTATCTTGGAGCTATCAGTAAAATGACAAACATTGTAACTCATACAACTGCAGAATAAATGAAGCAGTGAGAGAAATGTATCTGAAATCATCTCATATCCTTGCAGCCTTTAATAGGGTATCTTGCTAATTTCCTATTATTGCAGCGACCCTTGCTAGTAATAAATATCCCCTATATGCCAAACATATATTTTAGGAAATGCATTGTGAATAATATCTAGCTGTCAATACACTTCATCATGCTTACTTATTCAATACACTTCATTATATACAGCAGGGGCCCTCAAACTTTTTATCCAGGGGGCCGGCACGTGGATGCAGTGGCAGGCAGTCATCTGCGGCTGCTTGGTTTCCCCCCCCAACCCCCGGCGGGGGGGTCTGTAAATACCGGGGGCTGGATTGAGGACCCTGGGGGGCCATAGTTTGAGGACCCCTGATACACAGCATTGTTTTATGCTGTTGCTGATTTAATTATTCTACCCAGAACTAACTAGTTCTTTGTGTACTTGAACACAGAAGTTATAAATTAGACCATTTCTATTATTACATAGATCTCTGATTCAAAGAATAAAGTTTACAAATTTGCTTTAAACATTAAAATTTCTAACATGTTAAACAAGAATGAAAATGGAAATTACTGAAATGTGGTTCCTATTGTCCAGCACACACATGGGACAAATCTAAACTTAAGTTTAGATTTGTCTAAGTGCTGAAAAGGGGGACAGATTTTAAGCCCTGGCCTCCCTCACTTTTCCAGCACTTTCTGACAACGTTTGGTTAAGCATGACAAAGCATTGTTTTGTGGCTATGAAACTCATCTTCAGTCCATAAGATGAAGGTTTGAACCCACATCTCCCATTTCATAGATGTTCCTGCTACGATGCTGTGCTTAACTCCAGAATAGTGAAGACAATGATCCCTTTTACAGTTGTGCTGTGTCCCAGTGCAAGGAAGAGCACAGGACTTGAAGCAAAGGGAAAGGCAACAAATTGTCAAATTCTACATCCCAGTAACTCCAAGTCAATTCTTTGGAAGGGTAGAGGCAAGAAGGAACTATGATAGTCTTGTTGGATCTCTGCTTCCTGTGCTGCTTACACATTCTACCAATGACTCTTCACAGCAAAATTCAAAATTTATCTTTGAAGAGGCAGTATTTTGGTCAAACTGCAAAACAACTTGGGACATATGGAGACTTGAGGACTTAAGCTGTTTAAAGGGATTTTGAGAGCAATTCACTTCAGCATCTTCCTAGTTGTACAACTGTTTCTCATCTTAAAAGACTGATTGGAATTCATCAGCCAAATTAAATTTCTACTGAATACTGCTAACTTGTCTCTGAAATTATTATTATGCATTTTCCTATGCAGAATAAACAATGAGGCTGATGTGTAAGAATTCTGTTAGAATTAATATCTTTAAAAGAAGATATTTTATTTAAAAATAAATATCTTTAAAAGAAGTTAGGAAAAATTTATATTGATGGTTTAGGGGCTTGGTTTGTTGTTTTTTTTATAAGATCTGTACTTACTTTCACTTTTAAAGGATTTGCGTCCAACAAGTTTAGTAATACTTAGAGGAGTTTCTACATATTTATGTGCTTTTATCTTGGAGCTATTTTCTTCTGTAAATAAAACACTTGGGTTTTTTTTAAGCAAATAGAAAAACCCTATATCTTTGAATGAACTAAATATTACTTGCAGTGACTTCAGGAAAAATTAGAGTCTATTGAGGAAAAACTGAAACAAGTAAACTGATAATATTTGAACACTTCAATGTTTTCTGAAAAGACATTAGAAACATGTCACTTACATGGAGAGCAATTTAATATAAAATTTCTATGTACTCATTATGTTTTCAAAGAAAATATTAGGAAAAATGAAACACACTTTCACCACCACCCCCCCACACACACACCCAACCCCCCCTCAAAAAAAATCCGTTTGAGATCATGTGTAGAGCTGAGTCAGGAAATCAACACTTTGTACTATATCTATGTGATAGCAAAAGACTCATTCTATGGATAAAGATTTCTAAGTTTGAAAATTCCCATAATCAGTAGCTTATCTAAGCACCATTAAATTCCAAATCTTGATTTTTACTATTTACAATAATGAAGTTTGCATAGTAAGATGCATTATACACATTTAATAATCACAAAATCCTTCCAAGAAAGACAGAAAAAGACCTAAATAGACACATAGTTGGACTGTGATGTCTGTCTCCACAATGAAATCCACAGTAAAAAGTACAGCCTGTGAAAAATTAATTGCTAGGATATTTGGGGGTCAATCTGAACATGGACAGTCTGGCAAATATTGAACATCACGTATTGGTCCTTAGATGGACAAAATGCAGCACTATAACACATGGTTGCAAAACACATGGTGCTCTCTTCAGCATTTCCAAGCAATTTATGTCTGCCCTTCTGTTATCCAGTCTCAGTTAACAGCTGAACTTTCGCAACAATCAAGGTTCAAACCTTGCTTTAATAGTTGAGTTCTTCTGTGGTTTAGTGTCTTTAAGGTTTAAGAATCAATAAATATTAAAAGAAATTAAGGCCATAATATATTTTTCTCCTTTTGAACTACTTTTTAACAACAGTGACAACATTAATACTTTTGTAGTGTTGCAGACAAATTTAAGGTGTTTAAATATTGCAAGTGTCCTTCTGTGGGTGAAATCAGCATAGATTTGTCTTGCATTGGTACTAATATTAATGGAGAAAATTCAATATTAATGTTATTCCTTTAATAAGCTGTCATTAAAAACTATTTTATCTCAGTTAAATTCAGTCCTTGACAAATCCCTGTAAAATTTTACATACCTGTTGGAATTAAGAATATTGAATATTTCATGGTGGGAGGGAGGGATGGAAGCAGGGAAGAGAGAGAACAGAACATTATCAGATAAAATATATTTTGTCTTGGAAAATCCTTTCTTCTTTATATTTAATTTCTTTTTTAATGACTTGCTATATCTAGGTCACACAAATAAAGAAAAAAGCTATTCATAAGATGGCTGGTTAAATCCACGTCAAAATATTCTGGGCTTTTCCAGTTCTCATTAAAGTTAAAGAATCTGCTTCACCTCTCTCTCCCCAAGATATCCTGCCTTTCTATTTTTGTTTTATTTTTATGAATGAGCTTTAAGTTTTCCTTTCAATTATTTTTAAGAAGGTGTTGACACATCATGTCTATAACACAGACAATGCTCCCTTTAAGCTGGGATTTCTGGAGCCATATAAATGACAAAACGCATCAATACTTGCTATGCCACATCTTGTAGAAAACAAAGGACTAAAAAATAAAATGATGTAATAGATCGCACTTCATCTGTTGACACTGTTCTCAAAGAGACAAATACTCTCTCTTTTGGGAGGGTGAATAAAATATGTCTGATTTTTTAAAAAAGGAAAAATAACTAGATATTAATAACACCATACAGCCAAATATCATAACATACTTTCACTAATACATTCATTTGGGTTAATTGTTTAAACATTTGAAAGACTGCAGGGGAGACATGCACTCTGTCTCAGGAGCAGCACAACCTCCAAGGAGGGAGAGGAAAGAGGATAAGGTCTAAGTCTGTACAAATGGACAGAAATTATCACTTCTTATTGACCTGCACTAGCTCATGGTGCCAGGATCTTCTCCCACCCAAACAGGCAGAAGAAAATGAAACCTGTCAGTGGAGATTTATAGGGATTTTCCCTCCCATTCATATGCTCTTTGTTCTCAGGATATAGAAAATAGCCCTACATAATCATGTAAAGAAATAAATTTCCCTAATAAAATTATTCGATGAGCACTCAGATATGGGTCCCTTTCCCCCATCATATTTAATCCCTTTTAAATACAAGGCTTTCTCTATTGATCAATTGCAAAATCAAACCATAATCCTGTTGGCTAAGATAAGAAAATAACTGTGATAGCACATACCAGTATAGCTGTGTAAACAGTACAGTAAATTCAGGGGGAAAATACTAAAATGAGATTAAAAAAAAATAAAATAAATAAATAAAGACTTATTTGGGATTCTAAGTGAAATCTGGAATAGGGTAAAGTTATTACATTACCTAACTGTCTAATCCCATCAAGAGATACGCTTTTCCAGGGAACAGACATGGACATTGAGGTTACAACATAGCAAATTCCAGAATGGGACACCTGGTATTTTCCCCTCACACCTTTTAAAACATCTCCAGGAAAAAAAGTACAATCACAATATTTTGACACTAACATAAGACAGACAAATAAAGGTCAACATTCATACTCTTCTTTAACGTGTCTTAGTTGTGATCTATGTGTTGAATATGTCTATCCAGGAAGCTAATATTGGAAGCTTTTCATTTTGGGATGTGCTGCTTTTATGTGTTGTCAATCAGGCTCCTGGAGATAAAACTGAACAATTTTATTTTTTATTCTTTTCTTAAGAAAAAGGCAAACAAAACTTGGTGACTTTCCCCTTCACTTCTAATATTTTGACCAGATCTATTTGTAGCCAGCTATCTCATTTCCTCCAAGTCATCATTTATCATTTATACGGCAAGCTATTTTAATCTTCCCTCATCAGTCATTCCTGCTAGCTTCTTAATAATTTTTAATGCATTTCTGACTTTCTACAGTTTCTATGGCCTAAATCTGTTTTCAATCTTCAGTTTTAGGTACAGTGACAGTAAAAGGTGCAGGACTGCTCTCTCACTCTTCACTTGGTGACACTATGGATTGCCTAAAAACAATCTTAGCTATATTTGCTGTCATATGACATTTCAAGCTAATCTCATGTACTCTAGGGTTGCTTGGTCTCATTTGGCAGTGTTGCTTCCTCTGTGTTTTTGCTTTCTCTTCAGCTTCATATAACTGTGAGGATTAAATGAGCCTTGGCAAGTGAGACAGTCTCCTACTATCATTTTTATATTTCTAACCATCCTAATAGACTTCACCAGTTTTCTCTGCTCTCAAGGGAGTTTACAGTCCCATATGACAACATCTTCTGAAATTTTAATCAGCATTTTTTTTTTAATGCATTACAATTCAAAGCCATTATTTAAAACCAGGTCTATTAAGGGTACCCATGTTAGATGTTTCCCCTACAACAGAGTTCTCATTCCAAACCTTCTCTGTTATATACTAAGCTGTTTTTTGGGACACATGATATTAAACATAGCTTGGTGGATATGAAAAATTTTTTCAAATTTTTTCTTAAGGGAAGAAGATTATTTTGACAAATTTGTCATGCTTTTTTGAAGTAGCATCCAATCTCATCCAATCTTAATTTCTTCTGAGATCCCTATAATGAACTCATCGATGGACTATTTCAGCTAATTTTATGCTACTAAAGCCTCTGAGGAAACTTTCAGTAACATTATTTTTACTAGAATTTTGCTCCCCTATGTTTCCTCTATTGTTTTATAAAAATTTGAAATTGGATTTGAGGAATGTCACAGTCTAGGCTGCCAAATACCAAACAAGAAGTCAAAAACTTCCGAACTGTAATCCTAGCTCTGGTAGAGACCTGATAAGAGGCCTTAAGCAAGTCGCTTAATATCTCTACCTTGTCCTCTTTCTTCAGAAACTGGCAATAATACCGATGATATTCCAGTTCAGCAAGTCGTTACATGAATGAAATGAAAGAATTGAAAATACTGCAAAAATGCTGTGGCATTAGGAAGTTTAATAGAAACTATACAGTTTAATTGAAAACATAGGACTTTGTTTTGAGGATCAGTGATGTCTTTGTTTTTCCTGTCCATACCACTTATACCTGTATACTTCTAAGTCTTTTTCTGTATTTTCTGTTCATGGGCATTTTTTCCAGTTTATCTCATGTATTAGTTGATCAAAATAATTATTTGATCTTTCATAATGGAGAGAGGTATTTAAGCGTACTTGACTTTCATAATCACAGGCAAATTAGAATCACATTTACTGTTGTATTCACTCCATAATGTCCCTCTCAGAAGCCTGTCTTGGGGATTTATGCCAGGTGACCATATTGTGCATCTGACTTACGGGAAGAAAATCTAGTACGGACAACTGAGTAATTCTGATGTCTGACTCTAGCTCAGCTGGTAACTTTCCCAAAATGATGCAGTAAATCACAGGCATATTGTGCTTTTGCTTTATCCATCCCATTCTTTTACCCCATTTATTCAGCCTCGCTATATTTTTGTATCTGTCATGCATGAATTGCATGTTTAAAACCCAAGCACATGTGCAGGCAACACGTGATAGACTGCCACATCCCTGCAGAGCCTTGGTTTTATTCCTTAGCCTATACAGTACATCCTGACTCAGAAACTGAAGGTATATCTTTGTTTTTCACCACAAAACACTGACTGACTTTCTAGTCTACCTAGAAAGTCTAGTCTATCTTTTCACACACTGAATCTCATGTGCACATATCAAATTTTAAGGTTACAAGGAAACTTTATTTTTAATCAAGAAACAAGAGATACTCTCACCACCAAGGATAGGAACAAGACATCTGAAATTCCTCTCCTGGATAAATCTTAGAGGAGTTCATTGCATCCACACTGTGACAATGGAATTTTCCACATGGAATTATGAAAGTTCCATCACCCATATATGCAGTATATAGGTACCTGATGAGGAAAAACTTCAAGAAAATCTGAGTACGGATCTAATGATGAGGTTGTTAAAGCCTTAAAGTCAGCCTTGTATTTGAATCTGACTTCAGCTCCTTTCCACCCGCCACCCCCCCAGTCATGCAACCATAAGCAACCTTATAAACTAGGTCCATAGACTCTCCTGGGCTTCTACCATTTTATAAACACAAATTCAAGGCCATCTCTAGAACTTCTTTTCCTCTATCGACTCAACATGAATGCATCTGAAGTTTAATTGCACTTCAGATTCTGACATTCAGGCTTACAAGTAGTCTAATGTTCTGCAGAAATTTCTTTATTTTTTTTTAAGACTGAGTGGCTTCATCTACAGAGCATGTTTAAATCTGCCTGAATTCATTTTTTGACCTGTCTTGCCTGCAGAGATTACTTAGTAATTTTCCTCTGTCATGACTTTTAAGGACAGAAACCCCAGTTGTGGTACCTTTCCCAGTGTTTTAACGGATAGTTCAATTTTAGGACATTCTCTGGGACAGTGGAAAACTTCATTTGGTTCTCTGCTGCTGAAAATTAGAATGTGCATTCCTGGTCTCCTGAGTGTGTGCCTTGGCTCTCAGCAATCACTGTTGCATGGCTGCTTCAGGGTCTTCGCCCTACATTTCCCTCCTAGTCTATCTTCAAAAGAACTGGACATTTACTCTGTAGTTAAATCTATGGGAATTTTCATGCTGAAGTCTTACTAGGCACTTTTAATGCAAAAATAATTTTAATTTGTCTGTTTATTTTTCAGTTCTGTGCTGAGACAAGGGAATTGAACGAAACTTAGTATAGTAACATTTTCATTGTTACTGAGAGATCACAAAACCTGCAGTTCCTACACTGTGCCCCGTATCATATAAAAAGATTTGCTAGAAAGTTTAACATGCTAAAAGCAGTATGCTCAAATAGTGCACGTACCACTGAGAACACCCAAAATCATATTCCAATTTTCCTTTAAAATGTATTATATATGCACACAAAAAGTCTTACTTGTTCCCTCTTCATCGTTTTGTGAAAAGCCAAACAAAAATGGGATGAGAAACTTTTTTCCAGTATTTCTCAGTCTTTGTAGTCTCATCAGTAACTTTTTGCTGCAGCAAGTAGATACAAGTGAGATTTTAATTTACTTTGGGATGCTAGTAAGTTTTTGGGAAGCTGTGATTTTACTCTAGCAGACATCTGATGCCCAAACCCAATAATAGCCCCTACTCAGATAATTCTTTTATTTATTTAGTGCTCTTTCAGAAACTCATTTAAGCAAACAGAATTAAATAGAAATATGCCAAAAACATTTCCCTAAAAATATTATTTGAACATTAATTAACCACATTAATACAGACTTTTTGATGGAAACCATACAAAACCTATTGTCAACATCTGTCTTCTAGCAGTATGTTTTTTGAGCAAATGGTGATTTTCCAGGACAGCACCTAATGATTTAATGTAAGCAGGTAACCTGTCCTCTGGGATTCAAAACTGTGTATATTTGAACACTTTAGAATTTGGTGCTGGCTGCATATTCCTGGTTTTGGTTAACCCTTTGCAAAGAGACTGCTCAGAAAACAATCAATTTATATTCAGATATAAGTCTAAAGTGTCATTCTCTTTTCTTGTACTGACTTCTTGTATCATGTCATATTTTCATCACCTTACTCCTATAACACCTGTCTCATATATTCTCTGCTTCCTCTCATGTCTACCCTACTCTGCTCAAGTTCATCCACACTATTCCATACTCAAGTCCACTTTGTTTCTTCCATTCTCCTGAGTCCTTACTACAGATTTTCCTCCTCCCCAACCTTAGAAGAGTGTCACTGGTATGAAGTTTGTCACACTGCTTTTGTTTTCACTTCCTATAGGCCTTTCCAGTGAATGGCTAATTTATTTGTATCAGAAGTTCGTTTTTGTTTGTTTGGGGTTTGTTGGGGGGGGGGGTGTTGGGTTTTTTGTTTTTTTTGTGTTTTTTTTTTAACTTGCTATTACTCTATATTGTACCTAAAAGAACATGGTCTTGTAAGGACTGGGATCAGCAGCACCTGAAGTGACCGTAATCTGTCACTCTATCAAGAGACGACTGTATGACTACTCTGAGTGGAACTGTGGCCTTGCCAAAGCCAGTGGTAAAAAAGTAGGATTTTAGCTGCAATTAAACTGAATTTTTGCCTTTTAATGTGCTTCAGAAGGAGCAGCACTAGATCTTTAAGCTGCATAGCATTTTTAAAGACTGTAAAAGAATGATTCTGGTAACACTGACTACACAGTACATTGCTTTTTCTCTTTCTTTTCACACTGTAGATACATATGGGAAAGTACAAAAGGAAAAAGGAAAACATTTCCACTACATTTTCAAAATGCAAAATGGATTATGACTTATTTTTAAGCCAAAAAATACAAGCCTGAAAAGTTTCAGAAAATTCAGTAGAAATCATTAAAATGCAGAATGTTTAACATAAGTATACTTCTTGTTACCTCCCCTGTATCACAGGAGACTGGACAAATTTGAGCATAAAGAAACCTCACTATGAATCTTACATTTAAATAATTCATTCTATTGATTATATTCAATCTCCGACATCATGATGTAGAGCTGTAAATTATCTGATAGGCGTGCAGTAAAAACAGGTTAAAGCAAATAATTTACAATGAATAATTTATCTCTCAAATTTTCCACCCTGTAAAGATTTTTCTATAGCTCTTGCTGTCCTAATATCTAACCTCTGGTATAATGGATGATATTATTAGAAGGATTCATTACTAAAGCAACTCTGCTTAAACCACAGTGTAGCTTTCCTTGACTTAACTGGGACAGGAAAGAGTATAAATTGAAAGGAGAGGGGCTTTGCTCTTGTTTTTATGTTATCCCCTCAAATGAATCTGAACATGTGCACTTTAAGTTTTATTATTCAGCAGCTTGCATGAGTAAGGATTTTTTTCCTGTAAAAACTGATCAGTTGCAAACAGATTTTTGATAGCACTTGAAATTAAATATTAAATATTCTAAATATTCTTTAATTTTGTCTAGTTTACGTAGATTTAATTTGATTGAGTATGTTAAAAATTAGTGTTTGCTTCCAATTGACTTTTAGTGTGTTTCTTCCACCAAGTTTGATCAGGAAGCTCTCAAATAAATGTCCAAAAACATTCACACCAAATGAAACTTGGCTATTCAGAGCTCAAATATAAAAAAAACCACAGAAGCAGACAAAGTTAATTATAAGTGTGTATGAAATCTATGGAAGAAAGTTGTTTGTTTTTTCACTTGGCTTAAGTGATCAGCTTTGGCAACTCAAATTGGTTATTTTCAGTCTATATTACCTTATCATGCCAACTAATTACAACATGTGTGATGCTGCATGTGCTTAACTCGTTCTTGTGAACAAATATTAATTATTTGACAAAACTAATTATTTTGAAACTAAAACATACTCAGCGTTGATCTTTTAACATGCAAGCCTCAGTTGCCCAACCACATTGCACAAAACGTACAGTCTTGATTTCCACTAGTATTGTTAGTTATTGTCCTAATGTGATTATGCACTCTTATATTTCTTTTGGAAAAAAAAATGCTACTAAAGAGCATCTTATTCCTTTTCAAAAACTTATAGCTGCTTTGTTAGCAGTACAACACCAATTCCTACGTATCTCATTTCTGTAAGTGATGAGAACTGTCATGTAAGAAATGAACTGCTTGTCAATTCTTACACGTTACATCAATCATTTTGAAGAAAATCATCACTGGAATTATTTTTAACTCTTAAGTGTAAGCTGTGGCTGAGTAACATCATGGTCGTCATCATTAAATTGTACCACTCAAAATAGTCTTTATTATTGTTATCCATCCTTGCCATGTTTTCTCTAAAACTGATTACATGTTGATTACAGATGTTCTGATAAGTTTTTCAGCTCCTGATTATTGGAAAAATTTACCTGATGTTGTGGAATTAAAAACCAGAATGGCAGATCAATAGGTACAGGTAACATTTTGAAGAGAAATTGGAACGCAGATACTTCTGTAAATCAGATCTTTTAAGGTAGTCCACCTTCAATTTATATAAGAATTTACTTTTAAAATTATCGTATATTTACAGCAAAAAGGTATTGATTTAATGCTTTTTACTGTTCTATTTTTATATTTTTCATTGCTGAGAAAGCTAGGACTGTTAAGAAGAAAATGTGTTTGAGGAAATGGTTACTAGTCCATTATTTCTTTATTTCTTTCACTTTAATCAATATGTGGCTTTCACCACTCTCTTTAATATTTACATAAAGGAAAGTGCTGTCAGCTTCTATAAAAGGAAGAGTACCTTCACAACAAAAATGTTTGTCATGGTTAGGGGAAGGATCTGGATGAAATTTCACCACATAAGTATTTCTCAAAAGTGATTTCCTTAGATGTTTCCAGTGGTTTTTATTGAGCTATTTTTTCTCTGTCTGTCAGCTCCTCTAAAGGGTATAATAAAAAAGAGTGTAAAGAAATGCATTTAAGAAAGAGTGGAAAATTGCAGCCATCTATGGGTTTTATATATTGGTAATCTAAAGATAACAACTTACTATTTGATGCATTTTCCCATCTTCTGAATATTTGGAAAATGCTTTGAACAAGACACCCATTCTGAAATGCTGAAGTTCTTTTGGCAGTGGCAACTGAGGTCTTTACTACCAGTCCCAGATGAATTAGCAGTTCCGTGTGGCGCACTTCTTCAGAACAGCAATAAATTATGTAGATATGCACTAATTCCTGCTTTTCTTGCTGCAGCAGTATACCAGAGACCTGTGAAATGCTGTGACTAATGCAAAAACTAAAGTGCAGGTAGTAGGATCTAAGGACAGTAAAGATGTTTGACAGAGTCAAAAACCTTGTTCTCCTTTTGTTTGTTGCTGTCTGACCTATAAATCCTCAGGTGTATAACTTACACCTTTGGACTGCATGTGACGTGAGTATGAAGGGACACATCAATCTGCATGAAAGTATGAGTAATACAGGCAGTCTAGTTACAATAGCTAAAGCAGAGATTTGAAATCACCTTGTCCAGAAGAACAATTGCTTTGCAAAGCGTAAACATTTAGAAGTGTTCCTGCACAGTTCAGTCTCTGGCTACCAAGACAATCCTTCCAAGAAGTTCCACAGAAAAATGGGAAAATATCTAATGTAACACTGTCAATCATTCATATATTGGAAGTATAAAATTATCTTCCACCTCCAGATCTTGTGTTGGAAAGAGAACCACAACATAAAATCTTGAGACAAGTCCTATTCTTTACAGGAGACATAACTTGGCACATCTCCCCAGACAGAGAAAACACTATCCTCTAAGACTAGCTTGCGAAATCATTATTTAATTTTAAATGCCATGCAAAATAGCTTTAAAAATATAATATCCTGAACCTCCTATACTCAAATTTATTCTCTGATCACCAGAGCTTTGTGAAAGTGTGTCACATTTCCTTTCTCTGTTCTTTTTTTTAATGTCTCTCTAACTTCATTCCCCACCTGAACTTAAATAGACTGAGAATTGAAGATAAATACCTTCAAAACAGTAGAAACTATGTCTTTAGTTGTGTCCTTGGTTTAGGAAGAAAGGCAGTTTGAAGTATTCAGAAACAATGCATATTCTAATCTCCTTGATGTGAAATCCTGAAATATTGAAGGATTTGGAAGAGCAAAATACTGTGGGATTAAGTAGAAAGTACCATTATTAATAACAACGGCATTTTGGAAAATGAAGTTTTTTTCCTCACATACTGAAGACTTCGATGACAACTTATTTCCACATGCCTTTTCCCAGGAAGGTCTTATTTTGGGGAAATGTGGTAGGAAGTAGGAATTGAAATTTATAATTAAGAACAGAGAAACAACTCCTGACAACTTGAAGGGTGGTAGCTAACACAGAGAGGGTGGGAATATAGGGTGTAATATTCTTTCTTATCTGTATATATACCATTCTATCTTTGTAAAATCTGCAGAAACAATTCCTTCTAGTGTACCTGCAGTTTGTTTGTTGTTGTTTTTTTAAAAAATATTTTAGGTCTGTAAAGTGTAGGATAAATAGGATGAGATTAGACTTCTTTATTGTTTTTTAATCCATTATATATAATATTAATAAATTATCTCAATACAATAATTTTATATTGATATTGAAGTGATGTTGACATCTGAAAATATCCTATCATAATCTATATCTAATACACATAAATAGACATTTATAGATTTTTTCCAGGGATTCATCCAAGGTGTTACAATTCACCTCTGCAAGTGAAAGGCATACTGCTTTTTCAGTTAGAAGAACTGAAGTTAGAGTTCTTCTAACTGAAAGGGAAAAGTAGGTCTTTAATTCTGGTGTAGCTAGTTTCTAACTTCATATTTTATACAGGAAAATGTGTTGTAGCACAAAGTCAAACAGATGTTTGCATCCAAGTTCTGGTACATTCCAAATTAGAAACTTAACCTGAAATACCATCCGCAAATAGAAGCATGCTACCCACCATGAGCAAAGTACAACTCTATGGTTGTTAAAATAGTCTAGACAGACTAAAAAAAGAAAGAATATGATTAAACCAAATGAGATGCCCTTATTAGATTTGCGTTTGGGAGAGCTGGATGAATCTGCCAAGATTTTATAACTCACAGGGTTCCTACTAAGAAAGCTGTAGACATCATCTATTTGTATAGATATCAGTTGCAGACAAAGAACTTCCTTCAGCTTTCTTGGTAAGCGAGGCTGAGGTATCTAGCAGCATATGCAGTGCAAGACTGAAGTTGTCAGGCTCCATTTAACCAAATTTTATGAAACATTTTACAGAATTCAAAGAGATTCTTTCTAAAGTGTATTTTTATTGCTACTAAGCTATTATATCATATTTTTACTTTTAACCTTTGATTTCCATGGGTTAAGAGAATGTGGGGTTTATTCAGAAAGATTTTGCACCAATTTCAAATGTGTTCAATGATTTACTCTGATTTTTTTAAACAATACTGTATATCTTCTACTGCAGACAATGTAACTTTCGGCCTACAGTTAAGGTGACTTATCAAATGGTCATGTGCATACTTTTATAGAATTACCTATGTCTGTCTTAAATTGTATTCGATTTCTCAGGAACCAAGGCATTTTTACTAACTTGTCTACCTAAAGTATCATAGATGCTAGAAAAACATTTACCTCTGCCTCTGTACCCCTGTTAATATGACGTTCTACTTTATAAGTTATCATAAGTTAAGTTTGATGATGGAATCTGTTATGAACAGATTCACAAAGCATCATTGATAAAAGCATGCCATATATGTATAAAAATCATCTGTTGGTTCTCGGTGTTAGTGCTACCAAAAATACTTTCACAGCTTTTGCCTTCTTCCTACACTTTAGTAAGTAAAGAGTGAAGAAAGAGATCCACATCTAGTCATGATTTTCTGTAATCCAAACTTTTTCCACAAATAGAAAAGCATGTTTCCATACCATCTATCTCAACAACTATGTACCTACATTTTCAGAAAGACCCTGAGATTTTATTTTTTTAATTCCTTCTCTGTGCTACAAATTCACTAAATCTTTTAGGAAAAAAGCAAAAAATTCTGCTGAGAATCTGAAAATTTTAGTACTCTCTTAGGCAACTCAACAATAAGGATTATAAAGTAACAGCTACAAGCTCAGTTAATAATCCTCTAAATTAAAATATACGTTGTCCTCTTTCTCAATATATAGTTTATGAAGTCTAATATATACACTTTAAAGATTTTATCTATACAAATGCTAAGGAGACACATAACAACTTTTTTCCAGCTAGTAAGATCCAAAGAATCTTTAGAAACTAACAACTTGCAAATTGAGGTACATTTTTAATTAGCCTGTGATTATAGAATCAACTAAATGACATAAAGGGTGCCAGAAAGTACCTGTTCCACCTGTTCTTAACAGAATCTGCTCCAGAAAAAAGCTCTGGGGAGTAGAATTTTCAATTTCCTTCTGACTGAAGTTAAAAAAATAATGTTTCAGGTCAATTTAAAACAAAATTATTTCCCCCCTCTTAAACCAAAGTGAAAAACTGGGGGAAATATATTGTCTTGGGTAAAAGCTAGAAGAAAAAACAAGACAGCAAGACAGACATTTTAAAACATCAGTATATAGGAAAATTCAACGCTATTTTAGGAAGTGACTATCTAAAATGCTTTGATTTTTATTCTCTCTCAATTTTGCATGCTGAAATGATATGATAAATTTGACATACTGTCAAGTGCAGCTGCTTGAAAATTTTGCAGTTTTTCCACCTTGCAAACGTTAAGGAATTTACTTTCACAATGTCTCCTGCTGAGAAAGAGGTTGTCTAACCCAGCATAACAACAAACTAGCAATATTCTAAATTTTACATTATTTTCTCAAAATATCTTTATAGATACATGGACTCAGCCATAATTTGTGGTCAAGTACTAATACACAAATGTAATTCCATTTGAAATATAACCAAAGTGGTTAAGAGAAAGACTTCAATGAGAATGGAGAATACTAGGATACATGATTCCATCACATCTTCTCACAAAAACTCTTTTACGAGTATTTTGTTTTAATCCATTTTAATGTCTGTTAGCTGAAGTTGTAACCAAGATTTTTTTGATTATTATTTCTCAAAGTGAGAATGTCCACAGTGGTAGGGCAATTTTAAAAGGTTGCAGACAATATCATCTGCACTTGGATGAACCTTATTCCATTCTGGCCACCTTCTGCATGTTTCAACAATTCTTTTTTTATATAACTCTGTTGAATCCTCCTCAACACTTTTATGGTTTATGGTTGCATGGTATGTACTGTGGGTATTTCCAGACACTGTGAGGTTCTATAGCATTTCAAAATACTGCTGGCACCATACCAATTGGAGGCTTACAGATGGCTGATTGTGAAAAGCCATTAGAAAGTCTGAGTCCATGTAGCAGCAATTTCTGCCTGAAATAGTGCAATGTATTGTGCCCATTGCTTATTTCATTTTGAATATTTTTTTTCCTTCTAACAGTACTCAGTACAGCAAACCACCTCCCTGTTTGCTGTCATGACTTCATGACAGACCAGTGGGGAAAAATTAAAAAAGTAGAGAAAGTATCTATATGGCTTTCCTCATTGTCTAGCCTTTTCCAAGTTCCAAGTGAATTATTTTCCCACCAATGTTTCCTGCCAATGTTTTCAGAGAATGTTTGTGACTGCATGAGGCTGATATTGCCAAATATGTCATTTAGGGGATATAAGACAGAGAAAACACTGAAAATGAGTCCGCTGGAACATGTACCTATAGTGCAGAAGGAAGCTTTAGCATAACTGCTCTGTGGGCTCTCACCACTGATATTTTGGGCTCTCATTTTGTCTTTTCTTTCCCCTTGCCTGTCCTGACAGAGAATAGCTCTTCATAACCCCAAGAGCGCAGCGTTGGTCAAGGGCACCCAGAGAAAAAAAGTTGTTCTTGAAAGTCACAGTGGAGCAGTCTCCTTATACACAAAGCTCCTATTGATTTCTATGAGGTTTTAGGATGCTGCCTGGTAAACACAAAAGAATTAAAATAAACACAGAGAAAAAGAACCATATTGGGAAAAAAATGGTTTAACAAGATTTCTGGAAGTGAAATAAGATTAAACTATTTTATCTCTTCCCTCCTCATGTTTTCAACAGATGCAGTAGCTTCTTTCTCTGGTTTTCCTTTGTGATACCTGTTCTCTCACTGGAAACAGGCAGAACTTCTTTAAATGTTTGTTGTTTTTAAAATAAACCTCTTTAAAAAATTTTTCCCCCTAAACTCACTGCCACCCTGAGAGACCCAAGGAAATAAGGTAGTTCACAAGCAAGGGAATTTGCTGCAGCCTAGCAACAGTTCTTACTAAATAGTAGAAAGATGCCATTGTGTCATCCCTGAGACTATGAAAGCCTGAGATTCAACAGACCTCATCAGAAACTTCTCTGGTTTCCATTGTGTCATGTCACCAGCCAAAGCTCTGGACTTCAAGCAAGTAACTGCAAAACCATGATATACTGAATTCAAGCTTTGAAACACTAGGGGTCTAACTTTGAAAGGAAAGAGAATGCTCAACACAGGGGGTATCAAAGCAGTTAAAAAACACAGTGGAAAAACAAGTTAAATTCAGGAAAAAACATTTATAGATGAAGTAATTTTTCTCTCAGGACTGTGAAAACAAGAAATGCCTCTCACAACAAGATTCTTAGGTGCTCACTCCCCACCCAAGAAAGAGTTATTTTAATATATTCAAAAGCTTCACTCCACATCCAAGGTGAGAAATATTACCCATTTGCAAACATTCATTATGTGCAAACAAATTCCTAAGTTAGAAACCCTGTAAAGATACTAAAACCACTGCTTCATTTCCATGGAGTGCATTGTATGCATCTGTGATTAGGTAAACCAGATTTTATAATAAAAATCATTGCTTTTGTGTTTCTTTTCTCCTTTGCTGGAGGTGGCAATGTAAATAACAGGCTGCAGTATGAAAGTGGACACTCAGAATTAAAGTAATGCCACTACAGAAAATCTGTTTCTTCCCCCTCTTCCTGTTGCACTGTGATGAAAAATGTGGTACTTAAGCCAAATTTCTCTTGGAACATAATCTCCATTTCTCTGCTTCTCATTTCAAATACAGTAAAGTTTAGGCTTGTCTTAATTTCCTGGTGAGCTGATGGGCTTTTGTGTTGAAGAATTTTTCCTCCTTGTCTGGGTGAAACACATCGGCAAAATCAGCATCTCTGTTGATAATATGTACCTTGAAGAATCTGGTCCTAAGTGCCTCAAATTTTGACTCAGAATCAGCAGATGGTTCTGATCTCTAATATTCCTGCAACTCTGTTCACCTAGGAAGATAGGGTAATGTCTTTCTCCAGCAATATGTCATGAGAACTCAGTGAATATAGTGGCCAGTTCCATATGAAAACTCATAAGGAAATGAAAAAATCTATATGCAAACCATGTTTTGAATGCAAAAGAACCATTTCTTGAAGAAATTAGAAAAATCTATTGACTACTGATAATTAAGTGAATGCTGTCATCTATCCTGGGAAATGAATGAAGCAATGATACTGTGGAAGAAAGACTGTGTGTAATAATTTAATCCAATCTGATGACACATAGCCCAAAGCAAGGCAAATTAGAACCAAAAAAGTACAGTGAAGAAGCTGTCATTTCCCAACTACTGAGGCTGATTTTGCATCCTAACAAAAAAACCCCCAACAAACAACAAAAAAATCTTTTTTTGAGAAAGAAACATTAATGAAATAAGTCAATCCATACCCATGATCTGCTCCCCACCCTCCCCTCCCCCTGAAAAAAAAACCTATTTGTCACACTGCCACTGTCACCCACATCTATACTCAACAAGTATAAATCCATCATACATGCCAAGAACATTCTGTGACATGGCCCTCTTCTCTGACAGCTCTCTGAAGACTGTTACTTCAAGTAATAGCACTGAAGCACTGAAACCAATTCTCTACAAAATATACGTGTTCTCAGAACACTGGCAGCTGTACTGAACAAATTATTGTAGGTATTTTCTAGAGTCACATATGTTTACATATTACATATATGATATGTAAACACATACAAACATTTTTTGAAATTGTTCTTAAGACTGAAGTTGGGCAGGATTTCTTAAAAGTGATCCTTTGCCTGGATATCACCATTTCTGGTTCCCAAAGATGAGTAATAAAAATGTGGTTTGCATACACAGGTCCTGACCAGTGTCCTAACTACAACATCTCTACAAGAAACATTCTGTATTTCTGAAATCAAATGAATCCTTTTTTTTTTCATTTATCTTAATAGTTTTGGATGAAACTTGTTTAAACGGGGTTTAAAAGGTGTGAAAACTGCAAGAATCCAAGTTTTCTGCACTTTAGTGAAAAGTTCACTAAAAGGAAATTATTTAATTCTGAAAGTGTTTTTAAATATTTTAGAATCTCTTGCATTTGTCTCTCAGAGTTTGAAACTACAGTTTGCAGTTTCAATTTAGATAGGGTTTGGTGGTGGACTTTTTTGGAGGGTTGGTTTTTTTTGGGGGGTGAGGTGGGGAGGGTGTGTGTTTTTTTCCCCCACATAGTGTGTAGGACTGGAAACAGATTACGGGGGGGGAAAAGTCAAAAGAAAAACAACAGCATTTTCAATCATATCTTACAGTAAGCTGAACTACAAAGGAAAAAAAGTCTTTAAGAGGATAACATTATACTTTTGATAAAGTTTGTATTTCTCAGCCATAAGAGACAAGCATAGAAAGATCTACAGTAATTAAATTAATTCCAGGTCATGGCTTATGTATGCTAACAAGTGTCAAAATAAACCTTGTTAGTTTGAAAAAGGTATGTAGTGGACTTTGATCTTTCTCTGGTAATTAATAAAAGCTAAGTAAATTTAGTGTTCGTGATGTCAAACAGAAAATCTTCACATTTCATAATACTTTCACAGAGGACAGAAGAACTACACTGCAGAAGATGAAGATTTGTGGAATCAAGTTACATAGTAAAAGAATTATTTTTAATCTTCACTTATCCACACAAACCTCCCTGAGATTCCTTTCAGTAGCTCAGTCTATAACTCTTTCCATGTTCCTACCTCTCCTACATCTAGTTCTGCAGTGAAATAAAGGAAACCATGCACTAGAAATCTGGCCAGCGCTTCCAAAATGGTGTCCCTGATATAGTTTTAGTTAATATTTTTATTTTTAGTTTATATCACCAGACAACGAGACTGAGCTGGAAAGATACTCTTAAGGTATTGTAAATCAGTACATTGGAAGAGGATATGTTCATGAAAACTTCAGAAAGATGTTCACCAGAGGCAGATGTTTTACAAACACCTGGGTGTGATTTTTTTGACTACAGGTCATAAATTATTTCTGACAAATCTTGATATTACTCAAAATTCTATTCTGAGAAAAGTATCCTTGATTTGTGCTCTAGACTCCAGCTTCTACCAGTTGCATCATTGAAAGAGTAGCAAACTACAGAAATAACTGTTTAAAACTGTACCAAAAGCACATCTAGCTCTAGAGTTTATTCTTCTGCATGGCCAACAGAAGCAAAGCACAATCAGAGAATAATCTGCAATATGCCTTTTACATCTGTTGCCTTCATAAGGCATCAGGCAGCTTTTTTTCATGTAC
The DNA here is from genome assembly GCF_023634155.1 of Falco peregrinus. NCBI lineage: Eukaryota > Metazoa > Chordata > Aves > Falconiformes > Falconidae > Falco > Falco peregrinus. Next base: position 35,916,450 of record NC_073723.1, read on the forward strand.
AAATTTGAAATAATAAAGCTGAATTCAGGGGAGGACAATCAAGACTGAAATGAGTGATTACATTGAAATGTATATGCCAGAATGAAATATCCCTCGCTGATCTGCAACTCTTTGAAACGAGCCCCAGCCTAGCTACTCAGAGCTAGGCAGAGAGTGCCCGGCCAGTCCAACAAGTTCAGAGGTAAGGGAGGTCAGCTAGCCAGGCAGGCAGCTTGGGCTCCTAGTCTAGATCACACAATTTAGGATAGGAACTTTTTTCTTTGCCCTTTTATACTGCAGATTAGAATAATTACATAGGCAGCTTAAATTCTATTTTAGTTTGCACTTTCAAATGGCACCTTATGGGGAGTTGAAACCAGTCCACAATTTGACTTTAGACCCCAATCAGTCACATTCATATTCTCAGTCACATAAAAATCACTTTCACAGTTATTCTTACTGATTTCATAACTTTGATAATCACTACATTTTTAGCAATAACATAATTGGGTTCAAAAATTAGTACGTTTTATATTCCAGGCATGAATATTGATGCATTACTCATTTTTGTTACTCACAAAAGTAACAAAAATCAAAGATCCCTATTTCAGAATAATCCTTATTGTTGGAAAACTTAACCTGCAAATAAGGGAAAGTAGGAACTGGGAAATAATAAAGTACATATCCTCTCTAAGGCGTTTGTTAAAACTGGTTAGAGCTACCCATCTGTAACTGGAAGAAAGTCTACTTATTCTTAATGTGCTTTTGCCTCCTTATCTGAAGTTATGCCAAATTTATGTATACATAACTTGATAAAGCTGTTCCCCAAAATCATACAAGTAATCACAGAAATCACTTATTTTTTAATTTGTGCTAATTTTATACTCAAATGGAAGAGAATAAAATTCTTTTCACCCAGCTTCATTGTTTCTACCAGAAAAATAGAGGAAATAGGAATAATTTGGGGTTTAGAGTGTTAAAATAGAGAGGTAATGGACAAACACACACATATGTAGTAAACAGAGTGGTACCTGCAAATCTGTAGAAGAGCTATTACAATGGTTTATAAAAACAGTGGAGAAAAGTTACAAAACAACAGATGTGCAGTTGCAAAGAAGTAATCTCCTAGACCTGCCAGTAGTGCTGCTCTGGAGAGATGGGTGCCTATCTCATGCTGTGACCGCAGGGAAGCTGCAATGGGACAATGAATGAAACTAGCTGACATGGTATTGCTGGTGCCACCAGACCTTTGAGAAACAGGGTGTGGATTAAAGCCCTCTTCCACGACATCCAGTTTCTAGACTCTCTTCAGCCTGTGGTCCACTTAATGACAGAATAGTTGTACAGTGCCCTAATCACTTACCCTGAATGATGGCACTACCACCCTCCTCTACTTAAATGCTGTCTCAGTCTAAGGTTAAATGTGCCAAATGGACATGGCAGTACCAAATACTACCTGCAAGTAGTAAGAGATAATAGTAACTTCTACAGGTTATCACTAAATCGAGTGCATCCATAGATGAATTTGCCTTTCCCATAAAAACTAGATCAGTTCTGCTACCTTCAGTCAAGCTGAATCAAAGCTTATAGCACAAATAATCCCTGTTATTTCAATGGGGCCATGGACTATGACAGTACTTAAATTGGGTACAAGCTGCAGTATCTAGCTAAATTACTTAGGAACTGGGTCTGGGTAGTGGAGGATAAAAAGAAGGTGAAAGAATATTTCTTTCTGTTAAAACTTACAGGTTCCAAAGGCACTATGCAAAGGTATGGTAACAGAAAATGCAGAACAGCCACAATATAATGACATCCTAGAATGTCAAGAAATTTATAAAAACCATTTTTTCCTTTCATAAAGATGTATTAGTATTATTTCGTTTTTTCAAAACTGAATAAAAACCCTCAATTTTGTTTTTGTGATCATTGTCCACGAAAAAAAAATCATAAATATATGTATGAATGTGCACCGGTCTGAGAACCTGTGCTGGCAGTGTACAGCACCCTGCTTGGAAATTGCTCAGGGATCTGGGGGATAGTCAGTAGCAAATGCAACATGATGCAACTATAGTAAGCAATTCAAAAAGCAAATAGTCAGTTACAGACAGCAAACTTGAAATTGCAGAGGGAGGACTTCCACAGTAATTCACAATCTGCAATAAATAATTTGGACAGTTCTGTATCATATGTGAACACAGAAATCACAGCAAAAAGCAAAATTATACTTTTGACTTTGATAACTTCTAAAGATAAAGGCAGAGATGAAATAATTACATTTATTCTACTGACATTATTCAACTAATGATATTTGATTTATATAAACATAAAATATAATAATATTAAAATAAAAAAACTTCATATCCAAAGCAAATATGTTATTTGTAGCAAATAGGATAGCTAGTCAGGACATCTCATTTATACACTGTTCTGAATAGAACAGGCAATTTGGTATAACATTCTGTTCTGCACTGCTTTTATTAGAAGGCTACTTCTGGTAGGAACCTTCTGTTGCTTACTTTTAAACAGACATTTAAATCACATTGAATCATAATTATACAACTAGCAGTGCTAATTATTGTGGGTAATGCATTTTAGCACATCTTATCACATAAATGGCTCAATTCTTTGGTTCCCGGCACTCACAAAAATTGGAGAAAAACAGCCCACTTCCTCCCATATAGACCAGAAAAGTCCAAGTGTCTGAGCAGAAGAAAGACTAACTTCTTTAAGACATGTCCAGCTGCAGATATGTGAAACTTGTTACCATAACAGACATAATAAAAAAAACCCTCAGAATCAAAGATATGGCTAGCTTACTGAATTAACATATTTTAGACTTCCCATAGTATCAGTTAAATTGCTGTTGGATTACTGCATTAAAGAGAACTAAAATATGGATGCATGTAATCGGAGACAATTTATGTATTATGATCCGTTACATATGAAAGTAAGATGATAAGACACAGCAGGGCATTTGAGCCTCAAGGTTTAGCACTGCACTGGGTACATTTTCTCATTTCGGGGTTTATTATTTTGTAAACAGTAATGACGGTGAACAGGTTGGCACAGCCATGCTAACAACAAAAGAAGAGATATGGTGTGGTCTATACAATCACCTTATGTCTGCTTTCTTGCTGGCCAAATTCTTAACAGCCAGCGTAGAAGATATTTCATGTATTATTACTCTTATCTAATTTGTTCTGTTAAACACAGCATTATTCTAATACTTATTGGTAAGCCCTACTGAAACCAACACTTTGCTTCCAAGTCCATTTTTACTCTCCAGAGATGCTGGCTTTCTGTTTTTAACTTCATTCCCAGAAAACCCCACCCACTCTTCTTTATACTATAATGTAACTACATTATTTTTCTATTATTAAAATATATTAATAAAATTTCTTTTAAAATATAATTTGGAATAACCCAAGGAAATATTTCTTGTGCTAGAGCTACTGAGGCACTTGCTGCACTGATTTCCAACCTACATTCCAGACATATCTCAAAATGAAAATGTTCTTGAAAAATCAACATCCAAAAATTTGTATTCCTCCCAAAACTGCAACACAAGAGTGCATTCCAAAAACAATACAGATAATTTTTAGCACTCTGACACTTTCTTTAACACCATTCAGTTTATCTTTCCATGCTTCAGTAATCCTAGATTTGTATGCAATCAAACCAAGGAGCCTGGGGGTCATGGCTACAGGCAGTCCTCTCACCAAGATCTATTTCTGCTTCCTAATTATGTCATCATTAGAATATAACCAGTAGCATGTCTTCCAGAGGGGTAGCCATTCATTAACGCAGACAGATAAGACTGTGGTCCATTGAAAGTAATGAAGTGGAAACATCCACATTAGTTCTAAAGCCCTTGAGACCGTGCCTGTGATATCCTCTCCAGTCCACAAAGCACTGTCAGGCACCTTCTATTGTAACTTTGCAAGTGAAACGATTACCCACACAGTTTGTGGCTCTGCAGTTTGCTGGGTCAGAAGGAAAATTTCAATGTCTCATCTGCTGTCTTTATACTGCCTAGCCCAATCTTCATTACCTCTCTTAACAAGATTTTATTTGTTTGGGGTTTTTTTAAAGCATCACGTTTTCTTTATTTGCTATTTGCACTTAATTCACAGTCAAATGAATACCGCCAGGTGGGAGGATGGTTAAAATACATAAAAGATTTTTGCTGTAAAAGGAAATCATATACTATCCATATCTTTGATGGAAAGAACAAAACATGCTAGGTTAAGTTACAGCAAGGAAGGCAGGTAAAAACAGTAGTAAAATGTATATCGTAAAGACAGTCTAAAGGTACACTAAAGCCCCTGAATATACCTGTCTTGTGAGGCTGTAAGATTGCCGTCTCTGAAGTCTGGGCATACATCAGCATCATTCTTGACAGATATACTTTAACACGGGTTCAAAGCAAACAGCAGTTTATATGGTATCAAAATCCCTTCCAGATCTATTTTCCATACTTCGGTGATTATTTTCTATGTTATGGCAAGATCAGAAAACTCCATTAAAGTTCAGCACCCCAAAGTGCTAATTGCTGTACAAGTGCTATTCTAAAAGACAAATCCTTCCTTGGAAAATTTATGATCTCATTTCAGATAAGACGCAAGGAGAGGTTATAATGGTTGAAGGAATGGTGGATGGCACAACAGTGACAGACAATAACTTTGCAGTTTGTTATTTTCAAAGTGCAATTTGTGTTTTCAATCATGTAAAAGCTCTTAAAAAAAGATGGTTTCATGAAATAGACAGCCATTGATCTGCCAACCATGCACCTCTGAGTGATGGGTTACTCTGGCAAAATTCATGCAAGTAGCACCTATTCTGACAAATAGACCCATTAGCTTGAGTAGTGTGGAGCACCAGGAGGGAATAATTTCCATTCTGTGTCTGCTGTAATATCGCAACAGGTAGAAATGGGCCCGCTCTTCCTTTCCCACAGATCTGCACCTTACATATCTTGCTGGTCTCCCTGAGCTCCTTACCCAGTCCTGGGGGCAGCTGGGCTCAGCAGCTCAATTCTAATGCTCCAAATTACTCTCTGAAGGGGACTCTCCCTCTCCATAGAGAAGTCAGGGATACTAAATGGATAAACTAAGAGAATGACAATGAGTTTTTCAGTATTTGTTAAAGTTCTATTTCAAAAAGGTTATTCTTTCCAGCCATGTAATTAAAGCCATGTAAAATGTGTGTTTTGTTAAAAAGTACATTTTTTACTTAGTAAAGGTCTGTTCCTTTGCAAAGCTTCCTTCTGTTATGCAAGACTTGCCACCATGCCTCACAATTCTCCTGTAGAAAGGATTCTGCAGCAGGTACGGTACAAAAAGGATTCTGATTCCAGAAAGCTTGCCCAAAACACTTTCCACCACCTAAACTTCCACAGCAAAACATGTAATTTGGGAAGTTTACTTACTTCTGGTAGGCTTTTGTTTTTATAAAGATAAGGCTTTTTAAATTTTTTAAAGATAAGTTTTGTTTTTATAAAGATAAGGATAATAATTTTACCTGGTAGGAAAAGTTTTTTTCAAAAGATGTCCCCAAATCAAGATTAAGAGCCTTTTCTGTTTTTATAGACAGTGATTTTCAACAATTAGCTACGACCTTTTCTTCCTTTAATATCTTGACTGTAAAAAAAGAGGTAATGTTAGCTTTCTTTTCCCAGCTGATCTAACCTTTCCCACTGAAATTCTCTTTGGCTAAGAACTCACTTCATTTTCAAATCTCCATTTTCTAAAGCTTTAATTCTTTTAGTCATCTTTGTGGTTACACTGGCAGGATGAGCAATAATCCAAGTACCCAGGAAGCAAATAGTGCAGTCCTTCATGCTGCTAAGAACACTCACAATAAAACATATCTATGATGTAACCCATAATATCAGAACTTCTAAATTCCTAAAATAGGTTAGTCACCTGCAATGACAGTAACAACAATTTCTTGTGACAAAATCCAATTCTTTTTTCATGCTATCTTACAAAAAGCCTTTGCATTAATTTTTTTCTTAATAAAAAAAGCCTGAAAACTTTCCTGGGAAATGGACTGGTTTGCATAATATGCAGATTATTTCATTGCTTGATCACTGTAATAAATGCCAGAGAAGATAAACAAGCACTCCTTGCAAATGAAGCATTGCATGCAAATTTCATTTTTTATTGGAATGACACTTGGTAACCTATGCTGGAACCTTTAATTGGTAAAATTTTCCTAGCCAGGCATGGTTTCTGATATTCGGTTAATGAATATAAAAAAAAACCTTCATGATTTTTATTTAAAAAATACACACATAAGAAACCTCATTAAAAACTTGGGATGGAGAATATCACATTGAAAATGCTTGAATAGACAGAGATTATTACAAAGCACAGCATAGCAACATTTCATGAATAAATCAAAAGGTATTAAGATTAAACAAACATATAAAGTCTGAAAATTGAAGGAGGTCAATTAATGAAAGCAACAAATTAATTCAATTTTCATTCGAGCACTTGACATAAAACTCGCTCCTGTACAAATAAATTCAATTTAAAGGTGTTTCATGTAGAAACCCATGTTGCAAGGTCAGAATTTGTCTCAAAACTTTGGTTTCCTGATTACTGAGGTAATAGAAATCATATCTTTGTTCTGAGTGTATGAGGATACTGGATTAAAAACATGTTCTATTCAAATCACCCCTCATTTCAGATCAAAGAATGAAAATGAACATCAAGCACAATGGAGAACCAACACACTTATTGCAAGTAGAATAGAAGCTATATATGAAATGGAGTATATTCTTTATAGACAACTATGTGGGTACTACACCTTATTTGAAAGGAAACGGAGGTGTACTTCTCACACTCAATGCTATAAGGAATAATTGAAAGCATATCAGCTCTGGGAAACAATAGAAGGATGTTTCTGAGCATTGTACTCTGCCACTGTGTTGAGACGGAAGTCCGTGAACCATATATGTAACATGGCTGGAATGCAGATTTCATCGGTAAATCCTCTGTGACAACTCTTTAACCTGCCATTGAAGACTCATGCAATATAGGACCAGGAACCACAGCTTCTCAGTAAATATTTTTTTTTTTTTTGCTGCACACATAGCACTCCAGAACAAAAAGATAAGGTTTTGTGTCTATGTAGAAAACACAAATAACTACGCAACTGCGGATCTGGCAATCATTTCTTTCGGTGCTTGTCCATACAAAGTTCACTACGGACAATTCACATTCATCCAAAACTTGAAGATGAAAGAGAAGTAGAAGATAGCATCTGATCTTGAAATCTTTGCAAAGGAATTACTTAAGTGGGTCTTCATAAGATACTTCAATTAAAACTTGGTAAAGAATTTCATTGAGATTAAGAATATTTTGGAGAATGGCTAATAACACAAAATGACTACTCTGGAAATCTAATTTACTTTAGGCTTCACTACATTTTGTGCTAATTGAATGATGCCTGTGAGATTGTAAGGGCTAAAGGAGTTAATAATGAAAATGTAATGCTTGAAATAAGCAGTATCTCTACAGAAGGGTATAAAGAGTGCAAGTGGTAGAAGGGAACTGAGCATGGGCAAACATTAGTTGCCTCTTATCAAACTATGTGTTTGGTAAGAAAGAATACAGAAATCATTCTGTTTTTCTGAAACTCTGGTTTGGTAAGTCTATGTTTCACCATGGAATTGCATCTATGTAGACAAAACAATTACAACCTTGGTACAAAAGAGGAAAAATCTTATTCATTTCACAAACAAAACTTCTCCTGCCATGACCTAACACATGGCTGAGTCTTCAGGTAGGGGTGTATCCGTGATTGTGCTTGTCAGTGAAGCCTACCCCTTCCACAGCACCCTGGGAGGTATGAGGTGAAAATGCTCATGTACTCTGGCAGTGCTAGAACACATGTACCCAGACCTCTGAGCTCTTAACCTGATCCATGCTAGTGACAAGTCATGGACAGTTAGTTCCAGTTAAATAATAAATTCTTCATTCAAGAACCATTTTTTTTCTATTCCCCAGAGTTTATCCAAAATAATAGATATTTTTCAAAACTGCAACTCAATTCCCAAAGTATTTTCTGATTAAGTAATTTTTAATCTTTATTTCACTGATAGGAAAGCTTTTGAAAGGAGAGGGGGCAACAGAATAACATGTACTGAGGCTACATAAAGGCAAGAATCTTTGTCTTCTGTCTTTTGCTTACATCACTGTCCTGGCCTTTCAGAGATTCCTTTTCTATAGTGTAAGAATTCAACTATTCTGCATGTGGTCATTGTAAACCTTTGCAAAACACATGTTTTTGAAGAAATACAGGTTTTCATAAAGTGGATTTTTATACTGTATGAACCATTTATTCATTCTTATTAAAACTCCTTGCTTAGGGGTTTGGCACTGATGTTGTGATTTGTCCTACTCTGATGTACAGTATTCGAGTTTTTATTTAGGTCAGTAGCACTTGAAAAAGATAGCTATTTATTTTGTGGCTTGTTGAAAATCACCAGATTTTAGGACTTAGCCAGCAAACATGGGACCTTCTCAAATTACCATTTACTGATCAAGCTTGCCAAGGTTTTCTTAAGTCAATGCACATACTTTAACTTACTGGTTTTAATCAAGACAACTTCCTGTTGATATTTTCTTTTCTTTCATAGACTTCCTTTTTGTATTCGCTCTAGGCTGCATGTTCAAATTCTTAATTTTCAGTGGAAAAAAATTATTCATTTTTATTTGCATGAGCTGCTACAGCTGTACAGTATTCATGCGTTCATCCAGTGCTGAGGGGGTATCAAACCCAGCAGATACTGTTCAGTGTTACAGAAGAGAAGCAGTATTGAATAGCATAACAAAGTCCTCTCTGGGATACATCAACAATGTCTGAGTTGGGTAGCTTGAAATGCTAACAACATGCCATCTGTGTTTTAGTGAGGGTTAGCTACTGCTTAAATGATTGTGATTAACAGCCAGAGCTTTATATACTAACAAGCCAAGTTTGATTGTAATTCTTTGGAGAGTAATCATCACTCTACCCTGCAATTATACACAATGTGTGTTGAATTAGAAGCAAAGAAAAAGAACATGAAATAACTTTCAGACTTGGAAAAGCAGGCTATTGAACACAAGCCAAAGGTGAGATGATTGGTGAGAACTGTGATTCATTGTAATATCGCTGATATACCACAAAAAGATCAGACAAAATGACAATTTGAAGAGTTACTGGGAAAAAATGAGGACCATGTCAGGGACATAATTTACATTAAATAGGCAGACAAGCAGTATATAATTAAAAAAAAAAACAGAAACATTTGATTTTACAACAGAATCGAGAACTACAGAAAAATTTTGACTTTACTTCACGACTTGTTTCTTTTGCCGATAGCTGTGTTGAATGACTACTTTCATATGTACCCACTCACAACAGATGTGCTCTTGCCTTCATTTCCAAAATGATCTAAAGCTGTAATAAGCAAGGCTTAAAAATGATATTAAAGCTCTGTTGAAATCTTTATGCCCAGGTTAATTTTCTCGAGAAAGGAGGAAGTAGAATACTAAAGCCCAAAAAGCATTTTTTTCAGCAGAAATTTAACATTGCTTACAATGAAAACACAAGGGGATGTTTTCTAAAACATGTGAGAAAGCCAAAAGATTAATTATTAAACTAACACTTGATTAATCTGTTTAAAAATGTTTAAGAAACAGATTTCAGTATGACATAATTTTTAATAGTTTCTATTCCTTTGTGACAAACAGCCTGTAGCAGAGGTCACATCACACACAAACTAGAAACTGTACATGTAACTCGTGATATGGAATAATAAAAAGACTAGTAAAATATCATTATCAATTCCCTTCTGAACTTTCAAAGCAAACTGTGCAGTCAAACTTGCATTTGGAGGGTTTAAGGAAAAGAGTGGAATATTAAGCCTAGGAGAGTGAAAATATTCCCCCTGTAGCATACATTTCTTCTCAATCCCAGAGTAAGGCTATTGCTCATTTGGAAATTGTCTCCAGTCTTACAGCTCCCTTTTCAGCCCTTTCCCACTCTGTATCTTGCACCAAAACTGGTGTCCCTGTCCCCCCCCCCTTTCATTCTGCCAGTCCCAGATCAAGGCAATATTGAATTTTGCTGCCTCAAGGACAGATTTTGCTGCTGCTGTCCTGAGAAAGAAAAGATGCAGGAAGGCAGAAAAGTATGAGTGCAAGACATGAGTCTCGATGAGTCTCATTTGTTACACCCACTCCTGGCAGAGTAGGTGGGATATGGAGGAATTTCCTTCCAGATTTGCAACCTCCTCTTCATTTCCTCCCTCTGAGAGAAAGAAACTGTCACCAGGCGGCCTTTGCATGGCTTTGCCACAGGCAAGACAGACAGCTTGGCCAGAGCTGCTGCTTTTTGCAGAGTGCTGCTCAGGGCAGCCCTCTGCTCCACACAGGTCTGGAGCATCTCCCACCTCTGCTCCTTCCAGCAACACTCGCTTCCCTTCCCTCCCACAGCCGTTTCATGCTCACACCATCATGACTTGCTCTGCTACCCATTGCGCCTACAATCTTGCTGTTTTTGTGTCAAATAAGAGGGTTAAAGAAGTGGCCATTTATAGGCCACATCTGCTCTCTAACCCCCTTCTCCAGCAACGTAAGCAGCTTTTGCCTAGATCCTTAATCATCCATAATCTTCTCCTTCCTGCCTGATTAGCTTCTATTCTGCCAATTTGATGCTTTTCTTGAACACCCACTCCATCACTCCCTGCTTCTCTAACAGTCTGTGAGGAAAGAAATACTTTTCCATTTCTTTTTTTTATTTCTTCCCTCCCCTCCCTCCCTTTAATCTCTCATGCTAGCTCAACACTCCTCTCCTTCATACTCCTCAACCAAAATTACACAATATTATTTAGAGTATTTATTAACTTCAGGAAAGGGAGCTAAACATCTGAACAGCTTTTTCTTTACACCCCCCCCTTTTTTTTTTTAAGTTGCAAAAATACTGACCCTAAACCAGCAGGGTTTCCCAGCACCACCACATATACACACACACACACATCATAATGAAAAACATTCTGCAGTCATCTGAAATAAATACATCAGGTCGTCACCTGTGTCCCTTATCTTGGAATAACTACCTACCCAATTTTACTGATACTTATCTCCAGTGGTAAGACATATTTTGCAGCACTCTTGGCTTGGGGGCACATAGTATTAACTTAAATTTACATGTGACAACTGTTCTGAAAGTTGATTTTGAAATGCAAAGCAAACAAGATCTATACATATCTGTCAGCTGCCTTATTTTTTTAAATCCAAACCTTTGTTCAATTGATGTCTCATTTATAAAATGAATGCACAGGAACTGGAAGGTTATCTTTATCTCACTTTATCCATTGGTTTGACTAAGACATTTTTCTTACCATATGAAAAATATTTCTTTTTCATTCCCTATGCCTTTCTCTCTGGTAGCTGGCATGATGGTATCTTAGCAGCTCTGATCCCTGTAGAGGCCCTGAGGTTTCCGATTGCATTGCTCATCTTCAGAAGATTTTACTATATATTATTCTTTCCAAATACTCCAGAACCACCATCACATTTCAAAATGTAACAGTACAAACACATGAAGAAAACAGGGAGTTTAACTACTGTTTCAAAACAGGGGATGAAAACTCATTACTTGGTGACTGTTTCCCCTAGTCACGCTCACATTTATTGCATGGCCACAGAAGTTCTGATTCTGAACTACAGATCAGGCTCCCATTGGGGTCTGCATATGTGTCAGGAGAACTGGGGAGCACTAGTGAGCCATCAGACATTGCTCGGTACCCTAAGCAGCCCTGTCAGAGCTGTATTACCCTTGCCGCTAGACTGGACATAGAAATGGCTTCCAAAGGAGCCACATGTTGATGCATACACAAAAAATGCCTGGATGCAGATCAAAACCTGTATGAGGTAAGTCATATTTTCCCTGAGGACAGGCAAACTCAGAAGCAAAATACCTCTTTTTGAGCCTAAGTATAACAGCGATCTCATGGGGTGAGCTAGAAAACTGCCAGTTTATTTACTTGAATTGCTTGGAGGAATCACAGGAAAGCTGCCAGGAGAGAACCATGAACATGCGGCAGAGAAGGAAAAGCATTCTGCCTTTTTAACACCTTACTTCCCCATGAGTACAGCTACATCGTGGAGCTTCACTTGTGTCACCAGACCAGCTGGGTAGACACAGGCATGCAGTCCTATTTCCATAAAAATGAGACAGGTTCAGTTTGCATTTCATTGTGTAGCCCTGGTATTGCAAAGTCTTTAGAGCTGTGATGCTAAAATATTAGACCTTTCCAAAGGTGGTGTCCAAAATAATGAAGCTTTCCTGAATTACTGCGACTGCAAAACTATAACCAAAGTTCAGTTATATATATACACATTACTTGTATATCTCATATATTTCATTATATATACATACACACTAAAATACTATAATCAACAAAGTTTCTGCAACCTATGTTTGCCAGATATTTTAACTGTTAATTTCTCTTCTCTATAAAAGCTGGTCTGTCCCAAGTTTCACATTGTATTTTTATATACAGTGGTATCATCTTCTCAGATCAATGTTAGGTTTACAGGGATCAACTGATTTCATTGTTGTCAAATTCCATAAAAGACCACCCAGCAGACAAGAATACAATTATTTCTAAAATTATGCAGTCTAAATTGTAGGATGGATCTATATGTTTGATACATGTAATTTACAAATGTGGAGTATTTGAACTTGTATTTTAAGTTATTTGGGTTTGTCTCAAAACCAGAAAAGACATTAGCAGCTCTAAGTAGAGATGTATAACTTCTATTAATAGACTGAAATTAATTTGAAAACAAACCCTATAGCAAGTGGCATTAAAAGCTTCACTTTCAGAGTTTTTCATAATCTATTTAGAACTATTCTATTCAGAATCTGTTTAGAATAGATGCTCATTTTCCAATTAAGGTTGCAGGGCTGAGTGCACAAGACCTAAGTTTTTCTTTATTTCATTCAGAAAAACGTTTACACGTGAAGTCAGCAGAATAAAGTATTTTGCCAGTGTAGGAAAGGGAGAAAAATGGTTACATATCTGTATCTCTGGAGTTCCCATAATGTATGGTAGGACCTATTTGAAATATCATTATTGATTCTCTGTGGTCATACCTTTTGACAAGTTAGATGCCTTAGAGAAAGGCTAATTAGAATAAAAGAAGAAAAGTCCTGTAAAAAAAAGAATACAACCAGTACATTTTATTTTCAGGATTGCTCATTACCATCATACCTGAGTCTCCAGGGAAAAGACAAGAGTGAGGAAATTGCAATTGTGAGTTGCAGTTAATATTTGGCATATTTAACTTTCCATTTTGGTAAAGATGATCCCACTTAAACAGTTTCTGCTAAGAAGAATTGGGATATATATAAAAGTACTCCACTCAGGAAGACTCAGCTGTTCATAAACTTGAATGGAACAAGATGCAGCCCGAGCCCCAGACTGACATTTCATGCAATGGACCTGTACAGGCAGGAGGATGACATGTTACCTAACCTCAATGATGGACAAAGTACTAGAGTAATAGGGCTGTTACTGGTACGTAGTATTAACCAGGAAGCAACCTTCAAACTCTCCAGAACAAGCTTACTTAAATATGATGGTGGAGGAAAAGATTCTATTTCACTACTAACATAACTACATATATTTCTACTGATTTGATATATATTCTAAAGTTAACTTCAAAGAAACCTTTGTTTTAAGCTGGAAGTAACAGTAACCTTCAAAGAGACTAATCCAGACTTTTAACCATTTTCTCCAGAATTCTCTATCTATGATACAGTTAAAATACCAAGGTTACCACAAAATAGTTTAAAAAGGTCAGAAGTCAAACCACAGAAATATTAAATTGACTTAAAAGCTCCAGGACTATTTTAGAACATAGGTTTTTTTTATTTACTTTCTGTATTGGGTCAAAAGGTCACATGTTCAAGGTTGGTTTTCCTGCACATAGGATGAAAGTAGTTGTGTTTTTATTTTTCTGTCAGCTTGTTTTAAATAGAAGGTTAAATTCTAGTGAACCTCTCTCTAATGCACTAAGTCGTATGCACATATGTGTGCATGGGGGTTTTTTTTGTGTGTATATATATATATGCGTACAACAATCAATCAGAAGGTATATTAGAAAATCAGAAAAGCTTGCAATGTTAGAAGTATTAACTGAAAATGTCTTTGATTCTGACAAGGTCTGAAACACTTTTGATTTATTGTCCAAAGAATTGTAACCAAAAGCAATAAGTAGGGCAAGTTCCACCTGAAATTCTGCAATAAATTGAGAGAAAACCACAGAGCTGGAAGATCTATAACTTAAAGTTCTCTTATGGGGGAAGGTGATGTAGGTGAACACCTCCCAAATACCAGCTATAACTCTAATATAAGTGATCAAGTAATGTTTTATTTCATGTATCTAGTATTATACAGTGTTCATCTTAAAAGCCATCATTTAAATTCCAGACTGGATTGTTTGTGTTTACATTGTAAATGTCCTGCCATTATTAGCTTAGAAAATGGCAGTTAACATGCAGTAATCAATTTCCAAAGTACAGCTTTGCTACAAATAATGTTGTACCTAAATTTTTACGATAATTTTATATCAATATTTTGAGATGAATACAAGTGTGTGGATTTTTTTTTTTTTTTATAAGAAAGCTGTCTTCATCTCTTTGCTTTGGGAATATATTTGCAGAAATTAAGCTTCTGAAAGAGCAGTTTCAAAAATGAAAGATGCAAAAGATTATATGCACCTAGACAGGTGAAGTTCTATGTTCTTGTAGAGAGACACTTGATAAGTGAATCCATTTTCTCTATGCCACATTTGAAGAGGATAGCATGTTCTTTTAATATGTGAATAAAAGAACAAAGTATGTAAAAAATTTCTCAGGCACAGATACCACCCTTGCACTTTGCATAGCTAATTGGGCACTACTGGAAAGAAGTAGCCATTCAAACTCCTTGCCTGAAGGCTACAGAGAAATATTACCAATTACAATCCAATCATGGTCTCAGAGCAATCCTCAGTCCTATATCAGAACCTCATGCTAATGGAAATTGGATGGCAGAGACACTGACCATCAATCAGATCAGATGAAAAAAAAAATCTCCATTCACAGAAGTCTTCAGACACTAAATTAGTTTGCTGATGATTAAACAGAAAGTCTCTAACAACAACCTTCTAATATATTTTAGAATGGAAATCCACTAGGCTTAAAGTTGGCAGTGGAAAATGCCCGGCTTTGCCCTATTGTCTTAGTACAATGAGCTTAGGTGAAGGGCATCACCAGTATCCATAGTTCAGCAGGTAGCTTTCCTCTGTCTGGATTAGAAACTCACACAGAGAGAAACATTTGCTGCATAAAATACAGCTTAAGTGGTTCCACCCTGGGTCATTAAATCCTGCCTCAAAATGACAAAATGGGCACTGTGATTATTGCTTAAAGAGAAACTTAAAACTGGGGTGTTACAGACCTCTGCTTCCATGAATCACCACGTTTACAGTTCCAGCCATTGGCACAGTTAGAGATGAGCATCCAGGGTGTAGGATAACACCAAGCACAAACATATCCACAGCACATGACATAAAACCTGTACCCCTGGATGTTCCCAGTCCTCGATAGAAGGACTAAGTTGGGAGCGCACCTTCCACTTGAGCCTCAGAGGAGAAGAATTTTAAATTCACTGTAAAATCTTTAGCTTTTGTCCAGGTTTGTTCCATGTGACTGGCACCCTTTCTGAAGGCTAGGTGAATTTTAACTTCTAATTGAAGTTCTTTTATACTAGTGCTTGCTTACAGAACCTTTACCATGAAATAAAATGAACAGTGACTTGACTGCCCTTTTTCCTTCTTTAGATTTTACATTACTTCCCATTTTTTTGCCAGCTGTCTCCTTTTTCTCCCTTCCATGATGGAGACAAAAAGGAGCAAGTAGTTCTAATCCCCAAAATCAAATGTCAGATCAAAATACGCTTCCAGCTGAGTTCACTCTTATTCTTAGTAATTTTAAATAATTCCAGTTTAGTTAAATTCCAAACTATTCCTTCATTTTTTTAAAAAGGCTTTTAACAAAATGTCACTGCACAGTAGTTTCTCTCTCTCTCTTTCTCACAGACACACACACAAATATCACTAGCTATAAACTGTGTGCAATAAAGATGTAATAAAGATAAATGTAGGTTCTTTTTCCCCTATACCTTTCATTTTTCCAAAAAGCTGGTCTGCTGACAGACTGACTAACTAAGAGACTTTATTTGAAATCATAAGTAACTTGTATTCACTGATCTAAATTAAATGAATATTGTAGAGATAGTGCTACAAGTAAAAATATAATGAAGAATAATGCAGGTTGAACAAAAGGAAGTTTGAAATATTCATCATATAAAGGAATTATCATTCCATTTTACATTCTTAGAGTAATTGTCATTGAAAAACAAATGCCCTTAAGACTTCAGTTTAGAAAATAAAATCTTTGAATCAATGCTAAACCCATCTCTGTAACGACTCAGAGATTACATGATATGCGGAAAGCGTACTCTGTTATGGATGTAACAACAGCATCAATTAATTTCATGTTTCTTTTCATTGCCTTTTACATGATCCTGAAACACTCACTAAACCAGACCTGTCTGATTCCCTAGAAGAGCTGAGGCAGCATGAAAGGCTGGATGGCTCCATTACCCACTGGTGAATCCAAAAATGCCTTGGTAGGACTGATCTTAGTAGCTTTCCCTGTTATCAGCTCTTTCCAGCTATTTTCCGTGTTATATGAAACAAGGGTACTGTAAATGCAAAGTCTTAAGATCATGAAGAGAGTGATTTAGCTGAACAAGAGGACGCATACATTCATTCAATTTTGAAGAGATGTATGTGGGCATCTTAGATAGGCCTTTGAGGCTGAAGCATCCCTATTCTGCAGGATTACACAGAACACTGCCATATTTTCTTATACCTATATTTTATCTTTATCTCTCACCTGATACCTCCTCAGGCCTTGATCTTCAGCATATTTCATTTTCCCTACTCCCCGATTAACTACTGGGATAAGCTCTCCATGTACTGAGTATGACCACAAAGGCAGTTCTGGTGCCAGCTCTGCATGCCAGTACAGCACTCACAACAGCAAAGGCAATCATGGAATCACAGAATCATTTAGCTTGGAAAAGATCTTTAAGATATCAAGTCCAACGATTAACTCAGAATTTCCAAGTCCACCACTAAACCACATCCCTAAGCACCATATCTATACATTTTTTAACACACCTCCAGGGATGGTGATTCCATCACCTCCCTAAGCAGCCTGTTCCAATGCTTGACCATGCTTTTAGTGAAGAAATCTTTCTTAATATCCCATCTAAACCTCTCCTGGCATAACTTGTTTTCTCTTGTCCTGATGCTTGTTATCTGGAACAAGAGACAGACACACACCTCGCTACAATGTCCTTCTTTCAGGTGGTTGTAGATAGCGATAAGGTCCCCCTTCAGCCTCCTTTCCTCCAAGCTAAGCAACCCAGGTTGCCTCAGTTGCTCCTCATAAGACTTGTTCTCCAGATCCTTCACCAGCTTCATTGCCCTCCTCTGGACACACTACAGCCCTTCTACATCCCTCTTGAGGTGAGAGGCCCAAAACTGAACACAGTATTCTGCCACAGCACTCTCCAAACTATCAAGCTGCAACAAGGTCTTTTACCATCTCATACCAACATGCTCTTCATATCAGATCCTCTGCTGCCTTCTCCTAGTCTTGCCTCATCCAGAGCATGTACTTTCTCTTCTTCGACTGCCCTCTCTTCATTGGCTGCCCAATGACTTAACAGAACCAGCCACAGCTGCACCTTATCCACATCAGCCAACCCACCGCCCCTGAAGCCAGCCCACAGCTGTATATTATCAATGCTAATTAACCTAGCTTCATTCCTTTACACTTCCCCCCCCCTTTTTTTTAACATTTCACACCTTATGTTTTTAACAATCATTACAACCTTTTTACAAATAAATTTTTCATACAGTTCTCTATAACTCCTCTACAGTTTTCAAGGTGCAGCCTCACCAGTGCCTGAGTATAGAGGGACAATCACTTCCCTTGTTCTGCTGCCACACTATTTCTGACAGAAGCCAGAATGCTGTTGGCCCCTTTGGCCACCTAGGCACACTGCCAGCTCATGTTCATCCAACTGTCAACCAGCAGCCCAAGGTCCTTTTCCCCCAGGCAGCTTCATGAGGTTGTTGTGCCCCAAGGGCAGCAACCGGCACTTCTCTTTGTTGAACCTCGTACAACTGGGCTTGGCCCATCAGTTCAGCCTGCCCAGGTCCCTCTGCAGAGCCTTCCTACCCTCCAGCAGATCAGTCCTCCTGCTCAACTTGGTGTTGTCTGCTAACTTAATGAGGGTGCGCTCGATCCCCTCATCCAGGTTGTCCATAAAGACATTAAACAGAACCAGCTCCAATACTGAGTCCTGGGGAACACCACTTGTGACCAGCCACATGTAACTCCATTCACCACCACCCTCTGGGCTCAGCCATCCAGCCAGCTTTTAACCCAGCGTGGAGCACACCCATCCAAGCCATGAGTAGCCACTTTCTCCAGGAGAATGCTGTGCAAGACACTTTCAGTGTCTTTACTAAGGTTCAGGTAGGCAACATCTGCAGCCTTTCCCTTATTCACTAGGCAGGTCATCCTGTCATAGAAGGAGATCAAGCTCATCAAGTAGGACCTGCCTTTCACAACCCCATGCTGGCTGCACCCGATCCTCCAGTTGTCCTGCATGTGCCACGTTGTCACACTCGGGATGATCTGCTCCATAACCTTCCCCAGCACTGAGGTCAGGCTGACAGGCCTGTAGTTTCCCAGATCCTCCTTCCCGCCCTTCTTGTAGACGGGCATCACATTGGCCAACATCCAGTCTTCTGGGACCTGTCCAGTTTGCCAGGACTGTTGGTAAATGACAGAGAGGGGTTTGTCAAGCTATTTTGCCAGCTGCCTCAGTACCCTTGGGTGGATCCCATCTGGCCCCATGGACTTATATATGTCTAAGTAGAGCTGCATGTCACCAGCTGTTTCCTCCTGGACTATAGGAACTTCATTCTGCTCTTCTTCCCTTTCTTCCAGCTCAAGTGGCTGAGGACCCTGAGATAACTGGTCTTGCTACTAATGACTAAGGCAAAGTAGTCATTAAGTTTTGCAGTGTTTTCCTCATCTTTTGTGGCAATATTCCGCACTGCATCCGATAAAGAATCAAGATTATCCTTGGCCCTCTTTTTGTTATCTTTTATAGAAATGGCCAGTCTGAATTTTAGCTGGGCTTTCACCTTTCTAATTTTCTCCCTTCATAACCTTGTGACATCCTCATAGTCCTGATTGCCTGCCCTTTCTTACAAAGGTGGCAAACTCTCCTTTTCTTCCTGAGTTCCAGCCAAAACTCTCTAGCCAGGCCAGTCTTCTTCCCCACTGGCTCATCTTTCGGCACTTGGGGACAGCCTGCTCCTGTTACTTAAGACTTCCATCTTGAAAAATGCTCAGCCTTCCTGGACTCCTTGGCCCTTCAGGGTTTCCTTCCAAGGGACTCTCAACCAGTCTCCTAAACAGGCCAAAGTCTGCGCTCTGGAAGTCAGGTAATGGTTCTCCTGAAGATTATTACTTGTCCAAGAATGGAAATGCCCAAGACGGCCTCTGACCACCGCATCACCCACCAGTCTTTCTCTGTAAACAGCAGGTTCAGTGGGGCATCACCCCTGGTTGGCTCACATACCAGCTGCGTCAGGAAGTTTTCTTCCACACACTCCAGGAACCTCCCAGGCTGTTTCCACTGTGTTGTATGTCTAGCATCCATCTGGTAAGTTGAAATTCCCCATCAGAACAAGGGCTAGTGATCATAAGACTTCTTCCAGCTGGTTGTAGAGTATTTCGTCTGCCTCTTCATCCTGGCTGGGTGGTCTATAACAGACTCCCACCAGGATATCTGCCTTTTCGGCCTTCCCCCCGCCCTTTACCCATAAACATTCAACCTTGTTGTTACCATCATTAAGATCTAGACAATCAAAACTCCCTAACATACAGAGCTACCCCACCACCTCTCTTCCCTGCCTGCCCCTTCTGAAGAGTTTACACCCATCCATTGCAGCACTCCAGCCACTGGAGTCATCCCACCATGTTTCCTTGATGGCAGCTATGTCATTGTTTTCCTGCTGCATCATGGCTTCCAGCTCCTCCTGTTTGTTGCCCATGCTCTGGGCATTGGTGTAGATGCACTTCAGTTGTGCTATCGATCTCACCTCCAACACTGGCATGCTGCCCCCAGGCTCATCTCCAGTGAGCCTGGTTTTATCCCCTTTCCTGTTTGAATCTAGTTTAAAGCTCTCTCAGTGAGCCCTGCTAACTCCTGACCTAGAATCCTATTCCCCCTTTGAGACAGGTGAATGCCATCTATTGCCAGCAGACCTGGTGCTGTGTAAACTGATCCCAAATCCCCCAAAATTCAGCCAGAAGCAGCACAAGGCTCCATGCTGTAATCCTTTGAGAGCCCCCTCTTCCTGGGACTTGTTTATCACCCACAAAGCAGGAGCAAATCCACTGCAAAACACATAGCAATGGTCCCCAGAGGCTTTCTGAGCTCCAGTCAGGACAGAGGGTCACAGTCTCCCCTCAGATTACAGCCTCGTTTTCCCTCTTGTTCCAGCAGCCACATGACCAGCCAGGATCACTTTAACACCTTATTGTCTGTGTTTACCTTTCACTACAATGTTTGCATCTAAACTCAACAGGAGGAAATTGAAATTCAATGGAATTTCTCATTAGGAAAAACATTTCTTAGCACTAAAGGTGCATGGCAAACATTTTAATGGCCATATTAGGGCTTTTGTTCCCACAGCTAAAAGACAATAGAATGTCAATACAAAGGTTTTTACCAAGACAATAACTGAAAACATTTTCAGTTTAGGTATTCTGTATGCTGGCTGATTTATTAGTATACTTTACACAATCCCTGGCAATGTTTACCTGATTGGGCCACTGCCAAAAAATAAAACAATTTGGAATTCAGCACAGGTTACTCAGAACCACCCACTTTGCTATCTATTGCTATGTAACCTCCTATTGTAAGCATAGCAAAAGACAAAACAACAGAACTTTGAAGCCCGTCTGTATCACGCTACTTTCCCCCCTCCCTCTAATTTACATTTTTCTTTAGAAGCAGTCACCAGTTTAGGACCACGCTTTGGATCTGGCCCAGAGCCACATGACTCAGAAAACAGGATTTGCAAATGATATATGAGTTTCAGCATAAAACTGGGGTAGAAAAAAATCCCATCCCACATTCTAAAAAGTTTCTTTCTTTGTCTTGAAAGGCTATGTCTATATTAGCCCAGCAACACAGCCTTGAGAAAACTTTCTTACTTGTGCCTACTCTAGAATAACAGACAAACTACAAAACAACCAGTTCGTCTGTGCTGCAGTACTCCCATAGTACCCTGCCAGAAGGCACTGAGAGCACACAGGGAAGAGTGCTTATACTTAAATGAAGGGGTAGGTGTTTTTTTCTACATTAACCTAGCTATGATCCAGAGTTCATACAAAATGGGCACCATAAAGCAAGCCCATGATCAGAGGTGTATGCAAGGCAAGTATAACTGTATAGACATAGTCAATCATGCCTCCAAATTATAACCAAGTCTCAAAGGGAGCATACTAAACCGTAGTCATGTAGCTTGTTAGGCTACAAAAGCATCTTGCAGGGTAATAATTAATTCTTGCATCCACACAAGTATGGACAAATCAAAAACTTAACTACTAGTCCAGTTACAATGACTTCTAACCTAATTGTTACAATTTATACCTCATAATGACAGAATTGAAGCTGATACGCAAAAAATTATTCATTTCTCTGACTTTCTATGTGTTGATATGATGAGTTACCAGCCCCTAAATCACTTTATGACTTGAATTATGGTGGTTGTCTACAAAGTTTTGCCTTTAAAGTATGTCCAGGACAGCCAGAACCTGTGTATCTAAGTCCCTCGTCTTCAGTAGATCAAGGTGCAGTATGCTAAATTAAGCTGATGGGCCAGTAGACCCAATCATCCCACACTAGAAGCTTACAGTTCAGTTTAAAGAAAAACACTCCTTTAATTACATTAAAACACCTCTGAAGACAAGGTTAACCATCAAGTTATATAGCCATCATTCCAGTGTAGATAGTATCCAGCCTGGAATTATGAGTTCAAGAGTCATTGTAATGATAATTCTCCAAATCTGAAACACCAAGAACGTTGTTTTTTAGCTGAGATACCAGCAAACAAAACACTTTCTCATGATTATAAAGAGGGTTACTAAGTGTATAGATGTGACCCAAAATGAAGACAATAGTCCTAGAAATCACAGGTCACTAGTTTCTGTGACTTTCTTTCATGGAATAAAACATTTCTATTATGTTTTTGCAGGAATGAACCAACAATATCCTTAAATGTGAGTCAAGAATATGGAAGGATCATTAAATGTTTTGACATTTTACCACCTTAGGTTTGCAGTGCACCAGATTGACTTTAATTTTATGACTGCTCTAGATTTCGCTGCCTGTCAAAGGTTTCTAAGGCACTACTACAGATACTGGGAAGAAGCACCCATACAGAACCATAGAATCATAAAATGCTTTGGGTTGGAAGGGACCTTTAAAGATTATCTAGTCCAAATCTCCCTACAATGGGCAGGGTCATCTTCCACTCTATCAGGTTGTTCAAAGCTCTGTCTGACCTGACCCTGAACAATACCGATGATGGGGCACCCATAACTTCTCTGGGCAACCTGTTCCAGGGTCTCATCACATTTATCATAAAAAATTCTTTCCTTATGTCTGATCTAAACCAATCCGTATTGTGTTTCCCAAAGTGCTTTTGCCCATAGCATCCTCATGATGGAGAACTGTCCCTAGTTGTTTTACCTTCTCCCTCCCTGTCATAGAAAATATGTAGTGGATGTAGCTTTGCAAGCTGTTTGGGTGCTTTCATCTGGCAGTGCAGCACCAACAAGGAAAATTCCAGTTGGACTACTTGTGTATACATTTATTCTCATGTAATATTCATGACTAGCAGCAGACAATAACAGAAAGAGCAGACAGATAGGCTGTTACAACCCTAGAAGTGGAATTCTCTGCCAGGTAGAAAGAACTTAAACTATCACTCCAAACAAAGTTGGAAAGGTCAAGCTGATGCTGAGACAGCTTGTCTTACAGAGAACAGCCTCTTCTTTGCATAACTGGTAATGGAGAAGAGTCACTATGTTCAGTCAGTAGGGAACCACTTCTTAAATAGGTCAGAGAATACATATTTCAAAAGTTTGATTCTTGGCTATAAAGGGTGTAGTTTCATTCTATAATAAACATAAGCTTGATGTTCGCAGAAATAATGCTGTCAGAGTTGCCCTTTAGAACATTGATCCAGTGCTGGTAAACATCAGGAAGAGGACAGAAAGCTTGTTGCAAGTACAAACCACGGACATTATGTTATCGAATTGCAGTGAAAACAGAATAACATGAATAAAGTGAGCTTGATAAACTCGTAACACCAAATATTTTTTTCAGTAATACAGTACCTGCAAACAATCTGCACTGCTGCCCATAAGGAAAAAAACCTCATTTTGATAATCTAAATATTTGTTTGCTAGTCTCAACTGATTTGTCTGTAACAGTGTTAATGTGCTGGGAATGGTAATGCAATGATTTTGAACACACTTTTATGCTTCCTTTGATATTCCAAGCGTCTCAGTTGCTGTCCCTGAACAAGAAAATCACATAATTACTTCTGCAAAGAGGCTTGTCATAATCCAATGTTTAGTATGGACCTCTTCTTTCTTTAGAATGTGAACTCTGAAATGCTAAACTCAATAGGAAACAGCCAAAAAATGCACACATTTTTCAGTAAAAACGATCTTGTGCTGACAAAATCATAGCCTGCTAATACACCTCTTAGACTGATAAATACGAATGTGAAAGCTCAACAATGCAACTTTCCTATCATGTTTGTCATTTGCATAGGTTACCTCAAGGTCTCCATTCAAATTATTTGGTCTCTTATATGAAATCAACAAATGTGAACCACTCCATTTCTCAGCATCAGTTTCCTCTTGTTTCACTACTTTCTCCTTCCAGCCTCCTCACCTCCCACAAAGCACTGAACCTCATGAGGCTAAAATGTGATACAGCGAGTGAACTTTCGCTTTATGTGGTAAAGTCGAAGAAAGGGATTCACACAACAGCTAAAAGGCCAGACAATAAAGAAGAACTTGAGATAAGACTAATTTGTTTATAACCACAATATTTGCTCATGATTCAACAGGTAGCAATAATTAAAAACAAGACAAAATAGCATAGCTTCATGGGAAACATAGGCTATGGTAAAGCAGAGATGAGAAGCCAAAACTTAAAGGGAACAAGTATCCCAACAAAACAAAGAATACACTCTGTGCACAAAAAATGAAGAATTCATCGACAAATCCTGCACAGAACAAGCTTTATTTGATGCTTGAGGAATTGCTGGTTAGAGCTGTTAAAATTACAGGCTGCCAAGGTTTGCCTTCTGACCTTGAAGGCAAGAAGCACTGCACAGCTCTCACTCATCTGTCTGAACTCCTTCTGTCCTTCTCTTCCCTACCCTTCCCAGAATGAGGAAGCTATATTCAAACCATCCCTGCCCTGTGCTGCTTGCAGATTGCACCCAGCAATGAGATGCTGGTTGATGCAGGGCACATCACAGCAGGGCACATGCTGTTGACTAAGCACTCCTGACTGTTTTATGGCTGTGCTTGAGATGCTGCCATGGCCCTGTGTTTGGCTCCTTGGGCACTATGGGAAGAAAACACAAAGCAGTGCCTTCTCTCAGAAGCACGACTTTACAGGTCAAGTTCAAGGATGTCTTTCCTGAATCACCTCTGAAGGTTAACCAACACTGCTCCGTGCAGAAAGCTGTTCCTCTAAAAAAAGAGAGCTGTCCTTGAAATCTGCTTCTGAAGAATGACAAAATGCCATTGAAATATAACATCACTGGGGACAAGAAAAGCTTTGCTGATTTCCTCTGAGGCCAGGAGAAGCATACAAATTGTCGTGCCCTTTGAAAAGAGAAGAGGCGTATCCTACAGAATCATGTTTCATTTCTCTATGCACCCATTTCTTAGCCAGCATGGAGATTAATAGGAAATTTAAGAGCAAACTTGCTTGGTTAAATCTGGTTCTCATGGTAGAGAAAGAAAAATGGTCACTAGAAAAAAAGAGAGATATACAGGAGGGAAAGCAGGGAAAAATGTGTGTGCTGAAGTGAAGCAGCAGCAGTTTGCTTACAGCTAAGGTGGCTGCAACAGGAGAGGGAGCAACAGCAAATAAAAATTGCTGAGATCTCCAAAAAAGCAGAGGTTTCAGCCATGCAAAGCCATATGTGGGTTTGAGTAGACTCTTTGCAATTTGGGTTGGCTGTTTGCTCCCTCCCTCCATTTCCTCCATGTGCCATGTTACCCACACAACCTTTGCTGCTGTTGTTTTACATCCAGTTTGACAAGTCACACAGCTTCCCTGTGACTCACTCACTGCCCCTTCTACACCTGAAAACAAATCTTATACTTATCTAGTCTATTTAGATTGGAAGTGTCTTGGGTAAACTGCCTGTTACTTTGTGAACTGCTCCACACAGGATAGCATTTTAACTAGTCTCTAGGCACTACTGGAGCAGGTCTGCCCAAATACACGGGGGGAAAAAAAAATAGAAAGCTTTTTTTTTTTTTTTTAATAAAAGTATCAAACTATATCATGTCTATATAAAAGATTTTATTACTCTTTTTAAAATATGAACAAAATAAACCTACTGATAGTGAGTGATGGTGTGAATCAGACACAGGTAGGTCTGTTGGTAAGAACGGAGGAAACAGTCATGTGAATCACATACAGTCACACAATGACAAAAGAAAAGTATTGTGGTTAAAACCAGCAAAGTGAGATTGGGGTTTAAAACATTTTACAAATTAAAATATGACCTTGATCCTTAGTGTTACTCAGATACTCATCTTCCATTGGCAGTCCAAATTACCATGTGGTAGCTTTACTAGAAAAAACAACACAGCTAACGAATTACCAAACATATACCTCTGAATACCTTTTAGAATTAGCTTTCATGCTTGAGTGAACTAAGAAGCAGTTGATTTTATAAGAAATATAAAGCTATTGCTGAAAACTGCTGAACCTTTTCAATCCCACCAACCAATACACTGCAAGCAGCACTCTAAATGTCACCGACTGAAGTATGCGCCTTCCTTATGTAGAAGAATCAACCCCTGCAAGCAATATAATCCGGGAGTGCAAAAGTATCTGTGTGATTATAAAAACAATGCAAAAAGTAAACTTCCTTCATCCCAAGGGTCTAATCCTGGCAAAAATCATACACAGGATTAGTTTTATTCCAGTCTGAGCAGGGACAATGAATAACTTTAGAACAGCAAATATTCCTGTGCAAGTGTTTCCAGGATCAATTCCCAAATCTATAAAGAAACCATGTTAAAAGCTCAGCTAAAGTTGTTTTCTACTTATATAATTTACATTTGAATAAAATTACATAAAAATTACATAATTTAACATTAAATTTATGCTAGGAAATTGAAAGAATTGCTTGGTTTTTTCCCTTACATTAGCTATCAAAAAAAGCCATTTGAAATTTAGTAAAAAGGGAGATATGATCTGAACTGTAGGTGTTGTGATAGCTTTGCAGTGAAAATTAAAATACTAGTTTGTGCTGCAGCCATAAATTACTAAACTAATTATCTAGTAGCAGGCATAACTGAATCATTCAAAGGGGTAATTAGCAATCAGACATAATGAGTACTGCTACTATTTCTTGTCATACTGTATTTAGCTTCTGTGCAGCGTGGAGGAACTGAATTATTTCCTACCCTTCTCAGAGGGCATTACTGCTATATTGAGTGCATCAGCCCATATTATTACTCCCAGTAGTTTAATTCTTCAGTGGACTACACACTTCTGATTTCTCCTATTCAAAGTTTTGCCTGATCTCCTAGGTCCTTTTAAGCAGGTATCATCTTCACAGTTTACTCCTTGGCTTTAGCATAGATGTAAACTGCAACTTAATCAAATTACATGACTCTTTTATTATTTTTATTGAATTCCTGTCTGTGAACATATGCTGCATCTTATAGATAGTTCATATTTTCCATAGCACTTGGATATTATAGACAGCGTAAAATGGAGGACTTGCATAAAACTGTATCTGGAGACCTTAGAGGGGATTTAGGCTGTTAATGTTGACCTTTCAGATAAGAAGGTGCAAACCCTCATATACTGTTGATCAAAGGTAGTTTGGAGAAAACCCATTTTTTTTCCAGTGAGTTCAACATCCACACTTCACAACAAGGAATAAAAACTACAAAAACCAAGGAAGTGTTACTTTTATTTGGAAAAAAGATAGCACAGGGAACCCACATTTCTAAGTTAATACATTTTGTTTGGGGTCTTTAAATACAGAAGTTTATTTTCAGACAGACAGTGTCTTACTGTCATAAACTTCACATTATTGATGGCCTCTTCTGTTGCTCTAAGCTTTTGTAAGTGCACATACTCAAGAATATGTCACAGGTTTCAGTAGAACATCTCTTTACGAAACCAGGATTCTACCAATATCCTTGCCTTTTGGCAGCACAGTTCAAGGACCATCTAGTATTATGCATCAGTAAAGAAGCTGATCACCTATGAAAACTGGTGGAAGTAGAATGCTGGAGTACTACTTTGATATGAAAATTCTAGAGTTTAAAATATTATCAATTTATTATATTAAGTTAATATTAGATATAATGATAATATTCACTAATAAGTGATTGGGTATCAATGTTCAAATTTTCTTTCAACATTTGCAGCTTTAGGCAAAATTTTCCTCTGCCCTCCACCAACTGTCAAGGGCTCTGGCTCTTTGTCAAAGAAGCTATCTCCTCACTAAATATAGTACAACTTATATGTCAACATGTGTAGAACTCCTGCCCCCCACACCACATTTTTTCTTTTGAAACTTGCAGTGACTCTAATGTTTGCTGCTGTGGTGGAAGGAAATGGAGAATTGCAGTGCAGGGTTATTGATCAGCCTGCCTGTGGGAGGGCTCTTCATCACATCATTTGTTTGCTTACCTTTGTGCTTCTACTAAAGCCAGGATTTGACACATAATAGTTTGGCCCAGATTCCCAAAAACGGATTAACATAATTTAGTGCCAAATTAGCATTTTTGGCTGAGCAAATGCTGCAACATCAGGGCTGCTCCATTTATAAAAGTAGAACAGAGATTTTATGAGTTGCATTTACTTTTTAGTCAGTATCCATGTTTCAGTAGTAGCTCCTCTCTGAATAGACTGGTGAAGCGTGTACTTGAGCCAAATCTGAGTCTGTTTCACCAGTTTCCAGAATCTGTTACTTCTATTTGAAAAAAATCCCACCCTCATGTAACTGCTCACCCACAAACATCTAAATGTGCCTATTGTTATGGTAGGCTGAAAAGAGGTCATTGTATTTTCTTTCTTTTCAAGTACTCCTGAAGATGCTTTCTGTTTGAATTAAGGCCTTCATGAGTTAAGACAGTGGCTTTCTGGCACTGTAACTACCAGTTTCATGGCTTTGGACTGTTAGAATTGCATTGGTCTTTACATTTAGATAGTATCTAAGACGCTAGTGCCCCAGAAAAGTTTGAAAAAAAGCATATTATTATCTGTCTTTATGAAACAAATACATTACACTTCAGAAAGCACATAGTTTTAAGAATGTGGTTGTTAGTCATAGAGAGAAGGGACTTCAAAATCACATTATTTTCCTTCAACCTCATTTAAAAAAAAATATGATTTTTAGCAGGTCACTGAAATATCTCTTTAATGAGATGCTGCAAATAATAAACCAAGTTTAGGATTGCAAACTACTATATCATTTTTATTTGGAATAATTATGACTTCCATATTGCCATGCACATTCTCAGGGAACATTAAAAATTCAACCTCACCTCTATATTTTTGCTTATTGCATTTCCCAAGCAACCAAATTTTGCTCTTTTTTAAAAATAATCCGCATTAACAAGGTAGAATTAATAAAAGATCAGGTTAAGACAGATGTCCAGAAACAAGTTTCAACGGGATCGCAGATTAAATTTGTGGTTATACTTGTATCAATTCTCCTCACTGGATAATTTTTTTGAATTTGTGCAGCCATGAAAGTCAAGCTTTTATTCTCACTGCAATTTCATCTTTATGTAATCCTTCCATGGAATGATTTATGGCACTCTTCCATGATGTCAGGTGGTCGCAATGAAAGCTAATATTCTTTCAAGAAATATGAAGAACACTGTTTTCTTTTTTTCTCCATCTCCTTACTTCATCCTGCCTTCTCTTTTTCTTACCAA